>NC_138517.1:36660388-38012055 GCF_000230855.2 Cajanus cajan | reverse complement strand
GAAGAATTGCCCAATACACCTAAAAGACTACAAGAAGAAGAAGAAAAATGGGCTTAGTGGTGATAAAATGTACCTAGACCTTATGTGTACCTACATAAAATATGTTCAATGGGTATTAGTTGCAAAGCATGTAATGAAAAAGAGAATGGCACGCCATTTGACTTCACAACACAGTTTCAAGTTCCACCATTTTCAACCCAAATTAAAGGAGGGAAAAAGAGCATCCAAAACACAACAAAGATCATGTTTCTTCCAAAAAGAAGATGAGTGTCATGTCGACGCTCGACTAAATGTTTCTAAGAATGCAATTGTAGGAATAAACTAAAAAGAATTAATTTTTTGGACAAAAGTTGCAGAAAAATACAATAATTATCATGAGCAATAGTTGAAGCCAAAAGAAGTGTCACAACTAAAATATTAATGACAAAAGATCAATGGTAACTATAAAAAATTCTTGGTGTGCTACGAATAAGCTTGTCAAAGAAAATTTTTTTTGTAGCTTTGAGTCTAACATCATGCAAGATGCGCATGCAATTTATTAAGAGAATAAAGGTTTTTACTTTTAAAGAATCTAGTGAGAGAACAAGGGTTTCTACTTCTTAAGTATGCTTATCCTCTCCTAATCCATACATGCTATCAAGTTACTAGTCGACATCACCTAGTATGGATCATCTAATAGTGATAAAAGTAACAAAGAGAGCCACAAAATCAAAAGTAAAGACAAAATCTTCAAATGTTGTTGATCTCACATCTATAGAATATGTAATCAAGACCAAAGTAAAAGCATAAAAAAAAACTAATGCATGTGCCAAAAATGAATGCAGCAAATTGAGGGACTAAGAAATCAAGGTGAGAAACAAAGAAATCAACATGCAAATCCTTTATAAGGGTATTGTTGGTATGATCAATGCATAACTATAAACTCATCAAAAAATGTGTAACACAAATATAGAAAAATATGGACTTCAGTAACTATGCTAGTTATTGTAATGTGATTTTTACTGTGTAACTTTTATTAATTATTTAAGTTTTAATTATGTAATTTTTAATTATTATTTATAATTATGATTGTAATTTTATGAAATTAGTAGTTATTTCATTTACAAAAAAAAACTAGCCCTTGTAACAAACTAGCTATTATTTCATTTTAAAAAAGAAAAACTAGTAGTTGTAATAAGTCAGCCATTATTTTGATTACAAAAAATAGGTAGTCATTATATATATATATATATATATATATATATATATATATATATATATTATTTTCTTGTACAAAGATTTCCACACATCTCAATTGTGCAAAAGTTGTGTCAAATCTTCTTAAACTCTATAACTTTGCGGTGTTGCTTAAGATAGACTCCAGTGATTCATCTCTTGAAAATGAACTCATCAAATATTTGTTAAATGATGACTATGAAGAATAATATATGAGGTTGGTTATGGAAAGACAATAACAACTCGCAACGAGAAGTAGGCATCCAAGAAATCACATTGAAAGAGATCTTGAAAACAAACATAATCAATTATTCAATGACTATTTTTCCAACAATGGGATTTACACAAATGACCAATTCCAAAGAAGATGTAGAATGTGAAGGAATGTTTTCCTTCGTATTGTATAAGCCTTTTGACAATAAAGATCAATATTTTCATAAGTTAAGAGTTGATGCAATTGGAAGGATGTATTTTCATAAATACATTGTTGTTATTCACATATTAGCATATAGATCACTTGTTAATAAAGTCAATAAGTATGTTCGAATTGGAGAAATCGCAACATTACAATTCTTGGACAAGTTTATGAGGGGGGTCTACAATATATTTAGATCTGAATATTTGAGAAGACCCAACAATAATGAGCTTCACTATTGCAAATAGGTGAGTAAGGTGATTTTTTAAGTATGTTAGGTAGCATTTATTGTATGCATTGGAAATAGAAAAATTGTCTAATAACATGGAAATGTCAAATTTGTCATAATGATGCCCCGTCCATAATCATGTTTGAAGTCATGGCATTATAAGACTTATGAATTTGACATACATATTTTGGGGTTCTAGGTTCAAACAACGACATCAACATGCTCAATGAATCTCATGTCTTCAATGAAATTATGGAAGGAAAAGCCCCTATGTTACAATTTATAGTGAATAAAACCAAATATAACATGGGGTATTATCTAGCGGTGATATTTATCTAGAATGGACTAATCTTGTGAAGACTATCTCATGGCCACTGTAGCGTAGCAAGTTTCAGAAGGCCCAAAGCATAGTGTGGGTAATTTAGTAGCTCAGAACGGGTCGTTCCCAAACTGGAATGGGCCGTTCCAAACTACTAAATAGGCTTATGAATCTTAGACTGAAACGGGCCGTTCCAAAATGGTCATTGTGAGTTAAATTCAACTCTAGAACGGGTCGTTCTAGTTTAAGAACAAGTCGTTCTAGACGTTCCAAAACGAGTCGTTCTAGTTTCAGAACAAGTCGTTCTGCATGTGAATTTTACACATGATGAAGGAGCCTAGAATGGACCGTTCCGGATTCGAAACGAGTCATTCTGGCCACTTCAGACTTTTATAAATAGAACTTGTGTGCAGTTGAGGAGAAAGAGAGGTTTTAGAGAGAATTTCTAGAGAGAAGGACTCTGGACTAAAAAGCTTATTTTTGGAGGATTGAAATTCAAGAGTCAAGCTTTGGAGGATATTTCTTCTTCTTCTTCTTCTTCTCAAATTCTTGGCTTTTAGAGTCAATCTTTAGGTAAGGGAAGCTAGATTGTATGTTTGTTTGGTTATATGTGAGTTTAGGAACTCATATGGAGTAAGAATGTTGAGAATCATTGATTGATTTGAGGACTTTCTCATTTTTTGGGGTTTTGGGAAAAATGGGATTTTTGATGATTTTGATGCATGGTTGATTTCATGTTGAATTTGAGGTTATTTTTGAGTTGTATGGAGTTGTATAATTACATTGAGATGTATGATGAGTAGAAAGTGAAATGAAGAGATGCATGTTGAGTATAGTGTTGTAAACTAAATGAGTAGTTGTGCCAAATAAAAATGTGTTGAATATGTGATATGTTGTTAAAGTTGTTATATGTTATGTGTGGACATTTATATATTGTGAAATATGATGAGATGATATAGTTGAAAGTTGTGAAGTGCATGATGATAATATTGTGAGTTGTGAGAAGCATGATGTGAAGTGTGTAGATGCGTTGAGACTTATATAGATGTTATTAGTAGACTGTGTTGTCAAGTTGTTAGAGGAGAGTTGTATGTTGCTATAAAAGTTGTATGTTATGCCATGTGTTGAAAAGATACTACTTTATGATGATTGAGTTGTAAATTATGAGTTGAGCTAATAAGTTGTTGAGTTGACTTTGTTGTTTAAAGTTGAAATGAGTTGATCATTGAGCTGATGAGATGATAACCATGTTGTTTAAGTTGAAAGTTGATTGAGATGATGAGTTGAAAAGTTGTATGTTGTTTAAGTTGTTGAGTTGAGCTGTGTTGTTGAGTTGTAAGCTAATTAAGTTGTGATGATGAGTTTTTGATCACTAGGACTAGGGGAGATATTTTTTAAGTTGCTCATTCCATTGTGTGGATTAAGATAGTTGTGGTGCTCTAAGAGCCCAATTTGTTGAAAAACCCTCCTTGGGAACTTGTCCCTTGGAGTGGACATTGTGTTGTTCTCCTCTAGGACTTAGTTGATCCTCTGTGTGAGCAAGACCGAGACACACATGTACAAAGCGACCACAATATAGGGGTCAGGTCGAGCTATACCGATTACAAGCGACCAATATGAGTAAAGTACGAAGTCGGGAACTTAGTTCCTAACCGAGTATCGAAGGGTTGTAGTATTTGGAGGATAGTTGGTAGGCTAATCCCACAGGTGGCTTAGTTAAGCTAGCTAATGCCGTGGTAGGCCTAAACCCAGCTGTTCTATCCTGACAGAGTACTATACTTTTTTGTTTAAGTGGCAAAGTTTGAGAAATCATTATCGTGTTGTGGATTTCTATCCAAATTTGTTGTTTACCTAGCAAACCCAAAAAGGTTATGTGTTTTCAGTTTGGTAGGACCTAGCCACTTAGACTACTCACCACGTTGTAGGAGATCTCCGAGTTGAAATGTGTGACGACGCATAAGTTGTTGATGAGTTGATTTGTTGTTGATATGAGTTGTACATATGTTATTGTGTTGTTAAGCTGTGATTGTGTTGTATGTTGACCCTATTGAGGATGATGATAGTGCTGTTATGTTGTAAGTTGCTTATTTGTATACAAGTTAATGATGATGCTAGCGTCGCTAGATTACCTGTGTTGTAAGTTGTTTTTAAACATGTGTCGTTGAGAGGTGTATAATACATGTGTTGGTTGTTGATATGATGAATATGGTAACTATTCCAATTGTTTGTACAGTAGTTGTGTTGAAGTGTTTATATGTGGAATCAAGTTGAAATGATGTTAAGATGTATAATATATATGTTGTTTGTCTTATGTGTCGGATGCGAAGATGATTATATAGTTGTTGTGTTGCATATTAAATTATTATGAGTTGTTTATTGTCTCTAGCTTACCCTTGCATGTTTCCATGTGGTTTGGAATGCGATGATAATACGTTGTATGGGAGCAGGGCAGGGATAGGTTGGGAGATAGCTGCTAGAGGCCACAGGAGGTGCCTGGAGATGGATATTTTTTTGTAGGCTACCTTATAGTAGCATATTTTGTTGTATATAACTAGTTACTGTTGGTTGTTTGATTAACAACTTGTGTTGTAAATATTTTATTATATTATTCTAGTAAATATATTCTAGTAGTGTGTAGTGTTGTTTCGTAGTGTGACAACTACGACGGGTCGTTATAACCACAATGCGATAAAAGAAAATTGTTTGCTCAATATTAAGAAGCAGCAAAAAAGAATGCAGAGCAAGCGTTTGGAATGCTTCAATTTTGATTTGCAAATGTTCGTGGCTAGAATATGTATGAAATTAAACATATATTATATGAGTGCATCATATTGTCTAACACGATTGTGAAAGATAAATGACAAACATATAATAACAATTTTAACCACTATTATGATAATCTAGATGATGTCTCAACAGTTGACATACATATTGATCTTCATCCGAATCTTGAGAGATAATTACAAAGGAGAGAAGTTCATGATAGGAGAAGTCATCATCAACTTCAAGCGAATCTAGTAGAGAATATTTGGGCACAATAATTAGTAAAATTAGTTATTGTTTTAATTATGTAATTTTTAATATTTTAATTAGCATCTTTATGTTGCATTATTTATATAAGGTTAAGTTTCCTCATTTTAAATAAAAATATAATTTACTTATATTTATATTTATATTTTTTATGGTGTGAATTTTTTCACAATATTAGTCTACAAAATTTCATAATTTTAAACTTTAACTAATTTAAAAATAATAATTATAAATTAATAAAAAAAAGTTATTAATAAAACATAATGTTCTAAGATTTTTTTGTGGGATCCATTGATAGTAACTTTGAAAAGTTATTACTATTGTAGAAATTTTGTTTTTAAAATTGTTTGTATTAAGAAAAATAAAAATAAGTGATAAGCAATTTCGATTAAAAGAAATAAAGTGAGATGCTTGCTCTTAATTACTATGTTATTCACACTTCTAATAACTGTGTACTTATATTACAAATATAATTATTTACACCATACTAATATTTACAACAGTGACAAGGATTTAACAAGACAACTGCATGATATATTACAAAGTATACTTTCATTTTGATTTCCCAGTACAGTTATTAGTTGATATTCATCAGGATTTTGGATGCACATGAGAGCAACAAGCTTATTTATATGAAGCTAAATTTCATCTTGTGCAAATACCTAATGGCTTAGGAAACATAGAGATTCAATTCAATACATTCGAAATTTTTCCTTTGTTTTCTCAAAAACTTCTTCAGCAATGTTAGCTTCTTTTCCATCAGCCTTTTTAATCTCCAATTGTGCTTTCTGATAGAATCCAGTACCTCGCAATGCATCCGAAATGAAGTCATCAAACCCTATAGAAATTGCTGCCTCTGCCTTCGCTCCATAAACCAACCTCTATATGAATAAATTGATTATTGTAAGAAAGTGTACCCAAAAGTATGCTTTGTAAAAGAAATTTAATTTTCACCTCTTGGGGTGTAAAATTTTTTACAGCACCCACCAATTATTTTATAGATAAAAAAGGTTATAACAACAATGATTAGGAAGGAATTAATCTTTAAGGCCACTTTAGATATGATTTTAAATTATTACACAAATCTTACCATATATAACAATTTATTATTAGATAGCAATGAGAAAAAAAGTTAATTATATTAGTAGTGCATTTTAGCCAAATGTTTGTGAAAATTAATAGAAAGAAATGAAAAATTAAGGTAGGAAAAACAGGGTATTTACAACCTTAACCCGTGAAAGGTGGATTGCTCCAAAGCACATTGGACAAGGTTCACAAGAAGCATATATTTCACAGTCTGAAAGTTCTATCTGGTTTAGCTTTTCACAAGCCTGTAAAATGAAATCATTGAGTTTAAAAGATAAATCACATTAATGACATAAATTATGTTTGCTACACATAAAGCTGAAAAGAAAAAAAAAAAAAAAAAAAAAAAAAGATACAGAGTAATGTACAATCAGTTCTATTTTGACTGAATTTCATAACTCAAAAAATTAAAGCAAGAAATTAATAAAATCTGATAGTGAATTCTTCACAAAGACTAGATATTAAAATTTCCATTGACACCAATAGCCTGAAGTATGCATATAACTGATACCATATGCAGTATATTAGTGTTGTCAAATCCTGCAGCAGCATATCAAAATAAAGAACAAAAATTAAGATTGCTAGCAAAGTTTCCATTTGGCATCTACTGAAACAATTATATATATATTAAGCAGAGACAAATTATGTTGAACAAATATGATAGAGATTGCAGCTGAAAATCAATTGTGGAGTTTCACCTTTCTTATTGCAGTGACTTCTGCATGAGCAGTTGGGTCTGTGTTCTTGAGAACCATGTTGTGACAACTAGCAACTATTTCATCATTACAAACTATAATAGCACCAAAGGGACCCCCATCTGCATTTTCTACCCCTTTATACGCTTCTTCAACAGCAATTCTTAAAAATTTGTGGTCTCTTTGCTGTATAGCTAATTAGCCAATGCAACATCAAAAGCTAATCAATAAAATGCTACCAAAATTTCATAATATAATGTTCCAAGAGGGGTACCTCAAAATACCTGTTCCTCCAATTTTAAATATAAATATAAAAATATATAAACAATAGATTTAAATATCAATAAATTTTATCTTATTTAATAATATTATTTCCAAAATATTCTTCATTTAATTAAGATTCTAGCTGTTTCTATGACATTTTTTTATTATTTTTAATATCAAGTTCTAATGAAGGATGATATAAAGGAAAAATATTTTTAATTAGTATTATCAAAATTAAATGATTTCAACTTTCTCAATTATTACACATGTTAGTTAATTTTGTTCATAATTGATTTCAGATAGAGCATGTCTTATATCTTAACCTTGATTCCTACATAATCAAACTAAGAATGCAATAAAGTAAAGCTAAATAGTTCAGAAGCATTACCTTCCTGATGGCCAGCAAACGCAGAAGCTACTGAGACAGTTCCATTCTTGGTTTGAACCACTGGATGATCAAGAAAGCACAAAAATTATAAAGAATACTAGGAAAATAAAAATTCAAACATTGACTCAAGGTTTTAAAAATAAACAAACATTGACTCGAGAAATTAGTCTCTAAAGTCAAAGTTTTAGGAGTGTCCGTAACCTTGATTGCAACCTTATCAGTTGAATTTGTCTGCAATTATTCATAATATATTATATATGAGAAACCAAACTACAATAGCGACTGCATAATTTTAAATTCCACGGGTTGAAGGATGCACCAATCCACTAAAAGTTCATATTTCAATTTTTTAGGCTAATATCTTTCCTGTATCACACAGATTTGTGACATCTTGTCTTTAATATGCAGCAGACGATTGTGATATCCGCATATCATAGAGCAAGTTGTGTTTATTCTGTATTTAGGGAAACATAGTATATGAATATGATCAGCAGAAGATAGCATAATGATGATTCAGCATTTTTCTTTAGAACAATTGTACTGATGGTACAAATTCTATGGGTATATGTATCAGATTGAAAATCGATGAGTGGCATGATACTTTCCATCCCAAAGCAATTCTGTTATTTTTTAAGTCAAAGTTCATATTTCATATTTGGGGTGGCTTAATTTTAATTTATACACTTTGTTACTACCAGGGCAAGTTGCATAAGCCTTCTGGGTATACATGACATTTTACTACTCTTTTTTATGATATAAGACAAGTGGACACTTTATTTCCAAAAATAAAAGACAAGTGGACTCTTAAAACTAGTAGCAAACCATAAAAAGAGTGATGGGATCAAAATTTAAAGTAAAATCAGAAATAAGGAAAATGCAAAGAACAAAACTTAAATGTATTCTTATATGCAGTTGGTATTACTTTCCGATTAGAATTAGAATTAGAATTTTATTTTGATAGTATGTATTTGCATTAAATGCAAGTCCTGTAAGTATAATTATGCATATTATTAAGATAAAACTCGAACATTGATCGAAAAACAACACCAACTATACTTAAAGATGTGTATATGGTTAAATATTGTTAGAAAAAAAGGGAGGAATAAAGAGAGAAAAACTTATAGGTGTGAGAAGTAATGAAAGAGATAAAGAAGAAAGATGAAGTGGAAACAAAATGAAAGAGAAATTGGGTACATGAATCAGACAAATAATAACACATGCTGCAAGCAAGTGATTCATGAAGATTGAGAGAGTGGAAATTAGATGAAACTATAGAATCTGGAATTGCCCAGATGAAAGAAATTGGTTGATTAAGAGGAGAAAAATAATTAAAATGAAAGAATCCAAGTATACAAAGGAAAAGAAATAATAACAAGAAATTTCTCTCCCCAAGGAAAACTACATACCGTTAACTTCTTCCATGACTATGTTGATGTCAATGACTAAATCAAGACGTTAACTGAAACTTCTTTGTGTGAACTTAGATAAATGAACAACCTATATATATAGCACATTGGTGATGACGATGAATGAAGTACAAGATCAAGAATCCAAATGGATGATGACCATGAGAGAGAAGATGTGTTCCACAATAAATGCAGAATATGGGGTTCCCCGTACATATATATAAATAAATAATTACAACTACCCAATTAAATTACAATATACGACAACTTGTAGTGATATATTTTCCATCTCTCTTATTTATTTCATTAAGAACGCCTCATCTTTAAACTGAAACTAGGTTTGATATCTCTTTAGGAAGGGATTCAAGTTTCTTAGATAGAAAAAAATACGTAGTTAGAAAAAGATACTTTATTAGAAATGATCGGTTAGATTTTTTTTTAAAATATTAATAATCAATTATATATATGAATGTGCCAATAGAATTTTCATGTGTTAAATTAAATAAAGATGACGCTATCACGCAGACGCTAGGTGTTGAAAAGAAATAGATGCCAAATTAAAGAAATAGTCACAGGGGACAAACAAAAAGTCTTTTCACATTCACACATAGATAATTTTAAGGGAAAGAAAATAAAGAATAAAAATTGTTAAAGAGTTAAAAAATTGATAAGATTTTAGAAGATGAAAAGGGTGTGAACGGGACTTTAGAATAGAGATAGGAATAACATGACTCATCCCAATATCTACATGTGATGGATGAATAGTTATGGACTTATGGGACATCATGGCCTACACAGAAAGGTACATGGGACGTGTTTCTCGATCTCGTGACTCACATCAAACTTTGATACATTACGGGCATTCCTATCCTATGTCCTTACAATTTTGGTAAGTTGTCAGCAATATCATACTCGATTGGATGATGCTAAATTACTAATATAGTATTTTATTGAATTTGTTACTATCCTTAGTTGAACTGCATCGTAATTATTTCAACTCCTTAAATAAATTTCTAGTTTTTATTTGTTAAAAAATGTCCTAATACAAGCATACAAGCATTCCAAGAAGTAAGTGTGTGATGAATTAATATCAAGTGAAAATATTTATCGAATTTGTAGTGGTGATTTAAAAATATCCGCAGAAATATAAATATTTTGACCATGATATGTTGATTATTTTTTTTTTTTTGGAGTTAAGCTTCCCATATCTAATTGAGGAGTTGGGTTGACTTTAATGATAAAATGTTTATAATTTATTTGTTAAGTACAAGAGGGAGGATAATAGTATGAAAGGAATTAAGTAGAGATAAAACAATCATAATGGAATGTGATCCTATGAGATAAGGTATATCAAATAATGTAATCTTAATGAAATTGGAGCCTATAATATCAAAGCATATTTGAAGAGTTGAATATCACCCTAATTAAGAGTTATTAATTTAAAGCTTTTAGAAACAGAACATATTAAGATTCTTAATTTTGTTTTCAAGAGTTGATGCACTTTAATTTTTTTACTTACGCCTTAACTTATATTTCCTTTATTGAAGGTCCTGAAAAACTCAATTCCAAATTCAATTGAGTCTTATATAAATATGAATTTTTATCTTATATAATAATATTTTTAAAGACTTTTCTTTAATGAAAATTTTAAAAAAAATTAAATTTTTTTTATCTAATTCAATTTTTATTTATTATAATTATTAACGAATTAAATTTTAATATTTTAACATAAATTATCAATAAATAAAAATAATATTGTTCTACAATATAAATTATTTGTCAAAAATTTAAAATATAATTTATACATTTAAAATACAAATTTTAAATATAATTTATACATTCAAACATAATATTTATTTTTATATATGATTTATTATAAATTTTAGTTGCTTATAATAAATATTTAGCTTTTCCATTACACATACTGAAATACTAGTTATAATAAAGGGAAAAACTTAGATATACGATTTTTTTTGTTTAAACTTAAATAAAATTGACTATAAATAAGTGCTCTTTAATAAATAGACAAGAGTTGCTTCTTAAAAAACTTACTTATTTTAAAAATAAATAAATAAACAAACACAACAAAAAAATAAAAGTTTATTTTATTAAAAATAAGCACTTTTATAAGTATAAATTTAGATATAGGGTCTCTTTGTTTAAACTTAAATAAAATTAGTTATAAACAATTACTCTTTAAGAAATAGATAGAGGTTGCTTCTTTAAAAAAAAAACTACTTAAATTTTTTTTAAAAATTAAACAAACACAACAAAAAGAAGTGTTTATTTTATTAAAAAAATACTTTTATAGAAGAAAAAAGTTTAAACAAACAAAATCAAATATATTATATTTCTAATTAGAATTATAGTTTTGTCTTGGTAAATTATAAAATAAAAACAATTTCATTATTTGTTATCATATATATATTATCAAGATAAAACTTAAATTCTGATTATAAAATAATATCAACAATATTTATAATACTGCATGTAAGTTTTATCCAATCATCTTAACCTTTAATGGGTAGAAGGGAACACTATAAAAAGAGGGAAAACCAAAATAGAATAGTTGGGAGTTATTATATACAAAAACTTTTGTAACCTTTCATGATTTTCATTAAATAATTTTTTATTTTTATTTAAAAAGTTAAAATTATCTCAAATAAAGTGTACACCAAAATAAGAAATCCCCTTTATATATAGATATGAATATATCTCTGCATTCTCCATCCACCCTCCGTTAACCCTTACTATAGTTCATTAGGAAGATTTTCTTCTCCAATTAATGCTCTCGTTTTGTTGCGATTTGGACACAAAACCTTAACTCTTTGCTTTTGATTTCATTATGTGCTTTTAGTGGGAAATGCAATGGTTCCAAATTTTTTTTATGTAATGATGATTTCGAGGTCCCTTTTTAGTTGGTTCAAATTCAAATGTTATTAGACACAAATTTAAGTTTAATTAATTACTTTGATTTGCTATGGGTGAATCCACTACTCCTTTTATCTAGCTGATTAAAAGATGATATTGGACCTCTCAAAATATTAGTTTTAATGTTAACAAATTCAGATATTTTTATTAAAAAAATGATTTTTAGATCACATAGTAAGATGAATCCAAATAAACAATTAGTTATGATGACATATAGTTTGTGATATTCCTTACCAAATTGAAGAAATAAAAACTTCTTTGATACTTGTATTTCAAAAAGAAATGGAGACATGTCTTTTGTCAAAGAAAGGACAAGTAAATCCCTCAAAATGTGTAAAGTTTCAGATGAAGTTATTTTCGACGAACACACGTACAATTCCTTTCGTTTTGTACCTTAACGGTGATAAGTAGCCTCCTTAATTAGATGAAAAGTAACAATTCTGTGAGATGCATTTTATGTATACAATTAATGCACCAACAAATACTTCTCTCTACAAGGAAGGAAGACGATGATAATCCAAACATCCTTATGAGAAAAATTTAAAGATTTGTAACAACCATTTTTATGAAGCACCTATACAAAGAAGTTTGAAGATTCAAAAAGAAAGATAGAACAACAATTGTAAAAAAAAAATCCATTTCATCTCTCCCGACCTTAACTCACTCCACTTCATCCACCAGAAACCATCACAAAAGCTCCCTAACCAAAAAATCCAAAAGACAACATCTTGTGCATGGGTTGCTTGAGCCCAATCCGAAGTTTTAGTAAGAGTTAGGTATGAAACATGCCAAGCATTTCTCGTTGCAATAAAAAAAAAGTAGTAGAAATAGGTCGTGTTGGTAGTTGAAGAGAAAAGAATATTGTAGGAAGTACTTCAAGCCTCGACCACTAAAGTTTTTGAAAAGCAACATGAACAGGAGAAGAAATTGGATGACTTGCTAATGGAGGAATATAAAATTGTTTCCGTATCTAAGGCATTCTCAAGGATGATGTATGACATGCAACACCCTAGGACAGTGAGGGAAACTCAACACCCACTCACCAGGACAAATTTTGTAGCCAAGTATCCTAACACTCCTCTCCCTCCGACTCTACGCTTAACACAAATTGAAGTGTTTGTTGTTGTCGAAGATGTAGATGAAGAGCCTTCAATATCCCCCTAAGTCCAAGAAGTTCCATCAGCACCATAAGCATCGTTTACTAAAACTATTATTTCTTTTGTGGAATAATTTATTGAATGTCCAAGTATTAGAGAAGTCTCGCAAACTAAAGAAGAGACTATTAGAACATCCACTAGAATAGCCAATGACATTTCACCACCATCTATTGACTTTAGTGCAATTGAGGCTAAACCATTGAATGTGACTACATCACTCGTGGAGATAGACTTAAGACATCTAGAGGACTATGCCTACACTATCCCTCTAATAAGCCGTTGAAGAACCAAACTCTACTTTTGAAGTTCTAGATCATTTGATTAAATAGCTCACAAATGTGGAGGATAACCCCAACTTCATCCTCATAAGCGATGCTCCCTAGAGATCACCTTACTTCAACATGGATGAATACTTGCATCTCTATCATAGAGAAGGGCACCAAATTTCTTTCTATCCTCATACTAAAGAAAATGTAAAGGTCAAGTACCTTGATTTGTATGGCCTACATCATCTAGATGATCAAGCCACAAAGCTCATCAAACAGCTTAGATTTGAACATGAAGAATCTTGCCACACAAGGTCACCAATGAGCTAAGCTATGAAAGTACTTCGCAAAACTTTCTTACCATGATTGGCACACCAAGAAAACCATGTCACATTAAACCATGGGCTCAATTCTTCCAAGCTAAGTTAAGCTTCAAGGTTATGTAGTATTTTTTTTGTAAAGGGAAAGGAATGACCCGCTAGATATGCAAGAACGTTAGGAATCTGCATTATGCTAGAGCTCATCAATTAGGAGCATCTAGAGTAAACAAAGATTATTCAATAATCACCATGGGTTGTAGTGTTCTACAATCTCCTATCCCTCCATCAACCATGCCTTATGCTTGCAAGGCTCTCTACTAACCACCTTGCCATAACATTTATCCATCCTTTTTTGTTTACATTTTATTATTACTTTACCATAAATATCTATTTTATGTATAGATATAATGCCTTTGACCATACTATTGTTGCACCTCTTTTTCTTGAGAAAGAAGAGCACATGCCACCATCTTCGTCTAAATAAGTTTGTGAAGCCCCAAAGACAATCATTGAAGTCAAGATTATGGTTACCACACTGGTCTCTACACTTCAACAGTGTATTCTTTAGAAACATCACTTTGAACGCAAATATAAGAAGTTGCTCAATAAACTATGTTTGGAAGTTAGCTCTAACAACAAATCATCAAATGACTAGTGGACCCACTTAGATTTAGTCTTGGCTTTTGCTAGTGCAAAAAAGGGAGTAGTAATACATGTTTTTGAAAATTACTTTAATTTTTCTCACTCCATCTCAAGGGGAGCATACAAAATCACTATCTTTGCTTTGATAGTTGTTTACATCATTCTCTAATATTTATGCCTTGACAAATCTACTCTACTTATGCTTTGATAGCCTCTTTGCTCTAAGAAAAACATATGCTTTGATATAGATGTATCATTTTTACTTTGTTTGACTCTACTGAAATGATATATAGTTTGTTTAAATGTTTATATACTCTGATGAAAGAGAATAATAATGTTTGACATGTTACTTGAAGCATCTTGAATTTTGATCATTCGTCTTATAATTAAAATCTACTAGATCTGATGCATTTAAAAACTTACTTTTTTCAAAAACGTGTTTGTTACTATAAAAAAAAGAGATTATTAGTTCAAAAGACGATTTTGGATCCCTTAGAACATTAGTTTTAATACTAACAAACGCAAACGTATTTTTTAAGGAAATATTTTTAGATCACATAATAAGAAGAATTCAAATAGACGATTGGTTATTATGATGTATAGTCTCTCATACAAATAATTCCGTTTGTGTAAGACAAATACATTCAATATTTATCATTTATGATGTATAATAACCAAATTATCTTTATCTATGATATTTCTTAATAGTAGTAATCATTTTAAAAAACTTATGTTTGGTATTATAGTATATATAATTATATATGCTTGTTAACTAAATGTAAATAGTGAAATTATTATTTTTTAATTATTTATTTATTTTATTGTGTCTAAATCAAGTTTTATCCAAATATTAAGTTATTATATTTAAATTCTTAATAAATACTACATATAAATAAATAAATAATTTAATCATTGCATGAATTGACTTGCCAACCTGTCTAATCAATAAGACATGTTATAATTTTTAACTTATATTTTTATGTAGAACAAGACGGGTAACCTGCTTTTTAACAGGTCAATAACAAGGTAAGGTAGGTTGAACATTTCAACATCCCTTAGACAAAGTGTTTGTTGGGTAGAAGGTGTGTGTGTCATTTAGGAGGTAGGGAAAAAATGGGGAAAGAAGTTGGGGTAGGTGTGAGGGAGTTATTGTGTTGGGTTAGTGTCTATTTTCGAAAGGACTCTAGGATTGAGATTGAATGATAGAAATTTAGACACTTTTAGTTGGTTAAAACTTAATCTATGTAGAAAGTCAAATTTTCTACATTGATGATATTTACATTAAATCTACAAGCTATGTAAAAATATCTAATTTAACTCATGTAAAATGTTTTTCTTAAAGTGAGAATTTAATCCATTTTAATCCACATTTACAATAGTATAAATCCATGATTGACAAATAGAATGAATATCAATTGATTCGTATATATTAAACATGAATCGTTATTTTTTGCGATAGTATTTTTTGAAGTTTTTCTTCGACAAAACCCTAAACCTTAAACACAATATTTATATATACATATATATATATATATATATATATATATATATAAATTATCATAAATTTTTATTATATATATTATATACAATAAACATCCCTTTAAACATTACACATACTAAAATCCTAGTTATAGGGTTTCATTAAGTAAACTTCTCTATAAACATTTTTAGGAAAAAAAATAAGAGAAAATGAAATGTACTTCTTCATAAATTAAAATTAAATTGTACTTTAACTAATTTGTAAAAACTTTATCCAATTAACTTCTTAAAAATCTTATTTTTGACTCTTGTATAAGTTTATTTTAGTTTATAAAATTTATTTCAATTCTTTATCATATTTTTCTCTTCAAAAATTACTTATGAAGAAATTTATTTATATCAATAATCAAAACAATGTCTTGACAACTGATCTTAGAATTATGTTCTTACGTCTTGACAATTGATCTTAGAATTATGTTCTTAATTTTATGAAAATAACTCGCCATGTTTGTCTTAACTACTTAGTATGCAAGCCACTCCAAATTTGCGATTTTAACTGCCAATACTAGAGAAATTTTGATTGATGATTGGTATAATTTATATTAGTTATATATGTTTTTATTTAAATTTTTAAAGATTATATTCATATTTTTAATTAAAATTTAATGATAAATATAATTTATTTTTTTAAAATAAAATTTATCTAAATTAAAATTTAGTAAAGAATCCAAAATAGAGAAGAACTGATTGTCCATTCTTGTGCACAAGAACCCAACACTCATTTTTTATTTTTATGGAAGTGTAAGGAACATTTTGATTAATAGACACATATATTTCACGGTTAAAAACCTAATTTGGTCCCTTATAATATTTTAAAGTTTTAATTTACACCCACTTTAATTTTTTATTTCAATTTGGTCCCTAATAATTTAAATTACTGCAATGTTGGACTTCCATCCAAATTTCTTAAACGGAGTTAACTGTTGGTCATGTGGATACCACGTAGATGCCACGTAGATGCATAGGTGGCAAGGTCCCATATGTATGTTGTTGTCTTCCTCCTCCTCCTTCTCTAATGCATCTGGAACGGCCCGTTCTGAAACCAGAACGACCTGTTCTAATTGCACTCGTTATGTGTTAATTTTACATCTAGAACGGCCCGTTCCAGATGCAAAATTAACACACAACAAGTGTAAGCAGAACGAACCGTTCTAGTTTCAGAATGGGCCGTTTTGGTTCCAAAATGCCAACCACAAATGGTCAATGATTATAGTTCATGCCCGTGATTCTAAATCACGGTTGTGAATCGTGCAAGAAAAAAAACCTAAGGTACAAAGCATTTCAAACACTAGATTTGGTAATATTGTCAATGGGGGATTGATAACTTCAATTGCTAAACATTTAGACTATACACCATTTCTGGACCAATTGCAAGATATAGGAGCTCCTAGAAGTATTAATTATAATACTTGTTATGCAATACAGTGTATCACTAAGGACAATGGTGGCAGGTTTTATTTCATTGTTAGTCAAATTGGAGTAAACCACTTACTACCAAATCAACACTATACAGTCAAGGATGAAACGACATGGTGTTTCCCCTTGGAGTCATTGACTGATGTACCCCAACAACAACAAGCTGTTTTTGAGGAGATACAACCTGAAGTAGAAGAAGAGGACACATAGGACCAACATTTCATCACACAACCACATGTACAGGTAGATAATACTGATATCCTATCAGCCATTCAGTGTATGGATCATCGATAGCAAGAGATGGATGAACGCCAACAACACTATAATTATATGGTGGATAGGATGTATAATTGGCACCTTCAGCGTTATCCAGATGATTTCCCTCCTTAGTAATTTCTTTGAACTTTCTTAGTATATGTTATGTTATGAAGTTTTGTTTTCAGTCTCTAAACCATATTTCAGTCTTTGAATTTATGTTATGTTATGAATTTTTGTTTTCAATCTTTGAACCACATTGTTGCATTTTGTTGAACATACGTATGTGGTTGGCGTTTTGGAACGGCCGTTCTAAATCCAGAACGGTCCGTTCTAAATCCAGAACGGTCCGTTCTAGTTTTAGAATGACTTGTTCTGCTTGCACTCGTTGTGTGTTAAATAATGCATTTGGAACGGGTCGTTCTAGATACAAAATTAACACACGACGAGTGCAAGCAAAACGGGCTGTTCTAATTTCAGAACGGGTCGTTTCAGATGCATTAAAGAAGGAAGAGGAGGAGGACAACAACATAGTATGGGACCTTTATGCATCTACGTGACATTCACGCGACATCCACGTGACCAACAGTTAACTCTGTTTAAGAAATTTAGACGAAAGTCTGACATTATAGTAATTTAAATTATTAAGGATCAAATTGAAACAAAAAATTAAAGTGAAACTAAATTGAAACTTAAAAATATTATAAGAGACCAAATTAAGTTTTTAGCCTATATTTCACACATATACCACATATTTTTACAATAACCAATAAATTAAATCACCAAAGACTCTCAAAAAAAAAATCACCAAAGTGCGCGCAAGAAAAAGTTACAGTGAACAATGTTAACTTATAATTAAATCTATAATATAATTTTTCCTATAATCCAAACTTATTCAATAAAGTTGTCTACCGTATAACAAACAGTCTCAATAATTGGAGCGTTGTTAATTTTACTATTTCCATATAATGGCTGTGTCATAATGATGTATAAGTATACGTCAACGAACGTTAATCTTGTATTAAAATATAACAAAATAATACTAAGGTAAATAAAATAAGTCACGCGTGCCATTATATATGCCAACAGCTTGTTGATACGTAATTTATGTAATCCTTTTCATTATACTACATAAATGATATTTTGTAACTCCATAGATTTTATTCAAAATTATAAATAATTTATTATCGTTTGTATATTTTATATCTCTTTTTAGAATTAATTTATATTTGATTCGTTTACTATTAAAATGTTTAAAATGATTCTTTAATTGTCTAAATACAAAGTAGTTTTTTCCGTCTGTCTTCTTACTAATAATGTTAGCTTAGTTCAATGAAAACAAAATGAACATGAATGTTAGACTAGCATCATTTTGTTGACAACCACGTTTTTTTTTCTTTTTCATATATATGGTTGATTAACTATTCTAAAATTGGCAATCTAAAATTAATATATATTTATTGAACATGATTTATTTTGACTATATAAATTGAATTAAAGTACCCTATCAACTTCTCTTTATTTAACTGATCTTACAATAGTCTTACAAGTTACAATCACTGATTTAAGAGATTTAATTAGTTTTAATGACAAATAAAAGATCGCATTACATATGTTTTAGCAATTAAGGGTCTATATTTAAATGTTTAAATAATAAGATATCAAAGTTGAATAAATTAGAAAAGAATAAGATTTTTTTAAAAAAAATAATTTAAAAAATTATTGTATATTTAGTTTGAAATTTCAATGAGTTAAATTATTTATTTATTTAATTTTAAAAATCATTTTAAATTAATTTAGTATTTATCAAATTTAGATATTTTTGTTTACACTTGTCTCGTTGACCTTTTCTTTTAAATATGTCTCACTTTATACTTTTAATTTTCTCTTAAGCATTTTTATACATTTTATTTTTTTGGGTATAAATATAACATTTCAAAAGAGATTTTGTAGAGTCCTCTCTTCGCATCTTATCTTTTCATTATTTTCCTCTATGAAAGTTTCTAGATTATTCTGATTAAAAACTTACTAATTTTGTTGCCAAATTATTATTGTTATATTACACGTTGCAATCTTAATTTAATTGATTTGTGCCTAACCCATACATATTGGTGAGTTTTTAATTGATCATATTTCTTCGAGATGACCAATAAGTACAACACAAATAATAAAAAGAAGTTGACATAATTACAACCTATTTCTTTACACCAATAATTACAACTTAATTATTAAAAATTTAAAGATAGTTGTTGGACAAAGCAAACACTTTTCATATAAGAATGGTAATAATGCTAAAAAAAAAAAAGTTGGCATAATTACAGCTTATATTAAAAAATCAAAGATAGTTGTTGGGCAAAGTAGAACTTCTTTTTTTTTCGTTTATATAGGCATGACTAATCGTCCTCGTTACGTTAGAGGCACTTCAAAAAGTAGGATAGCTGGTCCCGAGATTTAACACGGCTACATACACAAAGTATGATTCAAATCTCTGACCTTACTTAAATATATGGATTAATTTTTACTACTAAACCACACGCTTGATGTTCGACAAAGTAATAAAACTGATAAAGACATTTGATATAAAAGAATAGTAATAATGCTGAATTGCTGATTCATTTTTTCATTATTTTAACAAAGAAAAAAATGAAAGTTATTTGGTGCTTTCCCTTATTTAATTAACATGGTAGTTTCCCAAACACTCTCACAACTTTAAATTATTTGAAAGTCCAATGTTTATCTGAACTTGCATATATGCCAATGCATCTGAAGGTGCGTCACCTATTTTATCCCATGCTACTTCATCTTCCATATTGGATCCTAATCAGCTTATTCTCTTATCCTTATCTCCATGGAGTTTCCCATACACTCTCACATGCATGATCATCATCATCCTCTTCATCCTTCACCCACATTCTTACTCACACTCTTTCTTCTACTTCCTTTAAAATAAGTGCTTTTTCCTCACGTGTCTATCACATCTACAATGTATGCAACAAAAATTAATATGTGGCTAGATAATTTTTTTTTCAAAAACACTTATTAAAAATATTAAATGTTTTTTATAAAATAAAATTGACTTATGTATGAATTAGAAATAAGGTCTTAGAAAAACTAATAAGAAAGAATTTCTATTAATTAATTTGTGTATAAGTTAATTTCGGTTTACAGAAAAATTTATTTTATTTTCTTTTTTATTTCTCTTTTTATAATTCAGTCCATGTCTAAATAAGGGTTTATTATTATTTTTTTTTAACAATTTTGGAATCAAAATTTACTACTAGAATTATTTTTAAGATAAATATTATAAAAGTCAGCATACTATTATAAAAATCAACATACTATTACAAAAAATAATTTATGATCAGATAATATTGTATAGTTAGATTAGATTGTAAGTGTATAGCCGTTTTTCTTCTAAAATAAACTTATCTATATGTATTTAAAGATAAAGAATAAAATAAAGGAAACTCTTTCTATATATTAAAATTAATTAATTTTTAAATTCTTAAAAATATAAAAAAAAACTTTTATGAAGTTAATATAAAATATTTTTAAATTAAATTAAAAAAAACTATTTGTATCTTTTGATTTCTTATAAGCACTTACGAATAAATTTATCTACAACTATAATAAAGGAGATGGATGATTTTGGTATATAAAATTTTTGTCCAATTTTATCCTTATAACTACTTTTTTACAAATTACAATCTTTCATATAAATTTTACTCCATAACTATCCATATTTTAAATAATCCTTACTATTATATAATTTTTATTATCTATTATTTTTTAAAAAATAAATTCACAGAGATATGAAGTGTTTTTTTTACAAAGTAGTTAAAATATAACTAATATTTTAACCTATATATGTAATGCACATGTTAAATATTTATTATATATAATTAAAATTTATAATAAATTATATATAACAATAAATATCACAATTGAATATATAAATTATATTTAAAATTAATATACATAAATATTTTTAAACATATAAAACATATTTTAGATATATAATAAATATTTTTTATCATAAAAACAATATTTATATCCATTGATAACTTAATTTAAAATATAAATATTTAATTCGTAAATAATTATGATAAATAAAAATTAAATTAAATAAATTTTTTAAAATTATAAATTTTATCATAAGAAAAAAATCTAAAAACATTTTTAAATAAGAAATTAGTATTTAATAAATAGGAGTAAATATTAATATTCCAATATCTTTGTTGGATGACACGAGATTGTTCCTAACTACCGGTGCCCACGATTTAAATATGCAACGCCAAAAAAGCTATACCAACGAATAACTTGACTTGTTCTGATTCAGAACTTTTGTAGTCATATCCTATACTCACTCAATAAAATAGTTTTTAGATCTAATGATAATTGACCTCACAATGCACACACACACACATATATATATATATATATATATATATATATAGAGGCTTTCTTATTAACTCTCAAATGCTACAACTATGACTTAGATTTAATACTTTTTTAATGATAAGTTTATCCACAAATACAATTTTAATTGATGATAAGTTTTGTGAGACATGTTCACGTGGGACATTTTGATGGGTCTCTTGATTGGTAATTGATTGTGCCGTGTTTGATCATAGATTAATCTCTCGTGTAGTAATACATTTTTTTAACTTTTTTTTAATATACCTTTTTTATATATTATTATTTATATCTTATTAAATTATATATATATATATATATATATATATATATATATATATATATAAATCACCCTAAACATATAGTTGCAATTTGGGTGGATATCATTTGTCATGGATAGGGCTAAGCTAATCACCACAATACGCATGAACTCCTTGCATAAGAAAATACTTGTGGTGGATGATTTTTCTTCTTCTTTAAAATTAAAGTATTTTTTAGTTAAAAATTAAAAATTAATCTTTTAAAATATTAAGATTTATTTAAAGAATTAATTTTCTCTAATAAATATCTTCCTATACACACTAATTAAAAATTAGACTTATTTTTTGGTTCATAGACATAAAAATTTGTATAATACTTAAAATTAATAATCAAAGATTAATCTTGTGAAGATATAGCTTTTATTATTCAGACATTATTTTAATACAGATGAAATCCAATCTGAGACCATTATATCGACTTCCAACATCTCATACTAGATCTTATAAATATTGGATCAAAAGATTTACTTAAATTAAACTTGTAATTAGAGAGAAGTTATCTAGTAATTACACCTATTTTTCTCAATGATAGCTAGAGTTGGTGGTGGGGCAATGTTTCATTAGGTATATAGTTATATTTTGGATTGTTTAATTTGATTGCTACTTTTGGGACACTGCTTGGTTTTCATTTGTGGGGAAGTGGCGTACAGCACTTGGAGACCAAAACTAACTTTAATTTGTAGCGACTAGCAACCGTTTTTGTTTCTTTTCTTATTTTTTTTTGGTCCATGAAGTATCCAGGGCTGAGGGAGGTACTTAAAGGGATAGCTGACCCCAAGATTTAACGTGGCTGTATACATAAGACAGGATTCGAACTCCTGACCTTGTTTAAGCGTGGATTAACCCTTACTGCTGAACCACACGTTTGGGATTATTTTTGTTTGTTTTTAATAAGCGTGTTTAGGATTTAAAATTTAAAATTTTTATTTTATATTTAGATTCCTATTTTACAGAAATATTCATACCCATCTTTATATTTGTACATTAATAATAACTTTATCGATGTATTTTTTTTTTAATTTTTTTTTACATGATGTATTATTTATATGCCCATATTTTTACTTGATCTATATTATTAATAAGGCGTTATATTTTTTTTACATATATTTTGTTGATTGTTTTATTTATTAATTTCGAGAATATTTTTTTTCTTATATTTTTTAATTTTAGTTTTAATTATATTTTTTATTTACTTCTCTTTAATTATACTTATTTTTCAAACTTCTCATTGCATCATATAAAACTACCCAAAACAGTTCAAACATTTTTAATTTCAATTATTTTTATAATTTTTTTAAACTAAACACACACATTACAAAATGTCTTTTTTTTATGTTAGTTTTTTTTTTTGGTCAAGGAAAAAATGGTTTTTTTTTAAACTCCTGTAATATTTTAATAATTATATATATGAGAGGAGATGAGTATTACAGTACCTGAGCCAACACTCATCCACATTATTTCAGAGATAAATCATCGACTTTCGTCCCATCTCTATTGAGTGAGCATTTATCTTATTTAACACTATTAAACTTCTTTTTAATTTATTCTAATATATTTTGATTAAATTTATATTATAATATTTGGTGCAATCAAAACTTATAAATATATAATAAAGTTATCTGTCGTATAACAAATTAATGTGCCCTGCATATTAAATAATTAAGATACATAATTTGCAAGTTGAGTCTCAATAATTGGTAGTACCGTTACAAATTAAAAATAAGAGATATATTTTGGATTGTTTGAAGCAGTTTTGTGACTTTGCTTGGGTTTCTTCAGTGTGAATTGGTGTACAGCATTAATAGAGGAAAACTAACTTCTCATACTCTCTTGTATTGTAGTAAGTGTCAAAGAAGAAAAAAAAAGTATTATTTTAATTTTTTAATGATGTATTAATTTTTTTTTTTTATATCACTATTAATATTTTTTTAGAAAGTTGTTAAGTTGTATTGTTTTTTAAAAAATTATTAATAAGCTTAATTTTGTAAAATTATTATTCACGTTCATTTATTAATATCTATGTTCTATTATAAGATTAAATTTAGGTTAAAACTCTTATTTGGTCCCTTATAATATTTTTTTGTTTCAATTTAGTCTCACTTTAATTTTTGGTTTCAATTTGGTCTCCAACAATTTAAATTATTGCAATTTGGGACTTCTGTCCAAATGATTTAAACGGAGTTAACTGTTGGTCACGTTGATGCCACGTAGATGCATAGGTGGACGCCAAATTTCATGAATACACCTGAAACCAGAACGACCCGTTCTGAAACTAGAACGGTCCGTTATGCTTACACATGTTATGTGTTAATTTTGCAACTGGAACGGGTCGTTCCAAATGCAAATTTAACACACCATAAGTGCATCAGAATGGACCGTTCTGGATTTAAAACGGCCTGTTCCAGAACGCCAACTTCATGCATGCGTTGACCAAAATGCCGCAATGTGATTCAAAAATTGAAAATAAAAATTCATAACATATCATAAATTCAAAGACAGAAACATGGTTCAGAAACTGAAAACAAAAATTCAGAACATAACATATACTAAAAAAGTTCAAAGAAATTACTAAGAAAGGAAATCATTTGGGTAACGCTGAAGGGAAACCCTAAACTACAAAAATTCAGGTTGTACCTCCTCAAGAACAGGTTGTTATTGTTGGGGTACATCATCAATGACTTCAAGGGGAAACATCGTTTCGTTTCATCCTTGACTGTATAGTGTCAATTTGGTAGTAAGTGGTTCACTCTAGTTTGACTAACAATGAAATAAAACCTGCTACCATTGTCCTTAGTGATACACTGCATCATCCTTAATAATACACTATATAGCCCAAATGTTTAGCAATTGAAGTTATCAATCCCCATTGACAATATTACCAAATCTAGTGTTTGAAATGCTTTGTACCTTGGGCCTTTTTCCTTACATGATTCATAACCGTGAACTATAGTTATCGACCATTCTGGAACCAGAACGACCTGTTCTAAAACCAGAACGGTCCTTTCTGGTTACACTATTGATGTGTAAATTTTGCATCTGGAACGGCCCGTTCCAAATACAAAATTTACACACCAAGAGTGCAACCAGAACGGGCCGTTCTGGTTTCAGAATGGGCCGTTCTGGTTCTAGGTGTATTAAAAAAATTTGGCATCCATCTACGTGGCATCCACCTAGCATCCACGTGACCAACAGTTAACTCTGTTTAAATCATTTGGACGGAAGTACCAAATTGCAATAATTTAAATTATTGAGGACCAAATTGAAACAAAAAATTAAAATGGGACTAAATTAAAACAAAAAATATTATAAGGGACCAAATAAGGGTTTTAACCTTAAATTTAAAACAATTGTTTGATTCTTTATGTCATGTAAGGCAATTTATATTATTTTATATATTACATTAATTATGTTTAGACTAAAGTATTTATAATTAAATAAAATATTCTTAATTAAAGTATATTATCTTAATTTGATAAAATGTATTAACTATAAATTCTTTAAAAAATTTGTATTAGGGATAAATATTAATTAGAAAAGAAAAATAATATATAACATATGTTAGAAGATATATGAATATTAGTTAAGAAAGAGAAGTATTATAAAAATAATTTTAGAAAATGAATAAATAAATTTAGTTATTAATTAAATCAATTATCTTTTATAATTTTTATGAATTAAGTAATGAGGAGAGATGTATTTACTCCAAGAGTGAATTTATATGGATTTACCCAGTTCAATAACTCATGTTTTACATCAAATTTTAATGATCCAATCGTTGAATTTAAAGTTCTTAATACATAGATCAAGTCTGCAAATTTTTAAAAAAAATTGAAAATCATTTGATACTTTATTTCATTAATTCAAATTGATAGATAATCATAACATCATTTTATACATTGATTTGAATTAATGAAATAAAGTATCAAATAATTTTTAATTTTTTTAAAATTTATAGATTTGATATATGCATTAAGAACTTTAAATTCAATGATTAGATCATTAAAATTTAATGTAAAATATAAATTATTAAATAAAAATAAATTTAAATAAACTTATCCGTAAAAGTTAATACATGTCTCCTCTTAACTCTTAAGTAATTAATATTATATATAGAAAGAGAAGTAGTAAGTTTTTCTCTTTGTAAAGCAACCATACGACAATTATTACAAGTCAAAGAGAATATATATATCTTATTGCAACAATTGGGACGAAGGCTACACTGAAAAACGTGAAAAAGAATTTTTGAGCTACTAAACTTTGGGGGTCGTTTACTTCAGGTTATATTTTCAGGAATGACGTTTTTTAGAATATTTAACTGAAATGTTATTCCGGTGTATGTTTAAAAAAACATTTTTGGTTATATTTTAATATTCTAAAAATATTTTAAATTTAAAATAATTTAAATAAAAATAATTGAAAAAAGAAGTTACAAACAAGTTAAAATGCAATTTCAACCCCATATATATATAACATGAGAATAAAAGGGTAATGGAAAAACATTTCTGAAAATAAATACTCGAGAATTATTTTTAATAAAAAAATAGAAAAATATTACTTTTCCTAATAAATATTTTCGGAAATTAACTTTTAATCCTTAAAACAACGCTTGGAACACAAAAAAACACATGGGCATGTCAAGTTATTGGGACCCTACCCCCTATCAGATCTCGACACATGACACCAATGATTAGTAGTTAAAACTTAAAAAAAAATAGTTAATTATTTACTGTATCAAGTGTTAACTCCTAAATTTGTCTCCTTTTATAAACTTTGAATTTTTTTTTTATAAGCAAAAGAGATTATAAACTTTGAATTAATATTGTAATAATATAGTTTTATTTTTTCTATTGGATTTCTTGAATCCATTTAACAAAAGTCCAGTCCAATACAATACACATAAAAAAAAATATTATTGAACAAAACATAAACACAAAAGATATTAAGGTATAATCAAAGTAAAGAAAACACAAACAAAGAAACACCAGCCAGAGATCATTACATTGTGATATCATAACTCCTACGATCTGCATTATCTTTTGTATATAGTGATAATATATGAATGTCTTATTGATTATCTTTTGTATATAGTGATGATATATGACTATGCAAAGAGAGAAATAAAAAAAAAGAAAAAAGAAAATTATTTCCATTACTTGGCTTTTTGACCTCAGTAAATAAAAAAAAATTAAAAATACACGAAATAAATTAAAAAAAATTAATTACTGAAATAGGTGATTTTGGACAGGTAAGCACACACCTGGCACTGAAAACGCCTGGGGGTGGGCGTTTTTTAGAAAACGCCTGGGGGTGGGCGTTTTTTAGAAAACGCCTCCCCCCAGGCGCCATGTAAGCTGATGTGGCACGATCAAAAGAAAACGCTGGGGGGGAGGCGTGTTGTACACGTGGCAGAAGATTGTTGATGGCGCCTCCCCCCCAGGCACCATGTAAGCTGACGGTCAAAAGAAAACGCTGAGGGGGGAGGCGTGTTGTACACGTGGCAGAAGATTGTTGATGGCGCCTCCCCCCCAGGCGCCATGTGTAGATGATGGCACACACTGAAAGCGCCTCCCCTCCAGGCGTTTTGCCATGTCTGGGTGCGCACGTCAGTACAGATTTACAAAAACGCCTGAGGGCCAGGCGCTATCAAATTAGTTAAATGTATTGGGTTGCACAAGATTCATTTGTTCGGTTTGTGGTCCAACGTATTTTTTATTTGGTGGTCCAGGTGCTTCAAGTAAGTAAGGGTTTTTAAATATTTGTAAATTTAAAATTTAAATTTTATATGTTCTATGTATGTATCATTGTTAGCTTTGTATAGTAGAGTGGTATAAAAATTAAAAGATAATTTTTTTTAGTTTGAAGTTGAAAACGATAATGAAACACGTGGAACGGGCCGTTCTGAGAAAGCACGTATTCAGAACGGGCCGTTCCTGTTTTTAAAGAATGGTTGGTAAGATTTGGTTTGGAACGACCCGTTCTCTTTTTAGAACAGGGCGTTCTGAATGAAAAATGTACCTGTGATTAGTTCCCTGAGAACGGGCCGTTGTGAATTCAGAACGGCCCGTTCTGAAATCACAACGGGCCGTTCTGAAGTCAAAACGGGCCGTTCTGAAATTCAGAACGGCCCGTTCTGGAATTAGAACGGGCCGTTCCAGTGGCCCAATTAAAATTTTTTTAAATGAAAAAGCTATTTAATTTGATTTTTATAATTGAATATATGTATTTATTGCAATGTTAAAAGTTGTGATATTATATTGAATATTTGAAACCGGGACAGCATAAGAGTAATATTTAATTTGATTTGTATTTGATTAGGAATGTCTCGTAGAGGTATTGATTACGTACCTGATAGTGATGAAGAAGTAGACATTGTTCCATCAAATGAAGTATGGACAGATGAACAATTTTTGGCGTCAATGAGAAGTGCAATGGCAGTAAGACAGGCTGAAGAGGCTCGAGAACAGGAGCCATTGTCTCCGTTGTCACCCCCTACACCAAAACTTGGGGATGATGACGAAGAGACATCGAGTACACGTGACATTGGTCGTGTTATTCCTGGACCAGCTGGTTTGGTCCAAGCTACAATGAGGAACAGGGAAGCTGAAAATCCGTTGCCAACACAAGAGTTTTTGGCTGATCTTAATGGACCTGCGATGTTGGTGTTCAACTCTAACCCGTGGCGCTTTGCTATGCATTATGTGAAATCTAGAGGTTTGTTTAGCATATTAAGTTTGATGTGTGTAAATTTAATGATGCAAATAATGTTAACTATAATTTGTATTTTTTTAACAATAGGTCTACCTGAAGTGACTCCATTGATTAATATCGACCACAATTTACAAAGAGTCCCAACAGTTGTTGCTTTTGTGGAGTCTATGACCCCAACTGGACAGGGAAATTATACTATTAATTTAAAGGTATGGTTAGTGAATTTGTTATACATTAAAAGAAAATATTATGTAATTAATTGTAAATATTTATTTCAGGACCCAACTGCAACGATTGGTGCAAGCTTACATTACAAAGTTAAGCAACACCGACAATATGGGGAAGACATTGTTGTGGGGTGTGTGTTAATTCTGAAACAGGTAAAATTTGTTGTATAAAATGAAATTATATGTTATTTATGTGTTGAATTGAATTTGTTTGTTTTTTGTTTAGGTTGTCGTGTTTGCCCCCAGGCGTTTCCGTGATCCTTACTTCCTCAATATAACTAAAAATAATATAAAACGGGTGAGTAGTATTAGTTAAATAAAATTTATTTTGTAAGTAATATTGTTTAACAAATGTATGTTAAAATTTTTTCAGGTTGTTCCGAAGGATATCTGATTTGATGACAAAAAGTATTTGTAATTTAGTTTTAGGTTTATTGTTAATTCGAATGGTTGTAATGTAAATTTTATTGTGAATTGTAATATTTAAATTTGGATAATATTGTTATTAAATATTCGTGGAAAAATTTTTTTTTTATTAAATATTTATTGTGCACTTTAGTTATATGTATTTGTTGTTGTTGTTTTATAATTTTGTAATGAAAAAAAAATTGTTAAATTATACACTTCATATTATTTTATTATTTTAGTTAGGGTCCATCTGCCTATAAATATAAGTGTGTGTGTGTGTGTTTTATGTTCAGAAACTTTCTCTTCAACTTAAGATAGAAATATTGTAGTAGTGAGTTCGAAGAATGGGTTCAGCAATAGTGTTTGCTCTTGTGTTTCAAAATGTTCAGATATTTCAAACTCAGTACGGTCTTGATTATGCCATACAAATGCCATCTAGTGGGAGAGTTATCAAACTTAACGAAGACATGACACTTGTTGATTTGTTGAATGAGGTACATAGGAGGTTGATCAAAGGGGATAGCAAACGCATATAAGTCAAGTTCATTATCGTTGTCCAGTTAGATATGAAGATGGAGGAAAGCAATATACTCCATATCCTTTAACCTGTGATGAAGATGTGGCATTCATGTTTCACAAATTTGCAGAAGACCCGAATGAATTACTACTTAATTTGTTTGTTACTTTTGAAGATCTGGAGCCTCAACAATTGCAGATGTGGAACATGGTCAATTCATTTGAAAGACAACTAAACTTCATGTAGGGTTTAGGGTTGAGGGTTTTCTTGTTTGTATCATTGTTTATTTTGTAAACAGTCAGTGTTTACTTTGTTAACTTCATGTATTTGTTGTCGTTGTTGTTAAACAATAGTTAAGTGTTTGTTGAAGTTTAAAAGTATTGTCTTAATTTGAATGTAGTAGTAAAGTGTTGAAGTATTAATAATATTTACGTTTGTGATTAACAAATGTGATAATATATTGGTTACAATGAAAAATAAAATTTGAAAATGTAAAGTATAAAGTAGGTTAAACGAATTTCCTTGATTGCAATGACAGAATCGACGGTGTAGATCATCTCAAATTTAAATTCAGTGTTCATTGGTCAGATTTGTTGTCTCCTAGTAACAGGGGAAACGAACGGCCCTGATTGCACCGACAGAATCAACGGTCTAGATCATGTATTTTTTAAATCTGTCACTGTTCATGGGTCAGATGTGTTGTCTCGTAGTAGCAGGGGAAACGGACGGCCCTGATTGCATCGATAGATTAAACGGTGTAGATCATATTGATTTTAAATTCGTCACTGTTGATGAGTCAGATGTGTTGTCTCCTAGTAGCAGGGGAAAAGAACGGTCATGATCGCACCGACAGAATCAACGGTGTAGATCATCTCGAATTTAAATCCGTCATTGTTCATGGGTCAGATGTGTTGTCTCCTAGTAGCAGGGGAAACGGACGGCCCTGATCGCACCGACAGATTAAACGGTGTAGATCATCTTGATTTTAAATTTTTCACTGTTGATGGGTCAGATGTGTTGTCTCCTAGTAGCAGGGGAAAAGAACGGCCATGATCGCACCGACAGAATCAACGGTCTAGATCATGTATTTTTTAAATCTGGGTCAGATGTGTTGTCTCGTAGTAGCAGGGGAAACGGACGGCCCTGATCGCACCGACAGATTAAACGGTGTAGATCATATTGATTTTAAATCCGTCATTGTTCATGGGTCAGATGTGTTGTCTCCTAGTAGCAGGGGAAACGGACGGCCCTGATCGCACCGACAGAATCAACGGTGTAGATCATCTCGAATTTAAATTCGTCACTGTTCATGGGTCAGATGTGTTGTCTCCTAGTAGCAGGGGAAACGGACGAACCTGATCGCATGACAGATTAAACGGTGTAGATCATCTTGATTTTAAATTCGTCACTGTTGATGGGTCAGATGTGTTGTCTCCTAGTAGCAGGGGAAAAGAACGGCCATGATCGCACTGATAGAATCAACAATCTAGATCATGTATTTTTTAAATCTATCACTGTTCATGGGTCAGATGTGTTGTCTCATAGTAGCAGGGGAAACGGACAGCCCTGATCGCACCGACAGATTAAACGGTGTAGATCATCTCGAATTTAATTCCGTCACTGTTCATGGGTCAGATGTGTTGTCTCCTAGTAGTAGGGGAAACGGACGGCCCTGATCGCACCCACATAATCAACGGTGTAGATCATGTGTTTTGTAGACAAATGCATTGTTCATGGGTCTATAAATATACGAATGCCATTGAAAATATTTCACCATCCAACTTTGTTGCCTTTAGTTTCTTTTGTTATCTGATTTGTTGCATAGCTGCTGTGTTTGTTATTTAGTATCTGTTAAATTTTGTTTAAATCATGTCTTTCATTTGTGTAGTGTATTACAATGGTACAATTAACCAAACTGCTGAGGGTTGTTCATTTGTGGGTAGTCATAAAACAATACGTATTAGTCGTGGTATTGATGTTGAATATTTAAAGAATAAAATTCATGGAAAGTTACATCTTAATGCTAATCAAATTATCTCCAACATACAATGTAGATATTTACGTTGTCTTGATCTTGTATCATATGAAAGTGTTGATGTATGTGATGATGAAGATCTTGAGTGTATGTTTGATAGCTTTGAGAGACAATATAAAATAAATATGATTGAATTGTATGTTCATGTAGATGTGGTTGTGTCATCTTCAATTCATGTTAATGAAACTCAGGCAACCACTAGTCATCATGAATTTGAACAAACAACATCTTATCCGGTAACTAACATCCCTAATTTACAACCCAGAAATATTCCAATCTCACCACCAATAAATCATCCTGACTCAAACATTGATTTTGAGACAAACTTGAGTGACGATGATATCAATCTGGGACAAGGTGATGAAGCCGACGATTTGAATTCATCTGATACAGAGGATGAAGAAGATGTCAATGCAAACAACAATGTCAGCGTGCAATCACCATATGAAGTTGAACCTCCCCAGCCAACTGAATCAAGTTTATTTCAAGTTCTATTAGTTTGATAAATAATATGGATATTGAGTTAACATTTTTTTCCCATGTAGGACCTTCAAATAATCCATTTTGGACAGAAACTCCACATTACAGTTATATTGACTGGAATCATCCAGATCAAGAGAGTTGGTATCGTGGTTTAGATGTCCCTAATTCTTGGAGAGTTGGCGACGAGCTATATATCGGCCTTCGTTTTCACACAAAAAATGATGTACAGATGGCTGTTAAACATTATTCTATGAATGCACATCAAACTTTTGTTGTTGTTGAGTCTGGCCAAAGGGTTTTCTCTGTCAAATGCCCTAATAGCATTGAAGGTTGTCCTTGGAAACTAAGGGCAATTATGTCTAGTAAATTGAACAACAAATGGGTCATCAAGAAATGGGGCGGGACACATACATGTATTAACCCATGCTATCTCAAGATCACAACAAATTGGACTCTGAGTTCATATGTTGTTGTATATTAGGTTAGTGCATATTTAACTATGGAATTAAAACTTATCATATGACTTTTTCTAACATGGTTATCATTTATTTGTAGGTATGGTTAGGGAAGATTCTTCCATTTCGATTTCTCTAATTCAAGAAAGAATTAGTGGACAATTCAACTATAAGGTGTCATATCGGAAGGCATGGAAAGCCAAACAAAAGGCAATTGAGAGGGTTTATGGTGACTGGAGTGACTCATATGATCTTCTACCAAGGTGGTTGGACAGGATGGTTGAATGTTGTCCTGGGTCTGTGTATAAACTTGAAACCACTGAGTACGTGTCAAACAATATAGTGGATCCAAATTTTCGTCAATTTCGTCGAGTCTTTTGGACATTTAAACCAGCATGTGATGCCTTCAACTACACTAAACCCATTATACAAATAGATGGGACATTTTTGTATGGAAAGTACCGAGGCACACTACTAATCGCTACGACACAAGATGGAAATGCTCGTGTGTTACCACTTGCATTTGCAATAGTAGAAAGAGAAACACTAAGCGATTGGTCATGGTTTTTGTCTAACATTCGTCGGTATGTTACGAGAAAACAAGGTATTTGTTTAATAAGTGATCGACACCAAAGCATAAAGTCAGCAGTGGCAAATGCCCAAGGGTGGCAACCACCTCAAGCATATCATGTATATTGCATTCGACACATCGCTAGCAACTTCAACCATCGATTCAAGAATACTAAACTTAAAGAAGAATTGATTAACATAGATACTAAACGCTTTATTGTTATTTATATGGTGTAATGTTTACTTTAATTTTATAAATATTAATACATAAACTTCTTATATGGCAGGGTACACAACCAACAAGCATAGATTTGAAAGAAGGTTGGAAAGGTTTCGTGAGGTCAGCCCTGAAATTTGTCGTTGGATTGATGGCATTTTCCTTAAAAAATGGGCAATCGCACACGACGAAGAAGGACGTCGATATGGACACATGACAACAAATTTGTCCGAGGCAGTCAACAAAGTCCTTAAGGGTGCACGAAACTTGCCTATAACTGCGCTAGTTAAATGCACGTATGCTAGGTTGGTGGAGTATTTTATTCAAAGGTTAGGTCAGGAAAACGCTGACCTTGCTCTGGGTAAATGTTACTGTCAGAAGTTAACGGATGCTATGAAAACAAATCAACAAGAAGCAACCTCTCATTTCGTTCGCAGGTATGATTATGAGTCTACAAGATTTGAAGTTGAAGAAATCTTCAATGCAGTCACACAACGAGGTGGGAAGGTTTTCAATGTTTTTCGAAATGAAAGAAAATGTGAGTGTGGTGCTTTTCAGGCGTATAGATATCCATGTTCACATGCAATAGTAGCCTGTGCACACGTTCGTATAGATCCATTAACTTTTGTTGATGCCGCATACACTAACGAATACATCAAAGCGGCATATTCAGGTCAATGGTTCCCACTTGGAAGTGAAGAAAATATTCAACGTACTAATGGACCTCATATAGTTCCAAATGAGACAATGATACGTACAAAGGGACGCCCAAAATCCACGCGCATTAGAAATGAAATGGATTGGACTGAATCCCAAAGGAGGCAAAGATGTGGACATTGTAGGCGTGAAGGGCATAATAGAACCAATTGCCCTGTGCTAGCTGAAGATGTATTGAATAACGCATAACAAGTTTGTATGTTGCTGTGTATTTAAAGAATAAAATTCCTCCATTATTATATCATATGTCAATTCTCGTTTAATTAAATTGTTCTGTTATACAATAAAATTATGGAAGAACGTATGTAAAGGATTTTGATGATGCCAAAGAAGTTAAAGAAAACAAGAGGTCAAGTTAAAGCAAGGTGATCAAGAAACAAAAGTCTCAAAAAATTTTAGATAAGTCTTGTCAACCTAGCTTAATATGTAAAAATAAATCTTTAGAAATATTGCATAAAGTTCTTGGCCATTTAAAATAAATAATTTCAAAGAAAACCCAAATATAATTTTTTAAATAAGTTTTTGAAAATAGAAGTTTTTCAAATCCTTAGTTTTAACAATCTGGTAATCGATTACCAGTACATGTAATCGATTACCAGAGAATGGATACTCATATATTCAAATTTGAAACGTACTCTGGTAATCGATTACCCATTCCCTGTAATCGATTACCAGAAGATATAAACTTCAAATTTTGAATTTAAATTTTGCAACGTTCCAATCTTTTGAAACTAAACCGTTGTAATCGATTACCAAGTCTTGTAATCGATTACCAGAGGCAATTTTCTAAAATATTTTAGAAAGTCATAACTCTTCATGAAAAGTCATGACCTATGAAACAATCATCTATAAATACCAATAATTTTTCAGAAAAAGGTTACGAACTCTATTGTCAAAAATTATCTTTACATTCACTTGGCCAAAATCATTTGCAGATATTATCTAAAGAGTTCTACTAGATCAACAAAGTGTAAAATCCACTCTTCAAAGAGAGTTGTTCTACTTCATTCATTTCAACTATTGATCTGTAAAAGGAGAAAGTGTTGTTCTCCTTGGTGGTCTGTGATTCTCAATACAAGGAAAGGGAATTCCTAAGTGTTGGAGAATTTGAGTCTTGTAAAGGTTACAAGCATAGTGAAAAATCTCAAGTGGGTGACTTGAGGACTGGATGTAGGCAAGGTTGGCCGAACCAGTATAAAATCAAGTTTGCAATTCTCTTTCGCTATACTTTTAATTTTGATTGTGAATTTTTTGCATCATTACATTCAAATTGTTTATGATATTGAATTTATAAGAAAGAAGTTTGAAAAACTTAAAAAGAGAAGAAAAATTAGATAACTTAATTCACCCCCCCTCTTAAGTTATACGAGGCTACTTGACAAACAAAAATAATTACAACAACGTTTACAGTAACTATTAATACAAATACAAATTACTTCTTCAACGTATTCTCGTCTTTCTGGAGCGTGTAACCAGCGTGGTCCGGTGGCATATCAACTGTAAAAAAAATTTGATATTAGTAAAGTTAACATTTAGGTAAATAAATAAATATAAAACAATCAATTAAGTTTAAGTACTAACAACTTATTATTCAAATTACCTATTCATTTCTCCTCATGTGCTGCTCACGGGGACTTAGGATACATTGCCGTTGTCTATGGCGAGCACCACGATCTGGGTTCCTCCGAACTAACTCATCACCATCTCCCTCAGGGCTTCCAGCTTCTGCTGCTAATGCTGTATTCAAATCATGCCCTAAACCTGGATGATGGGAAGACGAACCCCCACCATAAAATCCTCCTCCCATAAATGACTGCTGTCCAAATCGATAATCTCGATAATCCATCATAGGTGCTGATGGAGAGATCATGTGTGGAAAATATGGAGAAGGTGTCAACTAGAACATACTACCACCCGACATACTCGGGACATCACCCATCCACTCCGATGCCGGAAAATTACCTGCACCAGACACTCCTGCTGTGTCAAACCCAAAAGATGTGTCCTGTGCAGTACCATACACATATTGTGTCACATCTGCATCCGGGGTCAATGTACTCAGATAATATGTCCCAGTTGGTGGCTCAGTTGGAGGAACTGGTATCTGTAAACCCTGGTGTTCAACTCGCCTTCGCCGACGACTTAGTCCCTTTCCTTCTCGTCGACTCGCCCCAATGTGCTCCACCTGAACTTCGTCTGCTTGTGGTAATGCTGCAGCTGCAGCCGGTGTAAAAGGGAAAGTGACCCTGCTCACCTCGTATCGCAACTGCAAGCAGTGACCAATGCTCTCATGCATCATGGTAAAATCAAAGGCATCCCTATGTTTTTCACTGGTGCCATGATAAATGTGTTCTAGAACATCGGTCTACAAATAACATAACAAATATCATCAGTACACTAATTTTGAAAATATGTCACAAGTAACTATTTAAAAACATGCGTACATTTGTACTCACCACATATCCTTCCTTTGCACTAGAAGGAGAAATCCATCGCCTTGTATGTTTCCTATACCACACCATGTATTCTGAGCTATAGCTCAAGTATGGTGTATCACACGCAGGTTGTGTCCATACACGATGATGACGTGACTGCCACTCCTGCACAAATTGAACGTGCATGCGTGACCAGTCCGTGTTATCCTTGCCTCTCAACGAAAGATCATGCAATTTCTCCGGATGAATAGGAGGCGCAGGAATGTGTTGGACCATCCCAAATTGTCGCATGACACGATCTGCATAATGATATTCGACGATGTGGAAATTAATCAACGGGACTGTTGACCTCCATACGTGTGAGTCCGCCAAACAGTAAGGAGGTAATGTAGGTAGTAACTCCAGGTATGGTTGCCATACAAACTGCAAAATAACAAAACAATTAAGTACTTACGAATTATCATTTATAATCACAAATTTTTTAATCTAAATATTCAATATAATATTATAATAATATACTTACATCCTCTCTTTTTAAATGGTCAAAATAGTCTCTATACTTCACAATTTTTTCTTTTGTTTCCTCTCTAGGTTTATGCAAGGCATAATTCCACCTGTTATAAAAACAAAAAAACCATTAAATCTTCAATTTCCAAATTAATTCTAAATTTATTTATTCTAAAATCGATCACAAGTAATATAGTTACTAACCTTGCCCCTAGAGGAACATGAAATGTAGATAAAGGTGGATGAGGTGGTGCAATAAATGGAAACCGATACCATGCCCATAATTGCAGTAAAATACCTGACCCAACAATTTCCTTGTGATCATAATTCGTCGCCACACACAACTCCTTGTACATATTTTCCAGGACGCATGACCCCCAACTCATTTGACCACAAACATCTAGGTCTTCGAGGAAACTCAGGTATCTGAGGGATACAAACGAGCTAGAGTGATCGGTTAATAAATATCCCCCGATCATGCGTAAAATGAACGCTCTAGTATAGCGTTCCAACTGTTCCTGGCTATGTATATGCTCAGAAACATCCGAAAAGTGTTGGTCAATCCACCTCATCCTCAATCTACCCTCAACAAGCATTGCCTCAGGGGGTGTCATGCCAAGAAGGCGCTGCACAAGAGCTCCCCAATCCATACTTGCGTATCCAGTAATGGGTGCCCTAGAGATCTTCAACCCAAGTAAAATTGCAACATCCTCCAACGTGATAGTACACTCGCCGAAGGACATGTGAAACGTGTGGGTCTCTGGTCTCCATCGCTCAACTAACGCAGATATTAAATGATTATCCACAGGAAAGTAACTAATCTGCGCCATCCCCATAAAACCAGCCCTCTGTAAAAGATCCTGAACAGCAGCTGGAATGTTACCACCACGCAACTCTGATTGTTTTGCACTCCTAACCTTCAGAACCCTATCCTCAGCTCCATTCCATATATGCTCAGATATATGGAATGTCTGAAGCCTTAATAATGAATCATCCATAGGTCCTGCATGAATAATCTGTCTAGACATCCTGATATAATTCAACAAACAAACAAATTAAATAAACTCAAACAACAATTTATTTTTAAATTTTACAAATACCTAAATACCTAATTTAAACCCTCATAATAATTCAACATTTTGAATTGAAATCATTCATTACTGCAATGAGAACGGGTCGTTCTAGTTTCAGAACGGGCCGTTTTCATTGCACAAAAAGTGTTTAAATTTGGGTTTCGGAACGGGCCGTTCCGAAAGCAGAACGGGCCGTTCCGAAAGCAGAACGGGCCGTTCCGAACCCTTCCATACTTCACTAAATGAAACAACGAGAACGGCCCCACAACGGCCCGTTCTACCTTCAGAACGGCAGGTTCTGAAAGTAGAACGGGCCGTTCTGAAAGTAGAACAGGCCGTTCTGATTTCACAACAGCCCGTTCCACATCCAAAATAACACCCATTTACTTTACCAGGAACGGCCCGTTCCAAAAACAGAACGGGCCGTTCCAGACCCACAAACCAGTGAGGAGTATCCCTCGACATTTCCTATTTAAATTTTTTTCTTACTTTTAAAATTATTAAAATTCAAATCATACCTGATAACACCGTGTAAATATACTTTTGTAGGAAAGAATCACTTGTAAGACACTGGTATTCTCAAAGCGCCGGGACCTCAAGCGTTTTTCCACAAAAATAACCCTCCCCCAGCACCACCCAGCAACACCATTTAAAGATAGAAAGAGGGAATGTGGTACAGATGGCGCCTAGGGGGGAGGCGCCTTCAATGTACACAAATGGCGCCTGGGGGGGAGGCGCCTACAGTGTCTGCCACATCAGCACACTTGGCGCCTGGGGGTGGGGCGCCTTCAACGAAATTCTGCCACGTGTACAACACGCCTCCCCCCAGCGTTTTCTCTTCACCGTGCCACATCAGCATAGATGGCGCCTGGGGTGGAGGCATCTTCTAAAAGATGCCCACCCCCCAGGCGTTTTCAATGCCACGTTGGCTCCTACATGTCCAAAACTACCTATTTTGGTAATTACTTTTTTTTTTAATTTTTTTCGTGTATTTTTTTTTATTTAGATGGGTCAAAAAGCCCCATTACTTCTGCTAATCGCAGCGGATATAGTCATAAGTTTCTTTCTTCTTCCTCTTTTATGCACCATTGTTGTGTAGACTCAGTTGTTCTTTTGTTACTGTTTCCTGGTTATTATTATAGCTAACATTTATTTACATTCTTTTACAACAAAAAGATTAGTATAATTGATTTTATTTTAGTTAAGTTATTTCTTTACTTATTTATGTTAGATTCTCACATAATTTTTTTTTTCACATAACAAACTTAAGCCATTTCATTAATAATAATAGAAGCAATACAAATTGGAATAGAATCAAAGACATGGTGACTAACAACCCGTTTGGCTTGTATCCTAAAGAACTTGATCGAAATTTTTTTATGAGAGTTGAGAAGGAGTGTGCACACTAGTTAGTACAAAATATGTTTTTTACGTTACTGTATTTTCGTCGAAAAATGAAAAATTTAACGTAAAAAAAATGTGGTGGCATTTTTAAAATTATATCCAAGTTTTTTTTACGTCGGACACCACGAGGTTCGACGTAAAATTTAAAATTTACGTCGGACTACAAGGAGACTCGAAGTAGATTTCAAATTTTACGTCAGACCTCGTGGTGTCCGATGTAACAACCTTGTTATATCCCATTCCCCTGAATCATTTCTTTGAGCGCGCGAGGGTTTTCTATGTGTAGAAAGTTCAGGCAACTATTCCGACGAAGAGTTTGTACGCAACCTGGGTGTTTCCGGTCACAGTGAACGGCGACGACGATGGCATCAACATCCATTCGTCATTGCAGATCGTTTTATCCGATTGGATTAAAGCTTTTGGTGCGTGTCTTGTTTAGGTTAGCACTTAAGGCTACTCGAAACTTTTGGGATTTAAGGTTAGTGCAAATACATTATTTTACATTGTTTTGGTGGCGACGATTGGATTGGATTGGAGGATACATTGTTAGGGTTTTCCTATAGCAATTTCTGGCAACGGTGATATGAGACCTTTGGATGTTTTTGGGTCACGGTGAGCGGCAACGAAAACGGAGGCAAAACTCATTTTTGATTATGAATCTATCTCTCCGATAGGATTGAAGCATTTAGATATTTTTTGGACGTGTTCATAGATTGAGATTAATTTTTTGTTTGTCTATCAACCATTTTACGTTGGACGTAGAGGATGTCCGACGTAATTTTACGTCGGCTAAAACACCCGATCTAAATTTACGTCTCTCGCATTAACGTCAGACATTTTTCCGACGTAAAAGGTCTAAAATAATAAACATAAAATGTCTCTTTTGTACTAGTGGCATTTGTTTAAAATTATTCCATATTCAGAGTGGTGAAATGTGGTCCCTAGAAGATCATTTATAACTTTCTTGCAATTTGACTCAATGGTAATGTTTCTTTGACTAGTGTCCAACGACCATTTGAATGCTTCGACGAATCAACGACCATAGTCTTGAGGCTTCCCAGAATGAAGTGATACTTGGATAGCCTAGAAAAAGGTACCACTCATTTTCCATATGCGAATCATAGAGAACACATTGCAAGGGACATGGCACACCATTCTACTCAGCCTATGTTTGGTGGGGAGACAACCTTTCAGAAATCTCCAGAGGAAGATCTTCATTTTCTGTGGGATATGTAGCTACCAAATCTTCAACCAATTTCCTGAAAGTCGTAGATCAATGTTGGCGATGAGTGTTTCCCTAATATTGTAACATGAAAATTTTATAGAGTAACCTCCACTCTTGTTTAAGTTACATGTTAGTGTCCTTTTTAGTCAGGTGCAGAAGTGGCAACGATGATGTTGTAGTGATGTCTTTTTAATGTAAAGAGCTCGGATAACAATTCATATGTCCATGTGCCAAGGTCCTGGTCTGTCAGATCTTTTACTAAGAAGTGTTCTTTACCAGTTGGGGAAATTGATACTGTTAGAAGTTAATATTTTTAATTTAATATTTAAATATACATATATATATATATATATATATATATATATATATAATAGGGGTTTATAAATCTCATTTTCTCTTGTGCATGTTCACTTCTTGAGAACCTATGATAGGGTTAAGTGAGAGTTTTTGGAGTCTACGCTGGTGCGATTTAGTTTTCCCACGGTCATAATTCAACTTATCATGTGGGGGTTGAAAAATTCTTCGGTATCTCTCCTTTGGAATGGAAGCATATTACCATCTTTGTTCCTTCATGTGGCCTACGGTAAGGGGATTTGCTATCCCCGTACCTGTTCGTGTTCTACATGGAATGTCTAGCCCTTAGGATCTCTAGTTGGTCCAAGAGGGTCATTGGAAACCGATTTATTTATCTCCTGGTGGGTTACCGATTTCTCATATTTTCTTCGCTGATGATTTATTGTTATTTTGCCAAGCTTTAGAAGATCAAGCTCGTTTGGTGGCATCAATTTTGGATGAGTTTTCTCACTCATCAAGGCTGAAAGTAAACTTTACTAAATCTAAGTTTGTGAGCTCTATAAGGGTTTCACAGAGGAGGATCGAGATTATGGAAGGGTTTCTAGGCATTGCCCATACGGCTCGGATAGTGAGTTATTTAGGTGTTCCCATGACCCATGGCCAGCTGAAGTGTGCAGACTTTTATGATGTGATTAATAAGATCCAAAGTCGGCTTGCGTCTTGGAAGTCCAAGCTTCTTAATAAGGCAGGCAAATTGTGTCTCGTGAAGTCTATTATATCCTCTATCCCCGTATATAGTATGCAATCTTTGTGGCTACCCCAAGCGGTGTGTAATCGAATTAATCAAGCATGTCGTCGTATGTTATGGGCAAAGCTTGACAACGTACGGTTTTGGTCCCCTGTGAATTGGGATGTTGTTATTCAACCCAAAGAATTGGGTGGCCTTGGGGTTAGGGAGGCACAAAGAGTGATTGTATCACTTATTGGAAAATTAGTATGGGATCTGCTATCTGCCCCACAGAAGCCTTGAGTTCAAATACTTAGCCATAAATATTTACGTGGGGACTCTATCTTGTGTGCGCAAAAAAGGCATGGTGCTTCTCCAATCTGGTCAAGTATCATTAAGGGCCTTCCTTCCCTCCTTGAGGGATTTAAACCTCAATTAGCTTCTAGTGTATCATCTCTTTGGTGTACTGACTGGTCGAGTATTGGGTTATGGTGCAGGAAAGTTCCTTTTGTTCACATTGTTGACACTAACAAGACGGTAGCAGATTGCTGGGTTAATGGAGAGTGGAATTTCAATGCCTTGTATACAGATCTCCCGACAGAGATGGTACACTTGGCCTAGCAGTTGAGTGTAACTGTTTCCTCCTTGGGGGTGGACTACTTCAAATGGACGGGTGATATATCTGGGTGCTATTCAGTTGCATTTGGGTATCGTTTTCTGCTCCCGGTTTTATCAACTGAAGCGGATGTAGTTTGGAAGAAGCTTTGGAAGCTAATGATTCCAGAGAAGGTTAAGTTCTTTATGTGGCAATGCCTACATTCAGCTCTTCCAACTAATCAGGTACGGGTTAAGAGGAGATTGGCAGAGTCTGGTGCGTGTTTGCGTTGTTCTTGTCCACAAGAAACCATCTTACATGCTCTTCGTGATTGCCCGCATTCGCGAGAGGTTCTGTTATCCAGTGGGTTTGATTCGAGATTGTCTTTTTCTGCAATGGATTGTTATCATTAGTTGAAGGGTATTATTTTGAATAAGGATGCTATCAAACTATCCATCACCTTGTGGTGGATTTGGAGGTTTAGGAATAACATGATTTTTAATGACAAGCGGTGGTCGATTTCGTATGTCCGTCAGAAGGTGGTACTGTCTACTATTGAGAATAGTTTGTACAACGTTAAGAGGCGCTTGTGGTGGATCAGGTCCTATGGATGCCCCCAGAACATCCATGGGTTAAGCTCAACACTAATGGGAGTTGGTTGAGTGGGACTTCCGCTATGGGGATGGGTGGAGTAATTCGAGATTGGACAGGTATGTGGCAGGGAGGATTCTCGTGTGGGATTTTGAATGGTGATGTGCTACGTGCAGAACTTTTGGCCTTAGAGGATGGTCTATTGCTTTGTTGGAAAGGTGGGTTTCGGAAGGTGAGTTGTGAATGTGATTGCTTGGGAGCAGTAAAGATAATCCAAGAACGGTTAACGGATAGGGATCGCCTTCATAAGCTTTATGATATTGTTCGTCGCATTAAGCGGATGTTAGATTGGGATTGGCAGGTCTATGTGAGTCATATCCCCTGAGAGATAATTTAGTGGCCCATACTCTTGCTAATTGTGGTGTTAAGAGCTTGGGTTCCAATGTATTTTGAAGGAGTCCTCCAAACTTTGTCCTGTTAACGTTAAGGAGAGACTCTGTGTCTTGATTATTTTTGTTGTTATTTTTTCTTCATACTTTACCAAAAAATATATGAAAGTGACAAATTTAGTCAATTATGCAAATATCAATGAGTTTAATGTAATATTTTCATTAATAAAAATAACAATAGGTAGATTTATATAATAATATTTGAAAATTTTTTTTAACAAAATTTGAATATAAAAATTAAAAAATATATTTTTTTTAAAAATTACAAGAACTAAAAACATCAATTTAAAACTTAAGAAAAAAAAATTAATTTACCGTAAATTTATGAAATTAATAACATATTTAAAAATTTTAAATTATAAACAATAACAAGCAAAATTCACGCAATACAAGGACAAAAGGGTAATTAAAAAAACTGGATTCGAAAGAAGCTGCAAGTGTGGGGAACTTGGGGGTTATCTTGTTTGTGCAATTGCATTCAGATTAATTTGATTCAGCGATTCACCAACAAAATCGTAGTTGCAGAGATTTGCGAAATCGAAAACTTTTCATCAAATCATCAATGTTCTCTCACACGCATTTTCTCTCTTCGCGCCCTTTCACCTTCAACAAATTTCCAAAGACCGCCACTTCACGCGCTCCGTTCTCCGTTCGTGTCGGAACCGCAACTCCGTCGACGCCGGTTGCCGCCGACACAGTCCCGCCGCCGGTAATGTCGGAACAGCTTGCACCCAATTCGCCGCCACCTTCGCAGTCGCTGGTCGCGGCTGCTCCGCCCATTGCGGTGGCCAAAAATCTAGGGCTCCGGCCCACCCCTGAATTGGGTCTTCTCTCTCACTTGTTTGTTCTCTCCATGGTACTATTGTAATTCATTACCTATTTTCTCACCAAATAAGGATGAAAAATTGTATCTTTGAGCGCTTTTGGTTTCTGGGTAATTAAGTTGGTATTACTACTGAACCTGTGTTTTTCGGGCTTGCAGGCTTTTGGTGCATTTTTCTCTGTAGCTGTGGTTTCTATTCCAACCTTAATCGTAGGTTAAGGTTTATCTCATGTACACGCAAATCTATTGGCAAGTTTAAGGTTTTAAATTCTGCGACTGTAAGAGTATGTTTAAGTAAAGTTTTCTGGAAATTCCTCTAGGGGAGAAAAATACGAAGAAAAAAAATGAAATTAGAGCTAAAATTGAGTTATAAATAAATTAATTGGGAAAAAATCTTTATTGTCATTAATTCTAAACTCTTATTTTTAACTTAAAGATAAACTTATTTTGATTTTTCTTCTTAATTTTATCTCTTAGAAATACTTGTACTTAGGAAGAAATTTATCCAAATATACTCTAATTGTGGTTCTAAATGGGTTTTAAAACCTTTGCAAACTGTACTTTAAAGTGTTTTAACTAATTTAACTGTTAAATTATTTCTTTTAACCCGTGTGTATGTAGTGGTGTGTTGAATTGCTAATGTGCATATAGTTGATATTCGTTTCTTGCACAGGCTTTTGGTAGATTAGGAGCTTCAGCGAATAAATTGTCAAAGGTTGTTTCACAAGAGGTACCTGGAACTTTATTTTCTCTGAAACTTTCTAGCATGGAACTGAACGAATTGACCCAACAATTTGGTAGTCTGAGGTAATATATGTTTTTCTTGCTTTTTGTTTGTTCTTCTATTTGGTTGCTACATGCTGTGGCTTTTGTTTGTTGTTGGTCTATCTTTGATTATGTTATGTCAATGTTTGGCAGGCATAAAATTTCTGGCATTCCCACAGGAATGAAGGATGGGGGCACTTCCAGATCAAGATCCTTTCGTAAGAAGAACTCAGCATCCTAACATTGCCAACATTGCTTAGGTGAGTAAGCTTGTTTCTGGAATTAAGCTTGCTTGGTTTGGCTGAGTGGGAATTACTTTTCTTGATTCATGGTAATTGAACTTGGTACATTAAGATTTACCTCATTCACGTACACTGCACGACTAACTGGGCTAAACCCTATTGGTACCCAATGGAAATTACCGAATAGATGTAAGGCATTTTCAGTCATATGGTTTCTGTTGAAAATTGAAATTACAAGTTGTATATTGAATTATGATCACAAGGAACTGGTTGGGCTTTAAAATTTGAAGCTGATGTTGCAATGAGAATTTCTATCCTGAGGCCTTAAAAAGTTTTCTGCTATATGATATTGTATATTAATCCCAGTTTACTTACAGGTAAGCTACAATGTCTATCATGGTGTACATCTTGAAGCAATAGAATATTGATCCGAATGTCTAATATAATTTTATTCAAGAAGAATTTGAATTTCATGAATTATTTAGAGTTTTGCAAACTTCTTTAGCGCTAGAGCAGCATCTTTTGCTTGATCAGGGACAGGCATATTGCTTAGTAGAGTTACCCTAGAAGATGAAATCAAGGATCTGTTTTGTGAGTTTGAAGGATCAATCTTCCAGATTCTCACTTCCCACACCTGCCAGAGAGAAAACTGTTATGACATGTTTTTCTCATATATTTAAGCCTAGAGAATAACAAAGTTCATATTTAATACTAACAGAGTCCCTTTTTCTTTACTATGACTTTTATGGTTGACTATCTAAGTTTAACCAACAAATATTTACTGACTGAGATAGTAGATTGGTCATTGGTGAAGACCCTTATCAAGCAGAATGAACTAGTTAGTAATGTCACCAATTTATTTAATGGCACACTCAATAACCGAGTAATATGATCCAAACAGGCCAGCATGGCGCCATTGAGTGTTTGATGAAGTTATTTATTGAAATAATTGATTAATGTATAATGACAAAAATGAATTTGTTTATAAGGTGTTTTTATATAATTTTTATTTTATTTTATTAATGAAAATATATTTTGGAGTGTTTATAATTTCAGTTAATTAACTTTAAAACCTTGGTTTTTTTAATTTATGGATCAATTATTTTAATTACATTTCATTAGTTTTAATTATATTTTTTTGCTTCATATTGTGCATTCTACTATTAATTTTGTACTATATTGTAAAATACTTTAAATCAATTTTAATATAAATTAAAAATAACATGTGCTTAATAGATATCATAGTTTCATTATGATAATTAGTGTAACAGTTAAAATAAATCGTGCAATATGAAAAATATTAAAAATAAATAAATTTATCATCTATTATCCTTTTCTAAATATAAGATCAGAATAACTATCTTAAATAATAATGTTTAAAGGATTATTTTTTAACTGGGAGTGTTTTTAGTTGTTTTTTTTTTAATGAGAATGTTATAGGATTTTTTTTTAACCTTTCACATCTTACAATATAAATCAGAATAATTTTTTTAAAACTAATATTTTTTTAGGTCTTCTATAAACGAAAATGTTTATTATTAATTTTTTTCAAAAGGTGTTTTTAAGAATTTTATATACTATCTTGGACGATGTATATAAAACACATCTTATGTGTAACACATGTTAAAATACATTTTATCGAAATAATAAAATAAATATTGTAAATAGTATAATGATTAAAAGTATTATATATATATATATATATATATATATATATATATATATATATATATATATATATATATATATATTAAAATCCTAAACCCTACCTTGCATGAAGGCCTGTCAGGCCGGACTCCTTATTCTAATGCTTGAAAGAAGACCAACTGACCAAGTTAATTAGGCCTAGCTTGGCAAGTTAAGAGGCCAATAAAAATAGGTCTAAAAAGTGTTTGGACCTATTCGTCCAATATATTTTGGGATGATAATAAACATCTCTATTTTTATATAAATAGACTCCTTTTTTAATTTAAAATATATTAAATTCTTAAATTATCCTTAATATTTTTTAGAACTTATAATTTTTAGATTTGCACCTCTCTTATTCTTTCTTTTCCGGACACCTCCCTTTTTCTTTCTTTTCGACTCCTTTCTTGTTTTCTTCTTCGTTACTTTCTTCTCCGACCTCTACCTTCTCTTCTACTCTTTTCAATTTTTGCAATATCTTCTTTTTTTGTTTTGTTCTAGAAAGTGCTTTTTGAAATAGTAAAATTTTTGTTTCGAAAAGTACTTTCCGGAATAATAAAGTTTTTGTTCCAGAAAATACTGTCTATAATAGTAAATTCTTATTCCGGAAAGTATTTTCTAGAAATGTTTTGTTATATAATTCTGGAAAGTACTTTCCAGAATAGTAAAGTTACTGTTCTGGAAAGTTCTTTCCGGAATTACATAAGAAACACACTTCCAAAAAATACTTTCCGGAACAATAACTTTACTATTATAGAAAAGTACTTTCCGGAATGCTAAAATTAACATTTTGAATCTTATTTTCCGGAAGTATGACAAATTTAACTTACGGGTAAAAAAGAAGAAGAAAGAAGAATGATGATGAAAGAAGGGAATGAATAAAAAATAAATTTAAAAATAAAAAATTAGTTAGAAAGATATTTTAGGAATTTTATTTTAAAAAAAGAAATTAAAGGTATATTTATAAAAGATAGGAAGTGTATATATCTTCGGCTTATACTTTTTCTATCCCTTTCTCACATAAAATTATAAAAAGTTTAAAGAGCCCAAAGGCCAGCAGAACCAACAATATGGCCCATGTAGAAGTCGACCTCAGCAGGGTCAACTAGTTTTCACATTTTGACCTATCAAATAGGATTAGACTAACCCGATTTTGACAATTGGATTTAGCTCTTTTTTAATGAGAAATTTTTATAAGAGTACTGATTCTTAGTTTTTTTCATCGTTGGAGTGAAGTGACTTGATTGTCACGTGTAGGACTGAATTCTTATACAAGAACCCATAAAAATTGTGTTCTTGGAACAAAAAAGGAGGAAAATGGGTTCATTGGACAACTTACATCAAGGGAATTAAGAACCCAAAGTTAAGGTTTTTTATTGAAGAAAAAATAAAAAGTTCTCAAATCCTAGTGACACCAAGAGACCCATAAAAAATACATTAAGAACCCAAAACAGGTTCTATCATTAGAGATGCTTTTTATATGTTTTCTATTGATAAAAGAATTCCTATAAAAACTTATTTATCAAATATCACTCTCTCTATATATAAATTAGAATAATTTTATATTTTGTAAATACTCCACTCCCCCTCACATTCATTCTCATTTAAATACTCTCCTCTCATGAATGAAGAGAAGTTTACTTCACACTCCTAATATGAATATGACAATGTATCTTATATTTTATATATCAAAGAAACAATTTTATGAATGAAGAGAGGTTTACTTCACACTCCTAATATGAATATGACAATGTAACTTATATTTTATATATCAAAGAAACAATTTTTTCTATTCATAAATGAACAATTTATTATCAAGCAATCAATAACTAAATATAAAAAAAATATATGTTTTATCTTCCAAATTCAAATATTAATTCTCTTTATCATTTTTATATTTTCTTTGATATATATTTAATCTCTTATCTCTTTGAATATATCATTTTCAAAATAAAAAACAATGTTCAAAATAAAAAATAATCTATCATTTTAATATTTTTTTTATCCTCTTATCTCTTTTAAATATATCATTTGTATATTTATTTCAATGTTGTTATTTTCAAAAAGATTACCATTAAATCTAAAATACAATTTATAGGCTCAAATTATTTATTTATTACAAAACATTTATATAAAACAAATAATTGTTATGTACAATTCACATGCTAAAATGCTAGCTATCAATGAATTCAGATAATTTTTTAACTAATGAAAGAGGTAAAAATCAAATATCTTTCTATGTATAAATTAGAATAACAATCTTGAAAGAATGTTTTTAAGGACTATTATTTTGTGAGAGCATTTTTAGCTTATTTTAATCAACATCGACGATTTTATAGATTTTTTTTAGTTTCTCTTATCTTTCAATTTATCTTTTTTCTTAATAATTTTTTTAAAATTTTATTTTTAAATTAAAATATTTTTTAAGAAAATTTTCAACAATAAAAAATAACCTTGTAAAATAATTTTTTTTTATTATAAATCTAAAATATAATTCATATATTACAAAATATTATTTATCATGAATTTTAATTATAATATAATTTACATATATATTAAAACATTTATTTATTATAAATTATAATTATATAAAATAAATATTTAATATATTAATTATATATGCCAAACTATTGATTACTAATAAAGAATCTATTTAGATACAAGTTAAAAGTATTTTTAGAAATTTTCTTACCGAAAATAAAAAGTATATTTTCTATAGATAAGTTAATAAAAATGCTTATAAACTTGTTCCAAAACAAACTTAAATTCAAATATTTTTTTGAGCAATAAAAAAAGTAATTTTTTTTGGCTAAATTGGCATGGCAAACATAACAAATGTGTCCAACAACCCTCCAGCTAAGAGTTGGTGTGAGATCAATCATTTTGCCGTTCGCTAGAATAAAGGGAAGTTAGGCAATAAAAAATATATTTTATCCTTGAAAGAAGAGAAAAACAAAATGGGTATAGGAGAAGAAGCTATAGATTTTGTTGAGAGACATGGGGAAGAGGGATGTAACATAATTGAACAAAATAAAAAAAATATCAATATTAAAAATAGAAAGGGTGACAAATAAATGAATAAGAGGTAGGTGAATTAAATAAGTAGATTAATAAATGGATTGTGTGTTTTTGGAAAATACTAAATAGGTTAATGATTACTCTCATCCATATAAATCCAAAATTCATTGTATCCATACATTTTCTGTCTTGTTCCAATTGCTTAAGTCACACATTGTTATCATCATCATCTCAGATTCTGCATTCTATCTCATAGTTTATGGCAAATAACTAAATTTTAGTTACATATATATAATCATAAACTTGTATTTAATGCAAATCTTATTAATATACATCTAGCATATTATTGAGACAAAATTTTAATTTTGATTAAAAAATAACATCAATTGTATCTAAGAAAATGACACCAATTGTATCAAAGAAACTGTAAATTGCATGGATAAACATAAGATGAATTAGGACATGAATGAATACCTGAACGGTTTTGCCGGCACTTAAAGGGGTAGCTTCTGCGTGGACCAAGTCACCCATGACTGCAGGTTTCAAATGGTTGATGCTAAGCTGAATTCCAGCAACTCTTTGAAAGCCACAAGCCATGTGTGCTCCTGCGCTTGCCAAAGACTCTGCTATTAATGCTGACACCCCTCCATGAAGCACCTTAAATGGCTGCACCATGCACAATCAATCAAATTATCCATCATTATTTGGTTCTAGACACAAGCATGATTCATAGAACTTGATCTCCACAACACTTTGAAGCCAAAGATTAAAGAAATATTGTTGTTGACCTGGCAGCACTTATGGGTGACAAGGAGATGGCCAGAGACTTTTTGTGGTGACAAATATTCATACTCGAATCCGATTAAATGAAGGGGAGCATCGAAATCAGCAGTTCTCGAAGACGATGATGATGATGGTTGGTCTCCCATGAACGAATTTGATTGAATTAAGGTTGTGTGGTTTCGCCTTTGAGGATGATGTTAATTTTTGTGAGTTGAGGCTTTGTAAATTGGGAAAGTTGTGTGTGTTTATAAATAAAAAAGGATGGAACAATCGTTGGAAGTTGTGGTTGATTTGGAGGGTATTTAAGACTATTAAGATACGATGGTGGTTGTTGATTGATTGGTAAGTTGAGATTTCAACGTTGAAATGTATTTGTATAACATTTTTTTTATGTACATAATTTTTAAAATATTTTTATTTTTTATTTATTATGATAATTGTTCAATTTTTCCTATGTAGAGAATAATTCAATAATTTTATTTTATTAACTTAAATAAAAAATATTATTTTTTATCATTATTTTCTCATCCCAAAATCTTAATATTAAAAAGGTAATGGTAGAAATAAATTTTTGAAATAGTGAATAAAGGGATTAAATTGAGCGTTGCCAAAATAAGCTTGTAGGTTAGACTAAACATTTATGTAGGCCAAGTTTGACTTTTAAAAAAAAAAAGCTTATAAAAAGTGAATACGTTAGGCTTAGGTTATTTATTTTCAACATAGGTCATGCTCATGTCTAATAAAAGCCTAACCTATTATATCCTATTGTCGCCCGTAATCATCACCCTCTTGTTTATTAAGTAGTTGTTTTCACTCCCTTAATAAAAAAATTATAAAATGTATAATTAAATATAAAACAATTTATTATAACAATTTAAAAGAATAAATTATTAGATAAATTATATGTTTGTAATTCTATTTTGGTAATATGTATATATATATATATATATATATATATATATATATATATATATATATATATATATATATATATGGTTATAATTATACTGGTGTAACTTTTACTAAGTATTATACCCCTCAATAACTTTATATTAAATGCGAATTTTGTAAATCCAACCGTTATATTGAAAGTTCATATCACTTTATACGTGTATATCAAATCTTGTTAAAATTGAACAACAACTTGAAGGTAATCAAAGTGTTCATATTTTAGTGTATTTTGAAATGAATATATTATGTCATTTTTTTATTTATTTATAAAAATGAAGTATCAAATCATCTTGGATTAATATAAAATTTTGTATATATGATATAAGAGATATGAACTTTCAATCTAACCGTTGGATTTACAAAATTTACATTTAATATAAAGTTATTGAGCGGTGTAATACTTAGTAAAAGTTAGACCGATGTAATTATAACCCCCCTCATATATATATATGAGGAGGGATTCGTTTACTCTAGGAGTAAGTCTACCTAAACTTACTTCGTTCACTAACTCATGTTTCATATCAAATTTCAATGATTCAATTGCTGAATTTAAAGTTCTTAATGTACCGATCAAGTTTGCAAAATTTTAAAACTTTTTTGAAAACTATTTGATACTTTGTTTCATTAATTCAAATGACAAATAATCATAAAAGTAATTTATATATTGATTTGAATTAATGAAATAAAATATCAAATTCTTTTAAATTTTTTTAACAAATTTGCAGACTTGATCTATGTAATAAAAATATTAAATTCAACGATTGAATAATTGAAATTTAATGTAAAACATGAGATATTGAATGGAGCAAGTCTGGGTAAACTTACCCTTGAAGTAATAAACTGATTGCTCCTCACACACACACACACACACACACACACACACACACACACACACACACACACACACACACACACACACACACACACACACACACACACACACACACACACACACACACACACACACACACACACACACACACACACACACACACACACACACACACACACACACACACACACACACACACACACACACACACACACACACACACACACACACACACACACACACACACACACACACACACACACACACACACACACACACACACACACACACACACACACACACACACACACACACACACACACACACACACACACACACACACACACACACACACACACACACACACACACACACACACACACACACACACACACACACACACACACACACACACACACACACACACACACACACACACACACACACACACACACACACACACACACACACACACACACACACACACACACACACACACACACACACACACACACACACACACACACACACACACACACACACACACACACACACACACACACACACACACACACACACACACACACACACACACACACACACACACACACACACACACACACACACACACACACACACACACACACACACACACACACACACACACACACACACACACACACACACACACACACACACACACACACACACACACACACACACACAAGAATGAATCTACTTATTCCAATAGTAAGCCATACACACACACAAGAATGAATCTACTTATTCCAATAGTAAGCCATGGTAGAGTTACTTTACTCACTAACTCATGATCTATATTGAATTTCAATGATCTAACTGTTGAAACTCAATGTAGGCCACATATTTTACTCTTAGAGTAAGTGAATTCTTATCTATATATAATATATAAGTACTCAATTTTACGAGAAATTATTTTTTTGTTAATAATATTAGCATTGCATTTATTAATTTAATAATATATTACATTTACAAGTTTGACTTTTAATTAAATATAAAACAATTTATTATAACAACTTAAAAACATAAATTATTAGATAAATTATATGTGTGTAATTCTATTTTGGTAATAAATTATATATATATATATATATATATATATATATATATGAGGAGAGATTTGTTTACTCTAGAAGTAAGTCTACCTAAACTTACTCCGTTCAATAATTTATGTTTTACATCAAATTTCAACGATCCAACCATTGAATTTAAAGTACTTAATGTATAGATCAAGTCTTCAAATTTTTAAAAAATTTGAAAACCATTTGATACTTCATTTCATTAATTCAAATTGACAGATAATCATAAAATCATTTTATACATTGATTTGAATTAATGAAACAAAATATCAAATGGTCTTCAAATTTTTTTAAAAACTTGCAAATTTGATCTATGCATTAAGAACTTTAATTTTAACGGTTGAATCGATGAAATTTGATGTAGAACATGAGTTATTGAATGGAGTAAGTCTAGGTAGACTTACTCTTGTGTGTGTGTGTATATATATATATATACATATATATATATACATATATATATATACATATATATATATATATAGAGTTAATCACCTATAAACTGCCATTGTAAAGTTTTTTTACACTGGCAACCAATTATATCTCTTAATTATGTCATGTCACTGTAAACACATTTACTTTTAACAGTGACATGACACAATTAAGAGATATAATTGGTTGTTAGTGTAAAAAAACTTTACACTGACAATGTATAGGTGATTAACTCATATATATATACACACACACAAGAGTAAGTCTACCTAGACTTACTCCGTTCAATAATTCATGTTTTACATCCATCAAATTTCAATGATCCAACCATTGAATTTAAAGTGCTTAATACATAGATTAAGTTTGTAATTTTTTAAAAAAATTTAAAAACTATTTGATACTTCGTTTCATTAATTTAAAAGATAGATAATCATAAAAATAATTTATATGTTGGTTTGAATTAATAAAATGAAGTATCAAATTCTTTTCAATTCTTTTTAAAATAAATTGCAGAGTTGATCTATACATTAAGAACTTTAAATTCAACGGTTGAATTATTAAAATTTGATGTAGAACATGAGATATTGAATAAAGTAAGTCTAGGTAGACTTACCCCTAGAGTAAACAGATCTCTTCTCATATATATATATATGAAATTTCCAACAAACATATCGAAAGCCAGCTTTCTCATTCTAATGTCAAACAACGTATTAAGAGTCTTCATGATCGTTTCCAAAATATCATATGTTCTGATCTTCCTAATGCTTTTTTGGGAAAGAAAAAGGCACATTGTTAATCTTCCCTATGAAAAGGACTTTACTGATCGACAAATCCCGACTAAAGCTCGGCCTATCCAGATGAGTCATGAACTTGTCACTCACTGCCAAAAAGAAATCAAAGATTTCCTATCCAAAGGATTGATTAGCAAAAGCAAGAGTCCTTAGTCTTGCGCAACTTTCTATGTCAATAAAGCTTCTGAAATCGAGCCCGGTGCTCCACGGTTGGTAATCAACTACAAACCTCTTAATCAAGCCCTTCAATGGATTAGATATCCTATTCCTAATAAGAAGGATCTTCTTGCCCGACTCCATTCGGCAAAAATCTTTTCCAAATTTGACATGAAATTTGGATTTTGGCAGATCCAAATCAATCCTAGTGATCGCTATAAGACAACTTTCACTGTACTGTTTGGGCAATACGAGTGAAACATAATGCCTTTCGGTCTTAAAAACGCTCCTTCAGAATTTCAGAATATCATGAATGATATTTTCAATCCTTATTCCAATTTCTGCATTGTCTATATAGATGATGTTCTTGTCTTTTCAAACTCCATTGATCAGCATTTCAAACATCTTGAAATATTTTTCAAAGTCATTAAACGTAATGGTCTTGCCATCTCCAAAACCAAAATCTATCTCTTTCAGACAAAAATCAAATTCCTTGGTCATACAATCTTTCAAGGTGCTATCCGGCCTATTTGTCGAGTCATTGAATTTACTGATAAATTCCCCAATCAAATTCTTGACAAAACGCAACTCCAAAGATTTTTAGGTTGCTTAAATTATGTTGCTGATTTCTTTCCTCAACTTAGCAATATTACTAAACCCCTTCATGAAAGGCTTAAAAAATCTCCATCTCCGTGGACTGATGTTCACACTAATATTGTCAGACAAATCAAACACCAGGTTAAAGTTTTACCCTGCTTATACTTACCAAATCCCAGTCTCCTTAAGATTGTTGAAACCGATGCCTCTAACATTGGTTATGGTGGTGTTCTCAAGCAACACATGCATAATGTTGAAAACTGCATTGCTTTTACGTCAAAGCATTGAAACAGGGCACAACAAAATTATTCTACCATTAAAAAGGAAGTTTTAGCCATTGTTGTATGCATTTCAAAATTTCAATCTGATTTATTAAATAATTTTTTTTTGGTTAGGGTTGATTGTAAATCTGCCAAAGAAATTTTACAAAAAGATGTTAAAAATTTAGCATCAAAACAAATTTTTGCCAGATGGCAAGCTATCTTAAGTGTATTTGATTCTGAAATTGAATATATCAAAGGCACCTCAAACACTTTACCTGACTATCTTACCCGTGAATTTCTTCAGGGACAAAGATAATGAGATGACGCCGAAATTACGGCTCAGAACAGGCTCTTCCAGAGGAAGAGGGAAAGGAATCACCCTAGGTCGATCCTCCCGCTCAGGAAGATCAGTATCCTCAACTTAGGATGCTCAATCATTCAAAGCCTCCTCGGAGACTATTTGACATGAAATATGGATTTTGGCAGATCCAAATCAATCCTAGTGATCGCTATAAGACAACTTTCACTGTACCGTTTGGGAAATACAAGTGGAACGTAATGCCTTTCGGTCTTAAAAACGCTCCTTCAGAATTTCAGAATATCATGAATGATATTTTCAATCCTTATTCCAATTTCTGCATTGTCTATATAGATGATGTTCTTGTCTTTTCAAACTCCATTGATCAGCATTTCAAACATCTTGAAATATTTGAAGTCATTAAACGTAATGGTCTTGCCATCTCCAAAACCAAAATCTGTCTCTTTCAGACAAAAATCAAATTCCTTGGTCATACAATCTTTCAAGGTACTATCCGGCCTATTTGTCGAGTCATTGAATTTGCTAATAAATTCCCCAATCAAATTCTTGACAAAATGCAACTCTAAAGATTTTTAGGTTGCTTAAATTATGGTGCTGATTTCTTTCCTCAACTCAACAATATTACTAAACCCCTTCATGAAATATATATATATATATATATATATATATATATATATATATATATATATATATATATATAAAAGAATATATCTACTTATTCTAAAAGTATGCCATGGTAGAGTTACTTCACTCACTAACTGATGATCTACATTGAATTTCAATGATCCAACTGTTGAAACTCAATGTAGGCCATGCGTTATTGAGTAGAGTAACTCAACGTATACTTACTCCTGGAGTAAGTGGATTCCTTATCTATATATAATATAAAAGTACTAAATTTTACAGCAAATTGTATTTTTTTTAATAATAATTTTTTAATATAAATAGATCCAGTTTTAAAATTGTATGTTTAATCATTAATGTCCTTATATTAACATTGCATTTATTAAATTTAATAATATATTATATAATAAATATAATATTTGATAAGCTTAAAACAATTTTGATGTTTATTACAATTGTGTAATTTTGATCCTTAAATTTTAGTTGAGTGATTTTCACCCTGCAAATATTATAATCATATGGTTAAGAAACTTTATTATTTTTTTTATTGACATGACATGAAAAGTGACAAATGATATAAAGTCTAGTGTATAAGGTGATGACAACACATGTAAAAATAAGAGAAAAATTATCAAAATATTTAAAAATTAGGTTAGATCCTCAAACATTTATCTTCAAGAACACATAGATCTTAGAACTTAGTGGTGTAAAACTTAAATCATCACAATATCTTTAATTTAGGCAATTTATCGAAGATTATTTATGATTTTTAATTATATATATAAATAAAAGATTTTATTTTGTTGCAAATAATCGATCAAAATGAAAAATAATATAACTTGAATTTTTAATTGATTATTCAGACAAAGAACTTTTACTTCTTTAAAATTGTTTTTAAGATTAAAAAAATTAACTTATAAGCTACTATATAGTTTTCTTTTCTTCAAAGTTTTACCTAGGTCTTTATAGTTAACTAATATTGTAATTAAATCTAGGCATCACTTTCATGGTGGGGACAAACCACATGACCTTGTCTAGTCACACATAACATGTAACTAGAGATGATTATCTTGAGTACAAGTTAACTAACTTGACTACCGTTAATCAAGGCTAGCTTGTACCATAAGCTAATCAAGCTCTATATATTCTTTTCTTCTTCATATACACACCACTTTTGAGCAATTTATGAGAAATAACATTGAGTTTTCTTTTCCAAAAGTCTAGTTATCTTAGAAAAATTCTCTTCTTATGAACTTTTATCATGAAATTCCTCTTCGTGGCAAGTTCTTCACCATTTTTGTTTATCTTCTTTAGAAGTACAACACCCCATTCTCTATCTCCTCCACCATTTTCGAGTTACTTTGAAGGAATCAAGTCCATGGAAGAAGATTAGGGACACCTTAAAGCTAGCTGAAGAGATACATCCATCATCTCCAAACTAGACTAATCATCCCTCTCATTCTGGTGAGTCCTAATTCTTACACAAAAGGCAACAAAAAATTATGAATTTAATTTCATATTATTTTGTAGTTTCTTGTAAAGTTATTTTCATCATGTTTGTAGACCTTTTGGATTATAACCTCAATTAAATTCCATAATTTTTATTTATGTGAATTTAATGTCAGAAGTTTCATGTCATGAACCAATCAAAAATAATTCAAAATTATGACACAAAATTGAAAATGATGGTTATTTTAAAAGGATCAAATTGATCTAAGCATAAGAGATAAAGAACCTAAATGGATATTTTATAAATAAATTGTAACGCCATATTTTTCATAATTATGCATATTTATGATATATGTAATTATGTGTACTGTTTTATGATGTTTTATGTTGTTTTGCTTGTTATATTGGGTGTGGGTTAGTGTTAAGATAGATAACTCTAGACTTAAGTTATATATGATATAAATTAAGTGTGTGAGAGTTGACTCGGGGAAGACTGAGGTATATAAGGGAGGGAGAGTTTGAAAAATGAACTTTTAAAGTTTCAAAATTCAGATTTTCTAATGAGAAGTTATATTAGGGCTTTAAAACTCAGGTTTTCTTTTCAAGCTTTTGATAATGTTTGAGACTATGAGTCTTCCTCAATTCTTGAGATTGGAGAATCTTGAAGCTAAAGAAAGATTGTGGAGTTGAGATATTGAGGATCAAGGTCGTAGGAGCTATAGTTAAGAGTCGCAAATTCGAGATTTTCTCTTCCACCTCAATTCTTCTTGTTTAAGAGCTTAATTGTGGAAAAAAAAGCTTGATTGTGGTTTATGTATATTGCATAAATATAGATGTTATTTCTTTTTAGTTGAATTGATGGTTTGCATGTGTTTGGCTTTTGGGAATAAATTTTGAGATGTTGATTTTGAGCCCAAACCCTATGTCATGCACTATTTGTCGCTAGATACGATGAATACATAATGTTTAGAATGTGACACCCTTCTACTCTAAAGTATTTGATATGAAAATGCATTTCTTTAGAAGATATTAAATAAAACAAATTTTCTTTGCTAATATTGTAATTAAAGGACTCACATATCTTACTATTTTTGTAAATAAAACTTTGTTATTAAGCAAATGAAATAAAAAAAGGCAGAAGTCCTTAACATAGGCACACATTGGCCGTTAAAAAACCTAAGAGAAAAACTAACCTAATAAAAAAACTCAAAGTTTTAGACATAAGTTTAAACATAAAATCCTTTAGCCTCGATGTCACACTATCAAAGCAAGACCCATGATATAAAGTTGAAGTCTTAAGCTTTGTCTCCCTTGTGCTTAACCTTATATACTTGATTAACTCTTAAATAGTGTTCCTAATAAAGATATTGTACTTTCAGGTTGGATGAATTCAATAAAAGATGCCCATTGGGATTCTAACCTTCCTCTCACACATGTATAATCACATATAAGATATATGGATAATATACTAACACATTACACAATTGCAATTCATATAAATACAAGTCATTCAAACCCTTAATATTCATTATACTTCATTCAACGCATCAAACTCAACATTATCCTCATCATCATTCGAAGATTCATGCAACTCATGCTCATAACTCTATATATGTATGTGGTATCCATCTCTAACATCGCTAAAAGCATCAGTGATTTGAGAGTCGTGATTTTTGTGAAAATATGATGGCAACTCTATATATGCATGTGGTATCCATCTCTAACATCACTAAAAGCATCGGTGATTTGAGAGTCGTGATTTTTGTGAAAATATGATGGCAACTCGTAGTACATTTTGATCTAGTTCGCCAAATAGAGTTGCTCCAAGTTTCTTGATCTTTCTTTGAGCTTCTCTTTTGTTAAGATTGATTAAAGAACACCTTGAGAAGGTGATGAACCTCTGGACTTTGAAACACTCAAGCCAAGGACTCAAGTGATTGCTCACAAAGATGCATGAACCTAGAATAGGAATTTTCAGAATTCCTATAAGATCTAAGTGAGCCTAAGCTAAGAGAGAATTTGCAAAAATGCAGAATGTGTAACACCTCGAATTTTTCTACTAATACAATGAATAATTATTATTTATTTTGTATTTATGAAGATTATTTTTTTATAATTATTTTGATTAATTAAATGGGTTTGATTGAAGTTTTAAAGGTTATTAATAATAATCATTTATGAAAATTATTTTGTATAATATTATTAATTATGATATTTTGTTATAATTATTATTTAAAGAAAATCATGTTTTAAATTGTTTTGATATTTTATTTTAATTTGATATATATATATATGTTAATTAATTATTTATTAATTAACAGTCCTAGATTTTTGCAGCTCTGGAACGGGCCGTTCCACTTTGGGAACGGGCCGTTCCGGATGTGATTTTAAAAGAACAAAGTTTGACTTAGAACGGGCCGTTCTACATTAAAACGGGCCGTTCCGGAAACCCCAGAATGGGCCGTTCTGCTTTTGGAACGGGCCGTTCTGGGAGAGGCTTTTGTACGTATTCCGTGTGCCCAGAACGGGCCGTTCCAGATTCGGAACGGGCCGTTCTGGCCGCGACCTGATGCCTATAAATAAAGCGTTTTGCACTCTCTAAAACTCATTTTTTTTCATTTTCTAATCTTCCTCCTCCTTTCTCTCTGAAGACGAAGGGGAACCTAGAGGGGGCGACCAACAAGATTCGGCTCCTGCTTATCGAGGTAAGGGGGGGAGTGAGAAACCTCGCTCTGGGTGTGGGATTGTATGCTGGGTAGTGGGATTGGCCCCCAATCCTGTGTTTGTTGCATTTTTTGTATGCTTATGTATGAGGAGTTTTTCCCAATTGTATCTGTTTTGCCTATTGTTTTCTTATATGTAATTAATCGTATGAATTGAGATTTCTATGGGTTCCTATGGGAAACCCTAAGGGAATGCATTGATAATTGTAAGAGGCAAATTTTAAATGTTTTCTGTTTTACCTTCTGAGTTTTCTGTTGTGTTTCTTGATATTTGCTGAGTGTAAATATGTATATAATCTTGAAAATAAACAAGTTTTGATATGAATTAGAGTGCTCTGTGGGTTCCTGTGGGAACCCTATGAGAAACAAACAAAATATGAATATTTTCTGTTTTGCTTTCTGATTGTTCTGATGTATTCCTTGTTGAATGAGATGTATAAATATGTGTTTATTTTTGAAAATAGATCAATTTTGATATGATTTTGAGTGCTCTGTAGACACTATGTGAATATGATGAGATGATGTGAAAAATGATGATTATGTGAATATGATGAGATGATGTGAAAAGTGATGACTATGTGAATATGATGAGATGATGTGAAAAGTGATAATGATACATGATAATGTGATATGGGAATGAGAAATGATAATGAGATATGAGAATGCATAGAGTCTTGAATGACATGCATCATTTGCATAAGTGTTTTAAGGGTACGATATGGAATACACCGCCAGAGAAGGCCCCCTAGTGTAAAAGCTTTGGGGATTAGTCCTTAGGGATAGCTCGGTTTGGAAGTCCCAGTCTCGCCCATTGTGTGCATGGGATGTATCTTGCGCGACTTAGCTATCCCGACGAGACTCTGGTAGTATATCCTTCTAGTGAGAGTGCGCAGAGGGTGTGACCCGGCATGTACTCCTAGACTACTCTTCGTGTATTGCTAGCGGCAATATGCCATGTGATGTTTTACTGGCGCCACATGCATGATAATATGTAGTCCGTGTCCATGCATATGAATTCTTAATGTTATATGATAAAGTGATGGTTTATGTCTTGGATGAGTGTGATGTTATTATTAATTTATCTATGTTATACTTATTTTGTTTGTGTTTGGCTATTCGGCGTATATTTCTACACTGTGAGCCAGAGTGAGATGTTTCTCACTCCCTTTTCTCGTGTTGTTCTGTTTTGACTGTTATACAGGTGATCATCAGCGTGAGGCTGAGGATGTTGGTGATGAAGCTTAGGCTTCTATGTTGGGTTTTGCTCTGATAGGACATGTGACATCGGGACATAGATAGAATTAGTTTAAAGATGTTCTTATTAAATTATTTTAGAAAATTCAGTTTTATTTCTTTGTAATTTTACCAGCATGTTATTTGGATTAAGTTTATGAATGTGAACTCTTTACCCTTACGTGGCTAGAAATTTGATTTTTAATGATGAATTTTTTTTTATTTTTTTATAATTACTGTATATGTATGTTGGGGTAGAGGGTGTCACAGAATGCTCTATATACACAACTCAAAGTCATTATAAAGAGTCGAGGGAAGCTTAATTTATAGGCAAGAAAGGCTAGAAATTGGCGCTACCCACCAAGCTACACCATAGGTGCCAAAAATTTGAAATTCAAATGAAATTTGAATTTCAAATTCTTTAGTAGCCACATGCTAGCCCATGTGCAAGTTCAATTTCATTTAGGTTGCATTTAGAATTATTTTTGTGGTTATTTGTGGAGGATCAAGTGCATTCCACCTTAGGCTAGCACATTTGCACCAAAGGCATCTCATATTAAAACTAAATGTGACCTAATTTAACTATCTTTGCTTAATTAAGCTTTTCTTCTTAAAACCTACTCTAATGACCTAAATACAATGGCCTAATTATCATAAACATTAGAAAATAATAAAAGAAACAAAATGAGTCCAATATTGGATACTAAAATACCTAAGGCCCATTAAGCCCAAAAATAGGTCCAATAAGCCTAAGACCCAAAAATCTTAATCTATATGCCCCAAAATACAAGGCCAAAAGTTATGAAACCTATACTAATATAATAAATACTATATGATGGATAATCATGATCTCAAAGTGTAGCTTTTATAAAGAGCAACTTGGGTCTGCTAAGCCCACTAAGCATAAAACTGACCAAATCTTCCTATAGCCTCTTAGCCATGACTCTGGTGGTTGGACCCTTAGTCCATGCTCCTCCATCATTTTGTAACACAAGCACACAAACAACTCTTTGCCTTTACTTTCTCTCTTTTTCTTTCCTTGTGAATTTTTATTTTGGCTTTGGTGGGATCACCTAGTAGCTAAAAAACATCATAATATTCTTCCATGACTTCCTAAAGATCTAAAGTCTTTAGGTATGCCTCCATTCTCATCACCTAAAAATCATGGTTTTCTCCATCAAAGACATCAAAGACAAGAGGGGAAATATGTGAAAATTTTGTTTCGATTTCTATCTTCACCTATTTTTCTTTCCTTGCGAATTTTTTATTTTGTCTATGGTGGGATCACCTAGCAGCTTAGAAACATCATAATCTTCTTCCGTGACATTCTAAAGATCTAAAGCTTTTAGGTATGCGTTTCTTATCACCTAAAAATCATGGTTTTCTCTATCAAAGACAAGAGGAGAAAATTGTGAAAATTTTGTTTCAACTTCCATCTTCACAAGTTGTAAGAATTAGGCTTTGATACCATTGATGAATTTTTTGTTCTATATTTATTTGTGGGGGTATATTTATATCAAGAGGAGTCTTATATTTTATTGTAATAGTGTGTATTTACATACATTGCCACATTGGGACGATATTATCCACTTTGACCCTAAACCTTATGGATTTACTTTTAGTTATCATTCAAATGGTCTTTTTCTAATGGAATATGTGTATATGTTTTATAAATTTTTATTTCTCCTCTTATTATAACAATGTAAGACCATGTTTATATTCCAACACATCATTGGGCTAAGTTAGTGATGAGATTATTAGAGAATAGAATAATAAATACTTTTATTATTAGCTGTATTGAGTTAGTTTTGCTAGCTCATTATGTTGGTTAGTTTGTTAGGATTGTTATCTACTCTGTTGAGACTTGTCTCTATATATGTAGCCTGTACCTCATGGATATGTACTGAATTCTAATCAATAATACAATTTTCAAATTCTCTAAACTCTATCTTTCTATATGGTATCATGGTGAGCTCGGTGAGATATGGGAATAGCTTTCTTTTCATCTTTGACTCTGTATCGTCTTCAGTTGCGTTTAGTGCATGACATTGTTCGTCCTCTTTGCTTTGATTCTGCATCGTTCTTTAGTTGTGTTTGGTTGCACAACATCGTTCGTTCTCATTTCAGATCGCAATCTTGTTGCATTCTCTGTCGAGGCTTTGTTTTGTCTTCTTTCTTTCGACTCTTGAATTTTTTGTGTGGATTTCTTCCTGTTTTTGCTTCAATTTTTGTTTCAATGGATTCTGCTCCTGAAACTCCCAATCAAACTTCCTCAAGTGTCTCAAACAATTTCTCACAAACTGTCACCTGCAAACTCGATGAGAAAAAATTCATGACTTGGAAGCAACAGGTCACTACTGTAATTCATGCACATGATCTTGAGAGATTTGTTGTCAATCCAAAGATTCCGATGAAATATCTTACCAGTGAGGATCGTGATGCAAATAACATCAATCCTGAGTACACTACATGGGATCGTAAGGATTCACTCTTGTTCTCCTAGCTCTTGACCACACTTTCCGATTCAATTCAAGCGCGCATCGTGTCCTATTTTCACTCGTATCAGATTTGAGATATGGTGTTTCAACACTTTCACTCTCTCACCAAAATCAAGGCAACACAGCTTCGGATAGAACTTCGCACTATCAAGGAAGGTACAAGATGTTACGTTAGACAAAGAAATTCCCAGCAAGGTTTTGAATGAGACAAATATAATACATGTTATATCTAACAAGTGTGTTAGTGTTTCAGAAAAACATAAGTACAGGCAAGATGAAGAAATATGCATGTGCTACTTCCTACACCTGAACCAAGATAAAGGGTAAAAGCTTCAAGTATCAGACAAAGATGAGTCAAGGCAAATCTTAGCATAAGGATCACACCAAGAGTCAACAAAACCAAGCCTAGTACAAAAAGGCAAATGATAAAGCTCAAGACGATATAGACCACAGACGAAAGGCCAAAACAAAATATCAAACAAGCCTAGCACTAGATGAAGTTTGTACAGACATCAAATGAAGCTTAATGGTCAACCAGACAAAGATAAATGAAGGCAAAGCACATCACGAGGATCAAACAAAGCAAGTCAAATGATAGAAAGAGTAAAACCTGAGTGCCAAACGATGATAACTTAAATATTAGATGAAGGTGTGTCAAGCACAACCTAGAGCACAACATAAGAAATCAGACGAAGGTGTGTCAAGGACAACCTAGAGCGCAACATAAGAACTCAGACGAAGGTTGGTCAAAGATCAAAAGAAAGTCAACTAAATATCAGACGAAAGACAACACAGACTAAAAAATATTCCAGACATAAACAAAGTCTGTCCATCTACAATGTTGACCAGACCAAAGAATGTCAAAGAATTAATGACAAATGCTCAGACGAAGATCAAGACTTGAGATGCACATGGACTAACAGACGCAGACGAAGACTGCCATGCAAGTATTTGAAGAATCAAGTCTCAAGGGACAAATTAGGCATCGTCTACAATCATACGAAAGCTCTCAACATAATCGCGTGATAAAGGAAAAGACAAAGAAGAAGAAAAACAAGTCAAAAGTAAAAACATGTATGTGTCAAAAAAAGTACATCACTTTTTTCAAAAAAAGACAACGCTTTACAGCTACGCGACTGGAAAAAGACAAAAAGTTCCTATGTCTCAGCTAAAGTCAGACACTGCTACTAACAAATGTAGAAGACTTCACGCAATGTCTATAAAAAGGAAGCAACATTTAATTCATTAAATGAGAAGATCGAACTAGTCATGATCGACTACATCTTGCTTCAACGGACACTTGCAACGGGAAAATTTTACAAGACTATATATATGTCATAACTTCAAACCTGGAAAGGTTGGCGTTGCCAAATAGTGGTATCAAGCCCATGAAGCAATGAAACCAGAGACAGAGCTTATAGAGTCAAATGTACCATAGTGTATTTATCTCTGTAGACTAAGGAGTTCTAAGTGTAACTTAGGAACACGCCCCTTAGTGAGTGTAGCGAATATTTGTATCCACTATGTGAGAGTAAACCAAACACTCAAACCAAATCATGTATCTATCATTTGTAAAGCTTGAAGAGGCTAGGGAAAGAATACTTGTAAAAGCCTAGAGAGGCTTGTTAAAGAATCCTCACTACAAGAAAGAAGTGGCTGAACAAAAAATACTGGTGCTAATGAGTGAAGTTAGCGGGCCAGGAGTGGTCGACAATCCTCACTAAGAGCCTGAAGAGGCTGAACAAAGAATACTAGTGCTAATAGCCAACCAGGAGTGGTTGATAATACTTGGGACCAGGAGTGGTCGAGAATACTCACAGAGAGTCTAAAGAGGCTGAACAAAGAATACTAGAGCTAATGAGTGAAGTTAGCCAACCAGGAGTGGTTGAGAATACTTGGGGACCAAGAGTGGTCGAGAATGCTCACTGAGAGCCTGAAGAGGCTGAACAAAAAACACTAGTGCTAATAGACAACCAGGAGTGGTTGATAATACTTGGGACCAGGAGTGATCGAGAATACTCATTGAGAGCCTAAAGAGGTTGAACAAAGAATACTAGCGTTGACGAGTGAAGTTGGCGGGCCAGAAGTGGTCGATAATACTCGACAAACCAGAAGTGATGATAATACTTGTACTTCATTGATTATCTAGTGAAACCCTTCAATTGAAGGAGACTGGATGTAGCTCACTCTAAGGAAACTAGTATAAAAATCTGTGCACTACTTATTTATGTTTCAGACGCAATTTTTTATAGCTAATACATCTTACTGAAAACTTCGTCCAATGCTTATTGTTTACTACAACTATCTTCAGACAAAAAATAGAGTTTAATTTATTATCTTAAGAAACAATTTTCATTTAAGAAACACTTTCCTTGTGCAGACGATAAACTCTTAGACGCACAAATCTTTTGTTGAACCAATCCTGCATAGTTTTCGTTAAACATTCAAAATGATTTTGTTGGAAGAAAAATATTCCCTCTTCGAAAATGATTTTAAAATTCCTTCATTCACACACACACACATATTCAACCCTCCTTCTATGTGTTTTTCATCTAACTTCACAAGAACTTGTTCTAAATACCTGCTTCGAATTAGTGCTATCATTGAGATTCTTGCCTCGATCGGAAGTCCTGTATCAAACAGAGAACATGTTGAATGTATCATTGGAGGTTTTCCACCTGAATACGACTTGCTGATCTCTACAATCACAACCTTTGTTAGTCGCGATGATGTTCTTTCTCCCGATAAACTTGAAACCATGATTCTTGCTCAAGAAGCAAGGTTGGAGCAAGCAAAAACTGCAGCAATTCAAGAACCTTTGACAATTAACCTTGCTCAAACTGCTTCAGTTGCAAATGGAGCTCCGAATGTGAATTTGGCGTTTCAGCAGTCACAAATGTCAAATTCTCAGTCAAATACATTTCAAAATTCTTCGTTTGAATCTCAAGGTGGTTTTAATGGCTTTTCTGGTCAGAATCGTGATGGAGGACATGGTTGTGGTGGTGCACGTGGTGGCAAAAATTGTGGTCCCTCTATTTAGTGCCAAATATGTCATAAGTGAGGACATGAGGCCTCCACATGTTATCAACGATCCAATGGGTTGTCATTTGGTGGTTTTGGGCTACCTTTTGACCCAATATTTTCCCCTTACACCACCGTTGGTCTTGGGTCTCAAAGTGGTTATGGGCCTAAAAAATTTTGGTTTTAACTCATCATTCCTTCCCAACACTAGAGCTATACCTTATCATGGATATGCCAATTTGCTTGGACTCTCAAGCTCAACATAGTGGCGTACTTATTCATTGGGTGGTTCTTTTGGGTCCACTTAACCTGGTCTTGGCTTCACACCACCTGGGTTTACATTTCCAGCACCATCTTCTAACCAGCAAGCTCATTCGAGTACTGCATCTTCTTCTCAACACACTGTTCCAACCTTAAATACTACTACAACATGGATTCCTGACTTAGGAGCTTCCCACCACGCTACTCCTGATCCACAACATCTACTACAAAGTGCTCAATTTACTGGAGCTGAGCACATTGTCATGACCAATGGCCAAGGTACATCTATTGCTTCAATTGGTTCTAATATGTTTAGGTCCCCTATTCATTCCTCCACTGTTCTGTCTCTAAAGGATCTCTTACTTGTCCCTACCTTAACCAAAAATTTAATTAGCGTCTCTAAGTTTTCTAAAGACAATAATGTCTACTTTGTATTCTATCCTCATTCTTGTTTTGTCAAATCACAGGATTTGAACGAGACTCTTCTTGAAGGAAAACTTGGTGAATATGGTCTCTATCGTTTTCATCCATCTTTAGCAAAGAATGAATCAGTCAAAGATGACATAAAAAAGAATTCATTTTCATTTTTACCTAAACCTTGTATTTCTCTTTCTGAAAAATGTACAAACATTATTCCTAGTGTCTACAAACAATAGCACTTGCGGTTAGGGCATCCACATCATGATGCTCTAACTAAGGCCTTAAAAATTTGTAATATCCATGTTCCTACTGTTAATAAAATCGCTAATTTTTGTGACTCTTGGTGTATTGAAAAATCTCATAGAATTCCTTCTCAACTTTCAACTACAGTTTATTCTAAACCGCTTGAACTCGTTTTCTTATATGTATGGGGACATGCATCATTAGAATCTAGTTGTGGTTATTTGTACTTCTTAACGTGTGTTGATGCATGTACATGATATATGTGGATTTATCTTCTGAAGTTAGACATAAAACACATAGAAGGGGGGGGGGGGGGTTGAATATGTGTGTGTTAGTACGAAGGAATTTTAAAATCATTTTCGCAATCTAATGACTTTTAAATACCAGACGGTTATGCAGAATTTGCTTAATACAAGGGTACTGTGCCTGAAAGATTTATCGTCTGTTGAGGAATAACAATAATGATTAAGGTTCTTGCAATTTCCTTTTCAAGATAGTTTCATATAGGTATGAGCAGTAGATAAGACTTTTCAGTGTAACATATATGTTAAACAAACTTTGCGTCTTCGTCTAAAAAATGGTTTTAATAAAGAATAGACACTAGACAAAGTTTTCAATATGATTTATCAATTAGGAAGGGTTCACGTCTAAAATATGAATAAAGCAGTGCAAATAGTTTTATACTGGTTCACTCAACTGAGCTACCTCCAGTCTCCTTCATCTGAAGGGTTCTACTAAATATGCAATTAAGTACAAGTATTATTGACCACTTTTGGCCCGTTGACTTCACTCATCAATGCTAGTATCTTCTTATCAGCCTCTTTAGGCTAGCATTGAATATTATGCACCACTCAGGTTAGAACCACTTCTGGTCCATGTATTCTCAACCTCTCCAGGTCTTGAGTATTCTAGACCTTCTCGATCACAGCCACTCCTGGTCACGAGTATTCTCAACCATTCTTGGTTGGCTAGCTTCACTCACTAGCTCTAGTATTCTTAAACCACTTTTGGTTCCCCAAGTATTCTCGATCACTCCTGGCCCGCCAGCTTCACTCACCAGTGCTAGTATTCTCTTATCAGACACTTCTGGATAGCAGTGAGTATTCTTGACCACCTCCTGACCCGCTAGCTTCACTCATTACTGCTAGTATTCTCTTATCAGCCACTTATTAGCAACTTTTGGCTAACAATGAATATTCTCGACCATCTCCTGGCCTGCCAGCTTCACTCACTAACGCTAGTATTCTCTTATCAGACACTTCTGGCTAGCAGTGAGTATTCTTTGACAAGCCCCTCCGGGCTTTATAAGTATTCTTTTCCTAGCCTCTTCAGGCTTTATAATATTGGCTAGACAGGTTTGGTTTGAGTGTATGATTTACTCTCATAGAGAGGATACATAGATTTCTACACTCACTAAGGTATGCAACCTTAGTCTTTACAACGATTAAGTGTTTGGTTTACTCTCACGGAGAGGATACATAAGTTGGCACATTCACTACGGTTTGATCCTAAGATGTACATATTTGAAACTCCATAGTTTACTGAGATGAATACATTAATGTACATTTGACTCTATACGCACTGTCTCTAGTTTCGTTGCATCATGGGCTGGATATCACTATTCTTCTCGCTTGCACCATTTCGAGCCAAATAGCCAACCTTTTAAGGTTTGATGTTGAGACCTATATATAGTCTTGTGAAATCTGCCCGTTGCAAGTGTCCGTTGAAGCTGATATAGTCGTTCACGACCAGTTTGATCTTCTCATTTAATGCTCAGATTCTTGCATTAAATGTTGCTTCTTGTGATAGACCTTGCGTGAAGTATTCTTTGTCTTGGTAGCAGCAGTGTCTAAGTTTAGCAGAGACCTAGAAACCTTTTTGTCCTTTTCTAGTCTGATAGCTGTGGGATTGTGTCCTTGTATGAAAAATTAATGTACTTTTTCTGACACATGCATGCTTTTAGTTCAATGCTTGATTTTCTCCTTTCTTCTTTTCTTCTCACAGTTTCAATGACTTCGTGTGTTCTCCTATGAGTTTGGACGATATTCAAATTGTCCTCTAAAACTTGATTTCTTAGGTGGTTGCGTGACAATTTTGTTTGTGTTTGGTGGTCTATGTGTAGCTCAAGCCTTGACCTTTTTCTGAGCATTTTTCATTAACGCATTGACTTTTCCTTTCGTCTGGTTAACTTGTATGTGGTCAGATTTTCAAATGATCTTTGACCATACTTCGTCTGAGCTTTTATGTTTCGCTTTAGGTTGTGCTTGATGCGCTTTATTCTTGTTCTTGATTTGGCTTGTTGGATGCTTGTGTTTGACCTTTAGTTTGTCGTCTTGTATCGTCTGGTCATTACGCTTGTTCTTCATTTTACCTGTACTCATGTTCTTCTGAAACACTAACACACTTGTTAGAGATAACCACGTGTATTATATTTGTCACACTCAAAACCTTTTTGGGAATTTCTTCGTCGAAGTTAACATCTTCTTCATAGAAAATCAGATGTATTTTCTCATTTTCTGAATTTTAAAGCTCTAGCAGAAAAACAATTTCAGACTCCTTTAAAATCAGTTCAAACTGATGGTGGTGGTAAATTTCGTCCTCTGACTTCTTTTCTACAACAACACAGTATCATTCACAGATTCACCTGTCCTTATGCTCATCATCAAAATGGCATGGTTGTGAGGAGACACAGACATGTGGTTGAGCTTGGTTTAGCCATGATACATCATGCTTCATTACCATTAAAATTTTGAGATCATGCCTTCTTGACTGCCACCTACCTAATCAATAGGTTACCCTCTTCTTCAATTGGTTATGAATCACCTTACAAGTTGATTCACCATAAGGATCCTGATTATAAATTTTTGAAAATCTTTGGTTGTTCCTGTTTTCCACTACTTAGACCTTAATCAACACAAAATTCAACCTAGATTAGAGGAGTGTATGTTTTTGGGATACTCTCCTAGTAACAAAGGTTATAAGTGTTTAAGTAAGTCTGGAAGAATTTACATCAGCAAGGATATTGTATTCAATCAAGGCAGATTTTCCTACAATGATCTTTTCACTACAAAATCAGATGTCACTCCTCCTACAACTTCAGTGTCTATAATTCCCTCTCTTGTTTTCTCTCACAATCCACCTTCATTTGCACTAATTCAACCTGTAGTTACCTCAAGCTCAAGATCTTTAGAATTTAGTCCTCTCAATTCTGAACCTACTACTACATCTATTGACACACTTGCTGATCCTTTAATTTCATATCAACTTCCAGTTTCTCAACAACTATCCCCTGCTGCAACTATATCATCCTCGGTTCCATCTTCTGCCAGACCACTCAATATTCATCCCATGACTACTCGATCCAAAAATGGAATTATCAAACCCAGAATCAATTCTACACTCTTGCTTTCTAGTACTGAACCAAAAACAGTGAAAGTTGCTCTCATTGACCCTAATTGGTTTGTTGCTATGAAAGCGGAAATCAAAGCCCTACATGACAATAATACATGGAGGCTAGTTGAATTACCCTCTGGGAGAAAACCCATTGGCTGTAGATGGGTTTTTCGAATTAAAGAAAATTTTGATGGCTCTATTAATAAATATAAGGCCAGACTTGTTGTTAAGGGCTTTGATCAACAACCTGACCTTCACTTTTCTAAAACATTCTCTCCAGTTGTTAAACCTGTCATTATCAGGATTGTTTTTTCTCTCGCAGTCTCTTTTTAACAATGCATTCCTTAATGGAATACTTGAGGAGGACATCTATATGTCTCAACCCCTGGTTTTGTTGAACCTAGAATCAAACACCTTGTCTGCAAATTGCAGAAAGCCCTTTATGGCCTAAAGCATGCCCCTTGTGCTTGGTTTGAAAGATTAACATCTGTCTTACTTATGCTTGGGTTCAACAAAAGCAAATGTGATCCTAGTCTGTTCATTTTCTCTGATTCAACAACTATTGTTTATATGCTTGTCTATATGGACGACATTATTCTCACTAGAAATTCTTCCCCCATTATTGTAGAAATTAATTGATCAGCTCCATGAAAATTTTTCTCTTAAATATCTTGGTACCTTAGACTATTTCTTGGGTATTGAAGTCAAATCTCTTTTTAAAGGGGGACTATTATTGTCTCAAGATAAGCCAAGAAGGGTACATTAGTGTCAATAAAGTGAGTCAGTTTATGTGTTCACCAATGGAGGAGCATTGGAAAGTTGTTAAACGGATACTTAGGTATCTCAAAGGGACTATTGGACATGGATTGATGTTCACACCTGCTAATTCTACGACTTTCTTCAATCTTACTACTTTTACAGATGTTGATAAGGCAATTGATCCTAATGATAGGAGATCTACTTTAGCAGCCTGTATTTATCTTGGTCCTAACATGGTGTCTTGGTGGTCCAAAAAGCAGTTGCTCGTTGCAACGTCAAGTACTGAAGTTGAATATAGAGCCTTAGCTCAAGCTGTAACAGAGGTTTTGTGGATTCAATCTTTTCTAAAGGAATTACAAATTAAATTTAATACTCCTATAGTGCTCTGTGATAATCATAGCACAATTTCTTTGTCTCACAATCCAGTTTTACACTCGAGATCCAAACATATGGAACTATACATCTTTTTTGTTCGAGAAAAGGTGCTAAGTAAAGCTCTTGTTGTTTCGCATATACCTGCTCAAAATCAAGATGCAGATGTTCTGACAAAGGCTCTGTCACCAAGGAGATTTTTGTTTCTACAGTCCAAGCTCAATGTGGTTGACTCATCTACTATATATGTTTCATCCGCCTTGAGCTTGTGAGGGGTGTATTAGAGAATAGAATAATAAATACTTTTATTATCAGTTGTATTGGGTTAGTTTTGCTAGCTCATTATGTTGGTTAGTTTGTTAGGATTGTTATCTACTCTGTTGAGACTCGTCTCTATATATGTAGCCTGTACTTCATGGATATGTACTGAATTCTAATCAATAATACAATTTACAAATTCTCTAAACTCTATCTTTCTATAAGGATGAATTATTATTTTATTGACTTATTAGTGTCCAGACCAACACTAAGAAATTTTGTGCATGATAGGGATATAATTTAAGTCTTTTGAATTCTTTAAATGACATAAAACACTAACTAAGCACATTTTCTTGATACATTCATGACAAAATAATTTTTATACAATACATTTAATATAAAATTACATATTTAAGAATATATTGATTCATATGGTTCAATTAGCTAGTGATTCACTGATTTAATGTTTTGACCAAGTAAATCATCAATCTAATTCTAATAACATTAGTATAAAGACCTAAGTTTGATCCTCATTATCATTGTTTTAATTTTTTCTTTTAAAAAAATTAAAACCTTTTATATGCAATATTTTGTGATTTGCTATCACCAAAACATATATAGAGAAAACTCCACGGTCTCCTCTATAATTGAAATGAGTTTGCCCCAATTAATTATTTCCAATTGGAAGACAGGTCGACTGAAAGATTCAGCATGGAATAATAATCTGCAATTGTTGGAAGATTACCAAATCTTGGGTTTCTTTTTGACAGATTTGGCTGAGGACGGTACATGTTATAAAAAACTTACATATAATTATATGGGCCAATTTTATATATACCACTAAATCAGCCTAACTTATGTATAGTTGTAACCTGATAGTATCTACTAAACCCTAATTAATAAAGCGTCAAAAAGAAAGCGATGCAACAAAATTAATAATATAATAGTATGTGATGAATATTACAACCAAGAAAGACCTTTAGCAAATGACTATAATACAACAAAAGCCAAAACAAGAGTATTTTATATAATATTGTGCATTCTATTTGATCAAAATTCAATTGTACCATATATGTACGTACCTACTATGCTCTCCATTTCAAGGATCCCTTAAGATTTAAGTTCTCATAAAGGTAAGACAGCTTGAGGGCACTCTCTGTTGGAAGATATAAAGGGGTGGGGACTTAATTTCTCGTAAGATCTCAGCCTTCACCACACACAGCTATGGCTATGCCTTTGCCAAAACATAGAAGAAAGAACATATACTAACTATATGTCAAGTAAAGCTGAAAAAGGCACAAAGAAAGCAAGCCTACAAAAGCTTGCTTTGTTAAAGAGAAAAATTTATACGGGTACAAAGTACGGGATCCAACTTTACATACATATTAGCACAAGTGGTTGTTTAATTAAGTGAATAATATTAACTGTTTTTATGCCTCTCATGAACATTTATATATAGTTGCATTCCTAGTTAAAAATATTTTCCTTTTTCGGAAGGTAAATTAGACCTTGACTAATTTATGTAAAAAAAAAAGACCTTGATTAATTCAAGTGAGCTATAAAAAGGGACAGAATTGTCCTTCTTCGTGTTTATTTATTCATTTATAACACTCAATGAGACATCTAAAGGAAATTAAACTCGATGTTGCTTGAACTAGTTAATTAAATGCACATTGATTCCTACTTTTTTTTTGTTGACATAATTGGTTCCTACCTAAACTAAAAATGTAAAGATTATAACATTTAATGATTATAACATCGCGTGTGATTAATGATTATAACCTTTAATGACCTTTCATCAAATACAATAAATTATAATTTAAATATGTTTATCATAGTAATAATTTAACGTATTATGTCCATGATAATCAAACATGTGTATTTAAGGATATAATACTCATTCAACCAACTGATCAGTTAAGCTTTAATTAGTGACATTTAAAAGAGTTAAACATATCTTTTTTTTTTTCCTTGTAACTTAATACTTTTCTATGTTTTTTATATAAGTTTTTTCTTTTTCTTTCTTGAAATATTCATCACAACACAAGTTTCAAATGTTGCATTTTTAATTTTTACCATCAATTTTCATTGTAAAAATGTTAATTTTGTTGACATCATTGCGATGTCATCATATGTCACATTAATATAATGCCATGCATTGAAATTATGTCACTATATTGTTAAGTCAACAAAACATGTGTCACATAATTACTACAATAGTGGAAACTAAAAGTGAAAAAAATATTTATATGGACTAAAAGAAGAAAAAAAGAGTACAAATGAGCAATACATTGTAGAGGTAAGCATCAATTATGTTGGTTTGAGTTTAGAAAACATTTAGATCTAAATTGATCAATGATAATTGATTTGGATAGCATTTAATTTTTCATTTTTCTTTTTATCTTTTTCTTTCACAATTTGAATTAAACAAATTCCTATGTGATTTAGCTAGGTTTGTTGATCAAGTCATCAACTTACTCAATAAAAATGAGGAAAAAAAATAATTGTTATAAAATATAATAAAGTTGATGAATAATCTGAAAAATTATAATTATAGAAATACATGGCATAAAAGTTATAGAATTACAAAATTATATAACATTATATTAAAAAATTACGTTATATAATTTTTTAAAATAGCATAGATCATGTTCGTTTGAGTTCAATATGCTTAAATTCGATATCCGAACTAATGTTATCAGATTTGTAAGTTAAAATCTAAACTGAACTAATGATATGAATCATCATGAATTTTGCTCTCTGATTTGATTTGGATTGACTGAATTCTTGATCGATTTGCACAATATCCACATTTGGTGATATCAAATGAGTTATTTCATCCTAATGAATTAAGTATACATGAAAGATGTTAATCACAAATAAGACATAAAATTGGGAGCAAATAAACTCTCTGTGTTCTCATTCCTCTTTCAAGTGAAATGTTACATTTATTTATAGCAGAAAAGAAAAAAAACGTTTGCATCTTCATATGCCACCCATAATTAAAATCATTAATATTACTCTAGGAATACCAAGCAAAATAAAACTCCTAATTTAAGTTTTATAACAAATCTCCCCCTTAAACTTAAATACTTTTCCCATCTCTCATTCCAATCAGCCTTTTACAATTCTCCAGCAGTGTAGTTGGCGGTGGCTTGGTAAATATGTCCGCAGCTTGAGCTCGGCTTTCGACATGCTCCAACTCGACCTTTCCTTCTCTGATCTGTTCTCGGATGAAATGAAATCGGACGTCGATATGCTTGCTCCTTCCGTGATTAACCAGGTTCTTTGCCAACTCGATCGCCGACTTGTTATCAACTCGGATCACAATCCCTTCATCTCGGATCACTCCCATATGCCTTAGTAAATTTGAAAGCCAAACTGCATGACATACGCTCCAAGAGGCCGCCACGTACTCGGCCTCGCAGGTTGACAGAGTTACAATGGGCTGCTTCTTTGACAGCCAAGTAAAAGCCGTATTCTCGAGTAGGAATACATAACCCGAAGTACTTTTCCGATCATCAACATCTCCACACCAATCGCTATCAGAGTAACCCACTAATTGGTAGTCATCCGATTTTGAGTAGAAAAGACCAAGTGATAGGCTTCCTCGAACATATCTCAGAATTCTCTTCAAGGCCTTCCAATGTGTGTAGCTTGGATCCTCCATGAATTTGCTCGTTATCCCAACACTCAACATTAAGTCGGGTCTCGTGCTTGTAAGGTATCTCAGACTTCCGACTAAGCTTCGAAATCTCCCAGAATCAGCTCGTTCTCCTCCATCAAACTTTGAGAGTTTCGTGCCTGGTTCCATTGGAGTAGAAACCGGGTTGCAATCCTCCATTTTAAACTTCTTTAAGATTTCAAGCGCATACCTTTCTTGGGATATAAAAATCCCTTCATCCGATTGCTTCACTTCTAGGCCAAGAAAATATTTCATCAGGCCTAAGTCTGTCATCTCGAATTCTTTCTTCATTATCTCCTTGAACTCCTTAATCAGTTTTGCATTGCTTCCAGTGAATATGAGGTCGTCGACATAGAGAGCAACTACCATCATATCCTTTTCTGATTTCTTTATGTACAAGGCATGCTCGTACGGACATTGTTCATACCCGTTTTTCTTGAAATACCCATCAATTCTTTCATTCCAGGAACGAGGAGCCTGCTTCAGCCCGTAGAGGGATTTTCTTAATCTCAGCACCTTCTTTTCATCCCCTCTCTTCATGTATCCGAGTGGTTGCTCGACGTACACCTCCTCCTTCAGCACTCCATTTAGAAAAGCTGACTTCACATCCATCTGTAGAATTGGCCATTGTTTCTGAGCAGCTAAAGAGATCAGAAGTCGGATTGACTCCATTCTCGTGACAGGAGAAAATACTTCATCATAGTCAATTCCTTTCTTTTGTCTATAGCCCTTCACAACAAGCCGAGCTTTATAACGCTCAACCTCTCCCTCAACATTCATCTTCTTTTTGTACACCCATTTTACTCCAATGGGTCGAGCTCCTTCAGGAAGGTTGGTCAGTTCCCAAGTTTTGTTACGTTCAATCGCCCCAAACTCCTCATCCATGGCTGTGCTCCACTTCTCATCTTGGACAGCTTTCTCAAAACTCAAGTCTTCAGTGTCGGCCAGAAGACATACAACATGAACTTCACTTGTAGTGTCATATATTTCCTGCAGACTTCTCATCTTGGGTTGTTGTGGCTCGGATTCTTCATCTGAGAACTCGGTGGTAGTTGTTATTGAAGGCACAACAATGTCTGAGCTAGTTTCTATTTCAGCCGAGTTACTCCAACACCATTGCTTTGTTTCCTCCACGTGAACATCTCGGCTCACCACCACCTTTTTGTTATCAGGATCAAACAACTTGTATACTTTGGATTTTTCATCATATCCAATAAATATGTACTTCTTACTCCGATCTTCTAATTTTGTCCTGTGCTGTCTTGGTACTTGCCCATAGGCCATGCTACCGAACACCCTCAGATGAGAGACACTCGGCTTCATGCCACTCTAGATCTCCTGAGGCGTCTTTTCTCCTAGCTTTGCATGTGGACATCTATTTTGCACATAGACTGCACACTGCATCACCTCTGCCCAAAACTTCTTCGGCATATTCTTCCCTTTTAACATAGATCGAACCATATCAAGAATAGTTCGGTTCTTTCGTTCCGCTACACCGTTTTGCTGCGGAAAATATGGGGCAGTCAAGAAACGCTTGATCCCATGTTCCTCGCAGTATTTGTTGAACTCAACAGAAGTGAATTCACCTCTTCTGTCAGATCGGACTGCTTTGATGACTTTACTTGTTTCTTTCCCCACCATCACTTTGAATTTCTTGAAAGTTTCAAACACTTCTAACTTCTCCTTCAAAAAATAAACCCACGTCTTTCTTGAGAAATCATCAATGAAAGAGACGAAATATTTCTTACCACTGAATGATTCTGGAGTTATTGGCCCACACAAATCAGTATGGATCAGTCCGAGTTGCTCCTTTGCTCGGTACTCAGAACTCCTTGGGAAAGAAGTCCTCGCTTGCTTCCCGATCACACATTCTTCACAGAACCTCTTTTCAAATTCCATTTTACGCAGTCCAAACACCATCTCCTTTTTCACCTGCTCGGCCAATCCCCCAAAGTGAAGATGACCAAACCGTAGATGCCACTTCATGGCCTCATCCTCCAAATCAAGTTGCATGCATTTATCTTGAACTATTTTCAGCTGAATTTTGTACATGCGATTTTTCTTCATTTCTACTTGGGCAATGAGTCTTCCGAGTTTATCCTTCAGTTGTAGTTCTCGGTCCTTCATCAGAACCGAGTACCCTTTCTCCATTAACTATCCCATGCTCAGTATGTTGCTTTTGAGATCAGGTACGTAGTATACATCTCTGATCTCTCCGATTTTCCCATTTCTCTGTTGATACCAGATCGTTCCTCGGCCTTTGACGGCTACTTTTGATGCATTGCCGAAAGAAACAGATCCGAACTCCTCCTTTGAAAGTGTTTTGAATAAACGCTTGTCACCACACATGTGGTTACTTGCGCCGGTGTCCAAGTACCAAATTGATTTATCAGAACAGCTCGGTTTGATCTCGGAAGAACAGCTCAGTTTGATCTCGGTTTCTGAAATGGTTGTCACCAGCAGCAATCCTTCATCTTCTTCCTCGGCAAGGAAATTCGTTGGTTCCTCCTTTTTCTTCTCGGACCTACAATCTTTGGAAATATGACCCAGATTTCCACAATTGTAGCATTTTATCGAGTAACAATCCTTGGCAACATGTCCATACTTCCCACAGTTATAACATTCAATATTGTTATTTATGTTTGATCGGCCACCCCAGGTCTGACCTCGGCCTCCCCGAGCCTGACCTCGGCCACGCCGAGCCTGTTGGCTGACATGCTCATTATCTCGTCCTCCTCTTCCTCGGCCACCTAGGCCTCTGCCTCTTCCTCGGCCTCTAGTACTCTGAGCATAGAGCACCTTTTCCTCCTTTATTGTCGCCTTCGCCTGGAGAGATTGTTCAAGGGATTCCCCCTTATTTTTCTTTCTTCTCTGCTCATGCGCCTCCAAGGACCCAGCAAGCTCTTCGACAGTGAGCGTTGACAAGTCCTTGGACTCTTCGATTGCACACACTATATTCTTGAAGTCATATGTCAATGACCTTAAGATCTTCTCCACAACTCGGCTTGAGATTCTCTCCATTCCGATTCAGTTTGTTCACCACGGTTTCCACCCGAGTAATGAACTCGGATACTCCTTCGGACTCCTTCATTCTCATGTTTTCCAGTTCGCCCCTAAGGGTTTGAAGCCAAACTTGCTTCACGCATTCATCTCCCTTCTTTGCCTTCTCGAGTATATCCCATGCCTCTTTTGAAGATTTAACATTAGCTATCTTCTCAAAACCCGACTCGTCAACAACTCGGTACAGCAAATACAGTGCTGCCTTGTCCTTTGCTCGGACAACCTTCAATGAATTCAGTTGGGCATTTGAATACCCCTCAGTGGTCACCGGTTCCTCGTGCCCATTCTCAACCACATCCCAGTTATCTTGGGAGCCGAGAAGGGCCTTCATCTCCACCTTCCAGTTGTCGTAGTTGACATCTTTAGTCAACTTGGGTAGTGGAATGCCATTAGTTAAACCTTCCATCTCTTTTGAGTGTATACGCTCCACTCACACACCTCACAAGACTTTTTGACACTTTTCTCTTGGGCTGGGTACACCGCAACACTTTTGCAGGTCCGCTCACACACTCACCTCACGCACACAAGCTCTGATGCCAATTTGTTAATCACAAATAAGACATAAAATTGGGAGCAAATAAACTCTCTGTATTCTCATTCCTCTTTCAAGTGAAATGTTACATTTATTTATAGCAGAAAAGAAAAAAAAACGTTTGCATCTTCATATGCCACCCATAATTAAAATCATTAATATTACTCTAGGAATACCAAGCAAAATAAAACTCCTAATTTAAGTTTTATAACAAAAAATAGATCCGTCTAACCTGATTTGACTTTTATACCAGTCATATTTTCTTGATTTAGCCTAATCTATGTACTTGTCGAACTGGATTAAATTGAGTCACTTTATTATTATTATTATTTTTAATAATTTTACATGTAATTTTAAAAAAAAATAAAGTAAATATCGAGCTAAATAAATTTAATACCTTTTAGATTTAATTTTTACCGATTTGACGAACTCGATTGATATGTTAGATTAGATCAAATAGATTAGATCAAATTAATATCTTTTTCGAACTTAAAAATAAAGAGCATGTTGACACACCTAACCTAAAGGGCTAACACACTAACCAGACATGTCCCACCAATTTCGACAACTCTGTTCAGTCCTAATATATTGGTTACATCAGTAAATTGGCGTCTTCAATTCAGATTAGATCAAGTTATTTGATGTTTAGGTCATTTATTAGTCGGTTTCTCATCCAAGCCTGTACTTTAGTATTATTCTCAAGTGGACCTTATATATGTAATTTCATCATAAATTTCCATTGATATTGTTGGTATTTCTTAACCTTGAAAAACAGCAATACTAAAAAAATATTATTTTACTGCAATTTTTTTCAAAAAAAAAAAATATTTACAGAAAGTTTTTACAATTTTTTTACAATAATAAATCTACAGAAACTTTTTGCGAATTTATTTGTGAAAAATAATTTGCAGAGATTTATTACAAATTTTTTGTGAAAAATAATCTACAAATTTTTTTACAAATTTTGCTACAATTTTGATGATCATAGATTTTTTTTTCGTAGTTAAAATTTATAGAAAATATGGTAAGAATTTTCTCTTGTTTCTTGTAGATTTTCTTGCGAAAATAAATTTGCAAGTAATATTTATCAATATTATAATAAATGGTAGAAAAATTTTATAGGTAATTTTTTCTGTGGATTTTCCTGCCAATTTTAATCCGCAAGAAAAATAAAGAATACTTAAATTTATAAGTTTAATAATTAAAATTTTTAATTAAAAAAATATTATTTTACTAAATTATTTAGAAATATATCATTATAATTAATTTTAATTTTAAATTAAATTAAATTAAATATATAACATTTTGTAAATATGATAAATTAATGATAATGAGTTTTAATTGAATGATAATTCATAAAATTTTAAAATTAAAAATATTTACTTAACAAAATATTATTTTACTAAATTATTTATAAATATTTCATAAAAATTAGCTTTAATTTAAAATATTAATTAATTAAACATTTATTTTAATTAATGTATAAATTAATGATAATGAGTTTTAATTTAATGATAGTTTTTAGAATAAAATTATTTAATAAAAAAATAATTTTTAGAATATTAAATTTTTTAAGAGTTGATATTATTTATAATAATATAGTTCAATATGATTGAATTAATTTTATTTCTAAGGACATCATCTAATTAATTTTTAAAGAAAATCTTAAGTCCCATATTGATTTGAAATAAGAAAATTAAACAGTATATAACTAGAGACAACACTCACCTTACAAATTAATCTTTGAATTAGACCTATAACCTATATTCTAAAATTTCAAAAGGTCACCAATCACATGTTGAAAGTGTGAAAAGCATATATTATGAATTTATTGAGAGTGTTTGAAATTAAAGATAATAATTAAAGAATTAATGGTGATTTGATACTCACAATTATGACAAATTTTTTTATAAATTTAAAATTTGTAAGAAATTTACACAAAAATTACTTTTGAATTATAAATTTGTAAGAAACTTTTTTGCAAAAATTTCTTTAATTTTTTTCCATAAAAAAAATTTTCTACAAATTTTTTCACAAGAAATTTCGTAGAAATTGTTTTTGCGAGTTTTAAAATTCGTAAAATATATTATCTACGAATATATTACTTAGAGATAAAATTTCGTGAAAAAATTCGTAAGAATAATGCTTCTTGCAAATTTTTTTTATGTAAAATTCGTATGAAAGATTGTATGTAATAAGAAAAATTCTAGTAAGCGTTACTTGACTTTTTTTTTTTTTTGTTGACATATTTCTTCCATTTACACGCACTTGTTCTGATGACAGACGACTCATACTGCATTGTAATTAAAGAACATGTTCTACAACTCTGAAAATGAGAGTATAGAAATTCTTTTATTCATATATAACTAACATCATTTTTTTTATCACATATATAGTGCTATTTAAAAATTCGATACCACAAGTACTTATTACGATGAAACGCTTTCAATAATGCCATGCACCGGTTGAGATAACTGTGAATGAGGGAACTGATGAACATGTGAATCTCAAAAGCTTGATAATGTGTTTTGGATAGGAAATTTTAATGAGGTAATTTTATTTTTTTTTGAAAATTTCAAATATTTTATATAAAATATCTAGTTTGAATAAAAAAATTATAAAAGATTTAAAATTTAAATATTTGTAAATTTCTTTAAAGTTGTAGAATTTTAAATTCTAAAACAATAGTAAAAATTTTATTTTATTTTTCTCTTACCTTTATCTCTTCTATTTTAAAATTGACATAAAAAATGACAATATTTTTTAATTATTAAGTATTTGAAATTATTTTTAAAAATATTAAATATTATTATCTCTGTTAACTATTATAAGTCATTTTTTTTCTTCTTAAATATAAATAAATTTTAATTATTATTTTTTATCTCATTTAATGATATTCTTCCTAAAATATTACTCATTTAATGCATGACTTTTCGGTTGTATTACTTATTTTAACATTTATAACAAAAGACAATTTAATAATAATATTAATTATAAGATTCATCAAATTTAATGTAAATAACGAATTTTTTGTAAAATTAATTTTTTTTTATTATAATAGAGAACTCAGAGAGTATCTAATATTAATTTTTGAATTTTTAAATATTTAAAATATTATTTATTTTATAAAATTTAATCTTAAAATTTTAATATATCAACATTTATATATCAGACACGAAGTTTTATCTCGCATTAAAATATTTTTAGTGATTTTTTTCAATAAGAAAGTTTGTATGAGTTTTTTTTTAATTTTTTATCTAATTCAATTTTTATTTATCAAAATTATTTATAAATTAAATATTAATAATTTTTAAAAGTTATCAATAAATATTTTTTTTTGTTTCAATAAAATTATTTATCATAAGACTAAAATGTAATTTATATGTTCAAAATATTTATATATACAAATTTTAAATATAATTTATATATTTAAACGTAATATTATATATATATATATATAATTTATTATAAATTTTATTTATATAATTAATATGCCTAATTATTATCGAGACTAAAATACTAGTAAATTTGTGTATATTTACGTACATTTAAAATAAATTTTACTTATAATTGAAAATCAAATTATCCTATTCATATTAAGAATTTAAAATTTAAAAATTTAAATTAACTTATAAAAACAAAACATTTAACAATTAATAAAAATTAAAATACTAAAAACTCCAAATTTCTTAAACTTCTAAAATTCTATATTCAAATACACTATACAATTATAAATATTAACTGGTTGAGTTAAATTCCGTTCAAAGTTGCAACTGCATTGCTATTATTTTAGCAATACCTTTCCCGCGTCACCGCATACCTTACATCTCACCAGGAAAAGAAGTCACACATACAGATTGAACCAATTAGCAGCATAAGCATATTATTCTTATTCTGTAGTCATTATTTATATAAGGAAAAGAAGGCATCTAGGGAAACAAAGTGACAATAGTAAAACAAAGCAAAGTTTAGTACTGTATCACCTAGCTAGGGGAGAATTATTGCGTGACAATTCAAAAGTAGAGGACGACAACGCTTATGCTTTTTTTGATTTTCCAACCGTATAACCATTCTTATTAGTGATTTCAGGGAATCTTTACCCTCTTTCAGTTTCTTTCTAGTAAATCAATAGGTAATTTTGTAACACCATGTAACTTGTCACTCTATAAATACTAACACCTACTTGTATGCCACTTACATGTTGCAACAAAGATAAGCAAAGCACTAAATGCTTATATAGCAACTTAGAGATACAATATCCTTGAAAATTTAGTAGAAGGGGTTGTTTGTTTGTGAGTGTTGAGACTTGAGAGTGAAACTTTCATATCATTAGAAGAAAAGAAGAGACAATGGGAGCAAAGAGGTCATCTACTTGCTCCTTTGGGAGTTTATTCAAAGCATGTTTCTCAAGTAGGGGTGGTTATGATGAGTATTGGGAGGGAAGTGGAAGTGGGAGAAGGATTTTTGCAAGTGATGAAGATAGAGGACGTTGGGTTGCAGAGCCTGGCATTGACAGAAAAGCTTCTGATTTCATTGCTAGATACTATGCCACACGAGTCACTGATTCTCAGTGCCAATATGCTTCTTGAAATTCCCTTATTTCTTCACTGCTTCTATTCTTGCTAGTAGCTATTATGTATTGTTTTCTTCTTTTTACTCAAACCGGTTGTGCTTGTTGGTTCCTACTTCCTACTAGTTGTACTCATTTGGTAGTAGTGATGTATTTGGGGTGTGGATCCAATACTTGTTAATTAGTTCAAATAATGTGGTCATTAATAATATTAGAATTGATTCATTGTTATTACAGTTTTGATTAGTTATACTGTGTCCCCCTCCACTTTTCTTAAAATTTTTAGATGGATTATAGTCTTCTTTCTTTCTAAAATATCCTTTGCCTTTACATGTAATGCCTTTATATTGCAGTAGTTTTCAGTTTTGGACAGCAACTATTGTCTCAAACTGGGTTGGTCAATATTAAATAAGTAAAAAAGAAGTCCTATTCGGATACTCAATAGCCAAGCAAATGATCTATTCCGGTTTTCCAGGCTATATGCATATAATTTACTAGCACAAATTTACTATGATTTCTTGGATCAACATTTGCCATAGTAGTTTAGTTTTTATTTTCTTTAAGTTACACATACAAGGACTATATAATGATTGTACAAGCACGAATCTAATATGGCAAAAAGCAAAGTCATGTACATGGTTTCTTATTAAGGAGGAAAGCTACCTGGATAATGGAATGGTAGATTATTTTGATTTAATAATGTAATTTAATTATAAAGTAACTCTATTATAAATATATCTAATGTGATAATTGTTAAGTTTAAAATATATAAAACCATGAAATTTTTTGAGTTATTAAAATAAATTTTCTTTCTTCTTATTTCATTAGGGATAGTTTGGTATTTAAGAAAGACTTCAATTTGAATTATGATAAGAAAAAGTTATTGAAAGGTAAGAATTTTACTTTTAAAAAACAATTAAAAATGACCCTTTTTTCTTTTTGTAATTTTTTTTAGTAATTTCTTTAGGTAAAATTTTACAAAAGAAGAAATAAAAATATCAAACACAAATTGTCAATAGCACAAAAAAAAAACACCATTAATAAGAGGGATTCAAATCACCTGTCTCCAATTTTTGTCCCTAATTATGTCCCACCGCTAAAATTATAACATGTCACTTAAAAAGTTCAAATTATGTTTAATTAAATGAAAATTTTACAGTGCCCTTCTTAATTGAGGGAGTACTGATACAGTTGAAATTTTAATTTCATCATAAATTTGTTTCTTTTAATAATTTATTTATAAAATATTTTTATATTTTTGAATTATTTCTATATTTATTTTAGTATTTTATCCTTTTATTTTCTTTTTAAATTATTTAGTCATTTTATATGCTCTAATTTTCTTTGTAATAGTATGATCATATACTTAAATAGTTTAGTTTTAATGATTTTTTTAACGTATTTCCTTTTATTTGCCTTAAACTTTTGAATTTATATAGTGCAAAATAATTTTTCACTTCTATTATTTTTTATTTTTTATTTTTATAATTTTAATATAATTATTATAATTTTTGATTTTAATCTCTATAATTATGTCCTATTTTTTTATTGTATAAATATAATCTAAGATGTTCATTTTATAATTAAGTTAGATTTTTCAAACATTTTATTGATCTACACATAAAAGTGCATTAAAATTTTCCCATGCATATTTGAAATTATAACATGTCATTTAAAAAGTTCAGATTATATTTAATTAAATTTGAAAAAAAATAACGACGTTTGTTTTTGTGTGACTCTTCCCCATGTTCACATTCACGTCCACAACGACAACCAGAGGAAACTCGTAAACCTCTACTCATTTTTTCCCACATTGAAGACACATTCAAGTCCTTTATTATAATCTTCATGTAAAACAGCCATTGAAGTTGCTTTCAATAAATGACGTTGTTTTCCTTTGCGATGAAACTCATGTTGCTTTTGAAATCACCCTTCACCTTGAATGGTAGGGATTCAAAAACCAAAGGATTTTGCCACCACGAGGTCACACAATTGAAATTAATTTTTTCTATAATGACCTATACATATGGGGTAAAAGAGCATAATTGACAATATATATATATATATGAGGAGGGTTGAGTTGGATACTGGTTTGTTGAGAAATTACTTGAGTTGTTTGTTCTAGGGGTAGGAGAATACCTTTGTTGAGGTTTCTTTCTTCTAACCTCTTTGTGGTATTGTTGGGGTGTGTATATCTGCTTGCAGATATCGGTGTCTGCCATTTTTATCTGTTTGTTAATGGCAATATTTGTGCAGGTATCTTCCATTACTTTCATGATATGTTGTATTCTGATAGCTAAATTATTCATAGCAGGATCAACCTGATTATCATTCCAGCTATCTCTAATTTTTTGACCTAATTTACCCGGAAGTTTTAGGAAAAGTTTTTCTCCTAAATTTTTGTCTGTAAAACCTCCAGCTATAGAAGCATACATTAGATAATCTTGGGTAAATTCTTTTATTTTTCCAAAGTAACTTATGGAAAGTCTTTCGAGATTTCCTAAATAAATTTTTTGTCTAATAGTGTTACCATCGTTTACGGACTGGGCTGTAAAGATTCTTTGTATAACACTACAAAAATTGTAAATGTTTGGTCCTGGGTCGATCAAATTTGTTTTAATCTGGTCAGGAAAAGTTTGTTTAAATGATTCCCAACAAGCTCTAGCTATATCTCCAAGGTAGGTTTCTGCTCGGGCAATCATATCTTGACTATTGGAAACATGATTTTCATGATGAATCCTATAGTCTCTTATAACAGCTGAAGTCCACTGTTCTATGTAATTAGGTAAGAGTTGGGGATCAACACTTCCTATGTTTAAGAGAAGAGATGGCATAATGAAATTGGGTTCTATAGGCAATCTTTTCCCTTTTGATTTTATGTTATCTCCTATGGAGAAGTCTGTAGGAGTAACTATTTGTTCTCTAGGGATAAATCCTAGATTATAGTCTTCTGTGCTATAGTCAAAATGGTGGATTTGGTTTGTAACACTACTACCATTGTAACTATCTCCCATTAAACCTTTGTAAGATTGGACTTCGGAAACTGGTTCAGAAACTACAGAATTAGTTTCTTCCTTTTCAAAAACTAATTTATTTTTGAAATTTTTATCATTTTCCAACCAGTTTTCTAAATCAGAATCTTCCTCGATTTCTTTGAGGATAATTTGTTCTTCTTCACATTCTTTACTAAGTTGTGAGAAGAGTTTTTGTTTAAAAATAAAATCATCTTCCTCATCTTCAGAGTCAGAGATTTCATTTTTATAACTTTGGGAAACAACTTCCTTTTGTTTTTCCCATTTTTCTACTGCCATGAGCAGTTTTTTTGAAAGACGGCTACCTCCTAAAGGATTTTCTTCTTTGTTTTGGGTATAATCCGGAATGTAAGAATATCCTGTCCATAAATTCATGAAAGAATTTCTAGGAGGTTCTTCCTCTTCTTCGGGATTATGTTCAACTATGTCATCATAATCTGCAAATCTAACAGAAAGGCTGTTTCTTCGATTTGTCATGATGGCTGTTTGTGGTGCTGTAATAGCAGTTCTAGTGGATCCAGAATTAAGATGGGTTTGCCATTCAATTCCTTGATTTCTTCTAGATTCAAAGATTTGTGGAGGAAGAAATTGTATTCCATTTGATCCTAGGGAGGTAATCAGAGGATTTGTATTGATCCTATATCTGGGAGATATATGATCACTTATTCTTCCTATAAAGGTTATATCTAAGTGGAGATTATTTCCTTCAAAATTTTCTCCAAAACCTCTAGTTTGTACTTCCAGATTTATATTTTGAATAAAATCTGCAAGATTCATTGTAAAGTTAGGAGCTATGTATATAAGGGAAACTGGTTGGTTGAGGTCAACTTCAACTATCCCTATTATAGCCTGAGAATTGTTATCCCTAAACCTTCGGCTTCTTTTATTTTACAATTTCCTGAAATTTCGCAAAGACATTCAGTAGTTTTTTGAGGGAACAACTTCCTTTTGTTTTTCCCATTTTTCTACTGCCATGAGCAGTTTTTTTGAAAGACGGCTACCTCCTAAAGGACTTTCTTCTTTGTTTTGGGTATAATCCGGAATGTAAGAATATCCTGTCCATAAATTCATGAAAGAATTTCTAGGAGGTTCTTCCTCTTCTTCGGGATTATGTTCAACTATGTCATCATAATCTGCAAATCTAACAGAAAGGGTTATATCTAAGTGGAGATTATTTCCTTCAAAATTTTCTCCATATATATATATATGAGGAGGGTTCAAACGACACCGGTGGAACTTTTACTAAGTGTTACACCGCATAATAACTTTATATTAAATGTAAATTTTGAAAATCCAACCGTTAGATTGAAAATTCATATCTCTTAGATCATATATGTCAAATTTTGTTTAAATTGAACAACAACTTGAAGGTAATCAAAGTGTTCATATTTTAGTATATTTTGAAATATATATATTACGTCAATTTTATTTTATGAGAATGAAGTATCAAATCATCTTAAATTAATATAAAATTTGATATATATGATCTAAGAGATATGAACTTTCAATCTAACGGTTGGATTTTCAAAATTCACATTTAATATAAAGTTATAGAGCGGTGTAACACTTGGTAAAAGTTACACCGGTGTCGTTTGAACCCTCATCTATATATATATATATATATATATATATATATATATATATATTTTACAATGCTATTGAATTGAATCCCTTACTTATTTATTAGTAGCTTTGAATTGAATCTTGATAAATTTATCAACGAATTAGTGACCATCATGGAAGAACACTAACGCCAATGATTTTGGCTTTGAAATCTTGTTACTACTAGAATTTTTTTTATTACATGTGACTTTTCTTGCGAATTTTTCATAAAAGTTCACAAAAATGTTATTTTTACAATTTTTTTTTGCCAAATTTTATCTGTAGGTAATACCTTCGTGGATAATATGTTTTTGCGAATTTTAAAATTCGAAAAAAAATTTCTTGCGAAATTTCTTGTGAAAAAAATTCACAGGAAAGTTTCCTGCAAAAAAAATTCGCAGGAAAGTTTCTTGCAAAAAAAATTCGCAGGAAAGTTTCTTGCAAAAAAAATTCGTAGGAAAATTTCTTGCAAATTTAATTTTATCTATATGTAATACCTTCGTGGATAATATGTTTTTGCGAATTTCAAAATTCGCAAGAAATTTTCCTGCGAAATTTCTTGTGAAAATTCACAGCCTGTAAAACAAAATTCCCAAGAAAGTATCCTGAAAAAAAATTCGTAAGAAAGTTTTCTGCAAATTTTTTCGCAAGAAATTACTACAAATTCTATCTATAATTCTTCAACTTTCAAATGCTCACAATGAATTCATCCGAAACATTTATTTCCATGCCTCCAATATATGATACATAATCTTTTAAACTCTAAGATTGTAGATTATAAGCCTAACACTCAACCATACAAATCAACTTGTAAGGTAAGTGTTGCCTCAACTTATATATTCTTTAATTGTTTTATTTTCAATCAATGTAGGACTTGAAGTTTTTTTAAAATATTAAACTTATAAATTTAATTTTTTTAAAATTTTTCTTTCAGATTAAAATTGGCAGGAAAATCTGCAAGAAAAGTTATCTGCAAAATTTTTCTACCATTTAGTAAACATTACTTGCGAATTTATTTTTGTAAAAAAATTTGTAAAAAATAAAATAAAATTCTTACAATATTTTCTGTAAATTTTTACCATGGAATTTTTTTTATGAGCATTAAAATTGTAGCAAAATTTGCAAAAATTTATTGTAAATTATTTTTCATAAAAAATTTTGTAAAAAATATCTGTAAATTATTTTTCGCAAATAAATTCGTAAATTTTTTTTGTGAAATTATTATTGCAAAAAAAATTGCAAAAAAATTCTGCGAATATTTTTTGTAGAAAAACTCGCAGGAAAATGACATTTTTCTAGTAATGTGTTGATCACGAGGGTCACTATTAGCTAGAAGAATGAATAATGAAAGGTATAATTAACCACAAACATCATTTCTTGAATAACATGTCATAATTTTATTTGAGACAAGTGATCGAATCCTAATAAGAAAGTAAAAGAAGTAAAAATATTCCAAGAGGCATAAGAGGGACATCATAAAAAATTGCAACATGAACTCAAGTAGTTCTTACACCACTGCAAAATAGTGCTTTAATGATAGGATTTTATGCCAGGTGATACTCACCAACTTTATAAGTGACGTCATGGCTTTTAAGTGTTCATTTTCTTCTAGTGACGATCTACTCCTATATGTCTTCTCCTTTGTTTTTCCAGTGACCTTGCTCCCAAGTGTTGTTTGCTCCTTTGACGACCTCTGTTGTGTTTTTTTGTAAATATTCTTGGTTTGCAATGATGTGATGCTGTTGAGTGTCTTTTATGCATGATTTTCACTCAACTTTTGACACTCTTTTTGGGTAATTGTAGATAATATATATGTTATTTCACCCCTGTAATTTAAAGAATTAAGTTATACTATAAGAGTAGAGGAGTAGTAGCAATCTTAAGGAATTTCCTCATTTTTTGCAGGATTTTTGGCTAGGCAAAGATCCACAGCCATAACTGTGGATTTGGAGCTCGAGCTATGAAAGTCTGGGAAGGATATAGAGGTCCAGAAAGTTGGAGCTATAGCTGTGGATCTGCAGCTATAACTGTGGAAATCTGAAATGCACTTTGAAGCTCCAGAGAGTTGAAGCTAAAGCTGTGGACTCACAGCTAAAGCCATGGAAGCACCCAGGACCCAACAAAAACTCCAGAGACTCACAGCCATAGCTGTGGCTTCACCGCTTGAGCGTTGGAAGTTCCTTAAGATTGAAGGAGTTGTCACAACTATAGCTGTGAAACCACAGCTGCAGCCTTGGAGGTTTCTTCACCCTAAAGGACTCTCCACAGCCATAGCCGTGGATCTACAGCTGCAGTCGTGGGAGTAAAAGTCACTTTTTGGCCCTATTTTGAAGCTCATATAAAAGGGGAAAAAAGAAGAAACAGGGAGAGGACGAAAAAACAGAGAGAAAAACAGATTGGGAAGCACGTGAAGGGAGAAACAGAGCAAGAACGAAGACTTGGGCAGCTGGGTCATTTGGGAACGAAGCCCAACCCCTTGTTCTCATCTTCTACTTTGTAATCTCTTCTTTTACTTATTAGATTTTGTAATGGCCATGTGTGGCTAAATCTTTTGAGGATTGATCTTGGTGTAACTACTAACTCTTCTATTTCTTAAATCTATATATGCATTTCATTCTCATTACTTGTGCTTGATTCTACTTTTAATGCTTATACCGGCTTGATCACCCGTTATATGATATTTGGTTTTTGAATCCGGTTGGAAAACATTTTTGAAAACCCGAACTAAATCTTGCACCTAAACATCTCTTGCTCTAGGAATAGACTTGATTTGTTTAGTCACCTTGTTCAAGTCATTGTTCTTAATGCAAAGTGTTAATCATAAAACATAGAGGAATCATGTTTTAGATTAATTACTTTAGGATTCAATTTTGAGGGATCTTGTTGAATTACTAAATGAACATGGAAGTCATGAAGATGAAATCATATTTATTTTAAGGAAACTTAAGAGTTAGCAAGTGCCCAGGGTCCAATCCTTGTTTTATATAATTGTTCTTATAACTTTTACATTACCGTGTTAATTTTGCTTCACATTAACTCACTTCCAATCATATCGACATCTCTTTATTAATCATTGGAGTAAGAATTACTAAACTCCCAAATCCCTAAGGACGATACTTAATTACTACATCGAAACTTGGTCCGCTTGCCAAGTGGAGTGATCGAAAATCATCATCAGATGCTTGGGGATTTTGTTAGATTGATCTTGTTATTTTCTTTTATTCTATTTTTTGTTTTATTTTATTTTTATTTCTCAGGGCTAATATATAGGTTAAGATCGTTGTGGATTGTGGTTTTCTTTTTTGTAACATCCTATTTTTTTCTTCTTCTTCAAATAGGTAAATAAATAAATAATTTAAAATAATCATGTTATAATATAGAGAAATATTTTATTAATATATAAAATAAGTAGAGTGATACATTAGGGAGAATTGGATTGGACTCTTGACCTAATATGAAGGTTTATTAAAAGAAATAAATAAACGGGACTAGGTTCATTTCGCATCTTCTAAAAACTTAGAATACTTGTAGAAGGGAACTTAAAGGAGAACACCGAGGAGAGGGTAGAATAACGGTTAGAGCTACAAGAAGCGCATAAGATCATAAAGATCATTACTTCAGGTTTAGAGAGTGTGATTAATTGTCACATCCATAGGGATATATGAGAGATAAAGGTAAATAAACAATCCCTAAACCTGTTAAGTTTATTTAGTGGGTATTGATGTAAAAGAATTTAATTGAGAATCTATTGTTGTTCTTTTTTACAAACCATGTATTTGTTTTGATCAAATCTATTTGGTGATGAGTTTATGGATATTGTGAAGGTTAGGGTTATTTCATGTATGAATTTGTGAGTTTTGGGTTTTGATTGGATGACCCTTGACGATTTGATGATGTAGTAATGTTATTTGAATGTAGATTGATCAATTAACTGGTTGGATAAAAAATATAAGCAATTAAGGTGTGTGTGTGAATTTAGGGAAGATGAATATGCAAATCAAAATTTTGTGAAATGTAGATTCTACAACTGTGTCGAGCATGAAAAGGGTCACGTCAAGTGTAGGATTGCCAGAGGAGTTTTTGTCTCCTCTACACTAGGCATGAGGTTTTTCACTTGACGCCATTTGATGTTGATTTCTAAGTTAGTGGGACATAAGGCATGGCCTAGACACGCCTAGAAGTGTTCGTAGGTGAATAGGTCAGGTTGGTGTAGTTCAATGAACACCTTTACCCATGTCGGGCGAGAGGGTTCTAGAGTAGTGCTTGACTCCTTGACATTGGGCGTGAGGATAACAATGTTGGGGGAGATTGAGACAGAAGGATCTAAAACCTTATTACATTGGGCATGAATGATCCCACACTAGGCATGAGTCTGGTACAACCGTCCCTATCCTTTTCATGTCAAGCATGAGTTCAACTTCATTAGGCGCCACACCATTTTCTCCGATGCAGTTGTTGTGTAATTAAATTGATGCTTGATGAGTGATTAATAATCAGAATTAAGAGGATGAAAGCAATAAGTCAATAACATGCAAGAATTTTATTGAATGATGTACTTAGGTGTGTATGTTTTAGTGTTGTTGTATGAGAAGTTATATTGAGATATAATGTGTTGAATTACTATGGGTAATGTCATGAGATATGGTGGTTAAGTCCAGTACTGCAAACTGACAAATGAGGAAGAGGATTATTGCATATTTGTAATATTGTGACGTGATTGTTGAGTCCATGCATTCATACTTTGTTTACAGAATAATGGGTCTATGCAAGTGAGATATTATAGGTCACTTATCTATGTCCCTATGGGTGTTATGGTAGGGAACCTTTAACGAGAATGAGAGTTAATCATGGCCAACTGTAACACTTTGATAGGACCTTAATAGATGTCCCCTATATGAAGGTGGTTCGGGGGAGTCACTATAGATGGGTGGTCTTTACACTATAGATGTGTGGACACATTCCACACTTTTAGGTTATTACGAGTATAAATTGATGAAGAGATTTGGTACTACATGCATATAAAGTTAGGAGGGTGAATCTACAAGAGTCTTTATAATTACCATTATGAGGGATTGAAGTACATGAATTGTTGGGTATTGATGATTAACAAATGTATTGCCATTGTTATTTTGGATGTGTAGATAGGGATTTATGTGTACCTAAGATTTAATTTATGATGTAGATGTGTGTAGCTATTCTTATACTTCATATATGTTGTGTATGGATGAGATGTATTCTCACTCTCTATATTTGTGTTGCTTGTGTTTAGTTTGATCGCTCTTTACAAGAATAAATTAGGTATAAGAAGATGTACTTGATGGAGGGGAAGCTTAGGACATCACTTGTGTGGGAAATTGCTTTTATCAGCGTGACATCGAAGCAACAATTTGTGTAATAAGTGGCTTAGATTAGGGCTTTTACATTATTGTTGGAACTATTTAGATTTTAATTAATTATGTTTTTACATTTAGATTTGAGCTCGTGTAATAGGTGATTTGTGCCTTCTTTTTAACTTATTCACAAATTAATTAGTTATGTTTGTTTTTATTTAAAAGAGTTTGAAATTAAAGATTGTGAACCTTTTCACTATGAATGGATGAACGAACAATTTATATTTATTATATCTCCTATTTTTTTTAATTAGTTAAGTTAAAATTCTTTTTTAATTATTCGAATATAGAAAGGTGTCACACATAAACTACACAATTTCAGGTGTGAATGAGTTAATGTTTCATTTAAGGTTGTTTTATGGCTCCTGTTGTGGCTAGTTAGGGCTAATAGGAGCTAAATGGGATTAAGTGATAACATTTATGCTTAGTTGGGGCTTAATTTAGGTGCTTATTTAAGTTATTTTGGGATTGTAGTTATGGATTCTATTTAGTGCTTCGTGTGTGTTTGTTAGTGTGAGTTAAAGTTTGTGTTAGTGCTTATTAGTTGGGTTTGATTTATGGTTGTGTGTGATATGGGGTTTAATAAGTGCTTTGTGTATGAGTTAATGAAGTTTGTGTGTTAGTGCTTAGTTAGAGGCTTAATTTAAGTGCTAATTAGGAAAGGGTTTAAGATTGTGGTTTTGGGTTTGGATAGTTTGCATTTAGTTTGTTACTTGATTAATTTTAGTATGTCATGCTTAAAAATGGATACTTATAAATTAGAAATATTATAAGTACCCATAATCTAATTAATTAAACCTATAACTTGTTTTGGTTTGGAGTTGTTTTGGTAGTCATTTGGTGGATGGTGGAAGTCAGAGATAGTTGGTCTCTTGACTTCAGTGTTTTGTAGAAGGACCGGTTCAATTGTATAGCTATCTTAGTGTTTGTATGTAAATATTATATATCCTAGGACTATAACCCTATATCGAAGATTTTATTTTACTGCTTTGATGATTAGTAACTACTTTATAGCTTTTGATTATGACTTGATCATTGAGATCTTGAGTATAAAAATTTGTATGGGTATGATATTCATGTTTTGTTGCATTAAAAAGGATAAATGATTTATATTTTTGATGCATTGTGATGTGTTTTGTGTTGTATAGTTATGCCAGTGTATGACTTGTTGATTGTTACAAGATTGCAAAATTTTTGTAAAATTTAAGGTTTGAGACTTGATCTTTATACCTTAAATTTAAACAAGTTAGTTGTATTTCTCATTCAAGAAATATATATATATATATATATATATATATATATATATATATATATATGTATGTATGTATGTATGTATGTATGTATGTATGTGTGTGTGTGTGTTTGTAAAAGTTAGTCATATTTCTCATTCAAGAAATATATATATGTGTGTATGTGTGTTTGTGTCTATGTAGTTGTTAAGTCTCAATTTTACCTCTTTTTGGATGAGACTTATTAAACAAATTCCGGTCATCCTCTGAACCATTGCAATATAATTGTTCTCTTTTTGGTTCATTTTGTGTGCAGATATAACTAACCCAAATTTAGCTAACAATACCTTAATACATCTCATTTTTTGTGCAGGTATTGAGCTAGAGACTTGAGGATTGAAGACCCATAGGATTGGAAACCAAAGAGGCTAAGGAGCAGAGAAGAGGTGTTGCGCCGGGCGCAATAAGACCTGCGCCGGGCGAGCAAAGCAGAGTATTTCGTCTCTGGAAGCCAATGCGCCGGGCGCAATATGAATTGCGCTGGGCGCGTGTCTTAAGGCAGAAAGTTTGTTGGGAAGGCTTCGCGCCGGGCGCCAAGACTTACGCGCCGGGCGCGGAACCCTAATCTGATCTCCCAGGCCCGTATTTAAAGCCATTTTCGGGGGAGAAACCTCCATTCTCACATTGGGCGCCTCCAGGAGCTGCGGAAGGGATTCCCAGGGCTTGGGATCGTCCGTGTGCGGATCTTTCCTTCGGTTCTTCATCCTCCTTTCATCTCTATTTTGTATTTGCCCTCTTTGTTGAGTGGTTTCACCCATTTTGTGGGGTTAGATGTAGCCAACATACTCTATTGTAATCCTTACGTTTTCAATGATATATATATTTGCTGTTTCATTCATTGTTGTGTTTGTTTCTTTGCTTAATGCTTGCTTTGGATTGATCACCCTTTGCATGATTTAAGGTTCCATTGAGTATTGAGAAATACCTTTGAAATTAGTTATGGAACATATGCCTAGTGGAGATTGTATCTAGGGATAGAGCTTGACCCATTAGTAGTCTTAAACCCTAGCCCGTAATGCGGGTGTAGGTATTGGGTACTCAAGGGATTGATATTCAATATCCGCACCTAGGCTCTTTCTCTAAGGGATTAGGTTTGAGTAAACTTATGGGTTGACTAAGCAATGAATTTAACAAGAGATTAAGGATACATTAGTGTTACGTTCGGTGAAATCTGACCCCCACAGCCTCACAATACCATTATCCCATTTCTACTCTTTCCCATTCTAAAACTAATCTTTTTATAGTTTTAACATTCCAATAGTCATGCTCTTCATCTCACATTTACATGACAAACTATAAATTGGAATTATTCTTTAGTCACGAATAGTCAATAAATGCTTATTTTACCTTCTAATCCCTGTGGATACGATATTTTTACTACTTGAACGGCCGGTATACTTGCCGTGTTTGAGACGTTGATGGAATTAAACTGATTTACAATTATAACAAAAGTACTTCAACGGAAATCTCAACAAGTTTTTGGCGCCGTTGCCGGGGATTAGAATGGCGATTTAGTATTTATAGCTATTTGTGACTTGTTCTGTTTATATGTATATATGTTTTGTGTTACATGTTGTTTGTGTTATGTGTTGTCTGTGTTAATTGTTAAGTGTTTGAATCATGTTTGAATGAGTAAATATAGGGTACATTTTGTTTGGAGCGTGAGAGATGAGGTAACTCTGTTTCCAAGTGGTTATAAGGCCTCCTTTCAAAGCAAATTTAGGCAAAACTGACCATATCAGGGTTACGCGCCTGACGCGATTTACCTCGCGCCCAGCGCAAGACTCGAATTATGGTCTCTGGAACCACCACGCTGGGCACAATTGGAATTGCGCTCAGCGCGACATCAGTCACGCCCGGCGCGATATCAGAGTTGAAACCTCTATTATTTTTTTACTGATAACAAGTCCGGCGCGCCTGTGTCGCGCCCGGCGCGCACTCTCCTGATACCCCATGTTTATCTATTTTCAATCATGCTTCTTTGTGTTTGTTTGTTGTGCTTAATTTTGGTCTAAGGATGTTCTTCATCTTGGTTATAACTGCATGGTCATCACTGTGTTTAATTTTTATGCTCACCATGTTCTTTCATGATTATACTCTTTCACCACTTCTGGTTACTAGGACTTTCAGGCATATACTGGTTGGCCTGGGGACCAGGCTCCTAAGTTTGGGGGAGTGGAGCTACTGATGCTAATGGAGTGATGATGGTGGAGCAGTTGCTGATGATGATGACCAGACCCCATAGATGGAAGCAGATGGAGCTCACCTTAGTTTGCCTTTGTTTCTTGCAATTTATTTTTCTGTCTTTTATTTTCAGTATTTTAACTATTTTTATATCTATCTCTTTTGGTGATTACACTGTTGGTTCTTTTTGTGAATATTCTGCTTTAGCACAGGTTTTAATCTTGTTGATACTTGCGTTGCTTGTGGTCAATTCTGGATTGTAGTTTGCTTGATGTTATGGTGCATGTACCCTAGACATTTTCAAGTCACATTAGATCTTTAGTTCATGACTAGTTGCATACGGGTTTCAATGTTGATCATAGAACTGAGCTGAGTTTGATAGTTTGTGGATGCATAGCCGGGTGAGGTTTGAGCCCAAACACCAATGAGTAAACTACACTTAAGTTGCATGATAGACTTTGCTTGAGTTTCCCTGGTGGTTTGCTTATGTTGTGCATTTATATGATCAAGGCATTTATATTTCCATATTTTGTTAACCTTCTAAGCCAAAAAGCCATCTCCACTTTTCACTTGACCCATACCTTCATAAGCCTAAACACCACACCTTCCACTTATCCCAAACCATACAAAATTTAACCATAACCTTTGCTTTGGTTAAGAGAGCAAATTGATGACATCAAACAAGTTTGGGAGAGTTGTTAAGTGAGGAATTTTGGGAAGAAGAAAATATGTGGTCAGCCATTCAAAATTAAAAAAAAAAAAGAGCAAAACAAAAGCAAAAATATTAAGGTGCAAAAGTGTAAATATGCATCACATAAAGGCTAATGGCTTGGATCCGGTTAAGGGCATGTGCTAAATTGTTTGTAGGGGTGTAGAGAGGGATATCATTGTAGAAATCTCAATTGCTCTCTTAAGCTATAGCACCTTCAATCCTTGAAAAACCATAAAACTGCTAATGCTTGACCCTGCTTGACCCAGAATTGCCCTAATAAAGACCTTGTGATAAGTGCCTGCATTTGTTTTACCACTGGTTTCATTTGGAAACGAAGAGCAAAGTTGAATCATGTGGCGTGAGTAGTAGATATGAGAGAAACACTCACCCTAATACACTAGTGTGCATAGAGAGAAACACTTTCCTAGTGAGGATGTATACACAGATAGTCATTACTCTTCTCAACTCTTTGATCTCTTTTGAAACCTTTGTTTGCACCTTGTCATGTTCTTTTGCAATAATTGTGACTGGAGATCCATCTTAGGTTCATGCTTACGAAAAGAAAATACAAGTGAACTGGGATGTAGAATTTGACACACTTGCACTGCTTGTTATCTGCTAGATTAATGACCTTTTGCTTGAGGACAAGCAAGGTTCTAAGTTTGGGGGAGTTGTTAAGTCTCAATTTTACCTCTTTTTGGATAAGACTTATTAAACAAATTCCGGTCATCCTCTGAACCATTGCAATATAATTGTTCTCTTTTTGGTTCATTTTGTGTGCAGATATAACTAACCCAAATTTAGCTAACAATACCTTAATACATCTCATTTTTTGTGCAGGTATTGAGCTAGAGACTTGAGGATTGAAGACCCATAGGATTGGAAACCAAAGAGGCTAAGGAGCAGAGAAGAGGTGTTGCGCCGGGCGCAATAAGACCTGCGCCGGGCGAGCAAAGCAGAGTATTTCGTCTCTGGAAGCCAATGCGCCGGGCGCAATATGAATTGCGTCGGGCGCGTGTCTTAAGGCAGAAAGTTTGTTGGGAAGGCTTCGCGCCGGGCGCCAAGACTTACGCGCCGGGCGCGGAACCCTAATCTGATCTCCCAGGCCCGTATTTGAAGCCATTTTCGGGGGAGAAACCTCCATTCTCACATTGGGCGCCTCCAGGAGCTGCGGAAGGGATTCCCAGGGCTTGGGATCGTCCGTGTGCGGATCTTTCCTTCGGTTCTTCATCCTCCTTTCATCTCTATTTTGTATTTGCCCTCTTTGTTGAGTGGTTTCACCCATTTTGTGGGGTTAGATGTAGCCAACATACTCTATTGTAATCCTTACGTTTTCAATGATATATATATTTGCTGTTTCATTCATTGTTGTGTTTGTTTCTTTGCTTAATGCTTGCTTTGGATTGATCACCCTTTGCATGATTTAAGGTTCCATTGAGTATTGAGAAATACCTTTGAAATTAGTTATGGAACATATGCCTAGTGGAGATTGTATCTAGGGATAGAGCTTGACCCATTAGTAGTCTTAAACCCTAGCTCGTAATGCGGGTGTAGGTATTGGGTACTCAAGGGATTGATATTCAATATCCGCACCTAGGCTCTTTCTCTAAGGGATTAGGTTTGAGTAAACTTATGGGTTGACTAAACAATGAATTTAACAAGAGATTAAGGATACATTAGTGTTACGTTCGGTGAAATCTGACCCCCACAGCCTCACAATACCATTATCCCATTTCTACTATTTCTCATTCTAAAACTAATCTTTTTATAGTTTTAACATTCCAATAGTCATGCTCTTCATCTCACATTTACATGACAAACTATAAATTGAAATTATTCTTTAGTCACGAATAGTCAATAAATGCTTATTTTACCTTCTAATCCCTGTGGATACGATATTTTTACTACTTGAACGGCCGGTATACTTGCCGTGTTTGAGACCGTTGATGGAATTAAACTGATTTACAATTATAACAAAAGTACTTCAACGGAAATCTCAACAGTAGTGATGGATCATAACTTGATCAATTATAAATGCATAACTCGTAATAATGAAAATGTGGTAAAATAGTTAATTGAATGTCAACTTTGATTGCACAAAGTAGAAGTTAGAGAGAAGCTTTATCTAAGGATGAAGGAGTAATTGTTATTGGATATTAGAACACAATTGACATCACTTGGTGTGTCTACACAACCTTATAATGCTTTTCCCAATCCACAAGGTTCACTTGTTTGTGTCAGCACAACAGGGAGTTATGTTGTTGTCGATGGATTGAAGGAGGTTGCTATTGATATTATCCTTTTGGATCGTGAGCGATATGTCGATGCTCCTTGCAACACTTAGTGGTATTAGGTAAGGTTTACACATTTTGGTCAACAACACACCACTAGGTGATTTAGAATGATATGGTTTGGGTGGTTGTAACAATTTAAGATTTTAGTGCTTGAGTTCTATGTCCACTAGGAAGGTTTAGACAATGAAACATGAGATAGACTCTAATCACTTTATTCCATGGTTGAATAGATTAACTAGGATGATTGTACCATAGTTCTAAAAACTTGCTTTTACTTATGTATTGTTTTTCTTTACAATTAAAATATCTTAATAATGGAGTTCTATAATGGTGTTTACTAATGTTATTTAAAGGATAATGTGTCTCCAACCCATCCTTATGTAATGATTAATTAAGGATAGTGTGCCTCCAACCCATCCTCATATAACGATCATACTCAAAATCAAGATTTGTCTAATTACAAGAAGGAAATTGGTGCGCTAACTAGTTGGCCAAGAAAGGTGCCTCATTGATTAATAATTTAGTTATTTGGCATGGAAGCCCCCCTAATTTACTTTTTTACTTGTTCATGTTGATCGAGAACCTTCTTCCTCAAAGGCACCTAATTGTTTTTTTTGCCTTTTTTTTTCAGCTTTCCCACTAATAAAAAAAAAACTTCAATAGTTGTTTAGGATGATTTCGAAAAGTTGAAACATATTTTTGTTAGAGATCTAAAACCTCTGTTGCTTCCTCTTCAATGTTTAAGTATAATGGTAGTGATCATCAAAAAGAATCTTGTACAAATAGACACGGGTCTTAAAATCATAGATAAAAGCACTATTATCATTTTTTATATGTTAGAGGGATTTGTTTGACAATTTTGACACTTGTCACTTTTTTTCCTCCCTCTCGTCCAACTTTTCTCTCTCGACCTTTTCTTTTTTCTTTTTCTCTTTTATCTCTCTCATCTATTTTTTCCCTTCTTCCTTTTTCTTTCTCTTTTCTTTTCCTCTCCTTTCTAATTTTCTTTCCTTTTACTCATTCTTCTCCATCTTTCTTCTCTTTATTTCTCTCATTCCTTTTTATCTTCTTTTTTTCTTCCTCTTACATCATTCACCTTTCTATCAATATTGTTGTAAATAATATCAAAAAATATTTTTAGTTCAAAAAAATATCAATAATCTTTTTGAGTTATTAAATATTTAAAATTACTTTTAAATTATGAAATATTTAAAAATTAGTTAATGTTTATTTTCACAAATTGTAACATTAAAATTTCAGTTTTTATATACATATTTAAAATTCAATTTTACATTTAGTATAAATTAAATTGTCCTATCCAAAAATTCAGAATTTAAAATTTTTTAAAATTCAAATCGATTTATCTTAACAAAATATTTAATTAATAAAAATTGAAAATCAAAGTAACTTAAATTAATTTGAAAACTTTCAAACTCTTTCCATTTTAAAATTACTCATCCAAACATTTTCCATTATTTTTCTTTTTACGTGTATAAGTTCTTGATGTCTCCCGTCCGATCAATTGGCTTACTTTTTTACACAATATTCTTTGGCCTTTTTGATCTAGACAACAGAAGAATATTACGTACCTTTATGCAGAAAAAATAATAATATTGGATAATGTTAAATCGTACGAAAAGGAATTTGTGAGGTGTAAACGAATAATTTGAGCTTACACATCACCGAAGACACATTTTGAGGGGTGTTGTCATTAAGTTAAATAGTAGAATAACAAAGTTTACATGAATAAAATTATAGCTCAACGTTATCCTAAGATAAATATCTTCGACAACATTAATTTCTCGATTATGACTTGAATTCTAACTTTTCATTGAAAGCACTTTCTTAATTTTCCCCCCCTTTTTCTTTTTGGGCATTACATATGCATTATTGGTTGAACTTTCATTAATATTTGATGGAATAAGTTGTTCACAAAATTACTATATGGTGGAGGTTAGTTTCCATTTACGTAAGCATGATGCTCCAATGTTTTATTTAAGAATGAAAATTGAAACAAACCGAAGACTATACGGTTCTGTTAATGTGGAAAGTAACATCAATTTTGGATCTGAGTGGCATAATTCTGAGCAGGTACACTTAACCTATCAAAATAGATATGCAGCATCTGATTGGATAAAGTTATGTTTTTCAATTTTACTCTTTCATAAAGTGTAAGAATTGGAAATGCATGAATTTAAAACAAGCCAGCTCAATTGGATATGATACGGGTTATAAAATGTGATTATGCTGGTTTGTTCATGTTGAAACAAGAAATAATAACAAACTATAACACACAGAACCATAAACAGAGAAGAAAAAAAATTAGAGAACAAGGCAATTTCGTTTATGCTGCATAACCATAGTGTTGTGCATAATTTTTATTTATACATGTAAAATACTGAAATACAATGAAAAAATTTTGTTAATTATATATATACTGGAAGTCTATAACTCAAATATTTAATATTTATATTTTTTAATAAAGGATTATGATTCAATCTCTAATTTTAATAATGAGTCATGATCAAAAATATTATTTTATTCTTATAAAGAGTGTTCATTAAACTACATACCGACACCCATACTTGCTTTGAACAAAGCACATATATCTATTATCATTAAGCGTACATATATATTTGTTTCAAAACAGATAGTAAAGAGAACATTACCCACTATACTAAAGTAAGTAAATCATAACATTATCCACTAAAATGGAAAAAACATAATAACAATTAACAAAAAGTATTTTAGAAAAGTTTTACAGGTTTAACGGTTCTTCTGCAATGTGCTCTGAAAATGCTTTAAGTTGCGATGAGTCACTGCTGTAGTTTGATTAAGATCCTCGATATTACGAAAATTGGAGATAAATGTGACTATTATAGATACAATTATGGTCACAAAAACCTTACTATTGCAATTGGGGACCATTTTTTAAATCCTTATCTTTTTTGCATTATTTTATCTCCTCTCTATTGCAAGGGCCCTACCCTTTAGACAAAAGACAGGCAGATTTTGGATATTGACATTGACAATTAGAATCTTATTAATGGACGTGCAATGGTGGTACAACGTAAGTGCAAGCATAACATATGATTTCATAAAGCAAGTTTGTCCTCTTGCGCTTTTTAGGGAAAACCATTGGCAAAGGTTGCATAGAGTCACAAGTCACAACCAAAGTTTACATCATTATGACTTGATATCAGAGTACACATTGGAACATCATTCCAGCATCTTGCTCATCAATCAAATGTCTGTCCTTGGAATCACTTGGTTCTCATACTATTTATTTTTATTTTTATTTTCATGACCATTTACTTTCAAAGACAATCTTCTTCAAATCAGATCAAATACTTCATATAAACACCTCTCCCAAGATCTAATGGTAATTCGAACTTTCCTTAGCCACATTGTGAGAGACTAATCCTTTTCGCTAGAGTACTTAACATGCTCCTCAATTTTAACAACATTAATTTTACATTTTTTGAGTCCAAAATATATGCTATTTGCCTTTTAAGCCAAAGCACATATAACTCCAAACGTGTGGTTCAGCGGTAGGGGTTGATTCATGTTCAAGTAAGGTCAGGAGTTCGAATCCTACCTTGTGTATGTAGTCGCGTTAAATCTTGGAGTCAGCTATCCCACCTTTTGAGATGTCTCTAACGTAGCGAGAAGATTAGTCACTGCTATCGACGATGAAGGATACTCCATGAACGAACCCAAAAAAAGCTGAAGCACATATGGACGTGTCAACTCACTCATGTTTCAGTTTTTCCCTATACAGCATGACCTTTGAGAACCTTGTCGGGTACTTTGGAAATTTTGTTTTCTCATGCAGCACTTTAGATTCCAACTTAGCCTCTTTAATTGGTCTTGAACCAGAAAAACGTGCTCTTCTGCAAACTGATGGAATCTGATTTGTAGTTATCTCTGTTCATGAGGATAGACTACAGTTATATTTGGATGATACAGGTCTAATATACGTTGTTGATATTATTTTGCAATGCAACAATTTAAGGAAGAGAGCATCTTTGATTTGTTTCATAGTTACCAAAGGATAGTAAAGAGTAAAGACCATACTGAATTTAGTTTACATAGAATGTAGACCATACAAACATCTAGTCCTTGATATGTTCACATATGCTGCATGTAGATTATATCAAATACGCGTATTCGTTTTTGACAGAAGCCAAGGTGCTTTTGTTTTTTCTCTCTAATAGTCTAATACCTCTAAATCTAAAATATGATTAAAAAACGAAGATGAAATGGAGCAGAATTGTAATAATTAGTTATCCAATTAGTCTTGGCAATCTATTTATACTATGAAAACTAAGCTATACAAATACGCACCAACATGTAGTAATATTAATTTTGTCACAGTGTAACCATTTGTGTGTTAATTTCAGAATAATTTTGTCTTTTACTACCAACCTCTTTCTATTTACTACTTTTTACTGTTAAATACTCTACCCAATTCTAAAATGTTTATTGGCTATATATTCTAAATGCTAGACTATAGAAAGATGGGGAAAATCTAGGAAATTAACCTATGAAAAGTTTCGAAGGTTGTTTATGGTAATTCTTCCTACTAACCATGAGAACGTAGAATGCTGAAACATTTTAATACATTAACTGTACTTTTTATTTGTATTTCCCGTTTCTTTTAAAGTTGTGTAAAATATTACTTCTGATATTAGAATTGATTATGAAATATTTAAGATCTTTTTAGATAAATTTCTCTACTTCTATGAGAGAAAAAAATTAAAATAGGTTTCTCTATAAATTAAAACTAGGTTATGCATAAGTTAATAAAATAAAATTTTAGAAGAACTAACAAAAGAGAATTTTATGCATAAACTAATTTTAACTTTTGGATAAGTTTATTTTATTTTACTTTTTATTCTTATTTTTCTTTCTTAGACATATCCGGAGAAGTTTGCCGAAGCATGTCTTTAATGTGATTGAAATGCATCCACAAATCAATCTTAGCCAAAATCTTAGATTCGAACGTGGGTAGTGAGGGATTGATTATATTCGTGGTGTAAATCAAGAAGGTCTAGTCAAGTGCCCACTACAATTGCTCATGAATATGAAATAGACATGATCTCAGCAGAAAACTATATATTGTGCACTTCGTATGGAACTCTTGTAAGATTATTTATTGGTTATGCCCTTCTCATTATATCTTCCTTTGGGAATGTAAGCAAACAACTCCCATGAGAGCATAGACAAAATGAAAATCTAAAAGAGGAAAATTAAAATGAAGATCTAAAAGAGGAAAATTGCTACACATGCATGTATATTAAAACTTCGTTTCTGGGATAGGGAAGAAACTAGAAAGAGATCAACGTTGTTTGAGAGCACTTGTAATTAACATGGACTAGCTTTAAGTTATCCACGTGGTATAGAGAATAAGTCTCAAAGTAGGTTAAAATTTCATCATTTGGAAGTATTCTATCATTAATATATGGATATTGCTTGTAATCAAATTGTCTTTGTTTCAAAATTGTACAATGTTGGCCATCAATAAAATATCTGATACATAGTTGTGAACTTCAGAACAAGTATTTATCGATCAAGGGTGTTAACAAAATTGATTTGACTTGATGAGTGTGATAATCCTAATTGAGCAACTAAGTGATTAACTTAATTAGTTTGGGTTAATTTGGATAATTGGTTTACTTTGCATTATTCTAATTCGGTAAGCGTTATTTACATAAGAAAAAAAAAAGCATCTAGGGAAACAAGATGTTAATGGTAAACAACAAAAGCAAAGTTGAACAGTGTGTCACCTAGCTAGGTACGTAGGTGAGAACTATTATTGCGTTACAATTCAAAAGTAGAGGACAAGAACGGTTATGCTTCTTTCAGGTTTTACAATCATATATGATATAGCCATTCTTATCAGTTATCAGTGATTTCAGGGAATCCTTATCCTCCTTTTTAACCATAAATCAAACAAAAGGTGGTGTGGTACAATATAACCATGTGACTTGGCACTCCTATAAATACAAATAGCTGCATTATCAATTAAGCAAACCACTCAAAACACACAAAGAAGCTTAGAGCTCAATTACCCTTGAAAATACTAGAAATTTGTGTGTTTGTGAGTGACACTTGAAAATCATCAAAAGAAAAGTGAAAATGGGAGCCAAGAGGTCATCTAGTTTCTCTTTCTACAACATGTTGAAGGGTTGTTTCTCAGGTGGGAATAGGTATGATGAGTACTGGGAAGGTAGTGGAAGTGGAAGAAGGATATTTGCAAGTGATGAAGATAGAGCACATTGGGTTGCAGAGCCTGGCATTGATAGAAAAGCTTCTGATTTCATTGCTAGATACTATGCCACAAGAGTCACTGACTCTGAGCAAAAATTTGCATCTTGAAATTGCATTTCCACATTGCCTCCCATTCATGCAAGTAGCTACAAATGTTCTTTTGAATAATGATGTGAACACGGTATCATTAGAAACAACTCCTTAACACTCCTAACTTCTTTCTTTTTTTCTTTATCTTGTTATCATGTTATATCACCTATTATAATTAATTTCTCTCTTTACTTTCAAATAGATTTGTGGTGTCCACAAATCATTTGCTTATTCTCTTTCACTCAGACCTCTTGTACTTGTTAGTTCCCACTTCCCACCAGTTGCATTCATTTGGTAGTAGTGATGCGCTTCGAATGTTTTTTTTTTTTTTTTTTTTTTTTTTTTTTTTTTTTTTGATCAGCAAAGATAGATATATATTATAAAGGTACCAGGGGTACCAAAAACTCATACACGAGTAGAATGTAATACAAAAATACACAATAATACATAAATAAGTGCTTATATATGATCACCTCTATCATGTTGATTGGACCAAATTACCCAATACGTACGAGCTGAGTTCAGTGTGACATCTTCCACCAAAAAGAAAAGGACAATAGACTCCGAAACTGTAATGCATAAATAGAATTTGAAAATTAAAACAATTTATTCGAAATGGTTACACGAGAAAAAACGAAAAGAATAAATAGTTGTTTAGATTGTAAAACTTGTAATCAATTACTAAAACCTTATATTTGATTACTAGATGATTTTATAAATTTAACTTTAATTCTAATACTTATAATCCTTTAACTAATTTTTTAATTAATAAAAAATATTATAAATAATGATTTTTTTATAATATTTATTAAAATTATACATGTAACACTTAAATCCAAAATAATGATCAAGTGCCATAAATTCTTCAGCATCAACCATATATATATATATATATATATATATATATATATATATATATATATATATATATATATATATATATATATATATATATATTAGTTTTACATTACTTGCATTCACATATATTGATCTGCTATATTGGAGTCACATCTTTATTATTTTATTAAGGAATGTTTTTACTTTCATATATTATTTTATAAATTATATATTATAAATTATCATAAATAATTTTTAAACTAATTATAAAAATTAAAAGAAGTTTAAATAAATGCAAATGACAATGTATTACAAAGTAATAGTTTCATCTTTGTATTAAAAATATATTATCCTTCTCTTTTTCATCTATCTTTTAACATAATTCACTACAAGAAAAATGCTGATTTTCGACGGAAATAGGTAAATTTTCGACAGATTTTTCTTTTTCTAACGGATTTTCGACGGATTGAAATCCGTCGGAAAAAGTGGCGTCGGAAAAAAAATCCGTCGGAAATAATTTTTCCGACAGAATTTTCCGATGAAAAATTCCGTCGGAAAATTTTGTCAGAAATTTCTGACGGAAATCCGTCGGAAATTGCTGTCAAAATTTCCGACGGAAAAATCTGTCGAAAATTATAATTTTTTTTAATTTTAATAAATTTATTAATGTAACAACTCTCATATTTTGTCTCTCAAGGATTCTATTTCACAATATTTCACTTAGCGTGTTTTATCCTTACTTATGCAATTTCTGGGAGACTTCCCAGAAAGTCACCCGTCCCAGTACTACTTCAGGTCAAGCACGCTTAACTGTGAAGTTCTGATGAGTAAGCTACCGAAATGTCTATGTATGTTGTCAGTATAACTTGTACAAATTAATTCATTTAAGTCATCCTCAAATATACAATCTCATATTTGTATTATAATAATAATATATAATAATTTTATATCATGAATAATAATAATAATAATAATAATAATAATAATATATTAATTATTCTTTATTTATATGTACTTACTTTTATAATTAACATTTACTTATTTTTATTTAAAATTATAATTTAAATTATTTAATTTTATAATTTGTAATGATAATATAATTTATAAAATTATAAATATTTATTTATTATATACTTATAAATTAAATTTTAATATTTTAAATAAATTATTAATTAATTTAATATATTTATTTACCTTAAATCAAACATATAAAATTCAAAAAATGTATTTATCCTTATTTTTTTTTCTAATTATCAACTATTAGTAAAATACTAACTTAAAATCTTATGTAATTATATATAATATTTTCATATCAAATTTAAAACCAGATATTAGTTATACAAAAATATTAAGATCATATAGTAAATTGTCAATAAGATTTTAGTTAAATAATTTAAAATAATTAATATTTTAATTATATTGTTAATTAGCAAATAATTTATTCAAAAACTAATTAATTTTTTTATATTAATTATTAGTAAAATTTAATAACTTTTAATTTAACAATTAATTGGATTGATGAAATTCAATACACACCATGAGTTATTGAGCGGAATAACTTTACCAAGAGTTATTTTGTAAGTTATCTTAAATCAAACATATAAAATTCAAAAAATGTATTTATCCATGTTTTATTTTTCAGTTATCAACCATTAATAAAATACTAACTTAAAATCTTATCTAATTATATCATAATATTTTCATATCAAATTTAAAACCAGTTCTTACATTTTCGACAAATATAAATTTGTCTGAAATATTTTATCAATAATACAGCTTTTCCTACAAAAATTTTCTCATCGAAAATATAAATTTTTCGACAGATTTAATTTTGTTTTATAAGAAATCATCTTCGATTAATATAACATTTTGTATATATGATTTAAGAGTAAAAGATTTTCAATTTAACGGTTGGATTTACAAAATTCACATTTAATATAAAGTTATAGAGCGGCATAATACTTAGTAAAAGTTACACCGGTATAATTATAATCCCCTATATTATATATATATATATATACATACATATATATACAGGGACAGCTGCACGTTTGGAATAGTGAGGCACTTGTCCTCACTACTATTTGACATATACATAATTTTTTATCTAAAAAAATAATATATTTTAAAAAATAAAATTATATTCTAATAAAATAAATATATAGATTCAGAAAAAATGTTTATTTATTTGATATCTGTCAAATTTTTGAAGGAAATTAATTCTCATGTGATAAAATTTTTTTCTTAATAATGAATTAATTTTAAAAAAAATTTAATTTATAATATATATATATGTATATATATATATATATATATGTCTTAATTTCACATATATAATGTAATATATTAAAATAAATAATTTTTTGACAAAATAAAATTTGTAGCATGCATGTTTATCTTTTGTGTTTTTTATTTATTGTATACTTTGATTGAAAAAATAAAAATAGTAAAATTGTATACATTGATTAAAAAAATCAAAATAAGAAAAATCATAAGATTTATATTCTATTTAGAATTGTTATTATAATATATATTTTAAAATAAATTATCATCTAAAAATATATATTAGATATTAAAAACATATTTATATCATAAATAAATTAAACTTTATTTTTATAAATTTAACATATAGATTTTTATATTTTTAATAGTGTTAAATTATTATAAAATAAGTCTTTATGATTGTAGTTCTACCCAAACATTTAAAAATTGTCTATGATAGATAAATAAGTCATACTTAAAATATATATTTTTAAAGAAAGTTAGGTTCAAACCAAGTAAATTATAATAAAATATAGTATGATCTAATTTATTTTCATCTTTAATACTAATTGTAGATATAAAAAACTTGTAATAAATAATTATAATATATATTTATATCTTTAAAAGATATATAAAATTTTTAATACTACAAATATATATAAGAAATTAAAAATAATAAATTAAAATAAGAAATTAAAAAAAGAAATTAAAAATAATAATTAAAAATAAGATTTTTTACAGAAAATTCTGTCGGAAATTTCCGATAAAATAAATCTGTCAGAAATTTCTGACGAAATATTCTGTCAAAAATTTTCTGGCAGAAATTTCTGACGGATTTATTTTTCAGTCGAAAATTTCTGACAAAATTTTCTGTAGGAAAGTTTTCGTCGGAAATTTCTGACGGATTTACATTTCTGTCGAAAATTTCTGACGAAAAATTCCGTCAGAAATTTCTGACGGAAACATAAATCCGTCAAAAATTTCCGACTGATCCATATCCGTCAGAAATTTTCCGTCAGAAATTTACATTTTTCTTGTAGTGATCGTACAATAAAATTTTCTATTTTGAGAGGGATACATAATCCCTCACAGATTGTGACGGAATTTGTGACGAAATAAAATTTTTAAAAATTAACCGTCACAGAATCCGTCAAAAATTGTGAGTGATTCAAAATCCGTCACAAAATCCTAATTTTTTATTTTTACGAATTTTTAAATAAAAAATAATTGAATTATTCCAAATTTATTAATTATATAATATATATTATTTTCAGTTTTTTTTTTCTAATATACAAGTGTTAATTATAAAGTGTATTATATATATTATATAATACACTTTATAATTGATTATATATATTTTTTTTACCTTTTATTATTTATATAATATATATTAAATTATTCCATTTAAGTGTATTATAAAGTAGGATGATAATATTTTTATATATTTATTGATAGACTTAATTGTACTTTTTATTAAATGATCAAGTACAATGAATTTTCTAGCGTCAACCATTATATATATATATATATATATATAGTTATATATAATTTATAAAAATACTTTTATATATTTATTTTTAGCTTTTTAGTTAAAATGCAAATTAATATTGTTTTTTTATAATTTCATAAGTATTTTTAAATTAAAAGTTTTTTCCTAATTCATATTTTAATTTCTTATACTTCAAAATGACAACTTATTATTTAAATTAATTCATTTCTTATGTTTTAATTTTTAATCTTTTGATGAAAAAAATATTTTAGTTTCATAATTTTTTGATTACTTTTTTAGCAAAATATTTTTTATATATACATAATTCTTAAATATAATAATTGTGCAATAAGATTTTTTATTTTGAGAGGGATACGTAATCACTCACAAATTGTGACGGAATTTGTGACGGAATACAATTTTTAAAAATTATCCGTCAGAGAATCCGTCACAAATTGTGAGGGATTCAAAATCCGTCACAAAATCCTAATTTTTTATTTTTACGAATTTAAAAAAAAAATAATTAAATTATTCCAGATTTATTAATTATACAATATATATTATTTTCACCTTTTTTTTCTTCTAATATACAAGTATTAATTATAAAGTGTATTATATAATATATATAATACACTTTATAATTAATTAATTATATATATATATATATATATATTTTTTTTTTTCACCTTTTATTAATTATATAATATATATTAAATTATTCCATTTAAGTGTATTATAAAGTATGATGATAATATTTTTATATATTTATTGATAGACTTAATTGTTGTAACATTCCAAATTTTTCTACTAATACTACAAATAATTATTATTTATTTTTGTATTTATGAAGATTATTTCCTTATAATTATTTTGATTAATTAAATGAGTTTGATTGAATTTTTAAAGGTTTTTATTAATAATCATTTATGAAAATTATTTTGTATAATATTATTAATTATGATATTTTGTTATAATTATTATTTAAAGAAAATCATGTTTTAAATTGTATTGATATGTTATTTTCCAATTTGGGAACGGGCCGTTCCGGATGAGGTTTTAGAGAACAAATATTGACCCCAGAACGGGCCGTTCTGGTTTTGGAACGGGCCGTTCTGGGAGAGGTTTTTGCACATGTTTTATTTGTCCAAAACGGGTCGTTCCGGATTCGGAACAGGCCGTTCTGGCCACGACCTGATGCTTATAAATAGAATGTTTTTCACTCTCTAAAACTCATTTTTTCATTTTCTAATCTTCTTCCTCCTTTCTTTCTAAGACGAAGGGGAACCTAGAGGGGGCGACCAACAAGATTCGGCTCCTGCTTATCGAGGTAAGGGGGGAGTGAGAAACCTCGCTCTGGGTGTGGGATTGTATGCTGGGTAGTGGGATTGGCCCCCAATCCCGTGTTTGTTGCATTTTTTGTATGCTTATGTATGAGGGGTTTTTTCCAATTGTATCTGTTTTGCCTATTGTTTTCTTATATGTAATTAATTGTATGAATTGAGATTTCTATGGTTTCCTGTGGGAAACCCTAAAGGAATGCATTGATAATTGTAAGAGGCAAATTTTAAATGTTTTCTGTTTTACCTTCTGAGTTTCTGTTGTGTTTCTTGATATTTGCTGAGTGTAAATATGTATATAACCTTGAAAATAAACAAGTTTTAATATGAATTAGAGTGCTCTGTGGGTTCCTGTGGGAACCCTATGAGAAACAGGCAAAATATGAATATTTTCTATTTTTCTTTCTGATTGTTCTGATGTATTCCTTGTTGAATGAGATGTATAAATATGTGTTTATTTTTGAAAATAGATCATTTTTGATATGATTTTGAGTGCTCTGTAGACACTATGTGAATATGATGAGATGATGTGAAAAGTGATAATGAGACATGATAATGTGATATGGGAATGAGAAATGATAATGTGATATGAGAATGCATAGAGTCTTGATTGACATGCATCATTTGCATAAGTGTTTTAAGGGTACGATATGGAATACACCGCCAGAGAAGGCCCCCTAGTGTAAAAGCTTTGGGGATTAGTCCTTGGGGATAGCTCGATTTGGAAGTTCTAGTCTCGCCCATTGTGTGCATGGGATGTATCTTGCGCGGCTTAGCTATCCCGACGATACTCTGGTAGTATATCCTTCTAGTGAGAGTGCGCAGAGGGTGTGACCCGGCATGTACTCCTAGACTACTCTTCGTGTATTGCTAGCGACAATATGCCATGTGATGTTTTACTGGCGCTACATGCATGATAATATGTAGTCCATATCCATACTTATGCATTTTAATGTTATATGATAAAGTGATGGTTTATGTCTTGGATGAGTGTGATGTTATTATTAACTTATCTATGTTATACTTGTTTTATTTGTGTTTGGCTATTCGACATACATTTCTACACTGTGAGCTAGAGTGAGATGTTTCTCACTCCTTTTTCTCGTGTTGTTTGTGACACCTTTACTACCCCAACACATATAAATATTAATCATATAAATAAACAAAAGAATAAAGTTTTTAACGTTGGTAAAAGGGTTCACATAAAACCTTCATATTCATTTATCAATAACCAACATAATAATTGAAAATAAAACTTGAAAGTTTACAAATTGTTTTCAAAATCATATTTACAATTCCAAATCCATATCAAATCTATGTCCTAAAAATCCTCTGCCCCAATGTCACAATATCAGAGCATACCCACAATTCAACTGTTGGCATTCTACTCGTAGTCGGATCTTCCTCACCTAAAACATCCACAATTTATACGGTGAGAAAAAGAAATATCTATATGCAAAGTACATACCACCACATCATAATGAAATCTCATCATAATTCATATATATAAGCATGTATCATAATTTATCAATCCATCACCATCCACACCATTTTACGTTTAACAATATCATTTTCACGTCCATAATTCAAGCCAATCTTACAATTAACACTATGCCAAGACCTCGCCACATCTGACACAAGTGATACGGGTTAATTGCCTCACTCAACCCACACCATACCAGGGTTCGTATCATCCCTGATCATCTAGGAGTATGCTCGTCCCTGAAGCATCACCTACCCAGGGTTTGTATCATCCCTGATCATTCAGGAGTACGCTCGTCCCTGAAGCATCACCTACCCAGGGTTTGTATCATCCCTGATCATTCAGGAGTACGCTCGTCCCTGAAGCATCACCTACCCAGGGTTCATATCATCCCTGATCACTCTGGAGTACGCTCGTCCCTGAAGCATGAATGTGAGGAACCACAATCACATTACAATCCATACAATCTCTTGCAATTAACCCTATGTCAGGGCTGCCATAATCGACATAAGTGGTGTGTGTTAACTGTCTTACTCATCCCACACCATACTAGGGTCACGCCCTCCCTGTAGCACCACTTACCCAGGGGTCGTGCCATCCCTAGTCACTAGTGTGAGGAAACACATCACAATCACAACCTTAATCATGTCCATACAACATCTCATCTCATATCACGATTTCATATCACATACACAATTTCATATCACATACTCAACAGATAAGTCTAACAAAATAAGGGTTTACACATCCTCACGCAATTCACCATGAATACTCATTATAACAATAATATAAAACTCAGTTAATTCCCCAGTTTAATACAATATTAAATCAATAGAATTATCAATTTAATATAACATTCATAAATGTAATAATAATCAATAAATTAGCAATTTAATATAATTTTAATACAAATGATAAAATCTCCAATTATTCCAAAACCCAACTCACAAGCACTTTTCTACAATTTCGTTCTCCCTCTTAGATCATCATTCTTACAAATTAAATATGTATTTCTAATCCTCAACACATACAGAATCTACTAGGATAATCAATTTCTCAAACAGAAATATTCCAATTTTCCCTAAAACCTAGCTTACAGGCACTTTTCTACAATTTCGCTCTCTCTCCCAGAGCATCATTTTTTACAAATAAATCATATATTCATAATCCTAAATTCATATAGAATCACTTAAAACCAAGAATTCTCCAAACAGAAATAATTATAAAATTAGGGTTCTTCCTCTACTCAATTCCCTCATGTAACTCTACATATAAATAATTCCTTTTTTCCCCCGTACCTAGATAAATAGGAACTAGGGCAGAACCTCCTCCTCTTTTCCTTAAACAGGGACCGGAACTAAAACTAGGGTAGAACCTCCTTCTCTAGATTCCTCTTGGTCTACAGAAAGAAGGAGAGGGAAAGAAAAGAGAACAGAAGAGAAGAAAGAATGAGAATGAGAGGTGTGTGAAAAATGAGAAGTGAAGCCCCCTATTTATAGGAATCTGCCTCACTAACCCGGAACGGCCCGTTCCAAAAGTGGAACGGCCATTCTGGACCCTCCAGAACCACGCAAAAATCTCAACTGGAACGGCCCGTTCCAAAACCGGAACGGCCCGTTCCAATTCCAGAACGGCCCGTTCCAATTCCAGAACGGCCCGTTCTCCAAACCAGAACGGCCCGTTCTCCAACCGGAACGGCCCGTTCTCAACTACGTTTTTTAGGCAAATTCTTTATTCCGGAACGGCCCGTTTCACTTTTGAAATGGCCGGTTCCGGGCAACGAATTGGGCCCAAGGCCCATTGAAAATTGGGCTATTATAATACTCCCCTCCTTTAAGAAATTTCGTCCCCGAAATTTTACAATGGTAGACTCCTCGCTTCTTACTTTCTAATTATTATGCCTTACTACCTTATTGATGTACAACTCTATCAATTTCACCAAAGAATATCTAAAGGTAAAACGAGTAGACTTGGCGAGTCTATCCACTAAACACAAATAGAATCGATCTCTTAAGTGTCTCAGACAAACCTACAATTAAGGTCTATCCACTCACCATTACAGTTCCAAAATGGGACGTCTAAGTGCTACAAAATTCCAAAAGACTCCTTGCATACTAAACACGAGCATACAATTTCTCTACTCCTCTCTTCACCTTAGGTCACCATGCTTATGCTGAACCACTCTGATACATTCTCCTAAGGTCCCGATACATCTCAATAGCTCCTAAATGAATGTCCTTCCTCTAAAATCATCTTTCTTAATTGAAGGTTACTAAGCACCCAAATTTGTTATTGCACCTCAAAACAATATCGATTCTACTCTGAAAAGTTATCTACACTTCTACCAATCTTTTCCACTTGATTCTCTAAGAAAGGCTCTAACTCCTAGGCTTCTCTAATCTCATCTACTAATTCACTAGTCACTTTCAACATAATCAATTCAATGCTCCTAAGGATAATCTCACACACAAAGCATAAGTCTCTAAATTCTCCAATCAAATCCAACCCTTAAATCATCAAAATGATATACCAGAGGTCATCATAATCAAGGCATCTGCCACAATATTGGTTTTACTTCTATGATCATCTCTAAAGATTAAGCACCTAAGCATAAGTTCACTAGGTATACATATCAGATCTCTAATTTCACTCCTCCATCTACACCCAAGTCAAAATCTTATCCTATAGCCTCCTATCTTGTCACCAAAATTGTGCTTCTCCAATTTCCTTCAACAATCCATTCGTTACTCAAGTCATACTTAGTCTCACTCTACTAAGAGTAACCTTATAAGCCAAACTTAAATCTCTAATTTGAGCCAAAAGGATTCATCTCTCTAATCATAAGGGAAGATAAATATAAAGGTTTCCTACACAAAACATCGATCACCCCAATGGCTTTAGCCAAAATAATAAAAAGATCAAAATCTTATTCCTTAAGGTTCTTATGATCACTAAATACCTCAAGCTTAGAATCATATAGTTAGTGTCTCCAAATCTTAGTATAAACGACAAAATCGCTAACTCAAGGTTATGGGTAAGGTAATTCCTCTCATGAATTTTCAATTTCCTAGAAGCATAAGCTACTATTGTTTCTTCTTGCATCAACACTCTGTCCCAACCTATCTTAGAAACATCAACCCATACCACAAAAGGCTTACTAAGATCGGCCAATGCTCATACAAGCGCACTAGTCGATCTTTCCTTAAGACACTACTACAAGATGCATATTCTACATCGGTTCTCTAAAGGCATTTACATCGGTTCTAAAATCGATGTAGAATAGAGCGACGTAGAAAATATATGCATTTTTACATCGGTTCTGAAAAACCGATGTAGATTTAAGCATAAATCTACATCGGTTCTCTGGAGAACCGATGTAGATTTATGCTTAAATCTACATCGGTTGTCTAGAGAACCGATGTAGATTGTATTTAAAAATTAAAAAAAAATTATGCTTATTTTTAGATTATTTCTGATTACCTGTAATGAACATATATATTGCTTTAGACAAAATAATTATCATTCTCAACTGAAATGTAACAAAAAATCTAGCCATTCCCAAACAATATGCAGTAGCATAAATATTTTCAAATACCCCAAACAAGATAAACAAATGGTACCAATGAAATAAATAAAAAATATTGTTTCAATACAGCAATTGCATTCCTCAAATTTACTCCATGGTAAAAACTCAAATGAAACTCCTGCAATTAGCCTAATACATCTCTGCATAATGAAACAAAATTCAAAATGAACTTTCTCAGTAATAAAGTAAAAAAAAGGATGTCAATTCTTTTATGCGGCAGACCTACATCAATTATTCATGCTTTAAGTTTGATTCAACTTAAAATTATACTTGTTCTTTTTATCAATTTTTAGAATTTGTTGAGTCATAAAATACTACATTGTTTCCCTTGAATTATCATCATTACCTACACAATTTAATTGGCATACTAGGCTGATGGATAAAGATTTACTCAAAGTAACTCAACTCTACAGTAAAAATGTACAAGAAATTCAGGATAAACAATACCTCTCAAGTCTTTCCAAAACATTAAAAAAAATCTTAAGAGAAGTCAGATGATTTGCATGGATTGGTACAAAATTGAATAAATTATATATATATATATATTATAATTATAATTAAACCATAAATAAATACACATGCATAGAATTGTTTGAAGCATTATCTCCATGTATCTTTTCCTTAAGCATTCCAATCTCCTTAGCCAGGTTCTCTGCCTCACTAAGGGAATCAATCACATGGTCAAAGAAAATGTATCTACCAGAAGCATTGTTGTTCATTGCCTTGAATACACAAGCATGAGCTTCAGCCAATTTGGTCACATCCACTCTTGCTAGCAAACCATGAGAGTACATTTCTTGGGCACCTGAATTTGCAATTGTAAAATCTTTAGATTCTATTACATCAACATCAAAAGGAAAATTTTAATCAAGGTAAAATGTGTTTTAAGTTGCTCTATTTTTGGTTAAATTTGGTCTTGGTCCATATTTCTTTAAAGTATATAAACCAATTTTGATCAAGGTAAAATGTGTTTTAAGTTGCTCTATTCTTTAGATTCTATTGCTTTTGAATTCTGACCCTACTCATTTTGACATTACCCAATTCAAAAGCTTTAAAATAAATATCGAATTTTTTACCATGATCATTCTACAAAAACCACTATCTCCATCACAAACAGCATTACTTATCCATCTGGGAGGGAATAATTTTTTCTAAACCTCCTACATTAATGCATACATAAGCTCAAGCAAGACCAGGCTCCAAATAAATGTTGTCACAGCAAACCAAAAGGTATCCTCACAAAAGACACCCCTCAGCAAAAGTAAATGATAAATTAGGCCAACACTCAATTGCCAAAATCAAATAAAGTTGCGATTATTATGATTCTGATAATCTATCTCTAATCAAGTTTATAGAATCTCGCTGTTGGCATAAATCCATACCAAAATAAATGTACTCCACACTAAACTTGGGGTTCAAGGATTTAAAATGGAAACCTAGGAACAGAGATATGTAAAACAGAGATAATTGCATTATTGGATAGAGAGAACAAAGATAACTATAACCTCCCTAAACAGAGCAACTGTGCCATAGAGAAAATAATTCCAGCAACTTATTATTGTTAATCTCATTAGGGGTATTACTGGAACTTGGTTCGCCTAAGCTCCATCCACTCAAGTTTTTCCATTTATGATTAATAGAATTAACATAAGATGAGTTCATATCACCAGGAGAAAGTATATAATTAGGTATTTGATTTTCTGCAGGATTCACATTATTCCAGCAAATCTGCTGATCCATGGTAGAACTACTTGATGCAGATCCACAATCGAATTCTAAAGTTTCAGGCATTGAACCAATTGTACCTCTCTACCCTTGCATTGAAGGAATCTATTGTTTTCCCAACTCAATATAATAAAATATATGAAATGAATTCCTCACTACAGCAGTAAGTCAGGCACTAAAATTTCCAGCGTTGTTCAACAAAACAAGAAAATGTTCAAAAGGCAAATGCAACAATTATGCAAAAACATGTTCACGTAAGATGTAACCCATATATGCTTCAATGAAACCTCGTATATCAACAAAAGCATCATAGCATAAGGCAACAAAATTACAAATAAACATACCTTAACACAGGAAGCTGATCACTGTTAACAAAGCTAATGTGTAACTAAAGATCAAGGTTAAGTGTGCTTCTTAATCTTGTGCCCTAACCTTGGGAATTAGCATATAAGATAGGTACGCACCACCCAAATCACATGCACCGCCACTCAATTCTCTTTCACCAACTAAAGAATCTCGCGGAACCAATCCCACTAATGCAGCATCGCCAATTGATTGAGTCCCGGTAATTCGTGCACCCCCTGCGTAAATAGATGAAACCTCAATAACAAAGTCAACACGTTTTCAAAAGTGTGAGTGATTTTCAATCTGGAATGGCTAAGGCCCAGGCCCACCTCTAGGCCCAAGAGTGAGGCTAACGACATCGACGAGCTTGTCAATGCCGGCCTGCATCGCGGCCCAGGAATCCGTAGCGACTGCGGTAGGTGTTGGGGTTAGGGTTGGAGCAGAGGTGGACGGGGGTGGTGTCGATGGCGCCGCACATGTTGGGGAGGGAGGTGAGTTCCTCGAAGGCCTGGGTGGTTTCCAGGAGGCGGCGCCGTCCCACCGGGATCTTAATGAACTCCAGGTAGAGCTTGGTGGTGAGGAGGGGCGTGACCATGTTGGTAATTTTGGAGACGAGGTAGGGTTCGAGGGAATGGCGGGAGGCTAGGGTTTTGGCGGAGAGGCCGTGGGCGAGGCGCGAGACGACCATGGCGACGGCATAGTCGGAGGGGAGGGAAAGGTTGGAGAGGGCGATGTGGGGCTTGAGCTTGTCGGCGTCGCCCAGGGTGCCTCTAGTGACCATATGTGTTCTGTGCAGAGCACGCGAGAGTGCCCACCAGAGTGTTGTGTCGAGAGGGTGAAGAAGCCGCGAAAATTTGGCTTCAGTTTTACATCGATTAAATGTAAAACCCGATGTAGAATAATATTATTATTCAATTTTTACATTGGTCAAAAATAGACCCGATGTAAAATGGTTTACATCTTCAATTTATTTACAAAACTGCCACCGCGTTTCTTATTTACATCGTTTGTAGAGGAACCGATGTAGATGTAATGATGTAAAATAGTAATTTTGTAGTAGTGAGAATTTGGAAACTACTCTCACACTTACTATCTCACACAAAATAACACTCTTCTTACTCAATATGTTCAAAGGTAACGCTATCTTAGAAAGTTACTCAACAAATATCCAACAACAATGAGCTAATCCAAGAAACTCATAACCTCGCCAATAGACTCATGTATCTCTCACTTAAGCACAACTTCTATCTTAGATAGATCTACGTTATACCTCCGCAAGAAATTACAAGACCTAGAACACTCATCTTGATAGACTATGGCCAAGGCCAAGGAATCCAAGAGGAGATACATTAAAAGAACCAAGAGGAATGGGATGATTTTGAAGACCTTTTTCATATGTTGTAAATATCTTGTACATAGTTCTCTTGTATAGGCTTATTTTTGCCTTTGTATTTGTGAGGCACTTTAGTTTCTTTTATTAGTCATTACATATTGATTCTAGGGTGGGTTACTTGGAGAGTTTGACTCCATTTAACCTCTGTTGTTGATACACTCATTTTCTATTTTTCCAGTAGTAGAAGTGGGGTGACATTTAGCAATGCTTGAGGGTGTGACTAGTAATTGGGCCAGAATTGGGCCTAGGCAAAATTTTACATATTAGACTCATTTTGCTCCTAATTTTTCATAGATTTGATTTAGCTAGGTCTCATCATCATTGGATGAACCTAACTAAACCAAATCAAACATTTTTGAAATAATCAAAGTGAGCAAAATAGGACCTTGGCCGCCCACCTTTGCCTAGCTCTTTGTCTTGGCCAAATTGCTTATCCTTTCTCAAAGTTGAGAAGCTTGTGCTACAAGCTTCTCCTAGCTTGCTTCCCAAGCAAGCTAAGTGATAAGCTTGCTCCACAAGCCTCTTAACTAGCTTGGATGGTCAAGCCAACCAAACCATGGTTCACTTGAACCATGGTTAAGGTTAGCTTGCTCCATAAGCTACCTACTTCTATAAATTTGTAAACCTTTCATTTTCCCTCACTTTGGATGAATGAAATCAGAATTTCTAAAAGAATTCTCTCTTCTCAAAGTCTCAAAACCGTGGAGAACAAGTTCTCCCTAGTTCCTTCACAAAGGTTTCCACCTTTGTGCCTTGGAGCCTCCATCTTCTACTTCTTCAAGGAGTAACCGAGCACTCCTTAGTGCTTCTTCACCATTGGAGCTTCTTCAAAGGTGTTTCTTCATCATTGGAGTGTCTAACCTCAAGAGAAGAAAGGGACTTAGCATGGTTCAACTTGAAGAACATCAATCTTCTCCAAGTGGTTCCACCAGTTTTGGTATCTAGAGCCTTGGTGCTCTTGAGGTTATGTGTTCTTAAACTTTTGTATGAATCCGTGTTGTCTCTTCCATATTTTACATGTCTTCTTGTGTTTTCTGTATGGATCTAGGTTTAATACATATTTTGATGGATCCTATATGTCACATGAAAATTGATTGATTCACACTTTGCTTGTTCCGTTAATCTTGAATCAATCCGGTTTTGGTGCTTTAGGCTTCTATGAACTTGTGCGTTTTTTATTTTGTTGAGTCTTCTCTTATTCCTTATGACCTGAATCCGTTATTGGATTATGATAATGAATAGCATGTGTTTTTGGTTTATAATCTTGTGTTTTGTCTAGAGTCATGTGTAGTCCTTTACATGTCATTAATTCCTAGACTAGCTTGTTTAACCTTTGTTTTTGTGTTGTTTTTGGTCAATTCTTTTTGTGCAATTTAAATACTCTTTGTACCTGACCTATATGTGCTTTTGTTTTACATATTTGAGTTCTTGATTTGCTATTAGTTCTAGCAAATTTCATAGAGTTAGGTTTCTTTGATGTCACATTAAAAGTTTTGTCAAGAAAATATGTCAAACACTATTCCTATTAGGTTTCTTTGTGTCTTGCTTTGTGGCTGAAACTTTTAACACTTTTTAAGTCCTCAAAACAGAGGCAAAACAGAGGTATTAGTATGTTAAATTCAATGGAAAAACAAAAGAAAAGAGTGCTTGAAAATTGACCTAAATTTTGTACAAAATTGTGAAGCACTAGAAAAACATTTTCACTAGTATACCTCTTGTTTTGTGGAATTATTTTGGCAGCAGTTTTACTTCTTTAAATCCGAGATTAATACATGTTTCAAAGGCATTAAAATCCTGTACAAAAAGAAAAAGAAAAAGTGCAAAAGAATTTACAAAAAGAATCACAAAAAAAAAAGTACAAGAAAAAGCCAAGGAGTAGAAAATTGTGTGTGGTGTGCTCTCGGATTTTGGTTTGTATTGTTTGTTTGAAAGCTGTCCAGCCACATAGAACTTGTTCTTGAGTCTTATTTTTTTTTTGTAATCATAGATTTTGTTTTGTAATCTACTCTAGTGCCATTGATAGGTTTTTCCTTTGTGTGCTAACCTTTCCTTGGTGCCTTAATTTTTGCTTGTCTTTGATTGGAACTCTTCCTAGTTTTGTCTCATTAATTTCCACCAATTGGTATAGCTTTTCCTAATTGTTATTTTTCAGTTTTAGCACTAATAATCCAGCAACTTAAGGTGTGTTGAGTGCTTCTTGAAGGTGTGGAAGGCCAAGTTACAAAGGAAGCCAACATTGGAAGGTTTTGTGGTGACCTAGGGAACTTGCTTCTCTATTGGTGGAAGAACTTTGGGAAACTAAACACCTAGGAGTGACCAACATCAAGGTTGCTTCTAAAAGAGGAGTGAAACACTTGAGAGGGCTGCACATTGGTGGCTGAATTGGAGGAAAAAGGAGCAACAAAATCTTGAGAAAATTTTTGTGAAAAACAAGGAATTAGTAACAAATTTAGTGACGGAAATTTTGCTTTAAAAAAATTTCCATTTCTAAATCTGTCACTAAAATTGTCACTAATTAGTGGCTGAATTTTGTTTCCAAAACTTTTGGTGCAGCCATTGATTTCATTTCAAGTAAATTTGCATTTCATTTGAATGTGAATTTACAATTTATTTGGTGTAAATTTGCATTTCATTTGGTGTAAATTTACATTTCATTTCTTGTAAACTTTTTAATTCTCCTTTTTTTGTACAAGGCCTTTATTAAGGAGTGTCTTGTGTTGGTCCCTACGGTTAGAATCTAGAAGGGGGGGTTGAATAGATTCTATGTTAGTTTTCCTTTTCTTGTTTGCTTTCTAAATCTTTACCAAACAAATCTTGATTTAAAACAAACCTTTAAACATAAAAAGTAATTCAGAGTTATATATGCACAGCTTATCCAACAAGATTTGAATAACACAATTAATACAAGATATGTAAAGATTGAATTTATCAATTACCAAGAATCTTTAAAGTTCAGTTTCTGCAGATAATGTTTTTCTTCATACAACATTAATCAAGAAACTTATACAGAATGTAAAGAGTGTAAGAGTTAAGAAAATCATGCACCAAGATATATACTGGTTCAGCCATCCAAAGGCCTACATCCAGTTTCAGATTTAGATACACCTCTAAATCCAGTCAAATCCACTATTGATATTCTTTACATGCACCCTGCACAAGCAATATCCAATCAATGAATTTAACAAGCAAATCTTGACACCCACAAGATTAACAAACCATTTCTTGACTCCACAAGAAACATATAACCCAAGAATATTGATCCCACAATATCCTACTTGAGAAAAACCTATCTCAAGATTTCTCTTTACACAACTCTTCCAGAGATTCTCTAATCTCAAGAGTTAAAACCATTCAAACAATAACAAAAGATCAGAAACGAGTACACCTGTTCGTGTAGATATGATCTTCAACAACGTAAACCAGTTTAGAATGAATTTTCTATATGAACTTCATCTTCTTGAATTGATCTTGCACACTTCTTTTTCCAAAAGTTGATTTTCAGCAGATATGTTCTTTCTTTCTTTTTCAGAAAATCTTTTTCTCTTTTGCAGTAATGTGTATTCTAAAAAAAGTCTCTCTTGTTCGTGTAAGTATCTCTCTTTTTTCTGTGTGTGAAAATTCTCTTTTAAAAGCTTCAGTTTTAATCTTATTTAAAGACAATTTTCATGTGCAAGGAAACAGTTATTTCAGTTATATTCATAACGAAGATAATCTATTACCTGTGATGGTAATCTATTACCACGAGTTAGAATAACTGAACTAATTATTTCAGCTCCTGTTTTAATCTATTACCTAACATGGTAACCGATTAACACGATGCCAAAATAACACAAAACTCACATTTGGAACAGAGGTAATCGATTACTTTAAAGAGATAATCGATTAACACGATCCTTTTTCCTCTTGAAATCATCAGAATCAGTTTGGTAATCTATTACCACACATGGTAATCGATTATTCCAGTATCAATCAGTTTTTCAACATGAGTCAGGTAATCTATTACCAGTTCAGGTAATCTATTCCTTAACTCAGAAAATTTCTGATGTTTTCAAGTTTTCATTTAAAGTCTCAAACACTCAGTAAATTAATACTTCATGTTCTCAACAATGAATGAAATAAGAAAAATGAGTATTATGATATTTTCACCTTCATGTTAATTACTAATTTTTAACACATAACAAACAAACACATACAAGCCTAATCTTTTAAACAATCAATACATTATCCTTTTGACATAGGCTTAAAATAAAAAGCAACATGAGCAAAACATCAAAACTAAAACTTCTAGGGAACATCTTCCAGATGTAGATTCTTCAATCTTCAACAATCTCCCCCTTTTTGGTTTTGATGAGCCAAACTCTTCATGTTGACTTTCACGATCATCATGTTGTTTTGTTTCACTTGTTTGTTTGAAATTTGAACTTGAATTTGAACCTGCATATGTCTAGAACAAAAACTTCCATACAAAGCATTATGCAGTTCTATTTCCATTTCTTTCTTATACAATACATAAACAACCATATAAACATTTAATCAGTTTCTCATGAATTTCTCCCCATGTTTGGCTTAACCAAACCAAAAAAAACAGAGTAAACAGAGAAATAACATGATACTTATGCAACAAAAACAACAAGCACTTAATAAGACTTTCATCATATAAGCATTAAAAATGTTCAGAAGCATACAAATACTACAACTATTACAAACTTTAAGTCTGAAATATAAATCAAAGTATTTATGCAGAACAAATTAAAATGCAGTGCCTAAAATGTAATGCATAACTAAAGTTCTTCAGGGTAGGGTATGTTCATCGCATCCAGTCGTTCAGATATAGATTCAAGACAAGCCTTCAGCTCTTGATAATCTCTTCTCTGAGTTTCTCTGATGTCATCTAGCTTTGCCAGAACAGATAGCTCAAAAGTAGAAAGAGGCTTGGGCTCTTCAGCTCCTTCCTCTTCTTCAGTTTGAACTTCAGGTTGAGACGGCTCTGTAGTCTCAGCAGTAGGAACATCTTCCTTTGCTATCCAACCAGCATCTGTTTTCACTAGCTTCATCATTTTCAGAGCTCTATCCTTGATATCATGAACATCTCTGGTGACCTCTCTTGCTTCACCAGTTAAGGGAACTTTATAGAACACCAATACCTTGCTTATGAACACAGCATATGGACACTTGCAGTCCATTAACCTCCTTGTCTTTAGCATTATGTCTTCTACCACATATACCCAATCAACTTGAATGTTGTTCTTAAAAGCTGCGAGCAGTGCCATATCTTCTTCACTGATTTGTGCGTGATTGCTCCCCCTTGCTGCCAGAATCCAAACAATTACATAATGTAGGAGTCTATCTTCCACTCGTAGACCTCCAGCATTATATGTAATTTTCCTCTTTTCTTTTCTTTTGTATTCTTTATTAGCCTCCCAGGCTGAAACATCCCTCAGCATACTCATAAAAAACGTATCTTTACCTATTGAGAAATTTTTCATCTTTAATTCATTGAAGGTAGGTTTAATACCATTTCTGGTTAATCCACCAATCTTCAAAAATACATCAACAGATAGAGTAACTTTTATTCCTTTAACTTCTGAAACCAAAGCACCATTTTCATCTCTTCCCAAATTTGAGTAAAAGACCCTAACAAGATCAGGGTAGTACAGTCCACTTAACCCAACAAATTTGCTAACTCCTTGACAAGATAACAGAGTAGGAAATGTAAAACCTTGCTCTATAAGCCAAGACGAGTAGAGTACCTTTGGAGCCACAATGTCTTTGCAAGCAAAAGACTCATTGAAAGTTTCCTCTTGAGACTTCCTTGTGAACCACGAATGAGAATATTCTTCTTCAGGTTCTGGACGAGAGGACTCTTGTTTCTTCTTTTTAGATGTACCTTGACCTTGAGTAGTAGGACGAGGGTAATCTCTGTTGGCTTTGTGCTTTACACGCTTTCCTTTGCCAAGACTTTCCATGAATGGGGCTTAGGGTTAGGTTTTGAAAGAGATTTTGAGATAGAAAAGGGAACCAGGGGTTTCGTTCGTTTTAGTTTGAAGCAAAAAATGGAGAGAGTTTTGAATTAATTTGAATTCGAAACAGATTTAAAGAGGGTTTTTGAGTACTTAAAAAAAACACAGGGGTTCGCGTCAGGTAATCGATTAACCCAGTTGGTAATCGATTATCTCGCAACTGAAACAGGGTAATTATGCAAGTGAGTGAGTGGTAATCGATTAACCCGCATGGTAATCGATTATCACAGTGGGTATGCATCAGAAATTGCATCAAAGTAGCAGAGGTAGTCGATTACTGAAAATTGATAATCGATTACTGCTGTTGATTTTTCAGCAATTTCTTCATTTCTTCCAATGGTAATCGATTAACCCGATAGGTAATCGATTATCACAGAGAAATGTGTGCAGATACAGGGCATACTGTGTTTTGTGTGATTTCCTATTATGAGTGCACATACATCAAGTTTAAACCTATAAGTGCTTAGCAATTTCATGCATATTCACACAATCATACTTTAATTATGAGATTTAGGATAGATTGGACTCACTAATGATACCAAGATTGGTTCTTAGCTTGAAAAATCTTTCCTTTGGTAGAGGCTTTGTAAAGATGTCAGCAAGTTGATCTTCTGACATTATGAATTTGATGTCACAGTCTCCTTTCTCTACATGATCTCTGATAAAGTGATGTCTAACTTCAATGTGCTTAGTTCTTGAGTGTAGAATAGGATTCCTTGAAATGTTAATTGCACTTGTGTTGTCACACTTCAGTGGTATGTGATCAATCTTCAAACCAAAGTCTTGAAGTTGATGTTTAAACCAAATTGACTGAGCACAGCAGCTTCCAGCAGCTATATACTCAGCTTCAGCAGTTGAGAGTGCTACACAAGCTTGTTTCTTGCTCTGCCACGATATGAGACATTCTCCAAACGTGTGGCACGTTCCACTTGTACTTTTCCTATCCAATTTACAACCAGCAAAATCGGAGTCAGAGTAACCAGTTAAAGATGGAGAAGTACCTTTAGGATACCACAATCCAACATTGATTGTGCCTTTCAAATACTTCAGTATTTTCTTTACAGCCTTCAGATGTGATTCCTTTGGTTTTGATTGGAATCTAGCACATACACATACACTGTACATGATGTCAGGTCTGCTAGCTGTTAGATACAGAAGAGATCCAATGATCCCTCTATACATTGATTCTTCAACATCTTTTCCTGCAATATCACTATCTAGATAACAATTAGTAGACATAGGAGTATTTGATATCTTACAATTCTCCATATCAAATTTCTTTAACAGTTCTTTGCTATATTTAGTTTGATGTAGAAAAATTCCATTTTCCATTTGTTTGACTTGTAGTCCTAGGAAGAAGCTTAATTCTCCCATCATAGACATATCAAACTCCTTCTGCATATTGGAAACAAATTCTCCACAAAGAGATTGGTTAGTTGATCCAAATATTATATCATCAACATAAATCTGAATCAGCAGAATATCTTTTGATTTTCTCTTTATGAAAAGAGTTTTATCAACATTACCTCTTTGAAAGTCATGAGTTAGTAGAAACTTACTCAGCCTTTCATACCATTTCCTTGGAGCTTGTTTCAGTCCATACAAAGCTTTCTTGAGCTTGTAAACATGCTTAGGTAATTTGCAGTCAACAAAACCAGGTGGTTGAGCTACATAAACTTCTTCATCAATTAAACCATTTAAAAATGCACTTTTCACATCCATTTGATATAGTTTGAAATCAAACACACAAGCAAATGCAAGTAAAAGCCTAACAGCTTCTAATCTAGCAACTGGAGCATATGTTTCACCAAAGTCTATACCTTCCTGTTGATTGTATCCTTTGGCTACTAATCTAGCTTTATTTTTAACTATAACACCTTCTTCATTTAGTTTGTTTCTGAAAACCCATTTTGTACCAATGATATTCATATTCTTATTGAAAGGAACTAAAATCCAAACATCATTTCTTTTGAATTGATTCAGTTCATCATGCATGGCCATTATCCAGAATTCATCTTTTAATGCATGTTCCACACATAATGGTTCAATTTGAGAAACAAATGCCATATCATCACTTAGAAGATTAAAAGAGTGTCTAGTAGAAACTCCCTTATTTATATCTCCAAGAATGTTATCCAGAGATAGATCTTTGGGTTTCCTCCATTCTTTGGGTAGTGATGTGTCTTCAGATGGTGTTTTCTGCTGTAGTTCCAGTTTTTCTTCTTCTTGTGTAATACTGTCACCTATCTCATCTTCATCATTAAGAGATTTTCCAACACTGCCTGAGCCTAGTATTCTGCCTTTGTTGTTATCTCCATATGTTACAGATCCTCCTTCTTTTTCCTGTAATGAGATAAATTTGCTTTTATCTCCTGTCATGTGTCTTGAGCAGCCGCTGTCTAAGTACCACATTGATTGCTTTGCTCTCAAGCACACCTGCAACACAAGTTATTCAATTTGATTTTGGTACCCAATGGATCTTGGGTCCTGGAGAATCAGTGAGTACATAATCTAATTTCTTAATCCATTTATATTTTCCACTAGGAATGCCAAATTTCCTTATCATGCATCTGTAGTAGTTATGACCAGATTTCATACAATAGTTACATGAGTGGGAATTAATGGATTTCATAACATTAACATTCTGTTTTTCTTTATCCTTTGCTTTTAATGCAGCATACAATGTTTCACAGTTCTCACATGGTGACTTTAGTTTAGAGATATCTGAAAGTAGTTTCCTGTTATCATTCTCTAAATCAGAAATTTTATCTCTCATGTGTGTCATTTTCTTTTTGTAAACATTATTTGATTTTTCTAATTTCTTTGCTTCAGCATACAGTTCAGCAAATGCATTTTGCAATTCATCATACGAGTCAATAGATGAGTCAGAATCATATACCTCATAATCTGAATTATGTTTGGTCATGAGACAGAGATTTGCTTCCTGATCCTCATCACTATCACTTGAAGTTGTTGAGGCATTCTCTTCCCATGCTATGTATGCTTTCTTTTTCTTTGATCTGAACTTTTGTTTCGTCTCCTCATTCTTTTTCAGGCTTGGACAGTCAGCTCTCATGTGTCCAGCTTTTCCACATTCAAAACATTTGAACTTTGGAGATGAGTTTTCATTCTTCTTGAAGGATTTCTTCTGACTGGAGAATCTCTTATTGTTGTTCTTCCTTCTCATGAATTTTCTGAAATTCTTCACCATTAGATTTAATTCTTCTTGTTCAGAACTTTCATTGCTGCTATCCTCTTCATCACTTGAGGATTCTTTTACCTTTAAGGCCAGACCTTTTGCCTTTTTATCTTTTTGTTCTTCATCAGCAATCCTTGACAGATCCATCTCATATTCTCTTAGCTTTCCAAATAACTCAGCACTTGTCATCTGAGCTAAGTTCTTTGACTCTGTAATTACTGTGACAGTTGGTTGCCATCTTCTGTTTAGTGACTTCAGGATTTTGACATTTACTTCTTCTTCCACGAAGTCTTTCCCTAATCCTTTTAGGTGATTTATTATGTGAATGAACCTCTTTTGCATATCCATGACAGTTTCACCTTGATTCATTCTGAAGGTTTCATATTCCTGAATGAGTGTGTTCTTTCTAGCTCTTCTCACTTCTGGAGTTCCTTCATGTGTTACTTGGATTAAATCCCAAGCTTCCTTTGCTGTAGAACAAGCTGAAATTCTAAAAAATTCATCAGAATTTAGTGCAGAATGTATGATATTTAAAGCTTTTGCATCATTCTCTGCTCTTCTAATTTCACTTTGATCCCAGCCATCATATGGTTTCTCAATTTCTTTTCCTCCCTCTATCTTAGTGGGTATTTTGTAATCTGTGATTACAGCCTGCCAAATATTTCTATGAACAGATTCCATGAAAATTTTCATTCTAACTTTCCAAAAGGGATAGTTATCTCCACAAAACAATGGGGGTCTGTTTATAGAAGCACCTTCAGCAAACGGTAATTGATTACCAGCCATCTAACCTTTCTAAAGATCTAGTCTTGAATGTTTTACAAGATACAGCTCTGGTACCAATTGTTGGTCCCTACGGTTAGAATCTAGAAGGGGGGGTTGAATAGATTCTATGTTAGTTTTCCTTTTCTTGTTTGCTTTCTAAATCTTTACCAAACAAATCTTGATTTAAAACAAACCTTTAAACATAAAAAGTAATTCAGAGTTATATATGCACAGCTTATCCAACAAGATTTGAATAACACAATTAATACAAGATATGTAAAGATTGAATTTATCAATTACCAAGAATCTTTAAAGTTCAGTTTCTGCAGATAATGTTTTTCTTCATACAACATTAATCAAGAAACTTATACAGAATGTAAAGAGTGTAAGAGTTAAGAAAATCATGCACCAAGATATATACTGGTTCAGCCATCCAAAGGCCTACATCCAGTTTCAGATTTAGATACACCTCTAAATCCAGTCAAATCCACTATTGATATTCTTTACATGCACCCTGCACAAGCAATATCCAATCAATGAATTTAACAAGCAAATCTTGACACCCACAAGATTAACAAACCATTTCTTGACTCCACAAGAAACATATAACCCAAGAATATTGATCCCACAATATCCTACTTGAGAAAAACCTATCTCAAGATTTCTTTTTACACAACTCTTCCAGAGATTCTCTAATCTCAAGAGTTAAAACCATTCAAACAATAACAAAAGATCAGAAACGAGTACACCTGTTCGTGTAGATATGATCTTCAACAACGTAAACCAGTTTAGAATGAATTTTCTATATGAACTTCATCTTCTTGAATTGATCTTGCACACTTCTTTTTCCAAAAGTTGATTTTCAGCAGATATGTTCTTTCTTTCTTTTTCAGAAAATCTTTTTCTCTTTTGCAGTAATGTGTATTCTAAAAAAAGTCTCTCTTGTTCGTGTAAGTATCTCTCTTTTTTCTGTGTGTGAAAATTCTCTTTTAAAAGCTTCAGTTTTAATCTTATTTAAAGACAATTTTCATGTGCAAGGAAACAGTTATTTCAGTTATATTCATAACGGAGATAATCTATTACCTGTGATGGTAATCTATTACCACGAGTTAGAATAACTGAACTAATTATTTCAGCTCCTGTTTTAATCTATTACCTAACATGGTAACCGATTAACACGATGCCAAAATAACACAAAACTCACATTTGGAACAGAGGTAATCGATTACTTTAAAGAGATAATCGATTAACACGATCCTTTTTCCTCTTGAAATCATCAGAATCAGTTTGGTAATCTATTACCACACATGGTAATCGATTATTCCAGTATCAATCAGTTTTTCAACATGAGTCAGGTAATCTATTACCAGTTCAGGTAATCTATTCCTTAACTCAGAAAATTTCTGATGTTTTCAAGTTTTCATTTAAAGTCTCAAACACTCAGTAAATTAATACTTCATGTTCTCAACAATGAATGAAATAAGAAAAATGAGTATTATGATATTTTCACCTTCATGTTAATTACTAATTTTTAACACATAACAAACAAACACATACAAGCCTAATCTTTTAAACAATCAATACATTATCCTTTTGACATAGGCTTAAAATAAAAAGCAACATGAGCAAAACATCAAAACTAAAACTTCTAGGGAACATCTTCCAGATGTAGATTCTTCAATCTTCAACATCTTGGAGTGCCTTTGGTGTATCTCCATCTCTCCTTAAGTGTTCAAAGTAGTAAATCCGTGTAGTACTTGTGAGAGGGTCCTTGGAAGTCCTTGGTATTTTCCAAGCTCTTACATAGGTTTACTTGCTTAAAACGCCTAGTTTATGTTTTCTTGTCTTTATGTTTTCATGCCATTTATGTTTTAAGCAATTTATGTTTTCAAGAAATTTATGTTTCCAAGTCTTGATTGCATTGCTTAATTGTACACATTAGGCACTTGCTTGTTATTTTTCTTTTGAAAAGAACTTTGTGAAAACATTTTGTGCAAGGCAAAGTACAAAGGGGTTTAGAGATTTTTACTTGAAGAGGCTTGGTTATTAAGTGGCTCGATAGTAGCTCACCTCCCTCCATAGTTCAATTTGTACTCTTAGACCTCTAAGTGCCAAGTCTAAGCACTTCAAAAATATTATTTTCTTAAAATCTATTTTTGTGTGAAGAGAAAAAAATCTTGTTGTTTAAAATGTCTCAACAATCCAACTATAGTGGAAGTGATAGCTCTCCTAAAAGCATTTCTTACTTAACAAAAGAGCTAAAATCACTTAAACTATGGAAGAAGCAAGAGGCCTTTCAAAAAGAGAAGGAGAAAATTGAAAGAGAGGCTAAACTTGCTATCCTAGATGAGAAGTTGAGAATTCTTAAACAAGAAGAAGAAAAATTGAAAGAAGACATGAGAAAACACAAAAGAAGAAGAAAAATGAAAATCAAAACAAAAGAAGAAATAGAAAAAAAGAAAGAGCTTTGTGCAGGGAAGAGTAAAGAGGAAGAAATATCCTCTAAAGGATTTGTGATTAAAGAGAATTGTTTTAGTACTAAAAATCCTATGAAAAAAATTCTCTTTATTCATAAAGATCTTAACTCTTGCCCTCATTCTGCCACTAGTCTTGAGGAGGAGATTCATAAATCCATTATTTTTAAAGAAAAAGAGTCTCAACTTCAAGATTTGGTGAAGGAGAAGTGGACTTCACTTAGTTCCACTTCTCATGCTACTTCCTTGGTGGTGCCCAAGGTAGATAGCCTTCGTTTGTGTAGGACTTTTCCTACTTTAGTTGTGTCAGTAATGCACCCAATTTATGGAATATATTATTTGTTGGATATAACATCTGAACCTTCAAGGTTCCTTGTGACAAATTCTTTTCATAACTATCCAACAAATAATATAATCCAAAATTGTTTAGGAAATTTCTTAGTAGTATTTTCCTTATTTTCTAGGAAATGCCTAGGTTACCACATAGGGTACTTTAGGCAAGATGTTCTAGTTTTTAGGATTAAGTCTTTAGTGTGTTATAGTCTTAGTTTTAGCACTTTCTTAGGGTTTAGTAATATACCTAGACTATGTTTAGGAGAGAATCCTATTCATTATTTTAGAAGGTCTAGTATCATTAATTTCTTTAGGTTCTATGAAAGGATTCCTCTTAGGATATACCTTTCACATTTATTGATTGACAATATCACCTCTAATGAATGGTATTATATATTTGTAGGTGTGGATGATCATCATGAAGACCCTCGAGATTTGAGGTCAAATCCTTTTCAAGAGGGAGGGGATGATAGACTATGGCCAAGGCCAAGGAATCCAAGAGGAGATACATTAAAAGAACCAAGAGGAATGGGATGATTTTGAAGACCTTTTTCATATGTTGTAAATATCTTGTACATAGTTCTCTTGTATAGGCTTATTTTTGCCTTTGTATTTGTGAGGCACTTTAGTTTCTTTTATTAGTCATTACATATTGATTCTAGGGTGGGTTACTTGGAGAGTTTGACTCCATTTAACCTCTATTGTTGATACACTCATTTTCTATTTTTCCAGTAGTAGAAGTGGGGTGACATTTAGCAATGCTTGAGGGTGTGACTAGTAATTGGCCCAGAATTGGGCCTAGGCAAAATTTTACATATTAGACTCATTTTGCTCCTAATTTTTCATAGATTTGATTTAGCTAGGTCTCATCATCATTGGATGAACCTAACTAAACCAAATCAAACATTTTTGAAATAATCAAAGTGAGCAAAATAGGACCTTGGCCGCCCACCTTTGCCTAGCTCTTTGTCTTGGCCAAATTGCTTATCCTTTCTCAAAGTTGAGAAGCTTGTGCTACAAGCTTCTCCTAGCTTGCTTCCCAAGCAAGCTAAGTGATAAGCTTGCTCCACAAGCCTCTTAACTAGCTTGGATGGTCAAGCCAACCAAACCATGGTTCACTTGAACCATGGTTAAGGTTAGCTTGCTCCATAAGCTACCTACTTCTATAAATTTGTAAACCTTTCATTTTCCCTCACTTTGGATGAATGAAATCAGAATTTCTAAAAGAATTCTCTCTTCTCAAAGTCTCAAAACCGTGGAGAACAAGTTCTCCCTAGTTCCTTCACAAAGGTTTCCACCTTTGTGCCTTGGAGCCTCCATCTTCTACTTCTTCAAGGAGTAACCGAGCACTCCTTAGTGCTTCTTCACCATTGGAGCTTCTTCAAAGGTGTTTCTTCATCATTGGAGTGTCTAACCTCAAGAGAAGAAAGGGACTTAGCATGGTTCAACTTGAAGAACATCAATCTTCTCCAAGTGGTTCCACCACATCTCATACAGTCAAAAATCATACTTAGATAATATATCCTAAATTTATCTTGGATATATCTTCATACTTAACTCTTAATATGATGATATCACATCCTAAGGTCAATCTCATTAATACACAAACATCCACTAATTGATCCATAAAGTCATCTATCCTCATATCAACATACATGCATATCAAATCATATTAGAATACCTATTTTAAACCTTCATATATACCATCCCTAAGCATATACGAATCAATCATCGCTTACACCATAAAGCATGAATCAATCTTACCACATGACATCATATCACCTTAAACAACCTCTCAATGACAAAACCTCAAAACATCATATCCAAATCTATTTTTATCCTTGCTATGCCTAACAACTCAAAAACATCATGACAACATATACCTACCTCCAACAACTGTAAAAGCAATTGACACTCAGAGAGTTATACTCATCCAAATGATCTCAAACCTATCTCAAAAGAAAGCTAAGAAAATAAGCTACAACTCTTATGAAGACATAAGATTCCAAGATCATCTTCTTAGCTAAAAATTTTAAAAACCTCAGCAGATATATTTGGCGCTTACAGCTAGACCTTTGATCACTAAAGTAGCTATAACTGGAGTTCTAGACCCCCGTTTTACCTAATTCTAGTTCCATTGGAAAGATAACGTCCAAGGCTACAACTTTTGTGAAGACCATAAAATCTAAATCTGTCAATACGGTACTGATATTGGCACAACAAGACTGCAACGAAAATATTCCCTACACCATACAACAATAGTGTACTAACATCCCACAAAATACCTCAACCATTCCAAACTCACTCCTCAACTTCATATTCAAGCTTTCTACTACAATCCTAAACCAAAACAACTCACATATTCAACACAAAAGACTTACATCTGAAGTAAAATCCCCATGCAACCTAACCCCTAACTAGGTTAATATGCAAGCACTAAAACTTAAGGAAATCACCAAAACTTTGACCTTTCATCAAGAACACTCAAAGCTCTAATGCTCAACACATAACCTCTTAGATTCAATCACTAGAACTATAGCTTTCAGAAACTCTACAAATCGTAAACTCTTAATACACTCGACAAATCAATGTCTCGCCCATATTCAAGGTTCTGATAGTTCTAGTTGGTTAGCACAAGGCTTCGTCCACTACTACTAGCACATATGCTCGCAACACGAGCGATACCACTCAACCACTACTTCTTACATAAGCAAGAAGTATCAAAACAAATAAGCAATTATGAATAGCATCAACTAAGCTATATCATGTCTTTCAGCCAAACTATGAAAAAATAATATAAGTGTAAGCACAACACTAACAACACAAGGGAAACATCATCATCATCATCATCATTATCCTCATCATAAAGCAAAACATATTCCATCATTCATCTACCAAACAAGCATAGTAAACTCATAACTCACGGCCGATTGGATCGACCTGCTCTGATACCACTAAATGTGACACCCTTACTACCCCAACACATATAAATATTAATCATATAAATAAACTAAAGAATAAAGTTTTTAACGTTGGTAAAAGGGTTCACATAAAACCTTCATATTCATTTATCAATAACCAACATAATAATTGAAAATAAAACTTGAAAGTTTACAAATTGTTTTCAAAATCATATTTACAATTCCAAATCCATATCAAATCTATGTCCTAAAAATCCTCTGCCCCGATGTCACAATATCAGAGCATACCCATAATTCAACTGTTGGCATTCTACTCGTAGCCGGATCTTCCTCACCTAAAACATCCACAATTTATACGGTGAGAAAAAGAAATATCTATATGCAAAGTACATACCACCACATCATAATGAAATCTCATCATAATTCATATATATAAGCATGTATCATAATTTATCAATCCATCACCATCCACACCATTTTACGTTTAACAATATCATTTTCACGTCCATAATTCAAGCCAATCTTACAATTAACACTATGCCAAGACCTCGCCGCATCTGACACAAGTGATACGGGTTAATTGTCTCACTCAACCCACACCATACCAGGGTTCGTATCATCCCTGATCATCTAGGAGTACGCTCGTCCCTGAAGCGTCACCTACCCAGGGTTCGTATCATCCCTGATCATTCAGGAGTACGCTCGTCCCTGAAGCATCACCTACCCAGGGTTCGTATCATCCCTGATCATTCAGGAGTACGCTCGTCCCTGAAGCATCACCTATCCAGGGTTCGTATCATCCCTGATCACTCAGGAGTACGCTCGTCCCTGAAACATGAATGTGAGGAACCACAATCACATTACAATCCATACAATCTCTTGCAATTAACCCTATGTCAGGGCTGCCATAATCGACATAAGTGGTGTGTGTTAACTGTCTTACTCATCCCACACCATACTAGGGTCACGCCCTCCCTGTAGCACCACTTACCCAGGGGTCGTGCCATCCCTAGTCACTAGTGTGAGGAAACACATCACAATCACAACCTTAATCATGTCCATACAACATCTCATCTCATATCACGATTTCATATCACATACACAATTTCATATCACATACTCAACAGATAAGTCTAACAAAATAAGGGTTTACACATCCTCACGCAATTCACCATGAATACTCATTATAACAATAATATAAAACTCAGTTAATTCCCCAGTTTAATACAATATTAAATCAATAGAATTATCAATTTAATATAACATTCATAAATGTAATAATAATCAATAAATTAGCAATTTAATATAATTTTAATACAAACGATAAAATCTCCAATTATTCCAAAACCCAACTCACAAGCACTTTTCTACGATTTCGTTCTCCCTCTTAGATCATCATTCTTACAAATTAAATATGTATTTCTAATCCTCAACACATACAGAATCTACTAGGATAATCAATTTCTCAAACAGAAATATTCCAATTTTCCCTAAAACCTAGCTTACAGGCACTTTTCTACAATTTCGCTCTCTCTCCCAGAGCATCATTTTTTACAAATAAATCATATATTCATAATCCTAAATTCATATAGAATCACTTAAAACCAAGAATTCTCCAAACAGAAATAATTATAAAATTAGGGTTCTTCCTCTACTCAATTCCCTCGTGTAACTCTACATATAAATAATTCCTTTTTCCCCCGTACCTAGATAAATAGGAACTAGGGCAGAACCTCCTCCTCTTTTCCTTAAACAGGGACCGGAACTAAAACTAGGGTAGAACCTCCTTCTCTAGATTCCTCTTGGTCTACAGAAAGAAGGAGAGGGAAAGAAGAGAGAACAGAAGATAAGAAAGAATGAGAATGAGAGGTGTGTGAAAAATGAGAAGTGAAGCCCCCTATTTATAGGAATCTGCCTCACTAACCCGGAACGACCCTTTCCAAAAGTGGAACGGCCGTTCTGGACCCTCCAGAACCACGCAAAAATCTCAACTGGAACGGCCCGTTCTCAATCCCAGCAGAACGGCCCGTTCCAATTCCAGAACGGCCCGTTCTCCAAACCAGAACGACCCGTTCTCCAACCGGAACGGCCCGTTCTCAACTACGTTTTTTAGGCAAATTCTTTATTTCGGAACGGCCAGTTTCACTTTTGAAACGGCCCGTTCCGGGCAACGAATTGGACCCAAGGCCCATTGAAAATTGGGTTGTTACATTGTTTTCCTTTAACTATTATACAGGTGATCATCAACGTGAAGCTGAGGATGTTGGTGATGAAGCTTAGGCTTCTATGTTGGGTTTTGCTCTGATAGGACATGTGACATCGGGACATAGATAGGATTAGTTTAAGATGTTCTTATTAAATTATTTTGGAAAATTCAGTTTTATTTCTTTGTAATTTTACTGGCATGTTATTTGGATTAAGTTTATGAATGTGAACTCTTTACCCTTACGTGGTTGAAAATTTTATTTTTATTGATTTTTTTATAACTACTGTATATGTATGTTGGGGTAGAGGGTGTCACATTAAGTGGTATCAGAGCAGGTCGATCCAATCGACCATGTGTGTTATGTGCTTATCACGACTCTGTTGTGTACTCTAACTGTGTCTTGTTTGTTGTGTACTTTGATGATGTTTTGCTTTGATGTTGATGATGTTCTTCTTGTGTTGATATTGTTGAGTTTGATATTGTTAAGTTATTTTGTAATTAGAGGGATGATAGTCATGATAGTTTTAGCTAATACCATTATGACCGCTCTTCTTCGTTCTTATGATTGCTTATTTGTTTGATACTTCTTGCTTATGTAAGAAGTAGTGGTTGAGTGATATCGCTTGTGTTGAAAGCATATGTGCGAGTAGTGGTAGACGAGATATTGTGCTAATATTGTAGGTATAGTATTAAGAGTTTACGATTGGTGGAATTTTTGAAAGCTATAGTTGTAGCCATTGAATCCAAGGATGATGTATGTTGAGAATTGGAGTTTTGGTATTCTTAAGGGAGATTGAAGTGTTGATGATTTCTAGAGTTTGATGGTTGCATGTTGACCTTTTATGGTTTAGGTAGCATGTGAATTTTAATTTTATAAGCCTTTTGTACTGAATATGTGAGTTGTTTGGTTTAGATTTGTAGTGGGAAACTTTGATATGAAGTTGAGGTGTGAGTTTGGAAGGGTTGAGGTATTTTTGTGGGCTTAGATATATTGATATACTATTGCTGTTTGGTGTAGAAGATATTTTCGTTGCAGTTTTGTTGTGCCATTATGAGTACCATATTGACAGATTTAGATTTTATGGTCTTCACAAAAGTTGTAGCCTTGGACGTTATCTTTCCAATGGAACTGGAATCAGGTAAAACTGAGGTCTAGAACTCTAGTTATAGCTACTTTGGTGATCAAAGGTCTAGCTGTAAGCGCTGAGTATATCTGCTGCGGTTTTTGAAATTTTTAGCTAAGAAGATGATATTTTTAGAATCTTATGTCTTCATAGGAGTTGTAGCTTATTCTCTTAGATTTCTTTTGAGATAGGTTTGAGATCATTTGGATGAGTATAACTCTCTGTGTGTTGTTTTCTTTGATAGTTGTTTTCTTTGATAGTTGTTGAAAGGAGAAGTAGGCTGTAATAATGTTTTCGGGTTAGTAGGCAATGCAAGGATAAGAATTGATTTTGTTAAGATGTTTTGGGGTGTTTTCATGTGGATTGAGAGGTTGTTTAAGGTTGTATGATGCTATGTGGTAAAGGTTGTTCATGTACATACTTATGGATGGTATATATGAAGGTTTAATGTAGGTATTCTAATATGATTTAATATGCATGTATGTTGATATGTGGATAGATGACCTTAGGGATCAATTGGTGAATGTCGTGTGGTTAGTGAGCTTGATCTTAGGGTGTGATATGATAATATTGTAGTTGAGGGTGGAGATATATCCAAGACGGTTGTATGTTAAGTTATCTAAGTATTACTATTTTATTTTATTTTATCTTATTTTATTTTATGTATTGATTTATTTATTTATTTATTTATCTATTTATTTTGATTGTATGAGATAAGTTTTCTAGTTCCTGTAAATTCCAGTTGAGGTAAACATGGATCTGTCTCAGGTAGAAGTTGTGTTTAAGTGGGGAGATATCTAAACTAGTTAGTGAGGGTAAGAGTTTTATGAAGTTAGCTTATTATTATTGAAAATTTATTGAAGGAATTTCTAAGATAGCATTGCCTTTAACTACATTCACTAGGAGGAGTATTGTGTTTATGTGGGATAGTAAGTATGAGAGTAGTTCCAACTCTTAAGGCAAGATTGACTAGTGTTAATATTATTGGATTTTAGTAAGTCTTTTGTGGAATATAGTAGTACTTATAGGATGAATTTGGATGCATTGTTGATGCAAGAAGGAAAGGTAGTAGCTTATGTTTCTAGGCAATTGAAAATTCATGAGAGGAACTACCTTATCTATGAGTTAGTGGCTATGATATTACATTAAGATTTGGAGACACTACTTATATGATTCTAAGCTTGAGGTATTTAGCGATTGTTAGAGTCTTAAATATCTTTTGACCAAAGGAGATAGTTGGAATTTCTTAAGGACTAGGATTTTAATCTCAGTTGCTATCTAGGTAAAGGCAATGTGGTGACAGATGCCTTGAGTAGGATGATCTTTCATCTATCGTTTTGATAATTTAAAGGTTAAATTTGATTGAAGAGTTTAGAGATTTAAGCTTGATTTGTGAGCTTACCCTTAGAAGCATTGAATTGAGTATGTCGAAGGTGACTAGTGAATTAATGGATGAGATTAGAGGAGCCTAAGAGTTAGATCCTTTCTTAGTGAACCAAGTGGAGAGGATTGGTAAAGGTATAGATAACCCTTTTCGAGTGGAAGTTGATGGTGTTTTGTGGTTTCAGGATAAAATCTATGTGCCTAATAATCTAAAATTAAGGAAGATGATCTTAGAAGAAGGCAATAAGAGTACTTTTAGTATTCACTTAGGAGCTATTAGATGGATTAGGACCTTAGGAGGATGTATGAGAGTGGCGTAGCGGAAGCGTGGTGGTCTAAGGTGAAGAGAGGAGTAGAGGAAGTTGTGAACTTGTGTGTAGTATTCCAAAAGTCTAAAGTGGAACATTAGAAAGTCTAAGGCAGGAGACATATCCATTTTTATTTGCTTTAGGTAATTTCGGGGACGAAATTTTTAAAAGGAGGGGAGAATTGTAACATTCCAAATTTTTCTACTAATACTACAAATAATTATTATTTATTTATGTATTTATGAAGATTATTTCCTTATAATTATTTTGATTAATTAAATGAGTTTGATTGAATTTTTAAAGGTTTTTATTAATAATCATTTATGAAAATTATTTTGTATAATATTATTAATTATGATATTTTGTTATAATTATTATTTAAAGAAAATCATGTTTTAAATTGTATTGATATGTTATTTTAATTTGATATATATATATATAAGTATTTATTTATTTATTATTTAAAAAATTCTGGATTTTGATGGTCCCGGAACGGGCCGTTCCACTTTGGGAACGGGCCGTTCCAATTCGAGCAAACATAGGAAAAATTTCAACCCAGAACGGGCCGTTCCAATTTGGGAACGGGCCGTTCCGGATGAGGTTTTAGAGAACAAGTATTGACCCCAGAACGGGCCGTCGAACGGCCCGTTATGGGAGAGGTTTTTGCACATGTTTTATTTGTCCAGAACGGGCCGTTCCGGATTCGGAACAGGTCGTTCTGGCCACGACCTGATGCTTAGAAATAGAATGTTTTTCACTCTCTAAAACTCATTTTTTCATTTTCTAATCTTCTTCCTCCTTTCTCTCTGAAGACGAAGGGGAACCTAGAGGGGGCGACCAACAAGATTCGGTTGCTGCTTATCGAGGTAAGGGGGGGAGTGAGAAACCTCGCTCTAGGTGTGGGATTGTATGCTGGGTAGTGGGATTGGCCCCCAATCCTGTGTTTGTTTCATTTTTTGTATGTTTATGTATGAGGGGTTTTTCCCAATTGTATCTGTTTTGCCTATTGTTTTCTTATTTGTAATTAATTGTATGAATTGAGATTTCTATGGTTTCCTATGGGAAACCTTAAGGGAATGCATTGATAATTGTAAGAGGAAAATTTTAAATGTTTTCTGTTTTACCTTCTGAGTTTTCTGTTGTGTTTCTTGATATTTGCTGAGTGTAAATATGTATATAATCTTGAAAATAAACAAGTTTTGATATGAATTAGAGTGCTCTGCGGGTTACTGTGGGAACCCTATGAGAAACAGGCAAAATATGAATGTTTTCTGTTTTGCTTTCTGATTGTTCTAATGTATTCCTTGTTGAATGAGATGTATAAATATGTGTTTATTTTTGAAAATAGATCAGTTTTGATATGATTTTGAGTGCTCTGTAGACACTATGTGAATATGATGAGATGATGTGAAAAGTGATAATGAGACATGATAATGTGATATGGGAATGAGAAATGATAATGTGATATGAGAATGCATAGAGTCTTGATTGACATGCATCATTTGCATAAGTGTTTTAAGGGAACGATATGGAATACAATGCCAAAGAAGGCCCCCTAGTGTAAAAGCTTTGGGGATTAGTCCTTGCGGATAGCTCGGTTTGGAAGTCCCAGTCTCGCCCATTGTGTGCATGGGATGTATCTTGCGCGGCTTAGCTATCCCGACGAGACTATGGTAGTATATCCTTCTAGTGAGAGTGCGCAGAGGGTGTGACCCGACATGTACTCCTATACTACTCTTCGTGTATTGCTAGCGACAATATGCCATGTGATGTTTTACTGGCACCAAATGCATGATAATATGTAGTCTGTGTCCATACTTATGCATTTTAATGTTATATGATAAAGTGATGGTTTATGTCTTGGATGAGTGTGATGTTATTATTAACTTATCTATGTTATACTTGTTTTATTTGTGTTTGGCTATTCGACATACATTTCTACACTGTGAGCTAGAGTGAGATGTTTTTCACTCCTTTTTCTCGTGTTGTTTTGCTTTAACTATTATACAGGTGATCATCAGCGTGAGGCTGAGGATGTTGGTGATGAAGCTTAGGCTTCTATATTGAGTTTTGTTCTGATAGAACATGTGACATCGGGACATAGATAGGATTAGTTTAAGATGTTCTTATTAAATTATTTTGGAAAATTCAGTTTTATTTCTTTGTAATTTTACTGGCATGTTATTTGGATTAAGTTTATGAATGTGAACTCTTTACCCTTACGTGGTTGGAAATTTTATTTTTATTGATTTTTTTTATAACTACTGTATATGTATGTTGGGGTAGAGGGTGTCACAATTGTACTTTTTATTAAATGATCAAGCACAATGAATTTTCTAGCACCAACCATTATATATATATATATATATATATAGTTATATATATTATATATAATTTATAAATATACTTTTATATGTTTATTTTTAGCTTTTTTAGTTAAAATGCAAAATAATATTGTCTTTTTATAATTTCATAAGTATTTTTAAATTAAAAGTTTTTTCCTAATTCATATTTTAATTTCTTATACTTCAAAATGACAACTTATTATTTAAATTAATTCATTTCTTATGTTTTAATGTTTAATCTTTTCATGAAAAAAATATTTTAGTTTCATAATTTTTTAATTATTTTTTTAGCAAAATATTTTTTATTTATACATAATTCTTAAATATAATAATTGTACAATAAAATTTTCTATTTTGAGAGGGATACATAATCCCTCATAGATTGTGACGGAATTTGTGATGAAATACAATTTTAAAAAATTTTCCGTCACAGAATCCATCACAAATTTATTCATTAAATTTTGTGACGGATTTTTGTGACGAAATATTTAGAGAGGAATCAAAATCCATCACTAAATCCGTCGCAAATTTTTTTATTTATTAGTGACCCCGTTTGTGACGGAATTGTTAGAGACGGAAATTTTTCCGTCACAACATCCGTCACAAACTCTAAAAATAAGTAGTCCGTCACAAAAATAAAATTTTCGTCACAAAAGTCGTCACTATTAGTGACGACATTTTATCCGTCACAAATTTTATTTTTTCTAGTAGTGATATATATATATATATATATATATATATATATATATATATATATATATATAGATGGGGGATCAATTTACTCTAAGAGTAATGGCACAAGAAACTAGGTGATCATCCATATTTCGATATTTTGTCCCATTTATTAAAAAATGCTTTGTGTGACACCCTTCTACCCCATAATAGATAAGTAACAACAATAAGAATAATTCAATAAATATAACATCAAGAAGGGTCCACATATTTTAATAAAAACTCATAGGTTCACAAATCTTGAAATAAATAGAAATAATAATAATAATAATAATAAAATTTTACTCTTAAAAGAAAATTATCAAGGTCTCTAAAAAAAAATGAAAGGGATCCAGAATTTACAAATATAAGGTGAATATAAAACTCCTAAAAATAAGTCTCCTCAAACGACAAATAACAATTCATAACTAAAGCATCCTAAATTCATGCCCCAATGTCACATCCTATCAGAGCAGAACCCTTTCCCTTTAGAACTCAACACTATGAGTGCCTTCATCTTCACCTAAAAGAAAACCACATAAAAACAGGACGGTGAGAGATAGATAACATCATATATGAACATAGAGCTACCCAATTCCCACCCCACACCGTGCACCAAAATATCATCATTAACTATAAACAACAAATACATCTCATATAATTACCAAACATCATTTTTTTTTCAATCATACAAGCTTTCATACACATGCTCACTATATGCTCATACACATCTCCTCTCCTAAGAGTCTCAACTTGGCACTCCGCACAATGGGCGTACCTCGTCAATTCCCTTAGTTGTTGCCAATGCGGGCATACCGTTCTCACACCCTCCCAGGGCCCGTATGTTGCACGGTTAAACACCCAGCGGCCCGTGCAAAGGCAATCCACCCACCGTTAAACCCTCTGTGGCCAGTGAGCTGCGCAGTTAAACACCCAACGGCCCACGCATGGAATGCCTCCCGTCATGGTCCCCCCTGTCTCAACCCCTCTCTGGGCCCAGGGTCCAATGCAATATAGCCACGTCTGGCTTCTCAAGCACCACATGCAACTCATAAGTCTCATGCAACTCATGCATCCCACGTAACTCATAATTAATGCATCTCCATTATATAACATCATCACATGTCAATAACAATCCATGCAATATCATCCTCACATGCCAGGTACCTATCATTAAGTTATCAACATCATAGATCACAAATTTCACATAATTCTTCACACACATCACAATATCTATGACATTCAGTTAATAATTTAACCATAACTCGAGATATACATATCCTTTCTAAGTGATCCCAACTCCATTAGAATCCTAACATCAATATCTACAACTTTCATGAAGAATACAAATCCTAATAAATTCGTTTAGGTTACCATTCAGGGCTCACAAAAATTGATGTTGTGGTTCGCACACAGACTGGAAGGCTCAAATTTCAACTCACATAACTTGATCAAATATTAATATTTTTACACGATTCTTGTGTCTAAATGGTAGCCCCAGATGTCTAGTTTCTAACAAAACAAACGGCACTCGATTTGGATAACTACACAGAAATATATCGCAAAATTACAAACGTATGTCGGGGTCCCGACGCCCGACGCCCAAAACTGGCGTTGAGCGCCCAAATCTCTGCCCAGACTCCCCTCTGTGAAATTAAACCTGCGTTTTACGAGTTCCAACAAGGTTTTTACCAATTTTCACTACTTCTACACCCCGTTGGTTCAGTTTAACTCCATTTATATTCTTCATACGTTCCAAATCAATCCATACACATCTCAAGCCTCAAAAATTGGTTTCCATTGGTTTTACAAAAAAAAAAAATCTAAACTCTTCTTAACACATAAAATTCAAGTCATCAAATTTAAGGATAAAGAATTAACAAGAAAGCCCCAATGGAATTCAAAGACAATTCAAGAAATAAGTTCTTCCAAATGAATTAAGAATTTAGAACATCGATTGCACAGATAATCGTTCAGAATTTTAAATAGAGTTCCTAGAGGGACTTAGGGATTGCCCTCACTACCCGAACACCTCTATATTCACATATGAAGAAACCCATCCCCCCGTACCTGGATGAGCAGAAGATGAATGGTCTTGGTGTGATCTAAGATCGTTCCTGAGTACTCTTCCTTAGAGCTCTTTGTTTCTCCTCTTTTTTTTCCTAACCCTTCAGAACGCAAATGAGGCAGATAGGGTTAACACCACCTGACTCCTTTCTTAAAATTAATCCATTGGACTGGGTCAACCCAACCCATTTTCCTTCTCTTCTGACCCACTTCTAATTTTCCTCAAAATAATTAAATAAAATAAATACATGTATATTATAAAATATTTTTTCTCTATAATAATAATATATTTCTGACCCTAAATATAATAATATAATTTCAATAACAAAATATCATATAAAATCAACCTTCTCTTAAAACATATAAATATTTATTTAAAAATGCTAATAAAAATACTTATTTAATACGTACAAAATAATTGTCCAAAATAATAATTATTTAAAACGTACAAAATAATATTCCTCTATAATTATTAAAATAATTATGACCAAATATCATCTAATAATAATAATAATAATAATAATAATAATAATAACCTTTTTGAAAATTGGGGTGTTACACTTTGCCATGACTAATTTAATTGTTCCTTGCTCTACATGTATGCTAAGTCAGACAAAGTAATTTCCAACAAAGTTTTGAATGCGACAAATATAATACATATTATTATATCTAACATGTGTGTTAGTGTTTCAGAAAAATATAAGTACAGGCAAGTTGAAGAACAGATGACACGTGCTACTTCTTAGAACCAAGATAAAGGAAGGAAAACTTCAAGCATCATACGGAACGATCAAACGAAGCCAAGTCTAGCATAAGAAGGAAAATGATCAACCTTCAGACGAAGCACATTCAAGAACGAGAAGAAGCCCATACAAACCACAAACGAAACTTCTTCAAGTACCAGACGAATATGAGTTAAGGCAAAGCACAACACACGGATCAAACGAAACAGAGTCAAGTGATAGATGAAATACGACATGAGCGCCAGACGATAATGGATCAAATACCAGACATAAGTGTGTCAAGCACAACCTAAAGCGCAACATAAGAACTTGGACGAAGGCTGGTCAAGAATTAATCAGACAAAAGTCAACTACATATCAGACAAAGGACAGCACAGACTGAAAAGCATTCCAGATAGAAATGAAGTCTGTCCATCTACAATGTTGACCAGACCAAAGGAAGTCAAAGCATTCATGACAAATTCTTAGACGAAGATCAAGTCTTGAGATGCACATGGACTACCAGAAGCAGACGAAGACTATCATGCAAGCATTTGAAGAATCAAGTCTCAAGGGACAACTCAAATATCGTCTACACTCATAGAAGAGCACACGAAGTCATTAAAATTGTGAGAAGAAAAAAGAAAGATAGAAAAGCACGTATCCATAAGTCAAAGCATGCATGTGTCAGAAAAAGTACATCACTTTTTCAGATAAAGACAATGTCTCTACAGCTACGATGACCGGAAAAGGACAAGAAAATCCTAGGTCACAGTTAAAGTCAGACACTGCAGCTAACAAAATGTAAAAGACTTCACGCAATGTCTATAAACAGAAAGCAACATTTAATGCAAGATCTAATGCATTAAATGAAAGATCGAACTAGTCATGAACGACTACATTCTACTTCAACAGACACTTGCAACGAGTAAATTTTACAGAGACTATAAATATGTCATGACTTCAAACCTGGAATGGTTGGTGAAAGCCCAAGAAACAAAGAAACCAGAGACAGAGCATACATAGTCAAATGTACAATATTATATTTATCTTTGTAGACTAAGGAGTTCTAAGTGTAACTTAGGAACAAAAACCTTAGTGAGTGTAGCAAATCTTTGTATTCTCTCTGTGAGAGTAAACCACACACTCAAAATAAATTATCTATCATTTGTAAAGCCTGAAGAGGCTAGGGAAAGAATACTTGTATAAGCTTGGAGAGGCTTGTCAAAGAATCCTCACTAAGAGCCTGAAGAGGCTGAACAAAGAATACTAACACTAATGAGTGAAGTTAGCGGGCCAGGAGTGGTCGATAATCCTTACTAAGAGCTTGAAGAGGTTGAACAAAGAATACTAGCGCTAATGAGTGAAGTTAGCGGGTTAGGAGTGGTCGATAATCCTCACTAAGAGGCTGAACAAAGAATACTAGCGCCAATGAGTGAAGTTGGCGAACCGGGAGTGGTTGATAATACTCGGGAACCAGGACTGGTTGAGAATACTCACTGAGAGCCTGAAGAGACTGAACAAAGAACACTAGTGCCAATGAGTGAAGTTGGCGAACCAGGAGTGGTTGATAATACTCGGGAACCAGGAGTGGTTGAGAATACTCACTAAGAGCCTAAAGAGGTTGAACAAAGAATACTAGCACTGACGAGTGAAGTTGGCGGGTCAGAAGTGGTTAACAATACTTGAAAAACCAAAAGTGGTGATAATACTTGTACTTAATTGAAAATCTAGTGGAACCCTTCAATTAAAGGAGACTGGACGTAGCTTAGTCTGAGCGAACCAGTATAAAAATCTTTGCACTATTTTTCACTTCTCAGACACAAATTTATTTATTTGGTATTTCATATTGAAAATCTTACTCACTGCGTATTTCACACTAAAACAACTTTTAGACGGAAAACATCTCTTGTTTAACTTATTACTGCAAGAAACACTTTCGTGCAAATGATAAAACTTGCAGACGCAAAACACTTTTAAATGTTATATTAAAAGTAAACGAGAAATGCATCTTAAATTTGAAAACATTAGTATGAAACATGAAAAAGCTTTTTATGCGAAAAGATTTCCTTAAACCTTCACACACACATATTCAACCCCCCGTTCTATGTGTTTTTCCTCTAACTTCAATGTAAACTTGCTAAAAGTAAAACTCTTCCTTTTCCTTTTTCATGTTCATCGTGCCAATAAATGTTTTGATATTGTTTATGGTAACATTTGTGGTATGTCTCTTGTTCCATCATATGCCCATGATAAATATTTGTGGCATTCACACTTTAAATCTAAGGTCTTCACACTATTTAAGACATTTTTAGCTTATGTTGAAAATCAATTAATTTCAAGCAAGTATTAGGATCTTGTGCACTCACTTCGGAGGCAAGTACATTTCTCATGATTTTCAAAAGTACCTTAAGCAAAAAGGTATTATATCTCAACACTCTTATCCATATACACCACACCAAAATGGCATTTCTAAGCGGAAGAATCAACACTTTCTTGTTGTCAACAGGACAATACTTCTTTAAGCATTAGTTCCATTTCATTTTTGGGTTGAAGCTTCGTCCACTACTATTTTTTTTATCAATCATCTTCCTTTTCTTTTGTTTTTCTAACACTCAACCCAATTATAATGATCACACTTTTAGTTGTGTCTATTTTGTTCATTAAGAACTTCACAAGCTTGGGGCATAATCTATGGATTATAGTCCTTCACACAAGGTGTTTTTTTTATGCTATGATGCCACTAATCATAGTTTTAGCAATTTGTGGAATGTGGTGTTCTTTGATCATCAATTTTTCTTTCCATGTCCTTCACGTGCCACTAATGATTTTGTTGCATTGCCCAATTTTCCCATTGTGTCTCATACTATTGAATGTTTCAAACCAAGATATACATACATTAGTATTAACCATCCTATCCCTCCCCAACACCAATCCTCTGCCAAAACTTCCATTAGCAATTCCACACAAGTCAAATCGGGTGTCTTGTCCTCTAGATAAGTTGATAGTTGTCTTAGTTACTTTTAATTGTACATATTTTAATAGACATTTATCTCATTTTATTTTAAATTAGATCATTACATGTTCTCTTTATCAAGCTTTAACACATGTTTGAATTACCAAGTGTAGGATTTAATGGTTGCAAATTTCAAGATAATTTAAGGTTATTTTTAGCCAATAATATTAACCTAAAGACATCCATCGCCAAGCTTAAATCACACTATTTGTGGGACGATTCTACTTTCGTGGGGCACCTTTCTTAAGTCATTCCTCATGACTTTATTATCACATGACAATCAGAGGACAACATGGTGACACCTTTAGGAGACAAATGCTCTCAACCTAATATTTGTGTAAATAGCTTTCAATCGCTTGACAAATGTTCTCAAACTAATGGAATTTCCCATTGGGATGTTGAATCGCCCATAGGGGTGGGTAGATGGACCTGGTTTTGCAGATTGATCCATAATTTCGCGGACTTCGCAGATAATGGATCCGTTTTTATTTTCAAAATTCATATGATTATATTTAATTTTTGAGTTTGGTGCATGAAGTCCGTGGATTTGGCAGATTAAATCTGTGGACTCACAGGCTAGTCCACGGACTTCATTAATTAATATTTTTTTAGATATTAAGACTTTAATATTAACTTGTGTATTTAATTTATTAAATTAATTTTAGATTAAAACTATGTTTAGTTGGTATGTATTTGTCATTTATATTATTTTTATGATATTTTGATGCTTTTATTATTGAAAGTTTGATACTATTATATAAGTATTTGTAATTATTTTTACTTTAATATTTTAATATTTAGTATTTTAAACCATTTTCACTATTGATAAACTTCAGTGTGGTGAAATTTAGCTTATGAATAAAAAAGATTTTTTCTTCTAATTTTATGCATTTTTATTTTTTTAAATAATTTTTTTGAATCATTATTTAGATTTGCGGACCAGTTAATTTATCCACAGATTTTGGCGGACTGGAAATGGACTTGAAAAATAAGTTCATTTATCTTACGGGTCAGACTTATCTAGTCCATATAAAACGTGGGTTTTACGAGTCAGGCCTTGAATAGGCCAGACTGGTTTGTATACCCACCCCTAACCACCCAACGAGCTTGAACAAGACAATATTTGTTTTTTGTATCAATTCAAATCGTGTGACAAATGTGTACAACTGTTGGGCGATATAATTTTTCTTTTTGGAATATCTGTTGATTATGTTTTGAACAAAAAGAGAGTTAAAGAGATATTGTATTATGGTTGAGAAAGTAGAGTAACAAGTTGTTGCATCTTTCCTTCATTGTATCCAACATCTTTATGGTTGCTCATAGGAATGGGTTACGAATCTTATCATTGTTTAGGTTAGATGTAGTAGAACTCACTTTTATGTATTATTGTAATGAATATAATTGTCTTTGTACTTCAATATCAATGTATTTACTTTTGTATTTAATGTTTGCTATGGTTTGATCACCCATGTCTTGTTTTATGACTTTGATTATCATTGGGGAATGTTCTTTTAACCTTGAACTAAAGTAATACACCTACTGAGTCCTACTTTAGGAATGGATGAGTGTTTAGTATCTTGAAAAAGTATCACTTAATACAAGTCACTTTGTTATATGATCAAAGGATTGATAGTTAATAAAGTGATTTAGTTTTTTTCTTCTAAGGGATTAGGCTTAAGAAAAGATTTATAATCGATGTGATTTTGAAGCTCAAAGATATTACATATTCTACCTTTTGAAATCATGCAAGTTCTGTGAAGTCTAACCCCAACATGTTGCTTTATATCTAAAAACACCTTATTATTGCTTCTTTAAGAATCTTAAAGACTTTCTTTTAGATAAACTTTATCGCTAATAGGAGTTTATGAATGTGTGTATCTATTTATTAATTGTAAAATGCTATAAGAACAACAAATCTTGGATAGATTGCCAAATATTATGCAATTTTAGAATATCTTGAACAATTTGGTTCACTTGCCAATAGAGTAACATAAGTATTCACCTTCTAAGTATGATTTCCCACCTATTTCCCTTAATGCTACTTTGTTTGTCATTTTTGTTTCTACATGCTATTCACAGGCAGTTAAGGATATTCGTTGGGTAAAAGCAATGCAACTTGAGCTTTAGACACTTTAGGAGAATTAGACTTGGGACATTGTCCCTTGTCCACCAAGTGTCAAACCCATAGGTTGCAAATTAATGGGTGTATTCTATGAATTTGAATATCGATAGTTCTCTCAATTGATATAAGTTCCGACTTGTCACTTTAGGGAACAAAAAAGAATATGGGATCAATTTCAATGACACATTTAATTTTCACCATCACAAAGATGCCTACAATTAGATTAGTGTTGTCCATTGCTTGTTCTAAAGGAAGGTCATTTCATCAAATGGATGTGAAGAATGTTTTTCTTCATGGTAATCTCAAAGAAAATATTTACATGACTTCTCTTCAAGGCCTATTTTCTTCTTCTTCCTGTGTGTGCAAGCTCAAATGTTCTTTATATGGCTTGTAAGAGGCTCCTAGAGCATGGTATGCAAAGTTTTGGTCTATACTTCTTGGCTTTTCCTTTATACAAAGTCAATATGATTCCTCTTTAATCATTCATCACATAGAAGCGAGTATTGTTCTTCTTCTTATTTATGTCGACAATATGGTCAATATTAGTTCTGATCATTCGTCGATACAACATCTTTAAAAAAAAAAGCTTCAAGTTGCATTTCATATGAAAGACCTTGGCGGTCTTCACTATTTGTAAGTCTTGAGGTTCATTTTGATTCCAAGGGTATTTTTCTCTATCAACAAAAGTATATTACAAATTTGATTTCCTTGGCTGGTTTACATTTTGCTACCCCAACCAATGGATACTTTTCTTGAGGTTATTGTCTAGGGATAGGAAAAATACTTGTACTCTTGAATATCTGCAGATAAAATCTGTCACAAATAATAAATGAGTGGTCTAATTGGATACTCGTATAATAGATATAAGTATTTTTTTACCCGTTTATAAATGGGCGGAGGTGGGTATGATACTATCTATACCCGTGGATACCTGCTAAATAATATTACTTAAATATTCATATTTTTATCTTATTTTTATTATTTTTATTATTTTAAAACAAAATTATCATTAATTACAAGTTTAAACATTAATATCAATTATTTATTTTAATATTTAAATATACTTAACATCATATATAAAATTAAAATTATTTACAATTTTTTTTAGTTTTAAAATAATTCACAAATATCTATGGACATTCATGAATACTCACGAGTATTTACAATGTTTATGGATACCTGCTAAACGAATATCCACACAGATATAGAACGGATTTTTATCTGGCGGGATAAATACAAATATCCTACTACTTGCTCCCATGATACTTCATTGTCATTCCTATTATTGTTAAATATCATTGTGATGAAGGAATCTTTTACCTGGTCCTTTGTTGTATCGTCAACTTGTGGATAATCTTAATTACTTGATAATTACTCATCCTTATATCTCATTTTTTTTACAACAGGTTAGCCAATTTATGCACACTCCTTGTAACCTTTATTTGGCTGTTGTTCATTGCATTATTCGATACTTGAAAGGTACCTCTCAAGGAGGTGTATTCTTTCCTATTGAAACATCTTTTAATTTGTTTGGTTATAGTGATGTTGATTGGGTTGGTTATCCAGATACTAAGAGATTTACTACCAGTTGGTGCACGTTTCGTAGTCCAAGACATTGATTTCTTGGAAAAGTATGCTACCAGTTGGTGCACGTTTCGTAGTCCAAGACATTGATTTCTCGGAAAAGTAAAAACAAGATATATTGTGTCTCCAAGTTTTCCACTAAATTTGAGTATGGAACTATGTCTACAACTTCTTCTCAAATAATTTAGCTTCATGGCCTTTAACTTGGCTTCTCTTAGTTAGCCACTACATCCCTCTATGTCGACAATATTAGTGCAATTCCGATTGCTACCAATACAAATTTTCACAAGCGCACTAAATATATTGAAGTTGCATATTTTCATTCTATTCGAGACATGAAAATCATGTTATTTATCTTCCGCACATTACCTTGCAGTTTCAGCTTGCGCATATTTTCACCAAAGTTGTTGCTCGTCCTCGTCATCAATTTCTCTATAGCAAATTGATGCTTCTTCATCATCAACAGCAATTTGTAGAGGGTGTTAATGAGAATATTTGTTATGATTGGTTTTTGTTATACTCAGATTTGTTCCCACTTTATTGAGTATAAATTTGGATTTAATTGCATATATTTATTGTATTTTATTTCCTGAATCAGGAATTGGAATATTTGTAATTAATAATTGTAGATATGTTTTTTTATTTAAGAGAAAGTGAGAATGCAAGCAAGGCATCGACCAAACTTCATTGTTTAAACTGAAATCCATACACACGCTTGTTCTATTTCTCCTTTGAAGGATGGCTTCTAGGACCAAATGTGCATATCTTATGATGAAGAGGGGTCCATGGTGAGAGGAACCGTGATCAGATACGATGCTGTACATCAACAGATTCTAGGGCTTCTTGCTTTGGTTGCCACTTGGCCAATACTTTGAGTATGCTTGGTGGATGAATCACACTTTAGAAAACGTGGACAATAAACAAAAAATTGTGGAGACATTGGGATTTTACCTAATGTCTTAATAATACTATATTCAATTTTAGGTTTATAACAAGTTAGTTTCTAATTTTTTCTGTCCAAATTTTATATACACATATATTATTACCTTGTAACCTGGGGCACAGATGAATGTCAAGTCACTCATGTTTCACTTTTTCCCTATACAGAATCACATTTCAGAACCTTGTTTGATACTTAAGGAATATAGTTGTCCTATATATTTAGCACTTCAGATTCCAACTTAGCCTGATTAATATCTGGAATAACCATAAAAAAACGTGCTATTCTGAAAACTGGTGGAATCTGATTTGAAGTTATCTCTTGTAGACGGATAAAAAACATTTATATTAGGATGATACAGGTGTTGGTGATATATATATATATATGTTCTTTTTTTTATTTTTTATTTTGCACTGAGGCAATTTGAGAAAGTGATATGTATGTTCTTTATTTAATTTTGCACTGCAGCAATTTGAGAAAGATCGTGAGCATCTTTGATTTGTTTTGTGGTTACCTTAGTCGGAAATGAATTGCTTGGATCAAACATCTATTCTACTAAATGACTGTAATATAAAGGCAACGATGAGTGATTCTTATATTCTAGGTGACACTCAACTTAGATTATTTTTTATTAGGGCTGTGAAAAAAATCTAATCAACCAGTTTGAATTTGAAAACGATATGCACCATTTAAAAAAATTATAACCAATTTAAAAAAAAAAATAAACCACATTATTTACACAAATGAATTTTAAAAATTAAATCGCATTAATAATTAGATATAATGTACTAGTGTTTCATTTTTAAATAATTAAATTAAATTAATTAATTTATATATTTTATATCTCACAATTTAGTGATTAACAGTATGGTATAAAATATTTGAATATTGTTTACAATTATTTTATTTAACTTTTTTTTATTGTCTTTATAGCTCATTAAAGTAAATGTAAGTTTTTAAATCACGTTTTATAATTAATTTTTCATATAAAAATATAGTTATTCAATGCTTTTGAGTTGACTTCTATGAGTTTATTTGTGTAAAAAAAATTCTTTTAAAAAATATTTTTTAATAAAATAAATAATTTTCTACCTTATATGATGTGTTTGTCTACTTAATTAGTCTTTGAGCTAATTGGTAAATTTTTTTAATTTATTTCTAAAGAGTGTATTAATCATGACTTTATTTACAATTTTGAAAAAATACTTTTTCTTAAAAAAATTAGTTTAAATTTGTTCAGTTTTTAAAATCAATTTAAAATTAGTTTGATTTTGAAATCATTTCAAAACCAATTTTAAAAATGTTTATAAAAGTAGTTTGATTTTCAACATATGGTTCAAATAGTTCATAAATTAGATTAATTTAATAAAATAGTACGGTGTAGTTCAGTGTGATTTATTTTAAGAAACCAAACCATACACATCCTTATTTTTTATTAATTAAAATTTATCAAAACCATCAATTTTATAGACTTTACAGTTTTTATTTATGTATGTTCAATAAAAGAAAATATTTAGTAAACTGTATTAAAGTAGATATCGCTAGCATCTCAATAAAGGGCATATTGAATTTTAGTTTAACTGCTGTGCTCTTGATATGTTAACAAATAGTTACGTAGATTAAATCATACCTATTCATATTTTTGTTTCTTCCGTCTTATACCTCTATATCTAAAATATGATTTGATTAAAAAAAAAAGAAGATGAAATGGAGAAAAAATGTAATAAGTTATCCAATTAGTATTTTTTGCAATTTTAATGCGTTTGAGCGTTGAAACTAAATGTATGACTTTGAAATAAAATGCGGCGATTGACAGCGTCCTAACAAAGCACCTAATTGTGATCTCTTTATCCACAATGGAGAGGGAATCTAAGACTTCCCTATCTAGCGTACAATGCATCCTTAGTTTTGATAATGCCATTTTCCTTGATAAAATACTTAATAATAAGTTATAGTATAAACAATAAATTAAAATTAAAAACAAAAGAAAATATGAAGTGTGTTGAAATAAACTCAAATTAACCAAGAAATTGGACTCAAGTAATTTATGCCCTAAACCTAAGTTACCTGAATTTGATCTTTAGTAGAAATATTTTTTTGCCAAGTTTTAATTACCTCCTCATGAAATCAGATTAGTTTAAAGTGAAATCTTATAACATTACAGTAAAAAAAATATATTAAAAAAAAACTTAAATTGTTTCTTAAAAGGGCGCTTCAAATACACTTTTACTTTGTTAACGAAATTAGAATCCACTGATCAGTGATCACTAAAGGCTATGATAACTTGCTCGTTGCTTGCTACTATCGTGAGAATGTAGAGTACTCAAGACATTTTATTCATTTGCTGCAGACTTTTTGTTTATATATTGTCCGTTTGTTTTTAAGATATGTAAAATTAATTTTGATAGAAGTCTTGATTTTGAACTGTTGAATGTATTCACAAATTAATCTTAGTCTCAAATATTACATTGGAACATGTGTACAATGTGAGTGTGAGGAATTGATTCATGGTGAAAATCAAGAAGGCCTAGTCAAGTGCCCCTACAAATGTTCATGCATAAGAAGTTGACATGGTCACTGCAGTAGCAAGCTATTGTACACCTGGTATAGAACCCATGTAAGATTATTAGTTGGATATGCTATGGAAGCAAACGACTCAAATGGAAGCATGGACAAAATGAAACATGCTCTCAACCTTATTTAAAATTTCATCATTTTGAAGAACTATATCATTAAATGAATGAAGGAGTTAAGCATAATTGATTAATGTGTTGAATTCATTGTTAAATCGTTCATACAGTACTCTAATTTGATCTTCAATAAAAATATTTTTTTTATCAGACTTTACTTATCTTTCAATCAAATCAAATTAATATAAGACAACGGTGCGAAACTAAAAAAAAAAATGAAATTAACTTGTCATTTCTTGTAAATTGTACAATGTCAAAGTATCTAAAATTCCAACTTATTTACAACAATTAAGCATTTATTAAGTTAGAAAAGTTTATACACCTACAATGTGATGCAGTTTACACCGTCATACAATAAATATTATATATGATTTCTGGTTGATACCATACAATTTTTTGCATGAACTATATATCACCATTAAATCCCTTTAACAAATTGAAATAAACGAGGTCCAATTGAAAAAAAAAAAAATTAGCTTGGATTGTTAGTTTATATTGCACTACTTTAATTCTGTAGGCCTTATTTATATAAGAAGAGAGAAGGCATCTAGCATCTATGGAAAGAAAATGGTAATGGCAAATACCAAAAAAGCAAAAAGTGGAATAGTGTTTGCCATAGCTAGCTAGGGGAGAAGTACTATTATTGCATGACAAATCAAAAGTAGAGGATGAGAACGCTTATGCTTCTATCGTGTTTCACAATCATATATATGATATAACTATTCTTATCAGTTATCAGTGATTTTGAGGGAATCCTTATCCTCCTTTTAAATCACAAAATCTGAACAATAGATGACAGTATAATATAACCATGTGACTTGCCACACTATAAATACAAACAGCTCCATGCATATTGTACCTACAACTAAGAGATAAGCAACCACTCATAACAAAACAAACACAAGCTTATTAGAAAGGGTTGTTTGAGTGTTGAGAGTGACACTTGAAAATCATTAAAAAGAGAAAATGGGAGCTAAGAGGTCATCTACTAACTCATTTTACAACATGTTCAAGTCATGTTTTTCAAGTGGGAATAGGTATGATGAGTATTGGGAAGGTAGTGGAAGTGGAAGAAGGATTTTTGCAAGTGATGAAGACAGAGCACATTGGGTTGCAGAGCCTGGCATTGACAGAAAAGCTTCTGATTTCATTGCTAGATACTATGCCACACGAGTCACTGACTCTGAGCAAAAATTTGCATCTTGAAATTGAATTTCCACATTGCTTCCAATTCATGCAAGTAGTTATAAATGCTTTGTGAATAATGATATTGTGATCACTGTATCATTCAAACAAGTCATTAACACTCTTAATTTCTCTCTTTCTTTGTATTCTTATCATATCATATATCAATGTCACACCTATCAGACTTAATTTCTCTCTTTTTTCTCTCTCTTTACTTTTCAAATAGATTTGTGGTATCCACAAATCAATTTTGTTTTCTGTGTTTTACTCAGAGCATTTCTACTTTTTGGTTCTCACCAGTTGTACTCATTAGTCATTTGGTAGTAGTGATATGTGATTGGGGGTGTAGATCCAATACTTGCTAATTCGGTAAAATAATGTGGTTATGTCGATTAATAATGTAATCCTTAAGTATGAAATTTTTTTTCTTACTAGAAGGGAAGCTTGAATTAATATGTTTATGCTTGAAAGTTTGTATATATCATCTATCAAGATTGGTGACGAGCTTTGACAGAAATGAAATTTTGATTTATACATGCTCCTATCATAATAAGACACCATTTCTGTTTTGGGTTTTGGACAGCAAATTTTATCTCAAAAGAGATGGATTAAAATAAATAAAAAGGAAGTCCTTTTCCAATTTTGAGGGCAAGTACATCTATAATTTTTTTATTGATGCATGCATGTCATTAATGTATAACTACTATATTATAAATTTGAGTACATGCACATTGAGTGAGAGTCACAATCTTCCCTCTTTTCTCTTCTTTTTCTCAACTAACTCACTTTTTATATTCTCTTTCTTTTTCTCATTATGCACTAATCTTCACACAGAACAACCTGTGGCTGAGAGTGAGATTAGTTTTTTAAGATTTTATAATGTTTTCAAATATAAATTTTTGTTATTATGAATATGTTTCTATACATTAAAATTAATTTTATTTTAAACTAAAGTGATTCTTGTTATTTTTTAATTTAAACTACGTTTTTCTAATTATTCTTATTTTGAGTATATGCTAAGTATTTTAGTTTGTCTATTGCATCGGATAAATATTTACTTTTATATAATTAAAATTATAATAATTCAAAATTATATATATTGATATGCATGTGTATATATATTACATTTTAAATTTACAACAAATACTTAAAATTGTGATATACAGGGTTATTTTTAAATTAAAATGAATAAATAATTAAGAAAATCAACTATTTAAATAAGTTTAAAAGGAAATATTTTGACCTTGAGGCATTGAAAGAGATCATTTATTTTGCTAAGTGTTCAAAAAGTCTAATTGAGGAAGTGAGAAGAGTGAGAGTTTCACTCGTCAAGTTGAAGATTATAGTTTATAATATAAGAATAAAGGCGTAGATAAATCCTATTGTCTTAAAAATATTATCAGTATAATATGCTATTATTTTTATAAAAATAAATAATAATAATAATAATAAAGAAAAAGACAATATATAATATTTACCGAGTTTTTCTAGTAAAATTGATATTAGCCAAGAAAAATACTCATTTGGGTTTTACAATATATAATCCTAGTGATGTTTTTCATAACATAGTTAAATTTATTTATTTATTTAGAAAAATCTCTATCTTTTGCATCAATCTTACAAATTGACGTGAAGAATTAAGAACCCAAACATTGAAAACATTTATCCAAACTCGCATCAAATGTTTATCTTTAATTGAATTTCACCTAAGTAAATATTTCTCATCAAAGATTTGGGTTAAATCTTATAACTCTTTGGGGATATATATATATATATATATATATATATATATATATATATATATATATATATATATATATATATATATATATATATATATAAAAGGAGGAATGTGTTTATTCTAGATAGAACCCGTTTATTTCAGGAGTAAGCTTAAGTAGACTTACTTCATTCAATAATTCAAGTGCTACATCAAATTTTAACGATCCAACCGTTGAATTTAAAGTTATTAATGTAAAGATCAAATCTACAAATTTTTTTAACAATTTGTAGACTTGATCTATGTATTAAGAATTGTAAATTCAACAGTTAGATATTATTAAAATTTATTGTAGAACATGAGTTATTGAACGAAGTAAGTCTAGGTAGACTTTATTCTCGAAGTAAACGGATCCCTCCTCTCTCTCTCTTTATACATACATACATACATACATACATATATATATATATATATATATATATATATATATATATATATATATATAATTTCGCTTATGGAATTATGATTTGGATCTTTCTAACTAGTGTTTTTAGAACATTGATTAAAGAATCAATGTGTAAAAAGTTATTATTGAAAATTATGATAAAATTGCACGGAAGAATGTGCAAATACATGTTTTATTAAAAGAATTACTTTTGATTCTTTAATCGATCAGTGCCTTTAGGACATTAATTAACATTTTCCCTTTGATTTTAATATAAGAGAAAATGAATTTTCACCAAGAGATTAAGTTAAATCTATTTCAATAAACTTGAATAATAAGTTTATGAAATAGACTATGAGTTTGTTTGGATATAAACTAAAAATACTTTTGAAAATTTTTGTAACACTATGCATATTTAGTAATTGTTGTTTTATTAAATTATTATGTGTTGGGATGATTTATTGTTTAATACCTTAATTGTTGAGGAACCCTAAGAATTTTGGGATCTTGAATACGTTTTAGTTGTTTAAGAATTTCTCTAAGCATGAGTCTTTGACCTGTTGGAGAAAAGTATATAAGGTTTTTTTTTAAAACTTGAGTTTTATAAGTTCATTTCTTGATAAATTTAGAGAGAGTCTATAAAGAGAGGAACTTTGGAACCATAAGTGGCCATGCTTCCTTTCGATTTTGTAGTTGACCTTTGATTCCTTCCTCAGAGCTAAGTGGAGTCGTGGTGTTGAGATTCAAGCTTGGAGATCTTTGAATATGAGTTTCGAGGTATCGTGCGGAGCTTCTAGGAGGAGCTTGTTTTCTTCATTCTTCTTCTCTGATTATTGTGAATTTAGAGGTAAATTAAGAAAGATAGAACTTTGATTCTTGATGGATTTGGGGGAATGAGTGTGGTTGATTTCAGTCAAATTGTGGCTAAATTGATGAATTGTAAGATGAAATGCATGCATTTTGGTTCGTTGTTGTTTCCTCGCCATGTTGAGAGAAATTAATGAATTCTAGTCACTTGTTTGCTGCAAGTTGAAGTTCTTGTTGGATATGAACTGTTGGTGATGTATATGTGTTGTTTAGTACCTTGCATGCTTGGATTCTTCTAAGTTTGAGGTGGTTTGGGCCAAATGTGAATTTGCCAAGTGTAAGATTCATCATTGCATCAAGTACAACTTCAAGGTGTCGGACTTGATATAGGTTAATTAAAGTCTATGTCTCATTGATGATGAGTGCGGAGTTGGTATAGTGTTGGACATGAGTTAGAGGAGAACTCTCTAACATGATCACACCAGGTGTGGGTTGAGGGACGTCGAGCGTGGATGTCCTTGAAACTCTCTGACTTGGTGAAGTTAAACCCCAGTTAAGTGGCATCCAACATAATCAAGATAGAATTTTTATGCTTAAATGATGTCGGACACTAGTGGAGTGGCGTCCGACGTGAGTCAAATAGAGACTCTCTACCTGATATGGGGTCAAGTGTGGGTTTAGCCAACAAGGCGTGATTACCACAGCGTCTCTATGCCTCATTCACGTCAGGTGTTGGTAGACTGGCATCGGGCGTGGATAAGTCGAAAAGCTCTTTATCTCATTCATGTCGAGTGCGAGAAGATTGACACTAAGTGGGGTTGCCTAATGAAAAATGTTGATTTTCTTGATTAAGTGTGGGTGTGTGTATGATAGTTGAATCTCTAACATGTTGTATGTTGATATATGGTGCTAGTTCTTTATACAATGATCTAGGATAATGTATATTAATGATTTAACTGTTGAGTGTTGTAAGTTGTGTTGTATGTTGAAATGTTGAGGAGGTTATGTAGAGAATTCTTAAGGCATTCAGTTAATTGTGTTGATTGAGTTAAAACTAGAGGATAGGTTATTTTAAAGTTGAATATCCCATTGTGTGGATATTTGTGTGATACTTCATGAGTCCAATTGTTGAAAATCCTTCTTGAGAAGTTAACTCTTGAAGTGGATTGTTGAGTCTCTTTTAAGACTTTAGTTGATGCAATATAGGAGTCAAGTTGAGTCATATTGCCTATATGCGACCAAACATGTTGATCCATAAGGGGATCAAGTCGAGCAATATGTATACAAAGTAATCAAATTGAGTAAGGTACAAGATTGAGGCCAAAATTTTTAACTAAGTACTAGAAAATGTGTCGTATTTGGAGAGTAGTCGATGGTCTTGGCCCATAGGAGGCTTAGTTATACATTCTAAGGTCGTTGTAAGCTTACACTCAAGTTGTTCTATCATGATAAATATATTATACTTTCCTAATTTAAATGTCGAAATTCGAAAAATCATTTTATGTTGTGAATTTTTATCTAAATTAGTTCTTGATCTAGCTAACCCAAAAGGATCGCATTGTTAGTTGGTTTAGTAGGCTCAAATCACTTAGATTGTTCACCTATATTGTAAGAAATCTCTTAGTTGAATGTGTAACGATATATATAATTGTTGTGTGGTGCATATAATGTATGGATTGTGTTATGTTATTCATATGCTATGTTATATTGTTGATGTGTTGTATTGTTGTGATGTAAGTTGAATAAGTTGTTGTGTGGTTAAGTTATTTATCTTAAAACGATTATTAAATGTTAAGAAGTTGAGGTTGTTGTATTGTTAAAGTTGGGAACCATGATGGTTGGTTAGGGATAAGCTAGAGGCAGAGTTGTTTTCGGGATCATCCTTAAGGATGGCAGTATTAATCTTTTGAGCTACTCCAATATAATTAATTTAATTTTCTTTTTGTAGTGTTGCTTGACTGATAACCTAGAATATATTTTGATTATTGGATTAGTGTGTCACACACATATACTTGTATAATTATTATATTATTTTAGCTATTGGAGCAAATTTTATACACGTATATATGATTGCACACATATCAAAATATTACTTGTATGTTGATCTTAGATAATATATTTGAATTTTTTATTATGAGTAGTTGAATTGTAAAATGTAAAAATAAGTTGACATGTCGTTACAATTTTTAAAATAATTTTTTTAATAAAATTTTTTTTAAATCGCTTAAATGCTTCTATCCAAACAATCTCAATATATATATAATTGAAAGGGAATACTATTATATTAGGTGAAGACAAATGGATTCAATTCCTAGTTGATCGATTATTCATTTACATTCGTTGTATACTTAGAATTTTTTATTTTTTTTTTGAACACTGCATTATTCATGATCATGCTTTTTATTCTACATTTAGGAATGATTAGATTACAATTTATATATGATGATTAGCTCAATTAGCAATGACTTTAGAATCTAATCACTTGTCCCAAGACACTTAAAATTCCACCCTTAATTTGGAAGTATACTATCATTGATACGGGGTTTTAGCTTCTAATTAACTTGTAATTATTTGAAATTATTGTACCATGCCGAATTGCCGACCTACTAATAAAATCTGAATTGTTCCAATACATATTTGTAAACTACAGTACACAACAAGGTTATCATCGGGAATGTTCATAGGAATGAATCGATCTAGCTAGATAAGCATATGATAACCCAAATTATATATTAATCTGGTTTATATATTAATTAGGTGGTTCGCTTAGCATTATTCTGATTTAGTAGGCATTATATTGTTTATGCAAGGAAAAGAAGGAATCTAAGGAAACAAAGTGCTAATAGTAACAATTAACAAAAGCAAAGTTGGGCAATGTGTATACCTAGCTAGGGGAGAAGTATCGAGTGAGAATTGAAAAAGTAGGGGACGAGAACGTTTATGCTTTTTTCGAGTTTCATAATCTTGACATAATCACTCTTATCAGTTATTGATTTCAAGGAATCCTTACCTTCCGGTTTTTTTATCATTGCAAATTAACAATAGTTGCTACTTTATAAATACGAAGCTCTATGCATGCATATGCAACCCATACCAAGAGATAAGGAAAACACTCAACAAAAACAAAATCTAGTTTCAAGTATAAGGGGTTTCTGTGATTGTTGTAGTGACACTTGTTGACTTGAACATCACAAAAAAAAAAAAAAAAAGGGTTACATTACAAGAGAAACAATGGAAGCAAGGAGGTCATCTTCTAACTCCTTTAGCAGCGTATTCAAGGCTTTTTTGTCAGGTGGAAGCAAGTACGATGAGTACTGGGAAAACTGTGGCAGAAGAATATTTGCAAGTGATGAAGACACGCATTTGGTTGCTGAGTCTGGTATTGATAGAAAAGCCTCTGATTTCATTGCTAGATACTATGCCACACGAGCCACTGACTCTCAGCACCATATTTCATCTTGAAATTGCCTTAATTTCCTCATTGCTTCCCATTCTTGAACTTCCAACCTTCTAAATGTTCCCTCATTTTGTAGTAGTTATGTGTGATTTGGACTTAATACATGAAATAATTTATGTTTATTAATAATGTAGTATCCTATAATTAAAAACATATGTTGTCTTTTCTTGGTGTGATATAAAAGAGTTATTTTTTTCTCCCTAATAGTTATGTATTAGTTGTTGTAAAATAACAAAATCGCATGTGTAAGGGAAGAAAAGGTTTCATACTTCTTTTTGAAGTAAAAGTGGTAGAAAGGGGATAGTACTTTCATAATTATTAGCAAGGAGAAAAAAAATATACGTGAGAGTCTCATAATAAGTACTATTATTCACTTAATAATTAGATAAAACTCAATAGTGTAACTTATAACTTTACTTGTCAAATTAAGGGTCAACAAAAATTTATTAAAAAGATCACCTTTGATATAAAAGGATCTTTTTGAATAAATATATTTACTAAAATAAGATTTTAATAATTTTAAAAAATGTCAAAAGGATTCATAAGTTCAAATTAGATCCTAAACTATTGATACTGATCTATATAAAAACAAATCATATAAATACTAGTAAAAAGACTTAGCATATACATAGTACATCTTTTAAAAAAAAGAAAAAGATATATAGGACTAAGAAAAATAGTCCTACAACATGGGAGTTTATGGTATCGGGATTGAAGGTAAATTTTAATAAAAGCTCTTTTGGAACTATTGGGATACAACAGGTGGAGGTGGAAAGATTTGCATACACGCTGAATTGTCGTAGTATGACACTTCCATTTCTGTATTTAGGAATACCTATAGGGGCTAATCCTAGAAAGACAGAGATGTGGAAGCCAATAATACTCAAATTCTCTAAGAAGTTAGCAATATGGAAATCAAGATTCTTATCAATGGCAGCACGGGTATGTTTAATAAACTCGGTCTTATCTTCATTACCTCTTTATTACATGTCATTTTACAAGATGCCCAATCAAGTAGTTGCAAAATTGAAAAGTATACAGAGAAATTTCCTTTGGGGTTCAAAGAATGGTGAGCAAAAAATTTCATGGGTGAGTTGGGAGAAAATATGCAAACAAAAGAATTAAGGTGGATTGGGAATCAAGGACCTACACAAATTTAATGATGCTTTGCTAGGCAAGTGGAGATGGGGATTATTTCACCAAACAGATTCTATGTGGTGTAAAGTTTTGACATCAAGATATGAAGGATGGAAAGATTTACAAGAAGAAAGGATCCTATCAACATCGTCCTTATGGTGGAAGGATTTAAAAAAGGTATGTGGATGACCTAATCAAAATCACTGGTTCAATTCAGGATATCAATGGTTCATCGGCCAAGGGGATAAGGGTCGTTTCTGGATGGATAAGTGGATAGGGGATCAACCATTGATGGAAAGCTTCCCGAGGCTATACTTAAACTCGGAACAACAAGACGGGACATTAGAAAAAATGGGAAGGTGGATAGATAATAAATGACATTGGGAACTCAAATGGAGAAGAGCATGGATTGGTAGAGAATCATATCAGTGGGAAACATTACAAACATTATTACAAGGACAAAGTTTAAGACACGGACAAACAGATACATGGAAGTGGTTGTATGACACTCAGGCATGGTAGTTACTCTGTCAAATCAGCATATGAAGCAATCCAAGCAATAACAACAATCCAAAGTAACAATGTTAGCCCATTTATCAATGTTCTGTGGAAGCTGAAAATCCCACCAAAAGTGGCAATATTCTGTTGGAAGATGCAACACAATAGCTTGGCAACTATGGACAACCTAAGGAGAAGAAACATACAAGTACAAGATGTAAATGCAACATGTATTTTTTGTGGGAAAGCAGAAGAAACTACAAAGCATATAGTGTTCTCATGTGCAATCACAATCTGGAAGGATATATACGGTTGGGTAGCTGAAGCAATAGTTTTGCCACAAGATTTGGTTCAACATTTTCTTCAACAACCTTATCAAGTGAATTCAAACAAAGAAAGGAACAGATGGCAGGTGATATGGTGTGCAGTTACTTGGAATATATGGAAGGCAAGAAACAATTCTAGATTTAGAGGAGTACAATTCTTAAAGGAAAAGACATATCAAGACATAATTTATTTTTCTTGGCTATGGTTATCAATGGACAGCTCATTCCAGTACAACTATCAGGAGTGGATTGTCAATCCAGGAGCTTGTTTATAGACTTAGATGTAAAAGAGTAAGGGTGTGCGAGGAAGTTCAATTGTTTTTCTACACCCATGAGATCATATGTAAAATGTACCCATCAAGAATATAGAAGTAGGAACATATTATTTTGATAAGCCAAAACTCTCTTGTAAATATGGGTGGCACCCCTGGTGTCCAAATATTAATATATTTTATTTTCTGTTTCAAAAAAAAAAAAAAAAAAACATAGGAGTTTATTTTTAAGTTTTAAACAAAATATAAGGACACTGTTCTTTATTTAATAAGATTAATGTATTTGCCGATACTCATTCCCATGATATAAGAGATGTAAAACATTAGAAATATTACACATAAATTTAGTTCGCGAAACTAGAAAAATTTAGCATAGTGACTGTTGAATCATGTTTTAACCTAAACTTTGGTGGCATCATAATAAGGGTTACTGCATATAGTGTTCACTTTGACGTTGATTTAGGATTGACATAATTTTGTCCTTCAAAAAGTTTTCAAAGAGGGTATTATTGTAACAATCCTTAATCATGTTGAATCGCTTGTCGTTCTTAATTTGGAGCTGATTCTCAACTTTATCAAATTATAATAGAAAATATCACTTTATTCTATAGCTATCAAAGCGATTAAGTTTATCATAAATTAGATAATAGATTAGTTAATTCAATATGACTTTTTTTTCTCGATGAATTTAAAAAAAAATCAATTTAATTTGGATCATTAGGAATTAGTGAATTAAATGAGTTGACTCACTTAAATTAAATAAAAAAATATAATTAAATTATATAAAATATATATTATAATTTTATATTTTAAAATTATAACTATGTTAACAATAAAACAAAAAAATTAATAAAAAATAGACATCAATTACAATTAATTTAATCAACTTATAATATTAATAATATCAAAATTGTTTCATAAAATATTGATAATTAAATAATATTAATTTGACACTAATTGTATACTTCATAACTTGTACATATGTAAAAAATTTAATCAATGGTATAATATATAATTACACAAATTAATATTTAGGAACCTAAAAATATAATAATAATAATAATAATAATAATAATAATAATAATAATAATAATAAAAGATATATTAGGTGAGATAGACTATGGTGAGTCATATTGTAAGTGAATTGAGTCAAATTTTTCTAACTCAATCCAACTAAAACCTGTGATAAGTTGGATCAATTTACAAGTTTTAGCTGACTTTAATAACTCTATTTTACTCTTATAAGGATCAACTTGGTAAAAAATAGTTATATCTCCTAATTAATATATATATAGAGAGAGAACGACAAGAAAACTAAAATCATGCCTCTAAGTATGCATTAATTAGGATCTTTCTCTTAATTAAATATTTGCAATAGAAAAATATAAAAATGGGATGTGCATAATCATTATATAGCGGTGTCAAAAATGATCTATTTTGATACACTAGATTAAGATGGACTCTCAAATTAGAGACTTAGAAAAATTGGAATCAATTTGTTTTGACTATAGGTGAGCCAAATAGGCTAAGCTGCATGTGCCTTGAATTTTAGGCTTATTTAGACCTATAATTTTCTTTTAACTTTATATAAATTTAAATATAAAAAAATGGTCACTCATTATTGATCAATTTTATTTGATAATTCTGGGTTAAATTTGCGTGCTAAGAACAATTTGATGTGATTATTGCCTAAAGTAATTTGATTAATATTATACGCCAAATATGCTTGATTAACTTGATCCATGTTTGTAACATTCGAAAATCTTTAAAATGAATTAAATATTTAGAATACAGTTTTAGATTAATGATGTATATGGTGGTCATAATCATTGATTAATCAATTTTTAGATGTGTCACTATAAAAAAAATATTATATATTGTGATATACAAAAAAAAATGTTATTATAAGTATAATATATATAGGTATATATTTATTTAATATATAATTATACACAATTTAAATATTAATTTTAAATATAATTTAACAATATATTTTATGTGTCATTATAATTTATATCAACATTTTTTAATAATATATTAATATATATTGTATTTAATATATAAATAAAATTACTTTTTAATAATATAAATTATGTTAGAATGGAAATTCTACTGAAATATACGTTCTTAAAACTTAGATTGACTAGGCAATAAGATACATTGAAAACTTGGATTAAGAGGGATATATTGAAGAAAAATTCCAAGAAAAGTGGGGGAGGGGGAGAATGGATTTATTGATTCCATAATATTATTTGGTGGATTCCTCCGGCAAAATCACGTTGAAAGGACGTAGTTTCATGTGAAGAAGGGCATTTGGGAGTACGGAATATACATTGAATGCGATCACTTTCTTTCTATCTTTTGCACGTGAAGTATTTGCTATTTCCTATCAGTTCAGCTTTTCTTTTTATTAATTTTTTTAATGTATAATGTTTGGCCCTCTCGATCAAATGACAACAGGAGATTATTATAATATATAAATTAATTTGTGCAGAAAAATAAAAAATAATTTCAATTAAATAGTCATAATCAACTGGTTTATGTTGATTGAAAAATGTTGGTTTGGTATTCTCATCGAAGTTTGAAAGCAGACACACGAGCGACTTTGGAGAGAAGGGGTTGATCCATAGGCAAACGTAGAATTTTTCTTTAATAGGACCACATATATCTTTTCATAAGAGGTAATATTGTTTGAAACAAAAAATTTATATGCTATCCTGATATTAATTATTTTAATAATTTTTTTATAACACTTAAACTAATATATATATAGAGAGAGAGAGGAGGGGGGTAAAAAAATGATATTTCAAATGAAAATAACTCTTATAATAAGAAACAAGAACAATATGAACAACTCTTAGATTAAAATAGTATAAATAAAACTATCACATATCACAATATCATAGTTGCTTATATCATTATTTGTTATTATAATTGTCATCATCACTACTATTACACCATACACTTATTGTAGTCTCAACTACATTATTATTATTGTTACTATCATCACTACAATGATCACCATCACTGCCAATACCATTTTTGCATCGTTACCATTATTACCACATTACCATCATTTTTGTCATCCTCACTACTATGTTACTACTGTTATTGTTGCTTCTACTTAATTTGTTGATGGTAATGATGGCAGTAGTGGTGATGGTAGCAAAAATAATAGAGATAGGCAAGATGATGGAGGTAGCGGAAACTAACAATGGTGCAATAGTAGTGGTGATGATGGTGATTGAGAGACTATGATTAAAAGAAAAGATGATAGTGACGATACGTGATAAATTAACTTGTCTATAAATTAAAAATAATGTTTTGGAGAAGTTAATATGATAAAGCTCCTACAAATTAGTATATGCATAAACTAATAATTTTAGTTTATGAAGAAACTCATTTCATTTTTCTTTCTTAATTTTTTATTCTAAAATTGTTTTTGGAGAAATTTATGTTAGAATTTCTTATAAATTATTGTGGGTTGCAATCATATGTGTATTTTTTGTTTGTCAAAAATGAGCTAATATTATGATTCATTTAGTGATATTTAAGTTCACTAGTAATGTGGTCAAATATAATGAGTTTTGGGTACCTTATTTTGATTGTGTGAAAAATAGTGCAAGCCTAACCTCAAAGGTTGTGATGAGAGTTAATATTTGTAATTGGGACCAATATGCTGGTGGTTGACACCATGTTGGAGCTAATGCATAATATTTTTAAGCTCAAAGTCATTAGGATCTCTATATGAGTAGTTAGTGTTATGTTAGAGTTGAGACAACTTGTTTTTGGAGTTTAGTATCATTAGGACCTCTATGTCACTAGTCAACGCCATGTTAGAACTAAGACAAAAAAAAAAAATTATAGCTCGGTATCATAAGATTATTATGCGTGTAATCAACAACACTTTGGAGTTGAGGCGTGTTAATTTTGAGATTAATCGTGAAATTTCTCTTACTTTAAGGCTTTTGAGAGAAATTGATGATTGGTAGAGAAAATGATAGTGTGGCTATTTGATTACATTGCATGTCATTTTCTTGCTACACTCCACATTTATGACTAATCAACAAAGTTAATAATATTTGTAATCATAAAAGGTATTCCATTAATAACGGATGCAGTTGCCTATATGGTTCAATATTGCATGGCTTTTGTTAGATGGAGTCTTAATTATTATTTCTTGAGATCACATATATATTTGGTGGCCAAAGTGTTATTTTTGAAAACTTTTTCAAAGTTATAAATTATACGATTGATTTTTCTCAAGTGAGAGAATGTTGAAATTTTCTTATAAATTCTTGTAGGTTGCAATCAATTATGTATTTTTTGTTTGCTAAAAATGAACTAATATTATGATCAATTTAGTCATACTTAATTAGCCCACTAATAATGTGATCAATTGTAATGGACCTTTGATATATATACATAATTTTGGCTTGTGTGAGAAAACCATGTAGGCCTAATCTTGTGGTTCGTGATAGAAGATGTCTAAAATTAATTAAATAGTGTGATTAAATCTGTCTTTCAAAATTTTTTTATTCAAAATCGAAAATATTTTGAGCATGTTGTTAGACAAAAGAAAACTTAACTTTTTGATTTCAAATGTTTCTGTGTAATGCATAAAGAACATATGAGAATTATACTCAATTGTATCTTCAACAATGAAGTGTTGTGTATAACTTAAATCAGTATTCTATAAAAGGTGTTCTTGGTATATTTTTCTTACAATTTACTCAAACACGCCTTTGTAGAAAACTTTTTGTTTTCAATTTATGCGAGTGGAACTCCAATCCGAACTGCATGATATGATTAATTGCTTTTGAAGATAACCTAACACGGCTTAGTTCTAAGATATAATTAAGCCCACCTTAACTTGGTTCCTGTGACTAGCTAGGGATATACATTGATGTGAACGGTTGAATATAGTGCTTCTGAACACTTGATCATTTTGGTGAGAGCATGCATGCACGAGAAAGACTACTTATCCTTTTGCTTGATGGCATTGATAGTGGAACTCCAATCGCATTGCAGAGAACGTACGTGAGTCCTGCATGTGGGTGTCAGGGATGCGTCCATGGCCACATGCACCATCCAAGCTTCATCCACCCATAGATGATAGATGCAAAAGCAGTGGTGGGTAATCGTAAATTGGGTGTGACACATGTCATGTTTTTAAGTTGTTGACATGCCTTATGCGCATGATAACACCTGGTGTGTTATTCGTAATGTCGGCAAATATTTTCACCTCAAGAAAAGGTCTGAATCAATGAAGGGAGGGAGTATCAAATAGTCATGTATTCATGTTTGACAAATTGACCAAGTGAATATATATGAACTTTCTTTTAGTGTGTTGATATACTTTGATCTGTTATGGATATATATAGCTCGTTATCTTTTTTTTTTTTTTTTTTTTGTTGTGGATTAGGGATTATCACACGCATGTATATGCCTTCATATTGATAAGATATATATTGTCTATGATTTTATTTTTGAATATTACATAAAAGATCTCTCTAACAATAGAAATAATTGTGTATATAAATTCATGTCCATTCTCTTATTTGAATGATATGAAAGTTTGCTTGCATCCTAACATTTCTTTATTTTAAAATCATTGTGTCACTAAACACAAAAGACTTATTATTGGAGCAGTTTCCACTTCAAATTAAACGCGTCAATATATTCATTGCATTGTTAATTTGTAAGCAGACGAAAATTGTAGTTACTGTACAACTGTGACATTGTTTAGAAAGGATGTATGGAGATTTTTGGGCTCGAATTTATCTTGATTTGATTACACGTGACATGTTAAATATGTAAAATTCTTTGACATTAATACAAGTGTCCAAATTAACACATTTGTTTATATGTTGTTAATTACACGAAGGATATTTATTATTATCATATCCAAAATATTAATTACAAATAATCATATTGAATATGATTTATAAACTATTTAATTGCTTTGAAATATAATTTAGACTTGAACCATTTGTTCTCACACAGAAGCATAACATTTATTGTTAAAGGTTTACTATCATTATCTCACTTGAGCCACTGTATTATTTTTCATTAAGTTTAATTTTTTCGGAATTTTCACTTTACACATATGTAGGACATGCACTAACCCTAATTATAAGCAATATGGTTGTTATATTTACTTTAAATAAGAAAAATATTAATATCATTACTTTTAATTAATTTAATCATAAATTTAATTTTATTTTAAATATAACCTTTCCTTTAAATGATTGTTATATATTTAATACCAGTTATAAATGAATACGTGTAAATATAAAGTTAACCATAAATGAAGGGTATAAAAAAATGTAACTTTAAGTAAATTTAAAAATTAATAATTATTAACTATAATTAGGACCAAAGAAAATTTTAAATATTTATTATTTATAATTAAGATAAGAAGTAATATAATGTATTAATATGTTGTTAAGTTGTTTAATTGAATTCTTTGTATTAAATGTAGTATGGATAACTAACTTATTGTAAATAAATAAATAAACTAACTTTATTTATTGGTTGTTTTTTGTTTTTAGTAATATTATATATAACATATTTTGACATCTCACTATTATTGGCCTAGAGTGTACAACCACGAGTATTCACTTGACATACCATTTAATATCTTCTTGTTAAATCTTGTTTTTCTACTTGTAAAAGGGATGCCAGAGAAGTCTACTCTAATATTTGTTCACTTTGTGGTCAAGGAATAATTGGTGTACTTAAAATTAGACATATTTTAAAATATTAATATGTGGTTTCATCATGTTGAACAAACATTAATTAAATTATATTTTAATATTATATTATATTATATATTAAGTAATATAATAACATTTCTTTCGATTTTTTTTTATAAAGGAACATATGATAATATTTTTATACTTTTAGTTTTTTCTTAACAAAAGGACCAAATGTAATATAAAATATAGAATAAAAAAAATAAGGATATGTAATATGATATAAATTAACATAAATGATTAAATTAAATGTTTTATAAAATAAAAAAAATAACAATAATTTTCAAAATAAATTATTAATGTGACATCTTTAAATGTTCTTTTTATTTATTTTTGTTTCGGTTTGGTGGACTACTAATGTTCTTTTTCTCCCCCGAAGTCTCTTCAACAAGAAAAATCAATGATTATTGCTCTACCTTTTTTCTCTAGGGTTCAGGATTTTATAATTACTTATTCATAGGTCTTACGGGCCCCGAGAATATCTTGGGATTTTACATGGTGGTTTTAATGTTGAGATTTTGATCATTAAGGATAAGATTTTATTCCTGATTTGGATCCTTATTATGGAATTATTTCAACCTCCTTTTTTGGGGGATAGGAGTCATCATTTTTCCAAGCCCCTTAGTGTCCCTAGATGGCCATGCATTCAGCGTACTCGGCCATTGCTTTCAGTCAGCACCTTTCATTTGGAGCCTCTCAGCAACCTCATCTTAGAATCTATCTGAGATGGTACACTTGCCCACCAGTCCTGAGCTTGTAAAAAGTGATAGGACTTGAGTAGTAGTTATTGTGCTTGGGGATTTTGTCAGGGAAATTATTTTGAAATCATGCCATAACAACATTCTTTTTGCCAGGGTCTCCCATTTAGAGCCTCTCGGAGATCCCATCTTGGAATTTATTTAGGATGGTACATTTGCCCCCAGTCCTGAGCCTATAAGGCGAAAGGACTTATACATCCTTAAGTTACTAGACATTGTGCATTATTTATTCGATCACTTTCGTAAGATATAATGAAATGTATAAATGGGTAAAAGAAGATGTCCTGAAATGTGAGTTTGTTATAAATTCTTGGGCTGCCATGGATAGCTTTTTAAGGGAACATGTTGTATCTCGTAATGGGGATAATATATAGTGTCATTTGTGAGCCCTATATGGATAAAGAACCTATGTGCATTAGTCCACCCACCAAGAGCGAGGTTTTACCTTTTATTATATCACTTTAATTGCCAAGCTTAGGCTTAGGTGGCCCCTTAGTGACTGTGAAAAGGGGTTCTTCATGCATTGAATGTGGCTTCAACCCAACTGCATCTAAATAGTTGAGTCTTTGTAAGAGGTTTTGAAATTTTGTGTCTTGGGCTCGGTGTTACCCTGACCTCTGAGAAGTTTTTCTATTTCATTGAGTGTCGCCCTAACAAACGTAGTAGTTAGCTTTTTGTTAGTGAGCTTGTGGGTCGGGGAGTACTTTCTTTATTTCAATCATCTTATAAATATTTCAAAAAGTCTTTTTTCTGAATTAATTAAACCCTTAGAAATGAACAAATACTCAAGGGGTTTCCCCTTTATTGGAGTCAGAATCCGACCTCATTTGGTGGGTTGGATTTCAAGAAGCTTTCAAAGAATACCCGAGATGACGTTAAAAAACTTGAACATCTCTAAACCATTTTCAACACTACCAAACTACTAGACTTAGAAAATAAACCTAATGAACTGAAAATTTATACAGGTACTTGACATTATTTTAATCACTATTCTAGTTACTCTATTCATTAAAACATGTGTTTTAAAATTCATTGTTTGTTGTCTTTGAAACAAAGAAAATGGTGAGCATGACCAATTGGGAGTTGATGAAATTGTGGAAGGAACAGGAAGTTTCCAAAGTTGTCGGGGCTAGTGGATCTGCTGCCGAAAGGGTGATAAGCCCATATGGGTTGTGAATTTGGTGACTAGAGTTAGGACTGGAGAGCTCGAGGATGAAATGGAGGTCCAATCTGCTGAGAGGACTCTGAGCCTATGTATGATGAAAATTAGGATCCAATAGAAAATGACATCGAGCATGGTAAGGTTGTGTCCTTTTAAGACAAGAAATTCAATCACTCAGCCCACATCCAAGAGACTAACCTACTTGATGGTGATAAGGATGATCTAAGGAAGATAAGTGTCTTCTCCATTACAAAAGAGGTCGGGTCTTTGAAAAATTGTCTCTCTGTTCTTTCAATTATTAATGAGAACAAAATTCATGGCATGGCTAGAGAGATCAAGCTTCAATGAAAACGAATTAATAACTTGGAAGGGAGTTTGTCAAAAGAAAAATTCAATTTGAAATGGGTTACTACAAAGAGAGACAAGCTAATTGAAAGTCGTCAGGGCTTTGATGAAGAGAAGCGGACATGGGCAAACGAGAATGTGAAGATGGAGAAAGAGCTCGAGGAGACTTGGCTTGACCGTGACAAAAGCATTGATGTCGCCCAAGTTTTTGAAAATGATATATCTTTGTTGAAAGTGGAAGCGAAAAAAGTACAGGCTGATTTGCAAGCCACGAAGATTGAAGCCATGAAGAAGTTTGTTGAAGGTTTTGACGTGGCCATGACTCAATGTAAAACTTCTCTATCCCAACATTGATATCGAGGGTGTCGAATACTTCAAAGAGATTATCAATAGTGAATTAGTGGATCCCCTAGAAGATGAATAAATGTCTCTTTTCCGATATTTTACGTATGTTGTTACTTTTAAAATTTGTACGAAACTAGATTCTAGACTTTGATTTTGGTTGTGAAAATTTCAATGTTTTATACTTTATATTTTTTGTGGTACTATTGACCTAAATTACTATTCTGTCGATATGTGGATGCTACTTGAAATCTGATATCATAACTAAGATTTCGTTTTGAAACTAAATTAGAATCTCATAAAGCATACTTTTTATCGCGCAAGAACGACTACGTTTAGGATGGATATTAAGAGATACCAATCGCCTAATTTTCGAATATCAAACTTAGAAAAAAAAATTATCAACTTTAAAATGTCTCTAAAGTTTGCACATCATATACAAATCTGAAAGTTCAATGTTGTCGTGAATCTACCTCCGAGATAGGACTACGAGTCTAAGTTTATGATGGATATTAAGAGATACCAATCACTTACTTTTCGAAAATCAAACTTAGAAAAATTTTTATCAACTTCAAAATGTCTCTAATGTTTGCACATCATATAAAAATTCAGAAGTTTAATTTCGTCGTGAATCTACTTCCGAGATAGGACTGTGAGTCTAAGTTTGTGATGGATATTTAGAGATACCAATCGCCTAATTTCTGAATATCAAACTCAGAAATTTTTTTATCAACTTTAAAATGTCTCTAAATTTTGCACATCATATAAAAATCCAAAAGTTCAATTTCATCATGAATCTACCTCCTAGATAGGACTATGAGTCTAAGTTTATGATGGAAATTAAGACATACCAATCACCTAATTATCGAATATCAAACTTAGAAAATTTTTGATCAACTTTAAAATGTCTCTAAAGTTTGTACATCATATAAAAATCCAAAAGTTCAATTTCATCATGAATCTACCTCTGAGATAGGACTGTGGGTTGAGTGACAACAAAAATCAGACATCGTAGAACCTTTTATATAAAGAGTCTTGGAATTTTATACTCGCCCAGTTGAATTGTTACCAATCAATCACGAGTTTAGTCTTTAAATTATTTATACTCGTCCAATCAGATTTTTATTGATCAATTATGAGTTTGGTTTTCGAGTTAGTTATACTCACTGAGTCAGACTTTTACCAATCAATCACGAGTTTGATCTTAGAATTTTGTACTCACCTAGTCGGATTTTTATCAAACAATCACAAGTTTGGTCTTCGAGTTATTTATACTTGCCCAATCAAATTTTCATCGATCAATCACGAGTTTGTTCTTCGAGCTATTTATACTTGCTTAGTTGAAATTTTACCAATCAATCACAAGTTTGTCTTCGAATTATTTATACTCGCCCAATCAGAATTCTATCGATCAATCACGAGTTTGGTCTTCGAGTTATTTATACTCATCTAGTTGGACTTTTATTGATCAATCACAAGTTTGGTCTTTGAGTTATTTATACTTACCCAATTAGATTTTTACCAATCAATCATGAATTTGTTCTTTGAGTTATTTATAATCGCCTATCAAATTTTTATCGATCAATCATGAGTTTGTCTTCAAGATATTTATACTTGTCCAATCGGATTTTTATCAATCAATCACGAGTTTGGTTTTCAATTTTTTTATACTCGCCCAATCGGATTTTTATCGATCAATCATAAGTTTGGTCTTCAAGTTATTTATACTCATCCAGTTGGATTTTTATCAATCAATCACGAGTTTGGTCTTTGGCAACATCGAGAAAAAGAGAGAAAAGAAAATGACTATTATTTTATAGGTGCCTCATTAAAATCCTTCTCAACAAAAAACCTTTTTACATTTTTGTAAGGATGAAAAAATACTGAGTTAGGAAAAGAGTGCACCTAGTACAAAAAGATTAGCTATAATGAAAACATAAACTTGCCATATTCCAAGTCCTCAAGATTTTTCCTTCATCCAGGGCTTCAACCGATATACTCCCTTCCCTACTACCTCATCAACTTTATAAGGGCCTACCCACTAGGGTGACAACTTATTGATCTTAATTTGAACAAGCTGGGTGTGTTTTATAACAAGATCCATTTCCATGAATTTCTGTGAAACCACCATCAAGTTATACTTGGAGGCTGCACGCTGCTGAGCGGCCTCCTGATTTATTCGAGCCCTTTCTCTTGTCTCAGAAATTAAATCTAAATTCATTTGTCTCCCACGTTCATACTCTTCCTCGAAAAAACATACCATGCGCATAGAAGGTTCGATGATTTCAACAGTATCATGACATATGTTCCATACACCAAGTTGAATGGAGTGTCTTGAGTAGAAGAGTGGACTATTGTATGGTAAGACCATAATACCTTAGGTAGCTCTTCCACCCATGTTATCCCTAAGCTTTCAATACACCTCCTCGATCATGTCAGTATTACTTTATTTGCTAACTCTGCTTATCCATTCGACTAGGGGTGTTCCATCGATGTTAACATCATTTGAATTTTGATATCCTAACAAAAAACTTTGAACCCTCTCACTTGCAAATTGAGTCCCATTACCTGAAACTAACGCTTGTGCGACTCCATATCAGAATACTACATTTTCCACAAGAAAGTCTTGACTCTCTCAGTCCAGATGGTTTCTATCGGTTCTGCTTCGATCCACTTGCTGAAGTAATTTACTACTACTATTATAAACTTCAACTACTTTGTTGCAATCAAGAACGAACCGAGGATATCTATCCCTCATTTGTTAAATAGCCACGGAGATAGAACTGAATGGAGTCTCTTGGCTGGAGAATGATACAAGGTTGCGTGTCTTTGGCATTCATCTCATTTTTTGACCTAGTCAATGCAGTCATTTTTTAGTGTTGGCCAAAAATACCTAGTGTGAGTTACCTTGTATACTAAAGACAAGCCACCGATGTGGCTTCCACATATGCCCTTAAGGATCTCATCTATGACTTTTTGTGCTTGATATCATTAAGCATCTCAAAAGGGGATTGTTGAAACCCTTTAGGTATAGCCTTTCAACAATGAGTACAAATCACATTGCTTCTTTCACCATCACCGAAGCCTCCTTTTTGTTCTCCAATAACTCTCCCTTTGTCAAATACATAATAAAAAGCCTCATCCATGAGTCCAACTCCTCTTGAATGAAGACAACACTTGCTTGGGGTTCATTGATGCTTAGTTGTGGAAGGACCTCCTGGATGACGAACTGAGTCACTCCTCATTTTTTTATGCTTTCCAATTTGGAGAGCAGGTCGGCTCAGGAGTTTTGTTCCCTGGGCACATGGCTAAGTGAGAAGTTGTGAAAAATGGAGGAACAGAGCTTTACCTTTTCCAAATATTTAGCTAACTAAGGGTCTTTAGCTTGGAATTGCTTTGTGTTGTTAGGCTTTTTGACCCCATCTCCTATGCCAATCTCATACCTGCCAGCAAAGCTTCATACTTTGCTTGGTTGTTACTTGCTTTGAATTAAATCGCAACGTTTGTTCCAAAAGTACGCCACCTATGCCTTTCTTTTACTCCAATATGAATGTGGGTGTAGATGTTTATTCCCCTCCTTGTTGTTCCCAGAGGCTTCTCGGTTTTCCGCAGCCCACTTGCTAATTTGTCCTTCCTTCGTCTTTATGTGGCTTGGGGCGAATGCCCTTACCTCTACCATTGTATGACAATTTATCTTCTTGAGAAAGATGTCAAAATCTGCTGACCTCAATCCCTTTTAGAAAGTTATGATTGCCATCTTTTCATCTAGTGTTGTTATCCTCAAGGCTACTTCATTAAACCTCTAAAGAAAATCTTTCAAAGACTCCCCCCCTCTACTGTTTAAGGTCAAACAAATCTGTCATAATTGGTGGTTTTCACTTTTTTGCAACGAATTGGGCCATGAATAGTCAATTGAACACCTCAAATTCTATAATGGACCGATCAGGTAAACCACTAAACCAGTCCAAAGTCACTTTCTTCAAAGTTCCCATAAACAGCTTACACCTCATGCCCATGTTTCCCCCGCAAATTAACATTTGAGCCCGAAAGTCTGTCAAATGTTGGCTAGGGTCCTGGGTTCTGTCAAAAGGATCCACTTGGGGTACCATTTGAACTCGCAAGATGATCTCACATTCAATTGCTTCTGAAAAAGGTCTAAAGTCCCTCGGGACTTCCTTCATTGTGCCTTCCTCTACTGGCCAAAAATTTGTCGATATATAGTCGCCTGTAGCTCGTCTACTTGTCTCAAAATCTCTTTTCTCTTCTTATGGCATTTTGTCTTTCCCTGGCTTGGGCCTTCTCTTCTCTCAAACGATGGATTAACGCCATTATTTAACTCTTCTATGGTCAAGTGCTGCACATCATGATTTAGAGGGGGACCTCTCACCATCCTTCCTCCAATGTTTAAAACTCCTCCTTCTGACTCAATTATTAGGGTGTAGGATGAAATTTCTCGACCCCACAGTGGACGCCAAAATGTTCTAGTTTGGAGGACCACTAAGGTTTTTTTTCTCCCCCGAAGTCCCCTCAGCCAGAAAATTTGTTGATTATTGCTCTTCCTTTTTTCTATAGGGTTTAGGGTTTTTTAATTACTTATTCATGGGCTTCATGAGCGTCAGGAATCTTGGGATTTTACATGGTGATTTTAGTGTTGAGATTTTGATCATTAAGGATAAGATTTTATTCCTGATTTGGGCACTTGTTATGGAATTATTCTAACCTCTTTTTCTGGGACATAGGAGTCGTCCTTTTTCTGACCCCCTTAGTGTCCCCACATGGCCATGCCTTTAGTGTACTCGACCATTGCTCTCGACCAGCGCCTCTCGTTTGGAGTCTCTCGACGATCGATCATATCTCAAAGTTTATCTAGGATAGTACACTTGTCCACCAGTCTTGAGCCTGTAAGGTGAGAGGACTTGAGTAGTAGTTATTGTGCTTGGGGTTTCTATTAGGAAAATCGTTTTGGAATCATGCTGAAACAACATTCTTCTAGTCAAGGTCTCTCATCTAGAGCCTCTCGACAATCCCATCTCTGAATTTATCCAGGCTGGTACAATTTTAAAAATGTTTTATATCATAATATGGAAGATTAAAATTTGAAAAACTGCCTTTTACATTGATTTTCATTGGTTTTTGTCCACTTTTGGACCAATTCTCACTAGTTAGTTTTATTTTTTCTTAGTTAACAGATTGATCACTAGATTAATTCTTTATTGGATTGGTTGAAATGTTTGGTTTTTATCAAGTTTTAAAACAATAGAATTAATAGACCAAATGCTTGTATACCTACCTGAACACACACTACAAAAAAAATCAATTTAGCCACCGAAATTAGCGACCATTTTTTTTACGTTGCTAATAGCGACATAATTAGCGACCGATTTGATTTGGTTACAAATTTTATTTAGCGATCGAATTTTTTAGTGGCCAATAATCAGTCGCTAAAATAATAATTGTTGGTTAAAATAGCGACATAACGATTTTCATCGCTAAAGAAATAAAATATTATTATTTTAACAATTTTAGCGACTAAATAAAAATTGGTCGCTAAAAAAATGTTATTATGTATAATAATTTTAGCCACCAAATTAAAATTGGTCGCTAAAAAAATAAAAATATTATTGTTCTTACCGGAATTTGGTCGTAGGGATGATCCGTCAAGTAAGATCGGTGAGCCTCCTTTGCTTGATGTATTGGTGCTCCAAGATGGGGGAGGTACCTATAAAAGAGACTCCGATGCCAAAGTTAGGGTTTGCATGAGTAATAGTCTCATATATATAATGCACGTACCTTGAGGTGATCTAGGTTTGCCTTGGGCTTTTGGGCTTGAGATAAGATATATCATGATATGATATGATATAATTGAAGGGCGGATCTGGTTTGGGACGAGATCCTCGGAATCAGGTATGATTTGCTCAAATATCAGGCTGAAGTCGCGCAGCGCGTGCCCGGGGCTATTTTGTATTGCTAATCCGGGCTCGGAGCCCGGGTGCGAAGTACGTCAGTACACTAGCCCCCCGAGCTCTGAAGACCGTAGGTCGAGGAGCTGAGACCGGGCTCGCTAGTGGGAAGTAGCTTAACACGTGCGCCACCTGAGGGTAGACACGTGTCGCGTCGGTTTTGAATTTTGGGGGAGAGTTTTTCCTTTTCTTCCACTCGCGCCTCTTCGTTTTTACTCTTTGTCTTTCTTCTGACTTCTCGAGTACGAGAGCTTTTCTTGCTTTCTTGCCTTTGCGCTTCCGTCGCTGTTTCCAGTAACCCCTTCTTTGTTAGGGTTGTTTTCTGAGGACGAGTATCAGGTACTTCTTTTTTATTTGCTTCTTCTCTCTTTTCATGGCTGGTGGAAGTGGTGTCGGATCCTCTGCGTCTGCCAGGAGCAAGGCGTGTGGCAAGGCGCGTGGCCGCCGGAAGGGTCGTTGTTGAGAAGAAAGACCCGCCGCCGCCTGGGGGCCCGGAGCCAGGCGTTCCTGGTTACAACTGGGTCAAACGCGAGGTGGCTGAGGCTCAGAGCATTTTTCGCTCTTTCCTCGAAGTGAATGCGTTTCAGAGAGCGCATAGAGTTTGCGATTCGTCCATCTCCCACATGATTCGGCTTAGGCCTTGTCAGGCCGATGACGGCGTGTACATGGGGAGGTCTACTGATCCCCCCGATTTCTATGTATATCAATGCTTTTTTAGGGATTTGGGTGTCTGTCTTCCCTTCACTCAGTTTGAGTGCGATTTTTTGAATTTCATCAACGCGGCTCCTTGCCAGTTGCATCCCAATAGTTGGGGTTTTTTGAGGGCTTTTCAGGTTCTGTGTACAGTTCTAGGTATAGAGGTGTCTCTTCGCGTCTTTCTTCATTTTTATCAGTTGAAGATGGGCGTTCCGCCTTATGGCATTTTGTCCCTGAGCGGGAGTAGGGATGGGGGTTTGTTTACTCCCTACTCCAAATCGTATAAAAATTTCAAGCAGGAATTTGATGAAAGGTTTGAGAGGGGTACTCTAGGGTTGGCTCACTTCATGATGATGAAGGCCACTTCTAGGGTTGTTTCTCTCAAGGTGAAGATGGGAGGGAGGTGGCCGAATTAGCCAAGGGTGACTAAGGAAGGATATAAAGGCACAAAAGGCTCTCTTTATATTCAATATCCAAAGTATTTACATGATGCATAGCCTAGGGTATTTATAGGAGGGGAGGCATCTAGGGTTGCATTTGGAGTAGGCAAATGCATTCCAAATGAAATGAAAATGAACCCTAGATGCAACTTGGTGGCCAAGGATGGAATCTTTGGGTTTAGATTGGCTATATCTAGGTGCATGATAAGACCATGCAACCTTTGCCCTCCACTTGGGCCTAAGCCTTTCTAACACCAAAAATAGACCCAAAAAGCACAAAAAATGCGTCACCCCTAATTAACACCCTAGCCCAAAATTAAAAACCCTAATAATCTAGAGCACCCCATAATACAAGGGTAAAATGGAAAATACAAAAGAAAATAAATTCTGAGTCCTAAACACCCCAAAATACAAGGATAAAATTGGAAATACAAGTAAAATAAATTCTATGACTAAAATACCCCAAAGTACAAGGGTAAAATAGGAATAAAAATAAATGCTATGCTAATAAGAACTTAGGGGCTAAGGTCCAAAAGTGGCCTCACTAACCCATTCCTCTTGCCTCCTTTAGTATATCACCTCTTGGTCTTCTCGGCCTTAGTGTTATTCCATCAACAGCCTTGATGCTGCCCAGGTCATGCTGCAGAGAGTGATGGGTATAGTGAGCCACTAGAAGCCTAAGTGGGGCCAACAGCGGGAGGATTTGGCTAAGCAGCAAGAGGACCTGGCCAAGTTGAGGGGCCGACTTCAACCTTGGAAGGAGGCAAACAAGATCCTGAGGGAAGAGAATAAAGCTCTTAGCGCAGCCCTTGGTGAGGCGAAGCAGCACGAGGCTGAGCTCCGTTCTGCGCGTGGCGACCTGGCCCAGGTGCAGAAGTCTCTTGAGATTGCGTTGCGATCCAATGAGGCTTATGCCTCTCAAGTGGGGGAGCTGCAGGAGCTCGTCGCCTTCTCTCGAGGCCACGCTCGCTCCTTGGAGGATGAGGTGACCTCTAGTCGTGGCCAAGTACGGGCTTTGGAGGACATTGTGACCTCCCTTAAGGGCGAGTTGGCGACGGCGGCTGAGGAGTTCCTCCGTAACGAGGTCATTCTTGGTGGCCGTGAGGACGAAATTGCCACCTTGAAGGCGGAGCTCGCGGAGTTGGTGGTGGGGAGGGCGGCCACGGACAAGAGGCTCGCGGAGGTCGAACGCTCCGTTGTGGTTGAACACAAGAGGGGCTTCCAAAAGGCTGCTCGTCAGGCTCAGCTTCTTGCTCCCGGATTCGACTTTTCTTCCATGCATGTGGAGAAAGTCGTCCGCTTTGGGAGGCTAGTCAAGGAGGACGATGCAGACGATAGTTCTGGCGGGGATGCTTCAGCCTAGGCTGCCTTTGTAATAGCTGGGTTTATTTTTCTTTGGCTTGAATTGATGTACCGAATTTTGAGAACTTTGTTTGTATATATATATTTTGCTCTATCTTGTCCGTATTTGCGTTCAATTTTGGCTATTCGCGCTGTTTGAAGCACATGTTTGGTTTCTGCTATATGCTTCTGTATATGGTGATACTTCTACCTTGAGTTGGTGAAGTCGAGATTCGAGGTTGGCCTTAGTTTTTGTTTAGTAGGACTTTTCGTGGGAGTTCGAACCCGGTCGTAAATCAATGGGTTAAGATTCGTATTCGACCTCGAATTTTGACTAAGTAATTGTTGTGAAAGTTCATAAATGACCCTAGACTGGAGTCAAAGTCCGAATTCGACCTTAAGTTGGTCGTGCCGGGGTTCGAATTCGACCCCGGTACTGAGAGTGGGGTGTGCTTTGCCAGGGTTCAAAGTCGTCTTCAGGTTAGCGGTTTGGACTCGACCTTTTACCTCGACCTTTATCGGGAGCATCGAGGTTCGTACTCGACCTCGGAAATGTCGAGGTTCGGACTCGACCTCAATTTTTGGATATGCTGTTTAGCTAAGGTTCGAACTCGACCTTTAACGAGAGACTCAAGGTTCGTGCTCGACCTCAGGTTTGAGATAGATTATTTAATTAGGGTTCGAATTCGACCTTATGCTGAGAGTCCCGAGGTTCGTACTCGACCCTGGATTTTCGTGTTTGAGGTTCGTGTTCGACCTCGCTTTAAAATGAACAACATAATTAAGGTTCGAATTTGACCTTATGCTGAGAGTCCCGAGGTTCGTACTCGACCCCGGATTATCATGTTCGAGGTTCATGTTCGACCTCGCTTTAAAATGAACAACATAATTAAGGTTCGAATTTGACCTTATGCTGAGAGCCTCGAGGTTCGTACTCGACCCCGGATTTTCGTGTTCGAGGTTCGTGTTCGACCTCGCTTTAAAATGAACAACATAATTAAGGTTCGAATTCGACCTTATGTTGAGAGCCCCGAGGTTCGTACTCGACCTCGGATTTTCGTGTTCGAGGTTCGTGTTCGACCTCGCTTTAAAATGAACAACATAATTAAGGTTCAAATTTGACCTTATGCTGAGAGTCCCGAGGTTCGTACTCGACCCCGGATTATCATGTTCGAGGTTCGTGTTCGACCTCGCTTTAAAATGAACAACATAATTAAGGTTCGAATTTGACCTTATGCTGAGAGCCCCGAGGTTCGTACTCGACCCCGGATTTTCGTGTTTGAGGTTCGTGTTCGAGGTTCGTGTTCGACCTCGCTTTAAAATGAACAACATAATTAAGGTTCAAATTCGACCTTATGCTGAGAACCCCGAGGTTCGTACTCGACCCCGGATTTTCGTGTTCGAGGTTCGTGTTCGACCTCGCTTTAAAATGAATAACATAATTAAGGTTCGAATTCGACCTTATGCTGAGAGCCCCGAGGTTCGTACTCGACCCTGTATTTTCGTGTTCGAGGTTCGTGTTCGACCTCGCTTTAAAATGAACAACATAATTAAGGTTCGAATTCGACCTTATGCTGAGAGCCCCGAGGTTCGTACTCGACTCCGGATTTTCGTGTTCGAGGTTCGTATTCGACCTCGCTTTAAAATGAACAACATAATTAAGGTTCGAATTCGACCTTATGCTGAGAGTCCCGAGGTTCGTACTCGACCCCGGATTTTCGTGTTCGAGGTTTGTGTTTGACCTCGCTTTAAAATGAACAACATAATTAAGGTTCGAATTCGACCTTATGCTGAGAGCCCCGAGGTTCGTACTCGACCCCGGATTTTCGTGTTCGAGGTTCGTGTTCGACCTCGCTTTAAAATGAACAACATAATTAAGGTTCGAATTCGACCTTATGCTGAGAGCCCCGAGGTTCGTACTCGACCCCGGATTTTCGTGTTCGAGGTTCGTGTTCGACCTCGCTTTAAAATGAACAACATAATTAAGCTTCGAATTCGACCTTATGTTGAGAGCCCCGAGGTTCGTACTCGACCCCGGATTTTCGTGTTCGAGGTTCGTGTTTGACCTCGCTTTAAAATGAACAACATAATTAAGGTTCGAATTCGACCTTATGCTGAGAGCCCCGAGGTTCGTACTCAACCCCGTATTTTCGTGTTCGAGGTTCGTGTTCGACCTCGCTTTAAAATGAACAACATAATTAAGGTTCGAATTCGACCTTATGCTGAGAGTCTCGAGGTTCGTACTCGACCCCGGATTTTCGTGTTCGAGGTTCGTGTTTGACCTCGCTTTAAAATGAACAACATAATTAAGGTTCGAATTCGACCTTATGCTGAGAGCCCCGAGGTTCGTACTCGACCCCGGATTTTCGTGTTCGAGGTTCGTGTTCGACCTCGCTTTAAAATGAACAACATAATTAAGGTTCGAATTCGTCCTTATGCTTAGAGTCCCGAGGTTCCTGCTCGACCCCGGATTTTCGTGTAAGAGGCTAGTTTAACTTCGAGTGTTACAAAAGCAATTCGTGAGGAAATGGATTGAGCAAAACGTATAATTTTATTGATTTGTTCTTACGTGCCTCGTTAAAAACCCTCTCAGTCGAGGACTGAGGCGGGAAAAGAGTGCACAGCTTGTTCGTACTAAAAGTAAAAGAAGATTAAGCAAAAAACTTAAGGAGCTATAGTGGGGGGATTCCCCTCGCTTTGCTTGCTCAACGAGGAGATCTTCAGGCTCTCAGCGTAGCATTGTCGAGCTATCTTCTGATTAGCTTTGACGGAGATGACCTGACCGTCTTTGCCCGGGAACTTCATAGTGAGGTGTGGGGTTGACACTACCGCTCCGATTTGGTTCAAGGTTGGCCTCCCGATGATAATGTTGTAGGAAGTGTTGGCTTCCACGAGGAGGTACCGGACCATGACCCGCCTTGTATCTGGTGGCGTTCTGAAAGTTGTCAGCAAGTCTACGTATCCCCGAGTGTGAACTCGTTCTCCCGCGAAGCCGACTAGGGGCTCCGTGTGAGGTTGAATAAGAGAGTGAGGGACGTCTAGTTTGAGGAAAGTCGGCCAGTACAGGACGTCTATAACGACCCGACTGATCGCCACAAGCGGCACAGTACACTAGAAACACCAGGCAGATAGAACAAGTATATAAATATAGGGTCTAGAATATATAGATATACAAAGTTCTAGTCTGACTAGAGTTAAAGTGTACAAAAAGATACATCTATCAAATGCTACACCAAGTAGCTAAACAACAAAAGACACCTATCCCAAGAGGATCAGCTCCAACAGTCCAACTGCAGCTTCACTAACAGTCACCAACCTATCCCTGTTCTGCTCCCATACATAGTATGATCATTGCAGTCTGAACCACATGGAAAATAGCAAGGGTAAGCTAGTATATAAAATAATCAGCCTATGGAAATTTAAACAGTAAATAACAATTATGATCATCAACGATTCATCAATAGACATCCAGTCAGTTATTTTCACACAGATTTACCAATACACAAAATGCGTCGTCACGCATATCACCTCGGAGATCTCCTACAACACCTCAGCCTTTTGGCCCACACAACCATTCGGCCTACACACCTCAGCCTTTTGGCCCACACAGCCATTTGGCCTACACACCTGAGCCTTTTGGCCCACACAGCCATTCGGCCTACACATCCAATATCAACACACAGTACAACACAATTGTTCAGCTTAACAGATCAATTCACATCATTTCACAACTATATATGACTAATATATCTCAACATCATCAACATTATTATCTACTTTGTATTAACCTATTTCAAATCAACTTAGCATAAATCAATATTCGCACAGTGCATAACACAACCTCACTGACACGCCCGGTGCGCTCTCAGCTGCGCCCAGCGCCATACAATCAGAAAGCACCAGAGGGTCGGCTCGCCCGGCGCAAGCATACCCGCGCCCGGCGAGACCCAGCCAGAGAGCTCAAGGCTCTCCCTCGCCTGGCGCAATAGGTAATTGCGCCCAGCGCAAGTCAAACAGAGACTCCCAGTAGTCTTTCGCGCCCGGCGCACCCAAACTTGCGCCCAGTGTGGGGAAGGCAGAGACCTCCCTTGGCCTCGTGCCCGGCGCAATTTGAATTACGCCCGGCGCCTCCCATGGCAGAGACCTCCAGGAGTCTCTGCGCCCAGCGCGGCTAAAATCGAGCTTAGCGCCAAACCAGAAAACCCCAAAGTCAGTCTACAACTGATATCGCGCCTGGCGCAGCTTGTTTCTCGCCTGGCGTGGGTCATCCAGATGTTAACATTGCCAAGTCCGCCCAGCGCACACATCCCTTCGCCTAGCGGCCTGCCTAAATGCCATCCTCTGATGACCACACGCCCGGCGCGAAGAACTGCGTCCAGCGCGAATTCATCAGCAAACCACATGTTTCGAAATTTCTTCCACAATCTGCAAAATAATCAGCAAATTCCACATGCAATCGGTTCCAAAGACTACTTTTTCATTCTAGAGTCCAAAAACACCATCTTTTTCAACATGCAACATCAAATTCATCAAAAAGCCAAGATTTTGCCCAAGTCCCCTAAAACTCAAAATTTCAGATTTTCATAAATTTCTCACAAGATCAGCATCTATCATCCATCTCAACAACTGAAAAACAAACAACAATGATTCTTATTCAAAAAGCCCAACTATACTAACTTCCCTTACCTTGAGCAAAGTTTTCCGAGTTTCCGAGAATAGGAGAACGAAAGTGAAGAAGGAATGAACTTGAATAACCGAAGGGGAGGAAAGGAGGCTCTGAACAATAACTAGCAATCCAGATTGTTTTCACCACTACCTAGAGTCAGCAAGGAAGGAAAAAGAGAGAGTGAGTAGGGAACGAGGGTTAGGCAAGGAAAAGGAAGAGAAGGGGGAAAAGAAGGTTCACGGATCTCACAACGCCAGCCGAGCTTCCCTGGTCAATGAGTGTTTTCTGCACTTTCCAGTTGGCTATCTCCACAATGATGACCATGGGTGATGTGAATCTGATGGGAGCACTCAAAGGACTTGGAGGACCAATGACTAGGGTTTTCTTAGTGGGTGTTTTTAGTACTTGTAATTAGTAAATAAAGGCCTAAAACTCTTGTTAAAGTGACTGCCAACTCTTGTTTGGGCTGCACCACTTATTGGGCTAGTTATTAGGCAAGTTGTTTTTAGTTAAATAAGGTCCAAAACCTTTGGGATGAATCAGCCATGAGGCATACCAAAGGGTGCACGAATTTAGCATGTGTTTGTTTTGCATTAGTGGTCATAATTGTTAGGCTTAGTGGAGTTCATTAATTGCCCACTAATGGAGTTCATTAATTGCCCACTAATGTAAGTGAAAGGTCTTGGTTGTAAGCTATATAAGCTGCCCATTGGGATGAATAAGCATCAGATCAGAATTTGAGTTTTATTAACTGAGAGTGATTCTCCAATTGTTCTTGAGTGATTCAAGAATTTGGGCATATCAAAGGATCATCCACAATTCTTTGTGTGAAGCCTTCCTTGGAAGAGTGATTCTTCCTCCATTCCTTTACCGTTTCCTTCCCTCCATTTCTAGCATCTAATTTCAATCCATATTTTTTTATTTTAATTTATTAATTATGAGGTTTCAAACCTAGATAGATCCGTAAAACGAATCCATCCCTCTGGGTTCATATCATTTGGTATCAGAGCTTCGGCTCTGGGTTTGAATGGAAATGGAAATTTACTATACAAGATGTTTGGTTGACGACTCTCTGTTTTTGGTCGCAGTAGATGAATTCAATTTCAAAAATGTTGTGAGCAGCAGGGCGGTTGAGAAATTATGTCTGCCCACTACAAATGGACAAGCAATGATTAAATTCTCTATTGGAAAATATGAAGATGAAGTTCTTTGTGATATTGCCCCCATGGAGACATGCCATATGTTATTAGGGAGGCCATGGTTGTACAATAAAATTATAAATCCTGAACGACCTTCTATTTCTTTTGTGCATGGTGGACGAAGGATTAAGTTGATATGTCTATCATCTGACGCTGTACATGAGGATCAACTGAAATTGAAAATAAAGATAGCAAAAGAAAGAGAAGAGAAAATGAGAGAAGAAGATGAGATACATAGAGAGGAATATGACAACTCTAACGTTACATTTTCTTCTTTTGATGTGTCAAATATACAGGAACAGGAAGACAAGTTTTCTTGTTTGAAGAAGCATGTCAACATCATTCCTAATGCACCTTTATACATTCTGCCCACCTCTCAAAATAAAATTCAAGAGACCTTGGACCTGGAAGATGAAGTTGATTTATTGTTTGAAGTTACTATTTTCCAAAGCTGCCACTTGAATGGGATTCAATTCCTATTCATTCAGTATGTTTGTGGTTATGAGTTTGAAGAGGTTTTATTTGTTTCGTTGATGATTAATAACTTACCAACAGGTGAAGCTAGAGATGGATACAAGCGAGATGTCTTCGACCCAGGAGGAAGCATTTGTGTTTCGGCAGTAGTTACTGAATTAAATAAATTAGGAAATAAATAAAGTTTTAAGATTCGGGACGAATCTCCTCAAAGAAGGAGGGTATGATGTGAATCTGATGGGAGCACTCAAAGGACTTGGAGGACCAATGACTAGGGTTTTCTTAGTGGGTGTTTTTAGTACTTGTAATTAGTAAATAAAGGCCTAAAACTCTTGTTAAAGTGACTGCCAACTCTTGTTTGGGATGCACCACTTATTGGGCTAGTTATTAGGCAAGTTGTTTTTAGTTAAATAAGGTCCAAAACCTTTGGGATGAATCAGCCATGAGGCATACCAAAGGGTGCACGAATTTAGCATGTGTTTGTTTTGCATTAGTGGTCATAATTGTTAGGCTTAGTGGAGTTCATTAATTGCCCACTAATGGAGTTCATTAATTGCCCACTAATGTAAGTGAAAGGTCTTGGTTGTAAGCTATATAAGCTGCCCATTGGGATGAATAAGCATCAGATCAGAATTTGAGTTTTATTAACTGAGAGTGATTCTCCAATTGTTCTTGAGTGATTCAAGAATTTGGGCATATCAAAGGATCATCCACAATTCTTTGTGTGAAGCCTTCCTTGGAAGAGTGATTCTTCCTCCATTCCTTTACCGTTTCCTTCCCTCCATTTCTAGCATCTAATTTCAATCCATATTTTTTTATTTTAATTTATTAATTATGAGGTTTCAAACCTAGATAGATCCGTAAAACGAATCCATCCCTCTGGGTTCATATCATTTGGTATCAGAGCTTCGGCTCTGGGTTTGAATGGAAATGGAAATTTACTATACAAGATGTTTGGTTGACGACTCTCTGTTTTTGGTCGCAGTAGATGAATTCAATTTCAAAAATGTTGTGAGCAGCAGGGCGGTTGAGAAATTATGTCTGCCCACTACAAATGGACAAGCAATGATTAAATTCTCTATTGGAAAATATGAAGATGAAGTTCTTTGTGATATTGCCCCCATGGAGACATGCCATATGTTATTAGGGAGGCCATGGTTGTACAATAAAATTATAAATCCTGAACGACCTTCTATTTCTTTTGTGCATGGTGGACGAAGGATTAAGTTGATATGTCTATCATCCGACGCTGTACATGAGGATCAACTGAAATTGAAAATAAAGATAGCAAAAGAAAGAGAAGAGAAAATGAGAGAAGAAGATGAGATACATAGAGAGGAATATGACAACTCTAACGTTACATTTTCTTCTTTTGATGTGTCAAATATACAGGAACAGGAAGACAAGTTTTCTTGTTTGAAGAAGCATGTCAACATCATTCCTAATGCACCTTTATACATTCTGCCCACCTCTCAAAATAAAATTCAAGAGACCTTGGACCTGGAAGATGAAGTTGATTTATTGTTTGAAGTTACTATTTTCCAAAGCTGCCACTTGAATGGGATTCAATTCCTATTCATTCAGTATGTTTGTGGTTATGAGTTTGAAGAGGTTTTATTTGTTTCGTTGATGATTAATAACTTACCAACAGGTGAAGCTAGAGATGGATACAAGCGAGATGTCTTCGACCTAGGAGGAAGCATTTGTGTTTCGGCAGTAGTTACTGAATTAAATAAATTAGGAAATAAATAAAGTTTTAAGATTCGGGACGAATCTCCTCAAAGAAGGAGGGTATGATAGATCCGTAAAACGAATCCATCCCTCTGGGTTCATATCAATGGGGTCATCCTGGTTAGGGCTAACGTCGGCGTAATCTTCATCGGAGAAGGAGATCGGCGGTGAGCTTTGGTGTGGGGCCGAGGTGGTAGAGTGGACGCAGTTGATGCTCTGCAAGTGTCTTCTTCGGGCCGAGATGCTGGCGCCTCCTCCCGCAAAACCACCTGTAATCGTGTTGATTACTCCCCGTAAGGGAGCCGATGTTGTTTCCTGACTTATTTCGGCCTGTATCGCGCCGTTAGCATTTTGCTGGGACCCTGTGGGTAAATCTGTGCGAGCTCCTGACCCGCGGCCTCTCCCGCGTCCCCAGCCTCCAGAGCCACCTCGAGAACCTGGCTGTCGCTGGATGTAGTGGCCGAGGTGGCCTGCCTGGATGAGCTCTTCGATGCGGTCCCGGAGCGTGCGGCACTCGTTAGTGGTGTGGTCGTAGTTCCTGTGGTACCGGCAGTGTTTGGACTGATCGGCGCTGTTGGGGGTGTGGCCGGGTGGTGGAAGGGCTAGTAGGTTATTGTTACTGGCTTCTTCCAGGATGTGGACTCTCGGGGCGTTTAGGGGAGTGTAGAAGTCATACCTCCCGCTTTTGTTGGCTCTGGCCGGCTTCTTGAATTGGCTGTCATTATTGACTTTTACCTTATCTTTGTGGCCCTGTTCCGGTTTTGCAGGGCCCTTCCCGCGAACTTGGTCGCGGAAGGCCGAGTGCTCTTCCATCTGAATGTAGCCGGCGGCGCGGGCACGCAGCTCATCCATGTCGCGGGGGGCGTCGCGGCATAGGCTGTCGACGAACGATCCGGGTTTCAGTGCCATGAGCATGGCGTGCAGGGCGACCTCCGGGTTTAGATTCCGGATCCGAACCGAGATGTTGGAGAAGCGCTCCATGAAAGCTCGCAGAGATTCATCATCGTTCTGCCTGAGGTTGGCCAAGGCGGCCGAGGCTGTGTGGTGAGGCCAGCTGGTGGCGTATTGTGCCATGAAACGCCGCACCAAGGTGGCAAAGCTGTCGATGGATCCGGCTGGTAGTTGGGTGTACCAATGAAGCGCGGGCCCCTTGAGTGAGGTCGAAAAAACCCTACACAATATAGTGTCGCTGTTAGTGTAAAGGTTTACCTGAGTTGTGTACGAGTCGATGTGCTCGTCGGGGTCCGTGGTGCCGTCGTAGCGGTCGAGGTAGAGGGGCTTCCACCCGCGGGGTAGTGGGGTCTCCATGATGCCATCCACAAAAGGATGACGACGGAAGGGTTCTTGGCCCTCGGAGACATGGGTGGGAGCCCTGCTAGTACCCTGCCCTGATCTGTGCGTTGATGCATGAGACCGGTGCGTGGCGGGCCGTGAAGTCGGTGCCTTGGTCGTCGCTCGGGATTGAGAGGCTGAATGTGCCTCCTCCTCATGAGTGTCGCTCTCGTGCGGAGGTTGTTCGGAGTGGTGTCGAGGGAGCTGGGCTCGAATGCGCTCGTTCTCGGCACGTAATGCTGCAAGGTCTGCTTCATTAGCGATCCGCATCGCTGCAAGGTCGTTTTCGTGCTGGGTGCGCATGTTTTGAAGGTCGGCGTCGTGCTGTTGTCACATCTGCTCAACTTGGTCGATCAGCCGCCTTAGGGTTGCAGCGTCGCTGTCCATGTTGATTGAGTGGCTTGCGTCGTCTATCGCTCGTCTGATATGGCTTCTGGTAGAAACCATGCAGGTGGCCGATAAGAGTTGTCTTGATCGGCCCCACGGTGGGCACCAAATGTTCTTACCGGAATTTGGTCGTAGGGGTGATCCGTCCAGTAAGATCATTGAGCCTCCTTTGCTTGATGTATTGGTGCTCCAAGATGGGGGAGGTACCTGTAAAAGAGACTCTGATGCCAAAGTTAGGGTTTGCATGAGTAATAGTCTCATATATATAATGCACGTACCTTGAGGTGATCTAGGTTTGCCTTGGGCTTTTGGGCTTGAGATAAGATATATCATGATATGATATGATATAATTGAAGGGCGGATTTGGTTTGGGACGAGATCCTCGGAATCAGGTATGATTTGCTCAAATATCGGGCTGACGTCGCGCAGCGCGTGCTCGGGGCTGTTTTGTATTGCTAATCCGGGCTCGAAGCCCGGGTGTGAAGTACGGTCAGTACAATTATTATTTATAATAATTTTAGCCACTAAATTAAAATTGGTCACTAAAAAATAAAAATATTATTATTTATAATTGTACTGACCGTACTTCGCACCCGGGCTCCGAGCCCGGATTAGCAATACAAAACAGCCCCGGGCACGCGCTGCGCGACGTCAGCCCGGTATTTGAGCAAATCATACCTGATTCCGAGGATCTCGTCCCAAACCAAATCCGCCCTTCAATTATATCATATCATATCATGATATATCTTATCTCAAGCCCAAAAGCCCAAGGCAAACCTAGATCACCTCAAGGTACGTGCATTATATATATATATGAGACTATTACTCATACAAACCCTAACTTTGGCATCGGAGTTTCTTTTACAGGTACCTCCCCCATCTTGGAGCACCAATACATCAAGCAAAGGAGGCTCACCGATCTTACTGGACGGATCACCCCTACGACCAAATTCCGGTAAGAACAATATAAATTTTAGCGACCAAATTAAATTGGTCGCTAAATGTAAAATTTTTAAAAAAATTTAAAAATATATTTCTTTTAAATGAAAGCAAATATAAAAATATACAATATTATTTTTATAATGATAAAAATATTAATGATAAGAAATAAAAATCATTACCCTCCCAATAAAACTAATTTATTTTTTAAAATAATACAAATTATATAATTTAAAATAGATAATTAATATATCATGATGTATTAAAAAATGAGAAACATAATGCTATAAAAGAAAATTAAATAATAATCCTTTTAATTGAATCTTTTTTTAAAAAAAATTAGACTAATTTAAATAATAATTTATCTAGAAAATTTATTTATTTTTTTCTTGAGAAATTTATTTCTATTTTATCATGCTTAATATTTTATTATATTATTAGATAATATGAAAATACATAATTTATTGTGCTTTTCAATTTTGTTAAGGTAAATAAACTTCTTTTCATAAATCTTATTTTATTTTAATTGTTATTTTCAAAATTGACTTAAACATCTAGTTCAATTGATATAAACACGTTAGTACCATCAAATTAAAAATAATTGGCTTATAATAGTTTATCTTAAAAATCAATTCATTTAGATATTATAAAATATTTTATTTTAAACATCAATTAAATAATACCTTGCTACTTATAATTTATTTAAATATTTATAAATGAATATTATATTAACTCCATTGATTATTTTAATCCTTGTCTTTAATTTTATTATATATAAAAATTATTTACCTAATATCTTTTGAATTTATTTTCATGAATCTTATTTTATTTCAGTTATTATTTTTAAAAGTTAGACTTGATCATTCAATTCAATTAATATAATTGTGTTAGTTTCATTGTTTAGAAGTAATTGACTTATACAAAAATATAGTAAGAATTTGTGAAACAATTATAAAATGAAATATTTTTTAGTAATTTAAAAAAATTATTATCTTATGATTTTAATTTACTCAAAGATGTTCATAGTATTTAACTTATGATATATACACCTCCTTTTTATTACAATTACATCTCCTTTGTTTAAAAAGGCTAAAATTGCTGACAGTAGAGCTCAAATCCACACCCATACTTACGTGAAGAAAATCTTAAGTCTTCCCCTTAACTAATTGGGCAAACCACCCGCTTATTCTTTTTGATCAGTTTTTAATATATTACAATGCGTTTCCTTGCTTTTTTCTCTATCAAATATAATACATGGCCGTTTCAACAGATTTTTTTTTATTCGCACATTTATTTTAAAGTTTCGTGTTGAAATAAAATCCCAACACAAATTAACATATTTTATAACTAATATCTAGTTTTAAACTTAATATGAAAATATTATGATATAACTTGATAAGATTTTAAATTAGTATTTTATTAATGGATGATAATTAGAAAATAAAACAAGGATAAATACATTTTTTGAATTTTATATCTTAGATTTAAGATCAATAAATATATTAAGTTAATTAATAATTTATTTAAAATATTAAAATTTAATTTATAAAATAATATTTTAAAATAGAAGGGTTATAATAACATCGGTGTAACTTTTACTAAGTATTACATCGCTCAATAACTTTATATTAAATGTAAATTTTATAAATTCAACCGTTAGATTAAAAGTTTTTTACTCTTAGATCATATATACAAAATTTTATATGAATTCAAGATGATTTGATACTTATTCATTCTTGTAAAATAAAATTGACATAATATATACATTTCAAAATATACTAAAATATGAGTATTTTGATTACCTTCATGTTGTTGTTCAATTTTAACAAAACTTGATATAAACATATAAAGTGATATGAACTTTTAATCTAACGGTTGGATTTACAAAATTCACATTTAATAAAGTTATTGAGCAATGTAATACTTAGTAAAAGTTATACTAGTGTTATTATAACTCTTCTCATTTTAAAATATTAAAATTATTATTTAATCTTTTATATTTTAAATAAATAATTTAAATTGTATCATAATATTAATTTTAAATAGAAATAAGTAGATTATTAATTATAAAAATAAGTATATATATAAATAAATTTTAATTAAATATAATATAATAATTATTATTAGTGATATAATTATTATATGTATTATTATATATTATAACGGTCCGGACACATCGAAATGAGAAGGATCCAAAGATAGTATTAGTTGAGATTGTATAGTTGAAGATGACTTAAATGAATTAATTTGTGCTACCTATACTAACAACATGCATTAGCTTTTCGGTAGCTTATCTCATCAGAACTCCAAAGTTAAGCGTGTTTGACTTGAAGTAATATAGGGATGGGTGACCTTCTGGAAAGTTTCCCAAAAATTGTGTAATGAAGGACAAAACATGCTGAAAAGTGAAGTATTTTGTGAAATAGAATCCTTGAGAGGTCACGTACGAGTGTTTCATAGCAACCGAATTTGCGACGTCTATAAAATTTAATAAAATAAAAAATAAATCTTTAGCGACCGATTTATTCGGTCACTAATTTGATCATCATACATATCAGCGACCAAAATCATTGCAACTATTTTGCAACCAAAATTTTCGGTCGCTAAACAGCGACCAAAATTTTTTCGGTCGCTATATAGCTTTGCAACCAGGATTTTTGCAACTACTTAAATCCGGTCGCTAATTCGGTCACTAATTCGGTCGCTAAGATAAATAGCAACCAATTTTAATAATTTAGCAACCGATTTTAGTGGTCGCTAAATGTCTTTTTTTTTTTGTAGTGACAAAATACATACTATGCTAGCTATAACTAAAAACAATGCAAAAGACTAGCAGAATAACTCGAGAATTATTTGTGTAAAATCTTTTTAATGTGGGTAAAAAAAACTGAGACTTAGTTCAATAAAAGATTTCGACTACCAAAAGAGATTGCAAAATTTATCTCTCTCACATAAGGATAATTCAAAGAATATCACCCTTAAATAATACAAAATCTCTCCACTCTTACACATAATGATAGAAATTTTCTCTTTTTAACTCAACAAGAATTTTGAATGGAATGGACTCTTCACTAATTCTCCCTTTATATATAATAGTGAAAGAGCTACGGCTTTATTCATAAATGTATCTCATTGAGAGAATCTGAATATTAATTTTCTATTGTCTAAATACATTCATCATCTTCCACCGCCCTATAATGATAGAGGTGATATTTAAGAGTCATACACTAGTTGATTATTACTTATTTATGATGCTTCACCAAGGAAGGAATAACTCAACACTAACTTAACCAATAATTGTTATTTTAAATTCTGAACGAGCTAGAAGGAACCGTCTCCTCAATTATTTAGTTACATTTTCATGCATGGCTAAACACGCAACATGTGGATTTAAATTCATTTTCCCTTTCCAAATTCTAAGCTTAAAGTTCTACGGTACAGGCTTTATTTAGAATTATGTCTCTCTTTAGCCTCTTTACCATTCATTCTGACCCGAACCGTTATCATAAAATTATTAACAAGGATGCGCAACACTGATTCTGTAAGCATTAATTATTGCGTGAAGCACATTAAGTAGTGAAGCAAACTGCAAAGTGATGATAAAAACAAACCACAAAACTTAATTAACATAATCTTTTAGATGTGATCGATATTATTCTCCGATCTGAATTAAATATTTATCTTGATAATATATATTTAAATTTAATGTAAATTTTATTAATACATATATATATATTGAGATAAATCTCTAATTCTAATAGTTGAATAACTTAAGAAATTGTATTTAAGGTTGTTGAAAAATCAAAAGCGAAGTTGGGCAGCGTACGTATAACCTATCCGGTGGAGAAGGAGAACTATTGCGTGACAATTCAAAAGGAGAGAAAGAGAATGCATATATGCTTCTTTCGAATTTTATAATATTCACGATAACCATTCTCATGACTGAGTTCAGGGAATCCGTACCCTACTTTTTTTGACGTAAAATAACATGTGATCTGGCATAGGCATAACTATGTGAGTGAGGTGCAACTCTATAAATACGAACATGCTCCGTGTATGTTACTCACAACAAAAACAAACAGAAAAACTCATCAACCCAAAAACCACTTTACCTTAAAGCTCAAACATCCTCGTAAAAACTAGAAGGGGTTGTCGTGTTGTGAGTGTTGAGTTGAGTGTTGAGTTGAGTGTAATTTGTATATCATCCAAAGGTAGCATGAGTGGGAAAAGAGAGACAATAATGGGAGCAAAGAGATTATCTTCTCACCCCTTTTGCGGCGTTTTGAAGACGTGTTTCTCAGGTGGAAGAAGGTACGATTATGAATATGTGGAAGGAAGTGGTGGAGGGAGAAGGATATTTGCGAGTGATGAAGACAGAGAACATTGGGTTGCAGAGCCTGGTATTGACAGAAAAGCTTCTGATTTCATTGCTAGATACTATGCCACACGTGTCACTGACTCTCACCGCCAATTTGCATCTTGAAGCTGGTTGCACTTCTTCGTTTCTTTCATTGCATGCAGGCGTAGCTCTCTCTCTCTCTGACCAATTATTACTCTCGTTCTCGCAGCGTAGACCTCCAAATGTTCCATCAATTCGTTGTAGGGATGGGCTCGGGGTGTGGATCCAATATTTGTTAGTTGAAATAATTTTTTTTTTTGGTTCGTCCTTAGAGTATCCACCGCCGACAGCAGTGACTAATCTCCTTGCTAGGTTGGAGACACTTTAAAGGGTGGGATAGCTGGCTCCAAGATTTAACGCGGCTGCATACACAAGGCAGGATTCGAACCCCTGACCTTGCTTAAGCGTGGATCAATCCCTACCGCTGAACCACACGCTTGGAGTTAGTTAAAATAATTTGGTAATTAATAACATAATTAGTTAAATATAAGTGTGGGTTTTTTATCCTAACAAAGTTTTTCTTTGCTTTTTGTTTTTACTTGTGTACGAGAATCTCTGTTAAAACAACATTCAGTGGTTAATCATTCTTCCACAAAATTATCTTAAAGAGAATATATATATACATATATATATATGCAACTCACTCAAACAAGTTTTTACATGTCAACAAATTAGACACTTACCGATTTAATTGCTTTTATAAATTTACCCACAAAACGAATAAACATAAATCAGAACTTTAGATGTATCACTTTTTCATAAACCTACAAGTGTTACACATGCAGCGGATGACTATCTGAAGGTTAAGACTACACATATACAAGTGTATTGTTAATGGGCTAAACATGTTTAGGTGTATTAAGTCTGACCCATATAAAACAAAAAAAAAAAAACATAACAAAGGTTCACAAGTGGTCTCAAGAATGACCAAAGGCACTAAAAGTGATATTGACCTATATACCTATGTATACCTAAAAGCAAAATCAAAACACGGTTTCTACAATAAGTTACAACATGTGAAACTTGAGAAACAAAGTAAAGAATTGAGTCACACATAAATGGAAGTTTTGGGTAAACAAAATCAAACCTTCGCACCTAGGGAACAGAGGAACGTTGTAAAAGGAAATTGGAAGTTCACAAAAAGAGGTTAGGGTTTGCAGCATTTGTAAGGTAAATTCTCTAATAAATTTTGGTGTTAAATCAAAAAACGATTTTAAATCCCTCATGTCATAAGCTTTATTGATGATAAACATAGACATTTTTCTAGAAATTTTTTTCAAATCATTCAATAAGATAAATGAGAATAAAATAAATGTACTAAGAATAACATAAAATTCACTCATCCATCATTCATCAATAAGTATAAAGTATAAGCATGAAATAAAAATTCATTCATAAGTATAGAGTATAAGCATGATTCTCATCCAACATTGAACAAATATTGTACCTATCTAAGGGCACACTCGTAGTCTTTTAGTAACTGGAGGGTCGAACGAGAGCTTCGGGTTGATGCTTCAGAGGGGGAGGTACCTGCAAAAGGTACTCCAACGCTCAAGTCAGGACAAACATAATTCTCGAGAGTAATAAATGAACAGTGACATACCTCGTTTCGTGTGACATATTTATACTACCTGTCATGGGCCTGAGCGGGGTGGGCCTTCTCTAACATTTACCAATTTAGGTAATACGATGTTAATCGGCTGGTTACGCCTTAATTGCGTGTTGTCTTTCGTTAACCATGATTATCATCCTAACTATTCTCTATTGGTCCTTGGCCGAGCCGACAAGACACGGCCGAGACAACCTCTTTGGCCGAGCCGATAGGGAACGGCCGAGACAACCTCTGGCCGAGCCGACAGGGCACGGCCAAGACAACCTCTCTGGTCGAACCGATAGGAAAAGGGTTGGGTTGTCCCTAGTTTTCGGCCCTCTGCCGAGCCGAGGTCGTGCCGAGAATTGTGTCGAAGTCCGATAAGACATCACATGTCGATCCACGTGATCGATAGGACCCTTCCAGTACAAATATCAAAAAACACATGTATTTAAATTTTCTAGAATTTATAAATTAAAACAAGAACAATCTAAATAGTAACAGGTGAAACTGGTTCATGGTCTTCAGGCATATGATTGGATTTAGAGGAACCTCTTTTATTTACAAGTAATTCCAAAAGTCAAATACTTAGAATGAAAATAAAAATAAATAAATAAGTAGCAATTTAAACTAATACATGTAATTCCAAAACAAATAGCAGAACATGTTATATTTGATAACCTGCATTTTAACACACAACTAGAGAAATAATTTCATACTAGTTTTAGATATAGAGAATTATTCTCACTTTTAGAATGGGACTCGCCTGCATACACTTTTTATCATTTATATTTCCAATTATTAATATTGATCTTAAATTGCCAAACAAAATGTATAAGGATTATAGTAAAATCAGTAATTTGATATCAAACGGCTTTCAATAGTAATTTTAATTTATTCTCTTATTAATAATAATAAAATCAATAAAAATTAATTTTAATCTAAAAAAAATTAACTTAGTCCCTATAAATAAAATATGTTAAAACCAATATTTATGTATAGTTTAATTTGTTTTAAAATACTTAGAGAGACTAAATATAAGTTTTACTCAATAAAAATACATATTATTGAAACACTATCTATAACAACTTGTAACATTCTTTCCAAATCATACCACTTTCCATAACTCAACATTTCAACCAACTCCTTTATAATACAAGTTTGAAGGTATGTACTACTAGATGGAAATTGGTGGACCTATGGAGTACGTAGCAACATATTATTTTGTGATCAGGGGAGGTGGGACATAATATCATAATTTTCTTAAAGAGAGGCATATATTTCTGGTGTGATATGTTGGGAATTTTTGCCTTGATCTATGTATAAGGTGGGAGTCAGAAAAGAGTGTATACAGTAGGGTGCTTTGGGTGGATTTAAGAAAACATAGGAGACTTTGGTTGTAGTAAATTTTTGAAAATCTTAACAATTTTGGAGAACTTTTAGTTCCTTCTGGTTGCTGCTAGTATGTTCCTATAGGAGGTGCAGGTCGGGATATATGCTTCAAACCAATATCTATGTTTCCTATTAGTTTGACTATTCTCTGCTAGATATTCCGATGGCCATATATGGGTAGGATTTGGGGAATTTGAGCTTGGGTGTTAGTATAGTTGGGAGGTGCTTGGTCGGTTGCATGGTTTTAAATTGCGGTTGCGGTCGCAGTTGCAGTTGCAGTTACTGCAGTTGCAGGTATTGCGAGTATTGCGATGCGGATTGTGGCTGATGCGGTGTGAAATTATTAATTATTTGCACTAAATATAAAAAATTGTAATTATTGATATATGTTTTATTTTTAAAGATTTATACATTTTTATTCCTTTTTTAAAATACTATATTATTTTAATGAATAATTTAATTTATTTTAAAATTAATTTAAAAGTAAGAGAAATACAATAGTGGTTAGATTAATTCCCACTTAATATTTGTCATAATATCTCAAAAGCAAATTGTCTCATTGACAGGGATAAAAAAATTAAAGGTACACACATTTAGACAAATTTCAAATAGACAAGAAAGAAAAAAGGATATGGCTTGACATAAAGTAATATGATTGCCCACAAGTTTCATTGTCATCAATTATCTGAGAAGCAATGTCACCCTTTAGAGATGCATTTCACTACAAGGAAAAAATATGAAATTTTTATTAATATTGTAAAACTATAAAAAGCATGAATTTTTTTTCACAAGTAAAAAATTATATATAATAAATTTTTAACTCATATGATACTTATTACCACATAGTAGAGTGACGAGGATGATCATAGCCTCCACTCTCGCTTTGGCTATCCCCTTGTGTGGCTCCTTGTCCAAAAACATAATCAAAAAATCCACCACACTTTGATGTTGATAATAAAGATCATTATAATTCATTGATAGTTGGTGGTATGAGGGAACTTGGTCACTTCCATATTGATTGTATGCATTAAAATAAGGATGCTGATAAACTGATGGTGGATAGTACCCTTGACTACTTTCTGAAGAATCATCAATATTGAAGTCACTAAAACTTTGTTCAATATGAGAAGATGAAGAATCTTGACATGACACATTTTGTTTATTTTTTCTTCTTCTAACTTGTGAATTATCTCTTCTATTATCACCTGAAAATGAACGATCGGGAGGAATCATACCTGGCATAGAAGTAGTGAAATCAGTTACCAGATTTGTATCACGCCTATTATATGGAATCTCTTGATATGGATGATTTTGTCTTTGTTCATCCTCATCATCCTCACCATCATTTTCTTCACCTTCAATATCAACACCATCATCACCACTATTATTACTTGGTGGGCTTAAGTCACCACCATCATTATCACTATCTCCACCTTCCACATCTTCATCATCTGTATCAATTCGAGGCAACCACTATGAATTTTGAACTCCATCTAAAAGTGGATTTTCTCTTTCTTCTATCCATGCAGATAATGGATCATCTTCTCAAAATATATAATCAAGATTAATTGGATTGAAACTTGATTCAATTTCTTCTTGACTTTTTCTCATTTGATGCCTCATTTTCAATTTCATGTTGTAATGTGTAAAGACAAGTTTTTGCAACTTTTTGTACTTAAGCCTATTCCTTGTCTTTGTATAAATATAGCTAAACGTACTCCAGTTTCTTTCACAATTTGTGGTTGAAGTTATTTGACTTAAAACTTTAATAGCCACACATTGAAGTTCAGGAGAGCATGAACCAAACATCAACCACCATTCAGCTTTTTAAGAGATCAAGCAAAAAAAATTTATTATTTATTTATTGAGAAAGGAAGAAACTATATTTGTAACGTGGTTTAAAAAAAATGTGGCTGATTTAGTAGCCCGGAACGGGCCGTTCCCAATCTGGAATGGGCCGTTCCAAGCTATTAAATTAAACTGAAATTCGTGGTTGGGAACGGGCCGTTCCGGAGGGAAAACGGGCCGTTCCAAATTCCAGAACGGGCCGTTCTGCTTGGAGAACGGGCCGTTCTGGAAGGAGAATGGGCCGTTACGGATGGAGAACGGGTCGTTCCGGATGAGTCCGGAACGGGCCGTTCTGTTTTCAGAACGGGCCGTTCTGGGCGTGGATTTTGTGCGTGAATTGGGAGTTCGGAACGGGCCGTTCCGAACTCGGTACGGGCCGTTCTGGGGCAATCCAAAAATCTATAAATAGGGGTTAGGGGCCTTAAGGAAAATGTGAGTTTTTAGAGAGAAGTTTTAGAGAGAAGGTCTCTGGGTCAGTGAGCTCCTTTCTCTCCCAAATTTCTCTGTTTGACTCCTTTTCTCCTCTAGACCACTAATGCCTTCTGACTTTTCTTGAAATTCAGATTAGAAAGCTTGCTTTGGGATGATTGAAGTTTCGGGTTGAGCTTTGGAAGGGGATTCTATTTCGTCACAGTTGTTGGCTATTCTGAGCTAACCTTCAGGTAAGGGAAGCTAGAATGTTTGTTGTGTAGGTTGCATGTGAGTTTAGAAACTCAATAGGTGCGTGAATGTTGAGAATCCATAGATGGATTGAAGAAAATCTCATCTTTTGGGGTTTTGAGAAAAAAGGAGGATTTTGATGTATAGGTTGGATGCATGTGAGATTTGAGTTATTTTGAGTTGTATGGAGCCTATGTATTGTGATTTGGTTGCATCAAGCGTGGATACTCTTAAGAGTCTCTGTTTCAAGGACACCGAGCGTGAGTTGAACGCGCTGGGCGTGGATGAGTTTTAGGACTCTCAGGTTGGGATTAGGCTGGGCAAGCTCAGGCTACGCCGAGCGTAAATATGTTTAAAAATAATTATTTTAAATTGATGCTTATGAATATTTAAAGTTAAAATGTTAGATCATATATGTGTGATATATGATGTATGGTGCGGTGTGATTCATATGTATGCTTTGTGATGATACGTATGAATGTTTGAATATGAGTATGCTTATTGATCATGATGGTGGGCAGACCATATATGATGTATGATGCATGATTGCATGTGATGCCTTATGGCATGAGTCTAGCCTAGGACTTGAGGAGAGGAAAAATATTTTCGAACTGGAAGAGCTCACATAGAGTCTCTTGAGAGTGGTGCTTGGATAGGCCACTGATATATGAGAGTGGTGCTCTGGGAGGCCACTGGATTTGGGAGAGTGGTGCTCAGATAGGCCACTGGGTTGGGTGAGTCTCCTCTAAGTCCTTAGCTAGTGTTGGAGCGGGGTATGAGGTCGAGGGTTATTCCCTTAACCAAGTACTCGGGAAGGTGCGTGGATCCTTGCGGATAGTCGGTGGGCGAACTCCACAATTGAATTGGTTAATGCATGCCAAGGTCGTGGTAAGCCCGTACCCAGCTGTGCTATACCTGACGGTGGATCTGGACTTCCAATTGTGTAAGTGACATCATCCGAGTAAACCCGAGTGAGGATTATATAACCTGTTTAGCTGTGACCGAGCGGGCGCATTGGGCGTGAAAACGGTTGGGGTGGTTTCGGTAGGATGGAATGTCACTTATACAGCTCTATTGTTGTGGAGATCTCCTAGGTGTATGCGTGAAGATGCATTAGATGATTGATATGCATTGATATCTGTCATAAGATGCATTTATTGCATGATTATTAATATGATGAAGTGTGGTGTTTGACTTCATGATTGGTGCAATGTATGTTATGCATGAGTAGTATTGGATAGAGTGTATGGTGAGACTCTATGAATATGATTAATGGTTGGATGATTATGTAGTATAGATTATAGTTCTATACTTGTATGATTGATTTGTGAATTCTAGCTTACCCTTCTGCTTCCATGTGGTGGAACTGCGATGATCATACTTGGTATGGGAGCAGGTCAGGGCTAACTTGGAGTTGAGGTGTCCGCTGCGAGACGGGGAGTTTTGATCCTCGTGTTGGAGTTATCATTTTGGGTAACGGTTTTGTCTGTACTTGACCGACACTAGGGAATATTATTTTTGGGATGATTGTACATATATGGAGTTTTATTTTATAACCAAAAATTTAGATAATTTATTTTTATTTGTACATGTATGTATGAGTTATCCAGCTTAATATTTCTCTTAGTTCACTAGCAGTAGTGCGATTCCACTAAGTGTAGAGACCATGGCAGGTCGTTACAATATTTACCTGGATTCATTCTAGACCAAGCTCTTTGAGCTTGAGGTGTAGCAAATATTTCACCCATGTCTTTAAACAATACCAACTATATAACATTATATTGTATAAGATATCAATACATAGTTATATAACAATAATTTTAAAAAACAAAATATAATTATTTATTACTAACCGAGTTTAAAGCTTTAATTTGATCATCCATGTTTCTTTCCAATTTCATATATAATGACCTTTTTGGTCCCTTCAAATGTTTCTCGATATACATCAGATCCATGTTCAACTCCATATTGAAATTGTGGATTAAGAAAATACCCTAAAAAATAAATAGCTAATCAATATGTATCTATAATTGTACGTATTAATGTATTGCTTTATATAATAAAAGTAAAATTACAATGACATACCAGCAGAATGAAGATTAGAATGCATGAATCTCCAACGCTTGTCAATTATTTCTTGGTATTGAGAATAATAACGAGAACTTTTTTGAATTGATTGTTTTGCTCGATCAATTGCCTCATATATAAAACCCATTATTGGTTTCTCATCACCATCAACTAGTCTCAAAACTTTTACTAGAGGCTCAAATACCTTCAATATATCATTAGCCTTGCTCCAAAAATCATTGCCAATAACAATTTGTCTTGCTTCAAATGCCAATCCATTTTTGTCTCGTCCAAATTTAGATCGTCTAAATTCTTCTGAGTTGAACATGTTCCTCAAGCCTTGCTTTTGTTGCACAATTGCTTGAAGTTGTAAGAATTGTGTTGCAAATCGGGTAAAACCAGGATGAACAATTTCTCTACCTCCAGTGTATTTTTTCATGAGATTTACAATCCATGTGTGATTGTAGATAAAATTTGTTACTACTCACTACAAGGAAAATGATAAATTGCGACGGACAAATTGCGACGGTTATCTAGAAACCGTCGTCGCTTTGATATTGCGACCCTTCATACGACAGTTTTTCAAAACCGTCGCAAAATTGTTCAACATTGCGACGGTTTATCATAACCGTCGCAAAATTTGTAGAACATTGCGACTGTTTATGATAAACCGTCGCAAAATTTGTTTAATATTGCGACGGTTTATCAAAAACCGTCGCAAAATTGTTCAACATTGCGACGGTTTATTGTAAACAGTCGCAAAATTTGTTGAACATTGCGACGGTTTGTGATAAACCGTTGCAAAATTTGTTGAAGATTGCGACAGTTAATCATAAACTGTCGCAAATTTTTTTTAACATTGCGACGGTTAGCCATAAACCGTCGCAAAATTTTCAGCATTGCGACGGTTTACTATAAACCGTCGCAATCTACAAGACAATTTTTTTTTATTAAAATTTAATTTTTTTATTAAAATTAAATTTTTTTTAAGTATTATGTATATTATCTTAATAAACTTATATTTTATTAACAATTTTATATATATTTCCTTTAACATGAGGTACACGATTTCTTTTTCTTTATATAATTTCAAAATCGTGACTAGAATATAAATTTATCTTTCAACAAACTTATGAATTTATCGTGTATGTAAGATGTGTTAGAGTATATAAATAAATATAATTATCATTTTATAACTTAATTTTTGAGTTATCAGATCACATATTATTGAATAATTTACGATGTTAAATTTTATAAATTTTATTTTAAATTCCATCTTTATAACACTATTAAAAATATAAAAACAAATATGTTAAATTTTATAAAAATCCAGTTTAATTTATTTATGATATAAATATGTTTTTAATATCTAATATACATTTTTAGAGAATAATTTATTTTAAAATATATCTTATAATAACAATTCTAAATGGAACATAAATCTTCAAATTTTTCTTATTTTGATTTTTTAATTAATATATACAATTTTACTATTTTGATTTTTTCAATCAACGTATACAATAAATAAAAAACACAAAAGATAAACATGCATGGACAAATTTTATTTTATCAAAAAATTATTTATTTTAATATATTACATTATATATGTGAATATTAAGACATATATATATATATATATATATATATATATCAATATATATTATAATTAAACTTTTTTAAAAATTAATTCATTATTAAGAAATTTTATTTATCACATGAGAATTAATTTCTTTCAAAAATTTGACAGATATCAAATAAATAAATATTTTTTCAGAATCTATATTATTTTATTAGAATATAATTTTTATTTTTTAAAATATATTATTTTTTAGATAAAAAATTATGTATATGTCAAATAGTAGTGGGGGCAAGTGCCCCACTATTCAAACGTGCATTCGTCCCTATATATATATATATATAATATAGGGGGTTATAATTATACCGGTGAAACTTTCACTAAGTATTATGACGCTCAATAACTTTATATTAAATGTGAATTTTGTAAATTCAACCGTTAAATTGAAAGTTCGTATCACTTTATAAGTGTATATCAAATTTTGTTAAAATTGAACAACTGGAAGGTAATAAAAGTGTTTATATTTTAGTGTATTTTGAAATGAATATATTACATCAATTTTGTTTTATAAAAATGAAGTATCAAATAATCTTGGATTAATATAAAGTTTTGTATATATAATCTATGAGAGATATGAACTTTCAATCTAACAGTTGGATTTACCAAATTTACATTTAATATAAAGTTATTGAGCGGTGTAATACTTAGTAAAAGTCACATTTAATATATATATATATATGAGGGGGGTTATAATTACATCGGTGTAAATTTTACTAAGTGTTACACCGCTCAATAACTTTATATTAAATGTGAATTTTGTAAATTCAACCGTTAAATTGAAAATTTTTTACTCTTAAATCATATATACAAAATTTTATATTAATCAAAGATGATTTCTTATAAAATTAAATTCAATCTGTCGAAAAAATTTATATTTTCGATGAGAAAATTTTTGTAGGAAAAACTATATTATTGATGAAATATTTCAGAAAAATTTATATTTGTCGAAAATGTAAGAACTGTTTTAAATTTGATATGAAAATATTATGATATAATTAGATAATATTTTAAGTTAGTATTTTATTAATGGTTGATAATTAAAAAATAAAACAAGGATGAATACATTTTTTTGAATATTATATGTTTGATTTAAGATAACTTACAAAATAACTCTTGGTAAAGTTATTCTGCTCAATAACTCATGGTGTGTGTTGAATTTCATCGATCCAATTAATTGTTAATTTAAAATTTATTAAATTTTACTAATAATTAATATAAAAAATTTAATTAGTTTTGGAATAAATTATTTGCTAATTAACAATATAATTGAAACATTAATTTTTTTAAATTATTTAACTAAAATCTTATTGACAATTTACTATATGATCTTAATATTTTTGTATAACTAATATCTGCTTTTAAATTTGATATGAGAATATTATATATAATTAGATAAGATTTTAAGTTGGTATTTTATTAATAGTTGATAATTAGAAAATAAAACAAGGATAAATACATTTTTTTGAATTTTATATGTTTGATTTAAGGTAAATAAATATATTAAATTAATTAATAATTATTTAAAATATTAAAATTTAATTTATAAGTATGTAATAAATAAATATTTATAATTTTATAAATTATATTATCATTATAAATTATAAAATTAAATAGTTTAAGTTATAATTTTAAATAGAAATAAGTAGATGTTAATTATAAAAGTAAGTACATATAAATAAAGAATAACTAAATATATTATTATTATTATTATTATTATTATTATTACTATTATTATTATTATTCATAATATAAAATTATTATATATTATTATTATAGTACAAATATGAGATTGTATATTTGAGGATAACTTAAATGAATTAATTTGTATAAGTTATACTGATAACATACATATACATTTCGGTAGCCTACTCATCAGAACTTCACAATTAAGCGTGCTTGACCTGGAGTAGTACAGGGATGGGTGACCTTCTGGGAAGTTTTCTAAAAATTGCACAAGTAAGGATAAAACACGCTAAATAGTGAAATATTGTGAAATAGAACCCTTGAGAGACCAAATATGAGGATTGTTACATTAATAAATTTATTAAAATTAAAAAAAAATTGACAGGTAAAAAAATATTCGTAATATTAATTTAGAGGCAGTTGATGAAAGGGTCGCAATGTTAATATAGAGGCAGTTGGTGCGACAGTTGATGAAAGGGTCGCAATTCCAAGTTTGCGACGGTTTGTGCAACAGTTCTGATAACCGTCGCAAAATTGCCTGGTGACGGACAATTCTGCGACGGTTCCCAAACCGTCGCAATGTTGTCTTTGCGGCAGTTCTAACCGTCGCAATGTAGGCCATATAACCGTCGCAAAATCGTCATTTTCTTGTAGTGACTTTTGCATCACTTAATAACTTTTGCACATTCTTTTTTTTCCCTATATCCTCCAAACAAAGATCCAAACAATGTGCTGCACATGCAGTCTAATATAAATGTTGTCTCTTTTCCATCAACTTTTGACCAGCTGCTTTAAGTGCTTTTTCATTATCTGTAACAACTTGAATTACAAATTCTTCTCCCACTTCGTCCACAACCTTATCCAATAACTGAAAGTAGTAATCAGTATTTCTACTGTCAACATTAGAAGCATCAATAGATTTCAAGAAAATCGTTCCCTTGCTACAATACACTAGAAAATTCATAATATGTGTATGATTTACACTATCTGTCCAACCATCACACATTATTGTTACTCCTTTTTCCTTCCATGTAGTTTTCAACTTGCTTATCCATTCTTGCATGCTTTTATATTCAGCTTCTTAATACACATCAGAAACTTCATAAGGTGTAGGGCGTTTAACTGATGAACCTACCTCAGCTGCTGCAATAATCAAATTATGCAACCATGGAGAATTTGATAAATTCATAGGTAAGCGTTCATAAATTATAAACTTGCTTACCACTTCTCTGAGCTTTTTCTTTAATGTTTTCATAAGACCCCACCTATTTTTGGTTGTTTCATACTTTTACTTCTCACAAGATCCACATTTGTAGATCTTAAAGCAAAAGTAGCATCTTTTTTTCTTGAAGTTCGACTAACACTCATGCGAGAGCTTCCACCTGATTCATAGATGTTATTAGATCCCTCACTTTGTTGTCTGAATCAATGTCTATCTTCCCACTCACGTTGTGATCTAATGCTTTGTTGCGAAGTTATCCTCATCTCCTCTTCACTATCTTCTTCATCATCTTCTCTTAATCGAGATTCAAATTCTTCTTTTCTTTTTCTAAAGTCAATTTTCTTTTCTTTTTTATCTTTGAGAAGTTTCATCATATTCTCCCTAACAAATGACGTGACTCTTGGAAAACCTGCTACTTGACCTTTATCATGTGCTATGTGTTCCTTCAATCTTGTAATGTCACCCCTTATTATCTTTTGACAAAGTTTACATTAGACATTGTTGCGATTTCCTGCTATAGGTACTCCAAAATGCAATCCAATATCGTCGCTTGGAGCACCTTCTAGTCTTCTTATAGGAAATTCTTCATTTGATCATTGTGTATATATATCTGTATAAAATTTTGAAAATATAATATCAATCAATAATTAAATTATATTTCAAACTTCAGAACAATGACTAATAAATTAACATAATAATAAAAATAAATATAAACAACCTAACATTGATATACATATAATTAGGCTAAACATATTATTATATATAAAAATATTGCAAAATATTTTAATAGTCATTCACATCTATACTAATATATAAAGAGGATACTCTTTTCGGTAACCACTTTGGTCTCCACAGTTTTTAACCATTATACCCTTTTATTTTAAAAAATTAAAAAAAAATTTATCAAATTTAAAAACTTAAAACTAATGGATTAATCATAACACCAACAAGATCAATATATTTTTATTATTTAATTTTTTATTTTTAATAGAGACATAAAATATCTCGACCCTACTGATTAGAAAATAAAGAAAATACATTTAATACCATTTAACTTATACCTATGAACATGCTTTAGAAAATTTGAAAGCTTAAGTGGGAAAATGTCTAGCAAATATTTTCTTAACTATTAGAGATAATGATTTTTTTCTTTTTGTAACCAGAGATAATGGTTTTTAAATGAATGAGAAAGATTTATCTTCCTATTTATTCATTTATTTTAATCTTTCTTTTCGATTTTGATCCTATGTCTTTTCCCCCTAAAAATATGTACTGAAATTTGGAATCTATTAAAAGTTAATTATTACATCTAATTAGGATAAGAATGATGTATTACATAGTTATAATTAAAATAAGTAAAAAATGATAAATTAAATAAAAGATATACATGTTATGTATCTTAAAAAATAACGAGAAAATCATTCTAAAACAATTCAAATTTCCTATTGGTACTTTCTTTACTTTTTTATTTATTAAATTAGTTTCGTTAAAATATGTTGAAGTTGATAATTTTTTAACCCCATGAGTGAGAATGTCCTAATTGACTAACAAAAATACATTATTTTCTGTAAAAATAAAATAAGTTGAGTTTAGTTTTTAAGATATGCTAATTTCATTTCGTTTAAATTAGATAATAATTATAATTATATTTTTTTATTTACTATTACAATATTTGTATATTCAGTGGTAATTATCATGGTAGAAAACATTTACTAACAAAAACATTTTTTTGTCATTTTACTGGCTAAACAATTTTTAATTGTATGAGGAATTTTGCAATAATAAAATGGAAAATCTATTATTCTATTTTGTTATTAAAAAATCTTCATGATAGTAATAAAATAGAATACTAGATTTCTCATTTTATTGTTTCACACTAATTGAAACAATAAGAAAGTGTCCCTAAGAACACTTTGGGCAAGTGAAAGTAATTTAAAGTAGGGCACAACCGCACATGATTCAGTGGTTCAATGCTACATTAATAATAATAAATAATAATAATCTAATATAAAATTAAAATATTAGATATTCATTTTATTAGGCTTGCCAACAGCCCATACAATATGGAGGAGATTCACATGCCTAATCTTTAAAGGCCATTTAAAATTCTCATTAAAGGCCACAACCACAAGGCCCAAAGGCCCACATCCAAATCCACCTTGCATTCTAATTTTTTTTCCATGCACCAAGTTAACTTGCAGCACTCACTACTCAGTAAAAAATTATATTAAAATAAATTTCTAGGTTTCCATTCGTAAGGGTTGCTGGATTGCACCGTTACCCAAATTCCAGAATCCAGATTCACCACAGTAGAAAACCAAAATCAAGTAAATCAAGCCAAAATCACAGATTCGTCCCTATTTACTGCGGAACCAATGGATTCGAGACTGCGGGACAGCAACAATCCAACAACACTAGCAAGGATATCAATGACAACAACAAAGAGAAACAGGGGTAAGAGATAGAAAACTTACAATTAACAAGCAACCTTCCTCTTCTAGGTAGAGATACAAAGGGAGTTTCGAATGAAAGTATAAGTTTTATGCTTTGTTTTTCACCTTTTAAGTCAAAGTTTGAACCACATTATTGATCTACAGAATAAATTCTCTGAATCTCTGTTCTCTTCTCTGAAAAGATACCCGAAAGTTAACTTTTTTTATAAAAAAAAGTTACTTTTTTTAAAAACGATTCCCTGTTTCACCTTCAAGTTGTCGTTTGCAGATTCAAAAACAGAGGTGTTGCGGAAGCAACGCCGTTACGATACGGAAAATTTATGATTTACGGTCTCACCGCAATTGCGATCCGATGCCGTTACAAACAAGGCCGCAACCGTAATATTGTGGCCGCAATGCGTGATGCGGTCCGCAATTAAAGCCCTGGTCAGTTGCTTTCGATTTATTAAAACTCATCACTAAATATATATCACTAACACACTATTTATTAAAACTCATCATTGCAAGATCTACAGAAAAATGTGGTGGGGGATAATAGACCCTATATATATAAGTGTACTGTAATTCTATAAAATTAAACCTTAAAAAAATGTGCCAAGAAAGAATAAAATAAAAAGAAAAGGATAATTTTACTATCAAGTATCTACATCCTACACTTTGCAAACATGTATAAGGAAAAAATAGTTTCTCAAAAGACTTTAGAACATACACATTTACAGTAACTACTTATCATTATTTGAGCCAACAAACATGTTTTCAAAGGATTTTATTTCTCACCAAATAAAGTTTACAATGGAATTAGCAAGAATAATAGTCTAAAATCCAACAAACAACACTAAGTAGCATCAAATTTCATGCTTAACTAATCAAATCTTTATAAACCATCAAAGCACCAAAATACAAACAACCTTAAGTGAAAACTCAAAGCAATTGCTTATAATCAAAATGAAATCCACTGAAAATTGAAATTGTTTTCAAATTTTAAAAAACATAATGATATTTGTTTTACCTCATTTCCCTTAACACGCTGCAAAAGAAATGCAATCTTCTCCTTTAGACATCAACTTCTACAACTTGTGCCTTAATTGATTCAAGTTCAACTTGCATTTGTTTCATCCTCTCATTATTAGATTGAAAGAAAGTTGTTGATGTCACTGAATGAAAAGAAAATCCAATGATTTCCCATAAACTCTCTCAAAAATTTCATTTTCAGAACAATTTGCAATTCATTTTGTAAATTTTCCTATATAATACACAAGCATTTAAACACTACTAAACCACAAATGACAATAAAGTACAAATAACACATTAATCTTACATGTAATTCTCTAGTCTCTTCATTAACAAAGGTTCCATCCGGATTTTTATATATGCAAAACTTGATACATTTCTCTAATGTAACACCCCAGCAACCCGCATGTGGATATTGTCCGCTTTGGCCGCAGCCCTCACGGTTTTGCTTCTGGCAATGGCACGCATGCCACCCCAAAACGCGTCCTTACAAGGAAGGTATCCACACCCATATATATGGCATGCTTCGTTCTCCTTCCTAACCGATGTGGGACTTCACAATCCACCCCCCTCAAGGGAGTCCAGCGCCCTAGCTGGCACACCGGCCCGGGTCCCGGCTCTGATACCAAATATAACACCCCAGCAACCCGCATGTGGATATTGTCCGCTTTGGCCGCAGCCCTCACGATTTTGCTTCTGGCAATGGCACGCATGCCACCCCAAAACGCGTCCACATAAGGAAGGTATCCACACCCATATATATATGGCATGCTTCGTTCTCCTTCCTAACCGATGTGGGACTTCACAATAGACATCATGTAATAATTAAGAATAGATATTATTAATTAACATATTAGTTGAAATAAAAATTAGATTTACTAAGCCATACCAATTTATCCTTTTTTCTTGCAAGAGTTTTAGAGCCTAGTATGTGGGGGATCACTAGTTTTGCACGATTTGCAACATTTTTGTTAGTTATATCCTACATCAACAATAATATATTATTCAAAGTAAGAAAAAGTTCAGATGGAAGTGTTTTTAATTTCTTTAGCACTTCGTCTATAATGCACAAAAATAATCCAATGATCTTAGGGAATGTGCGATTGGTGATTTTGAATATTTTGCTTCATAGATAGTTCTGAATTGTGATATTTATTAAACAATCTACATCGTTTGTCCTTCCATTTCTTTCCCAAGCTCCAAAAACAATATGTTTTTTGTGGTTTTTGTCATTGACAACGAAATTAGCTTTGAAGACAACAAAATAAAAGATCATGTTAGACACTAAATACATAAAATAAATCAAACATTTGAATATTTTCATTAAACTTTAGGTAATACATGTATCATGTTAACATAAACATTATTTTTATATTCTTCAAGAACATGTGTCCAATTCTCATACAATATATGAAAGTTGCCAAAGTTGGATGTAACGTCTTAAAAATCCTGGTAACAAACTAGAAGAATCATCAACTGCCTAATTATATCTATTTCATTGTATCACTATTTTTTGTTGGACTATTAATCATTGCAAACACATCTTGCACCATTAAACGTGTTTGTGATATATGACCTTCCCCATCTAATACAAAAAAATAAAAGTTTATTGTTAACCCAACATATAACAATTAAAAAGATATATAAGAAAGCAAAATTAGATTACACACCAATAACATCAATTGTCCAATATGGAGAAGTTCTTCAAACCATCGATGCATTTTTAGGTACGTACATTCTCAATCACAACAGGCTCAGCTTGTACCTCTTCTTGAGAGGATTCAATACTATCTATAGACTCACTTTATTGACAAACATCTACATTTTGATGAGATAGATGCACTAGATGCATGCATTTTGGGAATTTGGCATGGATTTACTCCTAGAAGCAACTTATCTTGAATGAACCATATTTGTATATATAACCCATAATATCAACTTCTTAATCTTAGATGATAAAAAAATAGAAAAATTGCATAACATAAGGTGATCTACATATTTTTTATAACTAATAAACACATATCCATACACATAAAAAAAAAAAAAGTTGATAAAATATTACACTTCAAATTTTGAATCCTATCATAAGAGAAAAGTTTGACAATCATAAAATCATATCTTGATTATCATTATTAAAATCAACATTGGTAATTAAGCCTTCAAGTTCATCATCATCTATTTTCATTCTTGTTAATTGTATAACATCATTAGGGAAAATCTGTTCCAAATTTTGTGATGAGTATGGCTCAATTGATGACATAACATCATCATTTTCTCTCATGTTATACAAGTCTCTTGGCTTCAAATGAATTGGTATTCTTCAACCTTGTTCCTTCTCATCATTCACATAATAAACCATTTGAGCTTTTGAAGTATTAATGTATGGTTCATCATCTTCATGTTCTCCAGTATGTATTAGACTAGAAAAGTTAATAGAGACAAAATCCAACTTGTTTGTCTTCATTTCTCTTAGGTTTGTGGTATTAGCTCATTCACATTTAAATATAGGTATTGTGAACCCATTATAGTGAAGTTCGATGATGTCTATCAATCTTCCATAACAACACTCCTCTAAATCTCATTTGAGTGTCATTGTTGTTTGAGTAACTCCTTGTTCCAAACATACCAAAAACTCCACTATTTTGAGTTTGTAAAAACTTGTCTTGTGCCAAGGGCCAGGTTACTATTAGGAATAGCTAGATGGAGAGAATCTATTAGGAAATCATATAATTGAAAGAGTTACTCTATCCTTTTATATATATATATATATATATATATATATATATATATATATATATATATATATATATATAAATATATAAGGATCCTTTTACTCTAGGAGTAAGTCTACCTAAACTTACTACGTTCAATAACTCATGTTCTACGTCAAATTTCAACGATCCAACCATTCAATTTAAAGTTCTTAATACATAGATCAAATCTGCAAATTTTTAGAAAATTTGAAAATCATTTAATACTTCGTTTCATTAATTCGAATCAATGTATAAAATGATTTTATGATTATCCGTTAATTTGAGTTAATGAAATGAATTATCAAATGATTTTCAAATTCTATAAAAATTTTCAGATTTGATCTATGCATTAAGAACTTTAAATTGAACGGTTGGATCGTTAAAATTTAATGTAGAACATGAGTTATTGAACAGAGTAAGTCTAGGTAGACTTACTCCTAGAGTAAAAGAATCCTTCCTTTTATATATATATATATATATATATATATATATATATATGGTTATAACGGTAACTAGATATTTATTAGATATATAAAATAATTTTTATTTGGTCAAATATTACTTTAAAAGCAAAATAAATATATCATATAATTTATGTAGTGTGAGAGATTAATCATGAAGGTATAAGGCAAATCACCTTCTGTGCGTGTCTCTATTTGGAAGGCTTGGACGTAAAAGGAATTGGAGTTTGTGTTGGCTTTTGTTCCTTTTGAATGCGTACGTCAATAACAAGTAAAAACTAAAAATTAGAACTTGATGTACTGTTATTCACTCAATTTCTCTTTTGTCAATGCTTGTTATATGTTCCTATATCAAATTATCATGTTATCTCTTCCATTAAAATACTGTTAATTTAAAAGTTTGAAACCTAATAAAGCTTTTTTAAATAATTCTACTGTAATCCTCAATTGCGAGATTGATGAATTGATCTAAAATACTTTTATTTTTTTATTTTATTGTTTAATTACTCTTGATAATTTGTGCATATTCAAGAAATAGCATTAGAAATTTAAAATTTTTAAATTAAATTTAAGCGGGCAGAAGGAGATTTGAGACTTCAACACAAATACTACTATCAAATTTGACAATTGACAATTAGATTTTATTGTTTTAACTTAGTCTTATTTTATACACTTATATTTAGTGTTATATATTATAATTTTTAATTTCATATAAAAATATACAAACATGTCAACTAGAAAATATGAATCAGACCATTCAAAACTTGAAAGAAAAAAAAAAGAGAGAGAGAAAGAAAATTTGAGGCTTTAATTGAATCACAAAAAGGAGCTATGGATTAATTTATAAAAATTAGCAAGAAAAATAAATTAGGAAATACATGTAGGTGCTCTTTAATTAAACAAGATAACGATATAAATATAGGTGAAAACAACAATAGAGAAGTAGTTAATGAAAAGCATAATTCTGATTCTCAAACTCATGATAACAAGGAGAAAATTACAAGACTAGATGATTCTGCTCTTAGAAATATATATGATCCAAGTCAATGAGAGAATATTGATATAAAATTAAAATACTTATTAGTAGAAAAAGGCCCTATTAAAGCAACTGATATAGGTTTTCCAAAGGATAAATATTCTAAGCACTTTTCTTCATCAAATTACACTCAAAAATTGCCTAATGGAGAGAAACATGAAAGAAGATGGCTAATTTATTCTAGAGGTTTAGATACAATCTTTTATTTTTGTTGCAAATTGTTTAATGTTGTTTCTTATACAAGTAAACTAGCTAATGAAGGTAGTAGAGATTGGAGAAACCTTTGTGCTAAGTTGAAGAGCCATGAAATAACAGATGAGCAAATTACTAGCATGAATGCATGGATTGATTTGGAAATGAGATTGTCAAAAAATAAAACAATAGATAAACATGTTCAAGAACAAATAAATAAAGATAAAGAACACTAGAGAAAGGTGTTGTTAAGAATTATTGTTGTTATTAAAACCCTTAGTAAAAGTAACTTAGCCTTCCTTGAAAAAAAAATGAAAAGATTTATCAAGAAAGTAATGGAAACTTTTTAAGTTTAATTGAAATGATTGTAGAATTTGATCCAATTATGCAAGAATATATTCGTCGAATTAAAAATAATGAAATTCAAAATCATTACCTTGGACATAATATATAAAATAAGTTGATAAATTTGTTAACAAGTGAAATCAAAACAAAAATTAATTATGAAAAAAAATTGTGGATGCGAAATATTATTCAATCATACTTGACTGTACATCATATATAAGTCATCAAGAACAAATGTCTTTTGTATTATGGTGTGTGGATATTTCATCAACTCCAATACAAGTTAACGAGTATTTTTTAGAATTTCTAAAAGTAGATGATACAAGTGGAAAAGGTCTTTTTGATGTTATCATAGATGAATTAAAAGTTATTTGACTTGATATTAATGACCTTAGGGGACAAGGATATGATAATGGATCTAATATAAAAGGAAGACATTAGGGTGTGCAAAAAAGATTTCTTGATATTAATCCTAGAGCATTTTATTCTCCATGTGGTTGTCATAGTCTAAACTTAGTACTTTGTGATATGACTAACTCTTGTCCTAAAGCTACATCTTTCTTTGGAGTGTTACAACGTGTATATACTTTATTTTCTTCTTCTACAAAAAGGTGAAAAATTTTACAAGACCATATACATAGCTTAACTCTTAAATCATTGTCACAAACACGTTGGAAAAGCTGTATTGAAAGTGTGAAAGCTATAAGATTTCAAACTCCACAAATAAGAGATGCTTTATTTAAATTAGTTGAAACTAGTGATGATCCTAAAATAAAAAGTGAAGCTGATTATTTAGCAACTTACGAACTTGAAAATTTTGAATTTTTGTTAGGTATAACTATTTGGTATGGCATATTATTTGCAGTTGACTGGATTAGTAAAAATTTACAATCAAAAGATATGTGCATTGATGAGACCATTAAACAATTAAAAGGTCTTCTTTCATTTTTTTGAAACGTATAGAGAAAATAGATTTAAAAATGCATTAATTTCTGCTAAAGAAATTACTTTTGAAATGGGTATAAAGCCTAAGTTTAGTAAAAAACGTATTAGTCGTAGAAAGACACAATTTGAAGAAATTATTGAGAATGAAATTATAAAATCACTTCAAGAGTCATTTAGTTTTGATTATCTTTGTATAAAGCAATTACCACACTCTAAAGTAGATTTGAATAATTTAAAATATATGAAGATATTTTTGGTTTTTTATTTAGTATTAAAAAATTAAAATCACTTAATTGTGTACTTTTGAAAGAAAAATGCCTAAACCTTGAAAAATCCTTGAAACATGATAATTTGTTAGATCTTGATGGCTTAGATTTATTTTCATAATTAAATATATCAAAGGAAATTATAGGATTGAAAAATAATAAACTAATTGACATTCTTAATTATATAAAAAAAATTATTTTTCAAATACATATATAGCATATAGAATAATATTAACGATTTCAATATAGTTGCTTCAGCTAAAAGGAGTTTTTAAAATTTAAATTAATAAAAATTTATTTAAGATCAACAATATCTTAATAAATATTAAACGGATTGGCTTTATTGTCTATTAAAAAAGATATGTTACATGAAATTAATTATGATAATTTAATAGATAATTTTGCATCATAAAAAATTTGAAAAATAAATTTTTAATAAAAATATCATAATTTTAATAAATTATTTTATTAATTAAAATAAGATCCTATTTTTAAATTTGTTTTAAGCCTTCAAAATCTTGAGCCGCCACTGCTCTTGCATAATAAAATGTATAATCAAATCTTGCTGAAAACGCATATAATTGCTAATATTTATGGGTCCATATTTCTACTAGTACCAATTTTAGAGACCCAATGGTAATTATTATTATTTATTTTGTGTATGAAGGATTAGGGTATCTTTATATAAGGAAAGGAGGAGGAGCATGAAATTATTGTGGACAATATGCAACTTTTTAGTTAAAAAATAAATAAAGTAAAATTTGAGATTTTTTAACAAATTATCACCTAGTTATTTTAAGATTAATTTTTATCGAGATAAAGATGAATTTTAGTTTAAATAAAACTTTTGGTACAAATTCTTAGATGTGACAGATGTTGTTTTTCGATCAAAATTAGAGTTTTATCTCGATAATTAATATATATAAATGTATATTAATGGAATCTGTATTAAATATAATTACATAATATTATAAAACAAATTAAAATTTTAATTGAAGAATAATATTAACTTTATCTAAGTAACTATACTTAAATTTTGTCGTTTTAATTTTTTATATTAGAGAGATAACCATCGTAGATTTATTGTGAAACTTTCTAACTGTTCAAAAAATAACTTAAACGAATAACTAAAGGAAAATATGATATTGTGAACTTGTATTGTTAAACATAAAAAATTTGAAAAAAAATTCTTTTTTAAAAAAATTATTTACTTAGACAAGAGTCTACTTAACGAATAGCCACGAGAGATAGGTGAAGTTTTTCTACGGTTAAAATCTCATTTATAGCCACTCGATGTAGTTGATAACACCAGAGCAGAGGAAATTGTTGGCACGGAAGATTTATGAAGTGGAGTACTGGAAAAGAATGAAAGGAAGATGCACATGTAAAAAAAAAAATTAAAAAGAAATTAAAAAAAATAGTATTTCTTTTTAATTTTATATATTCTTTTAATTAATGCGACAATTTTTTTTGGTAGGACAAAAAATGAGACACAGTAAATGATACAGTTAATTTCAATTCCAATAAAATGCGATAATAAACTTACAACCAAATACTAAGAATAACAATGCCAACAAACTATTTCTAGAACCTACAAAGTCACTTTAACAAATTATTTCCTCCAGCCTAATATCTAAATGGAAATATATGGGAATGTTGGGTTCGGTTTGGACATAACATGTGATTTAGTGAGATGAAAAATAAGGAAGAATAAAATTAAATAAAATGAAGGGAGAGAATGTAAATTACCACTTTTTTTTCGTTTCTGGAATATCTTCAAAAGGTAGGATAGTTGATCCCAAAATTTAATGCAGTTGCATACACAAGACAGGATTCGAACTCTACATAATAAGTGTTGCATCAATTGTTCATTAAAAAAAAAAATTGAACAAAATTTATCATCAACGTACAGTTTATTTTATTTTAAAATGTCATTGCGAAAAAATTTAGGCTTGTGATAAGTATAATAATGCAAGTAAGATTAATCTAATGAATTTGAACATATCCATGATAGAAAAAAAATTCAAAATTATCTGTATCACTTGGTTATTTCAAAATTCGTCACGTGACAAACACACAATTCAGTTATGTTTTAAACTACAAAGCAATAATAATAATAATAATAATAATAATAATAATAATAATAATAATAATAATAATATATTTTTCTTTTTTATTGATTAGTAAACATCATATCCATTAAGTAATGTACATTGTTAGCTTACGAATGCAGTTTATTCGATTTGAAACTTTCAATCAAGTTCTACGAATACCTTCCTTAATTTTAAAGTGTTTCTGTTCATTGGTTACAACATCATTAGTATTAATCAATATCAATATCTTGATGAAGAAACCATTATTAAGAATAAAATAAAACACCATGGTTACTTCGAACGTAAACAGAAAGTCAATATAAAACATGACTCGCAGATCATGTTTCTTCAATTCAATTGTTATAATCCTAACCATGGAGAATAAGCGATAATACCTATAAATTTTATAATCACAACTGTACATTTTTACATTTGCTGTACAATAAATCACTTAACTATTCATATAATTGAGTAGTTATATTCTATTTTCACATGGTCTTAAAAAGTTATTTATTCATAAGAGCATCATAAGAATGAATTAACAATTTAAACAACTCTTTTTATAGATAACAAGTATTTTATATTGGGAACAATATTACTCGAGTCAAATATGATCACTAAAGACTTGTTTAGATAAACTTTTTTAAGTGTATTTTTTTTTAAAAAAAATAATTGAATGAATTTCTTCACATATAAATCAAAACTAATTAGTTAAAAATAAATTTTTAAAAAAGTAATTGGTAAGAGAATTAATTAAATTATTTGCCCCAATCATATTCTCATTTATGAAGGATTTTTCCCAATTATATATGTTTATAATTTTTGTAAATTTTTCCCAATGACTTACTATATTTTTTAAAATTTTTATTCTTGATAATTAATGCGTATTTATTGAATAATGTATTTATTCATTTTTAATGTATATATTTCTTTTCCAACCATCTAAAAGGTATAACAGGAAAGTAAGTAATAAATATTTTAAAAATTGAAATATCAATCATCTTCTTAATTCTTGTGCATAAATCTTAAACGTCAAACAAAAAAAAATGGAGAGAAAAAATAACTTTTTTATATTTATCTCTCACTACAAGAAATGTAACATACAGTGACATACAAAAAATTTCACTATAAATATATATATATATATATATATATATATATATATCTATTTGACATATAACTACACACAATTTTAATATTAATTTTGAATGAGATTTAACAACATATTTTATATATTATTATAACTTATATTCACACTTTTTTTAAAAAATATATCAACATATATTATATTTATTATATAAATAAAAATAATTTTTAGTAACACAATATATATCACTATTTAACAATTTTTAGTGACTCGTAAAAGTATTTATAGTAAAATTCACCCAAACAAATCTTATAATATAAGTAACAATATTATTCTATTAAATACTTAACACAACTAATCACTCAAAATCACTTATTAACCTAATAAAAAAGAAAGTCATAGATTAAATGGATGGAGAGAGATGAAACTAGGAAAAGATGGATGTGGTGTGGGGACCAATTCCCCAACTTTAAGAGACAAAAACATGCACATAAATGTGTGCACAGGCCATAAGGTTTCCAAGAAAAGTTGAGGCGTGAAATAAATAATGGAATGGATATGTGTAGATAGCTTGGTATTTTGATGATTGGATCCAAGCTTCAGTCCTTGTAAGTGGTACGTTAAGACCTAGTTGGCCATTTGAACTCCACGGGATTGTACTTTTTCGTGCAATTCTTCCGTTTCCTTGGACCCTTTCTATTTCGTCGTCTTCAAACGGGGTTCCTAGTGTTAAGGCCATGTTTGTGTCAACATATTCTACCTCCCTACGATCCTATATATCCACCACAAACCACCAATTCTTATCGCCATATGAGGATCCATTGGTTTAGAATTCGTGGGTATGAAAGTGAACCCTCATGACCCATATACAATTTAGGCCACAACAAACAAATTATTACTACAATTATGAATTCTAAGCATAATTAAATTTTTCACTTGATGGGGACGGATCGGATTTTAAGTCTTGGCGCAAAGAACGATGTATAAGATCAGTTAGACTATTTGAAGAAAAATGGGTTTGTGATTTTTTCCCTCCTTATTTTGATCACATTACAAAAATGGGTTTAAAAACTTTTGTATGCTTAACCGAATATGTAATCATATGCCAGAGCATATTCTTCTACGATGAACATAAATAATGAAGCATATGAGATTTGAAAATCAAGGGGGGAAAATAAAAAATAAAAAAGAGTAACAATAAATAAGGGCAGAAAGGATTTCTAAAGAGGAAAAGCAAAGACCGACCATCCATTGAATTCGCAAACATGCAGTCTGCCTACATGTGAAAACCACCCATCAATCATCTCAATTCGCTGTTAAACAAATGCATTATTTTCATTTATAAAACAATAATCATAGCAGCAATAATTATCACTGTAGTTGTCAGTCACATTGCATGTGAAAGGAAATAAATAAAGCCCTAAGTACTAATTTCAAAATGCCAAGATTAACTCGTCTCGTAGGGGATGCACCGTTGCATCGGGTTTCTCTGCATTGTGACAATTTATATCAAATGATGTTACTTAAAGGGTGCATCATAGAGTACCAACTTTGGTCCAAAGGATGCATGTAACACATAAAAACAACTTACCCTTAATTTGGATATTCTACTGACATAAGATTCCATTCTTTATGGGGTCTCAGTACTCAAAGGTAATAAATATCTACTTTCAGTTTTGTTCGGTACCTTCAAAGTAACCCTTTATATTATTCTTAATAATGGTTTCTTAGTTAAGATATTGATTAGTGCTGTTGTAACCAATGCACAGAGACACTAATTTAAAACGAATTGTGTTCGGATAACTTACTTGATTGAAAAATTCAAATTAATCAAATGAAACTGCATTGGGAAGCTAACAATGTATAGTATTGAGTAAATGGAGATATATTTTGTTTACCTTAATCATTAATCTATATTTTAAAAGAAATTAATTCTCGATCATCGGTCGAAAGGTATATATCTTAGGTGAAAAAACAATTAGAGATAATATATCCGGTGACCGATTAATAAAAATGGAGAATCAAAAGAATTCTTTATTATTTTTTGAATATAGGTTAAGGTAGTTATTAGTATTATAGCTCATGTTATTTTAAGTATTAGTTTTCAGTGAGAAAAAGAAAAACATACGATTTAGTTTATATACTCACATTTATATTAAAGACTAATCTCTGTTATTATATCTTAGTTAACGATTTATGAGGTGAATGATGCACGTATGACCATTAATGATATGACTAAAATTATTGGTTAACATAATTGATCCTTATAATGTATTATTAACTTGTTTCATCTGTGTCTTTGATTACCTTTGATCCCAATACGAAATGAAACATAAGTTTTTAATTTATATATATTAATACAAAATAAGTATTGCATTTATACTCTTCCTTAACTATATCAAGAAACAGATTGTTAATTACACAAGTGCAAATGTCTCCTTTTATGAGGGACTATGATGAATCTTGCTTGAATGTGTTTTCCCACACCTTCTTTATCTAAGAACACCCTAGTTTCTTCAAACACCAAGTTCAGCCCATGTTCCCACAGTAACACACATATGTCTTACAATAATGTGAGCATCTTAAGAAAGTATCTTGTTTTCTTGCCAAACAATTAATGACAACATTAATTTAGTTTTGTTTATACTACACAAATCTTAAAAAGATACATGTGTAGAGCAGTATAAACATAAGCAAGTAGTAGGCATTTAGGCTCAAGCTATTACTTCCAACCTTGAAATTTTAATGGGCTAACTATTGTAATATGTTGAAATTAACTTTGTCAGTCTTTGACAATAAATATAGACTTATTAAATATTAATTTGAAGAATCTAGACTAAGATAATGAATATTTATAGCTATTGTTAGGAGATTTCAGTTTTTTTGTAAACAGTCGTTATTAGTTAGTCACCTTTTGATGTGCATAAGGGACTTAATGTTAACTATTATTGGGAAGGGATCAAAATCTTCTGTCTCCAACTCCTGTCTCCAAACCCTGTCCCTCCAATCACAAAACGCCATCACATCATTATTTTTAATTTTGATTTTGATTTTTAAAAAGTGTAACTGTTACGGTTTTTTTTCTTCTTCTTTAATTCCCGCATTGTTTTCGTCTTATCCCCTCCTCTTTTATGGTCAACAATTTTTGATGCAGCCACTGAAAAGTAATCATGGCGCAGCGAGTTAACATGTAAAATCTAGTATTCCCTTGTAGCGGTGGAAACCTTACCAAATGTGTGAAGGAGGCGAGGCGAGTAAAAAACAATCAACAAGTGTGAAAAACCGTAACAGTTACACTGTTTAAAAATCAAAATCAAAATTAAAAATAATGATGTGATGGCGTTTTGTGATTGGTGGGACAGGGTTTGGGGACAGGAGTTGGAGACAGAAGATTTTGATCCTATTGGGAAGTATGTATGTAATTAATGATTTTGATGAAGAGAAAAAACTAGAAAGAAGATAATGGAAGTAAGAAAAACATATAACGGAAATTGAGATTATTTTATAAGAAGAAAAATAAGATAAGTGAAGTAAAAAAAAATAAATAAATAAGATAAGTGAAGTAAAAAATATAATTATTTCATAAGAGAGAAATAGACGAGCAATGAAGAGAAGATAATTTTTTGATTGATTAAATAAATAAAAAAACTCAAATTGATATTAGCAATTAAATTAAATAATTGTCCTTTATATATTATGCATCTAACTTTAATAGGAGGGTAAAAAAAACCTAACTTAATTCTCCTATAACCTTCTCATAATTGGTGGTATAAAAAAAATGTGGTTCCTGCCATCTTCTTCTAGCTTCCACACAAATCAATTATACCAAACACACAAAAAAATCAACTTCCACCTTCTCTTCCTTTCCTTCTAACTTCCATTACAACAAGCACACTATTTTAATGATAAAAATGATCATGAGAGTAGAAATAATAAATAAACTTGTATATATGAATAATACTTAAATTTATTTTAACTTTAACAAGAAATACTTAATTTGATAGAAAATGTTATCGATAATATTCGATTTATTAAATTAGGTATAAATACAGGGATAAGAATGACTATATGTAATCTTGTACGTGTTCTTATCCCAATTTTAAATTTCTAAAACACTTTTAGATTTTTAGGTTTTTAATTATGTGTTGTTGTTTATTATTTTTAAAATTTATCTGAAATTTATATAATTTTTACTATTTTAAATTTATGTTAAATAAAATTTAATTGATGAAATTTTATAATTTCTATTCTATATTAAAATTTGTGTTTTATATATTTTCTGTGAATAAAAGTTATTTAATTAATTTTTGGATGAATATGAAATAAGAATAAATATATCCAATATTAAACAGAATAAAAAATGAGACACAAATTTTTATACCTATCAAATATTGGAGACGATAATAGATATATAATACATACTTAAAAAAGAGCCTTCAACCATCAAATACTATGATATATTAATAAGGTAGTGTGGGGACTAAAATTACATTTTTATTTTCTTCATAGAAAGACCTATTTTTAAAATTGTATCATTGGTCGGGATGAAATGATTAATTTAACCATTAATTTTAGCCCCAACATTAACATATTAGCCACACTTTGGGGCATTAATTAACAAATAAGTCAAACACCAATTTTCAACATAGATGCAAGTGTGGAACTAAAAGTTTCATGAATATTTTTCGTTCAGAATATAATATTTAAAGTAATGGTAACCGAAGACATTAAATGATTAATTTAACGTTTAACATACATGTATAAAAAAATGAAAATAATTCGTATATAATCTTATATAGAATATTTTTTATTTCAAAGCATAAATGGTTCCCTTTAGATGTAAGTGTCAACCCATACATAATTAGAATCTAAGGCACCATTGGATTTCATTATTTTAACCTATTTGTGAAGATTTATATGAATCCATAGACTACACAATTCCAAAGATACAAAAATATGGACATTTTTACGTCAAAGTTAGGGTACTAGATGGGGATGAAAACGAAGGTCTTACCTTATTAGAGTCCCCCACAAGGGTTGGTTTCTCCTTTGGATGCCTTGAGTTGAGTCCTACATGTTCCCATTCCCCACTAAAGCATGTGGGCATCACATGCCATGAAATGGGGAACTAATCCTTTGTCCAATGACCCAACTTGTTTCATCACAAATGGCTCAGACTTTGCAGATCAGCATTGGAGTTCATCCCTTAACAGAATCACCGTATCATTTTGTTGACCCCAATGAGATAAACAACCATCAAATGAAGGACCCAAGTCCTATAAACTTTTGCTTATCTACAATAACTTATCTCATCAAATGAAAGACCCAAGTCCTATTAACTTTTGCTTATCTACAATAACTTGTACCACCGGACACATAAATAATTAATAAACCCATATTCCTATTTCCTAGCCCACAGAAACAACTAGAAACATGCCAATAGCGGTGTATGAAACAACGAGCTGGGAAGGTCCAAAAGGGGTAAGTGAACATGAAATTGTGCACCCAAGGTGTTTGATTTATTTCCAAAGAGAGGCAAATGAACCAAAAAATTGTAAAATGGCAATGGGCGAACTTCCACGGAAGTACAGAAGCCACCTTACATATGGCAAAGAATCAAGAGGCTTTACACCTTTTCTTTTAATACTAACAATAATAGAGTTCATCACTAATAATCAAAATAGTGCGTATAAATGAAGAATAGTTTTTATTATAAAAATTAATTATGTAAGTTAAACTTGGATCATAGTCTGCATTCTGAATATAATATTAAAATTTGTTCTAGTAATTATTATTAAGTTTTTCGTGTCATTCGTCATCAAATTCTACTAAACCGTTTCAAAAATCTAATTTTATAAATTTCGTGTTTGAGATACATGAAAGAGATGTGTTAGGGACCAATTATCACTCCTTGAACATTATACAAATATATTAAACATTGGAATGAAATTTTTTTATCTCATATAATTTGAATACAATTATCTAAACATGTAGTGTGGAACTAAAAGAAAAATAATAATATAGAATCCAAAGGAAAAGAATTCACGTGTAAGGAGGGTCTGTGAGGAAGCGTGCAGCATGTGCTTGGGTACAGTCGGCGACCTTTTGTTTGATGAGATAAGGAAACTCAATAAAAAGAGTGATTTTCCTTCCACCTATAGCCTCATCTCACGGATCTTGCTCCATTTTCTCTCTCTCTTTGTGTGCCTCTTCCAATTTCTTATATTATAATATTCTCCCAAATACACATCCTCTTCATAGTAGTATATAAGACCAAGGGATTAGAACTACCCAATAGTCCAATTCTCATTCACTTGTCACCAAACTCAAAGCCTCATCAAATACTCATTCAGTTATGGCCTCATGGAAGAAAACCATCGCCACCCCATTCAAAAAAGCTTGCACTTTCTTTAACCAGCAACCTCCAAGGGACCATAAGAAGTCTCAAACAGGTGTGTATTTGACACAAAAACATAACCCTTTCTGATTTCTCCAACATCACTATCTTAGCTTAGGCAATAATGGGTCATCACTCATCAATTATGTGTTGTTGTCATGTATTGATAATTGTTTTGTTTGATTCAGCAGAACAAGAGAATCGGATTATGGATCTGCACGGTGAAGTCATGGCATGTGGCTATGAAGATGTTCAAGTTATGTGGTCAATCCTTGATAAGTCAAAATCTTCAGCCTGCAATATAACTTCTTCATGACATGAGCCTACTATTTTCCCTCTTCTTTCATCTACCAAGAAAAAAAAAAAAAAAAAAAAAAAAAAAAAAAAAAAAAAAAACATATATATTCACACGAAAAAGGGTTCTACTTAAGTAATTGGCGTATGTTTTTGTACGCTAATGTTTTAAGTCGTGATTGCATCATACTAGCTTGTTTTGGCTAAGTGAGTAGCTTTTGAATCTGGTATGCATGTAATTCTCATTGTAGAAAATTGAAAAGAGATTGATGTGTAGGTGTTTGATAGGTTTGAATCAGTGCCCCTTCTTGTTTGATGATGGTGGTGGCAATTTCACTCTGTAATTCTTGCAAGTCAAGGTGTTGTTAACAGGGAATCCCCATGATTGATGAGAGAAAATCATGGAGAGATTTTTTTATGAAATGTACATTGCTTTCTCTATTCTCTCTGTTTTTCACCTTCTCTGTTTTTTAACCTTTTTGGACAGGATTGTTTTAACAAAAAGGTGCTTTCTTTTAATAATGCTCCAAATTAAATGGTACTTTTAAAAAATAATTTAGATTTAAAAATGATTTGGTAAGAAACATGGTACAGTGGTACACAATACAGGTTGAAGAAAAATTTGAAAGAACAGTGAAAAGAATAATTAATTATCTCTTTGCTTCAAAGCAAAACAAAACTCATATTTGGTTAGTTTCAAATATGTTACCTTCATATATAAAGTAAATCTCAACTATATTTACTTAATTTAATATTATTATTTCTAAAATATATTTTCATTTAATTGAAATTTATTTTTATAATTTTTTTTCTCAATATCAAATTCCAAATAAAGGTAACTTAAGAAATTATGCTAGTTTTAAATGAAAATATTGCAACTAAATAGTATCAATTAACTTTTTTAGTTAACATGAATTACTTATTTTATTGCTTATATAAAAAAAAGTACCGATTAGCACTTAATTTTTAATTGATTATATCATTAACAGTTCTCGCAAGTTAGAATTACGAATTAGTAGATGAATAATACAATAAATTCAAACACAACTCACAAAAAATTTTAATGGAATTGAATAGTGAGTTAATTTTCGAATACCTATTTGAGTCAAAACCACTTCAAATTAAGCTTTATAGAAATTCAAATAACAAAATCAATTTGTCATATGGAATTTATTACCAAAAAGAAGTCAATCTCATAATTATTATTTGAGGGAAAGTTTTAGATATAATTTTTTGGGGTTAGGATTTGTTATTTTTTAATTAAAATTGAAGGTTTATATTGATAATATGTATTTATATTTATAACAAATTTTATTATAATATATATATATATATAGGTAAGATTTTAAAGGTATATTTGATAAACATTAAGATAAAGGATAAGGAGAGTAACACAAAACAAATGTTCAAGTCAATGAATGATTTTTTGTTTTGTATATTATTTGGTGAATATATACTACACAAATAAAATAATATTAATTTTATTACAATATTATTTAATATTAATTATCATAATGAATTATTATTATTATTATTTTAATAAGACTATAATAATAATAATAATAATAATAATAATAATAATAATAATAGTAGTAGTAAATATATGATGGTGAGTGAATAATAGCAACAATAGAACATTGTAATAGTAGTTGTGAGTTAAGACAATGATAATAGGTGGCAACAGTGATGATGTTAAGACATGATGGGTAAAGATAGAGGTAGTATTGATACCACATTACAATGAGTATTTTGTGTTTGAGATAAAAAATAAAAAAAAATTGTCACATGATTTTCTTGAGTAACAAAAAGTAATATTTTTGTCTTCTTTGAAAACAATTTTTGTAAAAACAGTATAATTATTTTTGTTATATTCAATAATCAATACCATGAATTTTAGTAAATCAAATGCATTATAAATAACACCATTTACGTCTTAAAAAAAATTATACCTTAATTTTGTCGTTTTTGGAAGTCATCGGTGTCATCAACTAAGAGAATCTCAACGTTTTCAAGTAAAACCTTTCAAATACATTTAACCACATGGAAAAAGAAAAACATCATTAAAAACATGAGAAGACTTAATCACGATAAAATCAACATCAATCTTAAATAACCAAAAACAATGTTTAACCACTACTCGATGCGTTATATTTTGTTTAACATTATTAAAGATTTTGATACAGAATTTAAGAAATATAATTAATATTTCTAATTTAATAAAATATATTATATAATTTTTCACCTTTTGAAATCATATAAATAATTAAATAATATGTTAATAATAATTAAAAAATATAATATAAAAAACATACTTAATGTTACATTAATATTGTAAAATGACAATCAAATTAAAATAAATAAGAAATGGTTAACGTCAGACAAAATAGAATAAAAGGGGTAAAAGAGAGTCAAACAATAAACACTTTACATACCAAGAGAGAGAGAGAAAAGCAAACTATAAATTAACTATAAATCTATAGAGAAATAAAAGAAGGGTTGAAATGTGTTTCTTAATAACCTTTTGTATATCTAAAAATAAAATAAAAAACATTAAACTACTCATGAAACTAGTTCAAAATACTTGTACCTTTCCAAAAACAATGTCACCTTATATATGAAGTGTAGTTTTATGAAAAGTTGTTTAAAAACAAAATCATTTCATCGTACCCTTAATTTTATAAATAAGGAAATAGAGAAAATATGAACACAAGTATCTATATTATTTGTATTACAATCTAAGATTACATCCAATCATTAGAAGCAAAAAAAAATATTTTCACTAACATAATTTTATAAAAACTTTTTTTTATCACTACAAATATTTTTTTCTTCCTTATCTCTTAAGACAAACAACCCACAAATATTTTTACAATTCTTACTAGTTGCTAATTTAAGTATTCTTTCAATAAATGTCTCTCAATTCATCGAACTTTTTCAAATTTGAATAAAAATAATAATCTTAAACTCTTATTTACTTGATCTAACATATAATAATATTCAACCAAAAGAATATAGCACAACACAAAAATAATAAATATAAATAGTGAAAATACATTTCACAACATATCTTTATTATGAAAAGAAAAAAAAATGATCTAAAAATACTGATAAAGTATTTATAAGTTTTACAAAGAATATTCTCATAAAAATATAACAAATAAGATTTAAAAATGATAAGTTGACGATGTAAAATAGCTTTTCACTTTCATCTAATCCCAATTTACATAATAAATTTATTGACTTTTATAATAATTACCTTAAAATTATATAAATTATAATTAATTGGTGGTATAAAACTTTTTACATTAATAATATATCGTCATTATATACTTTATGACTACTTTGTTTATGTAGCAAATGATATTAAAAAATTTGTAATCTTTATAATTTGTTGACTCTTGATGTTTTTATAGATGACTAGAAAAAATAGGTTTTTTACTACATTGGAAGATAGTTGTTAAAATTTTAAGTTTCTTCCTGTGGTTAATTTTGATGTTGTGATGCATTAATTGTTTGCATAAATGCTCTCCTTTAAGTTTTTATGAAAAATATTCAATTATCAGAAATAAAGTTTTTAAGAAGGTGGTTAAGAATTGAAATTTTTGAATGGTTAGAAGTAGTAAATTGAATGATTACACTGGTAACTAATAACTATTAATATTACTTTTAATTATTTAAAGATATAAAAGCAAAATCGTCTTTAAAATATGAAAACAAAAAAGGGTCGTAAACTCACATATTCCCTAGGTATAAATATTGTGATAAAAAAATAACTTATCTTTCCTTTCAATACTTTGTCTATGTAACAGTTAGTCGGTGCAAAGATTAATCAGAATCAATAATTAGTGTTGACCAATGACCAAATCATATGATTTTTACCTTTTGTGATTTTCACTTTATCACCCGTGTATGATTCTTGAGAGAAAGATAGGATTCTATGGGATCCACCTTGTATGACTAAACTACTCTACTTTTTTCTCTTTGATGGTTTCTGATCTCCGAGTAAGCCTTTCAAATTTGAACGAACCTTGGTCAAATATGGCACAAACAAAACAAATATAATCGACGCGTTTGAGTTGTTGTGTTTGTTGGCATTCTAAATGTGCCTGTGGTTTGATTTATATGCATGAACTTAGAGATTTGCACTAAATAAATGAATCAGTTTTAGTTGAAATAGCTCCTTTCATATTAGATTGCAGTGTCGGTCACATTTCATTGATTTAGCCAAATGATAAATACAAGCTTCTATATATAAATATTTATAACATTATATATATAAGCACAAATAATCATTTATGTGTGTCAATAAATAAGGAATCCATGTTTGATTACTAGCAATTCTACAAGGAAGGATTCCACAGTTTGATTCTACCTCACTCGAACACCATTATTATTAATTAAAAAAAAAACTATTGTATATACCAAATTATAAAGAGGATGTCAAAAGCATCTCTAACTCCCATGAATCATACCAAGAACTTTTACTTGTTGAGGGGTGCAAAACTCCCATCGATATAATAATAAGATGGTGCCTTTCAACCAATCTCAAAAATGCCTCTAGAGTCAAATTCATTAGATAGTTAATCATTAAAATAACATAATGCACGTCCCAAAATTTATCTTCCAATGCCAATGTGTGTTTATGTGTGACCTTAGCCAAGATGGAAACTAATTAGGAAGATACTGCATACTCATTGCCTAAGAAATCACCCTTATATTTTGGAGGCTAATTAGGTATTGTCTCGAATTTGGTTTATATCTAGATTTTATAAACTCGGACATTCAAACATATGAATACTTGTTTATGGGGGCATGTTTGGATATAACTCTACAAAAGTTTGTGAGAACTTTTTTGCTGAATTTTTTTTTAGTAAATTTTTTTTAAAAGTATTTCTAACTTATATTCAAATAGATTTTATGTAATAGATAATAACAAATTCCAATTATCTTCGACCAATTTCGGTTCTTAGCATTTAACTTTTCGTTTTGTGTCAACTACTTATAAGCCCAAGCAATAGAATATATGTTATTTTGCATTTGGGCTTTACAAAGCCCAAAAATCTGCATAAGAGCCCAAATAAGGAATAATGTAATGATTGATTTTCTCTATTCTTTTGGAGCAAGAGAGTGTGCATATCACTCCAAAGTCCAATTGCAGCTGCTCTCTTGCCAAGCATCTCAATATGTGCATGATAGAAACTTCATTGTACAAAGGACCATCAATTCATTAGTGTATTTAATATATATATATATATATATATATATATATATATATATATATATATATATATATATATATAAGATTACCAATTCTTCAAAAGTCAAAACAAAGGGATAGGTCCCGTGACACATTTAAATTCAAAACAATTTTTGTAAAATATAGGCTACTTTGCAAACGTTTTGTGAGTATGAGACATTTTAGGGTCCCAACCTAAAAAATAGGTATGCCTCTTAGGTGTTTATAAGCAATGAGAACATTTATAAATACTAGGCTCCCATGTATTTTCAGAATAATAGGTAGAAAATGATATGATTATGCCTTACCTTTTGTGATAGGAAATTCAAGATTGTTGCCCAAAACATTTAATTTAATTGGGTGAATTTCGTAGATAAGCTGAATATGTATAAGCCAATTGATCGACTAAAAAATATTTAATAATAAATAAATTAAATGGGTGATTGTCAATAGTTAGTTAGAAAATATGATCAACGATTATTTTATTATTTTTATTTTTAAGAAATGTAGTGTATATAATTGTCCACTTAAAGTGGAGATAAAAAACGGTTTTTCACCATGTATTTTTATTCACATTTTTTTGAAAACTTTTCAAAAAATCATTTATCTCTAAATTATTTTTCAAGTCAATTACGCTTAACTATAAAATTATTAAGTAATGAACTACTAAAAAATAAATATATCTTGTATAGATAGTACTAATTAACTCTTTAAAACATCATCAATTGTACAGTCTCACACTTGTACAAATTTTTTATTCTTCTCATTTCGATATCTTTGAGATGTTATACTCCTTAATTACCAAAGGGGCATTGTTGATCGTGTCTAAATTCCAACTGGTACCAAAAAGACAACTTGAATTATAGTGGGAAAAGGACTAGACATATGTGGTCATCCATCTATTTAATGTTTCATTGTATTTTATTTAAAATAAGAAACAAGAAAACACAAAAGAGTGAGAACAACTATCACATAGGTCAATAAAAAAATATAAAATATATAACCATATCATCCTACATCAATTTATGACACATAATTTTAATGTATTATAGATTTTCATAATTTTTAATTTTTAATTATACTTCATGAAAAGATTTTAATCAAGAATTTGTAATGACAAGTAAGAATATATGAGTTTAACTATGAATAAAATAATACAAGGGTCACCCTCTTAATTAAATATATACTCATTTGAATCTCCAAGGTCAAAACATCTACTATAAATCTATATCATAGTCATTAATTCAAATTTTTAGTACTCATAATTAACATGTTTATAATAGTTAATTAATAATATTAACAATAATATGCTTATCACAACAAAAATATGAAAAATAAATATTAATTATCATGTACTTTATAATAATATAATTGTCATTTTTTATATTTATTATATTTTTCTTTTTTATATTTGACAATAAACTAAAAATAAATTATCCAGGTAATGAATAAATGTCTAATTATTAGCATAAATAAAGGAATTCTTCATAAGTCAATTTAAAAAATAAAATAAAATTTAATCATTGTGATCCATGTATTAATATCATAAGAAATTGTAAACGAGAACTAACATAATATAATGAATTAGAAAATATACAAACAACATATATAAGATGATAAGAAAAAAAATGACAAATACTATATTAATAATAATTAAATAATATAAAATAAATAAATAAGATGAAATTTAAGATACTTCATTAAAAAAATTATATATATATATATATATTAAAGGATCATAATATATAAACGTCTCTGCTCCACTTACCTTATTTTTTCTTCTTTATCTGTTGTAAAATTTCCCTTCTTATTATTGTGTTTTTACCATATAGCTTCTTATTTCACTATCTTAGTGAAAAGAAAATTTAAGAAAAAAAGTTAAACCTAGTTTGGGACTACTACTCTTATTTACAGTGGAACAAGTCTTTGAAAAATTATAAAATCTTGATTTTATTCGATGAATAAATTATTTTTAATTGTATTATTTATTTTACAAGCATTAATTGGTATGTATGAATCATTTAGTCATGGTAACTTATGTAATTTATTAAGTTTATTTACGCGTGTATATATATATTTCTTATTTGAATTGTATGTATATATGCATGTGCATGTATATGTTTTTATTTATTTATTTATTTTTTAAAATGTATGTTTTAATACACAAATATTTAAACAAGAATAATGTTATAATTCTTCTCTACTTATAGAAGTTTCGTCCTTTAAATTTTGTTTTGTTAAAATAAATAAGGATATTGTTCTCTAATTTTATCTTGCAATTCTTAGATGGAATATCCTATAACTTCATTCTAGATGACTTTCTCACCAATGATATTTAGACAATTTAACAAACCACACAACTATTTGTCTTTCATAATTTGAAGAACAATTCGGAGATGTTCCTCATGAGTCTTAGAATAAATTAAATAAGAATGTTATCTATAAATGCTACTATGAAATGATCTTGAAATGGATGAAAAAACTTGTTCATATAATACATGAACACTACATGGACATTAGTTACACCAAAAGGAATTACTTGATACTTATAATGATCATACCTTGTCTTATATGTATTAATGTTGTATGAGAAGTTATAATGTGGTGGTTAAGTCTAGTGTTGTGGATTGCCTAATGAGGAAGATAGTTGTTGCATATTTATGATATTATGATGTAATTGTATGAGTTTATGCATACATACTTTGTTCACGGGACATCACCTATGCCTTGGAGGGTGTTATGGTGGGGAACCTCTAACGAGAATGAGAGGTAACCATGGTCAACTATAGCCTTCAATAAGACCTTAATAGACATTCCCTAGTTGAGGATGATTTGGGGGCTCACTATAGATGGATGGTCCCTATATTATATATAAGTGATCTCATTCCATGTCTCCTAAGTTATTTTGAGTAGAGGATGTTGAGAAGTTTTGGTATCACATACATATAGAGTTAGGCATATGTATTTTCATGAGTCTTTATATTCATAATTATTAGTGAATGAAATTAATGAACTGTTAATTGTTGATAATGAATGAATACATTTCTTGTGTGTTAGTGGGAGTAGTGTTGTCTAAGTTATGTGGATGAGACGATGTATATCTAAGAATTTAATTATGATGCATATATGTTAGTTATCCGTATACTTTATATATGTTGTGTATGAATGATATGCATTCTCACTCCCTATGTTTTGAGTTGCTTATGTTTGGGTCGATCAACATTTATAGGAATAAATTAAGTATAGGAAGATGTATCTAATGGAAGGAAATCTTAGAGCTCCACTTGAACATGGGATTTGCTTTGTTTAGTGTCACATCAGAGCGAAGAAATATAGTTTTTGTATTTCTATTGGAATTATTTAAATTTTAATTACATTTTATGTAAAGTTATGGCACAAATTTCTTCCATATTTCCTGTTTTAAGGAAAACACGTTTCCTTGATTTTAGGCCATGATTCTATGCATGGTTTCCTCTTTTTTGCTCCTTGTTTTGTTCCAGGTTTCCTTATTCTGGGTGCATACGCTTCTTCTCAATGCCTATATAAGGCATCAAGCATTTGGAGCAAATTGCAATTGATTCAGCAATCTACACACTTGAGAAAAATCATACATAGAGAGGAAAGATTCAAGAGAGTATTTTTAGTCTATATTTGAGAGATTATCTCTTTGTTCTCATGATATTAGAGAACTTCTTGTACTCTCCTATTTCTACATAGTGGAATTATCTTGCTCTTGATCGCCCGTGGTTTTTTCTCCGTCTTTGGAGTTTCCACGTAAACTTGGTGTGTATTTATTTTTCTTGTCTCTCTACTTACTTCTCTCTATCTCTAATTAACTTGATCCGGTGCTTCCGCATTCCGCTCATTCTTTCTGATACCCAACAAGTGGTATCAGAGCTACTTGTTTAATTAGAGATTCAATATGTCTACCGTCACTAAATTTGACATTGAGAAGTTTGATGGCAAGATTTGTTTTTCTATTTGGAAAGTCCAAATGAAAGCCGTTCTTACACAGAATGGATTGAAGAAAGCTTTAGATGGAAAAGCCAAAAGGCCGGTCAACATGACTGATGAGCAATGGGACGAGTTGGATGAAAAGGCGCTTTCAGCAATCCAACTATGCTTGTCCAAGGAGGTTCTTCGTGAAGTAGCAAATGAAACAACCGCTACTGCTTTGTGGCTGAAATTGGAATCTCTTTATATGACCAAAAGTCTCGCAAACAAGCTTCGTCTCAAAGAAAGACTATATACGATTCGTATGGTCGAAGGTACTCCTATTCAATCTCATCTTAATGAGTTTAATTCTATTATCATGGATTTGGAAAATATTGAAATTAAAATTGATGATGAAGATAAAGCTGTTTTGTTGATTGTCTCATTACCTTCTACCTATAAACACTTTAAAGAAATTATGTTGTATAGCAACAATGATACCTTATCCTTTGAAGATGTTAAATCTAATTTGTTGTCCAAAGAAAAGTTTGATCTTGATATCCACTCTGAGGACAAGGGTGAGGGTTTAAGTGTCAGGGGTAGAACTCAAGAAAAAGGGAGTACCAGTAACAAGAAAAGTAGATCCAAATCCAGAGGGCGTAAATCCAACAAAACCTGTCGTTATTGCAAGAAATTTGGGCATGATATCTCCGACTGCTTTATCTTGAAAAAGAAACAAGAAAGGCAAGAAAAAGGTAAAAATCCTGCTGAAGCTGCTAATGTTGAAACTGATTCTGATGGTGATGTTATGATATCTGTCTCTTCTGATAAGAGGAGCAAAACTGAATGGATTCTTGATTCTGGATGTACATTTCATATGTGTCCTTATAAGGACTTATTCACCACTCTTGAACCTGTTGATAGTGGTGTTGTCTTGATGGGTAATGACACCCAATGCAAGATTGCAGGAATAGGTACTATTCAGATCAAGACTCATGATGGCACTATCAAGACTCTTTCCAATGTTCGCTTTATTCCTGACTTGAAGCGAAATCTAATTTCTCTTGGCACCCTAGAGTCTCTTGGGTGCAAGTATTCAGCTGAAGGTGGAGTTCTAAAGGTATCAAAAGGTGCTATTGTTTTATTAAAAGCTAACCGTATTGGTAGTTTGTATATCTTGCAAGGATCTATAGTGACAGGATCAGCAGCTGTCTCATCTTCTATGTCTGATAAAGATGCCACCAAATTATGGCACATGCGCCTGGGCCATATGAGTGAAAAAGGCATGCACCTTCTGAGCAAGCAAGGTCTCCTTGGTAATCAAGGCATCGGTAAGTTGGAGTTTTGTGAACATTGTGTCTTTGGGAAGCAGAAAAGAGTTAGCTTCTCCACTGCAACTCACCGCACAAAAGGTACCCTTGATTACATTCATTCTGATCTTTGGGGTCCTTCTAAAGTTCCATCTTATGGAGGATGCCGTTATATGATGACTATTATTGATGATTTTTCTCGTAAAGTCTGGGTCTATTTTCTAAGGCACAAAAATGAAACATTCCCCACTTTTAAGAAGTGGAAAATTCTTGTTGAAACTCAGACAGGAAAGAAAGTCAAGAAGCTCAGAACGGATAATGGATTGGAGTTCTGTGAAGGTGACTTTAATGAGTTCTGCGCAAATCATGGTATTGCTAGACACAAAACCATTCCAGGTAAACCCCAACAGAATGGTGTTGCAGAACGTTTAAACAGAACTATCCTTGAGAGAGCTCGTTGTATGCTCTCAAATGCTGGGTTATGGCATCAACGTGAGTTGTGGGTCGAGGCAGCATCTACAGCTTGCTACTTGATCAACCGATCTCCACACTCTTCACTTAATTTCAAGATTCCAGAAGAAATTTGGTCAGGTAATCCTATTGATTATTCTAATTTAAGAATTTTTGGATGTCCTGCATATGCACATGTTAATGATGGAAAATTAGCTCCTAGAGCTATTAAGTGCATATTTCTTGGTTATGCATCTGAATCTAAAGGTTATCGTTTATGGTGTTCTGAGTTTAAGTCACGAAAATTAATTCTTAGTAGAGATGTGACTTTTAATGAGGATGCATTATTATCTTCTGGAAAACAATCATCTGTGTCTTCTTCCAGTACTAATAATCTGCAAGGTACTAGCGAGAAGGTGGAGTTAGAGTTAAAATCTGTAGCTCCTAATGTTGATGTTCCATCTTCCTCTACCACTGAGTCTAGCATTGATGATCATGGTGATGATCATCCTATTCAGCAACAGGAAGAATATAATATTGCACGAGATAGGACAAGAAGACAGATAAAATTGCCAGCTAGATACACTGATGACAATTTGACTGCTTATGCATTGTCAATTGCACAAGAGGTAAATGATGATGTTGAACCTGCCAGCTATAGTGAAGCTGTTTCTTGTGTTGATTCTGCTAAGTGGCTAGTGGCTATGAATGAAGAAATTGAAAGTCTTCACAAGAACAACACTTGGAATTTGACAAAGCTCCCCAAAGGCAAACGACCTCTAAGGTGTAAATGGATCTATAAGAAGAAAGATGGCATTCCAGGGGTTGAAGATCCTAGATGCAAGGCGCGATTAGTCGTTAAAGGCTTTTATCAAAAGGAAGGTATTGACTTTAATGAGATTTTCTCACCTGTTGTTCGTCATACTTCCATTCGTATTTTGCTTGCTTTTGTTGCTCTGTTTGATTTAGAATTAGAGCAACTTGATGTAAAGACAGCTTTTCTACATGGAGAGCTGGAAGAAGAAATTTATATGGATCAGCCTGAGGGATTTGTTGTTCCTAGTAAGGAGCATCTTGTTTGTCAATTAAAGAAATCTTTATATGGCCTCAAGCAAGCACCCAGACAATGGTATAAAAAATTTGATTCCTTTATGATTGGGCAAGGTTATTCCAGGAGTAAATATGATGATTGTATTTATTTTCAACAATTTCCTGATGGAACTTTCATATACTTGTTACTTTATGTTGATGATATGTTGATTGCATCACGTGACAAGTCTTTGATCAACAAATTGAAAGCTCAACTCAATAATGAGTTTGAGATGAAGGAATTAGGTGCAGCTAAGAAAATTCTTGGCATGGAGATTCATAGAGATCGACAAGTTGGTAAATTATTCTTATCTCAACAAAAATATATTGAGAGATTACTTGACAGATTTAATATGAATAATTGTAAACCTGTTTCTACTCCACTTGCTGCACATTTCAAGTTATCTTCAGACCTTTGCCCACAAACAAAAGAAGAGATGGAGCGTTTGTCACACGTTCCATATGCTAGTGCAGTTGGCAGTTTAATGTATGCTATGGTGTGCACTAGACCTGATTTAGCATATGCTGTTAGCATGGTGAGCCGATACAAGCATAATCCTGGAAAGGATCACTGGAGTGCTGTAAAATGGATTTTTCGGTATCTTAAAGGTACTAGTAATATTGGCTTGGTGTTTGACAGAAACAAAGCTACAACTAATAATGTTGCAGGTTTTGTTGATTCGGATTATGGTGGTGATCTTGATAGAAGAAGATCTCTTTCTGGCTACATTTTTACTCTCTGTAATTCTGCTATCAGTTGGAAAGCTTCACTTCAATCTATTGCAGCATTATCTACAACAGAAGCAGAATATGTTTCAGCAACAGAGGGTGTGAAAGAGGCTCTCTGGATCCGAGGTTTGGTCAAAGAACTTGGTCTCACACAAGATGTTCTTACTGTATTTTGTGATAGTCAGAGTGCCATTCATTTGACTAAGAATAGTCGTTACCACGACAAGACCAAACACATAGATGTTAAACATCACTTTATCCGAGATATTGTTACTATTGGTGAAGTTCTACTACAAAAGGTACATACATCTGAGAATCCAGCAGATATGCTTACTAAGCCACTTCCGAATGCCAAGTTTCAGCATTGTTTGGGCTTGGTTGGTCTCTACAACAAATGATTGCCCCTCTGGGGCTTTATCTGGCGATGAGCAACTTATTAAATTTGAGCCAAGGTGGAGATTGTAAAGTTATGGCACAAATTTCTTCCATATTTCCTGTTTTAAGGAAAACACGTTTCCTTGATTTTAGGCCATGATTCTATGCATGGTTTCCTCTTTTTTGCTCCTTGTTTTGTTCCAGGTTTCCTTATTCTGGGTGCATACGCTTCTTCTCAATGCCTATATAAGGCATCAAGCATTTGGAGCAAATTGCAATTGATTCAGCAATCTACACACTTGAGAAAAATCATACATAGAGAGGAAAGATTCAAGAGAGTATTTTTAGTCTATATTTGAGAGATTATCTCTTTGTTCTCATGATATTAGAGAACTTCTTGTACTCTCCTATTTCTACATAGTGGAATTATCTTGCTCTTGATCGCCCGTGGTTTTTTCTCCGTCTTTGGAGTTTCCACGTAAACTTGGTGTGTATTTATTTTTCTTGTCTCTCTACTTACTTCTCTCTATCTCTAATTAACTTGATCCGGTGCTTCCGCATTCCGCTCATTCTTTCTGATACCCAACATTTTATGATAAGCATTTGCTAGCAAGTGATTTGTGTTCTAAACTTATACATTGTTAGTTATGTTTTCCCTTAATTTAGAGAGTTTGTTGAGATATTTGTGAATCCTTTTACTATGAATTGTTAATTGAGAAATTTTATATTATGCATACTTTTCATATTAAAATCACTTTATATTAAATTCTTTATTCAATTATTCTAGTGTAGAAGGTATCACAAGAACAATCTAAATAAACATTGTTGGTAATCACATATTTATTTATGGAGTTAAAACAATTAAAACTAGTAGGTAGAAAATAAACTAAAAATTAAACATATTTTACACAATCATTGGAGGTAAAAGAATGCGTTGTGTCTGAATCATATAGTACATTCAAGGTTTTACCTCTCATGAAATGCATACCCTAAATTAAATCATTGTTTTGAGTGGCTTCCAATCCAATCATGGAATAAACTTTTATTGTTGTAGCAGGCCTCAACTTGGTTGTAGTAGGAGTAAAATGTGCTTTTGGCTGTCCAAATTCAAAGAATACATGACCAAGTTTTTCATACTTGAAATAGATAAGTCCTTTGAAATGATAGTCTTTAACCTAGTGTTCATGGCCACACTTAAGACATCTAATCTAATCATTTACAAGTTTGCTATTATTTCCTAAAAAAGATTGAGAGGATTGGATTTTTACTAAGAGGGGAATCCATTTACTCTAAGAGTAAGTTTACCTTGAGTTATTCCGTTCAATACTTCGTTTCATTAATTCAAATCAATGTATAAAATACTTTTATGATTATATACAATCTGAATTAATGAAAAAATTGATCTAATTCAATTAAGAAAAATTAGTTTTTTTTTCTTTCAATTTGATTGTTTACACGGAATCCCTTTCTTTATTAAAATTTTCATCAATATCTTTTACAGGATACAATATGCAATTTTTTTTCAAATAATTAAAAAGATAAATATAATGTGTAAATACATCAATGCTATATTTTAAAATAATTAAAAAGTGGTAAAATGTAAGAATAAAAGAAATAAGAGATTTGCCTATAATTTCACCAAACCTTCTCATTAGTGTGAAATAGTTTTATGATTGTAATAAAAACATAATTAAATAATAAAATTATTTAGGTAAAAATATATTTTTCGTCTCTTATATTATTTATTAGCGTTAATTTAGTCTCACGTTAATTATTTGAATCAATTTAGACTTACATCTTTAAAATGTATCTCAATGTTTAATTTTTTATCCTTTCCGTTTAAATATATAACAGATGTGATACGTGTCACGTTGCCGTGACACATGTCATATTGTCATGATGACACGTGTCATGCAATCATGCCACATGTCATGTCATGTATTATATCATATACATGATAACATGACACGTATCACATTCACTAAGTATTTAAATGGAAAAGACGAAAAATCAAATATTTAGATATATTTTAAAAATGTAAGATTAAATTGATTCAATTAATTAAAATAAGATTAAATTAAATTTAATAAATAATATAAGAAACGAAAAGTATATTTTTACCAATTATTTATCAAAAAAAATATGTTTTTTTAAAAAAAGTATGATATAATTATATATGATTCAAACATGTGTGATTAACAATTCAATCACCGATTGATATGTTTAAAATATATTTGCTGGAGGATATTCATTAGTTGTGAACATGGTAGACGATATTTATTGAAAAAAAAAGAAAAAAAAAAAAAAAAAGAGGTAGACGCCCTGAAAAGGCAAAGCTATAGTGATTACTGAGGAGTAGAGATAGAACATAGAAGGATAAGGTGAGGATAATCCGAAGAAACGGTTGTTTGTGTGAAGTTGTAAACAATGTTAGCTTCTTCTTCGCTCTCCTTCCTTCATTCTTCATTCGCAATTTCACCGCCAAATCCCAAACCCTCTCTCCCCTTTCCTTTCGCCATTGAAGCCAAAACCAGGACCCGCAGGGAAGACAGAACCGCTCGCCACACTCGCATCAGAAAGAAGGTTACTCACTCACTCACTCACTCACTCACTCATTCGCTTCTCTTTCCTTATTTTCCCCAACGCGCGTTGACGCCACTCTGTTGCTGTCTCAGGTTGAAGGGACACCGGAGAGGCCGAGGTTGTCGGTGTTCCGCTCCAACAAGCATCTCTCCGTGCAGGTCATTGATGACTCCAAGATGTGCACGCTTGCTTCCGCTTCCACCATGCACAAGGCCGTGGCTCAAGAGTTCAACTACACTTCTGGCCCTACATTGGTCAGTTCTTTAGACACGCTTCAATTCATGTTTCTTGTCTTCCATGCTGTTGTGGATTCGTTGCATATGCACCCAGATTGGACTCCTGTTGTTTGAATAGCAATGCTGAATGTGTTCGCCAATTGTAAGGGGATTAATTTCCCCTTTCCTTATTGAAAGAATTGATGAAATTTTGGTTTTTGCCTGACAGTTAGCGTTTTGAAATAGGAGGAAACTTATATGCGGTAATATAGGTGTTGTTGATGTTGTTCTCTGATCCGAATTGAAGTTTTATCTTGATAATATGGTTAATGATAGATTTCATTACTTGTCAACATGTTTTATTGAGGTAAAACTTCAATTATGATTGGAGAATAGAATTAACAGTACTGAAGTGTAAATATCCAAATTTGTTCCTTGGTCTAACTCTGTTAAGTTATTGTACAACTACTTGATTAATTGTCTGACAAGGGGGAAAATCTGTGTGTGCTATAACTAGGAGCCAGTTAGAAAAATCACAAGGTATTTGTGTAGTAACTTGACAGAGTTAGACCGAGGGATGAAAGTTTGGATATTTAGAAAATGCAAGGACGAAAAGTGGGGTTTTAAAAGTCGGACAAAATCCAACCATTGGTAATTTCATAGGGATGAAAAACATCTTAACCCTTAAACACTAATTTGTGGGAAAGAAATTAGTTATTAGAAACTCAATTCAAGAGAGGAAACAATATGCAGTTTGAAAGACAATGTTTGCTGCCCTCACCTTCAGGTGGGGATGGTGTGGATCTGAAAGAATGGTGTATTACAACTGCATGTTGTCATTAGACACCACTGCTGTTATCATTTTACTTTATATCTCTGTTTATCAGTATACTTACTACCCTTTACTACTAGATACAACATTTTTCTTGGATGTAAATTTTGAGTTTCATAGTGTAGCAACTGTACAGTTAAAAATATTGTTGGGTGTCTTACTGTATTCTAGGAGATACATCCCCTGCCTATTGAGTGGGGAATACGAAGGGAAACCAAAAATTCATGAAGAAGAAGGAATCTTTGGGTTCCTTGAATATAAATATACATATGTTTTTCATAGTAATCATTGTTAAGTCAGCTACACCAGTTGCTGCAGACTGCAGTTGACGGCTCCATTGCCAACCTCACCATTAGTCAGGTAGTGAGTTTCTTGGCAGTGGATTCTCGCTTAACTTGAAATAATTACCTCTGATTATGATGTGCTTTCTACAAGCCAATTTAGTTGTTTTGTTTTTATTTGATTCACAACACTATATAGTATATATACTCACAGGGGAAAGAAACCGAGGCTCGAAGTTCTTCTCGACTTTCAGTGTTAATAACTGATATATTATAAGTAAATTACATTTTTAACTGACCATCGGGGTTTATAGACTTTCTTTAATTTTCTCAGTTGTGCTAAACTGCTAATAATGTATACTAAACCAGGATGCAAAATGAATCAAACCGAAGTGGCTACCCAACAGTGGATTTTACAAGGTTTCATAAAAAAATGATACTCCTCAATCTACCGGAAAATTCAATTAAGCTAATAATCTTCAAAACATAATTGATATCTGTACCAAAACAGTTGTGCCCTTCAGATTCCTTTTTTATTTTGGTCATAGAAATGTCTAATTCAGTATCATATACATTGTTTTCAATGGTTGCAAACTTGCAATGCACTCATCCCCTTTGCTTAAAATGTTTTCTTGCCAAATCTTTTTGGCTTACTGGATGGTGGTTCTGATACTTTAAATTTATTTGGTTTCAGGAAGTAGCAAAGAGGATAGGTGAGATCATTGCCAAGTCTTGTTTGGAGAAGGGGATCACAAAGGTGGCCTTTGATCGAGGTGGATACCCTTACCATGGCCGTGTTCAAGCACTTGCTGAAGCAGCTCGTGAACATGGCCTAGATTTCTAAACCAAGTATTCTCTTTCCTTTGTATTTCATGTTTAAATATGTAACCTGAGGCTTCAACAATTTTTTGTAATTGCATTTCGTTATTTCCAGTGACTTTGTTATGATCCAGTGGCTCCTATTCATCTATCAAATTCTTCTTAGTTGAAGACTGTTTTCCTCTAATCATCCTTAAAATGTAAGCTGTGATTATATTGTGTTCAACTCTTACCATCACTAGTGTTAGACGAACACTATAACAAGCCAAAGCAGGAAGGACTAAGGAGAGTGATTCATTTCAAGCTACTGCTATACTGTTATAGAATACATGTAATTTGAAATTCAGGTTATCGCTCAGATTAGTCAGTAGTGTATATATGAATTCCCAGAACCCCCCTTTGTCCATTTATGCTAAAATGGCCTAGAGAGTTGAGACATGAAGAATCACATAAAATGTTGTCTCTCCAGGGGAATTATCATCAAAATACAGCTGAACACTTTGATGGAATAGTCCGAGAGCCATATTCAACCCAATCTGCTATACTTTCCTTCACAAGATCATCATCCTCGGATTGGCAATATATGGTCGCGTTTATTACCATGACCTATTTTGTTGTTAATGCATAACTGTGGTGCCAGAAACCACTAGGACATTTCGATTACCAGCAGCACACTCACAAGCTGAACGATCTTAGCTTGAATCTTGCATATCTGCTCCCGTTTGGACTGCCAAAACTGCATTCGCAAGTGTTTGGTTGATTTATTTGGAACAAGAGACACTTGGACAAGGAAGCATATTAAATGTGTCGGTGTGAATAGAGTTTTATTAAAAATGCTAGTGCTAACAATTTTTTTTAATACTTTATTACTAGTTGAAAATCATAAATTTAGGTAAATTTTACTACTAAGTCATGAGAGAAACTTGTTAAATAAGATGCAAAACACAAATTTGTGAATTTTAATAAATTTAAATTAATAATAAGGAGAATGTTAGAGTTGCTCGTTGGATTAATGTTTCACAAGGATTTGGCATTGATTTTGCTACATGTAACTTTTAATTATGCCGTCACAGCATATTAGAAACTGAATTCATCTGTTTAGATTAGATGAGATATGCCCCAAAATGCATTAATTGGATATATAACTTGTAATTTCCAAAGGGGACTTCACTTTTGTAAACAGTTTCCCTGTGCGTCAAAAATAACAACTGAGCTCAGCATCATCAGGGAAACAGGAACTTGCAACCAAAATAAAATAAATTAGTCACAGATTCCCCAAGTCATTGCAGTGTTACCTATGGCGCTGACATTGGCTGGATCCACCTAGTTTAAATGAAATGGTAGTTATTTGCATATTACAAATTATACCTCATGCGAACTTACGTACTGAACCACTTAAACTTTTTATACCTTATATATCATATATACAAAATTAATTTTCATAATGGTTTACTTATCAAAGATGTTAAAAAGAAATAATTTGAGCAAAAGTTGTCTAAAAACAAATATGTGATTTTTTCTTCTAAAAATTCTAATCTAATTTAATAAAAACTAAACAGGATAGAGCGTAAGCCTCCAACAAATAACTTCCTTATCCACAGCTCTAGAACTGTGGACAACTTCTGCTCAATTTTATCTAGGATTAAAACCTCAAAGATGTCATAAGGATAGAAGTTGGAACATCAGCCCAATGAATAATCAGTTGTTCACATAGTCACATACAGATAAAACAGTAATATAGTGTGATCAGAACACAAAAGCATACTTCCTAGACGCGCACAGATACACGCAACATTCAAGTCACACTGTTACAGACCATTTCTGGTTCAGTAGCTATTTTACATATAAAAAACACAGTTACAGACTTCAGAACCTAATACAATTATATCAGTTTCTGTGATTCTACTACATGCACACTCATGGTCTTCCACACTATCACACCACATAAAATAGAACAAACATAGCTACGCTCCAGAGGCAGAAACAGTTGGCTGAAATTCCTCCTCTGATCGAATCAAGGAATTCAATTCTGGTGCATTGTCAGCACAGAAGTTGTTCTCTATGTTGTCAGCCACTTTTGTAGTTGATGAGGATGGATAAGGAGCTTTGCTACCCAGCCTTTAACAAAAACAAATTATACAAATAACAAAACCATTCTTAAAAATTGAAGGCTCTATAATGAGATTATTTGTCATAAATTATATTCTAATTATTTGTCTATCTTTATGCAAGATATATGATATATTTGTACATAATCAATTGGATTCAAATATATGAATATATACATAAGTGATATCCCTAAGAATCTTTCTAAAAATCTGTCTAATATACCAATAGATTATATATAAAATACTACACGTTACATTATGCAAATAATTAGGTATATAAATGATACGATAAATAATCTCATTACACTAAACTGAAAAGATATTAGATACCCCGTAAAACATGGCAGGCAGAAAATACCTGTCTCGCCGCTTCTCAAGAAACCTTTGAAGTGAATGTCTGCGTGCTATTGGAAATTCTGAAGAGAAGTATAATGCAAAAGCCACAAGAGAATTAAATGTTTGTAACATTAAAATAGCAGACAGTGCAATTACTATGTGGTAAATGATAAAGAAGACAATTATTCGAGGCTATCATCTCTAATATAGCATCATAGTTGGAAAATTACCATCTTGCAGCCTGCAGATGGAAGTATTCTGTGAGGAAGCAATATTATTAGTGATTCCATGTGGAGAAGAAGGCCTTGAGGGAACGGGTGAAATGAGGGTAGATTGCGCCGCAATCTTCTTCATTTCAGTAGACTTGGCAGCAGCAGCAGCAATAAGCATTATTTCATGCACCTGTTAGTAAATAAAACGATGTGTGATTAGGATTGCATCTTAACATGTAAAGTTAAGAGGGTGGATTCAGGCACAGCAGCTGCAGGATTCATTCATGATGTATAAGTGCAGCAAGGGGCATACCTTTTCTGCAGGGATTCCATCATAGACACAAACACTCCCATTATAGAAGATGGTAAGCTGGTTTGAACTAGGAATCACTGCATTGAGTCCAGATGACCTAAAAGAGATAATAAATAAATATACAGCCAAACACGCGTGAAAACATAGGTTAGCATGAACTCGATGGAAATTGTAAATTGAACTTTCTAGAACCACCAATGCTTTAGTCCTGATAAATTTCCTCTCATATTTTCTAAAGTTTTTAAGTGATATTTTGTAGTATTAAGAAATGGGTTAAGAATTATTTTTTAGTTGAACTCTAAACAGCTTAGTATAAGTATATGCTTGTTTAGCTTTTTCACAAGGGAAATGGTCATTTTTCAAAGGTCCTTCAAGAAGCTACCAAAACAAAAAAAGGTTTTTTTTTCTCATAAAATAAGCTAATACAAATACGAACTTAAGCAGGTATCTTTAATTGTTGCTTACGACAACAATAACAATAGCCTTTATCCCACCAGGGGCCAAAATATGTATCAACTTAACATGAATGCAAAATTTAGTTCTTTAGGTGATTATTGACCCTTTAAAACACACCAAAATACTGCAATGAAATTAGTACGATTTCCTTCATCAATTTAGAATTCCCTCACTCCAGAAAAATCCTTGGTCAATATGGAAAGTGAAAAACCATTAATAATGTTGCATAAATAACGCCTGTTATGATTAATTATTTTCAAAAACCAAACACAAACAAAAATTAATAACAATCAGATGTAAATTGTGATCCATCAGTCAATGCCCTTGAAGCCAAGTACCACACATAAAAAGGGTGATGCACATAGAAGCCTTGATATTCCACGTAAAGAAATGTAAGGGAGCACATGAGTTTCATCAATTTATGCATTGAAAGTTTTTTCTATGTTCAAGTTTACACAAAGGGTATATTCTGCCGGGCATCATAACATTGTTATGTGACAACCAATAATTTGACTCTGTACAAGAAGGAACAGGGAGATAATTTGAGGAACATATCTTCAGGGAAATAATTTGAGGCCTATACTAATGATCAAATTATAAGATTTCAACACATGTACAATCAGTTACATCCCTATACTATATAATATTACCACTTGTTTCGATTTTGATCTTTTGATCATTGTCAATAACTGCACAAAGAAAATCTTCCACGTACTCTATATGATGCAAACGAAATCTTCTTTTCCATTATTTCCATAATTATACCAAATATTTATTATTCGATATCATCAAGTTATAAAAGAGGTTAAATCCCAATCGCTTCCTATCTTTTGATATTTAAAAAATTGAAGTTTGTTTGGTTATATTTTTTGGTGAATCTAGAATATGGGTTTATATTTTGTACTCTAGTAAGCAGTATTCCTTTTCATAGAGTTTGACAGGGGCCGTCATGTACCATATTTGTCAAGCAAAGACCCTCAGGCCTTAGATCATTAAGAAGTTGGTAAATTGAGACGACATCATGTCAAAGGCGTAGATTTAAGAAAAAATATGCATTGAATTTCATCCGAAGTAGAATTCTCTCTTTCCAAATGGATCCATTCATTATCCAAGTGAGAAAATAAATGCATTAAAGCTTTTTTATCTAAAGTAAACCAAACGCAATGACTTTAAAATGAGTCCTTGCCTCACTGGTGCACAATAGAATAGTCACTAACTCATCTCCTTTGAAATAAGGAGACATTAGGTTGATGTTTCCAGAATCCTGAGAATGTTTTAAGGATAATTTAGGAATACTTTAAAATACCGTATAATTTCTATGTTCATTCCAAAATTAGGCTCATCACCATTATTGCTGTCATTTATATCACCCCCACCACCCACTACTACCACAATCATTGATTGCCCCACTATTGCCACGGCGATCACCCAACTACAGGTGTCATAAACTTTACTGTTGGAAAGAGTAATTGAGGAGAAATTAGGGCAAAGGACCTGCAAATAACAGAACCAATTTGTCTTTTTCCAGGAATGTCGACCCATGGAGAATACATACCTAATGGGAGGTTTGATGGAAAGATGTGAAGACAGGAAAACTAACAAAGGGTTTGCGTTGATCATGAAAACGCTTATGATAGTGTGCTATAAGATGTCTTATAGAAGGCTACAGTGAAGAAGAGAGAAGTGTTCATATCGCATGTACATGTATTCAACTCAAACAATAATTGATAGAATGGGGAAAACACTTGTGTGTGAACTAATTCAAGAGTAACAAAATATTTTCCTATTATAGGTTCACATCAAGAGTCGACTTTGAGCCACACCTTTTTAACCTAAGTATTTGAATGCACTAACTAGACACAGAACATCCAAGAGATAGTAACTTAATGCCTTTTTTGCAAACAACAAAAATAATTCATAAAAAAAACTACAGCATGTAAATGATCAACAATTAATATTATAACAACTAAGTATGACCATGATATCACACTTTAACTTTTTCAATCTCATTATTTCTTTTCATTAATTAATATTATGAAAAGAATCACCTCTAAGTTTTGTTCATCAAGAGAAAGAGTAGCAACTTCAAGAAGGTCAATCCTTAAAATGAATCTCATTCATCTCCAATGATCCACAATGACTGATTTGGAATGGGCTAAAATTAGTATTCACAGGGATAGATTTAGGATGTCAAGAACAAAGAGTCTCTTATGTCATACACAAGCAAGGACACATAACAACAACATCAATGATAGCAAGTATGATCAAAGGGAAAATATATGTTTATGTTATTCAAGTTTAATTATCCTTTTGGTCCCTTAGTTTTATGAACTTTATATTTTAATCCCTATAATTTAAAATATTTTATTTTAATCCTTAAACATACAATTTTTATTTCTTTTTAATCCTTAAAGTTATATAAATTTTACCTTTTAGTCTCTATAAAAATAGACATTAAGAACTAAAAGTGATCAAAATTGATATATAAAAGTTAAATTTTATGAAACTATTGGGAGTAAAAAGCTAATTAAATCTTTTATTTTTCACTTACGGGCATACTTTTATATATTAGTAGGGGTATGGGTTTGATAAGTAACCAAATAGTACCCATAAGTACTTCCGGAGTTCCGCTACTTGTATGACATAACTTTTGGAGTACTCATGCTTTAGAAGGCAGAAATGTTCCGGATAGAGCACAAAAAATGACAATAACAAGTGCAGTGAAAATAACAGTTTCGAGGTAAATGAGTGGATAAACAAGAAATGGTAAGACTGGGATTCTAGAAATGAATTCATTTGGTAGAAAAATAAAACAACACCAACTAAGGAGAAGAAGCTAGAAACTTGGTTCAAGTGGGTGGCTTGGACGTTTGGTTATGTGAGAGGAACAGATGTTCCGATGAGTAAAGTGGATCAAAGAAAACTAGAAACCATTAATAGCTTTTTTGGCTACAAGCTTACAAGAGTTCTTGAGAGTTTTTTCACGTAGAGAAACTTGAAAAAAAAAAAAAAAAACACTTTTGTATACAAACAAACTCTAATTGAAACCAATTGCAGAATTATCTTATGAAAAATTAGCTTCGTTAGAGTCAAATGGTGTCAAACTGTCAATTGATTTATGCATGCAGCAGATCCCACCTCGTAAGGTAAACAAACAAGGCAAGGTTGATGAGCCCTAGAAAATATCTTCCTCCCCCATTTCCCACAATTTCATTCTCGCAAAGGAAAAAATCACTACCCAAATCAGTCACCCCATAAATCCCCATGAGACAAACACAATTAAAACTCTTAACGGCTATAAATCTCAAGCACCAAACAAAACTCTTTTCAACCAACACAACATACTTTTAATTTTCACCAAACCCAAAAGCATAAGGGTCCACTTTCTAGTCTCACACAAACGGAAACAGTTTAATTAAGACACACCACAGTTTTATTCATCATCCAAAATTGCAGAAAATAATAAATTAAAAAGGAAGGAGTTTGATGGGAGCCGGTAGAAACGTACTTGTTGGGTGAGACATCCTCGGTGTTGGAAGAAAGTCCTTCAGGAGGAGAAGATTCTAGACCTAAGACCTCGGACTTGACAGTGACGCCACCGGCCATTGTTAGGAGAAAACAAGAGATGGAAACAGGGAAGAGAAGGATTTGCGAAAGGGTAAAAATTTGGGGAAACGAGTCAGGGAAATTTCCACTCTCCGAGAAAAGCTATGAAGATTCCTGTGCCCTGTAAGTGGCCAATCAGCGATCGTTGCCGACTTTATTTTAATGGAACATGTGTTTTTTGTGTTTCTATTTTGTATTTTTTATTCCGCTTCTTTTCTGGTTTTGTGCGTCTCTCACAAGTTGCAATCACATGGTCTGATGTGCTGTCTTTCGCTCATTGGAAGTTCCTACTTTCATCCTTTGTACTTTATTTGAAAATTGGATAGAATATTTAAAAGGGAATTGGATTAGAATTTTTTACGTAAATAAATTTTTTTTAAAAAAAAATTACCAAAATAACATCTGTACAACATTATTTACCCAACTAGAATCGATCATTGTTCATGCTCAGAATTCAGTTTCCCAGGAACCGAATTCTGAACTTCAAAATTTTTGTTTTTTTTTAACAACTTAGAATTCGGTTCCCGGGAACCGAATTCTGAGTTGTTTTTAATTTTTTTTTTTTTTTTGCGTTTGTGGCTCATTTTGGGCGAATTCTGAAAGTGGAATGGGCCGTTCCGGAAGCAGAACGACCCGTTCTGCTTAAACACTTATAGTGCTTTTTTTAAAATTAGAATGGGTCGTTCCAATTTAAAAAAAAAAAAAGCACTCTAAGTGTTTAAGTAGAACGGGCCGTTCTGCTTCCGGAACGGCTCGTTCCACTTCCAAAACTTGCACACACTGGGCCACAAACGCAAAAAAAAAAAAAAAATTAAAACAACTCAGAATTCGATTCCCGGGGAACCGAATTCTGAGCATGAACAATGATTGGTTCTGGTTGGGTAAATAATGTTGCACAGATGTTACTTTTGTAATTTTTTTTTTAAATATTATTTATGTAAAAAATTCATTGGATTAAGATTTCAATAAATAAATTTTTTAAAAATTATTATCAAAAAATCTTGTAATATTATTTAAGATTTTTAATATAAAAAAATTGTGTAATATTTAATCAAGATAATTAATTTTTTTAAAAAAAATATTAAAATTTAATAATATTTAATTAAAATAATTAAGATTTTTTAGGAGTGTATCAAAATCTAATAGTATTCAATTTTTTACTTACAAAACCTATTATTATTTAAAAATATAAAGTTTTTGATAGTTTATTTTGAATACTGAATTTTTAAAGATAGTATAATTCACTAATCAAACAATCTCACAAATTTTTTTGAAATTTTACATGATTTTTTTTTCTTTTATTTTTACTATTTCTTTCTCTTTTTTCTCTCTTAGGGGTGTATTGAGTTGAGATTTCGAAAGATAATTTGAGCATAAATTTTTTTGTGAAATTTAATGAATTTTAAAAACTTTGTAAGAATGTCATGACTTTAGAATTTTTAAAAGACTTTTAAAACTTAGATGTTAATCAAGAATTTGTAAGTTAGATTTTAATGAATTTTGATGGATTTATATTACAAGATTTTAAAATTTTATTGATTTTACAGGAAAACATGGATTTGTAATATTATAAGATTAAATAAAAAAACAATATAAATAATAAAGAAAAATAAAATCAACACAATTTTTCTATTTTTTGACAAATAACTGTCTTTATACAAATAATTGTCTTTATACAAATAATTGACTTTAATATCCTCATAACTAATATTTCTTCACATATATAAAATTATACTAGTTTTTCATGTATTGACATATTCTCTTTCATGCAATTGAATCTAAACAATATGTTTAAAATTATAGTCTTTATTAACTAGTAATATTGAAGATGAAGATTTATTCACTAATTCAATTCAAAATTCATCTGAACGACATTCTTTGCAAAGTTATATAGTGCTACATGTTAATACAAGTTCAACTTATTTTTTAAGTAAAAGTAGCGATTTCAATTTAAAAATTGTAAAGTCTAATTTAAAAATACTAAATATCCTCTTAGTCACATTTCTTAAGGATGCATGATGTAAATTTAAAATTTTATTTTTATTTTGATAGTCATTACCATGACTTGCAAAGTCTTTTTAATATATATTTTAAAATTTTATATCTCAATATTAAATTTTATTAAAAATAAAGAGATAAATTTTAATAATTTAAATTTTTTAATGATATATAATATTTAATTACAAAATCATTTTAAATATTTAATAATTAAAAAAAAATATTGATAAATTATATATCAATTCATAGATTAAAAAAAGGTAAGAGGGAAAGAAGAGATTAATTAGAAAGATGATTAAAAAGAAAAAGAGAAAAGAGATAGAGAAGAAAAAGAGAGAGGAAGAGTGTAACAGCCCAAATTTTCGCGAGGCCGTGGGCCCAATTCGTTGCCTGGAACGGGCCGTTTCGAAAGTGAAACGGGCCGTTCCGGAATAAAGAATTTTCCTAAAAAATGTAGTTGAGAACGGGCCGTTCCGGTTGGAGAACGGGTCGTTCTGGTTTGGAGAACGGGCCGTTCTGCTGGGTTTTGGAACGGGCCGTTCCAGTTGAGATTTTTGCTTGGTTTTGGAGGGTCCAGAACGGCCGTTCCACTTTTGGAACGGGCCGTTCCGGATTAGCTGAGGCAGATTCTTATAAATAGGAGGCCTTACCTCTCATTTTCTCACATCTCTCATTTTCTCTTCCTATTCTCTTCTGTTCTTTCTTCTTCCCCTCTTCTTCTCTCTGAAGACCATGGGGCACTTAGAGGAGGAGACCAAGAGATCCTTGTTGTAGTTTCAACTGCTGTTTATCCAGGTACGGGGGAAAAAAGGAATTATTTATATGTAGAGTTACATGAGAGAATTGGATAGAGGAAGAATCCTTTAGGATTATGAACAATTTTATAATTATTTCTGTTTGGAGAATTATTGGTCTTATTTGATTCTGTATGAATTTAGGATTATGAATATATGATTTATTTGTAAAAATGATGCTCTGGGAGAGAGAACGAAATTATAGAAAAGTGTCTGTAGGCTAGGTTTTGGAAAAATTGAAATATTTCTGTTTGAGGAATTAATGATACCATTAGATTCTGTATGTGTTGAGGATTAGAAATATATATTTAATTTGTAAGAATGATGATCTGAGAGGGAGAACGAAATTGTAGAAAAGTGCCTGTGAGTTAGGTTTTGAAAGAATTGGGGGTTTTATTGTTTATGTTAAAGTTATATGAAATTGATAATTCCATTGTTTATAATATTAATTTATGAATGTTATTATTGTATTGATTGATAAGAATGAATGATCTTGATGTGAATTACTTGAGGGGTGTGTAAACCCTTATTTTGTTGGGCTTATCTGTTGTGTATGTGAGGTGGAATTGTGTACGTGATGTGAATTTGAATTATGAGATGAGATGTTGTATGGATGTGATTATGATTGTGATTGTGGTGCCTCACATCAATGACTAGGGATGGCACGACCCTTGGGTAAGTGGTGCTACAGGGAGGGCGTGACCCTAGCATGGTGTGAGATGAGTAAGACAGTTAACACACACCACTTATGTCGATTATGGCAGCCTTGGCATAGGGTTAATTGCAAGAGACTATATGGATTGTAATTTGATTGTGGTTCCTCACACTAAAGGATCAAGGATGATACGAACCCTGGTAGTTGATGTTTCAGGGACGAGCGTACTCCCGGATGATCAGGGATGATACGAACCCTGGGTAGGTGATGCTTTAGGGACGAGCGTACTCCTTAATGACTAAGGATGGCACGGCCCCTGGGTAAGTGATGCTACAGGGAGGGCGTGACCCTGGTTTGGTGTGGGAGGCAATTAACCTGTATCACTTGTGTCAGATGTGGCGAGGTCTTGGCATAGTATTAATTGTAAGATTGGTGTGAATTATGGATGTGGAAATGATATTGTTAATTGTAAGATTGACATGAATTATGGATATGGAAATGATGTTGTAAATTGTATAATTGGTGTGGATTATGATGGATTGAGATATGTATGTGAAATGAGATATGTTAAATGTGAATTGAGATGTGAAGATGATGAATGATTGATATATATATATATATATATATATATATATATATATATATATTATTAAATAATGAATTATGATGAGATTATATTGTGATGTGTTTGTATGTACTTTGCATATAGATATTTTCTTTTCTCACCGTATAAACTGTGGATATTTTAGGTGAAGAAGATCCGGCTACGAGTGACATCTAGAACGCCAACAGTTAAATTATGGGAATTCTCTGATAGTGTGACATCGGGGCAGAGGATTTCTAGAACAGAATATTTAAATGGATTTGGTATTGTAATAAATGATTTTAAAATTGTAAACTCTTAAATTTTACCTTTCAAGTTTTATTTTTCAGTCATTTTCTTATATTGAAGAAAGAACAGTTTTGAAGTTTTATGTGAACCCTTTCACGAACCCTTTGAAAGTTTATTCTTCTTAATTAAATTATATTATATATGTGTTGGGGTAGTAAGGGTGTCACAAAGAGAAACAAGAAAGACGAGAGAAAAAGAGAAAAAAAAATATATGAAAAGAAGAAGAAAGAAAAAAGAAAAAGAAGAAACAAATGAGAAAGATAAAAAAAATAGAGAAAGAAAGAGAGAAAATGAGATAAAGAAAAAGAGAGAGAGAAGTGAGAATAACAAGAGAAAAGGAGAGAAAAAAAAAAGAGAATATGATTGAGAAACAAAAAAGATAAAAGAAATTATTAATTTTTTTAAGTCAAATAAAATTTAAAATTTGATGAAAAAAACTAGTATTTTAAAATTTATTATATTTAATTATGTTTTATATAAAAATAAATTAATAATTTTAACTTATTTATCATAATATTATGATAATAATAATTATTATTATTTTAAATTATTTATTTAAATATATATATATATATATATATATATATATATATATATATATATATATATATATATATATATATCGTCAAATACGTCAAATATGTTAATAAATTATATATCTATACTATCTATACTAATATATAAAGAAGATAGCACTTTCAATAATTATTTTTGGTTTCTACTTTTTATAGATCATTTTATCTTTTATTTATTTTTTAATAATTACCTTTTTATGAGTAACTTCTCATTTTTTTCTTATTTATTTATTTTAATACAATATAGGCACGGAGTGCCTTTTTCCTGCTAATCATTATAATTGTTGTTATGTTTATTCATAATTAAATATAACAATTATATTTTATCAAATAATATTAAAAATCAGCGAAGAATAAATTATGTATTTTTTTTAAAATTCTATGCAAATTAATTTTAATTTTGCAGAGCCTATTCTCGTTTACATTTAAATATATACGAGTCTTGCCTCAAACATCTATGTTATTTTCAATTACATGCAAATATGCTCCCATGACCCATCTCTTCCATGCCACATTATCATATGTTATTGGTTGGCTCTACCTTACATTTAGTTGTGTTTTGTTATAATTTAATTTTTTTTTAAAAGACAAATAACATGCTCACTAAACATGTCTTTAGAATTTAAGCAAAAAAAAAAATATTTTACATTAATTAAGAAAAGTTATTTATATCAATTAATTTGTTAATTTCATTAAAAAAAATAACTTATTTTCAAAATCATCTTTTCTTAAAACTTGATACTCTTTCTAAAGCTATATATAGAAATGAGAATAAGTCAAATCTTAAATAGGGACCTAAGACTTGACTTATTTAAAATCTAACTTATTAATAAAAAAATTTATACTTAAAATTTTAAAAAAGTCTATTTATAAACAACGGATAGACTTAGACTTGTAAAAAAGTCACTTAGACTTGATAGGTGAACTTATTTATCTATTATATAATAAAAAGTATATATATATATATATATATATATATATATATATAACATTATCAACAATACAATTAAATAAATAAATTTATAATACAAAAATTAAATTATCAATAATTTTTACGTTTCCTCTACATTTAATGTTTTATATTATTTGTTCGTACAAAATCAAGATATTGAAAGAAAAAAAAACTTTAGTACTTGCATTTTTATTTTTGTTCTTCATCTTTATAGTTCGTTATTTAAAATACTTCAAATATAAAATAAGAAATATTTAGAAATTTTTTTTAATAAGATTATTTTCATTACAAGTTGTGCGTGATTGTACATTAGTGTACATGAATTTGCATGAGTTATCTCTTAATTAATTTTTTATTTTGAACTCTAAATTTTAATAATAATAATAAAGTAATTTTTTTATCAAGTAAATTAAACAAAGAATTGCACGTCTATTTAAAAATATAACTATTAATTTATTTAAACCTTAAAAATGTTGTTGATGCATTGATGTAAAATAGGCTAATATGTTAAGTCAAACTAAACATTTAAAGATCTCAAGTTAGACTTATAAAAGAGCCTATGATATATAATAGGTCAAATTTAGGCTTTAATTTCATAGAATAAGTTTGACCTATATATTCAAAATTTGATCTGATCTAACTTATTTCAACTTTTACCTATATATAAGCAAAAACGAATGCTTAAAAGTCTTGGAATAAAATATAAGCAAATTTTAGTCAAGTCAACCTTATTTAATGTTCTTAATCCAGGAATATCTTATAGTAATAAATAAGTGTAGTTAAAGATATTTTAGGATATGTGATGTGTATTTTATGTGAAATTGTGAAAATTAAATGGATTTAATGAACTTTTCTAATCTATATGAAATTAATTATTTTTGCTTATATAGGTCTAGAAGGAGTATCAAGAATAAAAAGAGACGACATTGAAAATACAATCTCAATTAAATGAAGGGATATTTTGGAAATGACAATATTAAATAAAGTGAAATTAGTTAAATTTATTTATATTTAAAATCAATAAATATAAAAATTTTGTTACTTAATTTGATAACATGATTTGTCATGTTCTATTCCTCCAAAACATAGAAGCAATAACTAATTAAGATATGTTTATAAAAATCATAAAAATTACATTATTGTTTGGTTGAATTATTTTTTTATCTCTATAATTTTATGAGGTATTCATTTATTTTGTTTCTTTTTCAACAAAGACACAATGTATTTTTCTATTTTATTATTATTATTTATACTATGTATAAAGGTGTACCTCTAAACTTCAACACGCTAAATTGAGCTCACGATAAACTTAGTCTAGTCAAGCAATCTCATTAGCTCGCCACATTAAAGTTGGAAGGCAATTTACGCGATAATCAAGGAGTAATTCCTACACTGTATCTCTCGAAGCCTTGCAACACACTAAAGGGAAACATATCATAGATAATATCTCCATTATCATCAAAGATCCCGTTCAATCATAGGGATATATCCCCAACATATCATGCGAGATAATATAAAAATCAAAGGACAATATCAACCACTTATATATTAGGAATCAAGTATCATTCTAACCTAACTCTACTCTTACCTTAGACTTCCCTCTAACTTAAGGGTCGGAGTGCCTTTACAGATGTCCCCATTGTTGGTGATAAGAGCAATAAGGACGTCACCCCTACCATTAGAGCACTTGTAGAATTTGGTATAAACATTTGGTGCTTACCGTGGGACCGAGTGAAATTATCCTCCTATTACACATATAACTCATGGAATCTAAGCAAAAATGTAACAGCCCATTTTTTGTGGGCCTTTGGCCCAATTCGTGGCCCAGAACGGGCCGTTTCAATTTTGAAACGGGCCGTTCTAGAATAGTGAGTATGGCCAAAATTGTAGAAGCAGAACAGGCCGTTCTAATGGGAGAACGGGCTGTTCTGGTTTGGAGAACGGGCCGTTCTGGAAGCAAGGACGGAGCCAAGGGGGGACCTACGGGTGCCACGGCCCCCCCAACAATTTTAATTTTTTTTTTATATACATATATATTACTATATGGCACCCCCTATTTTTAATATAAACTCATATGTATAATTAAATGAATAACCCAAATTTATTTTTTTATTCAACTTTTGGACTTCTGGTACGGCCTGCTATGTGGTATCACTTTGGAATTTTTTTTTTTTAAAAAAAATGTAGCGCCTCATTTGATCATTCCAATTCTCGGCCCCCCAGTATTGAAATCCTGGCTCCGTCCCTGCAGAACGGGTCGTTCTGCTGGGGTTGAGAACGGGCGTTCTGGTTTGGGAACGGGCCGTTCCAGTTGAAAAATTTACGTAGGTTTGAAGGGCCCAGAACGGGCCGTTCCGATTTTGGAACGGGCCGTAGTGGTAGGTGGGCGAAAAATCCTATAAATAGGCCTCAAATCCTCTCATTTCTACACACCTCTCATTCTCACTCTCTCTTCTCTTCTGTTCTCTCTTTCGTTCCTCTTCTTCTCTCTGAAGACCAAGAGGAACTCAGATGATGAAGTTCTGCCCCAGTTTTAGTTCCGATCCTTGTTTAAGGAAAAAGAGGAGGAGGTTTTGCCCGAGTTCCTATTTATCCAGGTACGGGGAAAAAGGAGATTATTTATATGTAGAGTTACATGAGGGAATTGGGTAGAGGAAGAGCCCTTAGGGTTATGAATAATTTTATAATTATTTCTGTTTGAAGAATTAATTATCTTATGTGATTCTATATATATTTAGGTTTTGGAACAGTTGGGGATTTTACTGTTTACGTTAAAATTATATTAAATTGATAATTCTTTTGTTTGTTATATTAGTTTATGAATGTTATTGTTATATTATTTGATGATCTAGATGATGAATTACTTGAGGGGTATGTGAATCACCATTTTGTGTGGATTGTGTGTGTATTGTGGAATTGAGATGTGGATGTGGATGTGGATGTGGATGTGGATGTGGATGTGGATGTGGATGTGAATGTGGATGTGGATGTGGATGTGGATGTGGATGTGGATGTGGATGTGGATGTGAATGTGGATGTGAATGAGATGTGATTGTGGTTCTTCACACCTATGACCAGGGGTGAGCACGGCCCGAGATTGTTACACGAGTATCGTGACCTTGGTTAACATGTCAGGGGTGAGCACGGCCCTAGGTTAGGGGTAACGTGACCTTGGCACAGTGTTATATCAGGGGTGAGCACGACTCTGGATTGTTACATGAGTATCGTGACCTTGGTTAACATGTCAGGGGTGAGCACGGCCCTAGATTAGGGGTAACGTGACCTTGGCACAGTGTTATATCAGGGGTGAGCACGGCTCTGGATTGTTACGTGGGTATCGTGACCTTGGTTAACATGTCAAGGGTGAGCACGGCCCTGGAATAGGGATAACGTGACCTTGGCACAGTGTTATATCAGGGGTGAGCACGGCATGAGATTGTTAAATGGGTAGCGTGACCTTGGCATAGTGTGAAGTGCAAGATTTGTGATGATTGGTGTGATTGAGAATTATGATGTGATGACGATGCATGATTGATTGAAATACGATATGTTGAAATATTTATGAATATTAAGTTACCATGAGATAATATGCTGTGTTTTCTTATGTGTTATATATATAGATGTTTTCTTTTCTCACCGTGCGATTTGTGGATATTTTAGGTGAGGAAGATCCAGCTACGAGTGGCATCTAGAATGCTAACAGTTGAGTTGTGGGTATGCTCTGATATTGTGACATCGGGGCAGAGGATTTTCTTTAGGACATAGATTGTTATATGGAATTAAAATTGTAAATATTATTTTTGAAAATCATTTGTAAACTCTCACGTTTCATTTTCATTGTCGTGGTTGTTGAAGAATAATGTTGAAGATTCTCATGTGAACCCTTTTACCGAAACTGAAAATTGTTTTTGTTAAGTTTTCATTATTACAATACATGTGTTGGGGTAGTAAGGGTGTCACATTTAGTGGTATCAAAGCAGGTCGATCCAATCGGCCGTGAGTTATGAGTCTACTATGCTTGTTTGGTAGATGAGTAATGTGATGATTTGATTGTAACTTATTGATGTGCTAATGTGATGATTGATTTTGTTTATTTATTTGTGTGCATTGTGTTCTTAGGATTTATCTGGAAGACATGATATAGCTTAGTTGATGATTACTCATTGGTTTTGATACTTCTTACTTATGTAAGAAGTAGTGGTGAAATAGTATCGCTCATGTTGCGAACATATGTGCCAGTAATACTGGACGAAACCTTGTGCTAGCCAACTAGAACTTTAGATGTGAGTGATACATTGATTTGTCGAGTGTACTAAGAGTTTACGATTGATGGAATTTCTGACATCTATAGTTGTAGCGGTTGAATCTAAGGTGATTGTCTCGTTGGTGAAAGATTGAAATGACGGTAATTCCCTTGAGTGTTAGTACTGACATGTTAACTATTTATGGTTTAGGTAGCATGTGAGTTGTTTTCATTGAGGATAGTAGTGAGAGACTTGAATGAGAAATTGAGGTGTGAGTTTGGAAAGAGTCGAGGTAGTTTGTGGCATACACTATTGTTGTTTGGTGTAGAAGATATTTTCACTACAGTTTTGTTGTGCCAGTATGAGTATCGTATTGACATAATTAGATTTTGTGGTCTTCATGAAAGTTGTGGCTTTGGATATTATCTTTCCAATGAAACTGGAATAACATAAAACGGAGGTCTAGAACTTCAGTTATATCTGCTTTGGTGATCAGAAGTTTAGTTGTAAGAGCGGAATACATTTGTGGTGATTTTTTTGAACTTTTAGCTAAGAAAATGATCTTTTGGGAATCTTATGTTTTCATAAAAGTTGTAGCTTATTTTCTTAGCTTTCTTTTGAGATAGGTTTGAAATCATTTGGATGAATATAACTCTATGTGTCAGGTAGATATATGCTGTTATGAATGTTTTTGAGATTTTAGGCATAACAAGGTTAAAAATGGATTTGGTGATGTTTTGAGGTTTGGTCATTGAAAGGTTGATTAAAATGATATGATTGGTTCATGGTGTAAACGATGATCAATTCATACATGCTTAGGGATGGTATATGTGAAGAAGGTATTCTAACATGATTTGATATGCAAGTATGTGACCTTATGGGTCAATTAGTGGATGTTTGTGTGTTAATGAGATTGACCTTAGGATGTAATATCATTATATTAGAGTTAAGTATGAAGATATATCCAATATAGATTTAGACTAGATTATCTAAGTATGAATTTGGATTGTATGAGGTGAGTATTTTAGGCCATGAAATTTCTTGCGGAGGTATAACGTAGATCTACCGAAGTTGTGTTTAAAGTGAAAGATATCTGAGTCAATTAGTATAATTAGGAGTTTATTGGAGAGTTTATAGGAAAATTATTGAGTAAGTTTTTAAGATAGTTGTTCATGGTTTAAACTGCCCTCACTACGGGAATCACTTTTGCATTCTTTCCTCTGGTTATTAAAATGTTTCAGTCCACCAGGTTGTCTCTTGCCTACCCTTGTAATCAGCATTAGTTCGAAAGGTTAATCTATATCAGGAATTCCTATACCTATGTTTATTTTTTAACTACCCAAAGTATTTCGTCGCTTACTCCTCTGGGTCGCTTACTATCACCTTTGACTGGATTGACTAGGAAAAGAGTTGCCTTTGTATGGGATAACAAATGCGAAGGTAGTTTTCAAACTCTTTAGGAAAGATTGACTAGTGTTAATACTACTAGATTTTAATAAGACTTTTGTGATATATAGTTATGCTTCTAAAGATAGGTTTGGGAGGAGTGTTGTGGCAAGAAGGAAAGGTAGTAGGTTATGATTCATGAGAGGAATTTTCTTATCCATGACCTTGAGTTAGCAGCTTTAATATTTATACTAAGATTTGGAGACACTACGTATATGATTCTAAGCTTGAGATATTTATTGATCGTTAGAGCCTTAATTATCTGTTGACTGAAGGAGTTAATTACGTGACAAAAGAGATAATTGGAATTTCTTAAGGAATAAGATTTTGATCTTATTTATTATTTGGCTAAAGGCATTGTGGTGATCGATGTTTTGTGTAAGAAACCTTTATATTTATCTTCCCTTATGATTAGAGAGATGAATCTTTTTGGCTCAAATTAGAGACTTAAGTTTGGCTTATAAGGTTACCCTTAGTAGTGTGAGACTAAGTATGACTTGAGTAACGAATAGATTGTTGAAGGAAATTAGAGAAGCATAATTTTGGTGATAAGATATGAGGCTATGGGATAAGGAGATGAATAAGAGTATGACTTGGGTGTAGATGGAGTGGTGAAATTAGAGATCTGATATGAATACCGAGTGTACTTACGCTTAGGTACTTGATTTTTAGAAATGATCATAGAAGTAAAACTAATATTGTGGTAGATGCCTTGATTATGATAACCTCTGATATATCATTCTTGATGATTTAAGGATTAGATTTGATTGAAGAATTTAAAGACTTATGCTTGGTGTATGAGATTATCCTTAGGAGCATTGAATTGATTATGTTGAAAGTGACTAGTGAATTAATGGATGAGATTAGAGAAGCCTAGGAGTCAGATCCTTTCTTAGGGAATCAAATGGAGAAGATTGGTAGAAGTATAGATAACCATTTTTTTTGAATAGAAATCGACATTGTTTTGAAGTGCAAGAGCAAATTTGAGTGCTTAGTAACCTTAAATTAAAAAAAAAAAAAACAAAGATGATCTTAGAAAAAGAACGTAAGAGTACTCTTAGCATTCATTTAAGAGCTACTACGATGTATCAGAGTAGCGTAGCGGAAGTGTAGTGACCTAAGATGAAGAGAAGAGTAAAGCAATTGTATACTTGTGGTTAGCATACTATAAATCTTTAAGAATTTTGTAGCACTTAGACGCTCCATTTTGGAAGTGAAATGGTGAGTGGATAGACCTTAGTGGTACGTTTGTCTAAGACGTTTAAGAGATCGATTCTATTTGGGTTTTAGTAGATAGACTCGCCAAGTTTACATGTCTTACCGTTAGAAATCCTTTGATAAAATTGATAGAGTGGTATATCAGTAAGGTAGTGAGGTTGCATAAGGATTAGAAAGTAAGAAGAGAGACGTCTACCATTACAAAAATTTCGGGGACGAAATTTCTTAAAGGAGGGGAGTATTGTAACAGCCCATTTTTTGTGGGCCTTTGGCCCAATTCGTGGCCTAGAACGGGCCGTTTCAATTTTGAAACGGGCCGTTCTGGAATAGTGAGTATGGCCAAAATTGTAGAAGCAGAACGGGCCGTTCTGATGGGAGAACGGGCCGTTCTGCTGGGGTTGAGAACGCGCCGTTCTGGTTTGGGAACGGGCCGTTCCAGTTGAAAAATTTACGTAGGTTTGAAGGGCCCAGAACGGGCCGTTCCGATTTTGGAACGGGCCGTAGTGGTAGGTGGGCGAAAAATCCTATAAATAGGCCTCAAATCCTCTCATTTCTACACACCTCTCATTCTCACTCTCTCTTCTCTTCTGTTCTCTCTTTCGTTCCTCTTCTTCTCTCTGAAGACCAAGAGGAACTCAGAGGATGAGATTCTGCCCCAGTTTTAGTTCCGATCCTTGTTTAAGGAAAAAGAGGAGGAGGTTTTGCCCGAGTTCCTATTTATCCAGGTACGAGGGAAAAGGAGATTATTTATATGTAGAGTTACATGAGGGAATTAGGTAGAGGAAGAGCCCTTAGGGTTATGAATAATTTTATAATTATTTCTGTTTGAAGAATTAATTATCTTATGTGATTCTATATATATTTCGGATTACAAATATATGTTTAACTTGTAAAAATGATGCTCTGGGAGAGAGAACGAAATTATAGAAAAGTGTCTGTAAGTTAGGTTGTGAAAAATTGGATGATTTCTGTTTGAGAAATTGAGGATCCCATTAGATTCTGTATGTGTTGAGGATTATAGATATGCTAATAATTTGTAAGAATGATGATCTGAGAGGGAGAACGAAATTGTAGAAAAGTGCCTGTGAGTTAGGTTTTGGAACAATTGGAGATTTTACTATTTACGTTAAAATTATATTAAATTTGATAATTTTGTTGTTTGTTATATTAGTTTATGAATGTTATTGTTATATTATTTGATGATCTAGATGATGAATTACTTGAGGGGTATGTGAATCACCATTTTGTGTGGATTGTGTGTGTATTGTGGAATTGAGATGTGGATGTGGATGTGGATGTGGATGTGGATGTGGATGTGGATGTGGATGTGGATGTGGATGTGGATGTGAATGTGGATGTGAATGAGATGTGATTTTGGTTCTTCACACCTATGACCAGGGGTGAGCACGACCCGAGATTGTTACACGAGTATCGTGACCTTGGTTAACATGTCAGGGGTGAGCACGGCCCTAGGTTAGGGGTAACGTGACCTTGGCACAGTGTTATATCAGGGGTGAGCACGACTCTGGATTGTTACATGAGTATCGTGACCTTGGTTAACATGTCAGGGGTGAGCACGGCCCTAGATTAGGGGTAACATGACCTTGGCACAGTGTTATATCAGGGGTGAGCACGGCTCTGGATTGTTACGTGGGTATCGTGACCTTGGTTAACATGTCAAGGGTGAGCACGGCCCTGGAATAGGGATAACGTGACCTTGGCACAGTGTTATATCAGGGGTGAGCACGGCCTGAGATTGTTAAATGGGTAGCGTGACCTTGGCATAGTGTGAAGTGCAAGATTTGTGATGATTGGTGTGATTGAGAATTATGATGTGATGACGATGCATGATTGATTGAAATACGATATGTTGAAATATTTATGAATATTAAGTTACCATGAGATAATATGTTGTGTTTTCTTATGTGTTATATATATAGATGTTTTATTTTCTCACCGTGTGATTTGTGGATATTTTAGGTGAGGAAGATCCAGCTACGAGTGGCATCTAGAATGCTAACAGTTGAGTTGTGTGTATGCTCTGATATTGTGACATCGGGGCAGAGGATTTTCTTTAGGACATAGATTGTTATATGGAATTAGAATTGTAAATATTATTTTTGAAAATCATTTGTAAACTCTCACGTTTCATTTTCATTGTCGTGGTTGTTGAAGAATAATGTTGAAGATTCTCATGTGAACCCTTTTACCGAAACTGAAAATTGTTTTTGTTAAGTTTTCATTATTACAATACATGTGTTGGGGTAGTAAGGGTGTCACAAAAAACGTTATGAAAAAAGCCCTAGCTATCTTGCACCAACAATGCAAAACCGATTATGCACACTATAAAGGTGATCACCTATGTTACGAGTAGGAACTCCAAACTCTACATTAAGAGAACAATGACACCCATTTAAGAACTAACATCTTGACAACAGATGAGTACAACCCCTCTAGATCATCTCAAGATACATGCACCATGTAAGACTCCTAACTTAGTGAAAAAATCATTCCCCTTTGAGTTCTCTTAGGACAACTCATTGGCGAACATCATGTTCACCTTTTTATTGATGCCATATTCAACACCCCATTCCCCTGAGGATGGAAGCACTTTGCCATAAAAGCATATGATGGTTTGACTTGTCCAAACAAGCACTTAGTTGCGTACAAAAATAGAATGCATATCTACACTCAAGACGATGCAGTCTTGTGCAAGATTTTTCCCATAACACTTGAAGGTCCCATTCTCCTATGGTCTACTTGCCTACCGACATTTGGCATACCCAACTATGTTGTCTTGACACAATTGTTTAGGGCACAATTCAACCTTATGAAACTTTCACACTAGTGTTGCTTAATGTGAGACAAGATGACAATGAATCAATTTGAGCTTTCATGGAAAGGTTTTTGACCATCACCAACAAGGTATGGGACCTTCACCCTTAAATCACCATAACCATCATGCTAAATACGTTAAAAGAAATGCGTTTCTTGAACGACCTTTATCATCATGCACATAGAGACATGAATGATATGAGAACTTGCACTATCAATTTCATTCAAATGAAATAACACAAGGTGAATGGCCACATAAGCCAATCTTTGACCAATATTAAAGGCGAGCTGCCCAAATTAGATAGACTACACCCTCACAATGACAAATAATTCAAAAATGGTCAACCTCCAAGGAAACCAAGGTACAAACAATCATACCCCTTAGTTTCGTATCACACCAATGTATTTGAGGAAGCCTTTAGTACATAAATGCTCACTCTTCTCGAGCTTGGATGACCTCACAAAGATGTAAATCATAGCAAACATTGTTGTTACCACACGATTGTTGGCCACACCATTGAGGAGTGTTGAGTAATCCACGATAAAATCAAAGAACTCATCCAAGCTAGTCATCTCAAGTAGTCCATCCAAAAGGATAACCACCAAGAAAATCATCCTCGTAGTTAAGCATGAAGTCTAGAGAAGGACATCCAACGCCAATAAGACAGATGCAATCGAAGCCCTTTGAGAGAATACTCCAACATGTTATGCAATGAAGAAGACAAAGTCAGAGGTGTCATACACACCATTGCTAGCAAGTTTATAGGCAACAACCTTACCAATTCTTCATGCAAAAGGAATCTCAAAACCATTGATAGTGACACCACAATGCATGGTAAGTCACCCAAATCGCTACCTCCCATTAATTTTACTAGCGACAGTTTCCTAAGCATGGATCCAAATAAGGATGACCCCATGGTAATCTCGATCTAAATCACCAATTGGAAGGTGTAGAAGACCTTCGTGGACTAGGACATCTTGGTTGGCATCATATATTGGAATACTTTCTCCATATGCAACTAGCTCAAGACAACATCAAACCATACGATGGACCCCTACTCGAGTTTGTTGTCAAGAAGGTCAATACAAGGGGCTTCATAGAACTTTTAACCAAATTTGGTAGTGGTAGATACACCAAGCCACTAAGTGTCAAATATTTGTTAGTGGACATGACGACCTTCTACAATGTCATTCTTGGGTGACCTTCTCTCAATGCCCTAGGTGCGTAGTATCCACATCCCACCTCATAATGAAGTTCCCAACTAGTGGTAAGACAATAGCCATAATCTGAGTAGATCGACACACAACAAAAATATGATACGCCAAAATCCTGAAGATCATCCTAGGACATACGACTAAACAAGCTATTATTGGGAACGCAATGCCATTTATAAGTTTGTTGCTTATAGGTCATATCAGGTAATTAGTGTCCCAACTTGAAGAGTTCAAAAGAAGCTCAACCCTATGTCATCAAGCATTACCTACTTGATGTATTACTATAGCTTCAAACATGTTGTTGGGTTATGTACTTCTTTTCCTACCTTAATTTTTTTTCTCTTTCTCCTGAAAATAATTTTTTGCTAAGAAGGTTTTAACGAAGCACCACAAAAACATGTACAATTTTGAAATATCAATAAAGCTCATCATTTGATTTTTCATTCATAGCAATGTATATACATGTATTTGCCTCCACATCTTAACATCACTCGTATGACCTAACATCATTGGTCGATCATGAACTTTTGAGTTTATGCATGATCTTGAGCTCCATATTTTCGCATCCCATAAATTATGAACTCTTGAGCTCATATGCAAGTCTAAGCTTCAAAGCTCTCACACCCCTAAACTACAAACCTCTAAGTCCTCTTGTGATTCTAAGTTTCTAAGCTCTCTCACCTTTACATTTATAAACCTTCAAGTTCGAGTCTGATTCTAAGCTTCCAAGCTCTCACTCTTTTACATTCACGAACCTTTGATTTCGCGTGTGATTTTGATCTTCCAAGCTCGCACACTATTACATTCATGAACCTCCAAGTTTGAATACGCTTTCAAGATTCCAAGCTCTCCCACCTTTACATTTATGAACCTTTGAATTCATATGCGATTCTAAGCTTCTAAGCTTTCATGTCTTTACATTTATGAACCTCTAAGTTTGTGTGTAATCATGAGCTTCCAAGCTTTTGCACCTTTTCATTCACGAATCTCCAAGTTCGCATGCGATTCTAAGCTTCCAAGCTTTTGCAACATTACATTCATGAACCTTCGAGTTTGCATGGGATTCTAAGCTTCCACACTCTCGCACCCCACCCATTACGAACCCTTGAATTCGCCTACGTGTTCATACTTGTAACTTCACACTTCCAATAACACTAGAAATCAACCTTTTACGATTATAAATTTTCCACAAATCACAACTATATTGCACAAACAATGAAACAATATATGTGAGCAAACACTTACCAAAGCAAAGTTAAGCATATTGTTCAAATTCTCAAATAAGAAAGTTGTTAACCATTTGATCATCCCTAATCTTTCCAACGGCCTCAAAATTAACAACCTCCTTACTCGACATTGACTCAACTAAGACATCGATAACCAAAACTTAATCAGCAACAAAAACTTTAACTACAATCTGCATAATAAGAGTTCCCCCCACAAAAAATAATCACCACAACCCCCCTCAAGCATAAATGTTTCATCATTCAACTCGACAACCACCTTAACTTTCTTTGGCTCAATTTCTACCACTAGTGCCTTGGAAGTAGCCTTGACCTCTCCCTCATCAAGCTTTTCATTGTCATCAATTAGAATGTGAACCTCATTTATCCACTCCCCATTAAACACATCAAAATCAATGTTTAACTTAGCATAAGAAAATTCAAGAGAAATGAATGTTACTTGACAGACAACCTTCTAAAATCTTCTAATATGCTCTTAGCACATTACTTTTTCTAGGTCTCGTTTTTTCACCAATGAGTGCACCTTGCTCCAACAATAGCAAACCCACCTCATTTGCAAGCTTGCCATAATCAACCAATAAGGAGTATTGCTTATCTACCTCAATAGATTGAACCTTTTTCTCCTCCACAAGTTTTTTCTCTTCTCACCCTCAAGGCGAGCACATGTCACTGCCAAGGTCACCTTATCAACATGAATAACCTCCAACTTAGCCTTTAATAATTTAATTTACTTCTCTTTCACCACCAGCTGCTTCAACTCATGCTCTTTTTCCTTGAGTTGCATTTTCAAAACACCAAAGGCCCCCTCAGCATAAGACCTCTCCTAAACCATACTTGCACCTTACTATCTCCCATGGCTATCCATCTACTCCCTAGCCCATAATGGAGTAGCAAAGGCAATTGTGGCCTCATGATTCGCAACATATGTTGTAAACACCTACAAGTTTACTCGACATGCATGTCCTTTATACCTTTTCGCCCATGTCGTATTCCTCGCCCACTCACCTATTTAGAAGTCAACCACCGCCAACGACAATGTCAACATTACCCCAACTACATCTAGCCCATCGACTAGACTCACGCTTTTCACCATACGACGATCAAAATCACTTCAATGAATGACCTAGTAAAAATCAGAACTCGACTAATCAACACTCCATATAGAGTTCGATGTTGACCTGGCCGACACGTGATTTAACCTCTATGCCTTCCCCTATGGTTGTGAGCACACAAAAATGGCTAATCGAGTTCCTTGCCACCATCTCCCAAACTAATTTCACGAGATCCCTTTATAAAATAGGACAGACCTTCCCCAACCACCCATTGGGAGACATAAGAGCATTACCCTTGCCAACAACATCGATCAAACCTAGTCCCTCATTCGCCACCACCATTTTTGGATTCAATGCAACACTGGTCATTTTCTCCTTCTCAATGATAATCTCCTTCTCGGCCCCTTGAGTTTTAGCCTTTATGCCCCTTATTTCCACACTTTTTACAATCTCCACATCTCCCTATCCTTGAGTCAAACTCTCTACTTGTGGTTTTTTGCAAGAGAAGACTCCAACCCTTGCACAACAGAACCAACAAATATGCTTACCCCAGTTGAGTCAACCTTGTGGGATTGAGATAGAGGATAATTAGTAGTCCTTAGAACAACAACATATTTTCATTTTCTAAATAGAGGAGGCATCACAACCTCCTCCTCGATGATAAACTCATCGCCTCTTGATGCACCACATATACTATAAACACCTGTGAGTTTTCTCGGCATGCATGCGCTTGATACCTTTTCTCCTACGTCTTATTTCTTGCCCATTCACCCTTCTAGAAGTCAACCACCATTAATGACAATGTCAACATTACCCTAGCTACATCTAGCCCATCAACTAGACCCACGCTCTCCACGACACGACGATCAAAATCACTTAAATGAACGACCTGATACAAATTAGAACTTGACTTACTAACACTCCATATAGAGTTCATCGCTGACCCAATTGACATGTGATCTTGCCTCTTGCCTCCCTCTATGGTTGTAAAATGCGCCAGAAATGACTCATCAACTTCTTTAGCACCACCTCCCAAACTAGCTTCACGAGATCCCTCCGCGAAATAGGATGAACGATCCCCAAGGTTGGCTCGTTGAATCAACAACCCATAGGGAGACATAAGACCCTTACCCTTAACAACAACATCGATTAGAACCAATCCCCTATTTTCCACCACCACTATTGGCTTTGACGCACCATTGGTCATTTTCTCCTCCTTAATGATGATATCCTTCTCAGCCCCTTGAGTGACAACCCTCATGCCCTTTGTTTCCACACTTTTTATAACCCTCTATCCTTGAGCCAAACTCTCTACTTTTGGCTTTTTCACAAGAGGAGACTCCATCCTCTGCACAACAAAACCAACAAATCTGCTCACCCCAGTTGAGTCAACTTTTGGGGGATTGAGATAGAAGATAACCATTAATCCTCGGAACAATGAAATTTTTTTGTTTAATAACCAAAGGAGGCACCACAACCTCCTTCTCCATCCAACCACAACCCTTAGTCATTGAACCCTTGTAGGCCTCTGTTTGTCGTCATCCACCTTGAACTTAGCCTTTAATTATTTCCGTATACTCTTCCCCCATCAAAGCTACCCAAAAACTAACATTATATCAACACAACACGAGAGACAACAACCAATAAAAGAAAATAGGTAAAAAAAACCTAACATAAGTCCCTTACAAAGCTTGATCAAGATTAATAGTGCTCAACAACATTAGCACAACCTTCACATCCAAAGGATAGAGTAGCTTCACCAACTCCAGACACTCACTGAACTCGACCTTTGTAATCCCCATTTTTCCATCACTGTTGAACATACGGGGATTTTCCCTCTAATTCCAGGGAAACTTAGCCACCCCATCTGACCCTTGATGGAATTTCCTATCTCATGTCCATTTGTCACCTCTATGTGGACATAATCACTCTTAAAACCATTGAACGACTGGGCAAATGAGCTAAACAAACCCCTTTTACTCCACCTGTTCAATGAAATCTAGCCTATAGGTGGGCTCACTTTATTTGATAAAAGTACATGAACTTAGCAAAGGTCGAATCTATTCTAACATACATGTACAACTCTTGAAAGGCTATGAGAAATGCCAACTATTTGACTAAAATTCACTAGGGACAACATTCGTCTATCTTAGAAACACACATTCAAAAGCACTAAATGACAAAGTAACCCTAATATCCCGAAGGACACGATAATACATATACATGAACGAGTGAGGATACATCTCCTTGCCCAAATATACATGGTCACCCTCAACACAAGGACGAACAACAAACAAATGAGAATCGTAAGGCTTAAACAAGGCATATTTGTCAAGTAGTGCCACCATATACAATTGAATTTTGTACCAATCCACTTCACATTTCACCCACTCCTAGCCCTCTCTATCCAAAAGTCCCACACCTTTATCATTGTCCGATTCCTCTAGCAACAACTCTGTAACATCTTCAACCCTAACAGAAATGAGCTCTACCATCACTACTTGTTAAGCCACTCCAACAATAGGAACCCTTACACCACCCACACCAAGTGTCTTTTCATGGACAGTAGTGAAAACATTGTCGTTAGGCAATCTCATCATGGTGTCGAAAGAATCATTATCCTAAGAGGACAATACTAAATGTCTTTTCCCCATTCACACATACACACATGAATACAACATAAACAAAAGAACTAAAAGGCAATGAAAGGGAAGAAGGATACTTAAAATGGTAATCAACTAGCACGTGACAAAAAACTAGAGCAACAATTGGAAAGTTAGCACTAAGTGAAGACAATCAACAAACCCAAAACAAAATACAATAAAAGTGATAAAATGAATAGTCCATAAAAGTCACTCTTAAAACAAAAGGCATAACTGCTAGCCCTTCTCTATCTAAATTAGCGACCCAAGTTCAAATATAGTGCCTAACATACGACCCAAACCTAACCATGAAAATGCCAATCATTACTCTTTAAAGCATGTAGGCAAATTGTTCAAGGTGTATGCCATATGCCAATAGCTGCATCACTCAACCACTAAAGAACCCAAAGCAAGCACGTTAATAATTCCTTCACTCTTGCAAAGCTTGGAATTGGAGGGACTTATGTACCACCTAACTCGGATAAGCCGAGTTGAGTTCACAATAAGCTTGGCCTGGTTGAGTAGCCTTGTTAGCTTATTGCATGAAAACCAGAAGGCAATTTAGGTGATGATCAAGGAGTAATTCTCACATCCTATCTCTAGAAGCCCCACAACACATGGATATACCCCCAACATATCATGCGAGATTATCCAAAAATCAAAGGACAATATCAACCACTTATATATGGGGGATCAAGTATCATTATAACCTAACTCTTCTCTTACTGTAGACTCCCTTCTAATTTGAGCGTTTGAATGTCTTTACATATGTCACCATATTGTTGTTGATATTGGAGTAATGAGGACTTCACCCTCGTTATTGGAGTACTTGTAAAATTAGGTAAAATAAAAAAAGAGAATAAGAGATTGTAACATCTTTTTTGTCTCCACATTTTTTAGACTATTATACCCATATAATTACTTCAAACTACTTAATTTTCAAATACAAACCATTGACTATTATTTTTTATTTTTTTTAAGATATCAGTTTTTTATTTTCCAAACAAACATTGAGGCATTTCTTGTTTTCCATTAGTCGATTATAATGATAATGAATTTTTGTAGAGATAAATTTTGTTGAAAAATCTATATTATATATCAAGGCACAAGAGTTTGGATAACTTTAGTCTCCATTTTTTTTTAAGACCATTGTATCTCTACAACTACTCAATCTCCATGTACAAATCACTGGTCCATGTACAAATCACTATCACCTAATTTCTATTACTTTTTTTTTTGTTTTTTATTTTCTAAATAAACATAGTTGTTGTGGTCCACCACTTTTATAACATTTTTTTCCTTATTCATATTTTGTAACTTTTTTTTTTAATTTATTCTGGAACTGAATAAATAATTGTTATTTTCTTACTTCTGCTAGATATTTTCACGTCAAAAGAAAAAAAAACATAATTTACATTTTATAGTTATGTATTTGGATCACTGTTTGCAAAATTAATTTTAAATGAAATTAATATTAATTAAAATTGTAACACTCCTAATACTTACTTTAAATAAATAATATCTTATTAATAAGGTTAAGGCACTTTGTGTCTCTATTAAATATAAAATAAAAGTAAAAATTAATCTATTAATTTTAAGTTCTTAAATTTGGTTAAAAATACTATTTTTTTAAAAAAAAAAATAAATAAAAAGATATATTTTATTAAAAAAAATATCTCTTTTATATATTAGTATAGCTACTGTATGCAACTTAAATAAAGTTGGTAAGATTTAAGGGAGTGTAAAGACTTTGAATTCTTGCTATTTGTGAAGCTCACATGGATGAATATCAGGCTCAGGAGGGAACAATTGCCTTACATATTTCATATGCTTTATATCTTTTTGTTTGGAGTTTTATTTATTTTCTTGCAAAATCTTTTGGTCTGTAACTAAGTTATATTTTGCACTTACATTATCTATACATCTGATTAGCTCTAATTATGTGTGAACGTTCAAGTTTAATTTATCTTCTTAAATAAGTTAATTGATTAATTAAAAATTAAATTAACTAATTAAATAGCATAAAAATATGTTAAAATTAGTGCCATTATATTTATATTTACCATTAATTATTGAAAATTTATAAAAACCAAATTAACCTATAAATAATTTATGTAAATAATTGTTAGAATAAACAATTAAGTCAAATGATTTAATTATTCAATATAGTTTTAAAAAATAAATTAATTTATTGCTATAAAAATATGTCAAAAACAATATAATTACATATATATAACAAAAAAATTATATAGAACTAATTTATTAATAATTTTATAATTAATGAATGTAATTAAATCAATTAAACAATCAATCAAATCAAATCAGACTAGACAATTTAATTTCTTCATTAGAGCTATCTAATTGAATGTCACAAAATTTATCAAAATTACCGTGTATATTAAGATAATATAAACCATATATTTAACGTATATTAATAGTTTAGATTTAGTATGTGTCAAAAAAAAAATAGTTTAGATTTAGTGAAAATATATTGCGTCAACGGACAGGGTCCTATTTTAAAAGTTATAACTTAGTCTTATTCCTAATACTTGTTGCGAAATTGCATGTTGAAATCTCTGCCTTAAAAAATTGTTTTTCTAATACACACTTTTTTAAGAAATACTTTTTCAATTTTAAGCAAATTGGCCATAATCATAGTGCAAACTGCAAAGCATTCCACATTTGTTCAATATCTTCAAACATTGGATTTGATGGTTTCTATTTTAATATGGAAGTTAGCATTAATTCCTCTGTTTGTGGTTGTACCCTTTTATGCCCTTCCAGTAATAATGGAAATTTCCATGGTGTTTTTACTAGATTATTCCTTCAACCATTGTTATCGTTTTGGTTTACGTAGTTGTATAAATTATTATCCCTCCGATGATAATTAAAGTTTATTGATTTGGTTGTATGCCACTTTTTTCTGTATAATTGATTGTTCTTGGTTTCATTGTCGTACTCGCCGTAACTGCGAGTTTCTTATTCACTTGATTATTGCTTGTTTACCTTCAATTGAATTGATCATCCCTATTTCTGTCGTTGCCTGTTGTGATATCTTTATTTAGTACAAATAATCTTTGCTAGGGATTGTAAGTTCTAAATTGTTTTGGCTCTCTACTCTATTTGAACTTAGATAACTTGTTACTTCCCATCATGTCAAACTCGATTAATAGAGTCTTGACTTTTGGGTCATAGAAATTTCAAAAGTTTGAAACTGTCCAATTTATATTTGTCGTCGATCTATATTTCAGAATAGAATTATGAACATGACAGTTATAGGTGCTAAGAATTCCATGACCCGTACCATTCTGATGTGACCGGGGGGCCTACGAGCTTAGATAAAAATGATCTTTCAAAACTTAACCATGTCTTTGTATTTACGTTGGATCACACCAAATCAAGTTGAGAACATGAAATAGCAGTCAATGTAATTTATAGTCAACTTACTGTTAAATAAATATTCACATGCTTTGTTCTACTTTGAAAGATTGATTTCAGCATTTTCTCGGCTCTATTCCATTAATCTGACCAGTGATCATCGTTTACTTTTGGACATCATGGCAGAAGGTGTTGTGGTTGGAGCTTTTCTGTCATCTTTTCTTGAGGTGGTTTTCGACAGGCTCTCATCACCTCAGTTTGTGAACTTGATCCAGGGAAAGAAGCTTGACCAACACTTGCTTGAAAGGTTGAAGTCTGCTCTGTATGCCGTTCAATCTGTGGTTAATGATGCAGAGCATAAACAAATAAATGACCCGGCTGTGAAGAACTGGCTCCATGATCTCAAAGATGCAGTCTATGTGGCAGATGATTTGTTGGACCAAGTTTCTACTGCTGCTGCCACTCAAAATGAGGTGAGCAACTTTTTGTCTATCTTTCTCAATTTGCGAGACAGAAAGGTGGCAAATAAGATACAAGACATCACTAGCAAACTAGAATATATTGTAAAATACAAAGATGTTCTTGGTTTGCAAGAGGTTGGGAGGGAGCACTTCTCATGGAGAGCTCCATCAACTTCTTTGTTAGAAGGGTATAATGTATATGGCAGAGATCAAGACAGAGAGACAATGGTCAAATTGTTGTTAGATGATGGAAGTGATGACAACATATCTGTGATGCCTATTGTGGGGATGGGTGGTGTTGGGAAAACCACGTTAGCCCAATTGATGTACAATGATGAGAATTTGATGAACAAGTTTGAATTGAAAGGTTGGGTTTGTGTTTCTGAGGAATTTGATGTTTTTAAGGTTACAAAGACACTAATAGAGGCAGTTACCTTTCGTGCTTGTAACATGAAGGATCTAAATTCACTTCAACTAGATTTGAAGAAAATCTTGACAGGAAAAAAATTCTTTGTTGTTTTAGATGATGTTTGGAATGATGACTACAATGGTTGGTGTAGTCTTATAAAACCATTTTTGTATGGATTGAGGGGAAGTAAAATTCTTGTAACAACTCGTAGTGAAAAGGTAGCTTCAATAGTCCAAACTTGTCCCCCTTACTATCTAAATCATTTATCAGATGAACATTGTTGGTCACTGTTTGCAGACCATGCTTGTTTTCCAAAATCTAATGGGAATTCAACTCTAGAAAAAATTGGTAGAGAAATTGTTACTAAGTGTAAGGGGTTACCCTTAGCGGCACAAACACTTGGAGGCCAATTACGGACAAAACGTTATATCAAGGATTGGAATACTATACTGGATAAGGAACTTTGGGAATTCCCTGTAATCATTCCAACTTTGAGAAGAAGTTATTACCATCTCCCTTCACATCTAAAACGTTGCTTTGTTTATTGTTCTTTGTACCCCAAGAACTATAAATTTGTTAAAGATGAATTAATCTTACTATGGATGGCAGAAGATCTTTTAGAGCAACCAAAGAGAGGAAAGACTATAGAAGAAGTTGGTTCTGAGTATTTTGATGATTTGGCTTCTAGATTATTTTTGAAGCAATTTAAAACAGATGATGATCAGACATTTGTGATGCACGATCTCATAAATGACTTAGCAATATCTCTTGCTGGAGATTTTTATTTTAGATCAGAAGAACTTGGGAGAGAAGACAAGATTAATTTCCACACTCATCATTTGTCATATGGGAGTTTGAGTCATCCGATCTCAAAAAATTTTGATGCCATTGTTGAACTAAAAACTTTGAGGACATTTCTGCAAATCAAATTCTCACCCCCTTCATTCAGCTTTGAAAGCACAGCATTGATCATATTATCAAAATTCAAGTACCTAAGAGTTTTGTCATTTTCCTGCTGTCGGGAACTTGAAGAATTGCCTGATTTAGTTGGTGAATTAATCCATCTGCGTTACTTGGACCTCTCAAAGACAAGTATACAAACATTGCCAGAATCATTGAGTAACTTGTTCAATCTACAGACATTGAAGCTGTTAGAATGTATTAAGCTGACTATGCTGCCAAGTGGGATGCAAAATCTTGAGAACTTGCGACATCTTGATATAAGGGGAACTAGTTTAGAAGTGATGCCTCAAGGAATGAGCAAATTAAAACATTTGCAGGTTTTAAGTTACTTTGTAGTGGGAAAGCAGGAAGAGAATGGCATCAAAGAACTAGGAGAACTTTCAAATCTTCATGGATCCCTATGGATTAGGAAATTAGAAAATATTACCGATGGTGGAGAAGCTGGGGAGGCAAGGATAATGTATAAGACACACATCAAAGATTTATCCTTGGAATGGTCTTCGGGTGTTGATTTAGTTACAACCTCCACAATCACTGAAAGAGAAATACTTGAAGAGTTACAACCGCACAAAGGCCTTAAAGTTCTATCGATCAACACTTACAGGGGCACATTATTTCCACATTGGGTAGGGCATTCTTCGTACCACAACATGACTCGTGTAATTCTCTTTTCATGTAGCAATTGTTGTATGCTTCCTTCACTTGGACAACTACCGCTACTCAAGTTCTTAGAGATCCAAGATTTTAATGGGGTGGAAACAATTGGTGCTGAGTTCTACAAGAATGACAATGATCATCATTCTTCATTGGAAATACCCTTTCCTTGCTTGGAGTGTCTTTCATTTGGTAGAATGCCATGCTGGAAGGCGTGGCATTCAATAGAACCCGACAATGTTTTTCCTCAACTGAAGCAGTTGACAATATTTGATTGTCCCATGTTAACAGGCGATTTGCCTAATCACCTTCCTGCTTTAGAAACACTTGAGATTCATAAATGTGTGAATCTTATTTCTTCTCTCCCAATGGCTCCTGCAATTTGCGAATTAATGATAGATGAAAGTCATAGAGTAGTGTTGCAATCACAAGAGTTACCAATTTCACTGCAGTCTCTATCAGTTGGAGGATGTGAGCTCGTGGAGTCCGTGTTTAAGGCCATAGCCATCCACCAACCAACTAGTCTCCAATTTTTAAGCATCTCAGATTGTTCTTCGGACATATCATTGTCCTTAAACTGTTTACCAAAATGCTTGAAACAATGTCAAATTTTGAACTGTGAAAAACTAGAATTCCTAAAGCACGAGCAGCAACACAATTCGCTGGAGTCATTGGAACTGGACAAGAGCTGCGACTCACTCACTTGGCTCTCGTTGGAGGCGTTTCCTAGTCTCAAGATCTTGGAATTGAAAGGCTGCAGAAATTTGGAATCTATTTCGATGCCACGGTGGCGAGATTCCGCTCTCGACGAACTCTTCATCCGTGACTGCCCCAACTTCACGTCGTTTCCCGAACAAGGATTGACTGCGTCCAACATGAATTACTTCACGGTGATGGGATGCGACAAGTTGAAGTCATTGCCTCGTGACATGAAAACCCTTCTCCCGAAGTTAAAGCGTATGGAAATAAGTGATTGCCCAGAGATTGATTCGTTTCCGCAAGGGGGTTTGCCGCCGAAGATGGAAGCACTTGTGATCCTGAATTGTGAGAAACTATTGAGGGGCCTATCATCAATGGGCACGTCTCAGGCTTTGGGTCTCAGTTTTCTTAGCATTGGTGGTGTATTCTGTGAGAGCGTGAAGTCATTCCAGAGGAGGGTTTGGTGCCTCAGCTTCCCTCTTTGAGGACTCTGCATTTGTGTGAGCTGCCGAATCTGGAGATGTTGAACTGCAAGGAGCTTCTCGGCCACGCATCCCTCCAACAGTTGACAATTGAATACTGTCCCAAGCTGGAGAATATGGAGGGAAGTTTGCCGCTATCTCTTGCCAAATTCCAAGTGTTTCAAAGTCCTTTGCTGGAAGAACGGTGCAAGATGAAGCACCCGCAAATTTGGCCTAAAATTTCCCACGTCCCTGGCATTCGGGTTGACGGGAAGTGGATATCATGATGAATCAAGGACTTTCATTCTGGTTCGCACGTGGAGGTCACAATGGTGATGGCAATGACAATATTGATGGTGAAAGAAACTAAATCACCATGCCCAATGCCAAATCACTTGTGTCCAAGGAGAATGAGATAGGGAGGCCTTGTGTATATCAAGATTAGTGTCATTAATTGCACACTCGACGTTATTCTTCAGTCTTTACTTGACCCATATTCAATGCTATTCAACTCGTGATAGACATCGTTGAGGTAGAAAGTCACTCCAAATACTGTACACCTGTCTAGTACTTTTAGAATTTTTTATGCGATCTTGTACTTTACTCAATGGTCACTTATGAAAAACATACTTTGACCTCTACCATATCATTTCAACTGAAAAATTTAGAAGAAACAACTTAAAATAACTTCTCATTCGGGAGACAACTTACTTATTAAAATATTTTCAACTTTGGCTTTCTTAAGCACTTTAATGGATATCCGCACAATAGGATATCTAAATTTTCAAAAACAATTTTTCTTTCCTCTAGTTTTTATGCAACTCTACTTAGAAACATGTTTCACATGTATCATACCACTTAAAAACTTATAATTCCAGACAACAACTAATCTCAACTTTAAACAACTTATATCATCATCATACTTCATCATAAATCAATATACAATGAACTAAAATACTCATCATTATATATCATGTAAGCAATCTATATACTTAACTTGTAAGTTGTAGCCTTCATATATCATTCATGATTTAAGAAAACTACAGCATATCATAAGGATCTTAGAATTTATGATTCCCACATACATTTATAATAGTAAGAGAGACTTACCTTGATCCATGACAATAGTAATGAGAATAAGTTCTTCAATCACGTTTTTCCAATCTATCTCTTTCCATGCTCCATATTCTCACATCACTTTCTTTGATGGTAAAACAATGAGAGTTGTTTCATATGACAGAGATAGAACCCAAATAGTTCCTCTTATTCAACTAACTTCCATCAAGTTAGTTATCAATGGTTATAAATTTTGAAAATAATAACTTCCCATATTTTCCAATAAGTCCTTTTATTTTATTAAATCACGTTTAAGCTCTTAATTCACATGAGTCACATTATAGTGTTATTTAATATTTTTTAACATTCTCCCACTTGACTTATGTGATGTCATAACACTTCATGATTTAATAATTACATAAATCATAATGCGCATTAAAGACCTTAGATAAATTGGCTCCATCATTAATCATAATTAAAGATACAGAAATAATAAGAGTCATGGCGGTTACATGTCATTCAATCAACACATTTCCTTCCATGTACTACTATATTATCCTTCTCCTTGACGTAAAATGAGAAGTTCATAATGAGTTCAAACATAAAGTCACTTTTCATTAATAAACACATAATATGTTTTCCACATCATAATTTGCATGCATATACATAAAGTAGAAAACACAAATTTCAGAAACTTATATATTAAACGAGCTCAGAGTGTCAAATAGGCATTAATAACAACATTAACATTCAACATTCACTAGTTGACATAATGCCCATATTCTCTACATGGCCAGTAAATACTTTGGGCGGTAACCCTTTTGTTAAAGGGTCAGCAATCATAAGATTAGTGCTAATATGTTCTATTGACACTCTTTGTTTTTGAACTTCTTCTTTTTAACGGCAAAGTATTACAATTCCATATGCTTAACATCTTTGGAATACTTGTCGTTTTTAGAAAAGAAAATAGCTGTGAAATTATCACAATAAATTTTCAGCGGCCTAGCCATACTGTCAACTACTCCAAGTCCCGAAATAAAATTTTGCAACCAATTAGCCTGAATTGTGGCCTCAAAGCAAGCCACAAATTCAGCCTCCATAGTGGATGCAACAATGACTGACTGCTTCGCACTCTTCCATAAAATTTCTCCTCCGGTTAAAAGATACACATAACCAAATGTAGACTTTCTTGTATCTATACAACCGGAAAAATATGAATCTGTATATCTAATCACCTCAAGATGATCAGATTTCTTATAAGTAAGCATGTGATCCTTTGTCCCTTGCAAGTATCTTAAGACTTTCTTTGCAGCTTTCCAATGATCCAATCCCGGATTACTTTGGTATCTACCAAGCATACCAACTGCAAAGCTAATATCTGGCCTTGTACATGTTTGAGCATACATTAAACTCCCAACAACAGATGCATAAGGGATATTTTCTATCTATTTCCGTTCCAAATCATTCTTTGGACATTGCATAAGACTAAATTTGTCTCCTTTCTGTATTGGAACGGGAGATGCTGAACATGTATCCATTCTGAATCTCTCTAAAACTTTATTAATATAGGCTTTCTGAGACAAGCCTAACAGTCCTTGTGATTTATCATGGAATATTTCTATTCCTATCACATAGCCTGCCTCACCCATATCTTTCATTTCAAAGTTGTTAGAAAGAAACTTCTTAGTCTCACTTAATAGACCAAGATCATTAGTTGCAAGCAAGATGTCATCAACATACAGAATTAGAAATATAAACTTGCTCCCACTAACCTTCAGATATATGCACCAATCAATAGTGTTTTTCTTAAATCCAAAGGACATAATAGTATCATTGAACTTAATATACCATTGTCGAGAAGCTTGTTTAAGTCCATATATTGATTTCTTAAGTTTACACACCATGTGTTCCTTTCCTTCTTCAATGAACCCCACTGGTTGGTCCATATAAACATTCTCTTCTAAATTCTCATTCAAAAAGGCAGTTTTAACATCTATTTGATGTAACTCAAGGTCATAATGAGCTACTAATACCATGATAATTCTTAAAGAATCCTTCTTAGAAACCGAAGAAAAGGTTTCCTTATAATCAATGCCATCCTTTTGAGTAAAACCTTTGGCAACAAGTCGAGCCTTGTGTCGTTCGATATTGCCATGAGAGTCACGCTTAGTCTTAAAGACCCATTTACACCCAACTCTCTTGCACCCTTCAGGAAATTCCATAAGGTCCCATACATCATTTTGTGCCATTGATTTAAGCTCATCATTCATGGCATCTAACAATTTTTTAGAATTATCACCATTAATAGCTTCTAAAAAATGAAACTGGATTATTATCAATGCTTAAGTCATTCTCTGACTCTTGTAGATAAACCACATAGTCATTTGAAATAGTAGATCTCTTTTCCCTTTGAGATCTTCTTAATACTATTTCTTGTGGTTGTTCTATTACAAGTTCATTGTTAACCACGGGATCATTAATTTATTGTTCTTCTTGATTGTTGTTTGGTTCAACAACATGAGGAACAACAATTCTTGAAGTAGAAGCACTAGTTAAAGGAACTTGTACTCTAACTTCCTTAATCTCCACATCTTGTGAAGTTTCACTCCCACTGGTTTCACTATTTTCAATGAACCTACCATTTTCAATGAACCTGGCATTTCCAGTTTCAACAATTCTTGTACTATGGGTAGGACAGTAAAACATATACCCTTTTGATTTTGCTGGATAACCAATGAAATACCCACTGATTGTTCTTGCATCCAATTTCTTTTCTTGCGGATTGTATATTCTAATTTCTGCCTGACAACCCTAAACATGTAGGTGTCTTAAACTAGGTTTCCTACCTGTCCACAACTCAAAAGGTTTCTTTTGAACTGCCTTACTAGGAACCATGTTTAACAAATGCATGGTTGTTTTTAAAGCATACATCCACAATGATACAAGTAAAGATGAATTACTTAACATGCTCCTAACCATATCCATTAAGGTTCGATTACGCCTTTCCGAAACACCATTTTGTTGTAGTGTACCTGGCATTGTGTATTAAGCACAAATACCACGTTTTTCAAGGAACTTAGCAAATGGACCAGGATGTTGTCCACTCTGATCATATCTTCCAAAATACTCACCACCTCTATCTGACCTAAAAATTTTTACCTTTCTGTCTATATGCCTTTCCACTTCATTATATAAATTTCCAAAAGGCATTCACTGCTTGAGATTTCTCATGCAATAAATAGACATACCCATAACGTGAAAAGTCATCAATAAAAGTGATAAAGTACTTTTCTTTATTGAAAGAATTAACACCAAAAGGTCCACATATATCAATGTATATAATTTCAAGAAGCTGAGTGCTTCTTGTGGCTCCTTTCTTTGTGTGTTTTGTTTGTTTACCTTTAATACAATCCACACATACATTTAGATCAGTAAAATCTAAATTTGAAAGAATTTCATTCTTTACTAATCTTTGTATCCTTTCTTTGCAAATGTGTCCCAAACGCTTATGCCACAAGTAAGCAGAACGTTCATTCACTAAACTACGTTTAGTGCCAACATTATGATGCAAGGTCATAAGAGTTTTAGCATATAAATTATCAAGATTCAATTTATATAAACCATCACAAAGTGTACCAGATCCAATAATACAAGTACGCTTATATAAACTGAAACAATTATTTCCAAACCTAAAAGAGTATCCAGCAACATCAAGTTTAGACAAGGAAACTAAATTCCTAGAAATACTAGGTACATAAAAAGTATCAAACAAGTCTAAATGAAATCCAGTGTCAAGGATTAAATGATAAGTCCCGACAGCTTCCACTGAAACTTTCACTCTATTCCCCATGAAGACAAACTTCTCATTTGGGCTTATGGTTCGAGTTGTAAGGAATCCCTGCATCATATTAGAAACATGAGTTGTACATCCAGAATCAATCCACCAAGTATTATGGGGAACTTCAGTTAAATTAGATTCGAAACATACATAAGCATTATGCTCACCTTTCTTTTCGAACCAACCTTTACGTTTTGGGCAATCCTTCTAGAAATAACCAGACTTCCCATAGAAATGACATTTGTCAATTTTCTTCTGAATTTTAGTAGAGGACTCAACAATCTTTAATGGTCCCTTTCCCTTTCCATGTTTCTTATTAACTTTCTTTTCAGCTCCCTGATTATTCACATAATGAATGGAGTGATTTCCTTGATTCTTAAGTCTGGTTTCCTCCTGAACTAACATACTGTGCAATTCATGCACATTCCATTTGTCTTTCATGGTATTATAGTTCATTTGGAAAGGACCATACTCAGACGGTAATGAGTTCAAAATAAACTGTACAAGGAAATTTTCATCTACTGTCATTCCAAGAGACTTAAGTCTTGCTGCAATATTTGTCATCTCAATGACATGTTCATGCATAGTACGAGAACCATCAAACTTCATGGTGGTTAAGGTACTCATTAATGTCCCAACAAGAGACTTATCAGTAGTTTGGGAATGCTCTTCCACAAATTTCATAAACTCTTTTACACTTTCAGTTTTGGGAAGAGCAGACTTAATGTTATTTGCTATGCTCATTCGCATAAACATCAAGCTAAGTCTGTTTGATTTTTCCCAAGCCTTATAATGGGCTTTCTCTTCATTGCTACTATCATCAGTAATAGCAGCAGGTTTTTCAACTTGAATAGCTAAATCAAGATCCAACACACCTAAGTGAAATTGGACTTGTTCGCTCCAATCAGAGAAATTCAACCCATTAAAGACCAGAACAGACATAGCATGAGAATGCAAAGATATAGGAACATATACTGCAATTAACACTTGCTTAACATTATTACTTTGAGTCATAAATTAAACATACAATATAAATTCAAACAACAAACAAGCATTCTATGCATTCTAATGTTCTCCTTTGGGTGATACATTAATAAACAAAACATAATGATGCTAATAATATTAACATTATTTGGCAAGACATATGCACTAATTAGAAATACTTATTATCTTTGGATAAATAAATAAAACTAATCATGCATACTCACTATCAACAGTCATATCCATTAATTATAAGAACAATTAATCAACCTTTGGGTGATCCATAAATGTCTTATAATAATAAACTTCAATCAACCCATAAATCAATAATTTATAATTTAGCAACCACTCTATGGGTAATTGAAATAAAATTTCTTATTAATTTGGAATTAACTAAAACATAAAGATTTGACCACTTTGGTGATTACAAATCTATGATACATTTAATCCCAAAATAAATACAATTCTGAGCAAAATACACACATTTTGTAACTGTGGGTATTATTAGTTAAATAAGACTAAATTCTCTTAATTCTAATCACACACACACACACACACACATATATATATAATCATTGACAATATTGCAACCAATTACATGTCAAATTGAATTTCATGTACAGGAAGGTTCTTAATTTCATTTCAAACCATTCCAAATTGAAAATAATTCTGAGACAATTCCAAATTGAAAACAATTCTGAGAAGCACAACGAAAACATAATAGCACGATTCCAATTAATTTCCAATTGAAATTGAAATTCACAATGAAGAAAATGATTCGGAAATTCCATTTCAATTCAATATATATATTTTAAGCAATCGATAACAATCCATAATATGATGGTTCTCGTAACAGGGTCAATTTTAAGGGACATTTCAAATTGAAAGCATTCTCAATATGCACAACGAAAAATGGTTCTCGATCCATTTTCAATTAGAATTAGGATTCATAAAATTGAGAAAACATTATTCATGGAGAAGCATAAATTCAACAACCTAATGCTCTGATACCACATGTAAATTGTAGCCTTCATATATCATTCATGATTTAAGAAAACTATTGCATACCATAAGGATCTTAAAATTTATGATTCCCACATACATTTATAATAGTAAGAGAGACTTACCTTGATCCATGATAACAGTAATGAGAATAAGTTCTTCAATCAAGTTTTTCCAATCTATCTCTTTCCATGCTTCATATTCTCACATCACTTTCTTTGATGGTAAAACAATGAGAGTTGTTTCATATGGCAGAGATAGAACCCAAATAGTTCCTCTTATTCAACTAACTTCCATCAAGTTAGTTATCAGCAGTTATAAATTTTGAAAATAATAACTTCCCATATTTGCCAATAAGTCCTTTTATTTTATTAAATCACGTTTAAGCTCTTAATTCACATGAGTCACATTATAGTGTTATTTAATATTTTCTAACATAACTTGCTTTCAAAATGTAAGCAACTAAATCACAAGTTTTCATTTAGCATAATCACTCCCGGCGTCATTCACCTTATGTCCAACGCCAATAAGGCAGAGAGCTTCTAGCTCACCATGACCATTGCCAAATCACTTGCACCCAATGAGCATGAGATAAAAAGTCATGGTGTACACCAAGCCCGATGTCATTAATCGCATGCTTGACATTATTCAGGAAGAGAGCCTTTACTTAATCCATGCTCGATGTTACTCAACTTGTGCTTGACATCGTTAAGGTAGAAAGTCATTTGACTTGATCTTGTTCGACATCACTCAACCTATGCCCAAAGTCATTAAGTCAATGAGCTCCCAAGACAATCATGTTTGACGCCTCTTTTTCCATGCCTTGCGTAACCAAGTCAAAAAACTCTTAATTGACTCACACCTGACACTACCTATCACATGCTTGACATTAGTGAGGGAGAGAACCTCTGACTTGCATTATGTTCGACGCCATGAGGCTACACCTAGTGCGATGGAAAAATTTCTAATTTTGGCCCAAACCTACATCAAACTTAATTCAAACCAACATGCAGCCATTCAATGAGCATATAAACACCGTAGACAACTCAATTTCAACGAAAAAAAAAAAGTAACATGCAACCATCAAATTTAAAGATTACCAAATTCCCTTCAAAACAACTTCAAGGAAGCAAAACTTAAAATGTCTCCCGCTTTTAAATTTCAATAAAAAAAAACCACATAATAGTGAATTCCAAGCAAAAATCAGCTTATACGATTTAATAAAACATTAATTCACAAACGTTGCTTACCTCAAATCACTCAAAAATAAATATTTTTCTAATAATAAATAATAAAATATAATAAAATTGATTTTAAAATATTTTATTTCAATTAATTAATTTTTTTAGACTAACCAAAACCAAATTAGTTAATTAAATCATTTGATTTAATTTATTGTTTGATTACTTGTTTTTCATTGTGACAATTATTTACATATATTATTAACAAAATAATTTAATTTTTAAAAATATTTTCCATAATAAATAATAATAATAATATTTTGACTTGAGTTCTTAAAATACTTTTGTTCAAATTATATAAATAATAAGTTTTGTATCAAATTAAAAATAAGAAAATGTTTCAAAATAATATTTATTGAAGAAAAATATTTTTTTTAATTTTTGAAATAATTAAAAAAATATGAATAAATGCTCTCGCCTCCCTCCACAAGTATTATTGTAAAAATCTTCTATTAAAAAGTTTTTTTGAATTTTTTTTAAATTCACAAAATTTTTATTTTATATCAACCAATTAATGAATTAAATTACAAGGTTAAATCAACCGATCAATCAATTAAATCAATCAAATGACATAATTGAATGTCAAAAGAATATTTTTAGTTGCTAAGAACATATTTAAGAAATATTTTTTTAGCTATTTTTAAAAAAAAAATGTTTACCATATAAGTTGTATGTTTGAAATAACAATTTAAATTTGTATATATATTTTGTTTTTCTGAAAATAAACTGTTTATGAAAAAGCCGAAAATTTGAAGTATTATTCTTCATTAAAGGTTTGGATTTGGTTAGAGTTACATTGTGTCATCATTTTCAATTCTAAGCCATCAATCCTCTTCAAAAGCTTTCGGTTCATATGCTCATTTCACTGTGTCCAGATACACTTGCTACAGAAGAAAAGTTTGTTCGGTGTCCATTTTTGGCTTTTTCGATTCCTAATTTATTCATCCATGCTTCATTCGGAAAGTAACAGAAACTCTTCCTACATTGAACTTTTTATTATTATTATTTGTTCTTGTTAACAAAAAAGGAATTTTAATTTTGATAAGCAGATTTTACGTTGAAAAACTACAAGCCAATTTTTTTTTTATTAATTTATTTAATTAAAACATATTTATAATATATCAACGATGTATGACATGATCAGTAAATAGTTGTCTCTAAAACATATGATAAGGATTTGATAAGGTGAACTCCTTAAATGCTTAAGAAATTAATCTTTAAGTTTTTTTTTCTAATAAACACTTTATTTTATAAAAAAATTATTTATAATATACGATTATTTAAATATAAATAAAAGTATAGTAAATATATTGTCTTTTATAATTATTATATCAAAATAATATTAATCAATAATGATTTTTAATTCTTTAATGATTAGGTCAAACTTGATGATAAAATCTAAATAGATCAAGATTTAAATTCAATTTTCACTGTGATCGTTATAATTTTTATTAATAAAAAAATTCTTGAAATACTCTTCACAAAAATATTTTTTTAAGTTTATGCAATTAAATACTAAAGTTATAAAATAAATTAAAAATTCCAAAACTCTTAAATTAGTTCTCAGAATTGTATAAATTATGTATTTAAATTTGAGGTGGTTAAAATTCTTGGTAAATTCCTGAGTTTAAAAAAAATATTTATTTTAATTTTTTGTCATTTTGATATTAAAAAGAATAAAATAAATAAATTTTGTTAAAATAAAAATCATTTTTTTAAAATATTAAAATTAAAATATCCAAGTTTTAATTAAAAAAAATGTAATGGGTGGGAAACTTTTTTGATGTGCATGGAATAGCGGCCCCATCCACCCCACCGCCGCACCATTCATGTATCTTTCCAGTTCGATTTCGCACTTTCAATGGCAGATGTTGTGTCAACACAAATTTTCCACTGGAAAATGAGGTAAATAAAAATAATCAATCAAATAAATATGGGCAAAATAAAAATGAGAAATATGGTGTTGATCAGTTTTGATGAATTCGATCAACCAAACAATACCAAATCATCCCTTTTAATTTATTTTTCTGGTCTACGATAAATTAAATTAATAAAATTTAAACATAAAAAATCAATAAAATTATTTTAAGTATTAATTTGTTAACTTTATTAGATACTTATACGTGAATAATTATATATGCATAACTATCATTTAAGATTGTGTTAAATTAAAATGAACGAATTATATAAATAATTTGAATAGTTATGTAATTAGTGGAAAATTAGTCTTTTACATAATTTCTTTGTCGTCATACATACAAATAAGCAACGTAAAAAAGACGCGGTGACAATTTTGAAGGGTTTGACGTAAAAACCTTTTTATATTCCTGGGCGCGCCTTCGTCTTCCTCGCGCGTGAGACCTAGGTTAATCTGAAATGAATTTGGGCGATTTCCGGCGAAGGTGAGAACGAGTTTTGGTTGCATTTTGAGTTCCGGCGACTTCTGGTGAAGGGCGGCTCGTCATTGATGGGTCATTCTCCATCTTTTTGACTGATTGGAATCCGATGAAGGACGTTTCTTAGTTTCCGGCGAATGCGAGTTGCTATTTCCGGCGAGGCTTCCGTTCATTTCCCTTTCATTGCCTATATATGTCACTGTTTTGTGTTATCTTCCTTTCATTACCTATATAAATTATTGATGGTGCATGGGTTATTTTAGTTGGTCATTGTTGATGTATTACCTTTCATTGCCTATATAAATTATGTGACTTATTTTTATTTATTTATTTTTCATTCTTCTAAAATTTAGAATTATTATTTTTAGTATTTATTAATTTTAACTACTTATTTATTAAAAGGTTAAGTGACACGGTTAGGTATTACCTATAATTAGTGTATAACACATCAAAAAAAAAATTATATGTCTTTACAACAAATTTTATTTATATATGTTGAAATTGTCATTAGTGATAAATATAATGATTTTAAATGAATGAAAATCAAAGAAAAAAATATTTTATAGGGAACAAAACTAAAATTTATTTATTTTATAAGAACAAAAATAGTTTGGAAGGACTAAAAATGATGTTTACAAGTTTTAGAAGAATAAGAAGTAAAAAATAAATTATAAAGACTAAAATAAAAAATCACTCATTTTACAAGATATAAAAACATATTTAACTTAAAAAATAAATTGTTTAAAACAAAAAATATATAAAAGTAGATGGAGAGAAATGAGAAGTTAAAAAAATATATAAAATCATTTTTATTAAAAGAAAATTAGTTAAAAATACTCTTATTAATAGGTTTGTGTTTGTGTATTATTCGTTGTTTTATTAGTTATTTTGTTGCTATATTGTTATTATCTTTTTTACTTTATTTGTCTGTTTAGTTAATTCATTATTTTAATAATGAGAGTGTTATTTTTTCATGGTTATGGTAGATTCGGAGTCTGGCAGTGTAAGGAAGGAAGGTAGATCTATCACCCGATTGTCTGGGTTGACAGGTGAGGAGAGGACACAGGTTGAGGTGGATCCTTGTTCTGGCAAGGCGTCAGGCCCAAATGCTGCAAAGTTTAGGAGTTATTTGAGAGTCATAGCTCGACATCATGTTTCTATTATCATTCCATCATGGGATGACGTTGAGGAGGCTGACAAGAACCTCACGTGGCAGGATATTCAGGTATATACTTGCACATCCCTTCAATATTATATAACTTAATTACGTTATTTATTAGTTGTTGTTATTTTGATATCAAAATTTTGACATTCCCAACATTGAGATCATGAGGAAGAAGATGTTATCTACCCTTGCCACCAGGTGGAGAGACTTCAAGACTTTTTTGACACGAGAGTATGTATTTGGAAAGTGACAAAATGAGACTCCCTGTCTAAAGTACCAGATTAGTGACGAGGAGTGGATGTAATTTCGTGCTAGTCGATTGGACCCTTCTTGGTAGGTTAGTTATTGATAATTCTTACATTAACATAAATACTTAAGGTATATTTTAATCTCATTTTCTTATTTGCATTATTGCAGGCCAAACGAGTAGCTGCCCAAGAACGACAGAGCAAGAATGATGCACCCCATCTATTGTCAAGAGGGGGATATGAATTAAAAAAGAAGAAACTCATGAAGGCTAGGGCAGAGGCATCAAGGGTTGAGTCTACTGACCTTCTGGATCCATCTCCCCGCTATGAGCTATGGATAACAACTCAAACAAAATCAGATGGGCAAAATGACTTCTGAGTCTGCAAGGGTCATTGTTGATAAAATAGTAAGTAAAAATATACATACTAACACTCTTAATTTCAACTCATTCAATTCATAAGTGTAGTTTAGGGTATACTTACTTATTGTTAATATGTTGTAGGAGAGTTTAGTTGAGCAGGCCACCCAGGGCTCATTTGTTCCCCATGGTCGGGATGATATACTCACAACGGCCATAGAAAGGTTAGAGCACCCAGGGCGTGTGCGTGGTATTGGTGGTTCTTGGAGTCTCTGAGATTACTTTGGTGCACCACCACCGAGGAGCAGTACTGTTGATTTTTGCAGTCAGGAGGCTATGCAAAGAATAGAGATGCAGTTTCAAGAAAAATTGAATAACATGTGACAAGAGTCTGAAGAGAAGTTTGAGATTCTGGCTCATTCTCAGCAAAAGACTGCAGTTGCTAATGATGGTGTTCGAGTGAGCACTAAAGGGAGCTGTGTTGCTCTAGATCCCTCAGGGGAACATACTCACTGATGTACCAAACTAGTGTTAGTTATATGTTGAGGATGACCCCTCACGGATAGTATTTATTGGTCGAGTATTTGAGGGTGGCTCAACCATCCATGGTGTCCCTCTGCAACCAGACTGGACACGAGTTGTGGTTGACCATGTTCAAGATGCTGATGCTCTAGTGCCTTTGCCCAATACAGAGGTTCAACTAGTGGGGCAAGCAACCGACACATTCTTAGCTTGGCCAAAACGTTTGGTGATGCTGCTTTCGGCACGGGCAAAGGTAATTCTATTATTGCTCTTTTATATTCTTATAATTCTATTATTGTTTAACTAATTTTTATCATTTGTTTAGGATTTTATAAATCGTGGTAAGGAGGTCATGAGAGAACCTGTTATTCATGATGTTGATATCGTAGAAGCTGAGGATGATCCCATATCTAGGCTTCTAACCATATTACCACGATTGAAGAAGAAACCAATTCAATTACAGTGGGACATTAAAGTTTTTGGAGTTGACAGCTCTAATTGTTCACTATTCATATCCCTGTCCGACGCATTAGAGATTGTTGGGGGAAACTCCATGTTAAATATATCTATCATACAATGGTGGGCCATGTAAGTGATATTTTCTTTTATGAGTCTAAAATTAAAATAATTACATTTAACTTATAATAATTAATTGTGTTAGTTACATGGACAAATTGGGTGTGGAGCAAGCACAAGCACAAGTATATGGATTTATTGAGCCGCAATCCATCCAAAAATCAAGAAACATAAAGGTCCAGATCCAACAATATATGCAAACATGGATGAGTTAATAAGGAAGACATATATACATGGCTCCATACATTGAAGTTAGTTTTTTAATTTGTTTTTTAATCATGGTAATTTTATAACTAATTTGTTTGTCACACAATGTAGGTCCCATTGGCAGTTAATTGTAATCATTCCTAAGGATTACATCGTGGTGTGGTTTTGTTCACTACATCGAAAACCAAGCCACGAAATGATAAGCCAATTACAAGAGTAACTATAATTTTTCATTATGTTTTAAAACTGTAACTATACATCTTGGCTAAGATCTGTTTATATTTCAATTAATTAGAATCGTGTCTGGAACTAATATTTTAAGTGGAAGAGCCAGATCAAAGACATTGCACTTCATATATCCTAAGGTTAACAATTTATTTAATAGAGGCAATAATATTTGAATTTATCAACTTTGGAAATAATATTGTTATTTGTTTCTTATTTTAGTGTAATAAACAACAAGACTCGTTTGAATGTGGCTATTACATCATGTATTGGATGAGAGCCATAGTTTCTGCGAGTATTACTGATTCTTGGGGGCAAGTAATTCATATCAAAATTCATTTAAGTATATTTACTTTTATGATATTAACATTGCATATTAATGACACTTAAATTAATGTTTCAAGTCTTTCAAGATTCATCTCCATTGCCCAAAGATGAAATCACAAAGATAAGAGAACAATGGGCAACTTTTTTACTTCAAACTATATGATAGTTACATTTCTAAGTTTAATTAGTTAGTTGGATATTATGTTTATAGTTTCATAGCACTCACAAACTTAGGTTCTGTAGCTTTTTTAGGATAATAGGGTTTACACTATTGTCTTAATTCGTGTTTTTTAACATTTATATATTATTTTCTTTTTGTGATTCAATTCTGAAATATAAATTATATTTGAATTTGTATTTTGGACTGCTTGGGTTAGGTGTACTACTTGATTTTGTATTCTGAACTGTATGAAGGTTTTGGGTGTATCAAAAAGTAAAGCAAATCTTAAAAAAAATGCATAAATTTACGTCGGACTATACCATGTCTGAAGTCAATTTACGTTGGCTTTTAAACCCGACGTAAATTTACGTCTCCCGCATTCACGTTGGACTTTTTTCTGACGTAAAAACCTCAAAATAACAGACGTAAAATACCTCTTTTACACTAGTGTGTATTTAATAGAGTATAAAACTTTTAATATGTAGTAATTAAAGAGTAATTATATTTTGTAATGGATTAAAATAGAAATATCAAAATCTTATGATTGTCTATTATAATACATTTTTATGGTTTTTTATTATAATACATTTTTTCTTAACAATCTGACATGTTATTATTAAGAGATAAGAAGATAGCTAAAGAGTTATCTTAAAGGAATATGCGTTATTTTGAAAGATCAAAATACACTACAATTTATCATCATGAGTTTAACTTTCTACTTTTATTTTTTTAATGAAAAATGTAACACCCCGATTTTCACAAATTATATGAAGGCTCAAAGCCCAAATTAGGGTGATTTAGTAGCCCAGAACGGCCCGTTCCCAAACTGGAACAGATCGTTACAAACTGCTAAAATGACCTATAAACCCGAGATTGGAACGGGCGTTCCAACACAAGCTATTATGAGTAAATTTTGGACCTAGAACGGGCCGTTCCACTTTTGGGACGGGCCGTTCCAAATATGGCCATTGTGAGTTAAAACTCATCTCCAGAATGGGCCGTTCTGGTTTAAGAATGAGCCATTCTAGATGTGAATTTTCCACATGATGAAAGGATCCAGAACGGGCTGTTCTGGCCACTCTTGAAATCTATAAATAGAGCACTTTGACACTATTTCTGGACACACTCTCTAGAGATCAAGGAGAACCAAGAGAAGGATATCAACCAGATTCTGCTCTAGCTTCGCCTTCTGCTTATCTAGGTAAGGGGAGAGTGAGAAACCTTGCTTTGGGTGTGGGAATGTCTGTTAGGTAGTGGGATTGACCCCCAATCCTATGTTTATTTGTTGTATGCTCATTTATGAGAGGTTTTTCCCAATTATATATGTTTCTTCTATTTGCTCTTCTTATATGTAAATAACCGTATGATTTGGGATCTCTATGGGTTCCTATGGGAAACCCTAAGGGAATGCATTGGTGATTGTAAGAGGAGATTATTTGAAGAGGTAATTCTATGAGTAAATTGTATTGTTTTAAATGCTTATTGTATGAATCAGAGTGCTCTGTGGGTTCCTATGGGAACCCTATGAGTAACAGACAAATTTCTAATATTTTCTATTTCACCTTCTGATTGTTCTGTTGTATTCCTTGTTGAATGAGATGTACGAATATGTGTTTACTTTCGCAAATAGACAAGTTTTAATATGAATTAAAGTGCTCTGTGGAGACTGTGTGAATATGATGAGATAATGTGAAATGTGAATATGAGACATGAGATATGAGGATATGTGATAATGTTACATGATGATGTTGTGATATGACAATGAGACATGATGATGTGATATGATAATGAGACATGACGATGTGATATGAAAATGAGACCTGATAATGTGATATGAGAATGCATAGAGTCGTGATTGACATGCATCATTTGCATAAATGTTTTTAAGGGTAATACACCGCTAGGGAAGGCCCCCTTGTGTAAAAGCTTGGGGATTAGTCCTTGGGGATAGCTCAGTTTGTAAGTCCCAGTCTCGCCCATTGTGTGCATAGGATGTATCTTGCGCGGCTTAGCTATCCCGACGAGACCCTGGTAGTATGTCCTTCTAGTGAGAGTGCGCAACGGTGTGACCCGACATGTACTCCTAGACTACTCTCGTGTATTACTAGCGACAATATGCCATGTGATATGTGTTACTGACGCCACATGCATGATAATATGTAGTCCATGTTTATTACATGTGCATTTTAATGTTATATGTTAACTTGATATTTTTATGTCTTTGATGAGTGGAATGTGATATACATGTCTTGTTTGTGTTCCGGTGTGTATTCCTACATTGTGAGCCAGAGTGAGATGTTTCTCACTACCTTTTCTTTTTTGTTGTTTTCCATTGACCGTAATACAGGTGATTATCAGCATGAGGCTGAGGATGTTGGTGATGAAACTTAGGCTTCTATGTTGGGCTTTGATAGGACATGTGACATCGGGGCGCAAATAGGATTAGATTAGGATATTATTTCTATTAAATTATTTTGAAAACCTTAGCCTTATTTCTTTGTAATTTCCGTTGATTATGTTATTTGTTTAAGTTATGGATGTGGTGCTCTCTATCCGAATATATTTGGTATTTTAATAATGAAAGATTATGTTATTCAAATTTTATTATTTATGCGTTATGATATGCGGGATAGAGGGTGTCACATGAAAAACATGATAGATTCTAAACTATGTAGATGATAATTTTCATCAAAAACTTAAATTTTGGTATTAACAAACTTATAATTTAAACACCTAATATCCAAAATTAATCCAAATGCACCCTAACTCTCATTTTATTTTACATCCACAATTTTTTCAATAACTAATCTACACAAACCAACCACTTATTAGTTAAAAATGATTGTTTAAATTACTTAATAAATTTCTTCTTATATCAATATACTCTCTAACATACTTTTTAGCATTTAGTAAAATTTAATGAAAATTATAAAATAATTCTTAATTTACTCATCATTTAATGAGTTAAATTATAATTTTGAAATTTTTGATAAAATTTAATCAATAATAAGTAGCGTGTTAAACAAAGTGTTGTTAATTAACACTCCATCTATAAGTGTTATGTGATCCGTTTAAATTAGTTTTGTACTAAAATGTCATCTGATTGAAGTATTAAAACAATATATGATTTGGTTCAATTTTTATTGTTTTTTTTTTAAAAGAAAAACTCAATTCAATTCAATAAAATGTAATTTGTGTTAAATTAGATAGTTTTGTTTTTTATTGAGACATCTTTAGTCTTTATATATATAATTATATGTCCAATAACACAACAATATACAATATTTTTTTATTGCCAAGTCAAAGAAATGTCAATTTCTAAAATCATATTTAAAAGTCTTAATATTCTACTTGACCATTGAAAAATCATATTATGCTAGATAAAGATAAATTTTGATCTTCAAAGTGCATATGCTAGAGCTGTCAAAATGGGCTACCCGGCCTGACCCACCACGGGTTGACCATTTGGTGGGCCAACCCAACCCGGCTCATTTATCAGTGAGCTCAAAAAAATCGAACCTGGTTCGGCCCACCACGGGTTGGTGGGTTAAACGGGTTGGCTCACCTTAAAAAAAAAATTTCATTTTTTTTCTTAATATATGTCGCAACCCGAAAATTTTTGATCTTGCAACCTATGGTTTAGACATCCTTTTAAAGATCTCATCAATTAAGGAATGCCCGGACACCAGACTAATCCTTAATTAATGGTTTTGAAAATAGGTTCATGGAGTCGCCACCAATATTTTACTCAAAACATTGGAAAAAGAAAAGGTTTTTAAAGATCCAATAATAGCCTTGATAACCAGAATTGGGTTCGGGGGTCGGTTACGTGTAGGGAAGGTATTAAGCACCCCTACAGTGCCCTCAGTCGGTACCCTATGATAAAGTTAACGTGATAAGAAATAATAAATTAAATATTAGATCCCCTTTATTAATAATTATTTACATACTTGAAATTTAAATAATACAGTTAACCCTAAAATATCTACATGATTATTTTTATTATAACGATAATTATTATAGATAAGAAATAATAAAAAAAGAAAGAAATTAACTGAAATACCTCTTGAATGAGCTCTATTGGATCTTCAAAATAGGGAGATTTTAGGTGCCTTGTGGCAACCTTTCGCACTACAATTGCCTCACAATACTCAAGAAAATACAATAGGAGAGAGAGAGAGAGAGAAAAATAGAGAAATTTCGAGCTCTAAGGAGTGTTGGACGAAATTTTTTTGGGGTCCCTAGAACTGTGGCCGAGATTTCTATTTATAGGCATCAGACATGGGCCGGAACGGCCCGTCCTGGATTTGGAACGGCCCGTTCCGGATCCAAACGTTATGTATTATATTTGCACCCTAGAACGGCTCGTTCTGAAATCAGAACGGCCCATTCTGGGATCCAAAACGGTCCGTTCTGATTTCAGAAAGGCCCGTTCCGGGTACAAATTTTAGCCCTTTTGATTGTTATGGAACGGCCCGTCCTGATCTGGAACGGACCGTTCCAACCTACAATTTTAGGCCTTCTTAGGAGTCTCGGAACAACCAGTTCCAATTCAAGAACGACCCGTTCTGAATTTGGAACAGCCCGTTCCGAGCCACTAAAAATAGTTGAATTGGGCTTTTGGGCCCTCTGATATCCTGTCTTGTTGTTTGTATGCCCCCGGACGAAATTGGGTGTCTACAGCTGCCCCTCTTTACTTGTCCTTTGGAATGGCTGTGTTGCTTTTCCAAAGGCAAGTAAAGACGTAGACATTTTGTCCGGGTCTTCTTCTCATCTCTGTGTTGATGCTTCTACGTTGCTTCCCTTGAACGAGTGTATTTGCTCTTATCCTCACCCTTTAGAGTAGTTGAGCATTGATTGCATACTCTATTGGGTAACAAGGTTGACAAGTTGTACACCTGATCTTCAGTCTTCGAGTAAAAGCTCCATTGTTTCTCTTGTGATAATGTGTCTCTTTATTTGTAGCTTGTCTAAGAGGGAGTATTATTATGGCTGGCCTCTCCAGGCTGCCTGCTGAATGGTGAGTATTGTTGTGCCAGCCTTTCTAGGCCGCTTGCTGATATTGTGCATATTATTGTGCCGGCCTCTCCAGGCCGCCTACTGATGTTGTGAGTATTGTTGTGCCGGCCTCTCCATGCCGCCTGCTGATATTGTGAGTATTATTGTGTCGGCCTCTCCTGGCTGCCTGCTGACATTGTGAGTATTATTATGCCGACCTCTCCAGGTCGCCTGCTGATGTTGTGAGTATTGTTGTGCCGGCCTCTCCAGGCCGCTTGCTGATATTGTGAGTATTGTTATGCTGGCCTCTCCAGGTCGCCTACTGATGTTGTGAGTATTATTGTGCCGGCCTCTCCAGGCTGCCTGTTCACATTGTGAGTATTGTTGTGCCGACCTCTCCAGGCCACCTGCTGATGTTGTGAGTATTATTGTGCCGGCCTCTCCAGGACGCCTGTTGATATTGTGAGTATTGTTATGCCGGCCTCTCCAGGTCGCCTACTGATGTTGTGAGTATTGTTGTGCCGGCCTCTCCAGGCCGCCAGCTGATATTGTGAGTATTGTTATGTCAGCCTCTCCAGGCCGCCTCTGATGGTGAGTATTGTTATGTCGGCCTCTCTAGGCTGGCTGCTGATGGTGATGATGTGATTGCCCCTTTTCTATGAGAGGACGTCTGATGAAGACGAGGATTGCTAGTAGGTGGTGCCCTTGTGATGGTGGGCAAAAGAGTTGATGGGTGACAGGGATTCTAGTGTTGTCCCTGCCATGTGAGTATTATGATGCCTCTCCAGGCGCAATGCTGAGTCCTTTTGATGATTGCTTGTTTGATTATTGATGGATGGTTGTGGAATGAAAGACTGCCCCTAGGTGGATGGGCAGGAGATGTTTGTTGTGCCCATGTGTTGGTGGGCAGAGAAGTGGATGGCTGACAAGGATTCCAGTGTTGCCCCTGCTACGTGAGTATTGTGATGCCTCTCTAGGCGCCTTTTTTGTGGGATGGTTGGTAAGAGTTTGGTGTTGTTCTTGTCAAGGTGAGTATTATGATGCCTCTCCAAGCGTCTGCTTGTAATAGGGTTTTTTTTTCTAAATTTTGTTTTCTTAGCTTCGACTTTTTCAACATGTACGAAGCTTGCCTTTTTTCTGTTTTATTTTTCTAAATTCTTTGGCTTTTTTCAACATGTACGAAGCTTGCCTTTTTTGATTTTATATTTTTTGTCATCATTGGTGGAGGGATCACATCCCATGATGATGTTATTTGCTCAATCTTTATTGATGAGTATTATTTTGGAGGCCACTCCTGGCTTTGGTTAGGAAGTCATTTTTGGTCTCGGCATTCTCTTAGATCATCCTTCATTCAGTTGAGGAGTAAGGCGCGATGGCCTCTTCATGCTTATGGGCTTGCTTATTCGGTCGATTCTGGTTCTATCCCGTCTTGCTGTTGATGTGTCTTCCTTTTCTTGGTGTCTATATGAAACCACTTGTATGAAATGCCCTTGTTGGGGCTATGCTTTTTGACACGATCTTGGCTCTTAAGGCACTGTCTAGTTGTTGATCTTTTTTACGAGTGCTTCGGCCTCTTGATTCCTCCGACAACTGATGGATCAACACACACAAATAATGCAAGGATACAAAAGAAAATGCAAAGTAGGAATGGATTGGATTTTTTTCAAATTTTTTTTGTTTTTGAGCTTATACCTTTTTATGTGCACTTGGGTTATATGCCTGTTATGCAATGATGCTTCTATGCTAATTCTTAAAATGAAAATTTATTCTTACTTTCAGGAAATTAATCTATGCGCATTGATCAATGACATGGATTGTTAGCCTTTAGCCTTGTCGAATTCAATGTTGAACCTGAACCTAAGGTTTGTGTAGTTCAGCCTTCTCGCTTGTACTAGATATGATATGTTAGCCCTTAGATTAGGTGTACCTAGACTCTATTCTAGGACACCTCCATCTTTTCCTTGTGAGTGTTTACTGTGCATACTCCGTGTATCTCTCAAATTTATCTTAATGCCATATAGGTTAAGAGGAAAGAGAGGAAGAAGATATATATATATATATATATATATATATATATATATATATATATTTTGTAAAAGTTTTGGTAGAAAAGATTTTTTTCAAAAATGGTTTATAGAAGAATGGCTGGCCGAGGTAGGCTAGTGGTTTAGGCTGATGAACAAGCACATTCAAAGTGAGGAAATCATTTTCTGCGTTAGCTTATTATTTCCTTCAGAGTTAAGCGATGACTTGGGATTGCATATTGATTAAATGATCTTCTCGAGCCGCCTTTCAGTTTTCAGCTCGGGATACTGCTTTGTCTTAACTTTTGCCTAGGTTACCTAAGATGTGTTCCCTAGCGGACATTTTCTTTTGATCCTTACTTTTGCCTAGGTTACCCTTTTTAATTGTGGGTTTCCTAGCAGATCTTGCCCTAACTTTTGCGCAGCCCCCTTAGTGTGTTTCCTGCCGGGCCTTTGTCTTTGCAGCATTTGTGATCATTTTTCATTCCTTCATTAAAGGGGGATGCCCCTTGCACTGATTTCGTTTGGGCTTTTATCCACAAGTCATGCCAAGTTTGATTGATCTTTATGTGTTTTTTTATGGTGTATAAAGCCATTGTTTCTAATGACATCCTTATTTCAAATGTACTTGTTCATTTAGGGTTTGTTGACGAGGCTTAGAGTAGATAAAAGAGAGAAGAGAAATGAAGTAGAAAAGTGTATGGCATTAAAATGGATTTTTCAATTTACACGTGCCCATTTAATGTAGCTCGAGGGCCCAAGCATGCCCCGAGTTCGTGATTCGTACACAAAGAAAAAGAAGGAGGTTGCCCCTTAGAGAGGCCTAGGTCATCTAACTGTAGAGCTAGTCCTCCACTTGCTTGGAGGTGGCACTTCAGAAGATCTCGTGTAGAGGGAGGGCCTTTGGCTTCTTCTCTCATGAAGGTGCTCTCAACCCATATCTTTCCTGAGATGTAGGAATGGGGTAGAAGCGATGATAGAGTTTTCTATGGAGTATTGTTTCTCAAAAGGAACATTCAAGCTGTCTCTCAATTTTCAGCTCAAACAAACATTGCTTTTTTTTTGCCTAGTATGCCCTTTGCGGGTTTTCATTCTAGGAGCTTCTTAACAAGCAATGCTTCTCTCTTGTTGAAATCATCTTTCAAGAAAACTCTATTCACTTTTCCTTAGCGTTTGAAGGATTCGTCCTCCTTCGGTTCTCTTTATAAGCTTGCAACTCGTTAAGAGTGTGGATCCATCCATTCCCATTCCCTTTGGATTTCACGGTTGCACGAAACGGCTTTATCCTCTTAGGGTAAGAGTTGGCGTCTTAATGATTGTGGAGTTCTTTACCCTCAACTCTTTATGCATGGCTTGCTTCCATTACTTCCAATTAACGCACATAGGTTAATTTCCTTTTTATTCTTATTTATTCTTTTACAAGGAGGGATATGTTCTAAATGAATGTAATACAAAATGTAGAGAAAGTTGAGAATAATAAATATCAGTCTCATTGATTTGTTTATTTGTGAATGCTCAAATAGATTTCAACAGTATTAAGTGAGAATCTATATTAGATTCTAAGAAGACTTACTTCAACAAACATATCAAAGCAAGGGCCCAACCATAGTATTTTTAAAGAATTGATTTGGGCTTTTCTTTATAGCGTAGATACTGTCGTATATTAGAGCATTCACTTTTCTTGACTTTCTGCACATACGACAACTTAATCCTCCTTAGCTAATAAAATAAAATGAATGAAATTAATGAGCTAATCTAGAATGCATGTCATTTTTTTTGCCTAATCTTTATCATGTTTCCATTATCTAAAAGGGAATGATGCATGGTAAAGATGAGATTTCTTTTATTGATTTTTTTTTTACAAAAAGGAAACTACCTAAATGATGTTAATGGAATGTTGACCTAAGAATGTACAAAGGGGTATAAAATTTTTATTATTATTTTTTTTTATTATTATCTTTATTTTTTGTTTATTATAAAATTCTAATCCATCTTATTAGAACAAAATAATACAAAAAAATGCACACACATATACTCAATCAACATACACCCATGAATGATCATGATCAAATCCTTGGTCTGTGGTCCCTGTCACGAAAAGTGCGTTGTATAGGACGGTTCTAATCTCACTGGTCTTTAAGGCCCCCAAGGTGCCCCCATTATAGGGACCCAGTATCTCTGTCGCCGTCACCTGGAAAACTCTAAGGTCTGTCGCAGTATTTCGGGCTAGAGTAACCGGTTATCACCTTGAGTGTGATTTTCGACAAGGCTCTCAGGCTCCAAGGCCAAACTTGGGCCGGTCGTACGTCAACCACTCCCTATGTTTAATACCCTCATGCCCCCAGGTGTAGGGGGAACTATTGTGTGCAAAGGTTTGTGTACATTTTTTATTCAAACAGATGCAGAATTTAACCATGCAAACAGATATTAAAGCCAAACAAATAAAGCAAACAAAGTAAAGGAGAAAAATATTTAAATTATTATTTTTATTTTATTAACTTCATCAATTAAATGGGTCTAACCCTCTTTAAACTTCCCCAGTGATGTCGCCATCTGTTGCAACCCGAAAATTTTCGATCTTGCAACCTATGGTTTAGACATTCTTTTAAAGATCTCATCAATTAAGGAATGCCCGGACACCAGACTAATCCTTAATTAATGGTTTTGAAAATAGGTTCATGGAGTCGCCACTAATATTTTACTCAAAACATTAGAAAAAGAAAAGGTTTTTAAAGATCCAATAATAGCCTTGATAACTAGAATTGGGTTTGGGGGTCGGTTTACGTGTAGGGAAGGTATTAAGCACCCCTACAACGCCCTCAATCGGTACCTATGATGAAGTTAACGTGATAAGAAATAATAAATTAAATATTAGATCCCCTTTATTAATAATTATTTACATACTTGAAATTTAAATAATACAGTTAACCCTAAAATATCTACATGATTATTTTTATTATAACGATAATTATTATAGATAAGAAATAAAAACAAAGAGAAAGAAATTAACTGAAATACCTCTTGAATGAGCTCTATTGGATCTTCAAAATAGGGAGATTTTAGGTGCTTTGTGGCAACCTTTCGCACTACAATTGCCTCACAATACTCAAGAAAATACAATAGGAGAGAGAGAGAGAGAAAAAGAGAGAAATTTCGAGCCCTAAGGAGTGCTGGACGAAATTTTTTTGGGGTCCCTAGAACTATGGCCGAGATTTCTATTTATAGGCATCAGACATGGGCCGGAACGGCCCGTTCTGGATTTGGAACGACCCATTTCGGATCCGAACGTTATATATTATATTTGCACCCTAGAACGGCCCGTTCTGAAATCAGAACGGCCCGTTCATGGGTACAAATTTTAGCCCTTTTGATTGTTATGGAACGGCCCGTTCTGGTCTGGAACGGCCCGTTCCAACCTATAATTTTAGGCCTTCTTAGGAGTCTCGGAATGGCCCGTTCCAATTCAAGAACAGCCCGTTCTGGTCTGGAACGGTCCGTTCTGAATTTGGAACAGCCCGTTCCGAGCCACTAAAAATAGTTGAATTGGGTTTTTGGGCCCTCTGATGTCCTATCTTGTTGTTTGTATGCCCCCGGACGAAATTGGGTATCTACAATATACAACTAAAGCCCAAAAATTTAAACCTATTTTAAAAATATGAGATTCTTAATTAAGACATCCATAAATGAATCATTCATCCCAAACATTAAATGATAATTTTAAATACAATCAAATCAAAGCTAAATAATCTCAAATAGATAAATATAATCTAAAATCATTTTAAACTTTAAATATAATCCAAAATCATCTTAAACTTCAAATACAATCCAAAATCATAAAAATTACAAATCACAATCCAACATTAAATCATTATTGTCTCATGTCGGGCTGCACTATGACCCAATAATTATTGTATTTTTTTTTTAAAAATTTAATCACGGGTTGGTGGGCTAGCCCGGCTCACCACGGGTTCAACCCGGGTGAGCCGGGTTGTTAGTGAGCCGGGTTCAAATTTGACCCGTATTGAAATTTTTAAATTTTTTTCAACCCAACCCAGCTCGAACCCGTGGTGGGCCGGGTTGGCTCACCGGGCCAAGCCCATTTTGACAGCTCTAGCATATGCTTTCAATGCTTATTAAATAAAACCTTAAAATTTTGCTTGTATTCATCTGATGTGTTGGATTTTATTATGTAATTCTCTAGAACTACTATTATCCAAATTAACGAATTCTTTACATAGCAATTTCAAGAATTTTTAAATTAGATTCTCTTCCAAATTGCTAACCAATAATTTCTTGCCAGATATTTGATGTGGGGATGACGTTGTTCAACTCTGCCATTCTATTGTGGCATGTATGCACATGATAATTGTTGGAGAATGCCACGAGCTTCAAAGAAGGAACGAAGAGAGGAAGACATAAACTCAGTTCCATTATCAGTTTGGATCCGTTTAACCATGTAACTGAATTGAGTTTGCTCCATTGTAATAAATTTTATTAAAACATAACATACCTGATGCTTATCACATAAAATAAAAATCCAAACATAACGACTAAAATCATCCAAAATAGTGAGAAAGTAAAGGGCACCAGAGGAAGACACACTTCGATATGGCCCCCATAAATCACAATGAATTAAATCAAAAGGGTGTAAACTATGCTTATTAGTGATAGGGAATGAACTACGAGTTTGTTTGGCTCTACAACACACATCACATGGAGCCATTTTGTTAGAACTAGAAACAAATGGTAGTAAAGTAAAATAATGCTTAGAAGGATTTCCCGAGCGTCGATGCCACAATTTGAAAGTGGAGTAACCATGAACTGTATTTGCAGAAACTGATTTGCAAAACACATATACCCCTTCATGTTTAACACCCTATCTAATTGTCCTCCTCATCTATAGGTCCTGTAGAAAACAAGTGGAATTAGTAAACGTTGCTGTGCAATTGTTACAACGTAGGAACTGAGAGATAGAGATCAAGTTGCACGTAAGAGATGACACATATAGAACATTGGTAAGTAGCAATAAAGAGGTAAGCTTGACGTCTCCATATTGGACTATAAGGGTACGAGCACCATTAGGTAAGCTTACTGAACAGGGGGAATAGAACGAATGTTGGATAGATATGAGATGGTCCTAGTAATATGTTGGGAAGCCCCGCTGTCCAAAAGCCAAAGGTGTTTGAAAGATACTATACCCGATAATTTTTCAATGGACATTTTGGAGGAAACAACAATGGACATCAGATGTTGAAGCATGTCAAGAGTAAAGTCACTAATAGATAACGGTTTGGAGGAGCCACTATCGTTAGAGGATGCGCTAGATTGAGTAGCATATGCATAAGCAGAAGCGAGACGTCCTTGAATAGAATGTCCCCGTCCACATCCACGACCAAGATGAGGGCGATTGGGGTAGCCATGAAGTTTGTAGCAACGAGATACATTATGGTTGGTATGTCAAAAATGGGTGCATGTGATAAGTGGCTTAGATGGATTAGTGGGCGTGTTTGTGGTGGCACAGCCGATAGCATCAATAGAAGTTTTAGAAGAAAGAATCATAACTTTATGAGATTCCTCTTGAGTAATCAAAAGCGAAAACTCTATTAATGGTAAGAAGTGGATTGTTGTTAAGGATTTGAGTGATAAGGGTGCCATAAACAACATGATCAAGGCCCATAAGAAATTGATAGACGTGATCATGTTCTTGTTCAGTAGCAACTGATTTTGTGAAAGCATACTTATCCCCGATGGTGCAACAGTCAAATGTGCAACTGGACTCTAGTTCATCCTAGATGGATTGAAGCTTTGTATAGTAATTTATAATAGGTGTGCCATGTTGCTTTATAGTCGCGAGGGAAGCTTTGAGATAAAAGATACGAGGAATGTTGGCAACTGCAAATCGTTCCTTAAGATCATCCTATAAACCCTTTGCAGTTTCATAAAATTTGATAAATGGTTACGATTAAGAATCTATGGTATTGTGAATCCAACTATTTATCATGGAATTTCACATGGACCAAGCATATGCTTCATCAGAAGCATCATCAATGGGTGCGGTAACATTCCCTAAAATGAAACTAAGCTTGTTCTTGGCTTTCAATGCATCATGCATTAATTTTGCCCAATTTTTATAATTAGATTGCCCACATAAGAGGACCGTGGTGAGAATGACACCAGGGTGATCTGAGGGATGAAGATAAAATGGTGATCTAGGGTCTGTAATTTTGAGAGTTGTGGAAGACATGATGAAAAAAAGACATAGGATCGTCTTGCTCTGGTACCATAAAGGAAGTTGTTGTATAATGAGAAACTTACTAATATTATTCATTAATTGATCTTTATATAGATCTTGGAAAGAAACTATATGCAACTAAAGGTATAATAATATATCAAACTAATTCTTATTGTGTATAACTGATCTATCTTATTTTATTAGTAGTGTCCTTTTTACTAAACTCATTACAATATACAAGGTTTGCATTTTTAGGATGTGTTGTTTTCACTGCTTACGGTGCTATGGATCATGCGACTCAAGTGTACCCTAGTGATTATATTGTTGTTATTTGAATTGGGGGGTGTTGGTTCTAGGTAAATCAATTTTCAAATGATTTTTATGATGTTAAATCCTTGCCCAGATATGCATATTTCCTTTTGTAGTAGTCTTCAAATTATCTTGAGTCAATAAGATAATTATGTGGTTCTATGTATATTTTACCTTAACCATATATGGTTATGCCTTAGTGCTTGGAACTTTTAATAACCATTTTTCTTACATTTGATTATTACTATAGCCAAGGTTAATTTTGAATTGTTGAAAACTTGTTAAGAACTACACATTTAACTGTCTAATATAATGCAAAACATTATATATGCTAATAACTAGGTAATTGAGAACTTCAAAAGAGTTGTATAAATTATAGAACTCATTTGTTCACTAGATTATTTGATATTCAGTTACATTATAGAATCAAATCAATAATTTTCCTATGTTGAGTGTGTATCACAACAATTGGGTGGCTTTAATCAAAAACTTATTTTTAACTTTACCATCCTTTCTAGTTATTTATAGATAGCTAGAGGCTTTGATGCATCGGATATAATTGTTGTGGATATTCAGGATGAAAAGTTACAGAAAACAAAGACATTTAATGTTCTCACACTAAATTCAACAAAGGAAGATTCCATTAAAAAAATAATTGTATATGTAAAGATGTATTACCATGTTTGAAAAATTATAAAATTTAGAAAATATAACCATGTTGAATTGTATCGGTTCTAATGTAATTTGAAGTTTTTAGTGGTGTTAGTATATTAATGATTATTTATAATAATTAAAAATTTAGATGAGCACATAAAATCAGAGAGTTTTTAATCATAGTAATTCACTAATTAAAGACTCATTTAGCAACCAGTTCTTTGATCACTAAATCGGTGCAGATCAATTGTTTGATAACCAAATCAGTCACTATAAAACATCTTCTAAATAGGTCTATAAATTTGATTGTTAACTTAGTTACAATAAAACCTGTCGCTATCCAATCATAATAAGACTAGTTACTAATCAATCACAAAAACACTCGCTGCTAAATTAATTAGTTGTTAGAAAATCGATGTCTAAATTCGTCACTTTGTTTATTATAAAATCGATCCCTAAATTAGTCCTTATAAAATCAAATTTTAAATTAATCTCTATATTGGTCTCTATAATCAACTACTAATGGTTTAGCTATTTCATAAATGAGTATATAATTTAGTCACTAAGAGTATGTTTGATGAGTTATTTTAATGAAGTAATTCATTTTTTTAAAATTAAAATCAAATATCTAATCCATTTTTTCATATAATGTTTTCCCTTATTCATTCTCCTTACTAAAAACTTCAATTTTCTCTTGGGTTCATTTCCCAACTTAACCTTGTAAAGTTTTTTCATTTATAATTGCATGGTGATTTTTTCCAATAACACTTTCTTTCATTACAATTCAAACTTAAAAGATTAGTGCAAAATTGCATGTCAATGCTCAATTATTAACTTAACTTCACAATGATCCTAACTCATCCTTGTAATGTAAAATGGAGTTAGGTGGGACCACAACCAATTCATGTTGAGACTATAATAAACCAAAAGGCATATTTAAGGATAATAGTTAACAGTGCTACTTCGCTCTTCATAGTCAACATAGCTCTATCGCTAAACCTTCTTGTGTATAGTTTTAATATATAGGAACTACATAGTAATATTATTAGCTTTAAGAATATTAGAGTCTCTTCTTTGAAAATTAGAATAACTTCAACTATAATGTAATATATGATATTTTCAGCTACAGTATAGAAGAATGATGCATAAAGTAAAATCTCACAAGATCAAGAATTTTTGCCATCACTTCTCCCCTGATATTTTGGCTATATGGGAAGTCATAAATCAAATATCAAGAAAAATATGATGGTAGATTATGGACTTGAACCAAACCTTCCATCATTTGGATGACCACCCCCATAGTTGGTCTCATTTCAAGATGCTCTTGAATGCACAAAATTGTTATCTTTACCTACTTTTCTAACCACCCAATATTAGACAAGGCCTTTTTGTCATTCTCCACAAAGCATTTAACCTCCCTTCCACACAACAATCATAAGCCCAATCTATTAATACAAATTTCTCTTCCTCCCCACACTCCACTATCAACACACTTCTTCTATAGCAAATAATTTCCAAAGAATCACCCATAAAATCTACTTTAAAAATCATCACAATGTTCTTGAACCACTCAAGAGCCGCATATCCTCAAGTTCCTCAGATCATCGTGTTGCTTCTTCTTTGTTTAGACAACAATAACTTGGCAAACCCAAAGTTCGTGAGCCTTGCTTTGAAATGTTCAACTATGAGTATATTTTGAGGGTTTATATCAAAATCAATGATGGGAGTATCACACTCTTTGTGTAAGTACACAATCCTATTACAACCCTCAAAGAAAATTCAACTCTTACCTTACTATTTGTGTAAGTATCACACTCTTTACTTTGGACTATCCAAATAAGATGCTTACAACAAATCCATTGCTCATGAACTCATAAACTAATAGCCTATGAATTCCCTCGTCACAAAATCCAATCAACCTTACCATATTTGTGTGGCAAGTTTTACCAATTGCACTCAATATAGTCCTAAATTCTTTTTTGGTTCTTGTATCAATTTGTTCAATCTCTTAATGTAACCACATTACAAGTTGCTTTTAGTTGTCCTATGTAAACAACACCAAAGGGCATTATCATGTAATCTAATTTATATTTCAATGTTTATTGTTGTTATTTCTATGTTTTATGTATGAACCTTACATGCTAGCTTCAGTCTCATATCATGTGTTATACATTGTGTGTGATGCCCCCAAGTCTCCCTTTTTTATTTTTTCCCTTCACTTTCTTAATCTTCCTAAACCCTCTTTTCTTTTTCTTCTCAAGGTTGAGCAATTAGTAGAGTAAGGAAGCTTCAAGATCTGGGGTTGGGAGATTTCTCATTCTTTTCCATTCTTCTATTCTTTCTTGGACATGGTGGAGCCAGAGTTGTAGAGTCGAAGCTCCTTCTTCTTCCTCGTTCATTTCATGGTAGCTCGGAGTTCTTCCCCAAAGTTCTCATCCAGCTCGGAACCTCGGAGTTTATGGATTCAAGGTTAGGGAAGCCACATTTCCTTGTTTTCCTTGAATTGGTTGAGTCTTTGGGTGTGGGTTGGATTCTAGTGGCTGAATGTTGGAAATGGATATTGAATAGAAGTAGAAAAATGGTAATTTGAGATTATTTTGTTGTTACATGTGGAGGATTTTAGCTATTTTGGCTGTGTATTGTTGCTGTAATTGTTAAAATACTATTTGCATGGGTTGGAAAAAGTTGAAAATGTAATATTTGAGGAAAAATCAAAGTGGGATTTTCTTTTTGAAGTTTTTCAGGTGAGTCACGGGCCTGACTGGTGAGTCACGAGCGTGACTAGTGAATCACGATTGTGATCTCCTCAGGCTTCATAATATTGCTAAGATAGAGCAATTCATGGGGTGACTGGTGAGTCACGGGTCTGACTGACTTTATTTGAGAATTTTTTTCAAGAATTCCTTTCTTTTAAAGGCTAAAATGTAGATTAAAGTTGTTCAAGTTGTAAATACAAGTTGATTATATGTTGTAAGTTAATTTTTAGTTGTCAAGTTGATGAAGTTGAAAAGCCTATATGATAGTTGTTTTAGAGTTGTAAGTTGTTATGTTGTTAAAGTTGTTTATTGAAGTTGTTTATAGGTTGTAAAGTTGTACCAAGATGATTATTATTGTAAAGTTGGCGACATATGGCTAAGATATATGTCTTATGTTGAGATAAGGTGATAATTTGAAAGTTATTTTTTTTTAAGTTGAACCCCTTAGTATTGTGTGGGCAGTATGGAAGTAGTCGATTAATGTCATAGTTGAATGACCAATTTGAGTAAGGTATCTAGTTAGAGATGTAGTCTTTGACTAGTTACTGGAGGGTGCGTGGTACTTGGAGGGCAGTGGGTGGGCTAACTCCATATGTGGATTAGTGATGCAAGCCAAGACCGTGATAGGCCCACACCCAAACCCTTCTATCTTAACAGTAGTACTAGACTCCCGAGTCTAAGTGGCACACCTGAGCAATTGCCTATTGTTGTCTATACCTGGTTCTCTTTGGAGTTCCTTACGATGCCTTATACCTAACCTAGTTGAGATAGGTCAAATGTTGGATTCGATAAGGTTTATGCCACCTAGATTGCTTAACCTTAGTTGTTGGAGATCTCCTAGTTCTATATGCATGACGACGCATTAGTAGATGTTGCATGCATGTTGCCTATGTGGTTGCATTGAAGTTGTATATTATGTTGAATGTGTTGAAAATGTTGTTTTTAATTGATGTTGAAAGACGAAAAGTTAAATTCTATTGTTGTTTATTGTATGTTGGCGTTGTTTTATGATGTTTATTGTTGTGAACTTACCCTAACATATTTTCCCTTGTGGTTGGGACTACGATGACCATACATTGGTATGCGAGCAGATCAAGAGTAGGTGTTGCGGTGGTAGGTAGGCTAACTTGGTTGAGACTCAACAAAGGAGTCGACATTCTGTTATCTTTGTAGTAATTGGCTACCATATGTTTTGTATAAGATATTATATCACATTTTCAGTCTTGTATATATGTATATGCGACATTTAGTTGTTATTTCTTAGTACGTATATAACTATTTAATTGTGATATTTTATTTTATGCATTGTGTATGGTACGGGAAATGTATTTGTATATTTTCCTCTTGATGCTATAAATTGTGTGAGACCTAACGGGTCGTTACATTGTGGAATGTGGCAACTATTAGTTCTCAACTATTAGCTAGTGATGCATTACATTTAGTTGATATTGAGGAAGCATTTTAGGTTAATTTACTTGCATGAATAATTGTTTAGATCTTTAGTTTTTTGTCTTTCATTGCATATTTTCCTTTTTGTCAGACTTGTTATGTTGTAGGTGTTTTCATGTGTGCAAGTGCTATAGTGATTGATTTTGTTAAAAGAGGATTTATAATGCATGTTAGACCATCAAGATTGAGCATGATTGGAATAAAAACAATAGAATTTTGGATCAATCACAAATGGAACGTGTGTGTCATTCATTCACACACCCATGCAGATGCGCGTACTAGGAAACCATGATTGTAGTCGCACTTGGCACAAGTGTGCCATTATTTCACACACCCATGTGAACAAATCTTATTTTAATATCAAATTTCAAATTTAGATTTTATCTTTATCGTGTATGTAGATTAATTCATAGGCTTTTAAATAGCGAAGGGCTCATAACTCACTTTTTTAACTTTTATGTATTTGCAAGATGTATTGGGATTTGAAGATTGGTATTTGTGTCTCTCTTAATTCTTAGGTTTGTCTCTTTGTAATTTATTTATTTTTTTCTTTGGAGAACTACCATGAAAGTGTGTCAGTAGTCTCCCTTTTATTACAAAATCAAGGTTTAGTCCCTGAGAACCTTGATGTTTAATTGAATTATTTTGTTGTTTTATTTTACTTATTCTCTTGATTTAATTTCTTAGTATTTTATATGTGTGAAACACCTTGATGTTTAATTAAATCATGTATCATCCTATTTTTTTTATAAATCAAATCAAATAAAACAAGTTCTTAATAAAATAATTATATTTTTGACTTAAATAAATTAATTAGGTTAGAAATATAATTAAAAAATCATAAAATAAAACAAAATAAAAAAGGGTTGTAGAAAGAGAAATGAGGTTTAGGTTGGACTCTTTAGCCTAACTTGAAGAATTATTAAAATCAAAATATAAGGGGCAAGTTATTTTTCAAGCATTTGTTCTAAACTATAAGAGCACTTACTGAGGAGAACTTAAAGGAAGTCATCGTAGAAAGTGTAGAGTAGCGGTTGAGGCTATGAAGAACATGTTGTGCTTTGGAATCATCACTTGAGGTAAGTGGGAGTGAAGATGCCAAATCTATGGGCATATATGTGGGGTATGGTATGGATAATGAGGCGATCCCTGAGCCTCTTAGGTTTTTTATTAAATCTTTGTGAATGTATTTGTTCTTGTAAATTCGTACATAAATTTTGATTGAGTTGAAATGATAATTGAATTGATGTGTTAGAGGGTTGGGGTGATGATTTTAGGGCTTTTGATTTGAATGAATGAAATTGAATGAATTGTACTCTATGAATGTTGTTTGAATGATATATGATGCTTTATAAAATATTTGAGGGAAAGAGACGAATTGATGGTTATGGATGGGTATGAAGGACTTATATTGCGTAGCTCACAATTCTATAAAGTACATATTGCAACAATTGTTGGGCGCACCTTTATGGTGTCGAGCGCAACTTCATGATGTCAGGAGCAATGAGTGTAGATCTCCATGATAGGTGTAAAGGGAGTCACACTAGATGCAAGGATTCTAGAGAGGTCCCTAACTTCTTTACATTGGGCGATATGTGTCTCATTTGGTGCTATTGTGATGACATCTTGGAGAAAAGATGATGTCGAGCGTGACTTGGATCATGCAGGCAATTTTGTTCCAAAAAGGTCTCTGACTTCTCAACACTAGGTGTGAGGGTATCCATGTCAAGAGCAATTTAGACAAAAAGGTCCCTAACCTCTCCACACTAGGCACATGCATTATCACGTCGGGCATTAGTCTAACAAAGAGATCCTTGATTCTTTTGTGATGTATGTGAGTTTGACCTTGTTAGGCGCCATGTCATATTTGAATTACTTATGTTTATGAAGGTAATTAAATAGTGGATGAGTCTATTTGGAGTAGTTAATGTTAGATTAAAAGAAGAAAATAATGAAGTTAGTAAACGCAATAAAATCAAGAAAAGAAAGAAATATATGACGAGGGGTTATAAGAGTGTGAATTTAAGTGTATAACATGACGTGTTATGAATAATTGATAATGATATTATGATGGCGAGATATGGTGATGTATTATATAATGTGTTATGAATAGATGAGGATGAGGTATGGTGATGTTGATGAGATGTGTAAGTATAGGCTATGATTGGCAATGATGAAGTCCGAACAGGGCTTGGTATGTTGTGGAGAAGTCTAGACTCTACGGTCTAGCAAAATCATCAAGTGTTCATTAAATTTGTTGTAGTGTAGTATTGTTGTGTGTAGAGTCCATGCATTCATACTTTCTTTGGCAAGATGATGTGAATCAATGTAAGAGGCTCTCTATGGTTATCTACTTAAACCTTGGGGTGTTATGATAAGGAGCCTCTAATGGAGGTGTAAGGTAATCATGGACAATTGTAATGCTTCGATTGGATTCTGGTAGATATCCCCTAGTTGAGAGTGGATTGAGAGGGTCACCCAGTATGTAATGATCTAGTCCATGGCTCCTAGACTACCTTATATTGGTGATTATGAGGAGATTGGTACCACATGCATGTAGAGTTAAACACATAAATGCTCGACTCTTTACATTATAATTGAGATTGATTGAATTATATGAATGGTTGTTGTTGATGATGAATAAATGTAGAGTGATTGGTGTTATTAAGATAAGTGTGACTTTGGATGTTGAATATGGATGTAAAAGTATGAGTGAAGTTTAATTATGATGTATGTATTTTTAGTATACTATCCTTATACCTTATATGTATTGTATATGGATGAGATATATTCTCACTCCTTGTATTTGTTATTGTGTTTATTTGGGTTGATTGTCATTGCAAGAGTAGACCAAGCACATGAAGATGAATTTGATGGAGGTGAAGCCTAGTGCTCCAATGCTTGTCCAAGATCTTACCATGATAATGTGACATTGGAAATAGAGAGATTTATGCATTCATTAGTTATAGTTAGAGTTTGTTTATTTTATGGCATTTGCTTTTTTTTTTTTCAAGTTGTTTAAAAAAATGGTTTGTACCTTGTGTTACATTTATATAATTATTAGTTGTATTGTATTATAGGGTTTTTAATTTCATGTAATTATGAACCTTTTACTAGAAAAGTCATGTGTAGATATTTTATAATGTTTAAATTTTATTTTTAATTTATTTTTAAGATATTTATTTATTATGTTTTGTAGGGGGTAGGAAGGTGTCACGTTAACCCTTCGAGGGTCAACTAGATTAACATAGAACATAATAAGTTTAATTGAACATAGTTACCATGACAATAAGAGTCAATTCAATTAGATACACCTTCGTATATTGAAAGAAACTAAAGGGTACCTTAAGTTAATTCACCTTTATATAAAATATGGTAAAACATTGAATGAAACAATTAGACTAATAAGGAACTCATTGTGCGAATCCTAATCTCGGATTATGTTTAAAATTTTATCTAATTAGTTTTATCATGTTTTTGAATTATCCTCTTTTAATTATCTTTTTAAATTATCTTCTCTTACTTATCTTCTTTTATTTATCTCATTCAATTATCTTCTTAAAAACTAAATCTGAACATTATCTTTTTTTTTTCAATTATATAATTAATAATTAAATTGTGATAATTACATAAGTAACAAATGTTGTCCCTTTGAATTCAATATTTTATTACTTGACGACATTCGTACACGTATGAATTTTGCACATTAGGTACTATGAATTTTTGATGTATGATGGATATATATTTTGCTTACTATGCCTAGAGTGACTCCATATAACTTCATTTATACTTGCTCTCAAGATTTTCAATCATTCATGGTTAGGTGCCAATTAAAAGAAGCACTCACAACAAAAGTTGGATTTGATTCTAACAACATCACATGAAGAGAATTTAATTGATGTTACCTTATCCAAATAAAATATTTAAAAAATAAAGAGATTTTAATTGAAAGTAATTCAAATTTCAAGAATTTGAAATTCCCTAAATTTTTAAAATGTTTCATCTAAACATAATATAATTGATTTAGCAACAAAGTTTGTTAGTTTAGAGACTAAAATTTTGACCTCTTAAAAACATTTCTTGTAAAGATGTCTCTTGCCATGGAAAATGATTTGGGAGCCATTAGATCTACTAGTATTTAAATAGAAAGATGAAAATTTCCCTTTTCTTTTTTATTTATCTTATCCAAATTATGTTTCTCTGGTCAAATCACCTACTTTTGCCGCCACCGCTTTGACACTAATTAAAGTCATCAACAACGATGATGACACCTCCATTACATCCAACCTCTTTCCATTCCAATTTCATGCACCCAACTCCTATTCAAACTACTTGATCCACCAATGAGGTCATTGTCAACAAAGCATGACAGTGTCTTAGTAGGTGTTTTATTGGTTTCAAACATGCAAGTGTTCTTGAGATGTTGGGTTTCTGTTGAAACAAAATTTCCTTGTGTGGCTTTGCTAGGTTGTTAGGATTTGGGTTAAGACTATGAGTGAGGGTTTTATCTAGTTTACATAAATAGATTTGATTTGAAAAATGGAATTTATAGATTTGAAGAAAGAAATAGAAAAAAAAGGAGAAAAGAAAATGGAAAGGTTGTTGGAAACCACTCTCCATAGTGACATGAGATGATCAATAAAAGGAGAAGAACAAAGATTAAAAGGAGTAGAAAATAAAGAAAGAAAGAAAATAAATGTTGTTGCTCGTTGTTTGCATCAACACACGACAATTTGCAATGGTATGTTTAGCAAAGAGAGGTTGTTCGAGAATGGTCAATCATGAAAAGAGAAAAGAAATAAAGAAAAAAAGAGGAAAAAATGTCATCCACTAATTTAAAGTAAAGTATATTTGACTAATATAAATTTATTTGCAATGGTGATAACTTAAAAGGATTGCGTCACTTATAACTATCAAATGAGTTGTCAGACTTAGCTTATTGACCCATCAGGCCAGGCCAAATCGAGTCACTTTATTTATTTATAATAATTTTAAATGTGATTTAAAAGAAAAAAAACTAAAGAGTATCGACATAAAAAGGCTTGATACCTTTTGAGCCTATTTTTTTTTATTAGTTTGATTTAGGTTCAATTGACTCATATAACTTGATTAACTCGTTGGATTAAGCCAAATTGGTCAAGTATTTTTTTAGCATAAAAATAATAAGGCTTGGTCTGGCTCGACCTAGCAGGTCAACCCATCTAGTCAGGCCAAATTTAACAATGTTACTCCCACTCTAGCATATGTCCTCAAGTACTTGTAAGAGAGAGTGAGTGGGAGAGAAAAGTGAAAGAAGAAAAAAAAGTAAAGAAAAAGAGATAAAAAAAGAATATATAATAAAAGAGAGATGAAAGAAAATTAAAAAGGAAAGAATATAAGAGAAAGAATAAAAAGGAAGAATAAGGAGGAGGAAAGAACATGAGAGAAAGAAAAGGAGAGAAGAGAGAGAAGGAGAAAAAAATATAGAGGTGAATAAAGAGATAAATATGAAAATTTTAAATTTTTTTAATAAAACTTTAAATAATTTTATTATTTTTATAAATTATAGAGTTTTAATTTTTTTTCTCTAAATTTAATTTCAAATAAATATTTTGGCACAAAAATATGATAAAAAATAAAAATAAAATTATATTTTCAAAATTCGTTTTCCAAACAGATAAAGATGGTAGGGCAAGTGCAAGTTTCAATATTCTTATTCCTATCCTTAAGTTCATACCCTATATTCATTCTCGTTCTTGATGTTCAACAGATGTGAAATTTGTATCTCATCTTCGTCTCTATAGTATTGTTGTACCTGTCCCGTACTCACATATAAATTAATTAAATATTATTTTTGTAAAAAATATATCAAAAAGTTTTAGTATAGCAAATAATTACAAAATTTTATTAATTAAGTTTCATATCACATAAATTTAAAATAAAATAAAAATTACATAAATTCTAAAAATATAAATTAAATTTCTAAAAATTTAAAATAAAGATAGAGATTAAAATAAATATAGAATGAATAGATATATACATATTTCATTCTATATCTAATTTAATAAATTCGATATTACTTATTCTTAATTAAATTAGATATTTTTAAAAATATTAAATCTGGCTACATCAAGATGAGGACAGGTGTCAACTTTAAAAGAAATTTTCTTCCATCTGTTGTATTTTTTTCATCCTGAAAATGTGGAGCACGGACCTACTATCTAGTTACCAGAAAAATGGTAATTGAATAAATTCACCTTGATGTCGTTTTCAAATAAAAATTTTAGTAATGGAAAATTATAAATAACGACAGATCTCATTGACCTTGAGAGAAAGAAAGTCTTTTCACCATTCCAAATCATGGAAATAATTTTCATTTATACAAATGATTAAAAAAAAGTTTAATTAGTCATAATATTTTTTTTAAAACATTGTTTAAAAAGGTTAAATTTATTTTAATGATTTAAGTTCTATTAGAAGAATTTAATAGTCTGTTTGTTTAAATTTATTTTCTTAAAAAATTATAGTAAAATATTTTTTATGTATTTATTTTAATTAGTTTTATTTAATATATATATATATATTTATTTATTTTAAAAAGCAACTTTTATATATTTCTTAAAATATTATCTTTTAAAAATATTTTTAAAAATACTATTTTTTCATTGGTTGGAGTAGGAGATATCCTAGGTGCGAATTACAAAAATAAAATGTGCTTTAAATTAATCGAGCCCTAAAATCTGCATTAAAAAAATTCCAGTTTTCCTTGTGTAATCGTGTTTATTTTCTTGATACCCGGCAACAAAGATCATATTAATTATTATTTGATTGATATTTATATTAAATTATATTTTTAATTTTTAATTTATTTTTTCATCTTTTATTATTAAATTTGGATGAGTTTGATCTTTTTAAATAAAAAATTATTTTTAATTTTGAGATACGATTTTAATTTTTTTGACTAATTCAAGATTTAAAATTTATTTGATTATATTCATATAAATACAACTAAAATTTAAATAAATTTTTTTTTTTGTAAATATGGTAAAAATTATGTAAACATAAATATAAAAAATAATTACAAATTTTTAAAAATTTAATTTATATAATTTTCTAATTGTTCGTAAAATATACTTTTCACATTATTTTTAATATGATTATAACTCTTTCATATTTGAATTTCAATTGAATTTTATAATTTTCATATAAATATATATAATATTATGGATTTCACATTTTAAATTAATTAAAAATTAATTCAAAATAATGTCACAAAATTAAAAATGATAATTTCTTAAAAAAATTAAATTAAATTAAATTAAAAATAAAAGTAGATTAAATATAATATATAAAAGATTAAAATGAACTTTTATATATTAAATATTAATATTTATCTTGTACGAAAGTATTTTTAAATTTATTTTTCAACAAAATAATTTTTAAGAATTTTTAAATTTTTTATCTAATTTAATTTTTATTTGTGATAATTATTTATAAATTATATTTTCATATTTTAAAAATAAATTATCAACCAATCAATTTTTATATATTAAGTACAAACATTTATTTTGTATTATAGTATTTTTAGGATTTCTTTTCTAGTGATACGATTTTTAAGCATTTTTAACTTTTTATTTAATTTAATTTTTATTTATTAAAAATATTTATAAATTAAATTTTAATATTTTAAAAATAAGTTATCAATAAATAAAAATAATAACATACTATAATATAAATTATTTATAAAATTTTTAAATATAATATATATTTAAATACAATAATAATTTATATATATAATTTATTATAAATTTTAGTTTTATATAATAAATATTTAACATATGTATTATACTAAAATACTAATAAATCTAAAATATATGATAAAACAACAATGTAGATAAAGGATTAATACAACTTTAAAAATAAAATAAAATAAGAAATCATAATTTAGGATGATACTGTATTTGTTTCTGATTCAAAAGGAGCGACCCTTGTTTGTATGTGCCGCCTTGATCCTGTATATAAAGTTGGGAGAGAAACACGAGCGGAGTTGAGAATCAAGATCTGAAAAGTTACCACTTTCTTCATTCTCTCTTACTTTCATTTTTAGATTAATGCATATTCTGTTTAGATCTTTGGAAACATTCCTCTCGTTTTCAGCCATTGTTTTCGCAGGTTACCAAGTTTCGATTTTTATTTTCTGAAACCATTGTTATACTATTCCGACATTCCCCTTTTGAGTTAGTAAGAGAGTCAATCAAGAGACCCTTTTGTAGCCGAACGAGTGTGTCCATTAAAAGTTTGGTCCTTGATGCATGATTGAATTGTTCTATTGATTTGCAAGTCAAAAGGTCTTGGCTTTTTAAGAGAATATTGCTTTTTACTAAGATTATGGTGTGACTGCATTCAAATTAAAGAACCTACAAGGCCCTGTGTGCTTTTTGTTTCAGAAATCTCTTCCCTTTTCAGCATTGTTGCCAATTTCTTCATCTTCTTCTCATGGCTCATTTGTTAGGCTATGATCCTTGTTCCCGTTTCAGTAGGGCCTTTCCCCATTACCCTTCTGGCTCTTCCTACGAGGGTAATAGACACGTTGGATTCACTCTTAAAGCATGCTTTGATGCCAATGGTGGTGACAATGCTAATAGGCTCTTTGTGAAGGAAAAGAAAAAGCCCTTTGGTTTTACATGTGTTCCTCTCCCCCCCTTGTTAGGTGATTTAGAGAAGGGTAATTCTGTCAGAGATGATGGTCGTGATGCCTCTCGTATTGATGTTGAAGATAAATCTTTGGGGGGAAGTCCCACCAAACCCTTTTGTTTCCCTGATCAACAATTGCCCCAGAAACTTGTTGTTGCTGTTGATGTTGATGAAGGTTTGTATTTATGTATGCATGTGCCTCCCATTTTTTTTATGTTACATTGTAAATCTTCTTAGGTTTATCTTAGGTATTTTGTTATATAATTTTCGTTAAATCGTGATCCTGTTCCAGTCTCATTAATTAGTCTGAATCTAAATTACATTTCCTTTCCTTTTATTTTTTTAGTGTTTTTAAAATATTGCCAATTAGTTACGAAACCAAGTCAAAATCCCCCTTCCCGGGTGCATAAATAAGTCAGTTTATTCTTGCATGTTAGATGTATATATTTTTTTTTAATTTACTTAGTCAATGTTTGAGTTGAAGCTTTTTCTGCTATTTCTTTAGCTAAATGTGAAACGTTCTTGGCAGTTTCTAGAATCAAAACTGTACTCTAGCGTTATCCACTTTTGTCTTTCTCTAATATGTACTTTTTTCATTTGAGCAGTATTAGGAAACTTTGTGTCAGCTCTGAACGAGTTCATAGCGGATAGATACTCATCACATCATTCAGTTTCCGAGTATCATGTGTATGAGTTCTTCAAGGTACACCTGGTAGTTACTTCAGTAATTCTATTTTTGTGATGATAAAAAATTGGACATTTAAGAATTTACAAAATTTGTATCAACAATGATACAATAACTTGCATGTTCTTTCAAAGGCTCATTTTGCCCCTTATTCTCTAATCCTTTATAGAAAGAATTATAACCTTAGATTTCATACAGAAAACGACAACAGATGTAGTATTAAAAGTTATTGGCAAAACTGTTGTGTGAAAACCCAACTTTTATGTAATTTGGCTTATTTGATATGATTTAATTTTCTCTTGTATTGATCTTCCATGATGTAATTTCAAGTTTAATCTACCATTTATAATTGTATACATTAATTTTAAAGGTTTGTTAGCTTGGGGTGTTGGAATTTGCAGCGTATATTCTGTTTTTCATTTTGCCTGCATTGTAGTATTAGTAGGGAACTCCTCTATCCTCACATGTAGTTTTTGGCATGCAAACAGACCAACCAGGCTGCTCTGTTCTCCTTGGTTCGACACTTTGTACCATTTCCTTATAAACTTATGTCCTATTCTATTTTGTTTTTAAAATATACCAAACAGAGAACAAACCAATTTATATGTTCTGCTCCGTTATAACATGTCTACTGGACTCTACCAAAGTGAGGAAACATCATCAGTGATTCTGCCATTCTGTGCTTTATAGTAAGGTAGTCAGAGCTGTATTACTATTTTAGTTAATGTGCCACCTACAAGATCCCACCAGGGACATAGAAGTTCATTCACATGTGCGCTGAATACTATTTAGATCCCAAAAAGTTGTATATTTATTAGAATCTTATTATTCACAATTGGATAACATGATTCAATATGATTTGGCTACCTTACAATTTATATTATGTAATGTAATGTAGTGTAAATGACTTTGAATCATACAAAACATGGATGCAAGGTTGTCAAACTCGAGAGCCTAAGCAAACTCGTGGGGCTCCCGTAGACTCGACTCGTAGACTCGACTCGTAGACTCGTCTCGTAAACTCGTCTTGTAAACTCGTAAGAGTCTACCTAATATTAAAATAGGATAGTTAGCAGCACCTATAAATCAGAATAGAAGGAATGCAAAAAGTTCGAATAAAATAGCATAAACACAATAGCAATAGCATGGCTGAAGGAGTTAAAATAGGGGAAATGAAGCACCTTCCTAACGAGTGTTTTCTCGACTTGGCAAAGGTGAATGAATGGTGCTGGACGAGCAGGAAAACATGTGGATGAATAGTTCGTCGGAAACTACAGGGACGACGCTGGGAGGTGCAAGGATGGCGCCAGGCGGATAGAATGAAGTCGGATGGTGTCGTGGGAGCTCGAACAGAGGTAGATCGAAGAACGCGAAGGGAGGGAGAGTTTGGTTTTTGTATGCAAAAAGTGAGAGATCGAAGAAAATAGAGAGGAGACTAGAAACCCTTTCTAAAACGACGTCGTTTAGGGCATTTAGGGGGCAAAAAATTGATCTGAATCTAACTCGCGGATTCGCCCATAGAACTCGCGATTCTTTTCTACCCGAGTCCAGCCGAGTTTGCACGAGTCTAACAAAAAACGATTCCAGAAGCGAGTTAACCAGTTTTCCTACCCTAGACTCGTAAACTCGTACGACTCTACGAGTTAACTCGCGAGTTTGACAACCATGCATGGATGAGTCTGTGATTTTTTGTATCACTAATATGGATCACACGATTCTGTGATTCTTTGTTTTTTAGTTTTGTTTTTCTTTCACCATTTCTTGTCTAAGAAATTGAAAAATTAGATAACCTTTAATTGTTAAATGAAAAGGAATTGAAGGAGCACTATTAAAATACCCTATTTACCCTGAAATGGGTTTTAAAATGGGTTTTACACTGACACTCATTCTATGCATTGTATTTGGGTATTTTATTGTTTTATTTTAGTCTCTTGAAAAAGAGGCTTCATACACAGATAATTTAGATTATTTATGTGATACATTTCAAACTATTTTTCACTATGTCTTTGAATCTTGCAATTTGGCACAATTTTTTATTCCTGATTCAAATATTAACTTGATGATTCATGATTTGAATTGCGATTAGATATAAAGATAACTGCTTATATAATTGGAAGATGCATTTCTGTTAACACTTAATTCTGTTCTTTGATGACTTTCTTGGAGATTCTATGTTTTGTATATCTTTTTCCTTATGAGAAGTTTTTTTATTGTCTTGCCTTGAGCTGCAACTTACTGTATGCATGAGGTTTATCTGCCTTCTACCCCCGTGGTGCTATTAATGAAAATTTCACCGATGAAAAGATAATTTGTAATTTGAATGACACATTTAATTGATATCATTGCATGGAATGAGCATGTTTGTATGCAAGTCTGATACACCTTTCATTTCTGTTACAGATATGGAACTGTTCACGTGATGAAGGTAAATCCATATCTGTCAATCATATGGATATTGCATTATGTGAATTAGTCTTCCCACTTCATTTCTTAGAATTTTTTTTTTTTGGGATAATTGGATATAACTTATTTTTCTTTCTATTTTCATTTTCACCTGGTTTGTTGATTGATGTTTATTGTGTTTTGTTTTGAAATTTAGGAATCTCATGAAATCAGATCTATTGTAAATGAAATTCTTAAATTAGTCTAATTATGGACCAAAAAAGATTGTCAATTATAATTGCTTTTGCTCGACTGACATTATAATAATACAAGCCTGAGTGCAAGTGTTTTGATGTTATTTTTTTATTTGTTTATTTCTTCAATTTCCATCTTAAATCGATCTTCATTGTTGCTGTATGTTTCAGCTTTCAAACATACAATGCTAATAGGGAGCAACCCTAGTCATGGAAAAAAGGAAAAAAAATAAAATATACCAATCAAAATCCATGAGTTATCTTTATGCTACAGGATATACAAATGAATTCCAGGAGACATATTTTGATGAGGCACTGACATCAGAATTTCATTGAGTGTAGTATTAAGATAATGGAAAATGAGAACCTAAGCTCTTACAGTGGGCTACAACCAGAGACTCGGCTTCTCATAGAAAAATATTGTGTCAACATAACTACCCAAAATGACTAAAAGCCTTCCTCTCTTCCCCACACCCCAATAACTTGGTGCCTCCACAACTAATTCTTCCCCCATCTCCTTCTTACGTGCATCAACATTTCAGACCTTGGGCTTGGGCTCCCCATGGTTTGAACCCAATAGCTGATCCATATCTATCATTCATATTCTTGTATAAAGTTAAACAAAACAACTCAATACCTTTCTATAGTCTTTTTGTATGACCAAGGTTTTATGCCTAATGATGAAAGTCATTTATGCTTCATGGCTTAATGCTTATAACTGGACTAATTGAAAATAGTACTTCTTGTTGTACAGCTAATACCCGTGTTCACGAGTTTTTTGAGACACCATACTTCAAGTTAGGGATACAGCCTATCCCGGGTGCTCAGATGGCCCTGCAGAACTTATCAAGATTTTGTAACCTATCAGTTGTAACGTATGATGTTGGTGTTGAATATTGATTTTATTTCAACCTATAGCAGAATAAGGTCAGCATCAACTAACTGCTATTTATATATTTTATGATCAGATCCCGACAAAATGTTATCAAGGATCACACACTTGAGTGGATAGAGAAGCATTTTTCAGGATTGTTTCAGGAAATTCACTTTGGAAACCACTTTGCTCTGGATGGGGTGTCAAGACCAAAGTCAGAGATTTGTAGGTACGCTAGCCAGTTTGAATACAAGTTTAAAAGAGTTTTCAAGAGTTTCTTTACTAGAAAAAACTGTTTAAAAGTTCTTATAAGCTTGTATCCAAATAAGTTAATTCTGTTCACTTTCATTTCTTCGCATTTCCCTAAAACCATTTTCTTATAAACATTTTGTCCCAAGGTTACTGTAGGTAGATTTGTTATTGATAGATTTCCTTGTATACTGTTAGGTCTTTGAATGCTAAGGTTCTTATTGATGATAACCCAAGATATGCCACAGAGTGCGCTGAAGCTGGAATTAGAGTCCTACTTTTTGATTATGAAAACTCGTACCCATGGTCCAAGACTGAGTCTGATTATCAACATCCCCTGGTGACCAGAGTAATAAACTGGGAAGAAGTTGAACAACAATTGATGTCACTGATAGCTTCTAGTTAATATAACCTTGCAACAAGGATTTGTAAAAAGCACTCCTTTTAGGTGACGTAGTGGACTAGTTCTTATGCCTGAAATATTTAATGAAGAAATGAAAAATGTAAAGTAGCTGCAAGGATTTATTGGAAGTTGAAAAAATATAAATGACCCATTTTATATATATATTTTTTCTTTTTCCCGATTTGAGCAATAACAAACAGAAGTTGGAAATTCTCACCCATTCCAGTATTGAGTAGTAAGAAAATATTTGTTTACATACTCCATGGACATTTCAGTGAAATTCATATAAGGTTCTACCATTATCTAGCAAAGCAATGTGGACCTAATTCTTTAGTATAAAACATAAATTTCAGATTTGTATATATGATTTTTTGTTGTGACTAAAGGTTAATTTCTATTATTGATATTTCTTTTAAATTGAAATTTAATTTAAAAGCAAAGAAGAAAAGATAGATAGCAAGAGATAAGAGATTAAATTTTTTTTTTTAAAAAAAAAACTTTCATTGAAAAATGTACTAAAAATATTCACATAATATAATTGGGTTTTGGATAATTTTAAGTACTTATTATCTAAGTTAACAAATTAATTATATATTGACATTGACGGTGTAAATTTATTTTATATTATTCGATCCTCTTTTTTAATGCCTAATTTAACTTAAAATTTCAAATTCAAAGAAGGTACTATAGTTTTGATAAAAAAAAGCATGACTTATAATAATTTATTTTCCAAATTGTTTTAAGTCTCATAATAAAAACGTGGCTAATATATGTAAATGTCAGGAATCTAACACACGTAATAAACTTTTACACGTGAATGATAATGCTCAGTAAACAAATAATTGAGTACCTATAACGATCGTTTTAGCATTTTTAGCTTTTACGTTTATCATTCTCTAATCATAATGAACTCAATACATACCTTGAATATATGGTTCATTGGGAAGCACTAAATGAAGCATATGCTAGCTGGGCTTCGAGGTTTCGTGTTCTGTGCTGCTTGATTTTTCCAACCACAAGCTTGCATGTTTTTGTAAGAATTTCAGATCAGGGATAGATTAGGGGGAATATAGATTTTTATATAAAAATATGTAACTTTTGTAATTAACTAATCAATTTTTGCATATTGAATTCAATTCAAGTATTTATTTTGAAGAATAAGATTTACTCAATGTGTCACGCGACTTTTCTTAACTACATCTTATGTTTTGTCATTTTTTTTTCAAAGATTATTTTTCTTAAATTTAATTTATCTTATCTAATTTTAATGTTAAAAAATGTCTATATTTATAAATTTACGCTTTGACATATCATATTAAGTTAGTATTTAATTCATATATTTTATTCCTTCTATTTTGTCACCAAGAATATGATCTCATGGATGATAACATGAATTTCCAGTTCTTCTTTTGATGTCTGGAAGTGCTGCCTTCTTGTTGCTAATTTCATTCATTTATGACTTTGCTAAGATTCTGTGTATGGTTTATCTATTTCATTTTCAAGTTGTCTTGATGGTTCAATTTGTAAATCTATGATGGTCTCTTTTTAGGTATTGGTATATAATTGAATTTTACATGGATTTTTCATAACAGATTAGAGTTTAAAAAAAAATAAAATCTATATGCCTTTGAGATGTTAAAATATTTTAGAAAAATATTCTTATCCACTTTAAAATCAATTTTTTTTAAAGTTAATATTTAATATTAAGATATAATATTTACAGAATCAAACTTTTTAAGTTGATCTTTAGTATTAAGATATAATATTCACAACGGTGGTGCTTCTTGGATCCGTGACAACACAAACACACCAACCTTAGCCTCAGCAACCACCATGAGTCCATGACATTGTCTCTGCCTACAAAACTCCACTTTCGTCCCTTTTCTCCATAAACAACTAACTAGTTATTTTTTTTATAATCAATCAAGTCCTGACATATTTTCCTGAACAATTTACAAATGAGCTTTGGATATTTTCTGTAGTAGTTATATTTTTCAAAAATTAAACTCACTAAAGGCTCTCAGTAATGGCCATGGTCACTGCAATAACTCAATAAACTTAAACTCCTATGGTAATAACACCATCAGTTAGGGGTGGGCATTGATCGAACTAATATGATGATCCAATGAATTTCAACAAATCTGATTGAGAAAATTTGGATTGATTTGGACTATGAGATTTATTTGGATTTGAAAAATGAAAATTCAATTAGTTTTGATTTGGATTTCAGTTTTTAATTTTTAGAATCTGAACCAACCTGATACAAAATATATATATATATATATATATATATATATATATATAATAATGATAATAATAATAATAAATTATCAAATTTGGTTTGGGTTAATTAACAAGCATGGAAATATTAGTGAAAGATAAAAGAATAAAGTTGTCTAAGTCAATTTAATGACTTGTCTAAATATATTGTTACTAAAGTCGTGAAATAGGTTTATATTATTATGTTTCATAAGATGATGTCATATATTTTATGTGTTATTTAATATGATTTTTTTTATTTTAATAATAAATTCAATAAATCAATTCAAAATCAGATATAATTAAATTAGATTGATTCAAATCAATGATTAAAAATTAAAAAAAACAGTTAAATTTATCATATTAAAATAATTTTAAATTCAATCTATAAATTTGATGTTATGTGTCCAATCTATAAATTTATCATTTTAACAATTCAATAATAATAGAGGAATTTCAATTGTTCTTTGTCTTCTCTATCCTTTCTCTCTTTTCATTCATCTTATTCTTTGGTTCTTTGTTTTACAATTTTTTCTTCCGCATATTTGTGCATATATGTTCAATATGGTATCAATAGATATTCAACACCTAAAACTTTGAGTTTTTCGTCCTGTTTTTTTGTTCTTCATGGCTATTCTTGAAAATCTAAAAGAACCTTCCCAAGATCCAACCAGCCCTTTGTTCCTTCATCACTTCGATGGGTTTGGATTGGTTCTTACTTCACCACTTCTTCTTGGAAGCAACAATTACACTACTTGGAGTATCGTGGTTCTACTCGTGAAGAACAAACTTGGATTTGTTAATGGATCTGTTCGACAACCTATTCCACAACCTACTGCAAATTCTCCTACACATGCGGCTTGGATGCGTGATAATAATGTTATTTCTTGAATTTTTAATGTTGTTTTGAAAGACATTATTGCTAGTATCATATTTTTCACCACTGCAAAAGACGTATGGCAGGACTTATAAGACAGATTCTCCTAGAAAAATGGTCCAAGAATATATTAATTGAGAAAACAATTTCTTTCCCTCACTCAAGGGTTTGATTTTGTGGACATTTATTACACTAAATAGAAAGGAATCTGGGAAGAATTATCTGCTTACAAACCAAATTTTGGATGTACTAGTCCAAGTTTACCCAACTATCAAAAATATCTTCAAAGTGAGTATGTTATGACCTTTCTCAAGGGATTGAATGAGTCTTATGCTCATATTCGTAGTTAGATTCTTTTATCTGACACTTTACCACCTATAAGCCAAGTTTTCTCTCTCTCAAGAGGAATCTCAAAGAGAAATAGGAAATATATCTACTTCTGAAAATTTGGTTTTTGCTGTAAAGAATACTCAAAATTCTTCTTCTCAGAATTTTAATAAATCTTTTATAAAGAATGTCACGAAGGATAAACCAAAATGTGCTCATTGTGATGGCATTGGTCACACTAAAGACAAATGTTTCAAGATCTATGGTTACCCACCTAATTTTCCTTTCAAAAACAAGAAACAACAAAATGTGAACTAAGTCTCAAACACACCATCTACTTCAAACTCCAACCCTGTCAGCAACCTTTCTCCCTTGTAGTGCCAACAATTCATTGCAATGCTCTCCACATAGTTGAATTCAGATTTGACTTAAGCTCCTGCCACTCAAGAAGGTATTTGCATGTCCTCTTCTCTTTTTGGGCATCAAAATCCCATTTCATGGGTGATTGACACAAGTGCAACTTGCCATATCTGTTCAAACATTAAGTTGTTCAATACCCATCATGCTTTAGATAACTCCTTTGTTACTCTACCTAATGTAGACAAAGTTACTATTAGTAGAATTAGGATTGTTATTATCAATAACAACTTGCAATTACACAATGTTTTATATATTCCATCTTTTACCTTTAATTTATTATCATTGATCACTTTACTTTCTTTCTATGGTTATCATTTTATTTCTCAATCTGACAAGTTTTTTTTATCCAGGATTCCAAAACTTTGAAGAAGATTGGTCAGGGTAGAACTTGCAACAATTTATACATTTTAGATACTAGTCATTGTAATGACTTTTAATACTGTAATTCTATGACTATTCCCATTTCTTTTGATACTTGCATTTAAGGCTAGGACATTTGTCTGGTCATGTTTTTGATTTGCTTAGAGATAGGATTGAATGTTTACCTTCTTCTGTAAAACAATATAATTGTTCTATATGTCATTTGGCTAAGCAACATCTTTTACCCTTTCATTCTAATCATAATTTTGCTTCAAGTAATTTTGATCTTGTTGATACTGAGGTTTGAGACCCTTTTAGAGTCCCTACTTATGATGGATGTAAGTATTTCTTAACTCTTATTGATGATAAAACTTGATTTACACGGATATATATGATGACACATAAATTTGAAGTACAAACCATCATTCCAGTTTTTTTTTTCTTATGTTGAAAACCATTTTCAAACTACTATCATGCATTTTAGATACGAAAGTTTTTTTCAAACAAAAAGGTTAGAGCTGTCAAAATGGGCTACCTGGCCTAGCCCACCACGGGTTGGCCATTTGGTGGGCCAACCCAACCCGGCTCATTTATCAGTGAGCTAAAAAAAATCAAACCCGGCCCGGCCCACCACGGGTTGGTGGGTTAAACGGGTTGGCTCACCTTTAAAAAAAAATAATTTTTTTCATTTTTTTTCTTAATATACAACTAAAGCCCAAAAATTTAAACTTATTTTAAAAATCTGAGATTCTTAATTAAGACATCCATAAATGAATCATTCATCCCAAACATTAAATGATAATTTTAAATATAATCAAATCAAATCTAAATAATCTCAAATAGATAAATATAATCCAAAATCATCTTAAACTTCAAATATAATCCAAAATCATCTTAAACTTCAAATATAATCCAAAATCATCTTAAACTTCAAATACAATCCAAAATCATAAAAATTACAAATCACAATCCGACATTAAATCATTATTGTCTCATGTTGGACTGCACCATGGCTCAATAATTATTATTATTTAAAAAAAAAAAATTAATCACGGGTTGGTGGGCCAGCTCGGCTCACCACGGGTTCAACCCGGGTGAGCCGGGTTGTTAGTTAGCCGGGTTCAAATTTGACCCGTATTAAAATTTTTAAATTTTTTTCAACCCAACCTGGCTCGAACCCGTGGTGAGCCGGGTTGGCTCACCGGGCCAAACCCATTTTGACAGCTCTAAAAAAGGTGTTATTCACCAATATAGTTGTTTTGAAAGGTCTCAACTGTAATATCCCAAAATTTTATTCAAATGAAAAGAGTTATTTATTATGTGAATAAGTATTTTATTCCCGTATTTTACTATTCATGTATATGTATTTTACTATTTATGTATACGTATTTTACTATTTATGTATACGTATTTTACTATTTATGTATACGTATTTTACTATTTATGTATACGTATTTATGAATAGTATTTTACTATTCATATGAATAGTAATTTTGAAAAAACGTAAGCGCTTACGCAAAACTCAAATTATTTGGATGAATAGTATTTTACTATTCATGAATAGTAATTATATTATTATTTTAATGAATAGTGTTTTACTATGTATGCATAGTGAAAGGCTGCGTTTTCAGGGGCTGCGGACGTTTGAAGTTTCAAAATTATAATTAATTTGAATATAATAATGAATAGTGAATAGTGCATAGTAACTTATATTATTATTTTAATGAATAGTGCATAGTGCATAGTAACTTCAAAATTTCTATAAATAGGGGCCTAAGGATTTTGAAAATTCATAACTAGAGAGAAGAAAAGTTTAGAGAGAAGGAATTCTAGAGAAATAGAGAGAGAAAGTAAGAGAGAAGGTTCTGCCTAGGTTGTGAAAAGAGGAGGAGAATAGAGAAGATTCTGCTCTAGTTCCGGTTCCGGTTTAAGGAGAAAGAGAGGAGATTCTGCCCAAATTCCTATTTATCCAGGTAAGGGGGGAGTGGGAAACCTTGCTTGGGGGTGTAGAAATAATTGTTAAATAGTCTGTTTGTTGGATTGGCTCCCGATCCCTTGTCTGTTGTTTGATTATTTGAATATATATTATTACTGTGTTTTGTTTGTACTACTTGATTTTCTTGTTGCAGTAATTAATAATTATAATTAATGGATAACTTCACTTTTACTATTCTAAAATATTCATTGAATGGAAGACTAAGCCTCCTATTAACTTATAAATTAAGACTTATTATCTAAATGGAAGGCCGAGCCTCCTTATTTTCATTAAGCTTCCTATTTTACTTAAGGATATAATTATACCAGGAAATATAAATTATATGATCCCTAAAGACCTTTGAACTATTGGACCCTTGACTTAATGACCTTGGACTATTGAACTGTTGGACTGTTGGACAATGGACTATTGGACTATTGAACCTTTGGACTATGGGACTATTGAATTATTGGACCTTTGGACTATTGGATTAATAAAATATAATATAAGTATGAATTATGCTTATGATATGGTATATTATAGGAAATTCTGTAACATGTGAAATGTTAAGTTTATGATTGTATGACATGCATCATATGCATATATACTCCAGGTGTGCCGCTGAGGCCGCATACCCACGACTAACAAGGTGTGCCTTTGGGTCACCAATGATGTAACCAGGTGTTCCTTTGGGTCACCCACGATATGCTAACTAGGTGTGCCTTAGGGTCACCAATGATGATATGTGAACTTCCGTATGGCGCCACATGCATATATTTATGAGTTGAGTCTATGACATCATTGCATGATAAATAATTATTATATATGATAATGATTATGTGTGTGTGCTATTTAACTTTTATTTCTTCATCTACAACTGAGTGAGATGTTTCTCACTCCCTTGTTATTTTTTTTGTATATGTTTAAATTTATGTTGCAGGTGATCATCATCATGAGGATGTTGGTGATGAGGCCTAAAGGCTTCTTGGGGCATGCTCTGATAGGATGTGACATCGAGTTTAGCTAGGATTTCTCTTATGTCTTTATTGTTCTAAAAATATTTTCTTTTCTTGTGTAATTTAATAAATTATAAATTGATTCCTAACTAGGAGGCACTGCCACCTTTACTGGGATTAATTTATAATCTTTGTTTTATAATAACTTCTTGAGTTTAATATTTATGTGTATGAATTATGAATGTGCATCTTCTACCTTATGATACTTATTGTTTTATATCATTCTATGAAAATCTTTTATAAATATAGTTTATGTTTATTAATGATGTTGGGGTAGAGGGTGTCACATTTAGTGGTATCAGAGCAGGTCGATTTTATCGGCCGTGAGTTATGTGTCTACTATATTTATTGATAAATGAATTGATTGTGAGATCTATTATGTTGATATGATGCTTGCCTATGTCTATTAATTGTATTATTTCTTTAGAATATGGCTGGTAGAAATGATCGTGCGATTGCTGATGCTCTCCAAGCATTAGCCCAAGCTATGAACAACAATAATATGAATGGAGTTGCTCCTAACTGGTTGGAGCAATTTCAGAGGAATAATCCACCCACTTTCAAAGGAGGTTATGACCCAGATGCCGCCATGAATTGGTTATCAGAGATCGAGAAAATCTTTAATGTTATGGATTGTCCCCTTACAGAGAGAGTGAAGCTAGCCACCTTCATGCTGACAGCTGATGCTTACTTTTGGTGGGAAGGAGCACTTCGGAGGATAATTGATGGAGGCATACATTTGAATTGGGAGAACTTCAAGAGGGTCTTTCTTGAAAAATATTTTCCAGATGATGTAAGGAGTAGGAAGGAAATGGAATTTCTTGAACTAAAACAAGGAAACGATACAGTAGAGGTATATGCTGCAAAGTTTGATGCTTTGGTCCGCTACTGTACACACTATCATGGTGAAGGTGGGGAAAGGGCCAAATGCATAAAGTTTGTAAATGGTCTGCGTCCTGAAGTGAAAACAGCAATCAACTATCAGGAGATATATCATTTTCCCACTCTGGTTAATAAGTGCAGTATTTATGATCGTGACAACCGTGCTCGTGCTGCTTTCTATAAAGGAGCTGGAGGCCCTGCTCGTACAGTGAATTCTAATACTTCTGGTAGAAGTAAGCCTTATTCCAACCCTACAAGATTTCAAGGGAATATGACTACTAATAATAGAAGTAATTCCTTTACTAGAGGAACCACTGTAAATACTACTGGAAGTGTTGGAGGATCTACTTTTTCAGGGAGATGTGGGAAGTGTGGACGTGTTGGTCATAACAAGTCAGAATGTCGTGACAAGGAGATTACCTGTTTCAACTGTAGTGGTAAAGGACATATTAGCACTCAATGTTCTGAACCACCAAGAACACGTGTCGTTGGATCAGGATCGCAAACCGAACGACCAAAGACTGTAGGAAGAGTATTTGCTCTTAGTGGTGTTGAAGCTGCTCAGTCAGAAAATTTGATACAAGGTACTTGTTTCATAGCTGAGACTCCTTTTGTTGTACTATTTGATTCTGGTGCAACTCATTCCTTTATTTCCATCTCTTGTGTCCAAAAACTGAAATTGCCTGTGTCTTTGTTAAATTTTGATTTAGTTGTTGAAACCCCTACTAATGGTTCAGTAACTACATCCCTAGTGTGTTTAAAATGCCCTTTGACAATTTCTGATAAACAGTTTCTAGTTGACTTAATTTGTCTGCCTCTTAGTCAATTAGATGTAATCCTTGGTATGGATTGGCTATCTTCTCACCATGTTCTTTTAAATTGCTTTGATAAATCCATTTCATTTGGTGAATGTAAGAGTACGGAATTTCTTAGTGCTTCTAACATTAAAACTTGTTTAAAGGAAAATGAAAGGGTATACATGATCTTATCTTCATTAACAGTTGAGACTGAGAATAAGCTAGATGAGATTCCCTTAGTGAGAGAATTTCCAGAAGTATTTCCTAAGGATGTGTCTAGTTTACCACCTGAGAGAGAGATTGAGTTCAGTATAGACTTAGTGCCAGGTACCGCACCCATATCTATAGCACCCTATAGGATGTCTCCTAAAGAGTTAGTTGAGCTTAAGAAACAGATAGAGGAACTACAAGAGAAACAATTCATTAGGCCTAGTGTTTCACCTTGGGGAGCGCCTGTTCTATTGGTCAAGAAGAAAGATGGGAGCATGAGATTGTGCATAGATTATAGACAATTGAATAAGGTAACCATTAAGAATAAGTATCCATTGCCTAGAATAGATGACCTTATGGACCAGCTAGTTGGGGCTTGTGTGTTTAGTAAGATAGATTTGAGATCAGGTTATCACCAAATCCGAGTGAAATCCGAGGATATCCCAAAGACTGCTTTTAGGACCCGCTATGGGCACTATGAGTATTTAGTGATGCCTTTTGGTGTGACTAATGCACCTAGTGTTTTCATGGACTACATGAATAGGATCTTTCACCCTTACTTGGATAGATTTGTAGTGGTCTTCATAGATGATATCCTAGTGTATTCTAAGAATAGGGAGGAGCATGCTGAGCACCTTAGGATCGTTCTTCAAACCCTTAAGGAGAAACAGTTGTATGCTAAATTGGCAAAATGTGAATTTTGGTTGGAGAATGTAAATTTTCTAGGTCATGTGATATCCAAGGATGGGATAGCTGTAGATCCTTCTAAGGTAGAGGCGGTTCTTGAATGGAAAACACCTAAGTCAGTTTTTGAGATTAGGAGTTTTCTAGGACTAGCTGGGTATTATAGGAGATTTATAGAGGGTTTTTCTAAATTAGCTTTACCTTTGACCAAAATGACTAGGAAAAACCAACCTTTTGTGTGGGACTCTAAGTGTGAGGAGAGTTTTCAAGAACTTAAGAGAAGACTAACTAGTGCCCCTGTGTTAGTATTACCTGACCCTAGCAAGACTTTTGAGGTATTTTGTGATGCTTCCAAATCAGGTTTAGGTGGAGTACTTATGCAGGAGAGAAGGGTAGTAGCCTATGCGTCTAGACAACTTAAAACCCATGAGCAAAACTATCCTACCCATGATCTTGAGTTAGCTGCAATAGTATTTGTGCTTAAGTTGTGGAGACACTACTTGTTTGGATCTAGATTTGAGGTGTTTAGTGATCATAAAAGCCTTAAGTACTTGTTTGACCAAAAGGAATTAAATATGAGACAGAGAAGATGGTTAGAGTTTCTTAAGGATTATGACTTTCAGTTGAACTATCACCCAGGCAAAGCTAATGTGGTAGCTGACGCTTTGAGTAGGAAATCCTTGAGAATTTCTTCTTTAATGATGAGGGAATTGCACATGATTGAGGAATTTAGGGATATGAGTTTAGGGTGTGAACTAACCTCTAAAAGTATTAGGTTAGGAACCTTGAAGGTGACTAATAACTTGATAGATGAAATTAGAAAAGGTCAGAAGGTAGATCCTTTCCTATTGAGTCAAGTTGAGAAGTTAAATCAAGGTGTGGAAAGTGAATTTAAAATTGGAATAGATGGAGTATTGAGGTTTAGAGATAGGTTGTGTATTCCTAGTGTGCCTGAACTTAAGAGAGCAATTCTTGAAGAAGGACATAGGAGTAGCCTTAGTATTCATCCTGGATCCACTAAGATGTACCAAGACCTTAAGAAGATGTTTTGGTGGCCTAAGATGAAGAAGGAAGTGGAGGAATTTGTGTATGCCTGCCTAGTATGTCAAAAAGCTAAGGTAGAACACCAAAAACCTTCAGGTTTGATGCAACCTTTGGATGTGCCTGTATGGAAATGGGATAGCATCTCTATGGATTTCATAGTTGGATTACCTAAAACTACGAAAAACTTAGATGCTATATGGGTTATAGTAGATAGATTGACCAAGTCTGCCCATTTTATTCCCATTAACATTAGATACTCTTTGGAGAGATTAACCAAGTTGTACATAAGTGAGATTGTGAGATTACATGGGGTTCCTACTAGTATAGTTTCTGACAGAGATCCTAGGTTTACTTCTAGATTTTGGGACAGTTTACATGAGGCTCTAGGCACTAAGCTTAGATTGAGTTCAGCCTACCATCCCCAAACAGATGGCCAAACCGAAAGAACTATTCAATCTTTGGAAGACTTGTTGAGAGCTTGCATCTTAGAACATGGGGGTAGTTGGGATAGTTTCCTACCTTTGATAGAATTTACCTACAACAATAGCTACCATTCCAGTATTGGGATGGCACCCTATGAAGCTCTATATGGTAGGAGATGTAGAACACCCTTGTGTTGGGTAGAACCTGGAGAGAATGCTATCTTAGGACCTGAGATAGTTCAACAAACTACTGAACAAGTTAAGATGATCCAGGAGAGAATGAGAGCAGCTCAGAGTAGGCAGAAGAGTTACAGTGATAAGAGGAGAAAGGACCTTGAGTTTAATGAAGGTGATCATGTATTCCTTAAAGTTACTCCTTGGACAGGAGTAGGCAGAGCACTAAAATCGCGTAAGCTTACTCCACGTTTCATTGGTCCTTATCAAATCCTTAAAAGAATTGGTGAAGTAGCCTATCAAATTGCCTTACCCCCATCTCTTTCAAATCTTCATAATGTCTTTCATGTTTCCCAACTCAGAAAATATGTCCATGATCCTTCCCATATCATCGAGTCTGACAATGTTCAATTGAAAGATAATCTCACCTATGAAACAGTTCCTTTAAGAATTGATGATACGAGGGTGAAACAACTAAGAGGAAAGGAAATTCCTTTGGTTAAGGTCGTTTGGGGAGGACATTTTGAAGAAAGTGCTACTTGGGAGTTAGAAAGCAAGATGCGTGAAGATTATCCTTTTCTATTTTAGGAAAATTTCGGGGACGAAATTTCTTAAAGGAGGGGAGAAATGTAATATCCCAAAATTTTATTCAAATGAAAAGAGTTATTTATTATGTGAATAAGTATTTTATTCCCGTATTTTACTATTCATGTATATGTATTTTACTATTTATGTATACGTATTTTACTATTTATGTATACGTATTTTACTATTTATGTATACGTATTTATGAATAATATTTTACTATTCATATGAATAGTAATTTTGAAAAAACGTAAGCGCTTACGCAAAACTCAAATTATTTGGATGAATAGTATTTTACTATTCATGAATAGTAATTATATTATTATTTTAATGAATAGTGTTTTACTATGTATGCATAGTGAAAGGCTGCGTTTTCAGGGGCTGCGGACGTTTGAAGTTTCAAAATTATAATTAATTTGAATATAATAATGAATAGTGAATAGTGCATAGTAACTTATATTATTATTTTAATGAATAGTGCATAGTGCATAGTAACTTCAAAATTTCTATAAATAGGGGCCTAAGGATTTTGAAAATTCATAACTAGAGAGAAGAAAAGTTTAGAGAGAAGGAATTCTAGAGAAATAGAGAGAGAAAGTAAGAGAGAAGGTTCTGCCTAGGTTGTGAAAAGAGGAGGAGAATAGAGAAGATTCTGCTCTAGTTCCGGTTCCGGTTTAAGGAGAAAGAGAGGAGATTCTGCCCAAATTCCTATTTATCCAGGTAAGGGGGGAGTGGGAAACCTTGCTTGGGGGTGTAGAAATAATTGTTAAATAGTCTGTTTGTTGGATTGGCTCCCGATCCCTTGTCTGTTGTTTGATTATTTGAATATATATTATTACTGTGTTTTGTTTGTACTACTTGATTTTCTTGTTGCAGTAATTAATAATTATAATTAATGGATAACTTCACTTTTACTATTCTAAAATATTCATTGAATGGAAGACTAAGCCTCCTATTAACTTATAAATTAAGACTTATTATCTAAATGGAAGGCCGAGCCTCCTTATTTTCATTAAGCTTCCTATTTTACTTAAGGATATAATTATACCAGGAAATATAAATTATATGATCCCTAAAGACCTTTGAACTATTGGACCCTTGACTTAATGACCTTGGACTATTGAACTGTTGGACTGTTGGACAATGGACTATTGGACTATTGAACCTTTGGACTATGGGACTATTGAATTATTGGACCTTTGGACTATTGGATTAATAAAATATAATATAAGTATGAATTATGCTTATGATATGGTATATTATAGGAAATTCTGTAACATGTGAAATGTTAAGTTTATGATTGTATGACATGCATCATATGCATATATACTCCAGGTGTGCCGCTGAGGCCGCATACCCACGACTAACAAGGTGTGCCTTTGGGTCACCAATGATGTAACCAGGTGTTCCTTTGGGTCACCCACGATATGCTAACTAGGTGTGCCTTAGGGTCACCAATGATGATATGTGAACTTCCGTATGGCGCCACATGCATATATTTATGAGTTGAGTCTATGACATCATTGCATGATAAATAATTATTATATATGATAATGATTATGTGTGTGTGCTATTTAACTTTTATTTCTTCATCTACAACTGAGTGAGATGTTTCTCACTCCCTTGTTATTTTTTTTGTATATGTTTAAATTTATGTTGCAGGTGATCATCATCATGAGGATGTTGGTGATGAGGCCTAAAGGCTTCTTGGGGCATGCTCTGATAGGATGTGACATCGGGTTTAGCTAGGATTTCTCTTATGTCTTTATTGTTCTAAAAATATTTTCTTTTCTTGTGTAATTTAATAAATTATAAATTGATTCCTAACTAGGAGGCACTGCCACCTTTACTGGGATTAATTTATAATCTTTGTTTTATAATAACTTCTTGAGTTTAATATTTATGTGTATGAATTATGAATGTGCATCTTCTACCTTATGATACTTATTGTTTTATATCATTCTATGAAAATCTTTTATAAATATAGTTTATGTTTATTAATGATGTTGGGGTAGAGGGTGTCACATCAACAAAACTCTGTAATAGAAAGAAAGCAAAATCTTGGTAGATCTTTATTGTTTCAATTTGGTGTTCCTACAAGTTGTTAGGGAGACTGTATCAAAACAATATTATTTTTAATAAATAGACTTCCAAGTCCTATTTTAAATAACGAATTCCCTTTTAAGCTTTTGTTTAATAAAGTAACTAACTATTCTAATTTTAGGGTCTTTCGTTGTCTCTCCTATGCTCCTACCCTTCCTTCAACTAGACACAAATTCTCACCAAGAGTCACTACCACATTCTTTCTTGGATACCTTACATAATAGAAAGGTTATAAAGTGATGGATATTGATACTAAGAAAGTGTTTATGTCCAGGATGTAAAATTTTATGAATAAATATTCCTTTTCAAACAAAATACTATCTCTGATTTACCTAAAAAAAATTTTCAAAAATAATGCATCCTATTGTCATCACCACTGATGACATAACTCCTGTTGAATCAAACTATCCTACACAACAGAATATACCTATTATGGAACTTTCTCCTGATCATCCACCAAATAATTATTTACATCCTACTACTATGTCTCAAGAGCCTGAAACACAAGCCATTCATCCATCCAATTATGATTTTATACCTCAAAATATCAATCTTGAAAGAATTTCTAGAATTTCTCAACCTCCATCATACTTACAGGACTACCATCATTATGAACTTCCTTATGCTAATTCAAAATTACTTGTCTTATAATAAGTTTTCTTCAGCATACACAAATTTCATATGCCAAGTAACTTTTGAGATTGAACCACGTAATTATGATCAGGCTGTTGGAATCAAACATTAGCAAGATGTTATGAATGATGAGCTTCAAGCTATGGGTCAAAATCAAACTTGGTCCATAGTTTCTCTACCTATAGGGAAGACACCTATCAGTTGTAGATGGATATATAAGATTAAACATAAACTTGATGGCACTGTTGAGAAGTACAAAGCTAGACTGGTTGCTAGAAGATTCTCACAACAACCAGGTCTTGATTTTGTAGAGACTTTTTACCCTATGGTGAAAATCACAATTGTTCGGGTTCTTCTTTCACTATCTGCTATTAATAATTGGCACCTTGCACAATTAGACATAAATAATGCATTTTTGAATGGACAGCTTACAAAAGACATCTACATGAAGATCCCCTCAAGGATACTCTATTTTAGAAGTTAACTCATCCAAGAAACCTATAATTTGCAAGCTTCACAAGTCCATTTATGGACTAAGACAAACATTAAGATAATGACATGACACTTTGAAGAAGACATTAGCATCACATTGTTCATATATGTTCAAATATATAGTCAACAAAATGAAACCAACACAGTGGCATACATCTTAACTCCAAATGGTGTCTCACTTCACCATAATAGCACTAGCATTAGCGTCTGGGCATTCTAGAACGTGTTAGTTGCCTCCGTGAAAGTTAGGAGAATGAACACTGCAATGGCATCTTGTAGCCTTTACGTGTTAGGGAGAAAACAAACATTTCTCTAATATAAAAAATAAAATTAATACAAAATTTAATTATTTTTTCAACTAATGTTAATTTTCACCGTGTTCATTATTTTTTAAAGTATATTTAACCATGTGAACCATCTTCCAGATAATTTATCTTGATTTATTTATTTTATATGTCCACTGCAAATTTTGTCTAATACTTTTTCTGTTTCTTTTTATTTGTTAAATTTTTAATAAAATTTTGTTTCTATTTATTTATTATTTTTAAATTTCAAAACAACATGAATTGATATGTTATTAATTATTCTCTAACATGAGATTTAACTTTTAATTAATTTACTATGACAATGTATTAATTATAAAATAAAAATGAAAGAGGATATAATGAAAAATATTAAAATCATTTTATGACAAAATGTTATTTTCAAATTTCAAAACAACATGAATTGATATGTTATTAATTATTCTCTTACATGAGATTTAATGGTATTCAACAAGGGAGATTTTCTATTGTATTAGAAATAAAATGATGATTATAATTGGATATTTGATCAAAATGAGACAAAATCTACTGGTGGTTATGTCACGATACTTGGTTGTGGTGCAAATATTTTGAGATCAACCAATTAAATAATTGTTGAGTTAGATTTTATTTCTCTTAATATGGTTGATTATGAGGCTGAGTGATTGAAAAATATCTTAGTAAATATTCCATTGGGAATATAACATTGAAAATAATGTGGTAAAGTAATTGTGTATATAAAATGATTAATTTAGTAATCATGTGAAGTCAATAATAGATTCAACTGATCCTATAACTTAAATCCCTAAGAAAGATATTGTTATATTAAACATCGAGGGGGATGAGACTTTATTAAGCCACTTGAAAACAAATAAGTGATGGTAACCTAACCTTTGTGATTGGAGATCCCATGAATAAGGTTCATATAAGTAAACACAAATCATTTATTAGTTTTGCTAGCATTAAATTTATTTAAATCAATTTTATATTTTTTTTTGTTTTTATAGTTAAGCTTTATGAGGTTATGAGAAAACTTGAAAACTTATAAAACTTTTAATGATTTTCATATCCCTTATGGGTGGTGTATGATTTGTGGCATACACATGATGAAATCACCTATATGAGTGTCAGGTGAGGCCGTTTGTATAAGATTTTGGGGAGATCTCTAGAGCGCTCATGAATATCAGGCACGCACATGGCCTATTAATGCACAACAACGATAACAACAAGAATTGTGGGGGTGTAATGTGATTGGTAGACCTCTAACATACGTCAAGTGTCTTTGGTTCATATAGCTTGCTATACCAATTATATTGTATGTTAAGTTCTATCAGTCTAAGTTTGGTTCATATAGCTTGCTACATTAGGTCCGACCCATTATATCCAAGAGAATGAGGACCCATGAAATTCTTTTGTTTTCTTAAAACCTTTTTTTAACCTTTTTGAAATATGTGGGGGATTGTTGTATTTTTGAGTGATATTTCAAAAAGATTAATATGTTTATTTAATTAGAAAAAAATATTTTAAATTAACTTTGTTTTATTAAATAAATATTTTAATTAGATTTTGTCTTGTTGACTTGGTCTTTTAGACTAAGTCTTGTTTTATATTTTGATTTGGTCTTCAAGAGATAAATATATCTTATCCTATGACTTGGTCAAAGGTAATTTTGAGAAACAATTTTTCTTCATTATAAATATAACATATAGAAGGATTTCAGAGGGTGTTCTCACACACATCTTCTCTTGATTATATTATGATTCTCATGAGTTATTCTCACTTGAAAAGCTTGTTAGTTCTATTACCTCAATTATTAATTAAGAAAAACCTATTTTATTCTGGGGTACTTGCACATCATGCAAATAAGTCCTTAAGGATAGTGCTATCACATGTATCATATTATTGTTAATTTTGTGATTGTATAATTTTCATATGAAAAAGAGAACTCTTGTTTGTGATGGATGTGAAGATGGACAATAATTTTATAATAGTGTGTTGAGGAGTTGATGTTGGGAATGCTATAAGCATTAGAAGATGTTGATTGACTTAGGAATAAAGGAGAGGATGTTGTTTCAAAAGTTAAATATCCCATGACAAAAATATTATTATGGCCCTTTAAGAGGCCAATAATTGAAAACCCTCGAGTAGGTGTTATCTCTTAGAATGGATTTATTGAGTTTCCTCTAGGTTCTTAATCAATGTTAGAGTAAGGTATGCAGTCGAGGATCACAATCGTTAACAAATTACTAGAAAGATTGTGTGGTACCTCAAGGATAGTTAGAGGACTAATTCCACAAATGACTTGGTAATGCATGTCAAGGTCGTGGTACGCATATACCCCATTATACTAGTTCTAACGGTGGAAGTTATGAAATCAGAGGTGATAAGGCATTAAAATGATCTAGCAGTAGGATCAGAAGATATGGATTGGTATCCCAACTTAGTTGTTGATCTAGTGTACGTGTAAGACATGAAAACAATAAGGTTGGTTCGATAGGATCAAGCCACTTTGGTTGTTTAGTTATTATAAGAGATCTCCGTAGGTAAATATGTGACAATGCATTAATTGAGGTGTATGCATATGATGTGGTGTGATTGATATTGTTCATATGCTTGATTGAGTATGTTGTTGAATGACATTGAGGTGATAATGTGTGAATGTTAGTATGTGTTGAATCATCTATTCATTTTGAAGTGTTTAATGCCATGATTGAAGGTGATCTTATTGTATGGTGTGCATGCTGAGATGATTGATAATATAGATGTTTTACTTCTATACTTTTATATTTGTTATTTGTTTTTGAACTCTAGCTTAACCTTGCCTATTTCTTTGTGGTTGGACTATAATGATTATACTTGGTATGTGAGTAGAGTCAAGATAGGCCTAAGGAGATGTGTAGTCAAGGGTCATTAAGCAGATGACAATGTAGTTGGTTGTTTTGGTTGCTACTCTCATGTAGCTATTGTATAGATGTTGTTTGACCAACAACCTAAAATTACTTTTTAGAAGTTTTGGGATTATATACATACATACATACATACATACATACATACATATATATATATATATATATATATATATGAAGAGGGATCTATTTATTCGAGGAGTATGTCTACTTAGACTTACTCCGTTCAATAACTCATGCTCTATATTAAATCTCAACAATCCAACCATTGAATTTAAAGTTCTTAATGCATAGATCAAATCTGTAAATTTTAAAAAATTTGAAAACTATTTGATAATTCGTTTCATTAATTCAAATTGATGGATAACATGTTTTTATGATTATCCGTCAATTTTAATTAATGAAACCAAGTATCAAATGGTTTTCAAATTTTTTAAAATTTTGCGAATTTGATCTGTATATTAAGAACTTTAAATTCAACGGTTGGATCGTTGAGATTTGATATAGAACATGAGGAATTGTTAATCTTTGATGAAACAAAAGCAATATATTGAAGTTGCAATACGTAAGCAGTTTGATCAAACTAAAAAGGAATATCGAATTCATTTTAGTGTAATAGTTGATTGCATTCGATTCTTATTATGCCAAGGATTAACTTTCCGTGGTAATGATGAGTTAATGTCATCAAGTAATAAGGAAAATTTTCTTGAACTTTTAGATTTTCTTGCTGACCACAATGAAGTTATTCATAAAGTGATAAAAAATGCTCGTGAAAATCTTAAGTTGATAGCTCTTACAATACAAAAAAATATTGTTAGATCTGCTGCTAGTGAAACTACTAAAGCTATACTTGAGGATCTAGGAAGTAATTTTGTTATTTTGATTGATGAATCTCGCGATATCTCAATGAAAGAGCAAATGGTTGTGGTTTTACGTTATGTTAATAAAAAAGGACAAGTTATAGAGCATTTTCTTGGTCTTGTTCATATTTCTAATACTAATGCTTTATCATTAAAAATAGCTTTGGATTCATTGTTTTCAAAATATGGATTAAGTTTATTAAGGTTTCATGGACAAGGATATGATGGAGCAAGTAATATGCAAGGTGAATTTAATGGTCTCAAGAGCTTGATATTAAAAGAGAATTGTTTCTCATTTTATATTCATTGTTTTGCCCATCAACTTCAATTAGCTCTTGTTATAGTGGCAAAAAAACATGTTGGAGCTACATTATTTTTTAACTTGGTTGCTAATTTTTCTAATGTTGTTGGAGCATCATGTAAACGTCGAGATATTCTTTGAGAAAGTCAAATTGCAAAGGTGAAAGAAGCATTGCAAAAAAGAGAAATCTCTAGTGGACGTGGCTTGAATCAAGAAACTACAATCAAGAAGGCGAGAGATACTAGATGGAGCTCACATTATGATACATTACTTAGTCTACTTTCCTTTTTCCCTTCCATGATTGATGTGCTTGAAATAGTTGAGGAAGATGGCATAAGTTTAGCGCAAAAAGGTTAAGCATGCGCTTTATTAAATTCTATGCAAACTTTTGAATTTGTTTTCACCTTGCACTTGATGAAAAATATTTTAGGTATTACTCATGAGTTATCTCAAGCATTGCAAAGAAGTGAGCAAGATATTGTAAATGCTATGAAATTAGTTTTAGTGTCCAAACAAAGGTTATAAGCAATGAGAGATGATGGTTGGTCTTCTTTGCTCAATAATGCTTCATCATTTTGTGAAAAAAATAACATTGTGGTTCTAAATATGAATGACACTTTTCAAATACAAGGAAGGTCAAGGTGTAGGGTAGAGCAAGTTTCTAATCTACATCATTTTCAAGTTGAATTATTTTTTCAAGTGATTGATCAACAACTTCAAGAGTTAAACAATCATTTCACAGAAGAAAATATTGAGTTGCTTCTTTGTGTAGCATGTTTAAATCCAAGAGATTGATTTTTTGCATTTGACAAGAAGAAGTTGATTCGTTTTGCTCAATTTTATTCTTCTGAATTTTCTCCGGTTGAACTTTTGGCATTAGATAACCAACTTGAAAATTATTTCATAGATGTTTATGAAGTTTGTGGAGACAAGAAAACATGTTGTATATCCATCGGTATATTTGCTTTTAGAGCTAGCCTTGATACTACCAGTGGCAACTGCATCAGTTGAAAGATCTTTTTCTACTATAAATATCATCAAGAATTGGATGCGAAATCGTATGGGAGATAAATGGTTAAATGATTGGTTAGTTACTTATATAAAGAGAGATGTTTTTGATAGTATTGAAAATGAGCAAATCATTCAATGTTTTCAAATTATGAAAACTCATAGAGAACAATTATGATATGTGTTTGCCTTTATAAATTTTTTTTTATATTTTGACAAATTTATGCATTTAAATATTATCCCATTACCTAAAATTTCTAGATTCGTCACTAGTAACCTAAACTCTCTAGTTGAGCCACGCTCAACGTGAGGCTCATGCTTAGCCTGAGGGTCACAAACATCACTTCTTGCTCTTTACCACCTTGACACTCAGTGCCAGAATTACCACTTAGCGTGGTTTCTACGATTAAAACTTTAAAATCTGTGATTTTCGCATTTTGCATCCAAATCATCAATCTCTTCAAACAATCAATAAAAGTGTTCTAAATCATGCAATAAACATTAAAAATGATACAATTTACTCAAACAATTACATCCTCAAACAATCCCCTCATACAACTATCAATATTGCATTTCCTTAGGGTTTCCCACAAGAACCCATGGGAACACCAAAATTTGCAATTACAAACTAAACACAAATACTACTCATACATACATACTAATTACATCAATTAGAATATTGAAGGAGAAATAGACAAGAAAAAGACACATGGATTTGGGAAAAATCCCTCACACATAGACATACAAAAGAGATGACTGGGGTCAATTTCACTACCCAACATATATTTTCATACCCAGAGCAAGGTTTCTCACTTTCTTTTATCTTGATGAGCAGAAGAAGATGGGTGGTTGACTCCGGGGTGGTTTCCTCCTCCTTCGGATTCTCTGAGCTTTGAAGCATAAACGCGTACGAGAAAATAAGCCTAAAAAATGTAAAAATAAGAAATATGATTAGTTCTCCTTTCTTTTTAAAACTTAATCTCTTTTTAACCCTTTAGTTAAAAATGTCAACCATAGTTATCCCAAAAATCCCTTCCCTCATTTAATAAATAATTAAATAATATAACCTTTAATTATAAAATCTCTCAATATATTCATATATAAATAATTACAAAAACCAACATATTTAATTATCACAAAGTACAACTAATATTTAATAAAATAATTATTAATCAGCTCTCTTTAATAAAATAAAAATACCTAAAATATTAATAAAATCATTATATTATATTTTATGAAAACGGGGTGTTATAATTAATTATCATAATTATTATCACGATTATTGTCACTAACATCGTCACTACCTCCACAATCTTCACAATGTTATCACCAATGGTATTGCACCAATGATATTGTGACAATGATGATAGGTACAACAATGACAACAATAATATTGATGATAATAAGGATAATGATGCAACAATGGTGATTTAAATTGAAATTAATGATTATGTATTGTTATTGTAAAATCTTTTATATTATAATAGTACGACCATAACGACAATAATATTGATGGTAATAAAGATAATATACAATAATAGTAATTTAAATTGAAGTTAATGATTATATATTGCTATTGTAAAATCTTTTATATTATTAACTAATAAAAAATATTTTTAATATAACTTGTAATAAGATAATTACTATAAATATCAACAGATTTTAAATTACTATAAATTTATAATTAAATATAGTGTAAATCGATCCATAATCTATTTACTCACTTAATTGCCCAACTCAGATTTTGGTATTTTATAATTTACAAGTATAATTTAATAATCCTAAATAGATGTTTCATTTCATATTATCCATAAATGATTTGGATTATTAATTTTATAATTTATCCATAAAATAAGTGGCAGTGGCATGTAAGCAAGTTGTAAACGCGGTTTTGTTGTTGGGGCATCGCCGCATCTTTAAAGCAGGTCTCTTTCGACAGTTAGACAATCATACAAACATTTGTTTTCAGTTTTGTTCTTCGTTGTCTATTGATGGAGACTCCTTGTTCGAAGATAAGTCATGTAATTGTTATAAATAAGTAATTAATATGTAGAAAAAACATTTGGTGAAAATACTTCCTTTAATTCTATTAACAAGAATAAAAAACTGATAGATTATTATTATTTTAGTTAAAAAAGCTAATAGATTATTTATTTATGCATTAGTATAACTAGTTGTTTAAAATTAAATTTAAAATAATATTAAAATAATTTCTCTTAAGATTGGTAGGATTTTTTCATTAGGGGTATTAAATCGGTCATTGATAACCGATTTATATCCGAAGAGATAGAAAATTTGAAATTATTGTAACTACCTTCTAAATCAATTGAAAAAAAAAATCGGAGGTAAAAGACTTATCAATAATCAGTCGGATTATTTTAATTTTGCATGGTTATTTCTCATTCAATGTTAGAGATTTTGTATCAAAATATCTAGAGATTGAAGATTATAGAATCCTCTTTTATAGATTGCAGATTATTTTAATTTTGCATGTATGCATGAAATCGATCACATCATCACACTACATAAATGTGCATCACATTATTAGACCTTTGTTTAGGTTTTACCTAACTAGACTTTTGTCTAGACTTCTCACATGGCCAAACACAATCTTAAATTTTATACTATTAAGCAATGTTTTTAAAATTACACTGGTCATTGGATCACTCAAGACATTGATTTAATATTCAATAATTTAATCGTAATTAAATGAGTAATAGTAAAATACTAATATTTAAATAATACATAAAATAATATTATGATATAAAAATTATAAATTAATATAAATGATTAAATTATATCTTTATAAGAAAATTATTAAAATAAAATAGCATAATTTATTATTTTATTAAATACAATTATTTATTTATCATAAAAATATTTTAAAATTTTTAGAAAAATGCTTTTTTTTTTTTAAATATCGATTCAATCCGATTCTTAGACTGATTTTTTTTTATACCAATTTTGAGCCGGTTCATCCGATTTTTGACCAATTCTTTTATACATTAGTTTTATGGTTCTTCTAAACCAATAAACTGGTCAGTTCAATTTGATTCTAACAACATAGTCACTAAGTCACCACTTAGACTTACTCATATCACACTCATAATTCACGGAATAAGATCTCAAACAAAATATCTCAAAAGTACAAATAACTAATTGCACAACATCTCAAGCACATAATTTCACACATTCATCATAACTCATCCACTCCCATTTTCTCTCTATTAACTATTGATATAAGTAGTTCAAACCATTCTCAAAATTAATCACTTAAAGGATAAAATAACTAACCATTACAATTTCTTAGCCGTTATTTATTATTTTAAGCTTCTATGACCTCATGTGATTTAAACATGATATCTAGAGTTATACATATGCAATCAAGTTAATCTTTATTTTGTTGGAAAGCTAAGGAAATTTGTATACAACTCTTATGTTAACCTCCATTTCTAGTTTTATCAACTACTATGCTTAAAATTACAAAAACTGTAACATTTTTGCCCAATATTGACAACTCAACTTGTGATACTAAAATGACCATAACTTGAGTTCTATACCTTAATTTTGGTTTATTCCAACGAAATTTAAAAGCTAACATCTAGGGTTATAACTTTTATGAGGACCACAAAAGAAAAATTTGCGAGTTAATCACTCAAGCAAGGCATTATTTCGCTTAAGTGAGACACTCAATTCGCTTAAGTGAGTTAGTTTCACTTAAGCGAGTTTCTACTTGAGATTCATTTTAATGAGTCTAAAGTTGCTTAAACAATCCATGATTGTCCAAATCGTGATACTCTACAATTTTTGGGTTTCTAACCTTCCACCAAACCATTTCTTAATAATTTCAATCCAAAATCAATCAATGAAACACTCTCAAATCACCCTTAGAACACTTATATATCTTGAATTTGCACTTAAGCACCCACATCACACAAAATTCCCAATTCACTCACACAAACCCTAATTCTTAAAAGAGACAAACATATAATAAATTTACAAATCAACGCATCAACCACCAAATTCACCATCATACAACAACACTAATTAAACTAAAACAACAAATTAAAAGTATAGAACAAGAAATCTCGAGAAGTTTAGGATTTTCCTCACTACCCATAATTCTGATATATTCCACACATAAAGATAATCACAATCTCTTTGTTACCTCAAATGACAATAACAAGACCTTTCAAAACGTGATTCATTGATTAATTTGATTATTATTTCCCTTGCTCCTTTACTGAGAGCTCCTTTACCAATAGCACTTCAAGAATTCTCTCAAGTGTTAGAAGAATCTAGAACTTGAAAACTAACCCATGAGCCAACTCTTGTACCCTTGGTTTGTTAATAATTAGGTTAGGCTTTGGGTTGCGCCTCTAAAGCCCAAACCTTTCGCTAAACCCACTAAGCCAACACACTAAACTCGTAACATATTTATTATTATTATTATTATTACTACTACTACTACTATTCTAAAAATCCTTTATTTATTTTTAAATCCCAATTAAGAAAATTAATTAAACAAATCAAATAAAATATATATTAAACAACAATTATTATAATTTTGAAAAATAGGGTGTTACAACTTTGTCAACCCAAACTGGGTAAGGCTTTTAGTAATTAGCCTATCAATTGGCTTCAATTGAACCCTAGCTAAAGTGTTTCGCGATAGCCTTTGCTATCAAATTAGGGTCGATTAGGGATGAAGTCATAAGCTTAGAGTTAATCCATATTAGAAGTGGATTTCTTAGGGTAGTTGTGGCACATGTCTACATGACAATTCCTTGGACAACATAATGGAACTATAGGGCTCAAAAGTAGCTAGGGCTTAAAGGTAGGCAGATGATTCAAATAAGGCTTTAGGAATCTGTTGAACAACATAATGGAACCATAGGGTCAACAACTATGGTTTGTCCCGACAATGGTTATGACAATGAATGGTAAGGTTGGTTCCTATGCATAAACATTCTTGATGCTTCATGTTGGGAACCCTATGGTCCTTTTCCTAGGCTTTTTGTATCGCATTCTTCACCATGGGATTAACAATGTCTCCCAACTGTCAAGAAACAAGATACATGATGCCATCTACAACCATCTCTATCTGCTGTTGTATGAATGACTATGAGGCAACCAACCTAGGCTCTACAACAGGTATAAAGGACACATGTTCCCTCTTTCCAGTTACCTCTTCTTCCAAAAAAAAAAAAAACACATTGTGGCTATAGCAATTGTGGTTGGGGTCATGCATGGTGCACTTTCCACGACAATGGCTCCCACAATAGTTGCACTTGAGGCTACTTTAGGCTAAATGCTTGCAATTTTCTTAGGCAAGGTTGTTGAGTCCATAATTGAAATGTTGTGATACAATTGCATACGCAAGGATGATTAGGTGGAAATGATGGGAAACCCCCCCCCCCCCTTCACACAATAGAATTACAGATGTCTAAGATCTTAAATAGAACACATGCTAGGGTTTTATTTCTTGGCTCTTCATATAGAGCTAAACTGTAATATAATATTTAACTATTATAATCATCCCAATTTTAAAAAGAAAAATTCCTAAAAGAAATTAAAATAAAATGATAAAATCTATAAATCTAAATAATAGCCTAATCATTTCAAATTTCTATAATAATAATTTCTCTTGAATCTCCATGCACTACATCTATTTTGAAATTTGAATTATTCTCCAACAGGAAGTAATGAATACCTTGACTTAGAAGCAACTAGAATCTCAGCTAGCATGTCAATTTTATGTTTGGTGGGGACTTTGCTAGGATCAATGTGAGAACGATAATAACTACCAATGAATGATTCCTTTAGGCAATTAACTTATAAGGAAAGGACTTTGTTCCCTAAAATGAGTTTCTAGTTCGCTAAAAAGAGCTTCGTTGTAGTAATGAGGTTGCTAAGTTACACTACTCCTAGAAATTTTATAAGTAAATGGCTAGAAATTTAATGAAAAATCGCAAACAAAACAATAATGAAAGTCAATAAAAGTGCAACTTTTTTACAGCCAAAAAAGATAAGTTTCATTCATTACTTGCTTCGAAAGGGTAATACAACTAGTTAAGTTCTTTTGCTTCTATTAACTAGGACTTGTGATCAATTTTGATTTCTCGTGTTTTATATCCTTTCATATAGATTTACAGAACTAATGATAAGATAAATGACCTGTAATCCTATTAAAATTCTTCAAATAAATCATGATTTTGATATTGTATGGAGTTGTAACTTATCTTAATTTAAGTTTTTTGTTACCAAAAAGATTAAAAGACTCTGTCATTAGTAGCATTAATTATGGTATTTCATGAAGTTATAACTTATCCTAATCTAAATTTTTGTTAAAAGAAATTAAAATTTCATTCATTAGTAGCAATCATGGACATCAATGAATTCAAATTTATAACTGTTTGAGATTTAGCTCTTTCACACATTACCCTAAAATCTAGGAGATAATGATTCATGCATTATCTTCTAACTTTCACGTTTCTACCTGGAGAGGTGACACGTTTCTGCGTTAGAGAGGTGACATGTTTGATGACTCTCTTGCGTTAAGCATTCGCCAACTGTTAGGAAAGCCACATGAAAAATCAACAATCAGAGTCAGGCATTGAGGGGACACGAAGTTCATGCCTACGTCAGAAACGGCAATCGAATGGTTTGAGAGCGTGATATGTTGTTATATTAATTGGTGATTAGAGCTATGATGCAGGTTCTAGCTGGGGTAGATACATAGAAACGTCTTGGTTGGAGACTACAGCTAGTGCCTAGTGGGCTGAACTTAATTAACATGTATGACTAAACCTAGGTCGTGCGTAACAACTCTTCATTAAAATGTGTCACAACGATGTAAAATTATTTTTGTCCATGAGAACGTGCTGAAACATGGTGAAACATTGGTTCTTATGCTGCGTCTGAAAAATAGACCCTCCCACGCTTTTTTTGTCTAATTGTAATTTGCAACGAAGACAAGCAAGCATGGGTCTCTCTGAGTTTTTATTTTTTATTTTTTTTATTTATTTATCGTTTTTTTTTTAATTTCTTGTATATGTACGTGCATCCAGCAAAGGAAACGGGGACGGTGAACATTTTCTTTGGTGGGTCACATTAAGAGGAAGAACATTGCCATCCATGAAGATTTTAAAGCGTGGGAGTTCTCAAATATGGCAAAATTGGTTCGGCAGAAACTATTTTAGTCACTGTAGGTGGCTACAAAGGACAAGAGCCCCTCCAGATTTGTTTACATCAGAGAGTGACATGCACATTGATTGCTAATTGTATACAAAAGTATTGACAACACCGTGGCTAGTACTGTATTTTTCATCAAATTAACTCTTTTATGAATTAAAATTAAAGTAAGTCTAATTGTTTTTTTATACACTTACGTATTTACTAAATTAAATTAGTAAATTGTTGATGTATCAAAAAATCTGATTTACTTTTATGGTCGGCTTCGTAGCAACAAAAAAGGAAAGAGGAGAAAATACAATCTACACAAAATTCATTTAATAAAAAAAAAAAAAGTTTGTGATAAAGAGAGTACGTATATGGTTAGTGTTTGTCACTTGCATAGTCACCGCCGACACTGCCACAAATTAAACACTCCCATCGTTCTCTCTTCTGTGTTGTGTAATCCCTCCCTTTTACCACCTTATTACATCATCACTTATGAAACCAAGGTTGACTCTCAACTCACAAGGCTCACCTCGCAACCCTCTTAAATTCGGATAAAATCATATTCAAAGAAACCGCGGCATCATAAATTTCACACATACCCACATTTCATAAATGAAACAAAAGTATGAGTAGTATTTTGTGGAGAGGGGTGTTTTTTCGGGTACTTTTCCACACCTGCACCATACTCGTTAATTTGCCTTAAATTCCCTCACCTGCCAAGCTAACCATTACGTTCAACAATTTATTTATTTATTCCCCTCATCCCTCTCTTCAAAAACGCAAGTTCCCTCAGCGTACGTACGTGTAACCCCGTTGAGTTCTTCCAATGGCTCTGTCTTCAACGAAAGCAACACCCACTATCACACTCATGTTTTTGCTTGTGCTGTCACCCACCCTGTGTACCCCACTGGGTGAGACTAACACCGCGGGATTCGAGCTGCTTAAGGTTTCACCCTCGGAGTTCGCAGGTACAGTGAGAACCGTCGTTGATGTGTTGCAAGATGTTACCTCTATTCTCTCCGAGTTCGGCTCTGCCTTCGGCGATTCGCGTCTTTCTAACGCCGTTTCGGATTGTCTCGATTTGCTCGACTTGTCCTCCGATGAACTCGATTGGTCTGTCTCCGCTACACAGACTCCCAAAGGTACTACCGTTTTATAGTATTTTACATTAAATATATTAGTCATATAAACGTCAAATTACTAAGTACTAACCCATATTTAAAATTGTATAAAGATTTTATTTTTGGATAGCAGTTTTTTTATTAATAAAAATAATTATGTGTATATAAATTCATGTTCATCTCTTATTTGAATGATGTGGGATTTTACATGCGTATGATAAAAAAATATATTAGAAATTATAATATATGGTTGCAGGGAAACATAACAGCACAGGGAACCTGAGTTCGGATTTAAGGACATGGCTAAGTGCGGCGCTTGCGAACCAAGACACGTGCATGGATGGGTTGGAAGGCACGAACGGCATGGTGAAGGGCTTAGTGTCCAGTGGGCTGGGCCAAGTGATGACCCTGCTCCAACAACTCCTAACACAGGTGAACCCTGTTTCGGATTTCTCTTCCACGCAGGGCCAATTCCCCACGTGGGTTAAACCAGGGGACAGGAAGCTGCTTCAGGCGAATGGGGTCCACGCCGATGCGGTGGTGGCTACCGACGGGACCGGTAACTTCACCAAGATCAAGGATGCGGTGCTGGCCGCGCCTAACTACAGCATGAGGCGCTTTGTCATATACGTGAAGAAGGGGGTTTACCATGAGAACGTGGAGATCAAGAAGAAGAAGTGGAACCTCATGATGCTCGGTGATGGCATGGATGCAACCGTTGTTTCCGGTAACCGGAGCTTCGTCGACGGTTGGACCACGTTCCGCTCAGCTACCTTTGGTAAGAACGCTACTCTCTGTACACTTTTTCTTTTCTTTTCTTCTTCTTGATGTTGGTTTGATTTTGGGCCCGGTTTTTCTGTTGTCAACTTGTCATGTCATATTGAAGTGTACTACTAGTGTAGTACTATTACAACTAAAAATAATAAGTGATTCTTAATTACTGATAATGATAAATTAAAATATTAATCAAAATTTATATAGATTTAGAATATTAAAATATTACCATTTTTTTAATACATTCGCTATAAACTTGAAATCGGTCAATTTAATTCCTGAAATGACACCACCTTAGGGATCTTTCTTAGTTTTTCTTAAGTTTGATTTTTTTATTATATATATTTACGTAAAAGTTGATTTTGATAATAAAAATAAAATACTAATTAAACTTGTCTTTATAAAAAACTAAGTAATATAAAAAATATGTTATGAAACTGTTTAGATGATGTATTTATTTGGATGATTAATATGTGATGAATATTTTAACAATGTAATATAATGACTCATTAATCTTGCCATGAATAAATTGACAGATTTCTATAATCTGGTGAAATTTTTTGTCGAACATGTGTGAGGGAGACCTATAAAGTTGACTGATGTTTTGTCTATGCCCGAGGTTGGGTAGTGTCTACGGCTACCCTCATGATACATGTATGCTCACATAATTTAAACAAGCTGAATGTGAAACCTAACACTAAACAGAGGAAAAAAAGTGTTGAAATTTTAATGATAAATATATTCTTTTATTTTCACTTGGATTAAATAAATAAATACATCATTCTCTCTCTATATTTCCTGTCGTTGAAACCCAACGCGATGAAATAAATGCAATTGCCTAGCAACGTTAACTGGGAACTGATAGTCACTAACATTTGTGGCAAGGAAGCACTTATTATTTAAATGTTACCACTCCCCACGTAACATAATGCATGTATGCAACCCACTGAGAGCACTGATATGAAAATAAATGACCATGTGCAGCAATTATTATATTGATAACATCAAAAATACTTGTCTTCTTCAACGGCCGAAATCTCTGACCCAATTCAAAAAGAAAAGGAAAAAACATGTTTTATTAATTTACGTAATAATTACGTTGTTTCATGTGCAGCTGTGAGTGGCAGAGGATTCATAGCACGAGACATAACCTTCCAGAACACCGCAGGCCCAGAGAAGCACCAAGCGGTAGCACTAAGATCAGACTCAGACCTTTCTGTGTTCTACCGATGTGGGATTTCGGGTTACCAAGACAGCCTCTACACTCACACCATGCGCCAATTCTACAGAGAGTGCAAAATCAGTGGCACCGTGGATTTCATTTTCGGTGACGCCACTGCACTTTTCCAAAACTGCCACATAGTGGCCAAAAAAGGGTTACCAAATCAGAAGAACACGATCACAGCACACGGGAGAAAAGACCCTGAGGAACCAACGGGTTTCTCCATCCAATTTTGCAACATTTCTGCTGATTCTGACCTTGTAAAATCGGTTAACTCCACTCACACGTACCTTGGAAGACCGTGGAAGCCATATTCTAGAACAATTTTCATGCAATCTTATATTAGTGATGTGTTGAGGCCTGAAGGGTGGTTGGAGTGGAATGGGGACTTGGGCTTGGACACGTTGTACTATGCAGAGTACATGAATTATGGGCCTGGTGCTGGGCTTTCTGATCGTGTGAAATGGCCCGGGTACCATGTGATGAATGATTCTAGCCAGGCTAGTAATTTCACGGTGACACAATTTATTGAGGGGAATCTTTGGTTACCTTCTACGGGTGTAACGTTCACTGCTGGATTGGGCGTGTGAAATTAATTAAACATGGCCAAATCTTGCATGTGCTTGTTGTACTTTGCTTATTCTGTTGTGGTTGTTTTAGAGCAAAGGGGACAAAATGAAATGTAAAAAATGTGGTGGGTAGGTGTTTGATTTCATTAATTTGTACTCTGGATATTTAAGAATTAATTCCCTATTTTTATCTTTGGTGTCGGAAGTGGGTGTTCCTTATTATGGTGCTGCATTGAACAAGTTTAAAGGATTTCCTTGTGCATCGTTTTGTACAAGGAAAATGTTTGGCAGATACTTCTTGTGGATTGGTTTGTATATGGAAAATGTTAGAAATTTAGAAAAAAAAATATAAAAAGTAAAAATGTTGTATAATGAGTGATGTATAAGCAGTAAGGTTTTCTCTTTTGGTCAATTAAGTGAATAAAACTTGTTATGGCATTATCTTCACACATCAATTGATATATACATCTTGTGATTAAGTGGTTGTTTGAGATAGGTATTCTCATGATTTGGTTGAGGGGATTTTTATTTGTATTGTTTTACAGAGAAAGGTTATCCTATGAGTCTTTAGGCAACTTTCTTGATTGGTATGGGATTGATCGAGTGTGTGATTGTGAAATATGGGGTATTAGTGGAAAATCTTAGTATTGGTGCTAAGATAAGATGTAAGTCTCAAGTGGTGAAAGTGAATTGATGTAATTTTGATTTTCTTATTCTTTCTTCATACTCTAATATTTTACTACCTTGTTTTACTTTTATATAATTGTAATTGACAATTTGCATTTTGCAAGATTCAAAGATTGCATTCGTAAATGTTATTTAAGTTTTAAACTGTAATAATCAATAATATTAGTCAAGTTAAATTGTATTTTGATTTCTATTTTTATTAATTCATAATTTTGATCTATTTATTTTAAAATAAAGATATTTAATTTTTTTTATTTTTAAAATAACTTAAATATATTTTTAGTCTCTCAAATTTAAAATAAATTTAATTTTGTCTCTTAAATTTAAAATTATTTTTTTAGTTTGTGTAATTTTTAAAAATCTTATTTTAGTCTCTTGAGTTATCAATAATAATTTAAAAATAACGAGACAATTATGTACTATTAGCCAAATTTAATGTAATATTTTCACCATTAGGGACATTAATAAGTAAATTTTATACGATAATATTTAACAAATTTATTAGCAAAATTTGAGTATTATGAAATTTAGAGCTAAAAAGACCAATTTTAAATTTGAGAAATTGAAAATATATTTAAATCTTTTAAAATTATGAAATTTTGATCTTATCGTTAATTTAATATTTATAGATTATTAAATTTTATTATTATTTTGTGACTTTTCAATACTTTAATGGCATACTATTTAGTGACATAATATATAAAAATAAAAAATAATAACATAAATTTTTTGTTTATTTTATATTTGAACAAGTGATGAATATTTATTAACAATTAATAGATGTCAATTTGATGAAAAAATTAAAAATTTTATATTTTTAAGATTAGAGAGACTAAATGTCATTATTTTAAAATAGAGGATCAAAATTGTAAATTAATAAAATAGAATAACTAAAAATATAATTTAACCTAAATTAAATTAAAAAAATTATAATGAATTAAAAAATTCAAATTGAAATAACATTAGGGTTTAGAGATTTAATCTCATCACAACCTTATCTTATTATTTTATCCTTATTTGCATTTGGTACCCTTTTATTTCTTTTTTAATTTCATAGAGTAGTTTTCTTGTACAATTTTTTTTAATCTCTACAATTACTCAAAAGTTTTCCAAACTCTCCTATTGATATCTGTCCTCTATTAATTAATCTCTCAACCTCAAATATTTTATTTTAAAAAATACATTTATTTCTTTTACATTAGTAATAATTGATAACAATAATAGTAGTAGATAATAGATAGTCTAATGAGAGAGAATTTTATTTTCTACGCAATTTATATATATATATATATATATATATATATAGAGAGAGAGAGAGAGAGAGAGAGGGAGGTAAAAGAGGGGGTTAAAGCACAAGCAAATAATCATTAAATTGAAAGAAAAACATAATCATCTGCTAATAACAAGTGATAGATGAAAGACGGGGGAGACTCGTAAACAAAAAAGTCATTCTCTAAAAACATCATGCGTTTAGCAAGAAGGTTAGCAACTAAAATAACTTTTCTCAGAATATGGTATCATGAAAACAAGGATAACTGATTACTCAACTCTCTTATCTCTTGAACAAGATCAAAATAGCGGTGAGAAGCAGAACAACCTTCATTAACAAGCCTCACTACAACGGAAGAATCCGACTCAATTATCACCTGTTGTCCCAAATTCCTATTAACCAAAATGTGCATGCCATGTAAAATGGCCCAAAGCTTCGATTTAAGAATGGAGCACATAACTAACTTCCCTGTGAATGCCACCATGAACCTACCATCTGAGTCACAGATCACTCCCCCAATGAGGCCACATTCTCACAAGACACAACCCCATCACAATTTAATTTTAGGATACCTTTTGGAGGTCTTATCCATTTAAGCCGAGAGTTGTAATTAACTATCCTAACATGTGATTGTTGATTAAGAACATCTGTGGTAGAATATATGATTCGAGCGTTAATTTCAGCTACTACTTGATCAACTGTGATGGATTGGCCTTGAAAGATAACTCTATTTCGACGGTGCCACAAAGAATCCAATGTAATAGAAAATCTATAGTTCCACTTGGGAGGGGAATGACTAGATCTTGATAAATTCTTCAATAACCAGGGTTGCAAATTATCCTGATCCGCAAGCATCTAAGATGAATCTTTGCATGACTTGGACCACAATTCCTAGGCAAAGTTGCATTCCCTGAACACATGTAGACTATCTTCTGCACCCTGTAAGTAGATACTGCACAATGGATTTATCGTCATTCTACATTGAGCACGACATGAGTTTGTCAATAAACTTTCATGTGCTACTCTCCATAGGAACGCACGAACCCTTTCAGGGCCTGCCACTTCCAAATAGTTTTGAATAGATGGGATCTATAAAGAAGGGCAGGATTTGCAACAACACTATAAGCTGATTTGATTGTAAACTATCCATCCAAGGTCTGATTCCAAACCACCCTATCCGTTCTAGCATCATCTGATGGCAAAGATAATTGAAACTAAATAGCTATCCATAACTCATGTGGGATCCATGACTGAACATGTGAAAGCTCCCATTCCCTTTGCTCATTTGTGTACTCCCTAACTGATTTGAATAGATAGCTAGAGGAATATCCACCTAAGCTTTTTGAAAAAGAGGAGAGATACCAGTTAACCAATTATCAAACCAAAAGTTAACCCTTCGTCTATTACCAACTCTCCTTCGAACCAGAGGAATCACCAAATTCCACGAATCAAAAATACCTTGTCATAAGTTAGACATGTTGGGTCTCTTCCCAACCTTTAGGATAATGTCATTTAAAAATTTATAATTAGCTCTAACAACCTTCACCCATAGTTTATGAGGCTTCGTCATCAAACTCCAACATTTTTTTTATCATGAACGATGTATTGACATCACGCATCCGTCTCAATCCAAGCCCCCCATGTTTCTTTGGTATACACAATTTTTGCCACCCAATGGCATGATATCTCTTGTGATCTACATTATCACCCCACAGGAAAAAAAAGGGTAATTTAGTAGCCCAGAACGGGCCGTTCCCAATCTGGAACGGGCCGTTCCAAACTACTAAATTGACCTATAAAACGTAGTTGAGAACGGGCCGTTCTAGAGGGAGAACGGGTCGTTCCAAACCCCAAAACGGGCCATTCCAGAGGGAGTACGGCCGTTCCGGAGGGGGTACGGGCCGTTCTGGATGGAGAACGGTCTGTTCTAGATAAATCCCAGAACAAAGATTAGGAGTTTCATTGGGTTAACAGGTTACTATCAGAGATTCATAGAGGGTTTCTCTCGAATAGTAATGCCTTTGACTTAACTGACTCGGAAGGATCAACTTTTTCTTTGAATGGACGCTTTTGAGAAGAGTTTTCAGGAATTGAAGGAGTGATTGACTATTCCAATTTTGGTGTTACCTGACACTGGTGAGTATTTTGAAGTGTTCTGTGATGCTTCTCACCAGGGGTTAGGCTGTGTGTTGATGCAGGAAGGGAGAGTAGTAGCGTATGCTTCGAGGCAACTTAAGACTCATGAGAGGAATTATCCAACTCATGATTTGGAGCTTGCAGCTGTAGTGTTGCCTTGAAGTCGTGGAGGCACTATCTATATGGTGCGAGATTCAGTGTATTTAGTGATCACAAGAGTTTAAAGTACCTGTTTGATCAGAAGGAGTTGAATATAAGGCAGAGAAAGTGGATGGAATTCCTAAAGGACTTTGATTTCCAGTTGATGTATCATCCTGGGAAGGCGAGTGTGGTAGCAAATGTATTGAGTAGGAAATCTATTCATGTGTCAGTTATGATGATTAGGGAGTTGGAACTGATTGAGCAGTTTAGAGATTTGAGACTAGAAGCGGAGGTTGTTCAAGATTACATTAGTTGTGGTATGATCACCATAACTAATGAGCTCTTGAGACAGGTGAGAACTAAGCAATTACAGGATCCAGAGTTGTTGAGGATTTTGGGATTGCTTGGTACTGAGAGGGCAGCTGGTTTTGAGCTTAGTGCTTTGAGCTTAGTGCTGATGGAGATTCCCGAGTGGAAGTGTGATAGTGTCACTATGGACTTTGTGGTTGGGTTGCCTATACAGCTAGGAACAGTGACTCTATCTGGGTGATTATTGATAGGTTGACAAAGTGTGCGCACTTTCTTCCTGTCAAGAGGTAGTCCTTGGAGAGACTTGCACAGTTGTATATCATAGAGATATCACGGTTGCAGGAGTACCTTCTAGTATTATTTTTGACAGAGATTTAAGGTTTACTTCCAGGTTGGCAGAATCTGCATCAGGCGTTGGGGACGAGGTTGAGGTTGAGCTCCGTTTATCATCCATAGACAGATGGCCAGTCGGAGAGTACAGTTCAGTCACTGGAGGATCTCTTGAGAGTTTGTGTATTGGATCATTTGGGTAGCTGGGAGGAGGTGTTACCATTGGTAGAGTTCACTTATAATAACAGTTATCACTCGAGTATTGGCATGGCACCTTTTGAGGCTTTGTATGGCAGGAGGTGTAGGACTCCATTATGTTGGTATCAGGAGGGTGAGTCAGTAGTGGTTGGTCTAGAGTTAGTTCTTCAGACTACTGAAATGGTGAGATACATTCTAAGAAAGGTTGAGGGCTACCCAGAGTTGACAAAAGTCCTAGCTGATAGGAGGATCAGACCTCTAGAGTTTGAAGAGGGAGAACATGTGTTTCACGTTTCACAGTTAAGGAGATTACAACTTTGCCTGGCGCTAAGCTCAATTTGAGAGCTCCTATTTTTGCCTGCACCTAGCATCAAGATATCATGCCCGATGTTAAGGCATGACAGAGACCACCCTAAAGAATTATGCTCAACAAAATTACATTTTCGTTCGATGAAAACCTTATGGGTTCCACCTTAATCTCCATGAAGATGCGCCTGATGTGAGAAACTAAGTCCAGTGCCAACGTGATTTACAAACATTCATCAATCAAAAAATAAACCATATTTTCACGTTCTAATCGGTCAAAATTCATCATTTTCATGCACAAATACATTACGTAGCCTCAATTTCCCAAAAACATATATCATTTAACAAAATCCCAATTTGCTTGAACCCTAACCTACAAATACATTTAATTGATCCGATATCATTCAGAACCACAATTTTAGTAATTTAACACCATAAAAACCAATATAAATCCATACAGAAATTGTTATTATTATCAAACATGGAAACAGAAAAAAATCATAAAATTACTAATAATCTTAGGGAACTCTCACTCTATCCATTCCCTCTTATGACTATTGTTGAGTGTTTTTTATGTATAATTTCCACTCAACTTTTGGTACTCTTTTTGGTATTTGTAGATATTTATATATGTTATTTTTCCCTTAAATTGGAAGAATCAAAGTATACTAAAAGGGTAGAAGAGTAGTAGCAAAATCCTAATGTTTTCCCTCCATTTTTTGTAGGAAAATTGAGAAGACAGATTTCCACAGCCATAGTTGTGGTTCTGGAGCTATAGCTGTGGAAATCTGGGGAGAAATTTTGAAGGCTAGAAACTTGCAGCTATAGTTGTGGTTCTGCAGCTATAGCTGTGGAAATCTGGAATGCTCATTTTTGGTTCCAGAGACTTGAAGCTAAAGCTGCAGGTCCAAAGCTTGAGCATTGAGGCTTGGGAGATCAAGGAAAGCCACAGAGACTCATAGCCATAGTTGTGGTTTCACAGCTACAGCTCAGGGAGTTTCTTAATCATGAAGGGGTTTCCACAGCCCTGGCTGTGGAGCTACAGCTACAGCGCCAGGAGTTGCTTCATCTTGAAGGACTCTCCACAGCCATAGCTGTGGTTTTACAGCCACAGCGGTGGAGTTAAAAAAATCACTTTGTGCCCTGTTTTAGAGCTCATATAAAAGGGGGAAAAGGCACAAAACAGAACATCACGTACGAGGAGGACGAAAAACAGAGAGAAAAAGAGATTGGGAAGCACGTGAAGGGAGAAACGAAGCAAGAATGAAGACTTGGGCAGCTGGGTCATTTGGGAACGAAGCCCAACCCCTTGTTCTCATCTTCTACTTTGTAATCTCTTCTTTTACTTCTTAGATCTTGTAATGGCGATGTGTGGCTAAATCTTTTGAGGATTGGTCTTGGTGTAACTACTAACTCTTCTATGTCTTAAATTTATATATGCATTTCATTCTCATTACTTGTGCTTGATTCTACTTTTAATGCTTATACCAGCTTGATCACCCGTTATATGATATTTGATTTTTGAATCCGGTTGGAAAACGTTTTTGAAAACCTGAACTGAATCTTGCACCTAAACATCTTTTGCTCTAGGAATAGACTTGATTTGTTTAGCCACCTTGTTCAAGTCATTGTTCTTAATGCAAAGTGTTAATTATAAAACATAGAGGAATCATGTTTTAGATTAATTACTTTAGGATTCAATTTTGAGAGATCTTGTTGAATTACTAAATGAACGTGGAAGTCATGAAGATGAAATCATATTTATTTTAAGAAAATTTAAGAGTTAGCAAGTGCCCAGGGTCCAATCCTTGTTTTATATAATTGTTCTTATAACTTTTACACTACCGTGTTAATTTTGCTTCACATTAACTCACTTCCAATCAAATCGACATCTCTTTATTAATCATTGGAGTAAGAATTACTAAATTCCCAAATCCCTGAGGACGATACTTAATTACTACATCGAAACTTGGTCCGCTTGCCAGGTGGGTTTGCGAAAAACCTCATCAAGTTTTTGGCGCCGTTGGCGGGGATTTGGTGTTATTTAGTAATTCTTAATCTTGTGATTTTGTAATTGTGTAAATAATTCATTTTGTGAATAGTTATATTATATAGATACATTTGTCTTGTTGTGTTTTGTGGACTCACCTTGCTGTGCAGACTTCTTGGAATTGTATGTGAGGGAAAACTCCAGCCGAGGAGTTACATTTTGACCCTGAAATTGAAAGAACGACAAGGAGGAACAATAGTAGCACAAGAAGGCTTAGACAATTAGAGAGAATCCAAAAACAACAACAAGATCTTTTGAGTTCTTCTACTTCATCAAATCAACCACACCTTGAAACAGAAATGGCTGAAGAAGGAACAGGCACTCATAATGGTGGACATGGACCAGTTGGGCCTCCTAGAAGGACCCTAGGTGATTATGCACAACAACATGGTCCTAGGCATTTCTCTAGCATTGTAGCTCCAAATACTTCTAGAGCAATGGAGATGAAACCTGCTTTCCTCACTTTGGTTAGCTCACAACAATTTGTTGGCCTTGATCATGAGGACCCATACTCACACCTTTCAAATTTCTATGAGTTATGTGGAACAATGGGAATTCCTGATGGTGATGAGGAAGCTGTATACTTGAGGTTGTTTCCATTCTCTTTAACAGGAAAAGCTAAAGTTTGGTTACAATCTCACCCAAATCAAAGTTTGACAAGCTGGGGTGATGTGGAAAATAAGTTTGTGAATAGATTTTATCCTTCATCCAAGTATATTAAGGCCAAATCAGAAATCACTACTTTCAGGCAAGGTACAGATGAACCATTTTGTGAAGCCTGGGAGAGATTTAAGTCATTGCTCAGAAAATGTCCTAACCACGGGTTTGAGGATATAGCTCAACTTAACTTCTTTGTGAATGGAATCAAGCCTGAGGTGAAGATGTTACTGGATACAGCAGCTGGTGGCACCATGATGACTGTAAGTCCAGAAGAAGCTACTCAAATCATAGAATCTTTGGCATCTTCTGATCACCAAGCAGAGCATGGAAGACGCCAATCTCATAAAAGAGGAGTTCTTGATCTTAACACTAATGATGCAATCCTTGCTCAGAACAAACTGCTGTCCCAACAGATTGAAGCACTGACTAAGTAGATGGCCAAGATTCCACAACAGCTTCATGCTATTGCTTCTTCTTCAACTCAAGCAAATTCTTCTCTAAAATGTGATTTTTGTGGGGGAGATCATCCCAATGGTCACTGTTCTGAGAACTCAAATGAAGAGGAGGTTAATTATGTGGGCAACCAACAAAAAGGAGGTAACTTTAATTCCTGTAATTATAATACTAACCATTATATGCAGGGAAATCAAGGTTGGAGAAACAACAACAACCAAGGTTATGGATGGAGGAATGAAGCTGGGCCATCCAATAGGCCACCACCACCACAACAACAGCAACATTAGCCTGCTTATCCTTCTATGCATGAAAGAACCAACAAATTGGAGGATACTCTGAACCAGTTCATGCAGGTGTCTATGAACAACCAGAAGAATACAGAGGCATCCATAAAAAATTTGGAGGTGCAGGTGGGTCAGCTAGCTAAACAATTAGCTGACATGCCTGGAGGCCCATTCTCAGCCAACACCAAGACCAACCCTAAGGAGCATTGCAAAGCCATAACTACAAGAAGTGGGAAGGTAGTTGGTGAAGATGTTGGAGTGAGTGAGAACAATGAGGGTGCTGATAATAAGAAAGAAAATAGTGAATTGAAGGAGGTTGAGGAAGAAAGTGAGAAGAATGAGGGAGAAAACAATAAGAATGAGAGTGTAGATAGTGAAAAAATAAGAGAGAAAATTGAAGTTGAGAAGGAGAAGAATAAAAAGAAGGGCAAGGAAGTCAGTTCTACTGTTCTTGTAAAAAACTTATCTTACCCTCATGCTCTTTCCAAGAAAGAAAAAAAAAAGGCAATTCCTGAGATTTCTGGATATCATCAAGAAGCTACAGATTAATATTCCTTTCACTGAAGCCATGGAGCAAATGCCCACTTATGCTAGGTTCATGAAGGAATTGTTAACTAAGAAGAGAAGAGTTCTTGAAGAAGAGACTGTGGAGCTTGAGGCAGGATACAGTGCCATTATACAGAAGTCTCTACCTCAGAAATCTAGAGATCCAGGCAGTTTCACTCACCCTGTATCAATCGGTAATCTATCAGTGGGTAAGACACTCTTAGACCTTGGAGCTAGTATTAACTTGATGCCTTTATCCATGCTGAAGAAGATAGGAGAAGTGGAAGTGAGACCTACAAGAATGACCTTACAATTGGCAGACAGATCCATTAAGCTTCCACATGGCATAGTGGAAGATATGATAGTGAAGGTTGACAAGTTCATGTTCCTAGTTGATTTTGTAGTAATGGACATGGAAGAAGACTTGGAAGTTCCATTGATTCTGGGCAGACCCTTCATGAAGACAGCTAGAGTTATCATAGACATGGATGATGGAAAGCTGAAGGTGAGAGTTCAATATGAAGAGGTGAATTTCAATGTTTTTGAAGCAATGAAATTTCCCAAGGTCAATAAGGATTGTTTCAGAATTGACGTATTAGATGATGTGTATTTGGAAACTCAAAGCAATTTCAAGAATTCATCACCATTGGAGAAGGCTTTGTCTATGTTTGATGAAGAATTGGATAAAGTCATAGATAAGGAAGTCCAGGATGTGGTTGATGCATTGAACAAAGGAGAAAGCTCATCAACCAATGTTCAGTCAAGGGAAGAATTGAAGAAGGAAGAGAAAGATCAAACAGTGAAGCTGGAGTTGAAACAATTGCCACCACAGTTAAAGTATGTCTTTTTAGAAGAAAATGGTGGGAAACCAATCATAATTAGCAGCCAGCTTTCAAAAGAACAAGAGGATAAATTGATTCAAGTTATAAGAGCCAATGAAGGTGCTATTGGTTGGACCCTCTCTGATTTGAAAGGGATTAGTCCTTCCTATTGTATCCACAAGATTCATATGGAGCAGGATTACAAGCCAGTAGCCCAACCTCAGAGATGCTTGAATCCAACTATGAAAGAGGTGGTGAGAAAGGAAGTTACCAAGTTGCTTGAGGCTGGTATGATTTATCCGGTTTCTGACAGTGCTTGGGTTAGTCCTGTGCAAGTTGTGCCTAAGAAAGGAGGTATGACTGTGGTTTATAATGAGAAGAATGAATTGATTCCCACTCGTACTGTGACTGAGTGGAGGATGTGTATAGACTACAGGAAATTGAATCAAGCCACAAGAAAAGACCACTACCCATTACCTTTCATGGATCAAATGCTTGAAAGGTTAGCAGGGCAAGCTTACTATTATTTTCTGGATGGTTACTCAGGTTACAATCAGATTGTTGTGGATCCGGAAGACCAAGAGAAGACAGCTTTTACTTGTCCCTTTGGTGTATTTGCATACAGGAAGATGCCATTTGGATTGTGTAATGCACCAGCTACTTTTCAGCGGTGTATGTTTGCAATTTTTTCTGATCTTGTGGAGCAATGCATAGAAATTTTCATGGGTGATTTCTCCGTGTTTGGCTCGTCCTTTGAAGTTTGCCTTAACAATCTCAACACTGTTCTCAAGCGGTGTGTAGAGACTAATTTGGTGCTGAACTGCGACAAATGTCACTTCATGGTCAGAGAGGGCATTGTTCTTGGCCACAAAGTCTCTCAGAAGGGCATAGAGGTAGATCCAGCCAAGATTGATATCATCTCAAAGTTGCCACCACCAATCAATGTGAAGGGGATTAGAAGCTTCTTGGGGCATGCAGGATTCTACAGAAGATTTATCAAAGATTTCTCCAAGATAGCTAAGCCTCTCTGTAACCTTCTTCTTAAAAATAACAAGTTTGATTTTGATGATGATTGTTTACATGCTTTTGAATTGTTAAAAAGCAAGCTTGTTTCAGCTCCTATAATCACTGCTCTTGATTGGAAACTTGATTTTGAACTAATGTGTGATGCGAGTGATTATGCTATAGGAGCTGCTTTGGGCCAAAGGAAGGATAAATTTTTTCATGTTATTCACTATGCAAGTAAAGTGCTGAATGAAAATCAAATTAACTATGCAACAACTGAAAAGGAGTTACTTGTTATAGTGTATGCATTATAAAAATTTCGTTCTTACCTTGTGGGTTCAAAGATCACTGTTTATACTGACCATGCTGCTATCAAGTATTTGTTGACAAAGGCAGATTCAAAGCCAAGGTTGATCAGGTGGATTCTCCTGTTACAAGAGTTTGATTTAGAAATCAAGGATAAGAAGGGGTGTGAGAACCATGTTGCTGATCACCTATCCAGACTTGTCAATGAGGAGGTGACCAGTCAAGAAGAGGAAATCTTAGAAGAATTTCCAGATGAAAAGTTGTTTGCAGTAAGTGAAAGACCCTGGTTTGCTGATATGGCAAATTACAAAGCAGCAGGGGTTATTCCGGAAGAGTACAACTGGAAACAAAAGAAGAAGTTCTTCAGAGATTCTAACTACTATGTATGGGATGATCCTTATCTGTTCGAGATAGGTGCTGATGGTTTGCTAAGGAGATGTGTCTATGGGGCTGAGATTAGAGATATTCTCTAGCATTGTCATAATTCGCCCTATGGTGGACATTACAATGGTGAAAGAACAGCAGCAAAGGTTCTCCAATCTGGATTTTATTGGCCAACCTTGTTCAAAGATGCATATGAACATTGCAAGAGCTGTGATAAGTGTCAAAGAACAGGGGCAGTTTCCAAGAGACATGAGTTACCCCTGCAAAACATCTTAGAAGTGGAAGTTTTTTATTGTTGGGGAATTGATTTTGTTGGCCCTCTGCCATCATCCTTGGGCAATGAGTACATCCTTGTGGCGGTAGACTATGTTTCAAAATGGGTGGAGGCTAGTGCTGTGCAAAAAGCTCATGCCAGAACTGTCATAAAATTTTTAAAGAAAAACATTTTTTGCAGGTTTGGATCACCAAGGGTACTAATTAGTGATGGTGGATCTCATTTTTGCAATGCTCAATTGCAAAAAGTTCTGGAGCACTACAATGTCAGGCACAAGGTTGCCACACCGTATCATCCTCAAACCAATGGGCAGGCTGAGGTATCCAACAGAGATTTGAAGAGGATCCTAGAGAAGACAGTGGCCAGTTCTAGGAAGGATTGGGCTTTGAAGTTAGATGACACACTATGGGCCTATAGGACTGCATTCAAGTCTCCTATTGGGTTCTCACCATTTCAGCTTGTCTATGGTAAGGCTTGTCATCTGCTAGTTGAATTGGAACACAAAGCATTTTGGGCTTTGAAGGCCTTAAATTATGATTTGAAGGCAGCAGGGGAGAAAAGAAAGCTTCAACTGTATAAACTGGAAGAAATGAGATTGCAAGCTTATGAGTCTTCTAAGTCCTACAAGCACAAAGCCAAGATGTACCATGACAAGAAGATTCTGAACAGGAACTTCCAACTTGGCCAGCAAGTATTACTGTTTAATTCCAGGTTGAAACTTTTCCCTGGGAAGCTCAAATCTAAGTGGTCAGGCCCTTTCTTAATTAAATCAGTTAAATCATATGGAGCTATTGAGCTTGAAGATCCTGCCACTGGAAGAACCTGGTTAGTCAATGGTCAAAGGCTCAAACATTATTTGGGTGGTAAAGTTGAAAGACTCACTACCATCACTCAATTGAAGGAGCCATGACCATACAAGAGCTGTCAAGCTAAAGACACTAAATTAGCATGTTCTTGTTTAACTTTTGGTTTAAATCAAGAGTTTTGTGTTGAATAGTGTTAGTTAAGAGTTTTTGTTCATTGATATGCTAGCTTTCATCATCTTTGATGTTTGTTGTTTGGAATGTTTTGAGTAGTGTTTAGTTAAGATTTTTTGTTTATATATATGTTTGATTTCATAATGCATGTCACTTAGTGTTTTGAATGTTTGATAATGCAGGTTGAAAGTCTTGTTTGTGCTTATTGTGTTAGTATTTAGGAAGTATTTTGATGCTTTATAAGCTAATTGTGCAGTATTTTGAGTTTTGAGTTTCATTTTGATTTCAAAAGGTGTTGTTGTTTGGAGTTTATCATGCTTGATGGTTTTGGGTGTATAGTTTAGTGCCTAGTGTTTAATGTGCATAATGCTATTTTAAGTTGTCAAGAAAAAGTGAGCTATCAGTTTGTATTTTTCTACTTGAAAGAGAGAAGCTAAGTCCCACCGCTCCAGCGCTAGGCTTACAGCCATGGCGCCAACTTTCTGTTTAAGCCTTTTATGTGAGAATATTTCCACAGCTGCAGCGCTAGCTCCCACAGCTAAGGCGCCAAGTTTCTGTTTGAGCCAGTTTGCATGATAAGTCCCACAGCTGAAGCGTCAAGATCCACGGCCTTAGCGCCAACTTTCTGGAGTTCACTCTTGTTAAATTGATTTTGGCGCTACAGCGCTGGTTCTCACGGCCTTAGCGCCAACTCTTGGGTTGATCACAAGTGTATAACCATTTACCACAGCTCTAGCGCCAGTTCCCACGACCTTAGCGCCAACTCTCTGGTCCATTTTGTGATATGTTCCAATCCCATGGCTCAAGCGTCAAATCTCACAGCCATAGCGCCATGTCTCTGGCATGCCTGTTTGAACCCACTCACTTAGCGCTAAAGCTCCAGCATTCACGGCTATAGCGCCAAGTCCCTAGAGCTCTCTTGAGCTCAAAAATCACACCGCTTGAGCGCCAACTCTCTGGTTGAATGTTGAATCTCCAGTGCTCAAGCGCCAATATCCACAGCCTTAGCGCCAAGTTTCGGTCTTGGAAATTGCATGTTAAAAATTCCATAGCTTTAGCGCCATGAGCCATGGCCATAGCGCCAAATCTTTGGCGCCAATTCTGAAACCTTGGTACTCAAGATGCATGATAAATGAAAGGTTTTAAGCATATGGGTCAGTTTTAAAACTGAACCCTTCTCTCTCCACCTCTTCATTTCTCTCTTCTTCCACACACGAAACCCATCAATCTCCCCACTCTTCATCTTCCTCCTCACATTCTCTCTATAAAGTTTCCAATCTTAGGCATCAAGGTTCCATTTTTCTTCCATTATCACACTCATAAACACCAAAGCACCCATCTTTTTGCTAGGATTTCAAGGTAAAGTCTTCATCTTTCTTCCTTCCGTCCACATTGCATGAAACATTTGCTTGCTCTTTTCTACTCTTTTGAACTCTAAGCATGATTTTGTTACTCTTGGGGTTCTTTAAAACAGAATGATGGAATTATTTGTGATGTGTGTCATTTCTGGCATGGAAAGCCTGAAGTTGGGTGTTTGATCCTTCAATATTGCACAAGCATGATCATTCTCATTTTATGCCTGCTTTGTGTTTGACAAAATGCCTGAATGAGAGCAATATCTAATTTGCCTACAATGAGCATGTGAGAAAAACTGAACATTGAAATGTTCCTTTATTGTGACTAAATTTGAACCTTGAATGTCAAGAATGCACTTGCATGTTATTTCTCTTTGTCCTATCCACCAAGTGCTTGATCAATTGTTTGAGTGAATATGCATTCCTTGCTTCATGTGTAAATCATTGTAGTGGAGTGTTAATTCTTGCTATGAATGAATGGTGGGTTGGTTGTTGCTGTACTTGTAAGATTTTTTTTCTCGGAACACATGGCTGATTTTGTTTTAGGATTAACTTTTTTGTGCAACAATTTTGGGGCTCTTAATGTTGATTTTAATTCCTTATCACATCTCAATGTTTCCAAGGGCTTGTGTTTCCAAGCATTGAGTTTGTATCTAACTTGATTGGAAATTTGGGGGTGATAATATTACTTTTCAGATGGTTCGTTCAAGAGGGGGAGGTTCAGGAAGAAGCTCTAGAGCCACTCATGATATCTCAGCTGATAAAAAAAGAAAGAAAGTGGCTACTTCCTCCTCAACCCCATCAGTATCATCCTCTGAGGACGAAGAAGCACCATCCTCACCTCAGCCACCAAGAAATTTCACTTTCCTTCCAAGCCGATTTCGCTCCAAATACAAGCAACATAGATTTTTGGATTTGGAAAGCCGTCAATTTATAGCTGAGCGTCCGGTGATTGAAGTGCTTCCTTTAATAGATTTCACGAATGAATATAGAAGGAGGAATTGGACCAAGATTGGCGAGCCAGAAGACAAATACAATGAAATCATCATTCGAGAGTTTTATGCTAATGCCTTCCCTGTCCGACCTGATTCCAAGGATAGAATCTCGTGGGTGAGGGGTAAAACCATTTCTTATGATCCGGAGCCCATCAACACATTCTTGCAAACTGAGTACACCATCACGGAAGAAGATGACTATAGGAAGCTCATGAAGACCGCAATGAATGAGGAGATGTCTAATTTGGTGCTTGAGACTCTGAGCCTTCCAGGTAGCCAATATCAAACAGGCACGAAGAACCAACCCACCCACATTCTTCGAGCCGATTTGAAATCACTTGTGCGTTTATGGCAGGCCGTCCTCTACAGCAATGTCCTCCCACTCACACACACTTCTGACATTACCATTTCCAGGGCAAAGTTGATTTTTTGTATATTGCTACAGAAGGATGTGGACATAGCTACCTTAATATCAAATGAAATTCATGCTATTGTCCTCTCTAAACCTTCTAAGTCTGGTGCTGTCACACCCTTAGCTTTCCCTGAATTGATTACAGGCTTATGTAAAGCTAAAGGAGTGGTGATTCCTCAGTCGTTGGTCCCAATTAAGAGGAAGATAGATCATGTGTTTGTCAATGCTCGCTGCTATAACCGACGAGAGTTTGCTCGGGCATCTCGAAGATCACACCCACCACTTACCCATTCCCAATCTCCACCACCAGTTACCTCACCTCCAGTTCTGCCAACTGGTCCTTTCGATTTTTCTACCATGCAGGCTTGTATGGTGCAACACTTTCAGCACATGGAGGAGCAGCACCAATTGGAAATGGCTCATCTTTGCCATGTGCAACTTCAACAAGCCGCTAATCATCGAGGGCAATTGGCTTTGCACTCCTATTTTTACAACTACACGTTACATCAGGCCAATACTGGTGGAAGCTTATATCCTTGGCCCACACCGGAGCAATTTCAAGATGCTATTCTTTGGCCTGGGGACAGTCCTGTCTTTTCAGGAGGAGGTGGTGAGCCTAAGCAGCCTCATGTAGGTGAACAAGGACAAAGGTCTGATGCTGAAGCTGAAGAAGAAGGAATTGATGGAGGAGAGGACAATGAAGAAGGATTTGAGGATGAAGGGTCACTGTCACCCACTTTCTGAGCCCATTTTCTGAGGAAGCAGAGTTTTACTTTAAATTCATGCAATTTTAAATTTCTGTCAATTTAAATTTCAGTCATTTAAATTTCTGTTAATTGTTTAAACTGTTTGGTGATTTGCTTGTTTTGGGTTAGATGCTTAAACTTCTGGTGTTTTGGTTGAATGTCATACTTGGTGGTGCAATTGCTAATGTTTGAATTTGGGATACTAATTGTTTTGTTTGGAGTTTGCACCTTAGTTACTCTGAGAGCAGTAGTGTGAATACAAAAAAAAAAAAATGTAAATAGATATATATAATTATATATATATAGATATTTTTTTTTGGGAAAAAATCATTCTTGGGAGGTAGTAAATGAGATGGCTTTTAGATCAACAAAAAGTGAAAACACACCTTTTGATTCACCTTGAAATGGTTTGTTTTGAGACTTGCTTTGAGGTTGTACTCATCCAATTTGCTTGATCATGAAGTTGTGAGTTATTTGATTAGCATGGCATGAAAAATCAGTAATTGAACATTTAGCCAAGCTGGTGAGTGAGAGAGACTAAACAGTGCATCTATCATATAAACTTATACTTTGAGAGCCATCATCATAGCATATGTGTTTGCATTGTTTGAGTTTTGAATACAAATAACTGAAATCTTTTTAAGCCTAGAGCCAAACAGCCAGCCATAATTGAATCCATCCTTTAAAACCTGTTTGAGCCTTAACCTTCAAATCACCTTAAACCTTTCCCAAATACCAACTCATTACCCTGACCAAACTCTTGAGAGTAAATGAAAATGAATTGGGGATTAAGTTGGGGTAGTTGGTAAGAATTGCCACGTGGAAAGAAAATGGAGAAAGTAAGCCAATGCAAGTTGAAGGGAAGAGTCACCCCTCCATCATTTTTCTCTGTTCACATTCAAGTGTGCTTGTTATTTTCATTCTGTCATTATTTTGATTTTCAAAAAAAAAAAATCAAATCAAATCAAGAGCAAAATAAGCAAGCACCTGTACAAAGAGTCTTAAAAGAGAGAGGGACCTCTTGAAATCTAGGCAAAGAATCTTAAGGAAAGAGGGTGTGTAATTAGAGGAAGAATTTGGGCTGAGAGATCTGGTTGGAGTTGAATATTTAGAGTGAGCACGATGGAGTGTTTGGTTCATGTTCATTTTACTCTCTTGAGTTTAAACCCGGTTAATCTGAAAAACCACATTCCTTTGTTAACCAAGCCTCAGTCAACCCTCAACTTTCATTAAAAAAAAAAAAAGTCCTTGTGATCCTTAATTTTCTCTCAAAGAGTAGTACTGAAGAGATGATATCAATGCTTATGTTCATAGAAATGATGAATGGACTTGAGAGAAACACTCACCCTGGAGAGCCATTGTTGTGAGAGTATGTTCAGATATTGGTTTGTAATGTTCATGCTATGATTTTCCTTGCAATTTTTGTGTTCGGGCATGGTTGTTGTTGTGGGCACCTCAGTGAGTAGGAAATTGGTTTGTGATGGTGAATTGATTGAGTGTTTACCTATTGTTGATACAGAGGAAATCTCATGGTAGGAAGTGACCTTTTTGGTTTTTGATTGGTATCTTGTTGGGGACCAACAAGAGATTAAGTTGGGGTAGTTGTTGAGTGTCTTTTATGTATAATTTGCACTCAACTTTTGGTACTCTTTTTGGTATTTGTAGATATTTATATATGTTATTTTGCCCTTAAATTGGAAGAATCAAAGTATACTAAAAGGGTAGAAGAGTAGTAGCAAAATCCTAATGTTTTCCCTCCATTTTTTGTAGGAAAATTGAGAAGACAGATTTCCACAGCCATAGCTGTGGTTCTGGAGCTATAGCTTTGGAAATATGGGGAGAAATTTTGAAGGCCAGAAACTTGCAGCTATAGCTGTGGTTCTGCAGCTATAGCTGTGGAAATCTAGAATGCTCATTTTTGGTTCCAGAGACTTGAAGCTAAAGCTGCAGGTCCAAAGCTTGAGCGTTGAGGCTTGGGAGATCAAGGAAAGCCACAGAGACTCATAGCCATAGTTGTGGTTTCACAGCTACAGCTCAGGGAGTTGCTTAATCATGAAGGAGTTTCCACAGCCATGGCTGTGGAGCTACAGCTACAGCGCCAGGAGTTACTTCATCTTGAAGGACTCTCCACAGCCATAGCTGTGGTTCTACAGCCACAGCGGTGGAGTTAAAAAAATCACTTTGTGCCCTGTTTTAGAGCTCATATAAAAGGGGGAAAAGGCACAAAACAGAACATCACGTACGAGGAGGACGAAAAACAGAGAGAAAAAGAGATTGGGAAGCACGTGAAGGGAGAAACGGAGCAAGAACGAAGACTTGGGCAGCTAGGTCATTTGGGAACGAAGCCCAACCCCTTGTTCTCATCTTCTACTTTGTAATCTCTTCTTTTACTTCTTAGATCTTGTAATGGCGATGTGTGGCTAAATCTTTTGAGGATTGGTCTTGGTGTAACTACTAACTCTTCTATGTCTTAAATCTATATATGCATTTCATTCTCATTGCTTGTGCTTGATTCTACTTTTAATGCTTATACCGGCTTGATCACCCGTTATATGATATTTGGTTTTTGAATCCGGTTGGAAAACGTTTTTGAAAACCTGAACTGAATCTTGCACCTAAACATCTCTTGCTCTAGGAATAGACTTGATTTGTTTAGCCACCTTGTTCAAGTCATTGTTCTTAATGCAAAGTGTTAATCATAAAACATAGAGGAATCATGTTTTAGATTAATTACTTTAGAATTCAATTTTGAGGGATCTTGTTGAATTACTAAATGAACGTGGAAGTCATGAAGATGAAATCATATTTATTTTAAGGAAATTTAAGAGTTAGCAAGTGCCCAGGGTCCAATCCTTGTTTTATATAATTGTTCTTATAACTTTTCCATTACCGTGTTAATTTTGCTTCACATTAACTCACTTCCAATCATATCGACATCTCTTTATTAATCATTGGAGTAAGAATTACTAAACTCCCAAATCCCTGAGGACGATACTTAATTACTACATCGAAACTTGGTCCGCTTGCCAGGTGGGTTTGCGAAAAACCTCATCAACTACGCATATGGAAATCCCTTTTTCCCCCATACCTTGTTGTGTTATTTCAAATAATTCTGATGCAATTGGAGTTGTTCTTGAGTACTCCTTCTCAAAGGTCTTTATTTTTGCTCTCTTCTTCTCTTACTTCTTCAGAATGTCAAAATGAGACCCCAAAATGAGGGTTAATCTGTTAACGCCTTCTTAACATTTCCTCGAATCGGGTCAACCCAGCTCATTTCACTTCCCGATCCGCTTCTCTTCCCCCCCTCCCCCCAAATAATCAAATAAATAAATAAATATTATACAAAATACTTTTTCTCAACATTAATAAAATATTTCTGACTCAAAATATAATAATATAATTTTTATATCAAAATATCCTATATAATCAACCTTTTAAATTTTATAATAAAATATACAATTAATATAATTATAATCTTGACTCCTAAATTATCCCTTAAAACAAATAATAATTATTTAAAATGCTAATAAAAATACTTATTTAATACGTATAAAATAATATTTCTTATAATAATAAAAATGATTTTGACTAAATATCATATGATAATAATAACATTTTGAAAAAACGGGATGTTACATCGTATCCCTACGCCTAGGGATGGCAAAAATACCCGCACCCGCAGGTATTTGTGGGTAAAATTTGCTACGGATAATAAATGGATAGGCTAATTGGGTACCCGCGGATAATGGAGACGGATAATCTTTTATCCATTTATAAACGGGGTAGGGGCGGGTATGATGATATCCATACCCGCGAGTACCCGTTTAATAATATTTCTTAAATATCCTAATTATCCTTGTAACACATAACCCTAAAACTACACTCTCTCATCTTATTTTCTTTCGATAGCCACACAGCCCACACATTAATCATCACAATAAAATTTATGTATTTTAAGTTGTTTGCTTTCGTTTAGAATTATGAGATTAAATTATTGTAACTTTCTTATATGAGACTTTCACTTGTGAGATTGATGTATTTTAAGTTATTGATTATCTTGCATTTTTATTATTATTTCAACAAAATTAACATTAATTAAACACAAGTTCAAAATTAACATTGAATTTTTATTTTTAATATTTCAATGACATTAAATATAAACTTAAAATTATTTCTAATATAATTTTTTTAATTTCTTAAAAAATTTATAAATATCTATTAATATCTGTGGGTATTCAAGAAATTCATGGATACCCGCACAGATATGGGATGGGTGTGAGGCCAATTTTTATCCCGCGAGGCGGAGAGGGGTTTACTATTACCCGCCCCCATGGGGGCCTCATTGTCATCCCTACCTATGCCAAGTAAAAGGAGTTCATCCACTATATCCAATAACCAAGAGTTATATATATATATATCTATATATATATATATATATATATATATATATATATATATATATATATATATATATATATATATATATATATGATAATGATTTACTAAAGTGAGAATGAAAAAGTTCAATTTGTATCCTTAGATTAAAATAAATGATTTAAGTTAAAAAAAAAATATATATTTTTTGTTTCTATTTTTTACATCCATATTAAAAGGACATGATCAATTAACACTAAATATTAAATTTTTACACTTATCATTTAATAATGTTATATTAACTCTTATATATTAAATATTAATGACTATCTTGTATGAGAGTATTTTTAAAAGTTTGACAAGAATATTTATACAGATTCTCTAAATTTCTTATCTAATTCAATTTTTTTATTTATTATATTTATTTATGAATTAAATCAACATTTATTAAATACAAATTTCTATAATACGTAAAAGTATTTTAAGAACTTTTCTTCAAATGAAATATCTTTTAGGGATTTTTTAACATATCTAATTTAGTTTTGTATTTGTTATATTTATTTATGAGTCAAATTTTAATACTTTTAAATAAATTACTAATAATTAAAAATAATTTTGCATCATAATATAACATATTTATCTTATATCTAGACATTTATTTATACAAATTTTAAATATAATTTATATATTTAAACATAATATTTATTTTAATATATAATCAATCTTTATATATTAAACATGACCATCTTATATTAGATTATTTTTAGGAACTATTTTTTTATCAAATTTTTTAAGGATCCTTTTAACTTTTTATTATTATTTATTTATTCATTTATCATATTCATTTATAAACTAAATTTTAACATTTTAAAATAAATCAACCCTTTTATATTAAACTCAAATATCGATCTTGTGTAAAAATATTTTAAAGAAATTTTCTTTGACAAGAGGGTTTTTAAACTTCTTATGTAATTCAATTTTTATTTATCATAATTATTTATGAGTTAAATTTTAAAAATTTTAAAATAAATAAAAAATAATATTATGTTATAATATAAATTATGTATCATAAATCTAAAATATAATTTTATATTTAAAAATATCTATTTATATAAATTTTAAATATGATTTATATATTCAAAATTGATATTCATTTCTATATATAATTTACTATAAATTTTAACTATATATAATAAATATTTAGTTGTACATTGCATAAGTTAAAATACTAATTATCAATAATTAAAAATAATTTTCCCTGCAATATAAATAATTAATCTTACATTTAATATATAAAGAGATACCCTTTTTGGTGTCCATTTTTCCAACGATAATTACACTCTTATGCTATAATTTATTTATTTTTCACAAATTTATATTTAAGAATCAAATAAAAAAAATATACATACAAAAAAATAGCTGCATTTTTAAAAAATAACAAATACCTTTATTTTTGTTAAAAAAAACTGATTTATCTTTTTTACAGAAACACGAAGAACCTTTTCCTACTAGTATTACATTAATTACATCGATTAAATACTACCTTTATATTTGTACTTAATTTTGTTATACTTGTGTGTATCTTTATTTTGATTTATAACTTCAAAATATTTTGTAAAAATAATAAAAAAATATTTTATTTTAAAATAAAATTAATTTTACCAAAATTTATAATAATTTTAAAATAATAATTAAATATATAAATCAAGAGATAAATTGTTGAAGTGTAATATATTTAAACTTGTTAAAAGAGAAAAATGGTTTTTTTTAATACAAGAAAAGAAAGTGCTGATATATATATTTACATCTCTCTAAAGATGTCAGTATAAAAAATGCTTTATAATATTTTTTTTATATAAAAGTTAATGAAACTTTAACATAAAAATTTTAAAAATTAGTAAAATGTTATATATTAAAATTAGTCTTAAAAGTTAAAACACATACCATAAGAGAAAAAGAAAATATAATATTCATATTTATCAAAGAAGGAGAATGAAGATAATTTACTCTATTTTTAATTTCATCCCAACAATCCAACCAGTTTTGCCTACACAATCTGTAAGTTGTACAGATGCTTTGTTGTTGAGTCTGTAAGTTTGGCAGAAGCAGAATAACCTGAAGAAGTTGATGAAGGAATTGTAGACTGTGCTTAGAACAACATGATTGATTCAACTGTTGAGCTTGCATTTTATGTTCTAGCAGAAGATGTTGATATATCTACAACAAAAGATGAAATTGCTGCAATGGAGATTGTTGAAGTTGCAATGGATGATGCCCCATTGAATGTTTATGCTTCCCTGGTGGAACCTTGTCCACGAAGCCTTGGTGAGTATTTCTCTATCATTCCTCCTACACAGGATATATTCCAGGATATATCACTCCATTATGTATTCTCAGATGATGAGGAATAGGAACTACTTTATGAAGACCCACTAATTAATGAAGAAAAGGTAGAAGAATTCATATCAATTACATTTTAGTAGTAGACCCTCCTAAAAGATCAAGCCTTTATAATCTTAAGGAGTTTATGTCCTTTTGCTGTCAACAAAATGTATTGAGTGTTATTGACAAACCCCAGACTGCGGATGTTGAAGTTTTGGAAGAGTTTGACTTGTTTAAGGAAAAAAGTATGGATGATCGATCAGATGATGACTTTGGTCATGTAGTTGCGTAAATCATTTATCATTGTATCTCTAGAGTTGTTGTTGAACTTATTTGCGAAGCAACGTACGCGATCCAACATTCCCATAATGATTGGATCGAGCCCCAAACGAACCTACCAGACTCAACCATGAACTCGATTTAAGATCCAACATACAAGGCAAAAGGCCCTTAAGACTAATCTATGCAAAGGCAAGGAGAAACCTTCATGATACGTCAAAGATATAATATATCTTTGTTATGCTAGAGCTCATCAATCTAGTGTATCTAGAGTTGACAAGGACCTGTTGGGAAGAAACTTTAAAGGCTAGAAGGAAGTGTTTAAGATTGGGAGAGGTTGGAAGATTTTGAGAGAAAGAAAGGCTTGTTGTATTGAATGCTTCTAAACTTTTTGGCTTACCTCCAAATGATACAACCATCCCCTATTTATACTAGTGGCACCTCTTTAACCAATGGTTAGGATCTTGCCACCATAACATTCATCTAAGGGCTATAATTCATTCTCTAGAACTTTCTAAAACATTCCTACAATTCTAAATTTTTCTAAACTTATCTAGAAACATCTTATGGATAAACATCTATAGATAGATTTTGTACATCATTCTAGAATCTTTTAGATATGATTTTCTAGAATTCTATTTGGGCCTTTGCTAATATTGGGCTTTTATCTTTTAAGCCCAACATACAAAATCAATTTATATTCCAACACCCCCTCTTAAACTTGATTTTGTACTCCAAGCAAACTTCTCAACTTCATAAAGACTTCTTTCTTCAGCGGTTTGGTGAAGATATCTGCTACCTGATCATCTGTCTTCACATATTCCATTTGCACATCCTTGTTGCTGATGCATTTTCTAATGTAATGGTAACGGGTGTGGATGTGCTTACTTCGATCATGGAAGACTGGGTTTTTTGCTAATGCTATTGCCAACTTGTTGTCCACGTAAATCTTTGTTGGCTCCACTTGTGGCAAGCTTAACTCCTTCAATAGGTTGCGTAGCCAAATAGCATGGCAAACGCATGAAGTTGCAGCTACATACTCTGCTTCACATGTAGACAAAGTGACAATAGGCTGCTTCTTGGACATCCAAGTAAAGGTTGTGTCTCCCATGTAGAACACAAATCCACTTGTGCTCTTTCGGTCATCCATATCTCCACTCCAATCGCTATCACTATATCCAACAAGCTTGTAATCGTTAGAATTTGAGTAGTTTAGGCCAAAGCTTGTCGTACCTTTGATATATCGAAGAATCCTCTTCGCAGTCTTGAGGTGAGTAGTTGTTGGAGCTTCCATGTACCGACTCACGACTCCAACGGCATAGAGAATGTCTGGTCTTGTACAAGTTAAATAGCGCAAACTTCCAACAAGACTTTTATAGAGGGTTGGATCCACCTTTTCTCCCTCTTCATCCTTACTCAACTTGATGCCGCATTCCATAGGAGAGCCAACTGGATTAGCATCATCCAACTTGAACTTCTTGAGGAGGTCTTTAGCATAACTTTCTTGAGTAATAAAAATTCCTTCGTTTCCTTGCTTTACTTCAATTCCGAGATAATATGCCATAAGCCCCATGTCGGTCATTTCAAACTCCTTGGTCATATCCTTCTTGAATTCCTCAAACATGCTTGGATTGTTCCCTGTAAAGATCAAGTCATCGACATACAAGCATACAATAAGAATATCTTTACCTTGAGCTTTGATATAGAGTGCATGCTCATATGGACACTTGATGAAATTCGCTTCTTTGAAGTACTTGTCAATCCGAACATTCCAAGCTCTCGGAGCTTGTTTCAATCCATAAAGAGCTTTCTTTAATCTCAAGACTTTATCTTCTTCTCCTTTAACTTCATATCCTTGTGGTTGCTCAATGTAGACTTCTTCTTCAAGAACTTCATTTAAGAAGGCAGATTTGACATCCATTTGATGTATCTTCCAATTATTCTGAGCTGCTAATGATATAATAAGTCTAACAGTTTCTAGTCGAGCAACAGGAGCAAATACCTCGTCATAGTCGATGCCAGCCCTTTGACTGTAGCCCTTTGCTACCAATCTTGCTTTGTATCCCTGAACTTCTCCTTTGGAGTCCTTCTTTACTTTGTAGACCCACTTGACACCAGTTGCTGTGTGTTCTTTTGGAAGCGAGACTAGCTCCCAAGTATCATTCTTCTTTATTGCCTCGATCTCTTCATCCATTGCATTTCTCCAACTCTTCTTTCCAATTGCTTCTTGGAAGTTCATGGGCTCACAGTCTGCAAATAGACAGAATAAGGTATCATTGTCTAGATTTTTGGTTGCCTCATATATTTCTTGGAGACTTCGAAAACGTGGCATTCTTTCACTTGAGCTTTCATAATCTTGAAGGGTTGTATTTGGTGAAGTGGGTGGAGTAGTAGGTGTCTCTTGCGGTTGTTGTTGTTGTTCCACATCATCTTCTTCAACGCACGGGAAAAAGGTATGATCCTCACAATTTGTCGACCAATCCCATTCTCTTTCTTCATCAAACACTACATTCTGACTGATGATTGTTTTCCTTGAATCAGGATTGTAGAGTTTGTACCCTTTGGAGTTGGCATCGTAACCAATGAAGATGTATTTTTCACTTTTGTCATCAAGTTTACTTCGTTTCTCATCTGGTACATGCACATGAGCTATGCTTCCAAAGACTTTAAGATGAGAAATACCTGGTTTTCTACCGCTCCATGCTTCTTGTGGTGTTTTTCCACTAACGCTTCTTGTTGGAGAGCGGTTGGTTAGATAGACTGCACATGCAACAACTTCAGCCCAAAACTCCTTTGGAAGTTTCTTACTTTTAAGCATGCTTCTTGCCATCTCCAAGATTGTTCTATTCTTCCTTTCAGCCACTCCGTTTTGTTGAGGCGATCTTTGCACTGTCAATTGTCGTCTAATTCCATTGTCTTCACAATACTTCTGAAACTCTTTTGATGTGAACTCTCCTCCACGATCGAATCTCAAAGCTTTGATCAGAAGGCCACTTTCCTTCTCAACATGGGCTTTAAACTTCTTGAAGTTCTCGAATACTTCTGATTTTTCTTTTAAGAAATATACCCATGTTTTTCTTGAAAAATCATCAATGAAGAGAAGGAAATAATTACTCTTACTAAGTGATCTTGGCTTGATTGGTCCGCACACATCTGTGTGTATGAGTTCTAATGGCTTTTGAGCTCTTGAGTCTGACTCCTTTGGAAAACTCAATCGAAATTGTTTTCCAAGTAGACATCCTTCACAGACTTGGTTGGGGTGAGTAATACAAGGCAGCCCTCTCACCATTGCCTTCTTGGAGAGCAACTCTAATCCTTTAAAATTAAGATGGCCAAATCGAAGATGGCAAAGCCACAATTGGTCTTTGTAGCACATCTTGAGACATTGTGGGCCATCACTTTGAATGTTGAGCACGCATCTATTTCTCGTCATTGGCACCTTTACAATGAATCTACTTGTGTTATCTCTTATAGAAAGGTTATTATTCTTAAGTTGAATATCATAACCTTTCTCTAAGAGTTGTCATTTTCCTTCCACCGCCACCTTTGATTCATCTCCAAAAGCCACGTTTCTCTTTACTGATTCGTCAAGCTCTGCGAACATGCTTCTTTTCCCACACATATGGTTACTTGCTCCACTGTCAAGGTACCACTGATTATCCTCGCCTTTATCTTGGCCCTTGTAAGCCAATAGCAAGGTACCATCTTCTTGACACCTTTCTTCAGCATAATTGGCTTTCTCTTCGACTTTATTTTTGTTAGGGGATCTACATTCAGAAGCATAATGTCCAAACTTATTACAATTGTAACACTTGATTCGTGACTTGTCATACCTTGAATTCGGATTTCCTCTCCCACGACCTCTGTTAGAGCTTTCTCCTCTCTGGTTATTATTGTTAGGCCTTCGTCCTTGTCCATGTCCATATGCACGCCCTCGTCCTTGTTCTTGACTATAACTTCGCCTTGATTGGTTGTGTGCATTTTCTTCTTTTCTTGAATCAACATGTGCCTTGAAGACTTGCTCCACGATCTCTTCCTTCTTCTTTTTCTTTTCTTCATAAGCTTGCAACGAACCAAGAAGTTGCTCTATTGACATGGCCTCCAAGTCTTTTGTTTCTTCGGTAATGGTGACAATATGTTCGAACTTTGGATCCAATGATCTAAGAATTTTCTCCATAATTCTTACATCATCTAACTTCTCACCATTTCTTTTTAGGTTATTAGTAACTGTTAAAACTCTCGAAAAGTAATCGGAGACTAGTTCTCCTTCCTTCATATGTAAAGCTTCAAACTTTCCTCTCAAAGTTTGAAGACGTACCTTTTTTACTTGATCTACTCCCTTGTAAGAGATCTTGAGCTTCTCCCATGCTTCCTTGGTTGTCTTGACTCCGGAAATCTTCTCAAAAGTATCTTCATCTAATCCTTGATAGATTAGACAGAGAGCTTTCTTGTCTCTCTTCCTTGAGTCTCTCAAGCTATCCTTTTGAGCTTGAGAAAGACTCTCTACATTCTCTGGTTCGGTGTGGCCCTTCTCGACCACCTCCCAAACATCATGTGCACCAAGGAGAGCTACCATCCTTAAGCTCCAATTGTCATAGTTGCTCTTGGTGAGCATCGGGACTTGAAAAGGAACTCCAGTATTTGCCATTTCTCTGAAGATCTTATGGCTCTTGATACCACTTTGTTGGGAAGAAACTTTAAAGGCTAGAAGGAAGTGTTTAAGATCGGGAGAGGTTGGAAGATTTTGAGAGAAAGAAAGGCTTGTTGTATTGAATGCTTCTAAACTTTTTGGCTTACCTCCAAATGATACAACCATCCCCTATTTATACTAGTGGCACCTCCTTAACCAATGGTTAGGATCTTGCCACCACAACATTCATCTAAGGGCTATAATTCATTCTCTAGAACTTTCTAAAACATTCCTACAATTCTAAACTTTCTAAACTTATCTAGAAACATCTTATGGATAAACATCTATAAATATTTTGTACATCATTCTAGAATCTTTTAGATATAATTTTCTAAAATTCTATTTAGGCCTTTGCTAATATTGGGCTTTTATCTTTTAAGCCCAACATACAAAATCAATTTATATTCCAACAGGACCATCCTATTTTCACTATAGGTCGTGTGTAGTTCTCCAAACACTTGCTCCACTTTCTACACATCCCGACATGAACAATGCTCAATACCATCACCATCGCGTGTTCCATTGTCCATCACCTTCCACCTTTAGTTTTTCTACTTCTTTACCTGTTGATATATCTTTTGTCTATGCTTACTCTCCACATAAGGAGATTTGTCTCTTAGTTTTGCATTTTTTTTTTAAACTATAGTTCACATAGGATTCTTTGGATAGAGTGAAGTGAGAATAAAAGTTGTTATTCAAATTTTTCGACAATCCAATTTTAATTTTATTAGATCATAATAGGATATGTACCTGTCTAAGGGCACACTCGTAGTCTTCTAGTAATTAGAGGGCCGAACGAGAGCTTCGAGTTGATGCTTTAGAGGGGGGAGGTACCTGCAAAAGGCACTCCGACGCTCAAGTCAGGACAAGCATAATTCTCGAGAGTAATAAATGAACAGTGACATACCTCGTTTCGTGTGACTTATTTATACTACCTGTCATGGGCCTGAGCGGGGTGGGCCTTCTCTGACATTTACCGAATTAGGTAATACGATGTTAATCGGCTGGTTATGCCTTAATTGCGTGTTGTCTTTTGTTAACCATGATTATCATCCTAACTATTCTCTATTGGTCCTTGGCCGAGCCGACAGGGCACGACCGAGACAACCTCTTTGGCCGAGCCGATAGGGAACGGCCGAGACAACCTCTGGCCGAGCCAACAGGGCACGACCGAGACAACCTCTCTGGTCGAACCGATAGGAAGAGGGTTGAATTCTCCATGGTTCTCGGCCCCTTACCGAGCCGAAGTAGTGTCCAAACTGCGGCAATATCTGATAGGACATGACGTGTCGGTCCACGTGGCCTTAATCGCGTGTTTCCCCTTGTTAATCATGATCATCGTCCTAACTACTGTCTGGCTCTGTCGGCCTTAGCCGAGCCGATAGAAAAAGGGTTGGGTTGTCCTTAGTTTTCGGCCCTCTGCCGAGCCGAGGTCGTGCCGAGAATTGTGTCAAAGTCCGATAGGACATCACATGTCGATCCACGTGACCGATAGGACACTTCCGGTACAGGATACATGTTTCCTCTCCAATTGAAATTAATATTGCAAAATTTTACATTTTTAGAAAAATATAGACATATATTGTTCAATGTAATAAGTATCATTTCTTACCTCAATTAATACTTTGTATTATCAAGTATAATTTCATTGTACTTCAATTGTAATTTTCAACTATTTTTCTGAAAAATTAAAAAATATCAACCAATATTTAATATATCTACAACTTAAAAATCACTACAATAAAAACAGAAATAATATATATATATATAACTATTGTTTTATTATGTTAATTTTTGATTTTGACTTTTTAAAATAATAATAGTTTTCATATGTAGGATAAAAATTTCACCAATTAACTTAACACAAAAAGGAGTGGAGAAGATATACCACATTACGAATTCAACTATTTGCGTAATTATTAGTTCAATCATTTAGAACGCATATTAAATAAGTTAAATCATAGGAAAATAAGGACTAAAGTCTAAAACTCTTCTTGGGGCGGGTTCCATCTCTTTATTATCCCTAATTTTTTAACGTTAAGTGTGTGTCCACACTTCTATAAAAACAATTTTTAACGACAATTTTTCCGATAAAAAGAGTATAATTGTTATTAAATTAATTATAAATTACATGATTTTGTGACCGATAAATATTAGTTATTAAAATTTAGGTTAAATTATACTTTTAATTTTTTATCTTATTTTTTTAAAATTTATTTTGATCTTTTATTTATTAAAATGTTCGTTTTAGTCTTTTATTTCTTATATTTGAACTAATTTCATCTTTTTAAAATAATTATTTTTAATTTTGCGAAATAATTTTGAATCATTTTTTGATTGATTCAAGACATGAAACTTGTAGTATTAGATTCACCTATAAGAAATTTATGAAATATTGTTGAAGTTTGAATGCAAGAGTTATAAACATAATGTAAAAAATATATCTTATGAACAATTAGAAAATAATATGAAATTAGTTTTTTAAATTTTCTTTATCATGTTTATATCCCATTTGGTTTGAACTTCAATTACATTTTTTAGTTTTTATATAGGTGAATCTTATGAGACAAGAGTTTCAAGTCTTAAATTAGTATATAAAAAAGAAGGATTCAAAAGGACTAAATTGATTTAAATTTAAAAGATAAAAGATAGAAATGAACATTTTAAAAGATAAAGGACTACAATTAATCTAAAAATTAATAGACCAAAAATATAATTTAGCCTAAAATTTATTATTTATTAGCTATTATTTTATACATGTAACCAGTTTAATTAAGTATTTCTTACAAATTAGTGAATCTTTATTAACATTCTATATAAATGTCGGTAATAGTATCAATGACTCTAGATTCATTAACTATTATTTAACTTCTAGTAAAAAAAAATAATGATAATTTATATGATCCCTAAAAAACAAAACAATGGCTGCAAAAAGTTAATTTTGATGTAATGGCACCATAGTCAATAATGTATGTTTTTTTTAACCACTAAAATTTTATTCATTTAAAAATTTTGTCGTATTTTAATTTCAAATTTAAATTATATTACTTTTAATACTAAGTGATTTTTATAAAAATATTTAATCATTATCTATAGTAATTTTTTTTATAATTGCATTACCTATAGAATTTGAAAGACTAAAAGCACTATACTTTTAAATTAGAGACTAACAAAGTGCTTGGTTGAAGGAGATTTGAAGAGAAGAGTTCTTGTAACATTGTGACTTTTATTAATTTAATTGATGTGATGATTAATTGTTTAACTATTATGAAATTATAAGGATTTAGGAATCCTAATGAGATTGTGTGTTTACCAAGTGGTTCTAAGCGAAGGTCATTTTTTAAGGTTTAGGGGAGGGTATATAAGATCCTTTTTAAGAAGTGAATTCACATATTCATTTCATAAGAAAAGCTAGAGAGAAGTTAGAGAGAGGAGCTTTGGAGTCAAAATTTTCCTTTTTTCTTTCTTCCGAGTCTTCTAAAGAGTGATAGAACCCTTTCTTAGAGTAAGTGAGTGGCAGAGTGGAGCAATTCATAGCCTTTGGAGCTAAGAATTTGAGACCGTAGTGTAGTGATGTGGAGTTTCTCCAGAAGGTCTCCATCTTCTCTTATATACCTCTTTCTCGGATTGATTTAGAGGTAAGGGAAGCTATAATTGAATTCTTGATGAATTGGTTGAGTTGTATATTGACTGAATTCACAAGAAATTCTGGTTGTGTTGATAATTATGAGGTAGAAGTTCTTTGTGTGGGGTTTCATTATTCTGAGTATGTTGAGGTGAAATTGATAATTTTAGTGGCTCTTTGCCTCATTGAAGTGGGGGTGCGAGATTGATAGCGACAAACATGAGTTAGAAGGGAGCCAATTGACTTGGTCACACTAGGCATGGATTGAGGGGCTTTGAGCATGGATGCCCTTGAAACTCTCTAACTTGGTGATGTTGGGCCCTAGTTGAGTGGCACCAAACATGATCAAGGCAATAACTCTCTACTTGGATGATGTTTGGTGCTAGTGTTGTGACACTCTCTATTTGAATGAGGTTGAGCATGAGTTTAAGCACACCTAACATGATTAACCCAAGTGGATTTCAATCTCATTTACGCTAGGCATGGGTGGATTAGCGCTAGAGGTGGGCAAGTTAGAGGCTCTCTACCTCAATGACATTAGATGTTGGATGTTGGGAGAATGGCGTTGAGTGTGAATTACTTAATAAAAAATGTGGTCTTCTTTTAATTAAGTGTTGAACATGTATGTTATAAGTTGGATCACTCACATGTTGTATGTTGTTGTATATATTAATTCTAGTTCATTATATATTGATCTAAGATGAGGTATATTGACAATTAAGTCGCTTAAAGTTATAAGTAGTTGAAAGTTAAACTATAGTGGGGTTACATGTTGTGTAGTGTAAATAGTAGCTATATTGATAATGCTTAAGACATGGAGTTGAATTGTATTGATTGACTTAGGATTAGATGAGAGACATCGTTTTAAAATATGAATATCCCATTGTGAGGATACAGTGTTATGATGCTCCGTTAGTCTAGTGTTGAAAACCCTTCTTAAGAAGTTGACTATTGAAATAGAGTGTTAAGTCTCCTTTAGGTCTTTAGTTGATATAGTATGGGGACTAGGTTGATCCATACTAATTATAAAATGACGAAATGTAGATTTGTGTGGGGTGAGGTCGAGTCATACATGTATAAAGTGACCAAAACTAAGGTACAATGTTCGAGGCCAAAATTCCTAACTAAGTGCTAGAAGGGGTGCAATACTGGGAGTGTAATCGGTAGCCTAGTTCTATAATATACTTAATTATATATGTTAGGATTGTGGTAGGATCACATCCAACTTGTTATAATCCTAACAAAAATACTAGACTTTCCTAGTTTAAATGGTGAAATTCGAGAAATCATGTTATGTTATGAATTTTTATCCAAATTTATTATTGATCTAAACAAGTCCAAAAAAATCATGTTGTTAAGTTGATTTAGTAAGATCAAGCTACTTAAATTACTTACTGGTATTGTAAGAGATCTCTTAGTTGAATATGTTATGACACATGTAATTATTGAGTTGTGCATATGATAAGTTGATATGTTGATGTTGATAGTATAGTACTACTTTACTTCTATACTTGTTATATTGTTTTCTATAAATTTGTTCTTGTATATTTCCTTGTGGTTACACTATATATGATAGTCATACTTGTTATGGGAGTAAGGCATGACTAGGCAAGAATATGAGCCAATTTTGGGAGCCATATTGGAGGATGACATTGTTTACTTGAACTACCTTGGTGTAGATACCCTTTTGTAGTAGTTGCTTAACCGACAATGTAAATTTATGCTTTTTGTCCAAGATTATTGTATATACACATATGTAAAGCTTATATTTGTAGTCTCATTGAGGGACTTACATTTATGCTTTTAGTTTATAAAGTTTATAATACACACGTACACACACGCACGGACACATATACACAAGGACGGATACACATGTATCCTAGTGGAGGCACTTGCCCCCACTAACATTTTTCTATATTTTATTAATTTAAATATATATATATATATATATTATATTAAGATTTAAATGTATTTTTATTCTCTTAATTGTAAAATTATTGTTTTTAATTTCTATAATTTTTTAAAAATTTTGTTTTAGTCTCTCAAGTCATCAATAACATATATAAAAATGACATATCAAGATAGTAATATAGTTTCAATTGGATTTGATATGATATTTTTACGGATAAAGATATCAATAGATAGATTTTAGACAGCAATATTTGATAGATTCCCTGACAAAATTTGAGTATAAAAATTGAAACAAGATTTTCTAAAATTTACAAGGATTAAAAAGACCAATTTTTAATTTGAGGGACTAAAGACAAATTTACCTTAAATTTGAGATATTAAAAACATATTTAAGTCTATTATAAATTTATAATAATGTACTCACACTTGTCATGTTAAAAACTAAGTGCTCTCACTCTTTTCTATATTTTTATTTTGTTAAAAAAGTCAAAGTTAATATATTAAGTTTTTGAAAAAAATAAATCTTAAAATAAGTGTCATGTTAGTTTTTCAATATAATATTAATTATCTTGTATTTTTCATTTATACCCTTCATAATATTTTTTAGAAAGTGAATATTGTATTGTATTATTTATAATAAAGAAGATTAATTATAAGTTTTTTATTTCTAGTTTGTATGAAACAACCTAAAATGATACTTATTATAAAATAAAGGGAGTACTAGTTATAGTTAAATCAAGTCAGTAAAGGGATTAAGGAGTGATAATTGATCTAAATTTATATTATACTATTTTTAAAATGAAAAAAGGTTAAAATTTTGATACAAGATATAGAAAGAGATATTTTTTAAAGTGTTAAAAATGAGAAAATTATTCAATATTTTTAAAATATAAAATCTCATAGAAAATAATTTAATATATATTTATATTTAAAAAAAATGTAAAATTATATATTTAATACTATAAATTTATATATTAATATTACCCTCAATTTCTGGATCCGTCACTACATATACACACACACACACACACATATATATATATATATATATATATATATATATATATATATATATATATATATATATATATATATATATCCGTACATGTATATTAAGGAATTGCTTACTACTATATTTAGTAAGTTATAAAGTGTAATTACTTGTTAAGGATCGTTACCATTTTTATAAAAAAAATAAAAATTATTTGATTTAACTTTTAAGAACCTTTCATTTAAATTTAGCTCTTCTTCAATATTTGGGAGTTTGTAAAAGAAAAAAAGAAATTTTAAAACTTTTTAATATAATGTCTAAAATATATTTACTTATATTTTAAATTTAAAATTACAAAAATACAAAAATAAATTAATTTTTAAAATGTCTTCCTCTTCTTCTTATGTACTAAATAAGAAAAAGTCTATCTTTCTTCACTCCTTTCAATTAAACATAAAATTTTTAACTCCTCCCCTTTTTTCTTCTCCATTAAAATCATTCGGTTTCTTGTTTTTTATTTTTATAAACCAAACAGACCTAAAAAAGTGTAAAACGTTCTTAAACCTAATTTCTGATAATCTTAGAATACTAAAATCATACTTTAGTATTGATTCTATATCATTGGGTGATAATGTTTTTATATTTATATAAACAATTATTTTTAATATAAAAATATTATAACCAAAAAGAATCTCTCCACACGTGAGATTTGGCAGATTTGCGGATAAACGAGAATGACGCTTGGCTACTTGAGTATTCTGACTCGTGATTTCACGGGACAAAGTCAAGATGTCTGGAACTGTTAGATACAATCCATTAATTAACAATTTACGAAGCATACATTGTTTCATAGGAATGATCCACGTTATCATTTACGTGCAATTATATGAAGGATTAGAGTATCAATTAAATTCAAAAGGGACCAAATGACTTTTTCCAATGCACACCCATATCTTGTGGGGGGTAATCCGGTCTTTGAAGCCGTTTCACGGGTTGCCATATTTTTCAATCATTCACCGTCAACTGTCATGTACATAGTTTTCTTTTTTCTTTTTTCTTTAATATCATCACATAATGTTTTAAAATTAATAATTAAAAATTAATTTTCACTTCTAAAATATAATTTTTACTGATTAAGAAAATATGATATAGTTAGTACATAATTAATAAATTAATTAATTTTTTTTAAATATTTGGTCAAAGATTCAATAAGGTTTGTGTAGATATTTTTTTTTTTTATCTAATCACATCTATTCTGTACTACAAATAATTTTGTTCGACTCAAATTGAATTATTGTAAATTATAATTTTTTAATATTTAAAATATTTATGTATCCTATCAAAATAATGTATATAAAAAAAATTTATAAAGGAAATCTTTTATAATGAATTTAAATACTTTTAAAAATTAGTTCTTAACTTTTCAAAGATATGTTAATTTAAAAAACAGATTTTTTTTTTCAATCATTCCCCTGACTCCTCCCTCTCCAACAAGCAAAAAATAAAAAACATATTAACCAAAGGTGGGCAAAGGTACGTGGTGTCAGAACTCTTATGGTGTGTTTGGATGAGAAATTTTACAAATTCAAGGAATTTTAAATTCTTGGTATTTGAATTACTTTGATTTTAATTTCTATCATTTTTAAAATATTTTGTTTGGATAAGTCAATTCAAATTTTTCAAATTTTAAATTGTTAGGTTGGATATGATAATTTGATTCTATCATGATAAAATTGATTTTAAAAATATATTTATATGTTAAGATTTTTAAATTAAATTTTATAAAAACAAATATTTGCTAATTTTTAAATATTTAATAATTTTAAAAATTAATATTAGATAATATTTAATAATTTTAAAAATATTTTTGAATATTCAATAATTAAAAACATGAAGAGATAAGAGATAAAATAAAATATATAAGTGAAATAAGAAGAAAAAAATATGAGAAATTTCAAATTCTTACTCTTTTGGGAGAATTTGAAATTTTATTATTTCAAGGAATTTCTCAAATGCTTGAATTTCAAATTCCTTATAAATTCCTCATCCAAACAAGGTATTTCACCTCAAAGAATTTGAAATTCTTCAAATAAATGAATTACTCCATTTAAATTCTCCATCCAAACACACTAACCTTTTACTCTTGTAACCGAGTAACCTCGAAATTTCATGAGAATGATGATCCATTTGAGAAAAGCCGCAAAATAGGAAAATCCAAGAAAAAGTTTAACAAAACTTTCAAGCGTATTTTTTAAAAATATATTTTTTATTGACTAAAATTTATTTTGAAAATAATAAAAAGTGTGATAAATGGAGTTTGTTCAAGATTTTAGTCTCAATTAAACTTCTGTGCACAAAGTACTTTGAGGTCCTTTGAGTCATTATTGGTAGCTGTGGCGCACCATATGCCATGCCTTACATTATTTTCACTGCTAGCTCCAAAACGAAAACAGGAATGACCTAACATGCAGCCAATGTCTTCCTGTCTCAGAATACACTCTTTCAGAGAAATACATCATATTTTTACATTATCTTCAAACTGCAACTTGCTACACTCAACTCACCCAAAAGTAATGTAACTTTTTTACTTTCTCATAATTTTCCACTTATTTCATCTGGCTAAATACTAATAAAAATAAGTCTTTCAAGAAAAACAAAAAGTACGTGCCCCCACCTAAAAAGAGAAAAAAAATCAAATACTGTAGAGGCAGATATTATTTCCAGCTATAATTAATACATTAGTTCAAACACCATGTTACTTTAGTTTAGACTCTAATCAGTGTCCCCATCACTCCTCTTACTAATGTGTCCTATTTAAGGGAGTCAAATGTTCAACACCTTCACCTTTGCTGATTACTTTTTCATCATTTTTCATGGCTTATTCATATCCTAAACTTTTCTTTCTTCTGTTTGCAATCTTCTTGTCACACACTTGTGCTGTCAACTCTTCCAATGCTTCCACAACACTTCACACCAATCTCTCTTCCTTAAGATCTTTCTGCACATCAACCCCTTACCCAGAAGTTTGTTTCAACTCATTGAAGCTATCCATCACAATAAACATAAGTCCAAACATTCTCAACTACCTCCTTCAGTCCCTCCAAGTAGCAATATCTGAAACCACAAAGCTCTCAAACCTCTTCCACAACGTTGGACACACAAACATCATAGAGAAGCAAAGAGGAGCAGTTCAAGACTGCAGCGAACTCCACCAATCCACTTTGATTTCTTTGAAAAGATCACTATCAGGGATCCGTTCCACCAACTCCAAGAACATAGTTGATGCAAGAGCATACCTCAGTGCAGCACTCACCAACAAGAACACGTGTCTAGAAGGCCTAGATTCTGCTTCTGGCACCATGAAGCCAACACTGGTGAAATCTGTGATCAACACTTACAAGCATGTTAGTAACTCTCTTTCAATGATCTCTAAGCCAGGAAAAGGGTCTACCAAAGGCCAAAAAAACCAGCCTTTGATGGGTGATTCAAAGTGGCTATCAAGAAGTGACCAAGGACTCTTGCAAGACTCAGATGGGGAAGGATATGACCCAAATGAAGTGATTATTGTGGCTGCAGATGGAACTGGGAACTTTACCACCATCACTGATGCTATCAACTTTGCTCCGAATAACAGCATGGTTAGGACAGTGATCTATGTCAAGGAAGGGATTTATGAGGAAAATGTGGAAATTCCAAGCTTTAAGACCAACATTGTGATGCTTGGCGATGGAAGTGATATCACTGTCATAACTGGTAACAGAAGCGTTGGTGATGGATGGACCACTTTCAGATCTGCTACTCTAGGTGAAGCCTTGTAACCTTTTCTAATTTTTTCAATTAATTATTTGTCATGCATTGGGCTACCACTTGGCAAAGGGCAAGAGAAGTAAAAAAAAAAATAATAAAAAAAAAACTTTTACTCTATAATACATGGTGACTCAATTTTTAATTCTACATTTTTAGTTGTTTAAATTTTATAAAATTTGTAATTTTGACATGATACTAAATGTCTATTTGTTAATGGTTAAATTATAACATTGATTATAATTTCATTACACAAATAATATAAAAATTAATATTTAATATTATTCATACGAAATTATACTTTTATTTTCTATTTTTATCCTAGATTAATAATATTTTTTTTATACATTATTTAGACTAAAACATAACGGATCTTTGTCTTTCTGAGTAGGTCTGTCTTATTAGGAAAAGTTATTAAATGATCTCACAATCAATCTTTGTCTTTCCGTGTAGGTCTCTTTTAGAAGAAAAAAAATTACATGATCTCACAACCAATCTTTTATGGTAGAGATTAGTAGAGACCAAATACTTCAAAACCATACAATAAGTTCTCTTTATGTAGTGAGACTAATTAGTGCTTGTTTTATGTCATTTTTTTCTGACCAAAATGGAAATCACATGATTATGTATTTTGTGTTTCCAGCGGTTTCTGGTGATGGCTTTCTGGCACGTGACATAGCCTTTGTGAACAGCGCAGGGCCAGAGAAGCACCAAGCAGTGGCCTTGAGGGTAAATGCAGACTTAACTGCTTTCTACAGGTGTGCAATTTATGGTTACCAAGACACATTATATGTTCACTCCTTCAGACAATTCTACAGAGAGTGTGACATTTATGGGACCATAGACTTCATCTTTGGAAACGCAGCAGTGATCCTACAAGAATGCAACATCATATCTAGAAAACCAATGCCAGGCCAATTCACTGTCATCACTGCACAATCCAGAGATAGCCCTGATGAGGACACTGGCATCTCAATCCAAAACTGTTCAATCATAGCTACTGTTGATTTGTATTCCAACTCTAGTAGCTTCAAGAGCTACCTTGGGAGGCCGTGGAGGGTTTATTCTCGTACCGTGTACCTTGAGTCATACATTGATGATTTCATTGACCCTAGGGGTTGGACTAAGTGGTCTAATGAGCAAGGATTGGACACTTTGTATTATGGGGAGTTTGACAATTATGGACCTGGTTCCTCCACTGATAATAGGGTAGAATGGTTTGGGTACCATTTGATGGACTATGATGATGCCTATAATTTCACGGTTTCGGAGTTTATCAATGGAGATGGGTGGCTTGGGACTACTTCTTTTCCTTATGATGATGGGATTTGATTTGAACAGTTTAAAGTAGCTTTTGTTTGTTATTTGTTAGGCTAGCTACTTGCAATGGTCCCTATTCTATGGCTTTAAGGCCTAAAGTAGGTAGTTACTAATGTAACAATGTAAAATAAGAAAAGTTCATGCTAATTACACATAGCTGATTTGATGAATTCTTAATTTGACGCTAGTACCACTCAATATATGGCATCTCACCTGTTACACTGTATTTGGGAGGAGAATCAACGCGGATCAGAGAGGGAAGGAAAGTGCATGCATTTAAAAATGAAAATAAAAATAAAAACTAACACAAACATGTTTGAGAAACGGATCTCCGATTGAATTAGGGAATTACTTACCCCTAACATGGAAAGAATTCTAACACAAATAATTGATGACAAAATTGATCGATTATGTTTCTAAGTAAAGAAATTATATTGGATCATGGTCCTTGTTATTTGAATTGAGGTTTTTTTATTATTTTTTTTAAATGAGCTCCCCGTGTTATATATATAACTCAAAGTTAAAATATTACTACTTCATTCTCATATATAAAAGAAACAAATCCTTAATCCATCCGTCATAATTTGAAATTTCATTCTAAAAATATCCATATAGAGTTAAATATAGGTGATAATAATATTTAATGACACTATCCAAACGTTAAGGAATAATTTTTTCAATCAAGGAATATGTTTTATATTGTTAGTTTCATAATAAATTTATTTACTTTTATGAAAAATAAATAGAAAACCCATTAATAAACTTGCAATAAATTAAGGTATAAAAGATATTTACTAATTAATATATTTAAAAGCAGGCTTTTTTTTAAATGATTAAGATTAAAATAAAACTTTCATTTATTTCTTACATAAAAAAATTGAAGTTGTATTAGTTTTAAATTTTAATCATAAATATCTATACTATAATAAAGCGATTAATGTCTCCTACACACATATACATACATACATACATACACACACACACACACACACACACACACACACATATATATATATATATATATATATATATATATATGAGGATGGTTCAAACGACATCGGTGTAACTTTTACTAAGTGTTACACCGTTTAATAACTTTATATTAAATGTGAATTTTGTAATTCCAACCGTTAGATTGAAAATTCATATCACTTTATATGTGTATATCAAATTTTGTTAAAATTGAACAACAACTTGAGGGTAATCAAAGTGTTCATATTTTAGTATATTTTGAAATAAATATATTACGTCAATTTTATTTTATAAGAATGAAGTATCAAATCATTTTCGATTAATATAAAATTTTGTATATATAATCTAAGAGTAAAGACCTTTCAATCTAACGGTTGAATTTACAAAATTCACATTTAATATAAAGTTATTGAGCGGTGTAACACTTAATAAAAGTTATAGCGGTGTCGTTTGAACCCTCCTCTCTCTCTCTCTCTCTATATATATATATATATATATATATATATATATATATATATATATATATATATATACATTTTAACCCTTTCTCTACTTAATCTCTATCTTCTCCAACCCAGTTGTCGCTTCTAATTAGACCTCTCAAAACCTCCCATATAAACTACATATGCTTCTTTATCATTTGTCAAAGAGTACAACTTTGGAAACTTGTTTTTCAAACTACCTAACTTTGTCAAGTTATCATCGCAGAAGCTGAAGACCTCCCCATCACCAAGTTTGCATTCGACCTGCTCCTTGAACCATCCTTCATTATCTAATTCACCACTTAGAAGCAACACATATTTCCACCATTGTGATAATTTATTCTTTATTAATTTAGAAGTATAAACAGTCATTCACCATATTTAGAGTATAAAATTTTGGCCCAAAGAAACTCATTTTCCAACCTTAATCTCCACCTTTACTTACTAATAAGCACCTTATTGAAAACATTAATATTTTTGGCACACGTTTTCCAACCTTATTCATACCATCAATTTTTCACCCTCAACTGCACCCAAAATAAAAAAATCGCATTGAATCCTAGTAATTTTATTTGCAACACTTATGAACACATGGTAAAATGACAAAAAGAACAGGGAAATGGAAGATAGAGTTGAATTAATCAAGCATATTTGTTAGAAAAGATAATTGTATCCCATGATTCTTACTGTAAATATGGAAACTCTTATATCAGAATAGCTTAATTATAGGAACAGAATCATCAAATTAGATAACATATTTGTGTATATATTATCTTTGTTTCTGAATAAAATTACAACACAATTATTCCCAATTTCTCTTTTATTTTACATGGTACTAGAGCGGTAACGACCTGCTCTCCTTTTTTCCCTTGTTTTTTTCTCTCTCTTGTTTCTAAACCATTATGGCCAACGATGGGAACAAATCTGATCCCTCTATTCTCTTCACTATTCTAATCATCTTGGAATGGTTCTTGTTTCAAAAACTCTCAATGGTGATAATTATTCAACTTGGCATCGAGCCATTACCATCTCGTTAAATGCAAAATCTAAATTTGGTTTTGTTGATGGAACTCTCAAAGCACCATCTACCAAAACCAAACCAGAAGACTACGCAACATGGAAAAAATGCAATGATATGGTATTTTCATGGATTCTTAATTCATTTGTTGAAGATTGAAGAATCTACATCTGGAAGATGTTCCCTAGAAGTTTTAGTTTTGATGTTTTGCTCATGTTGCTTTTTATTTTAAGCCTATGTCAAAAGGATAATGTATTGATTGTTTAAAAGATTAGGCTTGTATGTGTTTGTTTGTTATGTGTTAAAAATTAGTAATTAACATGAAGGTGAAAATATCATAATACTCATTTTTCTTATTTCATTCATTGTTGAGAACATGAAGTATTAATTTACTGAGTGTTTGAGACTTTAAATGAAAACTTGAAAACATCAGAAATTTTCTGAGTTAAGGAATAGATTACCTGAACTGGTAATAGATTACCTGACTCATGTTGAAAAACTGATTGATACTGGAATAATCGATTACCATGTGTGGTAATAGATTACCAAACTGATTCTGATGATTTCAAGAGGAAAAAGGATCGTGTTAATCGATTACCTCTTTAAAGTAATCGATTACCTCTGTTCCAAATGTGAGTTTTATGTTATTTTGGCATCGTGTTAATCGATTACCATGTTAGGTAATAGATTAAAACAGGAGCTGAAACAATTAGTTCAGTTATTCTAACTCGTGGTAATAGATTACCATCACAGGTAATAGATTATCTCTGTTATGAATATAACTGAAATAACTGTTTCCTTGCACATAAAAATTGTCTTTAAATAAGATTAAAACTGAAGTTTTTTTAAGAAGAAAAAAAGAGAATTTTCACACACAGAAAAAAGAGAGATACTTACACGAACAAGAGAGACTTTTTTTAGAATACACATTACTGCAAAAGAGAAAAAGATTTTCTGAAAAAGAAAGAAAGAACATATCTGCTGAAAATCAACTTTTGGAAAAAGAAGTGTGCAAGATCAATTCAAGAAGATGAAGTTCATATAGAAAATTCATTCTAAACTGGTTTACATTGTTGAAGATCATATCTACACGAACAGGTGTACTCGTTTCTGATCTTTTGTTATTGTTTGAATGGTTTTAACTCTTGAGATTAGAGAATCTCTGGAAGAGTTGTGTAAAGAGAAATCTTGAGATAGGTTTTTCTCAAGTAGGATATTGTGGGATCAATATTCTTGGGTTATATGTTTCTTGTGGAGTCAAGAAATGGTTTGTTAATCTTGTAGGTGTCAAGATTTGCTTGTTAAATTCATTGATTGGATATTGCTTGTGCAGGGTGCATGTAAAGAATATCAATAGTGGATTTGACTGGATTTAGAGGTGTATCTAAATCTGAAACTGGATGTAGGCCTTTGGATGGCTGAACCAGTATATATCTTGGTGCATGATTTTCTTAACTCTTACACTCTTTACATTCTGTATAAGTTTCTTGATTAATGTTGTATGAAGAAAAACATTATCTGCAGAAACTGAACTTTAAAGATTCTTGGTAATTGATAAATTCAATCTTTACATATCTTGTTATTCAAATCTTGTTGGATAAGCTGTGCATTTATAACTCTGAATTACCTTTTTTGTTTAAAGGTTTGTTTTAAATCAAGATTTGTTTGGTAAAGATTTAGAAAGCAAAGAAGAAAAGGAAAAATAACATAGAATCTATTCAACCCCCCTTCTAGATTCTAACCGTAGGGACCAACAATTGGTACCAGAGCTGTATCTTGTAAAACATTCAAGACTAGATCTTTAGAAAGGTTAGATGGCTGGTAATCAATTACCGTTTGCTGAAGGTGCTTCTATAAACAGACCCCCATTGTTTTGTGGAGATAACTATCCCTTTTGGAAAGTTAGAATGAAAATTTTCATGGAATCTGTTCATAGAAATATTTGGCAGGCTGTAATCACAGATTACAAAATACCCACTAAGATAGAGGGAGGAAAAGAAATTGAGAAACCATATGATAGCTGGGATCAAAGTGAAATTAGAAGAGCAGAGAATGATGCAAAAGCTTTAAATATCATACATTCTGCACTAAATTCTGATGAATTTTTTAGAATTTCAGCTTGTTCTACAGCAAAGGAAGCTTGGGATTTAATCCAAGTAACACATGAAGGAACTCCAGAAGTGAGAAGAGCTAGAAAGAACACACTCATTCAGGAATATGAAACCTTCAGAATGAATCAAGGTGAAACTGTCATGGATATGCAAAAGAGGTTCATTCACATAATAAATCACCTAAAAGGATTAGGGAAAGACTTCGTGGAAGAAGAAGTAAATGTCAAAATCCTGAAGTCACTAAACAGAAGATGGCAACCAACTGTCACATCAATTACAGAGTCAAAGAACTTAGCTCAGATGACAAGTGCTGAGTTATTTGGAAAGCTAAGAGAATATGAGATGGATCTGTCAAGGATTGCTGATGAAGAACAAAAAGATAAAAAGGCAAAAGGTCTGGCCTTAAAGGTAAAAGAATCCTCAAGTGATGAAGAGGATAGCAGCAATGAAAGTTCTGAACAAGAAGAATTAAATCTAATGGTGAAGAATTTCAGAAAATTCATGAGAAGGAAGAACAACAATAAGAGATTCTCCAGTCAGAAGAAATCCTTCAAGAAGAATGAAAACTCATCTCCAAAGTTCAAATGTTTTGAATGTGGAAAAGTTGGACACATGAGAGCTGACTGTCCAAGCCTGAAAAAGAATGAGGAGACGAAACAAAAGTTCAGATCAAAGAAAAAGAAAGCATACATAGCATGGGAAGATAATGCCTCAACAACTTCAAGTAATAGTGATGAGGATTAGGAAGCAAATCTCTGTCTCATGACCAAACATAATTCAGATTATGAGGTATATGATTCTGACTCATCTATTGACTCGTATGATGAATTGCAAAATGCATTTGCTGAACTGTATGCTGAAGCAAAGAAATTAGAAAAATCAAATAATGTTTACAAAAAGAAAATGACACACATGAGAGATAAAATTTCTGATTTAGAGAATGATAACAGGAAACTACTTTCAGATATCTCTAAACTAAAGTCACCATGTGAGAACTGTGAAACATTGTATGCTGCATTAAAAGCAAAGGATAAAGAAAAACAGAATGTTAATGTTATGAAATCCATTAATTCCCACTCATGTAACTATTGTATGAAATCTGGTCATAACTACTACAGATGCATGATAAGGAAATTTGGCATTCCTAGTGGAAAATATAAATGGATTAAGAAATTAGATTATGTACTCACTGATTCTCCAGGACCCAAGATCCATTGGGTACCAAAATCAAATTGAATAACTTGTGCTGCAGGTGTGCTTGAGAGCAAAGCAATCAATGTGGTACTTAGACAGCGGCTGCTCAAGACACATGACAGGAGATAAAAGCAAATTTATCTCATTACAGGAAAAAGAAGGAGGATCTGTAACATATGGAGATAACAACAAAGGCAGAATACTAGGCTCAGGCAGTGTTGGTAACAATTCCAATACTCTCATTGAAAATGTCCTGTATATAGAAGGTCTCAAATATAACCTGCTTAGTATTAGCCAGCTTTGTGACAAAAATTACAATATCTCTTTTAATAATCAATGCTGTATGGTTTGTGATAAGGAATCAAATGAAGTCCTGTTTATAGGAAAAAGAGTCAATAACATATACATCTTAGACTTAGAGCATTCATCATCCAATTCTTGTCTCACATCACATGATAATGTAACATGGTTATGGCATAGACGCATTGCACATATAAATGCAGATCAGTTAAATAGACTTGCATCTAAAGACCTTGTTAGTGGTCTTCCAAAGATCAAGTTCTCTAAACAAGGACTTTGTGATGCATGTCAAAAGGGAAAGCAGACTAGAGCTTCTTTTAAATCAAAGAAAGTTATGTCAACCTCTAGACCGCTGGAACTTTTGCACATGGATCTCTTTGGACCATCAAGAACCAAAAGTCTAGGTGGAAACACTTATGCTTTAGTTCTCATTGATGACTACTCCAGATTCACATGGGTTGCATTTATATCCCATAAAGACAATGCTTTTAAAGCCTTTAGAATCATTTCAAAAAGAATTCAGAATGAAAAGGACTTGAAAATTAAATCTTTGCGAAGTGATCATGGTGGTGAATTTCAAAATGAATCTTTTCAAACTTTTTGTGAAGAAAATGGTATTAATCACAATTTTTCTGTCCCTAGAACTCCTCAACAAAATGGAGTTGTAGAGAGGAAAAATAGATCTCTAATAGAGCTAGCAAGAGCCATGTTAAATGAAAATGGTTTACCAAAATACTTTTGGGCTGATGCAGTAAGCACTGCATGCTATGTTCTAAATAGAATCTTGATTAGACCTATGTTAAAGAAAACACCATATGAGCTTTACAAAGGAAGAAAGCCTGACATTTCACATTTTAAAGTGTTTGGCTGTAAGTGTTTTGTTCTGAATAATGGAAAAGACACTCTTGGAAAATTTGATGCTAAGGCTGATGAAGGAGTTTTTATTGGATATTCTGCAATTAGCAAAGCATATAGAGTCTTTAACAAAAGTACCTTATCTGTTGAAGAATCTATACATGTTACTTTTGATGAAACTAACATCCTTGAAAAAGGAAAATCTCTTAATGATGAAGATGAGATAGGTGACAGTATTACACAAGAAGAAGAAAAACTGGAACTACAGCAGAAAACACCATCTGAAGACACATCACTACCCAAAGAATGGAGGAAACCCAAAGATCTATCTCTGGATAACATTCTTGGAGATATAAATAAGGGAGTTTCTACTAGACACTCTTTTAATCTTCTAAGTGATGATATGGCATTTGTTTCTCAAATTGAACCATTATGTGTGGAACATGCATTAAAAGATGAATTCTGGATAATGGCCATGCATGATGAACTGAATCAATTCAAAAGAAATGATGTTTGGATTTTAGTTCCTTTCAATAAGAATATGAATGTCATTGGTACAAAATGGGTTTTCAGAAACAAACTAAATGAAGAAGGTGTTATAGTTAAAAATAAAGCTAGATTAGTAGCCAAAGGATACAATCAACAGGAAGGTATAGACTTTGGTGAAACATATGCTCCAGTTGCTAGATTAGAAGCTGTTAGGCTTTTACTTGCATTTGCTTGTGTGTTTGATTTCAAACTATATCAAATGGATGTGAAAAGTGCATTTTTAAATGGTCTAATTGATGAAGAAGTTTATGTAGCTCAACCACCTGGTTTTGTTGACTGCAAATTACCTAAGCATGTTTACAAGCTCAAGAAAGCTTTGTATGGACTGAAACAAGCTCCAAGGAAATGGTATGAAAGGCTAAGTAAGTTTCTACTAACTCATGACTTTCAAAGAGGTAATGTTGATAAAACTCTTTTCATAAAGAGAAAATCAAAAGATATTCTGCTGATTCAGATTTATGTTGATGATATAATATTTGGATCAACTAACCAATCTCTTTGTGGAGAATTTGTTTCCAATATGCAGAAGGAGTTTGATATGTCTATGATGGGAGAATTAAGCTTCTTCCTAGGACTACAAGTCAAACAAATGGAAAATGGAATTTTTCTACATCAAACTAAATATAGCAAAGAACTGTTAAAGAAATTTGATATGGAGAATTGTAAGATATCAAATACTCCTATGTCTACTAATTGTTATCTAGATAGTGATATTGCAGGAAAAGATGTTGAAGAATCAATGTATAGAGGGATCATTGGATCTCTTCTGTATCTAACAGCTAGCAGACCTGACATCATGTACAGTGTATGTGTATGTGCTAGATTCCAATCAAAACCAAAGGAATCACATCTGAAGGCTGTAAAGAAAATACTGAAGTATTTGAAAGGCACAATCAATGTTGGATTGTGGTATCCTAAAGGTACTTCTCCATCTTTAACTGGTTACTCTGACTCCGATTTTGCTGGTTGTAAATTGGATAGGAAAAGTACAAGTGGAACGTGCCACACGTTTGGAGAATGTCTCATATCGTGGCAGAGCAAGAAACAAGCTTGTGTAGCACTCTCAACTGCTGAAGCTGAGTAAATAGCTGCTGGAAGCTGCTGTGCTCAGTCAATTTGGTTTAAACATCAACTTCAAGACTTTGGTTTGAAGATTGATCACATACCACTGAAGTGTGACAACACAAGTGCAATTAACATTTCAAGGAATCCTATTCTACACTCAAGAACTAAGCACATTGAAGTTAGACATCACTTTATCAGAGATCATGTAGAGAAAGGAGACTGTGACATCAAATTCATAATGTCAGAAGATCAACTTGCTGACATCTTTACAAAGCCTCTACCAAAGGAAAGATTTTTCAAGCTAAGAACCAATCTTGGTATCATTAGTGAGTCCAATCTATCCTAAATCTCATAATTAAAGTATGATTGTGTGAATATGCATGAAATTGCTAAGCACTTATAGGTTTAAACTTGATGTATGTGCACTCATAATAGGAAATCACACAAAACACAGTATGCCCTGTATCTGCACACATTTCACTGTGATAATCGATTACCTATCGGGTTAATCGATTACCACTCACTCACTTGCATAATTACCCTGTTTCAGTTGCGAGATAATCGATTACCAACTGGGTTAATCGATTACCTGACGCGAACCCCTGTTTTTTTTTTTTGTACTCAAAAACCCTCTTTAAATCTGTTTCGAATTCAAATTAATTCAAAACTCTCTCCATTTTTACTTCAAACTAAAACGAACGAAACCCCTGGTTCCCTTTTCTATCTCAAAATCTATTTCAAAACCTAACCCTAAGCCCCATTCATGGAAAGTCTTGGCAAAGGAAAGCGTGTAAAGCACATAGCCAACAGAGATTACCCTCGTCCTACTACTCAAGGTCAAGGTACATCTAAAAAGAAGAAACAAGAGTCCTCTCGTCCAGAACCTGAAGAAGAATATTCTCATTCGTGGTTCACAAGGAAGTCTCAAGAGGAAACTTTCAATGAGTCTTTTGCTTGCAAAGACATTGTGGCTCCAAAGGTACTCTACTCGTCTTGGCTTATAGAGCAAGGTTTTACATTTCCTACTCTGTTATCTAGTCAAGGAGTTAGCAAATTTGTTGGGTTAAGTGGACTGTACTACCCTGATCTTGTTAGGGTCTTTTACTCAAATTTGGGAAGAGGTGAAAATGGTGTTTTGGTTTCAGAAGTTAAAGGAATAAAAGTTACTCTATCTGCTGATGTATTTTTGAAGATTGGTGGATTAACCAGAAATGGTATTAAACCTACCTTCAATGAATTAAAGATGAAAAATTTCTCAATAGATAAAGATACGTTTTTTATGAGTATGCTGAGGGATGTTTCAGCCTGGGAGGCTAATAAAGAATACAAAAGAAAAGAAAAGAGGAAAATTACATATAATGTTGGAGGTCTACGAATGGAAGATAGACTCCTACATTATGTAATTGTCTGGATTCTGGCAGCAAGGGGGAGCAATCACGCACAAATCAGTGAAGAAGATATGGCACTGCTCGCAGCTTTTAAGAACAACATTCAAGTTGATTGGGTATATGTGGTAGAAGACATAATGCTAAAGACAAGGAGGTTAATGGACTGCAAGTGTCCATATGCTGTGTTCATAAGCAAGGTATTGGTGTTCTATAAAGTTCCCTTAACTGGTGAAGCAAGAGAGGTCACCAGAGATGTTCATGATATCAAGGATAGAGCTCTGAAAATGATGAAGCTAGTAAAAACAGATGCTGGTTGGATAGCAAAGGAAGATGTTCCTACTGCTGAGACTACAGAGCCGTCTCAACCTGAAGTTCAAACTGAAGAAGAGGAAGGTGCTGAAGAGCCCAAGCCTCTTTCTACTTTTGAGCTATCTGTTCTGGCAAAGCTAGATGACATCAGAGAAACTCAGAGAAGAGATTATCAAGAGCTGAAGGCTTGTTTTGAATCTATATCTGAACGACTGGATGCGATGAACATACCCTACCCTGAAGAACTTTAGTTATGCATTACATTTTAGGCACTGCATTTTAATTTGTTCTGCATAAATACTTTGATTTATATTTCAGACTTAAAGTTTGTAATAGTTGTAGTATTTGTATGCTTCTGAACATTTTTAATGCTTATATGATGAAAGTCTTATTAAGTGCTTGTTGTTTTTGTTGCATAAGTATCATGTTATTTCTCTGTTTACTCTGTTTTTTTTTGGTTTGGTTAAGCCAAACAGGGGGAGAAATTCATGAGAAACTGATTAAATGTTTATATGGTTGTTTATGTATTGTATAAGAAAGAAATGGAAATAGAACTGCATAATGCTTTGTATGGAAGTTTTTGTTCTAGACATATGCAGGTTCAAATTCAAGTTCAAATTTCAAACAAACAAGTGAAACAAAACAACATGATGATTGTGAAAGTCAACATGAAGAGTTTGGCTCATCAAAACCAAAAAGGGGGAGATTGTTGAAGATTGAAGAATCTACATCTGGAAGATGTTCCCTAGAAGTTTTAGTTTTGATGTTTTGCTCATGTTGCTTTTTATTTTAAGCCTATGTCAAAAGGATAATGTATTGATTGTTTAAAAGATTAGGCTTGTATGTGTTTGTTTGTTATGTGTTAAAAATTAGTAATTAACATGAAGGTGAAAATATCATAATACTCATTTTTCTTATTTCATTCATTGTTGAGAACATGAAGTATTAATTTACTGAGTGTTTGAGACTTTAAATGAAAACTTGAAAACATCAGAAATTTTCTGAGTTAAGGAATAGATTACCTGAACTGGTAATAGATTACCTGACTCATGTTGAAAAACTGATTGATACTGGAATAATCGATTACCATGTGTGGTAATAGATTACCAAACTGATTCTGATGATTTCAAGAGGAAAAAGGATCGTGTTAATCGATTACCTCTTTAAAGTAATCGATTACCTCTGTTCCAAATGTGAGTTTTGTGTTATTTTGGCATCGTGTTAATCGATTACCATGTTAGGTAATAGATTAAAACAGGAGCTGAAACAATTAGTTCAGTTATTCTAACTCGTGGTAATAGATTACCATCACAGGTAATAGATTATCTCTGTTATGAATATAACTGAAATAACTGTTTCCTTGCACATAAAAATTGTCTTTAAATAAGATTAAAACTGAAGTTTTTTTAAGAAGAAAAAAAGAGAATTTTCACACACAGAAAAAAGAGAGATACTTACACGAACAAGAGAGACTTTTTTTAGAATACACATTACTGCAAAAGAGAAAAAGATTTTCTGAAAAAGAAAGAAAGAACATATCTGCTGAAAATCAACTTTTGGAAAAAGAAGTGTGCAAGATCAATTCAAGAAGATGAAGTTCATATAGAAAATTCATTCTAAACTGGTTTACATTGTTGAAGATCATATCTACACGAACAGGTGTACTCGTTTCTGATCTTTTGTTATTGTTTGAATGGTTTTAACTCTTGAGATTAGAGAATCTCTGGAAGAGTTGTGTAAAGAGAAATCTTGAGATAGGTTTTTCTCAAGTAGGATATTGTGGGATCAATATTCTTGGGTTATATGTTTCTTGTGGAGTCAAGAAATGGTTTGTTAATCTTGTAGGTGTCAAGATTTGCTTGTTAAATTCATTGATTGGATATTGCTTGTGCAGGGTGCATGTAAAGAATATCAATAGTGGATTTGACTGGATTTAGAGGTGTATCTAAATCTGAAACTGGATGTAGGCCTTTGGATGGCTGAACCAGTATATATCTTGGTGCATGATTTTCTTAACTCTTACACTCTTTACATTCTGTATAAGTTTCTTGATTAATGTTGTATGAAGAAAAACATTATCTGCAGAAACTGAACTTTAAAGATTCTTGGTAATTGATAAATTCAATCTTTACATATCTTGTTATTCAAATCTTGTTGGATAAGCTGTGCATTTATAACTCTGAATTACCTTTTTTGTTTAAAGGTTTGTTTTAAATCAAGATTTGTTTGGTAAAGATTTAGAAAGCAAAGAAGAAAAGGAAAAATAACATAGAATCTATTCAACCCCCCCTTCTAGATTCTAACCGTAGGGACCAACAATTAACCCCTGGTATTGCAGAAAATGTTATTTTTTATGACACTGCTCATGAAGTTTGGGAAGATCTTCAAAATCATTTCTTTCAAAGCAATGCACCATGCATTTTCCAACTCGAGAAAGAGATTGCTTGCCTTACTCAAGATCAACTAACGGTTGCTGCCTACTATACAAAGCTAAAAAGAATGTGGGATGAGTTAGGATCCTACAATGATGCAGTTTGCACATGTACGCAAACAACACAAGACACAAGTTGATGCAATTCCTCATGGGGTTGGATGAATCTTATAATGTTGTCTGTGGTCAACTTCTTTTGATGATTCCTTTACCTGATGTTTCACAAGCTTATTCTTCCATCATTCAAGAAGAAAAGCAACAAAATTTGGGTACAAGAAAAGAGACTATTGAAGCTTTCGACATGGTTGTTCAAAAAGAGGAACCAATAGCCCTTGCTGTTCGCCACAAATCTGGTTCATCTTCTCGTCCTAATTTCAATTATCGCAAGCCACTGCATTGTTCCCACTGTGATAGAGATCATCACACAAAAGAGACATGTTGGAAATTACACGGTTATCCACCTAGACAGTCCAAGCATTCTACAACTAAAAACTATCATTCCAAGCCCAATGACAACAATCAATCTTCAGCAAATCATGTTAGAGAGGCCCCAACAACACATGTTCAGCCCATTGTGAATGGATTAATTGAATTGCAACTATAACAAAATTTTTCTATTATTTAGGGCAGCAATGGAACATCTCAATCAGCTGCTCCTAAGGAAAATAATGCCAATCTTTTTTCAAGTTTGTTCGTACCCAAGTTGATAATTGATAGTGGTGCAATAGATCACATAATTTCTTCTCCATCTTTGCTTGTCAATAGTAAAGAAAACACTTCTTTACCACCAGTTGTTATGCTAAATGGAGATCAAGCTCCAAATCTTTCTATTGGAAATTTACCTTTGAGTCCTATAATTTATTTGAAGAATGTGCTTGGGGTGCCATCTTGTAAGGTGGATTTGATGTCCGTGAGTCGAGTCACAAGAGATTTAAATTATTCAGTAACCTTTTTTTTCCTCAATTTTGTGTTTTGCAGGATTTGATGACGGGGACGATGATTGGTTTGGGTGAACAATGAGATGGGCTCTATTACTTGGTTGCAATGAATAAGTCACACAATCCTGTTCAGTCAATTCATACCATCAAATCTGCCTATACTTCCAACCTTTCCAGTATCTTGTGGCATAAACGTCTAGGACACTTATCCTTTTCTAAATTATACTTTTTGGCAAAAAAAATTCCTACATTTCCCTTTGGAGAAAAATAATAATTGTGATATTTGTGCTCTTGCAAGACAAACTAGGCTACTTTTTCCCGCTAGTTTAATTTCTTCTGTTAAACCTTTTGAATTAATCCATTGCAATATTTGGGGGCCATTCAAAGTTCCTTCCCTTTCTGGTGCAAAGTATTTTTTGACTATTAATTGTGAATGACTTCTCTCGTTTTACTTGGTTTTTTTCATGCATCATAAGAATGAGAAGCAAAAAATTTTAACCCATTTTTTCTCTTTTGTGAAAACTCAATTTAATGCTACTATAGCAAATATTCGGGTTGATAATGGAAGGGAATTCTTCTCAATGCGAGAATTTTTTAAACAACAGGGTACTATTTACCAACATTTTTGCATTTATACACCTTAACAAAATGGGGCGATCGAGCAAAAACATAGACATATCCTTAAGTTAGCCCGAACTTTTAGTTTTCAATCTCATCTCCCTTTACACTTTTAGGCAGAATGTGTCTCTACTGCTGTTCATATAATTAATAGGTTACCCACACCTATACTTTCTCATCAAATTCCTTTCGAAAAAATTTATGGAAAAATTCCCTCTTATTCCCACCTTAGAGTTTTTGGATGTCTAACCTATGCTACAAATGTTCATGTGTCTCATAAGTTTTCTCCTCGAGCCACCCAATGTATTTTTCTTGGTTATCTAATAGGTCAGAAAGCATACAAATTGTATAACATCAATTCTCATCAAGTCTTCACTAGTCGTGATGTTATTTTCCACGAAGATATTTTTCCTAGGAATCCATCTCTTCTTTTTCACCTAAAATAGATTCTGTCATACCTGTTGTTGTACCAAATTCATCACCCATCCAGCCAACACATGCAGAATCTGCCCTACCATTTCCATTTCTCCAACAACCCCTTTGCGTCGTTCTCAAAGAACTCATGTTTGCCCTGTAGCCTTGAATGATTATGTTTGTAATCAAGTAAGTTCTCCTGAATCATTGTCATTCTCATCATTTTTTCCAAGTCAAGGTACTCGATATCCTCTATGCAATTTTATCTCTTATGATTGTTACTCACCACAACATAGATCCTTTATTGCTACTATTACTAATGATGTTGAACCTACATGTTATGAACAAGATGCCTCCCATTCTCATTAGCAAATAGCAATGCAATCTGAATTGGTTGCTTTAGAGACCAACAACACTTGGTTCCTCACACCCCTCCCTCCAGGAAAGCAAGCTATCGGTTGTCGTTGGGTATACAAAATCAAGCACAACTCCGATGGTTCTCTTGAACGCTATAAAGCGCGGTTAGTAGCGAAAAGTTACACACAAGTTGAAGGTATTGATTACCATCATACTTTTTCACCAACTATTAAAATGTATTAGCTTTAACAGCCGCTCAAAATTGGCCACTTCATCAACTTGATGTCAACAACACTTTTCTTCATGGAGATCTCTCTAAAGAAATTTATATGTCTCTTCCTCCTGGTTTTCAACGACAGGGGGAGAATCTTGTGTGTCATCTCAACAAATCCTTATATGGATTAAAACAAGCCTCTCGTCAATGGTTTGCCAAGTTCTCCACAACTATTCAAGGTGATGGATTTGTTCAGTCCAAATCAGATTACTCATTGTTTACATGTAAGAAAGGCGAATCATTTACTTCCTTATTGATCTATGTTGATGACATCATCATAACCGGTAATGATCCCAACGTCATAGCTGTTCTTAAATTTTTTTTTTTGCATAGTCAATTCCAAATTAAAGATTTGGGTGGCTTAAAGTATTTTTTGGGCATGGAGGTTTCTCGGTCAAAGAAAGGTATATTTATTTCGCAAAGAAAATATGTTCTAGAGATTCTAAAAGATGGAGGATGTTTGGGAGCTAAGCTTGTGAATTTTCCCATGGAGCAAAATGTAAAATTGTCAGATGAAGGAGATTTATTGAAAGATCCATCCTCATATAGGCGACTTGTAGGACGCCTAATTTATTTGACTGTTACTCGTCCAGATATCACTTACTCAGTGCACATATTGAGTAGATTCATGCATGCTCCTCGTAAACCTCATATGGAAGCTACCATGCGAATATTGCAGTATCTAAAGAACAACCCAGGTTAAGGTTTATTTTTCTCTTCCCAAAATGATTTATCTTTGCGTGATTTTTGCGATTCCAATTGGGGAGATTGCCCAATATCAAGAAAATCAACTATAGGTTATTGTGTAATCTTGGGACCATTACTAATTTCTTGGAGAACAAAGAGACAAAAGACAGTTTCTCTATCATCAGCCGAAGCTAAATATAGAGCTATGATAGGTGCATGTTATGAGTTGTCTTGGCTACGATCACTATTGAAGGATTTGGAGATATTGCACTCAAAGGCAACATTGTTGTATTGTGACAATAAAGCAGTTATTCACATTGTGTCTAATCCAATATTTCATGAAAGAACTCGACACATAGAGATAGATTGCCATTTTATTCGTGACAAAATTCAAGATGGTTCAATTGCAACGGAGTATGTTCCTTCAACAGAACAAATTGCCGACGTGTTCACTAAACCATTAGGAAAAGAAACTTTTCTTACAATGAAGAGCAAGTTGGGAGTTCATGACATTCTGATGTGTGGAAAACTGCAAGTGTACGGTTGTCGTCAAGTAATAAATATCGAATCACAGGGACTACGTGTTTGACCTAGAATTACTAGTATTTTAATTTGAATTTTAAAACAGATTGAATTTTTGTTTTGAGATGATAAGATCAGATTTGATGGTAAAAGAGATAGTAATGCAATTAATGAATAAGATAAAACTTTAAGATAAGATAAGGAGATTTCCGGGAATCTAGGGTTCGCACAAAGAGTTCCAACAATATTGAATTATTATTTTCATTAATTAATTCTATTCCATCTTGAAGGTAATCTTAACCTAATTTAATCCTTGCACCTTCTCAGGCTACGAGGACGTGTTTAATTAAAATTAATCTCTACTCTCGTAGTAATTACGTTCAATTAAACCCATTAAGATCTTTGTTAATCTATTGCTCCTCGAAAGCTTAAATCAACTCTCGTGATTTAACACTCAAGTTTGTTCCTTTAGGTTCCGATAATTAGGTTCTCCTCTCAGTTCATCCCTAATTATCTATGATTATGAAAATTAAGATTAATTGTTTATCATAATTATAATCAAGTTCTCCTCTCAGTTCATCCTTAATTAATGTTATTATGAAAACAATAATATTAAAGTTCATATATAAAATATAAAAGAACAGATCAAGAATTGGAATAAAATTAAGAAACTGAATAATGCATTAATAAAGAGGTTCTCAGAGGCTAAGCCCTGATCCCAGAAAAAGGGAAACTACTCACAGGAGTTCATAGTAGTTCTCCAAGAAAAGAAGAATAAAAGAAAAGCAAACCTTAGAGTCGATGGCACAGGCGCCCAACCTTCTCCAAGTGTCAAAAACTAAATAAAACTGTCTCCGAAACAAAAGTCCGCGTTCTAGGCTAACCTCATCTAATTTATAACCTAAAAGGGTAAAAAGGTAAAACTACCAAGATAAAAATTACAAAGATAAAATAAAAATAAAACATAAAACTTAAAAAGCTGGGACGCGAAGTGAATCACGGCTGTGACTGAGAATCACGACCGTGATCTTCTCTGGAGCACATCTATGAAGGGTCAGTGGCGTTCACGGGTGTGATTGGGAGTCACGGCCGTGATTTTCTCTGGTGAATCACGGGCGTGATTTAGAATCACGGCCATGATTTTCCCTGTAGCTCAGCATTTCCTCTTTAATTCTTAAATCTTGATCCTGCTCAGAGAAAACACAACACATACCAAGAAAAGCATAAAATAGGAAAATGATATAAAAATTTATTAAAAACATGAAAGATATGCATGATTATGCTATGAATTCTTGTGAATTAAAGTGCTAAAATACGAGTAAAATACACAACATCAAATAACCCCAAACTTGAACTTTTGTTTGTCCTCAAACAATAATTTTATTCCAAAAAAAAATCATCAAGAATTAACTGAGCATTTAAAATCTTCACTCTTAGTCTCACAAGGTCCAATTAGAATCTTAATCTTTCATTACTAGCGCCAACTCTTAGTTTCTAAGAGTTTCATGATGTCAAATCTTGTAAAGCTCATTAGTCAAACGAAGATAATTTAACAGAAATAATTTTTCAATGCTTGTGACACAAATAGGGGTAATATTTTTATTTTTGTTTTTGTCTCACCTAAAACATTTCCCCAGTAGCCAATCAGTGTAGAGAGGATGATAATTTCAAGAACACGTAGCCTCAAAGGGGGTCTAGCTATTTTACTAAACAATTCCCCAGTAGCTAATTAGTTCCCTTAGTTTTCTAAGGTTAAGAATATTCTCCCTCTAACCTATGACCTCAAAGGGGTGCTAGGTGAATTTTTTTTTTTTTTTTTTTTTTATTACCCCCCAAAAGCTTTTAAGCACGAATTAAAAAGAATTTATCTTCAAGAGACTATTTTTATAATTCTCGATCATTTCAAGCCTCAGTACTAAGAACCAAGTGCTAGCCACAAAACCAGCTAATTTTTCAACCTTTTGTTCTGAGACTTCAAGATTCAATTCATCACATTCAGTGTTTTCAAAGACGAACAATTTCATTAAAAATATTTACTTTTCAAACACAAATTCAAGCTGGGATTAGCTGAATATGTATATATGCATGATTTTTTTTTTTTTTTTTTTTTACTTTGCATGAATGAATGAAATGCGTACATCCTCCTAACCCCAAACTTAAAGATTTGCTTGTCCCGAAGCAAAGTGCTAATGAATGCATGATAGATTATTTTGACAAAATTATAAAATGCATGAATATGCAACCAACCCACAACAGAAAGGAATGCTTGTCCCTAAGCATCAGAGTAAAATAAGGAATAAGAAAGATCTCACTGTGGTGGAAAATCATCTGGATACCGTTGAATGTGCCATTGATACATTTGATCAACCATGTAATTATAATGCTGCTGGCATTCATCCATTTGTTTCAGCCGGTTATCCATTGATTGAATAGCTGCCAGGATAGCAGCATTGTCCACCTCAGGTCCAGGATGTAGAGGGGGTTGTTCAGGAGCTGCTTCCTCATCTGCAGGAGCCGCTTCCTCAGCTGCTGGAGGTAGGTCCTCTAATGGCTCCAGTGGAAACTGCCGTGTAGCCCGGTTCTTCACGGTGTATGTTGGATTTGGTAACTGGTGGTACACTCCCGACTGGGTTACTACAAAGTAGTATTTATCATCTTCATCTTTCGCAATGCAGTTCATAGAAGAGCAGGTAGCAAAATTAATAGTACGGCTTCCAGGGAGTGGTTCTAACTGGTCCAGCCAAGCGTGATAGCCAAGGTGTTTGGCTATAGTGGTAATGAGGCCGCCGTTCACAATCGCACCGTGGCTGGTATTGGAAATACTCTGGAACTGTCGTGCCAAATGACTGCCAGAATCAATAGGCTCCTCTCTGTTTTCCATCATAGCCCATAAAAGTAAAAGGTCGCTCAAACGAACCTTTCCTTCAGAATCACCTCGGGCCAAAACAGTAGAGGCAATAAAGCGGTGCATAATACGGATGGCGGGATGGCGGAAAGCAGAGGAATTACATTTTCCAGCGACCCAATTACTTGTACCTGTCAAACTATACCAAAAAGAACCAGGGTTGAAAGAACTTGGGGTTCTCGTGCTCCCTCCAGTGGGAAATCCAAAAATATTATTGAACTGAGCCAGGGTTAATTCGTGTTCTTGGTTAAACATACGGAAAGAAATCAAACCTTCAGAACAATTTGGCCCAGATAATATTTCCGTGTGGAGAGAGCTCAAGAACTCAAGAACTAGTCGAGGATAAACAACATCATTATGCATGGTAGCAAAGGTTGTCCACCCAATGTTAGTTAACATGAAATTGATATCAGCACGTAAACCCAACTTACGAATAAATGGGAAGTCGAGATACCTGGTAGGATGGATAGTGCGGACGCGTAATACCTCGTTCCGCTCACGCTGTTCATCGTTCCGATAGAACCTCGGAGGAAGGTGCGGAATTTCACTTGCTTCTTCCTCGTAACTGTGGGTATCGGAAGCGGTGGAGGACGAACCAACGGTACGGGTGCGCTTGGGAGCCATGGATGAACGGAAGGAGTGAATGTGGGAGGAAGAGGGAAGAAGAGGAAGAAGAAGTGAGAAGCTAGGGTTTGGGAGAGAAGAAAAGAGAGAATGGGCAGAGTTCGTAAGTTTGAGAGAAGTGAGAATGTAAAAGGAGGGGGAAAAATATATAAGGGAAAGGGGAATTTCAAAAATCACGGGTTGTATCTGTTGAGCATCAGCAGGGAATCACGGGCGTGATTGGAAATCACGGCCGTGATTCTCTTTGTGAGTTTTCAAAAATTCAAACAGAGGAGATCACGCCCGTGATTTATAATCACGGTCGTGATTCTCTCTGGGGTTTTCCAAAAATTTTCCAGAGAAGATCACGCCCGTGATTTATAATCACGGTCGTGATTCTCTCTGGGGTTTTCCAAAAAATTTTCCAGAGAAGATCACGCCCGTGATTTAGAATCACGGTCGTGATTCTCTCTGGAACTCTGAAATTTTATTTTATTATATTTTTTTTTTTTTCATTTTTTTTTTTTTAAGAAACTTGAGTAGGTTCCTGAAGAACCATAGAGTATAATTTTTCTAAGTGTTCCCCATGGAAATATAACTTCAATCTCTGTGCATTGACCTTGAATATGTCGCCTTTATCGTTTCTGATTTCTACAGCTCCATAGGGATATACTTTTTGAACTGTAAAAGGCCCTGACCATCTTGACTTCAATTTTCCAGGAAACAATCTGAGTCTGGAATTAAATAATAGCACCGAGTCCCCTTGCTTGAATTCTCTTCTATGTATATGCTTGTCATGCCACCTCTTTGTTCTTTCTTTGTAAATCTTAGCATTTTCATATGAGTCTAATCTGATTTCATCAAGCTCATTGAGTTCCAATTTCCTTTTTTCTCCAGCATCCTTTAGGTCATAGTTGAAGTATTTTATTGCCCACAAAGCCTTGTGTTCTAGCTCTACAGGAAGATGGCAAGATTTGCCATAAATCAGCCTAAATGGAGACATGCCAATAGGTGTTTTGTAAGCAGTCCTGTAGGCCCAAAGAGCTTCATCTAATCTTAAAGACCAGTCCTTTCTTGTTGTAGATACAGTCTTCTCAAGGATCTTTTTGATTTCTCTGTTGGATATTTCTACCTGTCCACTTGTTTGAGGGTGATAAGGTGTACCAACCTTGTGAGTGACTCCATACTTTTTTAAGAGAGATTCAAACTTTCTTTCAATAAAATGTGAGCCTCCATCACTGATCACAGCTCTTGGGACCCCAAATCTTGGAAATATAATTCTTTTGAAGAGTTTAATGACAGTATTTGAATCACTCGTTTGAGCGGGAATCGCTTCTACCCACTTGGACACATAATCAACTGCAACTAATATGAACTTGTAACCTTTAGAACTTGGGAATGGTCCCATGTAATCTACTCCCCATACATCAAAAATTTCTACTTCTAAAATCCCATTTAATGGCATTTCATGTTTCCTGGATATATTCCCTGATCTTTGGCATTGGTCACAAGAATTTACCATCTTCCAGGTATCCTTAAATAAGTTTGGCCAGTAAAAACCAGATTGTAGAATTTTAGCTGCAGTTTTTGACGTACTAGCATGCCCTCCATATGCGGAAGAATGACATGAGTGAATGATGTGAGGAGCTGCTTCTTCTGAGATACACCTTCTGTAGATACCATCTCTACACCTCTTATATAGGTAAGGTTCATCCCAAATAAAGCTGTTAAGGTCACTAAAGAATTTCTTCTTTTGTTGATAATTAAAGTCTTCAGGAAGGACTCCACATGCTAAGTAATTCGCATAATCTGCATACCAGGGACTGTTTTTCACAACAACTGCTAAAAGCTTTTCGTCTGGGAAGCTGTCATTAATAGGGAGTTCCTCCTTTGTTGCTTGGTCTTGTGGAAGTCGAGAGAGATGATCAGCTACTACATTTTCTACTCCCTTTCTGTCCACAATCTCTAAATCAAATTCTTGTAAAAGGAGAATCCATCTGAGGAGCCTAGGTTTAGCATCCTTTTTATTAAAAAGATACTTTAGGGCAGAGTGATCTGTGTAAACAATAACCTTAGACCCCACAAGATAAGATCTGAACTTTTCAAAAGCATAGACGACTGCTAACAATTCTTTTTCTGTTGTTGCATAATTGGCTTGGGCTTCATCAAGAGTCTTGCTGGCATAGTATATAGCATGAACCTTCTTGTCCTTTCTTTGTCCCAATACAGCTCCTATAGCATAGTCACTTGCATCACACATGATTTCAAAAGGAAGGCTCCAGTCAGGAGTTTGCAGAATAGGAGCTGTAGTGAGAGCTTCTTTCAACCTGTAGAATGCATTCTTACAAAAAACATCAAAGTTAAAAGGTACCTCTTTCACAAGTAGATTAGATAATGGTTTAGAGATTTTTGAAAAATCTTTAATAAACCTTCGGTAGAAACCGGCATGCCCTAAGAAACTTCTAACACCTTTAACATCAATTGGAAGAGGCAATTTATCAATTACTTCTATTTTTGCTCTATCTACCTCAATTCCTCTCCCAGATATTAGGTGTCCTAAGACAATTCCTTCTTGTACCATAAAATGACATTTTTCCCAATTTAAGACTAAATTCACTTCAGAGCAACGCTGCAATACTTTAGTTAGATTTAATAGACAGTCATCAAAGGAAATACCATAAACTGAAAAGTCATCCATGAAAACTTCCATCTCTTTTTCTAATAAATCACTAAAGATTGCAGTCATACATCTTTGAAAGGTAGCAGGTGCATTACATAGGCCAAAAGGCATTCTCCTATAAGCAAAAGTACCATAGGGACATGTAAAAGTAGTTTTCTCTTGGTCTAATGGATGAATAGGGATTTGATGAAAACCGGAGTATCCGTCCAAATAACAAAAGTATGAATGCATTGCTAACCTTTCAAGCATTTGATCAATAAAAGGTAAGGGAAAGTGATCCTTTCTAGTGGCATTATTTAATTTTCTATAATCAACACACATACGCCACCCAGTCACAGTTCTTGTGGGAATTAATTCATTATTATCATTTTTAACTACTGTCATCCCACCTTTCTTAGGAACCACATGAACTGGACTTACCCAAGGACTATCAGATATAGCATAAATTACCTTAGCATCCAGTAATTTCAAAATTTCTTTCTTTACCTCTTCTTTCATCTTGGGATTTAGTCTTCTTTGAGCTTCAACAGAAGGTTTGGATCCTTCCTCCAAGAAGATGCGATGCATACAAAATGAAGAACTAATTCCCTTTATATCAGCCATAGTATATCCAATAACTTTTCTAAATTTTCTCAACTCATTGAGAAGTTTTTCAGTTTCTTTTTCATTTAAAGCTGAATTTACTATGACTGGATAAGTGGAATTAGCCCCCAAAAACTCATACCTTAAAGATGAAGGAAGTGGTTTAAGTTCTAACTTTGGAGAGTTTTCTTCTTGCCAATCTGTTGAAGACTCAAGAAGACTTTCTACTAGAGGATCTTTTTCTTTACACGGGGGACTTGAATCGATCAAGCAAGCATAATTAGGTTGAATCCCCTCAAGATCTATGTGCTTTCCTCCAACTAGAAAATTCTCCAAGGGATCCCTCAAAATAGATCTCATGACTTCTTCCTCCATGTCTTTAGGCAATATATCAACCCTGCAGCAAATATTTTCAAGAGAAGGTTGTCTAACAGATTTAGCAATATTAAATTCCATTGTTTCATCATTAATGGATAAGGACAATTTTCCATGTTTGACATCTACTATCACGCCTGCTGTAGCCAAAAATGGTCTACCTAGTATGATTGGTATTTGTTTGTCCTCTTCCATTTCTAAAACAACAAAATCTCCCGGAATTAAAAATTTACCTATCTTAACTGGAACATCTTCTAAAATTCCTATGGGATATTTTATAGATCTATCTGCTAACTGGATTGACATTGCTGTAGGCTTTAATTCTCCCATATCTAATTTCTTGCAAATTGATAAAGGCATTAAACTGATACTTGCCCCAAGGTCACATAAGGCTTTTTCAAACCTTAGATTTCCAATGAGACAAGGTATAGAGAAACTACCAGGATCCTTAAGTTTTTTGGGCAAATTATGATGGATCAATGTAACAGTCTCTCTATCATCCAATTTCCTTCGGTTAGCTAAAAGATCCTTAAGAAATTTAGCATATGTAGGCATCTGTTGTAGAGCTTCTACAAATGGAATGTTTACATACACTTGTTTGATCATATTTAAAAATTTTTCAAATTGTCTATCAAGTTTAGTCCTTGCTAACCTTTGAGGAAAAGGAATTGGAGGGTGATAAACAGTTTGAGGCTTTGATGAAGATACTTTTTCTTTTTCTAATCTCTCTTTTTCAGGTTTTTCAACAATAGGAGAAGCGTCTTCATCAATCTCAATATTATCATTTTGATTAGACACAGGTCTGTCTAATTTCTTCCCACTCCTTAAAGTAACAGCATTAACATTTTCAGCTGGGTTTGCAACTGTTTTACCTGGGAACTTACCTGGAGAATTGTTTGAACTAGGCATCAACTGTGCAATTTGATTTTCCAGCATCTTGTTGTGGAGAGTAATATTCTCAACCTTGACAGCAAGGTTTTGAATAGAATTTGCCATTGAATCATTGGTCTGTTTTTGATTAGTGACAAAATTCTCCATAAGGTTTTCTAATCTTGAAACACTTTGTTGAATTGAGGGTGTCTGTACTGGATTTCCTTCCCCATTAATGAAGTGATTGGACGGACGGAAATTAGGTTGCTGATTGCTAGTTCCTTGAACTAGGTTATTCTTCCAAGAAAAGTTAGGATGATTCTTCCAACCAGGGTTGTACGGTTGTCGTCAAGTAATAAATATCGAATCACAGGGACTACGTGTTTGACCTAGAATTACTAGTATTTTAATTTGAATTTTAAAACAGATTGAATTTTTGTTTTGAGATGATAAGATCAGATTTGATGGTAAAAGAGATAGTAATGCAATTAATGAATAAGATAAAACTTTAAGATAAGATAAGGAGATTTCCGGGAATCTAGGGTTCGCACAAAGAGTTCCAACAATATTGAATTATTATTTTCATTAATTAATTCTATTCCATCTTGAAGGTAGTCTTAACCTAATTTAATCCTTGCACCTTCTCAGGCTACGAGGACGTGTTTAATTAAAATTAATCTCTACTCTCGTAGTAATTACGTTCAATTAAACCCATTAAGATCTTTGTTAATCTATTGCTCCTCGAAAGCTTAAATCAACTCTCGTGATTTAACACTCAAGTTTGTTCCTTTAGGTTCCGATAATTAGGTTCTCCTCTCAGTTCATCCCTAATTATCTATGATTATGAAAATTAAGATTAATTGTTTATCATAATTATAATCAAGTTCTCCTCTCAGTTCATCCTTAATTAATGTTATTATGAAAACAATAATATTAAAGTTCATATATAAAATATAAAAGAACAGATCAAGAATTGGAATAAAATTAAGAAACTGAATAATGCATTAATAAAGAGGTTCTCAGAGGCTAAGCCCTGATCCTAGAAAAAGGGAAACTACTCACAGGAGTTCATAGTAGTTCTCCAAGAAAAGAAGAATAAAAGAAAAGCAAACCTTAGAGTCGATGGCACAGGCGCCCAACCTTCTCCAAGTGTCAAAAACTAAATAAAACTGTCTCCGAAACAAAAGTCCGCGTTCTAGGCTAACCTCATCTAATTTATAACCTAAAAGGGTAAAAAGGTAAAACTACCAAGATAAAAATTACAAAGATAAAATAAAAATAAAACATAAAACTTAAAAAGCTGGGACGCGAAGTGAATCACGGCCGTGACTGAGAATCACGACCGTGATCTTCTCTGGAGCACATCTATGAAGGGTCAGTGGCGTTCACGGGTGTGATTGGGAGTCACGGCCGTGATTTTCTCTGGTGAATCACGGGCGTGATTTAGAATCACGGCCGTGATTTTCCCTGTAGCTCAGCATTTCCTCTTTAATTCTTAAATCTTGATCCTGCTCAGAGAAAACACAACACATACCAAGAAAAGCATAAAATAGGAAAATGATATAAAAATTTATTAAAAACATGAAAGATATGCATGATTATGCTATGAATTCTTGTGAATTAAAGTGCTAAAATACGAGTAAAATACACAACATCACATTCACTCTCCATCTTGAGGGGGAGTGTTAGGAAAGATAATTGTATCCCATGATTCTTGCTGTAAATATGGAAACTCTTATATCAGAATAACTTAATTATAGGAGCAGAATCATCAAATTAGAGATACATATTTGTGTATATATTGTCTTTGTTTCTGAATAAAACTATAACACAATTATTCCCAATTTCTCTTTTATTTTACAATACTCTACCCCCAATTGAGATTTTCCTATGCCTCTACGAAGTAAACTTATTGCACAATTTCTTAGAACAGGCTCCCACATAGACACATTTTATGTTGACTCCCATAGGCACACCAAGATAGGATAAAGGGATTGATAATAGCCAACAATTTAATATTTTTACATACCTTCTCAATTCCATATCCAAAATATTTAGGAGACATTTGTTTTTTTTTTTTTGAAATAGCAAAATATATTACAGTGGCACTATGGATGCCACAACCCAAGTTTACAAATAGATGGTTACTTATAATTTAGAACATTTGATCCAAATTACCACGTAACCAAAAAAAATGGATGATTACAACCCAAATCATACTGCACCCTTTTTTAACAATGCCTACAAACTTGTTGAAACAAATAGCCCAATCTTAATGCTTTTTTCCTATTTGTTATCCTCCATTTATTCTGACTGCATGTGTTGGTATTCTTGTCCTTCTACCATTGCGAAGTCACTGTTCGATCAATCTTCTAGTGTCACCAAACATTGGCCTGGATTATTAGACTATTGAGCAAAAGGAATTGTGAACTGCTTGTTAAGCAACTTCATCCACTACCACAAAGTACACATAATCTCTCTGACTGTGTTTTCTCGGTTAAAAATCACACCTTCAAACCTACACTTATTCCTATGCATCCACATCGTTTGAATAGTTTCCAACCATAAAGTTCTTTATGATTGTATTTGGTGATTAGATGATAAAGGTGTTGGTATAAAGTTGAAATGTTGTATCACGTCTTATGGGAGCGGAGATGGACATTTTATCCCTTTCAACCATCCTTTCCAAATACTATTTACCTCTTGGCATGTGAAGAATAAATGTGAAATTGTTTCCACCACCTTGTTACATAACACGCAAAGCGATTGTTGTTCATCAAAGTTTAAATTCATTCTTTTTAGGATGTCAACTGAAGGAATGCCTCTATTAACTACCCTCCAAAGGAAGATAAGTTCCTTCGGTGGAGTTTTTATCGACCATAGTTGTTTAAAAAACACCACTTCTTCCTTGAGTCTTGTCTCTATTTCAATCACCTTGTATGCTTCTTTCATCGAAAACACACCATCTACCTTGGACTTCCAAAACCACCAATCTGATTGGTTGCTTGCGGGTCGCCATCCTCGTGTCAACTGATCAAGTTTCTGTTCCATCTCTATATGCCTTACACTTCTTTAATTGCTCCAACTGAACCTCCAGGTCCATTCACCCTCCACCCACCCCCCATTTTGCTAATCAAATGGTGTTTCTACTTAGAGCTTACAAAAAGTGCTAGGAATTTTACTATGCTAAGGTAACATTATCAGCCTAATTATCCAACAAGAATCTTACCGCACTACCTCCCTTAACTTTCCACTCCAACTGTCTATCGAACCACCCCTCTGATTCCAACCCTCAACACAACTTTATCAAGTCCTTCCACCAAATTGAATCATTTTGTAACAAATTCTATGCACATAAATTTTGAAAATCTGCCATATTTAGAGCATAATAGTTTTATCCACAGAGATTCCGGATTGTGAAATAAACACCACCTCCATTTGGCAAGGAATGCCCTGTTAAACGAATTAATGTCTTTTATACCCAGGCCCCCTCTTTTCTTTTGAATTCGTAACTTTCTCCCATTTGATCCATGCCATCTTTTTGGTCCCCTGATTAGACCCCCATAAGAATTGTCTTTGCAATCTTGAAATCTCGGAACTCACGACTTTTGGTATCTTATAAAAAGATAGATAATATAAAGGTAGCGAAGTAAGTACCGAATTAATCAATTGCGCTCTGCCAGCTATAGACAACACTTTCCCTTTCCAACTAGATAGTCTCTTTTTGACTTTATCCACTATTAGATTCCAGGTTTCCTTCCTTCTTGGGTTTGCCCCAATTGGAAACCCTAAATAAATAAAAGGTATTTTCAATAATTTACAATTCAACAATTGTGCATATCTTTCCAGCACCTGATCATCCAACCCAATCGTCCCGAACTTGCTTTTTCTTGAAGTTAACCTTTAGGCCTGAAATCATCTCAAAATATCTCATAATTGCTTTAATAACCACCACATTCTAAATGGAACCCTCCCCAAAAATCATTTGGTAGGAGATAAGTTTTTTTATACCTAAGAATCATTATTCCTTGAAATGACTAAAATCCATTTGATTATTCAAAAAAGAATCATGAGACTATTAATATAAGTTTCCTAGGAAATAATGATTCTCATGTTTGGTTACGATATTACTTTCTTAACTATATAAATATTTTTTTACAAAAATATTCTTTACAAAAAATTGAGATTCTTTTTCTTTACAGGATGTAACTATGTCATAATCTAACACAAAATTAGCATACATAGCTTAAAATAACAAATAAAAAATATGATTAAACTATACAAAAAAAATCATAGTATATCAAAGTGTAAAATACAATTTTCATGGTTTACCATAATAAGAAAAAAAAAGTTAAATTAAAAATCAAAATAACAATTAAAATAAGTAAACTAGAAAACAATAAAATAAACACACATATATATAGCGTTATTTTGCTTAAATAATTTGTTAAATTTAGAGTCTAAAAATTATGATAAGAAATTAGCAATGTAATTTTATAATTTATAAATTTTAAATAATTATAAATATCATATTTAATGAAAATTATATAATTATATAAATTTTAATGTTAAATTAATGAGTAAAGTGATAAAAAAATAATTCCTACCTCATAATAAAAAAATATTTTGTAATTAAAATACAATAAAATAATTTATTAAAAGTTCATATATGAAACATTACACTGATTTTATTTTTCTCTTAAAAAACTAATTAAAAGTGATAAAAAAAATATGTCTAATGAATTATCTAATTTATATTTATATTTTAATTAATTAATAAAATTAATGTGTTTTGGTGTTTGTTGTTCAAGTGAAAATAGATAAAAAAAAAATATTAATTATGTTTTATATTTTAAAAAGGGATATTATGAACTTTTTATATACTTAAAAATTTTCTCCTGACTCGATAAAGTTGGATTCCTGAGAATGCTTTTGTAGAAAAGTGAGATAATAAATGATTTTTAAAAAAATATATTTTCTAAGAATCTTTTATTTTTAAATAGTTATCAAACATGAAAAATCAAGCTTCATGGTATTCTCATAAAAGTAAAAAGATTTTACGTACCAAATACCTTTTTTAGAACACCAATTCAGCTTTTGTAAAAATTCACTCTAAGGTTAGAAGAGATCACAAAGCATCTCCCCAGTGACAACATATTCCTCCTTAAGTTCTAAGAATAATAAGGTGTCTTCCACAAATTACTGAATTTTTATATCTGATAAAAATTAGTATATTCTAAATAATTGACTCATATTTTAACAACTAAAATAGTTATGATAACAATTTATAAACTAAAAAATACTTATTGTACACTCATGTACAAACTCGTAAATGTATCCTTCTTTGCAAATAATTCTTAGTATGTCATTTTAGATGACTAGTGCTAGCCCCTATCCGACCAGTTGCAAATCTATCTTAGGAGCATTTGCAAACAACTTTTTTTACACCTTTACTAATTTCAAAATCATTCCAAACAAATTTTTTTTGTCTTTTCCTTTTAATCACAACAATATCACTTTCTCAATCTTTCTCACTTTGTTATGCATTGTTTTCTAGTTGACTTGAATTTGTTAACCAATTTTTTCTTCCTTTATTTCTTTTTAGAAATGCTTTCTCATAAATTCAAATTCTTAGACAAATTGTATGTAATTAATGATGCAAATTAAACTACTCAAAACACAAGTAAGTAACAAGTAATTAAAAGTGTAGGGAAAGAAGAAATGCAAACTCAATTTATATTGGTTCGGCCAATCCTGCCTACATCCTGTCCTCAAGTCTCCAACTTGAGATTTCCACTATTCTTGTAACTCTTACAAGACTTGAATCCTCCAACACCTTGGAACTCCCTTTCCTTATGTTGAGATTCAAAAACCAAATAGGAGAAAAATCTTTTCTCCTTTACAGATCAACTGATCAAGTGGGTATTACAGAATGACTCTCTTTGAAGAGTAGATATTACACTTTTTAAGATCTTGATGAACTCTTTAGAGATTTTTGCAAATGACTTTGGCCAAGTAGTTTTTGTAAATTGATTTTCAAATAGAGTTCGTAACCTTCTTCTGAAAAATTATAGGTATTTATAGACAATTATTTCTTAGGTTGTGTCTTTTCATGAAGAGTTGCAACTCTTTATAATTTTTCAGAAAATATACTCTGATAATCGATTACAAGACTTGGTAATCGATTACAACGGTTTTAAGTTCAAAAAATTTGAAACGTTGTATCTTTTAAATTCAAATTTTTGAAGTTTTCTCTTCTGGTAATCGATTACAAGGTCTGGTAATCGATTACCAAAACACATTTTGTATTCAAAATTTGAACTTTGAAGTTTTCTTGCTCTGGTAATCGATTACATAAGCTGGTAATTGATTACCAGAAAAAATATTCTTATATTTGTTACACAAACTTTTAATTATAGGAAACTTCTAATTTTCAGTCAAAAATATTTTTGTAAAATCTTTTTGACACTCTTTTTACCTTATTTTTCAAAAAACTTATTCTTAAAAAAAATACTAAATTTAGATTTTCTTGAAATCCTTATTTTAAAAGCCAAGTGAAATTTTTAATTTCTAAAAGTTCATTTTACATATCGAGCTAAGTAGTCAAGACTTATCTAGTTATTTCTTGAGATCTTGCTTCTTGATCAACTTGCTTTAACTTGACCTTTTATTTTCTTCAAAGCTTTGACATCATCAAAACTTTATGCATATGTTCTTCCACAATTGGTATTGATTTATGTGCACTTAACCCATTGACAGTTGGAAGGATAGATGCAACCCTTTCGTTGTTCTCAAATAGTGAAGTCATTCCTTGACACTAAAAAATAATATAATCATGACTATGAACATGATTTAATTAAAGTCTTTAATATAAAAAAGAAACATTCAATCTTTCTCAATCCAAAATTGTGAAACTTAAGAAAATTATATCAATGGAAAACATCTAATTACAAAAAATATAGAAAACATACAAAAAGAAAAAGATGGACAAAATTACCTATGAGAGAAAGAATGCAAAGTTGTAGACTTGTAGTTGATTGCTTTTGTATGAGTTGAGTGATGACTATCAAATATAAAGGTCGAACATGGAAGATGATGTCGATGAAGGATTGGAGGTAAATTACGAAGCCACAAAATGAATAAAGGATTAAAGGTTAAAGTTGAAGTCACAATTCACAAATAAAAGATAGAGGCACTTAATCAACTAATAACCATGAAGATGAAGGAAGAAAGCATATAAAAATGCAATTAGGGCTCCTATTTACGATTTTTTGATTTTCTATGAATAGGGTACGTAAAATATTTAAGTAGAGTGATAAAAAATATTGATAATTTATTTTTTATTTTATAAATTTATTTGTTTATTTATAAAATCATATTGTTAATAATATATGTATATTAATTTTTTATCAATTATATAGATAAATAGGCTAGTCTATAAAGTCTTGCAAATATTTTTATAAGTCTATGCCCAACCTTTTCAAATAAATCAATTTTCTTAAAAGTTTAAACCTGACACTTTTATTAAATAAGTCAGATCAGATCAAACTTTAAAGAAATCAGGTCATAGATCTCTACTTAAGACCTCATCTATCACATCCTTAAATATCAATAACAAACAACTCTTTGAAATGAACTCTTTATATTAATAGGCTTACATTAAGTGTATCTTGCGACAAACACTTTCATTATTAAGAGCTTGAGTAACAATACTCGGTATCTACACCAAACTTATTTTATTTTCAATTTTATACAGAAACTACTCAATTTTCATGTTAATTCTAAGTTACAAATCACCTACACTTTTTAAATAACTACTTCACTTCACTATTATTTTTTTACTTTTTAAATGAGAGAAACTTACATTTCAAATAATTACTCATGCACTACAACAAAAATTATTTTTAACAACAATTGTTTAATGACAATAATTTAATTGCCGCTATTTAATTATATAATAAAAATATTAATGGCTAATATATAATAGCCACTAAAAGTGTATTTATATTACATTAAAGTTTACTATTAGCGACAATTATTTATTGAAAAAAACTAGTCCCACATCGATTAGAGATAAGATAATTAAATAGTATATAAGTGAGTAATAACTATCACCTTGTAAGTTGATTTATAGGGTTGAGTTAGACTCTTAATTCACTATAATAAATTAATATCAAATCACCCACTATTACCAAGTTCAATAGTGCTATAAAACAATTAGAGAGCAACTTTCACCTTATAAATCTCACATCTCTTAAGAGATAAGACAATTAAAAAAATATATATATAGAAGACAACCCTCATCTTACAAATCTCACATCGACTAGAGATAAAAAAAATATATAAGTTATGAATTTAGAAAAGAAAATTATAGGAATAAATTATTTAAAGTTTTACTAGCAAAAGATAAAAGTCACTAAATGGATGGAAAGGAGACAATTGAAAAAATAACTTTTAATAGCCTTTAAAATGGCTACTATAATTGCCACTAAAAAAAATAAGTTTTCCCGACAATTTAGTAGGTCTTTACCAGCATTTTATATAAATGCCGGTAATAGTATTAGCGACACTGGATACACCAGCCATTATCTAAATGCTGGTAAAAAAAATAATGACCATTTATATGATCGCTAAAGAATAAATTAATTGCCACAAAAACCTAATTTTAGTGTAGTGATGTCTTTATTTTATTTATGTTTTTAAAATGAGTGGGATTGGAATGTCTTTTTCCATTTCTACAAACATAATAACAACTTCCACATAAAAAAGACAACTGATTATGAAATATCCAAAACCAAGCTCTATGATTGTGATTGTTTCTGGGATTAAATATTTATTTCCAAAAATTTGAACTTAAGAATGTTATTATGTTTAGAGTTTTGAAAAAATATTTCAAAGTATTATTTTATTCAAAAAGTGGTGATGACATCATTTCTTTCATTTCTATTCTCGAGGTAATAAAGGATGTAAAAGTTGTACTGTCACGAGAATGCGAGAAGTTATATCTTAATTTACTCATTCAACTCAATTTTTTATTTTTAAATTTTAATTAATTTAAATTTTAAAATTATTCAAAAAAATATTAAAATCCTACAAAACACATTTATAAATACCTCTAAAAGTAACATTTAAAAAAAATGATATTCTTAAAAATATAATTCTTAAAAATATGATATCATACCTTAAAACAAATTTATCATGTATCATATATAACAAAATGCTTATCAACGCTTTATAAACTTAATAATACTCAAACCTTACACGTAGCTTATAAACGAAGTAACAAAATACTCAATTTTTAAAACAAAAATGGATTATAAAGTGACTTACATTGACTTGGAGCCCGTGGGTCCTCTGTGCCTAATAGGTCCATCAATGTAAGATTTCCTCCAAGTATTGCAACGTATAAAAGTTTTTTCCACTCATGATTCCCATGCACAAAAGCTTTTTCGTTAAGCTCTTTGTGGAAAGATTTGAAAACCCCAACACCTCTGAAGTCTAATTGAAAGACTCCTTAACCTAGCTTCATTAACATAGTCAAAGAACCCTATTATCTTTCTCCAAACCCACTAACACAATTTTGCTTCATAAAAATGTTCACATCCTTTCATATTTCAATTAAATTTTAAAATCTACTAAAAATAATTTTTTTATTATTATTATTATTATTATTTTCTTACGTGGATCAATTAGTGTCAGCTCTTCTAAATCATAGACATTCTGTTAGATTTTGAATGATAGAATAATAGTAAATCAACATTCCTGAATTTAAAATTGTAGAACCAAATATAATAACAACAATTTGTTTTAGTTAGTAGATATCATCACACAGTATTCTAAAACTGATAATCAAATATTAATTTAAATTAACATGACACAGTTTTTTTGCTGATTAAACAATACTTAAACACCTAAATTATATCATGTCTAAAACTATAGACTAAAAATAGGTTTAAGTGTAATTATTATTCTCTGCTTTGATCTAAATGATCAGTTGCAGAGTATAAGCACAATGGTGGCATTGGGTCAATCCTCAAATCCTGGAGCGAAAGTTATACCTGTTGAAGGTAACCATAAATGCCCCAAAATGAGATGTGCCACGGTGAAATTATAAGCCTGGGTAGAATCATTAATGACATGGTACCCTGGCCATTTGACTCTGTTATCAAGTTTAGCCCCTGGTCCATAATTATTGTACTCAGCATAGTACAATGTATCCAAATACAATGATCCATTCCACTCTAGCCACCCTTCTGGCCTTAACACCTCACTAATGTAGGACTGCATCACAATTGTTCTAGAATATGCCTTCCAGGGTCTTCCAAGGTATGTTGAGGTTGTGTTAAGTAAGGGTACAAGGTCATAATCTGCTGAAATGTTGCAGAATTGGATGGAGAAACCAGATGATTGAGTTGGGTCTGTTTCCGATTGAGCCGTGATTGTGTTTTTCTGCAGTGGTAAGCCTTTCTTGACCAATAGTGTGCAGTTTTGGAACACTACATTGGCATGCCCACATATGAAATCAACGGTGCCACTAATTTTGCACTCTCTGTAGAATTGGCGCAAGGAGTGGGCGTAGAGGGTGTCTTGGTAGCCAGAAACCCCACATCGGTAGAACACAGAAAGGTCTGAATCTGATCTTAGTGCCACTGCTTGGTGCTTCTCTGGGCCTGCAGTGTTCCTAAAGGAAATGTCTCGTGCTATGAATCCTCTTCCATTCACAGCTTCACAATAAGAGTATAAAGAATAAGAATTGAGTCACATATATTTACTAATTATGTTAAAGTTAAGTTTTCTTACCAAAGGTAGCTGTCCTGAACGTGGTGACATTTTGACTATAACTCACGTTACCAGTGATAACAGTTGAATCCATACCATCTCCAATCATGAAGAGGTTCCACTTTTTCTTACTAATCTCAACCCTCTCGTCGTAAACACCCTTCTTAATGTGTATCACAAAGCGCTTGATGCTATACTCTGGTGCTGCATTCACAGCATCCATCACCTTAGTAAAATTTTCACTCCCATCAGCAGCAACTACAGCATCCGCACGCACCCCATTACTTTGCATCATCATCTTGTCCTCTACTTCAACCCATGAGGGAAATTTGGCACTACTAATTGCACTGAAATCATCCCAAACAGGCTTCACCTGGGTCACCAGCTTTTGGAGCAAAACCTTTGCTTGGTCGATTTGAGAGGATATTAAACCCTTCATATTCCCACTCGTACCTTCAAAACCATCCATGCATGTGTCTGTATTCGCAAGTGCAGCGCTCAACCATGTCCTCAAATCGGAGCTCAGATTCCCAGTACTGTTATGCTTCCCTGCCATAAATATTAATATATATTCGTATGTACTTTATCATTATAATAAATCGGATAGTTTAAGATTATGTTTTAATAATGTTGCATTTTGTGTTTGTGATTAGTTTTTGGACAATCACTCGGTGCCTCTCAATTTGGAGGATTTTGATGTCTTTAATTATTTTAGATTTGTTTAAATAAATTTCTCTAAAAGTATTTTTATAAAATAAAAAATAAATTAAAATAAATTTTTCTATATCTTAAGAAATATTTCATGCATTATTTAAAAATAAAATTTTGAAAAGTCTAATAAAAAAACTTTTATCAATTAGTTCATACATTAACTAATTTTATGTAATAAAAAAATTTATTTTATTTTTCTCACGCAAAAGTGTTTCTGAAATATTTTTATGCAAATCGACCTTAATCAAGATGAGATTTAATTAAAGTGCTTCCTCTTTATGTTTTTTGTGAAGTCATATTCTTAAAATATCATAGGACAACAACTTTAATTAATTAAAGTGTATGACATAGGAATTTTACACTATAATTGTATTTGAACACTAAGAGACACAAAAATCATAATTTCATTAGTTAAGCAAAAAGGGTTAAAAATTATGCGAAAGTACGAGGAAACACATGAAAAAAAAAAAATAATAAATGATTTTATAAAATGGGAATGAACTTAAGATATAAATTAAGATGATACATACATACATACCTTGGGGACTTTGAACTGCGGAAATGGACCAGCTGAGTTCATCAGCTGACAAATCAAACAACTCGAGACACGCGGCAATTGCGTCAGAAAGACGAAAGTGACTATCGACATTAATGCTGAACACAGATTTGAGAGTGGAAGTCATGTTTTGAAAAACATCACCAACTATTCTCACGGATCCTATGAATTCATGAGGAGCCACATTCAGGCTCCCAAGTCCCGCAAAATCAGAGCGAACAAAAGGGACACGTGGAGACACCACCAACAACACGAACAAGATGAATGTGGTGGTGGGAGTTGGAGTCATTGGGGGAATGAATGAATCAAGTCTTTGAAGGAAAAGGGAAGGAAAGTTCATGAGTCTAGGGGAAGAGAATGATGAAACAATTGTTTCATGAAGATATATATTATGTGAAGGGAAATTGAAACAATTTCATGGTAAAGAGAGTGGTAAGAAAGAAAGAAAGAAAAAATAAAAATAAAAAAACTCTACAGTGTCATCATTGAAGAAGAATATGAATTTTGAAGTCATGTACGAAAAGTTGTTTAAGGGAACTGATTGAGAAGGTAGAGAGACAGAGACTGAGGTCATTTGAGGAATGGAATGAACTGGTGAGCACTAGAATTGGCGGATAGCGGAATTGAAATAAGAGGGTTCTTTTTCTTTTGAAGTAGGCTGTGTGATCAACGGCTGTGATACACTCCGAGTCCGAATATAGTTCATAAAAGAAAACGGGTTAAAATCAAACACAGTTAGGCACATGGAGAAGCAATTTGTATCATTAAGTATGTTATGTTATCTACGGTTCAAACTAATATTGAATATTAAGTAATATTGAATATAGAATAGGCTATATTGAATAAAAGATAGATTATATATTGTGAGTTTATAAGATTAATCATTATTTTTAACGATGATAATTTATCAATAAAATATAATTCATGGAGACGCTTACAAAAGTAAAGTTATTCAAGTGTTGAAAAAAATTAAAAGAAACGTTATTGTCATTTAATTTTTACCAGTAATATACCATGTGTTGTATAAGGATATATTGACTTTACAATATATTTGTATTTGTATATAATTTATATGTATACATAATTTTAATAAGAAATAATAATAGTTTATATTATATTTAATAATTATTAATTTTTCCTTTTAAAATATGTTTTCCCAATAAAAGAAACGATAATCAACATTACTTATATACATACATATATATATATATATATATATATATATATATATATATATATATAAAAGACATATTTACGAGTATTTGAATTTATAGATTATAATAAAAAAAAGTTAATGAATACATTGAAAAGATAATGCTTATATAACAATATTTTTTAATCTATTTGTGCGACATTATTTCAGTTTTATTAAATTCTGAATATGTAATTTCATGGGGATTAAAAATAATATTATTGATCGATCTTATTCTTTTTGTCTAATAACTAAGAGATTTGTCAAAATCGATAATTATTAACTCAATTCGGTAATTTACATGCAATTTATTTGTTGTTTTCAATTTATTACTTTATTTGTGTCAACTTTATAATTTAATCGTGATATGTAAGGCAAAAACCATTCTAATTAGAATTTGATTTGATGTTAGTTAAAATAAAGTTTATTTAGAGCTGATATTTAATATTAAAATTTTAATTAAGGGAGAAAGACATTAATTTAAAAGTATATTTTGGGTTAAGAATAAAAATAAAATCGTATCAATATATGACATGATTCATACTAAAGAATAACCCCAGTATCTAAGAAAATTACATCTAACTTTGTCAATAATAATAATAATAATAATAATAATAATAATAATATAACTTAATGATTATGTTCTCCAGTAAGTATTTTTTATATATTATCATTCAGTCACTTAATTTAATTTTTATTTGATTTATTTAAATAATAGTAACATATAAAACTGTTCAGAAATTGATATTCGACTTCATATTGATTTCATATATTTATTGAAATACATAAAATTAAATTTGTTAAAAATATATATGGGGTGAAAATATTTTAAAGAGAAATGGATGAATTGGTGTTTGTCACATTGTTGATTGAATAATTTTGTAACTTTGTAGTACTGGATTTCATAGATACGTTTGTAACCAATTATTGATTGAATAAGAAAAGATACAATCCCTCTACTATTGAAGACGTAGACACATCGTCGAACTTTGTTAACTTCCTATGTTTCTCTGTTTAATTTTCATAAATTGCTGTTTTCTTCTCAACTACTCTACTAGACAGGATACCACCTATATATTGAATATGACAAAGTTTATGCAAAAGAAAGAACAAAAATATATGGATATGGTTGTGAGGAATTTAACATTTATTCATTAAGCACTAACTCTTTTAAATTGGCGTTCAAAAACCACTACTTTAGAAATGGTAATCGATAGAAACATACAATTTTATTCAATATATTCTAATTTCTAAGATATATATCTAGATTCTGGTTGGCTTGGACATGCATTTATCACTTTCTAGCTTTTAATTAGTAACTAATAATTAATCTGTGTATGTACAAATGTTTTCCTTTTCTGATTACTTGCAAATATACGTTTTATTTGAATAATTATATATTAAAATAAAATAAAATAATAAGATAAAAATATGTATAATAAAAAAATATGATGCAAATTTTATATTAAACACAAATGAAATTCATTTAATCATATGATTAATATTTCCATCGATCGTGGTTATAATTCCATTTAAAAATACATCCACCAACCAACTAACCGTAGACGTGGACATTACTCAAATTTAACTACAGTAGTGTTTAATTTGAAAATCAACATATGATTAGTTCTCTCCTGATAATCATACAATATTATCTTTTTATCTACCATTTTGAACAATAATAAATGAATAAAAAGTGTTTGCAAGTTAGAGTATTCACTACAATAAAAAAATATTATTAACGATAATTATTTAGTGACAATAAGATAATTGCTTACATATTATTATTAGCTAAAGTTTTTAGTGGTCAATAAAAATTAACCGGTAAAACTTTATTTATAGTGATAATTTTTAAAAATTAATGTTAATATTAAATTTTATTTAGGTCTTTTGTTTACAAAATTCCTCACACTCTCCGTGCATAACAGTTTTCATTTTTTCTTTGCCTCACTGATCTCACTGTCTCATCTCACTCTCGCTTCTCACTGTCTCATCCCACTCTCACTCTCACTCTCGCGTTATCACTATTATCACCGTCTCATCTCACTCTCTCTTCTCATTGTCTCATCCCACTCTCAGTCTCACTCTTGCGCTATTTCAAGCTATAGTCATGGCTTCTCCTATCTCTCGCACATAGCTTCAATGGTTGCGTCTCTTCAATTTCAATTTTAAGGTTTGTTTTTTTCATTCATACTTCACAGATTCATATTGGTATTGGTTAGACTTTGGGGGCATTGGTTGGATTTGTGTTCCTTTACAACTTGATGTTTGCTTTGCTCTCGAATTAGTTGGCTGTAAGTATTTTTCACATCATTTGTACTTTAAAATTGTTTCAGAAATGATCCGGAAGGTTTTATTAATAAGTATGCATTTAAGTGTACAACATTTGATAAGTCACAAGCAACAATAACTAAAGAAGAACCTGAAGCAAATACACAAAATGAAGGAATTGAATTACCACGCATAGGTGAGCTATGTTGCTTATGATGTGAAATTATTTTTGTAATTTTCAGTGTCAGGGGAGAGCATGAGGTTCATTTATTTCTTCATTTCTTAAGCATATGGTAAAGTCATTTTTATGTCAATTGAGACTGAAGTACTTCTTGAACGATCTTGAATTCAATTAGTTATACAAACTTTGGAATTCATTTTGGCCATGCTTCCATGCATGGATTGTGAAGATCGATTTTATTCATACATCCAATAATTCTTTGTGTGCTATATTCATGTGATTGTGATTTGTAAAGGAAATCAACATGAACTTAAACAATTATTTTTGTCATAATTCAATTAACATTTAACAGAATTAATCTAGGAAGTAGAGATGACTTCCATAGTGTACATATTGAAATTTCCATTGAATCTGAATATCTGATAATCCCTCATAAGTTTTTAGTACTATAAATATGCTTAAGCCAAAATTGAATCTTTTCGCACCATTCTATAGGACAAAACTATATTGCAAGGAATAACTTTCTTACATCTTAAAGATTTTAATGCTAACAGAACTCACCATCGTTCATTATCTTTGTAATTCCTTTTTCCTTGACTTGGACAATGTCTGATTTGCTTATGATCAGACTCTGATATTAGAGGTATGCGATGAGACTCAAATTGCTGAACTGAGATTAAAGGTGACCTTCTAGTCTCTAATTTTCTGCTTTTGTAAAATTTTGAATACACTTCAATTCAAAGGATGAAAAGAACCTTTAGCATATGTTTTAAGCTATATGGTTTCCCATTTCCTTGTTATTTGTAAATTACTATATTTGGTTAGTTCAATGGAACATGTAATCTAATGATTAAAAAATATCGTTAGCCAGATGTCAGTAGTGAATACAATAAATATGATTTTCTCATGTGCCATAGCAAATGTTCATTAATGACTTAATGTTAATGGTGCTTTTGTCTGTTTTAGCACATTGTAATTCAAGCTTGAGAGAGTGGTTCTTTTCGGCTTCATACCATATCTGAATATCATATTTTCCATTACTATATTTGGTTAGTTCAATTAACATTTAACAGAATTAATCTAGGAAGTAGAGATGACTTCCATAGTGTACATATTGAAATTTCCAACCTTTACTCAATTGTGTCTGTTCCCATACTCCATCAGAATCATTGCTATGCGGGTTGCTTGGTTTCTTGTGTTTTAATATTCACTGTTTGCTCCTTGCATGTGCCTGTTAGGAAACCAGAAAATTACACCTACAATTATCTGAACACTATTGATATATGATAGGTAGTAAAAACTGCATACAATGCCAAATGCCTATGGCTCCTCAGAGAAATTGTCCACCACCAGAAAATAATAACAACCAAAGAACCCAACTATTAATAAGTTGGTTACTGTAGCAATTTATAAAATAAACATATAATCTACGAATTGACTATATATGATTTATAAAAGACATGTAGTTGTCATGTCAAAACAGGGGTGTACGTAGAGTTTATTCAAAACATGCCTTTTACATTTTATGAAATAATAAAAGTAGGTCATATTAGATTAGTATTATAATTTGATAAGTCCATTCACGTTTTCTTTATTATTTGTGTGAGGAAATTACTATCTTTTTCCCCGACCCTTACGTGCTATAAACAAATTATTTAGACATTTTTGTTGTCCTATTTTTCTGGCAATAGCCTTCAAACTTGGAAACTAATTAGATATCGGGTATTATTCTTAAAAATAAATAAATAAATAAGCTACTTATATATAAACATACAAACATTGAAAAAAAGGTAACAAAAAAATTGCTACTTATTTTCAATGTTTTTATTTATACTTTAGCACATGCCTTGCCTTTTCTTTTTACATACAAAGCTTCAATTATCACAATACTCATATAAATGCATAATTTTTGAATAGTCATGGATAACCCTCATAACAAAGTATATATTAGGCCTGTTTAAAAAAAGTTATCCAATAACTTATTTAAATTTATCTTGTATTAGAAGTATTTATGGAAGTGTTGAGTTTATGAAAATATTTTATGATTATTAATCAAATGTTTTTAATTTCTTTATATAATTTCTCCAACATAGCTTATATAAATCTTATAAAAAGATCCATATCCAAATACTGCCAAGATATAGAATAAATATGTTTTATTTTTACTTTTTTTTTCTTTTTCTAGTTTTTAATTTTTTTTTACTACAATTGATATAAATATTAACTTCTATGAAAAAAGTTAAAATTATTCATTTTTAGTATTCTTTTTAATATTTTTGTCTTTTTTTTACTAAAAGAACTTTTTTTTTTCAAAGTACCTCATACATTAATTATTTTTACTATTCTTAATCTTTTTTTAAAAGACCCAAATTAAAAGTATTGTATGGTACATTTTGTAAGATTCAATCTAAAATATTTCGTTAGAGTGATTATGGGTGAGGTCATATCAAGTTGTTTCGTTTGAGATGGGTTTAAGGTCATTTCAATTTGTTTGAGTTGGGCAATACAAAACCCCCTCGACCTCCAAGTCCTTCAAGGTGAAAGAGCTAGGACTACTTGTCTTGCCTTTTCTATTTACTATGTTGGTGGTTTATGGGTAATTAATGTTTTCTTATTGATGGTTTCCCTCACACTTTAATGGGTAACAAATGTTTTATTATGCTAGAAAATTTGGGACGTTGACTAGGAATTGGTTATGAGTGTCAACCATTGATTTGTAGGAGGCAAGTGATGGTTATTTGTTTTCCTATTAATAAGGATGATTGTTATTCTTCCTCTTTTGCTACTTCTTCCAGTATTTGATTTCTTCTTGTCTTGCCTACTATGTTGCCTTCAAGACGGGGAAGATTTCAGGTATTTCTCTTCTGCTTTGTTGCTCTTATTGAAAATAAAATAAGGTAGAATGCCTTATCATTTTTCGTTTTGACTTTGTCTATGTAGAGTGACCATGTCAAGAATGTTTTGAACTTTTTGTAGAGGGTGCTTTCAAGGGTATGGTGGTCGTGTGTATTTATATCTTTATATCTTGATAATATAATTCATAGTTTGTGTAGTTTAGTTGGGGAAACAAGATGTGGAAATAGAGAGTCTCAACCCAAGGTTGATGATGACGAGAAGGGACCAATTGTCTTGTCGCATACAACAAAGTTGAGTGATGGCAGTTTAGCTTAAGGGGAGGAAAATGTGTTGATGGGGAAAATTAGGATGTTGCAGGCTGGCTTGGATGTTAGCCAGTTAGAAAGGGTGGCATTAACAGTTATGTGCGTTCATCTTAATGATGAAAATGAGAGGTTGGTTAGTGAGAGGTGGTCCTTAAGGAGAAGGGCATACACCCTTAATGCTAAGGTGTCTAAGCTTACCACCCAGAAGGATGCGATGCTACAAAATTGTGACAAGTTTGTTAATGAGATGGGTAATCTATCTTTGAGCAAGCTTTGCTTCTAGCACTACGGAGGGACTATGAGGCAAACTTAATGGCATGAGAAAAGGTTGTGTCTACGGAGCATTGTCAATAGAATTGATAGATTATTTGATATTATTTTCGTTGATTTATTGACCTTTTAAAACAACATATCTTACATGATTGTATAGTTGTAATTATGTAATTATATTCTTAATTAGCCCAACTGTAGGTTAGCATTTTTTAACAAACTTCAAGGCTAGAAATCAGTTTGGAATCTTATTATTTAATAGAGAATTATCCAGAGGAGAACACATAATTTTCACCTCAATTTCTCTGAGTTTTACATGGTATTAGTCTTGGTTCTGATTCAAACCTAGTTGTTTTCTGTTGTGCTCCTAGTCTCTATGTTCTTAGTTCCAATCTCTTGCATGGTACTATTCACAATGTACATTGTTCACATCGTGACATAATGTCTACTGACAAGTATGATGTCCTTTTTGTTCACCTTAATGGAAAGAACTACTCAACCTGGGCATTCCAGTTCTAGATTTTTGTCAAAGGAAAGGAGCTTTGGGGTCATGTTGATGGAACTAATTCTACTCCTAACAAATCAACGCACATAGAGGCACATGCCAAATGGGAGGTTAGAGACGCACTAATTATGACCTAGATCATTGGCTTAGTTGAGCCAAATATCGACCTCAATCTCAAACCCTTTAACACGACAGCAAAGATGTGGAAATATTTAAAAAAAAAATTATAACCAGAACAACATTGCTCCCAGGTTCTAGCTTGAACATGAAATTGCCATTTTTCATCAGGATAGTCTCTCAATTTCTAAATTTTATTCACATTTCATGAATCTTTGGGCTCAATATATTGACATTTCTTTTATAAATATTTGTCAATTGAAGGACAAATTGCAATCCAAAATGTTTATGACACCACCAAACGAGATCAATTTCTTATGAAATCGAGATATGATTTTGAGGGAATTTGTACCAACCTAATGAACAAGGCTACTATCCTTTCCTTAGATGACTGCCTAAATGAAATGCTTCATGAATAACAACGTCTCCTCACTCAGATGAATCTGGAACAACAAAAATCTGCCTCTCTTCTTGTGGCATATGCAATACAAAGCAAACCTCGAGGACGAGACATGAGTATTGTCCAATGTTTTTGCTACAAAGGCTTTGGCCATTTTTCTTCTCATTGTCCTAAAATTTTTTGTAATTATTGCAAAAAAAAAGTCACATCATCAAAGAATGTCAAATACGACCACCACGGAGAAATGCAACAACCTTTACTGCTTCTATTGGTTCTTCTACTACTCTTGTTTCTATGGATTTGAATACACCTACTTTTGTGCCTACTTTAACTCCTGAAATGGTTCAATAAATGATTGTTTCAGCATTTTCTACTTTAGGTCTTTCATGTAATGCTTCTTTACCCAACTTTCCTTGGTATTTTGACTCTGGGGCATGCAATCATATAACCAACAATGTTGTTGCCCTTTCCAATGTTACCAATTAATTTGGTAATTTGCAAATACACACCGCTGATGGAAATAATTTACCTATCACAACAATTTGGTGATATCTCCTCATCTCTTACCAATGTTTATGTTTCCCCTGATCTCACCACTAACCTTATTTCAGTTTGCCAATTAGTTGACAATAATTGTAAAGTTGAATTCTCAAAATCTAGTTGTCTTGTGAAGGATCAACACTTAGGGACAATGATCACGAAGGGGCCTAAATTTGGATGTCTTTTTTCCTCTTTATTCATTGTTGTCTCAATGTTCTTTTTTGTCTTCTATTTCTTGTAATTCTACAATTGTTAATTTCTAAACATGGCATAAGCGTCTTGGTCATGCAAACTCCAATGTACTTCATGACTTGATGAAATCTGGCGTTCTTGGCAATAAAAATTTCCCATCTCTTAGTACTATTCAATTTGATTGTCCTTCTTGTAAAGTTGGTAAAAGTAAAATTCTACCATGTCTAATTCATCAATCAAATATCAATCATCTTTTTGAAATGATTCATAGTGATTTATGGGGAATAACACTTGTTATATCTCATGCACATTACAATTACTTAATTACTTTTATTGATGACTATATCGCTTCACATGAGTCTAATTTTTGCGCTCTATATATAGATGATGCATTCTCTGCATTCAATTTTTTTCATGCCTATGTTAACGCTCAATTTTTTATTATCAAAAATTAAAATTCTGCATTCTGATAATGGGGGGGATACACATCTCATATATTTCAAGAGTTCTTCCAAGCAAATGGCATATTATCCCAATGGTCATGTCTTTCCATACCCTAATAAAATGGGGGTAGTTGAACGAAAAAATCGTCATCTTCTTGATGTCGTTGTTCGTACCTTAATGTTGGACTCATTTGTGCCCTCCCATTTTTGGTGTGAAGCTTTTTCAACTACTGTCAATCTTATTAATCAATTGTCTTCTCCAATCTTAAACAATGATTCATTTTTCTTAAGATTGTTTAGTCAGCCACCCACTTATTCCACTCTTCGCACCTTTGGTTGTGTCTGTTATGTTCATCTTCAGCCACAAGAATGCACCAAGCTCATAACTTAATCTGTTAAATGTTCTTTTCTTGGTTACTCAGCCGATCAAAAAGGTTTTATATGCTATGATCCTCATACACATAGGATTCAGGTTTCTAGAAATATCATCTTTCAAGAAGATACATATTTTTTTTTTTCTACCAACCAAGACACTCACTCTTCTACATCCAAATCTTTTTTGCCATTGTTTTCTAACAGTTTTGCGAGAGAACGACCTTTCTTGGTCTACCAAAGATGTCCAACTGTTCCACAAATTCAACCTTCCATCACTCCAAGGCCCCTTCTCAATCATACTCTGACTGCTAATCCAATGAATCAACTAGACTCAATCCCTTTACGTCGTAGTACTCGCATTCATAAACCACCATAAATGTATGATTTTTTTGAACCTTTATCTTTGACAATGACTTTATCATATATTCTTATTCCTTCTTCATATAACTAGGCTATGAAGTATAAATGTTAGTAGATGCTATAGAACCTGAACTTTTGACACTAGAGGAAAATCCGACATGGGACATTGTTCCATGTCTTCCACCTGTTAAACCTCTTGGCAGTAAATTTGTATTCACTATAAAATTGCATTCAGATGGATCAATAGATCGATATAAGGCTATATTGGTTGTTTTTGGAAATAAGCAAAAATTTGGCCTAGACTATGAAGAGACCTTTGCACCTATGGCCAAAATGACTAATGTTAGAATTATTCTTGCCATTACTACCTCTGAATCTTGGAAAATTCACCAGCTAGATGTCAAAAATGTCTTCCTTCATGGTGACCTCAAAGAAGAAGTTTACATCAAACTTCTTAATGGTATGTCTTCACCATTACATGATACTATTTGCAAACTAAAACGTTCTTTATATGGATTAAAACAAGTACCCAGAGTGTGGTTTGAAAAGTTTAGAACAACCCTACTTGGCTTTTCCTTCCTCCAAAGTAGCTATGATCCATCTCTTTTTTTCCAAAGGAATTCAAAAGGAATTGTGATGCTCCTTGTTTATGTCGACGACATTGTCATCACTGGTTCAAATAAAAAAGGCTATCATTATAATCAAAGAATTGTTACATAAAAATTTTCATATGAAAGATCTTGGACATCTCACTTATTTCTTGGGATTAAAAGTACATTTCCAACAAAAAGACATCTTTGTCAGTCAAAATAAATATACTCAGGATCTAATTCAACTAGCTTGTCTCACCAATGCAACTGTAGTTGACACTCCCGTAGAAGTTAATGTCAAGTTAAGATGGGATGAAGGTGAACTCCTACCAGACCCAACATTATACAAGAATTTGGTTGGAAGTCTTACCTATCTCACCATCACAAGACTTGATATCTTCTTTGATGTCCACACAGTTAGCAAATTCATGCAAAACCTTAGACACTTGCATTTTTCAACTATACAATGTATCATTAAATATTTACTGGCCACTCCCAGGCGTGGTCTTTTCTTTCCTACTACAAGTTTAGGAATAAAACTTAAAGCATACAATGATGGTGATTGGACTGGATGTTCTGACACAAGGAAGTCTACTACTTGCTAGTGTATGTTTTTAGGGGATGCCCTTATCTCATAAAAATGCAAGAAACGAGATCTAGTTTCTAAATCCTTCACTGAAGCTGAATATTGGTCCATGTCTACAACATGCTCTGAGATTATTTGGTTACGGGACCTTCTTTCTAAACTTAGTTATTCACAAAAACAACCTACTCCATTACATGTTGATAATACCAATGCCATACAGATTACAACAAATCCTGTATACCATGAAAGAACGAAGCACATAGAGGCTAATTGTCATTCAATTAGGGAACCCTGTGACCTAAGAATTATCACTCTACCTCATGTCTCAACATCTGTTCAAATAGTTGACGTTCTCACCAAATCCTTGACACGCTAGTGGCATAATTTCCTAATCAACAAATTGATGCTTCTAGATTTACCCACATCAATTTGAGGGGGGTTGTCAATAGAATTGATGACAAATTATTTGACATTATTTTTGCTGATTTGTTGACCCTTTAAAACAACATATTGTACATGATTGTACGTATTAATGTAATTATGTAATTATATTCTTAATTAGCCTAATCGCAGGTTACCATTTTTTTAACAAACTTCAAGGCTAGAAATCAGTTTAGAATCTTGTTATTTCATAGAGAATTCTCCACAGGAGAACACATAATTTTCACATCAATTTCTCTGAGTTTTACAAGCATGTGAGTAATATTTAGAGGGTTGTTAGTCAGGTGACGTTTCTTGCCCTAGATTTCCCCTATATGGGAAGCTTGTGAATGAAGTTGACCTCCCTTATAAGGGCAATACATAAGATTCATCTGATGCATGGGAAAACGTGTTTATGGCTTCTGAGGATGATGGAGTTGTTGAGGGGTCAATTGGAAAGGCTTTTGGGGTTTTTTTGTTATTGTTGTTGTTGTTGAGGAAGGTGCTACTACCATCAGGGTTGCTTCCAAAGTGATAATAGACTTTGGTAATGTTGTCACTAAGGGTACCTAGGGAGTTTAAGGGTAGATGACAAGCTCTTTGCTTTAAGGATGTCATTTCATATTTTTTTTTTGTTTTTTTAGTTGGATAAATATGTCATCTTTTTAAATGCTTTGAAGATAGTTTGTTTTCTTGATATCCATTGTTGTGTGATGTTTTAACAACGTCGTGTAGTTTGTATGTTCGTTATGTTGCATGCATACAAGATGGGGGACTTGTAGTTGTGAGGTGTAAGAGATTGTGTTGCAAAATCATCACTCGAGATAAGAGAAGAGTGAGATTGTGGCATCCTTGGATATATATGAGAGAAGGTTAAAGAGACAATACTTAAGCCTCTTTAAGATTTTTAAAGGAATGTGTTTGATGAAATTAATTAAGATTGTGTGATTCATGCAGTCATATGATTATTAATTAAATTTTATTAAAATGTTGAATATCTTAGAGCTAGGACTATGTGAAAATTGGGGAGGTTTGTATATATGAATTGGGAGTTTTGTATGAATTGGATGATTTAACGTTAATTGATGTTAAGTAAACATACATTAGTAATTTCACTACAAGAAAAACTGTTATTATCTATGAAATATTACATACGAAATTTTTTTCTGTAGATAATTTTTAGTTATTTACAGAATATTACTTACGGAATTTTTTCTATAGATAATGTTTACTTATCTATGGAATATTACCTACAGATTTTTTTCTGTAGACAATGCTTAGTTAACTACGGAATATTACCTATGAAATTTTTTCTGTAGATAATTTTTAGTTATCTACGAAAATTTTCAATAAATAACATCTGGTGGGTGGGTAATGAAAAAGTTCAGATTACCTACGGAATTTTTTTTGTAGATAATTTTTAGTTATTTACAAAATATTACTTACGAAACTTTTTCTGTAGATAATGTTTAGTTATTTACGGAATATTATTTACGAAATTTTTTCTGTAGACAATTTTTAGTTATCTAAGGAATATTACCTATGAAATTTTTTCTGTAGATAACTTTTAGTTATCTACGGAAATTTTTAGTAAATAACATATGGTGGGTGGGTAATAAAAAATTCATATTACCTACAGATTTTCTGTAGATAACCTTGGCGGGATGCAGGACAAATTTTTTTATGCTCTAAGTGATATAAAGAAAAGTTATATTACTGATGGAATATTTCTGACAAATTTATATTTGTCGAAAATGTAAGAATTTTTGACAAAAATTGACAATCATATATTAAAAAAGATCATCAATAAAATTTTAAATATATATATATATATATATATAGAGAGAGAGAGAGAGAGAGAGAGAGAGAGGGAGAGAGAGGGAGAGAGAGAGAGAGAAGGAGGAGGAGGAGGAATCAAATGACTCACAAAGTAACTCTTTGTAAAGTTACTCCACTCAATAACTCATGGTATATGTTGAATTTCATCGATCCAATTATTAAATTAAAAGTTATTAAATTTTACTAATAATTAATATATAAAAAATTGATTAGCTTTGGAATAAATTATTTGCAAAAAATATAGTTAAAAAATTAATTATTTTAAATTATTTAACTAGAATCTTATTGATAATTTACTATATGATCTTGATATTTTTGTATAACTAATATCTGGTTTTAAATTTGATATGTAAATATTATGATATAATTAGATAATATTTTAAATTATTATTTTATTAATGGTTGATAATTAGAAAATAAAACAAGAATAAATACATTTTTTGAATTTTATATCTTAGATTTAAGATGAATAAATATATTAAGTTAATTGATAATTTATTTAAAATGTTAAAATTTAATTTATAAAAATAATATTTTAAAAGAGAAGGGTTATAATAACACCGATGTAACTTTTACTAAGTATTACACCGCTCAATAACTTTATATTAAATGTGAATTTTATAAATTCAACTGTTAGATTGAAAGTTTTTTACTTTTAGCTCATATATACAAAATTTAGTATTAATTCAAGATGATTTGATACTTCATATTCTTATATAACAAAATTGACGTAATATATACATTTCAAAATATATTAAAATATAAACACTTTGATTACTTTCAAGTTGTTGTTCAATTTTAACAAAATTTGATATAAATATATAAAGTGAGTATATATATGAATAAAGATTAGTTAAATATAATATAATTATTATAAATATTTTTATATTTTTATAACGGTCTGGACACACCGAAATGAGAGAGGTCCAAAGATAATATAAGTATGAGATTGTATAGTTGAGAATGACTTAAATGAATTAATTTATAGTACTTATACTAACAACATGCATCTACTTTTCGGTAGCTTATCTCATCAGAACTCCACAGTTAAGTGTGCTTGACTTGGAGTAATATAGGGATGGGTGACCTTATGAGAAGTTTCTCAAAAATTGTGCAGTAAGGACAAAACATGTTGAAAAGTAAATGTCATGAAATAACATCTTAGAGAGGTCAAATATGAGGGTTGTTATATTAATAAACTTATTAAAATTAAACAAAAGTTTTCCTATGGAAATATCCGTAGATAATTCCGTAGGTAAGTCTTTCAAATCTTATCAGTAGACATAATCTGTAGGTAACAACTTTCGTGCATAATCTGTAAATATGTCCTTATATAAGGTTATCTACGGATAAACTCTCCGTAGATAACATTATCTACGACCTTATTACCTATAAATTTTTGGATATACATAATTCGTAGATAATTAAGACTTATCTACAGATTTTCATGCTTATCTACGGATTTTTTCCGTAGATAATCCTGATTTTTCTTGTTGTGTTTTGTGGTTTCTCCTTGTATGATTAACCAAATAGAGTTCTGTTTGTTGGTTTTAAAACTAGACAATTGAGGTTACAATTTAGATTTAATAATTACATAAAAATGTTAAAAAAACGACCGAGTTATGTGAGTCACAAAATAAGCCTCGCATTTTGTGTGTAAAAGTTTATGTTTACAAATTGTAATCCTTTCAAAGACCCTTAGATGATTGAGTTAGGTTTGTGTCATTCATATTTGTTGTAGTTTTTTTATGTGAGCTTTCCAATGGTGCTGAAATCACTAAAAAAAAGAGGTCAAGAACTCAAGTTATGATCAAATTAGAGAGCAAAGGTCAAGTTGTCAATATTTTTATACTTAAATACTACAATTTTGTAATTTTTTAAAATAATAGATAGTAAAATCAACTGTTTAGATCAACATGAAACTTGTAGATAATTATATTAGCTTTCTAATAAAATTAATATCAACTTGATAACATAGATATAACTCTTGATATTGCAGTTAGATCACATAATGTCATAACAACTCAAGATAAGAAGAGATAACTTGTGAGTTGTTATTCTTGAAGTGTCTATATTTAATGAGTAACGATAATCTATAATATTATGATGTATGATGATGTTTGATGATGATGATGATGTTTGAGGTTTGATAATAGTTATGAATGTTATAATATGTGATGACTGAATGATGAGAATTTATAGTAATGATGATTTGTATATGAGATGATATTAATATATCCTTGTGAGTATAAACAATGAGTATGTATAAGTCTTGTTATATGAGTAATGATATAAACACATGATGTATTGAGTTACTATGAGTGATGCGATGAGACGTGGAAATTAAGTACAATGTTATAGACTGACAAATGAGGAAGTGAATTATTACATATTTGTAATGTCGTGATATGATTGTTGAGTTCATGCATTCATGTTTTATTCTCAAGATAGTGTAAGTTTCTACAAGTGTGATATTATAGGTCATCTACTTATGTCTCACAGGTATTATGGTGAGGAAACTTCTAACAAGAATGGGAGGCTACCATGGCCAAGTCTAACACTTCAATAGGACCTTGTTAGACATCTCCAAGTTAAGGGTGGTTTGGGGGATCACTATTGATAGTTGGTCCTATTTCATGGCTCCTAAGCTATTTTGTATTAATGATGATAAGAAGGAGATTTGGTACCACATGTATGTAGAGTTAAGGGAATGCATCTCCTTGAGCCATTATAACTATAATTATGAATGTTTAAATTACATAATTGTCGATGATGATTGAATGTGTTTTTGAGTGATGTCATTAAGTTGAATGTGAATATGAGGATAAATGTTTTGTATATGCCTATTTTTATGTTTTATATATATTGTACATGGATGAGATGCATTCTCACTCCTTGTGTATTTTTTTTATGTGTTTAAGTTGATCGTCATTTACAAACTTAAACCAAGTAGAAGATGAAGAGTTTATAATTTATTAGTCATAATTCAAGTTAATTTTTATATGATGATTTATGTCTTATGTTGCAAGTTGTGTAAAAAACCAATTTGTGTCTTATTTTAAACTTATGCAGTTGTGATATATATTCAAACTTATGCAATTATTTAATTACCTTTTTATTTAAGAAATTTTACTTCAAGAATTATGATCTATTTTACTATAAAGTGAAAAATGAATATTTTTATTACATCTTTTAAGATTTAATTTCATTTTATTGATAATATTTATTCAATTAAATTTGGAGTAGAAGGGAGTCACGTAAATAAAAAAAAATGTGGAGAAAATTAAGAAGTATATACAAAAAAAAAAATATTTTTTAATTAATTCTTTACTATTATAATAGATTATTCAACTTTCAAAACCAAATTTATTATATCTTTTAAGAGTTAATTTCATTTTATTAATAATATTTATTTAATTAAATTTGGAGTAGAAGGGAGTCACATAAATAAAATAAAAATGTGGGGAAAATTAAGAAGTAGAGAAATAAAAAGAATAGTTTTTTTTTAATTAATTCTTTATTATTATAATAGATTTCAACTTTCAAAACCAAATATATACATTGTTTTTATATGTTCCAACAATTTTTAATCGATTATTACTCTATGTTAGTTTTTTTACACCACTCTCTATGGCAGTTCTTAAAGCTCTAGTATTTTTTTTTTTTTAAATTGCGGTGGTTTTTAATAAAAAAAAATGTAATTAGTGAAAATTTTAAACGGGAAGAGAAAAAAAAACGCCACAAAGTATGTGACAAAGTGCTTCTCCTCGCCATTTATGTGCACTTCAATTCAATGGCCTCTTTCATATCTTTGCAACAATACAATACCCAATTTTATTATACTTTTTTATCTATTTTTTTTTCTCTCTTCTTTATTTTCTATTACTTTCTTACATACTACTAAACATATCACAAAAAAAATTGAATGAAAACATTTCATATATGTTTTTAACTTAAATTTATTTTTAATCTCTATAATTTTATGATCATATAATTTTAGTATTCAAAATTTTTTATCACAAATTTAGTCTTTCTAAATTTTAAAATTTAGTGTTGAACCACTCATTAACATATCATCTAAAATTAAACAGAAAATATTAAAATACTCATAAATAACATGTTTAGTAATTTTTTAGTGACGTTAATTTTTATATAAAGAAAAATATTACTTTTTACTAAATATATATAAAGTTTTTTTTATTTCGATTAAAATTTATAATTCGGGAAATCAGGAAAGAAATTTTAGCTTGTAATCAGGGAAATCTGGAAACAAATCATTACTTGTAAATACTATATAAAGTTGTACATATCACCAGAATAAGATAGTTGAAGTTATTTTCACAAAAACTCCTTAATATCGTTTTCCACAGTATAGATATACGTTGTTTCGATTTCCCTTCAAACATCGAGCAATATACATCTCTTCATGAAACAACATGTTACTTCATCATTCTCTTCCCCAAGACCGGGGAACTTTCCTTCAAATATTAAACAACAGAAATGTTTGAGCACCCGAATACACCTTCTGAAATATCATTCGACCTTTAAAATGATAATAAAATATTATTTGATTTTAACTTTTTAGAATTTTTACTTCTTCCAAATTTACCCTTCACCCTTTCTTATATCAGATATTTTTTATACCTCTTTTTGTTCTTTCCCACTACAACAAAATTTAGTATTATCGACAATTATTTAATGACAATAAGTTAATTGCCTCTATTTTATTATTTGATAAAAATATTAATGACTATTATATAATGGCCACTAAAAATGTATTTACATCACATCAAAATTTACTATTAGCGATAATTATTTGTTAAAAAAAACTTAAGTCCCACATCGATTAGAAATAAAATAATTGAAGAGTATATAAGTGAATGATAACTCTCACCTTACAAGTATATTTTATAAGGTTGAGTTAGGCCTATAACTTACTATTCTAAGCTAGTATTTAGGAGATAAGATAATTAAAAAAATTAAAGAATATATACTTAGAAGATAACCTTCATCTTCTAAATCTCACATCAATTAGAAATAAGGTAATTAAAGAGTATTTATACTCATCTTACAAGTCCTACATCGACTAGAAATAAGATAATTAAAGAATATTATAAATCTTTTCTTAAACTTTTAGCGACAATTTTAAATGCCAGTAACAAATGACACAAAAAGTTATACATTTTTCCTGACCATTATGAGGGTTTTTACTAGCATATAGAATAATTGTCGCTAAATGTTTTAGCGACACTGCATACAATGACTAGTGTGTGAAATGCCGGTAAAAGATTTTGTAGCGATTTTTATTACCACTAAAAGTCATATTAAATGCCACTAAAAGTCTATTTTATTGTAGTGTCCGTCCACTACTTCATGCGAGAAACTTGCAGAGGAAGACTTTGACAAAAGATTCAAAAGTACAAAAAAAAATTGGAAGCTAAAGATTCATGCCATTTTACCGAGTCTTTAATGGCATCAAGTAAGTTTTCTACTTTTTACTCTTTCTTTTTTAATTTTTTTTTGTTAGATATTATTATTTACTTATCATTTTATTGGATCTTTATTGATGTCAAGTAAGTTCTTTGATGTTTACTTTTTTTTTTTTGGTTGTTAAGTTTTTCGTTTTATTTTTCTAAGATATTATTGTTTACTTTCTTTATATATTATTGTTTGCTATCTTGTTATGTTTTTCATGGTCAAGGTATGGAGATGGTGAATCCTGTAATTGTGGAAGAAAGTGAAGAATTTGAAAGATGTTCAACTAGCATTAGAGAAGAAATTCCAAAAGTTGGAATGATATTAAATTCTGAAGAGGAACTTTATGCTTTTTATAAGAAATATGCTTATGAAGTTGGATTTGGGATTCGAAAAATTAGCACAAAAACAAAGGGTGAAGTTACATATTACTCACTTGCATGTTCCAAGGGAGGTAAATATGTATGTAAGACAAGTTCTTCTAAGTAAAGTTTGTCAAGCAAAATTGGTTGTCAAGAAATTTTTTTTGTGATCATTGCAAGTGGAAAATGTACCATTTCTTCAATTAATCTAGAGCATAGTCATGCTTTAAGTCCAAAAAAGTCACGATTTCAAATGTCTCATAAGAAGATGGATAGTTATTCAAAAAGAAGACTTGAGTTAAATGATTTTGCAGGAATTTCACCAAACAAAATTTTTTATTTATTGGTTATATAGGCTAAAGGGTATGAGAACCTACAATTTGGGGAAAAAGATTGTAGAAATTATATTGCAAAGGTGAGACAATTAAGGCTGGAGTTGGAGATGCTAAAGCACTTTGTAACTACTTCATTCGTATGCAAAAAAAAAATTCAAATTTTTTCTATGTCATTGATATGGACGATGAAGGTCATTTACGAAATGTTTTTTGGGTGGATGCAATATCTAGAGAAGCTTATGACTCATTTGGGGATGTTGTATCATTTGATAGTACATATTTGACTAATAGATACAATATGCCTTTTTCCCCTTTTGTTGGAGTGAACCACCATGGACAATCAATCTTGTTTGGGTGTGGTTTACTATCGAGGGAAGACATAGATACATACGTATGGTTGTTTAAATCATGGTTGGAATGCATGCGTGGACGAACTCCAAAAGCAATAATTACATATCAATGTCGATCTATTCAAGCAGCAGTGGCAGAAGTATTTCCTCAATCTCATCATCGTTTTTGCCTTTGGCATATTATGAAGAAGGTACCTGAGAAATTAGGTGGGTTGGCTCAATACAAAGAAAAAAAGAAAACCTTAAAAGCCATTTTGTATGATTTTGTGGAGTTAAATGACTTTATTGTTGGTTGGCAAAGAATGATTGACGATTTTGGTCTTCAAGAAAATGAATGGTTAAGCTCCTTATTTTTTGATCGTGGTCGTTGGGTGCCAGTATATGTTAAATCAATATTTTGGGCAGGAATGTCTACAACTCAAAGAAGTGAAAGTATGAATGCATTTTTTGATGGATATGTTAACTCAAAAACCTCACTCGCACAATTTGTTGAGCAATATGATAGTGCATAAAAAGCAAGGTGGAAAAGGAAAATAAAGATGATTTTGATTCACTTAATTCATCTTTTCAATTGATGAAAAGTTGCTACTTTGAAAAACAACTTCAAGAGGCTTATACCAATGCAATTTTTAAGTTGTTTCAAGATGAATTGCGCGGTATGCTTTTTTGCAATCTCACATTGTTAAGAGTTAATGGTCCAATATATATATTTAGTGTCATTGATATTAAAGAAGTGAAGGACGGATACCACAGAAAAAGATTTGCATACATAGTGCAATATAATGATGTGGAGTGTGATCTTCAATGTTCTTGTCATTTGTTTGAATTTAGGGGAATACTTTGTAGGCATATAACAGAGATCTTAATTGAAAAAAAATGTGAAAGAAATCCCTTCTCGTTACATTCTAACTCGGTGGAGAAAAGATGTAAAGCATAGCCATTATTATGTGCTAATTTGTTATGATGAGATAAGTGATCAAGGTGTGGAATTTGATAAGTTGTGTGCCAACTTTTATGAAGCTGGACATTTAGCCAATTCAAGAAGAAAGTATGATTTTTTGATGGAATGGATAGATAAATCAAAGGAAAAGCTTAAGGATGATATGGGTTGGGATAGAAGTAAACAAATTACTCTACCAAGTATTGATCATGTAATAAAATCAAATGAAAAACTATTATCTCCTTTACAAGTGCGTAGCAAAGGTCGTCCACCATCCAAGAGAAAGGAATCCAAAATGGAGAAAATAATAAAGAAAAAAAAGAAGAAAGAGGTAAATATTAAATATGTTTTTTTATGAGATATTTCAATACGATAATTTATTTATATCATATAAAATTATAGTTCCAAGGAGCAAAAAAAGACATTGGACAAGATCACACAAGTCTACCATATTCAAACATGACTAGTGAAATGGTAATATATATCATGCAATTTATTTATTTTGATATGAATTGAGAGATTTGTTTTCTTGCTCATAACATCTTATTTCTTTAATAGGCTACCCCTACTCACCACATGGAAACTCAACATGACACTTGGGAAAATTACATATTATATGAACCATCACAGGTTTATCATATGAGTATTCTTATATTTTATTTATATAATTGCTTACTAAGTGGATGCTTAACTAACTTTTAATGTTACAATGAAGTATCAAGAATTTGGGATAATGCCCTCTGGTGATAAAAGCTTTGATCTCAATCACTAAAAATATAGTAACAGGTAAAACTAATTTATATTAACCACATTTGTTATAAGACGCATGTTTGTTGTTTCAAAGAATTACAATGAAGGTTTGTTGTTTCAGAGAACTTTGTTGTGAAGGGTATAATGTGAGGAGCTACACATGTGCATAGGAGCCATGTTCAAAAGTCATCTTGGATTGCTTTTTTGTTGTAACTAACTTTTGTTTTCAGAAGGCTTAATCCAATTTAGATTTTGGAGAACTATCATTTGATTTTGTCCTTTTAGATATTTGTTCCTCTTCTTTTGATTTGTATATAAAACTCTGATGTATGCCTCCAATATAGTATGCATAATGGATGTTTTGAGAAGGCTTAATCCACTCTATTACATAAAACTATGTTGTATGCCTCCAAATTCTGTTAGATGCCAATTTTAACTCTTTAGTTTTCAAGTTTTATTTGTAATTCCTATGCTAAAATGTTTTCTTTTTCTCAAATAAAACTATTACTTTATATTGGTACTATTTTGTCTTTACTAACTCTTTAAGAAACTTGTCTTGGTTGATGGGAAAATATCAAGTTATTTATTAGTGTATATGGGGTCAATGATTGCAATGGTAGTTTATGGTTATACCCTCTAGTATTTTTGCTTTAATTTTTCTGGTTAACACCAAAGACCAGTTTGAGACATATTATAGATGAGTCCAACAAAAAGTTGTAGAAAAAAGTCTAAAATGTGTATTCGCAATAAATAAAATCATCTAGTTAAAGCCATCAAAGCTAAAATCAACTAAGAATAATCATACTCAATCTTAATAGACCCCTATCACAACAAAATTAGTTAATTCACTTCTTAGTCGACAACCCAAATCTACCAGATGCTGCTTGAACTTAAACTCATTGCACTCTCCAATTTTAAACAAATACAAGTAGAAATTGTGTAATTATACCACTAAAACTCAACTTCTTAATATTAGTCCTTTTCAAATCTTCCACTAACACAACAATTATCCCTCTCAATTCATGAATATTATTTCAGAAATTGCCCACCCACCCTCCTCTTTGTTTTCTCAACCTGCAACACAAACGCGAGTAACTCCACCTAATGCAGGATAAAACTTCATTTGAAGTACAATGTGAGATCAATGTCAATACGGAAGGATAGCGAAGGGCACCCGCAAGGAGAAGTTCACACAAGTGTTTTTTTTATCACAAATGGTCATAAGATTAACAACTTCATTATCGACATCAGCTTTTAAACTTTGAAGGTCTTCATCATATTAAAAAATTTGTATAATTACAATCAAGCCCATCAAACAGAAAGGAGGCAAAAAGATTTTCATCGCCAAATCAGCAATGCTCGTCCCGCTATTGGAGGATGAACGTTTTGTTGCCAAATCAGCGATGCTCGTCCTGCTATTGGAGGATGAACGTTTTGTTTATCGACGAAAGGAAGCCAAAGTCTCGTGTCCTACATAGGAAGAAGATGTAAAATTATTGACAAACAAAGTCTATCTATCTATTTAAAATTGATTTTTTGTACTTTTAAATCTTTTGTCAAAGTTTTACTCTGTAAGTTTCTCGCATGAAGTAGTGGATGGAAGGAAGAAAAAACAAAAAAAGTGTATGATATAAGAAAGTGTAAAAAATAAATTTAAAAGGAAAATTTTTAAAAAGTTAAAATTAAATAATATTTTATTATTATTTTAAAGTCAGACGATATTTCAGAAAGGAGAATTGGGAAGTTCAAGCATTTCTCCTTAAACAATGGGTCTTTTCTCAACCAAAAAGATGACACAAATTCCCACCATCACATTCATCTTCTTGTGGTTGGTGGTGTTCCCGTGTGTCCCTTTAGTTCACTCTGATTTTGTGCCACTCGTGAAAGTTTCTCCTTCTCAATTCATACGCTCCATGAGAGCTGTAGGTGATATTTTGCAAAACGTGATCTCCACTCTCAAATCTGGATTCAACATTAATATTGTCAATAATGATTTTTGTCTTTTTGATGCCATTTCCGCATGTACATGTCTTGAATTGTTAAATTTTTCAGCTTATGAACTCAGCTGGTCCATTTCCGCTCTTCAAAATCCCCATCGTATCACACTTATCTTAGGTTCCTTCCCATTTTATAAAACTTAAGCAGTTTTTCTTAAAATGTGTATCCTCGTACTTTCGGATAACTCTGGTCCCTTTTTACTTTCAAATAAAATTATAATGTCCGTCCAGCGCAGATCTATCAATGCTATAGAAATAAAACCTAGGTTAAAGTATTTGTTAAGATAGAAATGTTTCATGACCGTTATATTTAAGTAACGTACGTGGATAATTTCATTTTGGTTAAGGTAAAAAGGGTTTCAACTATCAAAATCTTGTGAAATTGAGAGACACCAAATAATTACCCTAAAATTAATCACCCACAATATATAACATTAACACATAATTGTAACTATTTGAACGATTATAGTAGTAATAAAGTACATACGTGTATGTATTATTATTTATGGTAGGGAAGCATAACAGTACTGGGAATTTGAGCTCTGATTTGACGACATGGTTGAGTGCTACACTTGCGAATACAGACACATGCATGGATGGCTTTGAAGGTACGAGTGGGAATATGGAACGTTTAATATCCACCGAATTTGACCAAGCAAAGGTTTTGCTCCAACAGTTGTTGAGCCAGCAGGTGAAGCTTGTTTGAGATGATTCACTACTAGATTTTAATTCTTTAACAACATTTTCTTGTTTATATTTGTTAAAATGTTACTAAATATTAAACAAATAGGTTATTTTGTAACACTTTTTTAAAAAATGTCATTATAGATAGAGTAACATTTTTATTTTAATATTATTTTTTCTAATTATTTTCAAAATCAAAGTCCCATATCGAGTAAAAAAATTTCACATAGGTTATTTTGCAACATTTTTTTTGAAAAATGTTACTATAATTGCTTCTAAAATCAAAGTCCCACATCAAGTAGAAAAAAATATATTTCTCTTATCTCTAATTATTATCCATAATTAAAGTCCCACATCGAATAGATTAATGACTCATAAAGAGTATATATAACCATATAGTTATACTTAAGATAAATGAAATTTGATATTTTATATATAATTATTGGTAACTAATTAAGAATGTCTTCTCCTAAAAAGTAACTAAGAATTCCTAGGAGTTTAAGAGGCATAAAAGTATAATAATTGATAGTAATATATCTAAATTAAAATTAATTATTATTTTATAAATTAACAAAATATTAGCAACATCATTAAAATGTTACAAAAATACTACTTTGCTAACATTTGAAAAATGTTACCTAATTATATAAAAATGTTATTAAAATTCTTTAGCAACATGGACTATATACAACATTTGATAATATGTTGCTAAAACAAATTAGTAACATTTATACATAATTAAGTAACATTTTTCAAATGTTGCTAAAAGTTATTTGTGTTATAGTGATTTGAGTGAAATTAGTAGTGCCAAATTTCCCTCATGGGTTGAAGCAGAGGACAAGATGATGATGCAAAGTAATGCATGGGGTGCGTGCAGATGCTGTAGTTGCTGCTGATGGGAGTGCAAGTTTTACTAAGGTGATGGATGTTGTGAATGCAGCACCAGAGTATAGCATCAAACGCTTTGTGATACACATTAAGAAGGGTGTTTACACCGAGAGGGTTGAGATTAGTAAGAAAAAGTGAAACCTCTTCATGATTTGTGTAACGTTCAATCCTAGACTCGGGAATTGATACAATGCCACACTTTGCCATTCTTCATACTTTTACACATTTGGATCAGAGAAGAGGAAATTAATTATGAAATAATTGTGGGGATTATAGTTTGGTGTGCACTTCGTTAATTAGTATTTGATTGTTCAATGCCTGTTTGGTTCGGCTTAGAGATTTGTCGAATTCTTGTTCAGCTCAATGCTATTCAATGTAGCTTATTAACATCTTTAGTTTGACGTGAAAATTGGACAATACGCATATTCTAAATGGTGAGTCTAACTCACCTTCTCTATTTGTTTCAAGCAATGATGCAGGTTGCAAATTTAATTTGCAAGGACAATATTGAGAAATTTTACGGCACCTCTATAACTTTTGAGTTTTGGAATAGTCAATTTTTAGATTAATTGTATTTAAATTTCGCTCATGCTCCAAACATCAAACTCAATTCTTCGTATCCCACATATATTTCTAACATCAATTTTTATACTTAACTGATCTTGATATTCTCTTGTTCTTTGTTTGTGCTCCCAAACAAGTACTCACCATGACTAATGGCTTTTGTGCCTACTTAGAGATACAATTAATTATCTTTACATATTTGTATTTTTCTTCACTCAGTATTTTGATTGTGTCAAAGGAGAGATATTTGGAAAAGGTATTCCAACGTTTAAAACACTCACTGATAATAATAAATGCTAGCAATAAATGAACAATAGTCTTTTACCTCGATATGCATTACTATTTATACTAATTGTATTGGATCATGGTCTCGTAGGCTTTTACCTAGAATTAACAATTAGGTAATGTGCCCCTTCACTTAAGCTTTATCAAATCAAATTAATCTTAGTCATCTACTCATGCTTTGTTATTTATATAAGATGGTTGTTCGGCCTCTTACTCTTGATCATCAAGGACATTGAAAAGTCCATCCCATCACTCATCCATTCGGGAAATGATGGTGCTGCGAGACGTGTTCCTTTGCTTTTGATTGTTGAGGGTACTGGAGGGACTCCCCCTTGTTCTTGGTCACCGAGGACGTTAAAAGGTCTATCCCCTGCTCTCGATTGTCGAAAGGTATGAGTTATTGCTCACATCTACCTGTCTTCTATTCGAAATGGGTTAAGTTGTGGTCCCAAATGATCACTACAACACAAATAGTATTTAGCAGCATTTAAAAAATGTTACTTAATTATGTATAAATGTCGCTAATTTGTTTTAGCAACATATTATCAAATGTTGTATATAATTCATGTTGCTAAAGACTTTTAATAACATTTTTGCATAATTAGGTAACATTTTTTAAATGTTACTAAAGTAGGATTTTTGTAACATTTTAATAATTTTTTGTAACATTTTAATGATGTTGCCAATATTTTGTTAAAATTATAAAATAATAATTAATTTTAATTTAAATATTACTATCAGTTATTATATTTTTATGTCTCCTAAACTTCTAAGAGTTCCTTAAGTTTTTAGGGAAAGACATTTTTAGTTAGTCACCACTAACTATATATAGAATATCAAATTTCATTTATCTTAAATATAACTATATGAGTATATATACTCTTTATAAGTCATTAATCTATTCGATGTGAGACTTTAATTATGAGTTACAATTAGATATAAGAGAAATATATTTTTTTTACTTGATGTGGGACTTTGATTTTAGAAGCAATTATAGTAACATTTTTCAAAAAAATGTTGCAAAATAACTTATGTAAAAAAATTTTACTCGATATAGGACTTTGATTTTAAAAATAATTAGAAAGAATAATATTAAAATAAAAAATGTTACTCTATCTATAATAACATTTTTCAAAAAAGTGTTACAAAATAATATTTATTTAATATATAGTAACATTTTAACAAATGTAAACACGAAAATGTTGCTAAAAGATTAAAATCTAGTAGTGGATGTGGCTTCATATGCCTTTTTACTTGTTGACTCGATTTTTGATTGTCTGAGGAACCATCCTATATACATGTCCCCAAGGCTTGAGGATATTGAGATGAAAAGGCTTCACCAAATGTCCCTAATACTTAGCTGAGATACGCCTCAAAGTTTTTTTAGAGTGCATTATGGGTTGATTGTGCCTTTTTCATTTTCCCAGGTGTTTCCATAATGTTTCTAGGGAGATGAATAGGAACTATGTGCGGGCCATTAGATGGTTTTGATCTAACAATTAAGAGGGATTGTGTCATTTCATCTTCGCTTCTTAGGTCCTTATAAATAAGAGAAAGTGGAGTCCACTCTATCCAACTAAACATTCCTTTTTGAGGCCGAGTGTCAAAGTTTGCATTCAAGTCTTCTATTCAAGATTATAGGTATCTTGGCTTTCATTTCTTATTTGAAATCGTCGAGGGAGCAGTTTCAAGATGTTCGACGGGTTAGATCAGCCATCTATGGCACACTCTAAGAGCGGGTCTTCGTGCACCATGTCATCATCCACTAAATCACCCTCTTTTGCTTTGAGTTCTGATGAATCAACTTTCTATCTTATCGAAAACACCAATGTCTATGGGGCTGAGAGGCCATTGATAAAGAGGAAGGTGATCAACATCGTTGAGAGTTGAAAGGATTCACAAGAGGGCCTACGTTCAAATGGTTCCATCGGTCCCGTCTTGATGACTAAGAAGGTTATTTGATAGAGGGTATATGACCTTGTCACAAATCCATGGCTATGAGTGGGTGCATGGTGAAGTGGTCACTTACTAGTCTCGCTACAATAAGTTTAGGACAATTTTTAGCCTCTTGTCATATGCCAAATTTCTCTCTTTTGATGAAGTGGAGGATTCATTTCTAGTTTTTCTCAAACTGTGTCAGAATGATAGGGAGTCGAACCCTTAGTTTGTTTTCTTCAACAAGGATTTGACCAAGATTGATTCATTTTAGGCTATTACTACGGTGCCTTTTCATGTGAGGGGGTTCCAATGCCCCTTATTTTAGGACCAACCATAGATTGACATGTGGATTTTATAAGTTGACTCATTGTGAACTGGTCAAGAGGTAATTTGGAATTTTGACATATGGTTAAGGGACAATTAGGTAATTTGCACCAAGGGCGTTATCATAATTTTAGTCATTAATGAAACCATAAAGCCATTCTTGAAACCCGTTCTTGAATCGTGAAACCTCCTTTTCTTCGATGACAAAGCAAGGTCGTTTGTGGATCCAAAAAATCCGTCTTCTTGTTCGACGAAGCAAGTTGGTTTGTGAGCCTTAAACCCTGATTATATACGATGAAGCAAGTGACGTAAGTAGTTTATTCTGAAAGATCCTTCATCTTCTTCGATGAGACAACTGATTGGATTGGCTAGCTATGGGTGGCTTGTTATCGGTGAAACATGTAAGTCACATCTTCCATAAACCTTTACCCTAGTTCTTTTCCCAAAACAGTGTTTGCTATATGGTTGGGTTTGTTTGCTCGGTATTTTGAATTTATGGTTTAGGGTATTTCATTGTGTTTTTTTAGTAATATTTGGGTTTGATTTTGACATACAATATAGATGGCAAATTTGAATGATGAAGCATGTGTTAATTTAAGTGATGACAAAGAGTTTAGTTATAATGAGACTGATATTTCTAAAGATAGTGAAAGTGAAAGTTATAAAGAAGAAAATTAGATATTTCTGAAGATAGTGAAAGTGAAACTAATAAAGCAGAAAATGTAGGTTTGAGTGGATTTGCATACAAAAGTTAGGTTGATTTAAGAGTAGATGACATTTGGGAGATGGAGTTCTGTAGTGAACATGATGCTTATAAATTCTATTTTCATTATGCAAAATATCATGGTTTTGGTGTTAGAAAAGAAGAAGTCGACTATGAAAAAAATGACAATATTGTAATGCGTCAATTTTAATTTTATGCAACAAGGCGAGTTTGAGGGATAAGAAACACTTCATTAGAGATGATCGGAAAAAGTAGCATAGCCCTCTGACACGAACCAATTGCAAAGCAAAGTCTCGTGTTCGTTTAAATGAAAGTAATAATAAATGGAAAGTGATATCATTTGAGGCAATTCATAATCATGTTAGTTGTGAAGATAAATTTGTGCCATTAATCCCTACATATCATGGGCTGTCTAGTGTAGACAAAGCACATGTTGATTCCTTGCATGCTCAAGGTGTGAGAACATGTCACATCATGGGTTTCATAATGGAGTAAAAGGGGGGTTGTGTTGGTTTAGGATTCAACAAGAAATATGTTTACAATCATATTTCGCAACATAAACAATTTAAAGTTGAAGAGGGAGATTTAATGGCTTCCTTAAGCTATTTACAAGGAAATGCATATCATGATCCAATGTTTTGGAGACGTTATTACTTTTGATAGCACGTACAAGAAAAATAAGTATAATAGGCCTTTAGCAATATTTTCTGGAAAAAATCATCATTCTCAAATTGTGATATTTGGTTGTGTTGTTGTTTCAGATGAAACAATTGAAACATACAAGTGGGTGTTACAAACATTTTTGGATGCAATGTGCAACAAACAACCAAAGTCCATAGTCACAAATGGTGACAGGGCAATGAGTACTAGTACAAAAATCACTTTTAAAATCGGGATTTTAAAATTGGTTAAAAAGTAGCCAATGTTAAAAATGACGCGGTGACAATTTTGTAAATAATGACACTATTTTTTAAATCGGTTAACTTTTAACCGATTTTAAAATGTCTCTGATGCTACTTTTAAGATTGATTATTTTAGAACCAATTTTATATGTAGTATAAAAAATCAGTTCCTAAGTGAACGATTTTAAAAAAGCTACTTTTAAAATTGGCTATTTAAGAACCGATTTTGTATACTACAAACAAAATCGGTTCTTAAATAACCGATTTTAAAAATTATGTACTCAAGGAATAAACTCGATCACTCTTTTCACTCTTGTGCATGCTCTGTCGCCTCCGATCTCTCATCTTTCTATCTAGGCCCATCTCTCATTTCTGTCAAGCCTTCCATTCCTTCCTTTACTCTATCGCGCTCTCATCGACTCTGTTGTGGCCATAAGAGTCAAGTTTCTTCATATAGAAGACCTAATAGTCTCTAGCATCACATTCTCTTTGCAAGACTACTATATCAAGGTAACAACCATGTTTCTTTGTTGCTTTATTCTCTATGCAGACCAACATTCTCTATTGTTATGCTTTTAAATCTTCATCTTTAGGTTATGCCATTGTGTTGTTAGCTATTTTTTTCTTCTCTTTTTCTTATATTCCTCTTGTTGCTCGCCTTTGCATCTTGTTATAAGAAAGAGACTTTTGGAAAAAATGAATTTTTGCTCCATCCATGGAGCGTATGAATTTTCTGACCAAAAGAGGGAATGAAGGGATAAGAATAGGAACTATAGTCCCATTGGAAAAAAGGGCACGTGTGGGAACATCTCTACTGACGAACAATTTCAATAGTAAGGGTGCCACCGTGCTACGAGGCACGACCATAGAAGTAATGAAAAATAAAAAGTTATGTAGTTGGACCATCTACTCTATCCGTTATAGTTTCGCTTCTCTAGAGAAGATGAGACGCTAAAAATGAAAGATCGAGAGGCAATACCCTTAATCTCTATAAAGATCAGGAAGAAGGATATGAAGAAGTTCATGTGCCCCAAAAGTGATCGCAAGATCTCTGCCAAGCCAAGTTTGGTGTGGACCAAAGTGTATTGACTCTTCTGTCAGGAGAAAGTTGAAGGGATGCAGTTTGATGCCCAACATTTTCTTAACCTTGCTGTTTTAAAAATTTTCACCCAATTTTGAGATTAAAAAATAGTTGAATTAGAAAGAGTAGTGATATTATGTAGATACTTTTTTTAAGTAGTTGTACTTATAGATAATTTTTTATGTAGATAATTTATAATATATTTTTTATGTTGCTTATTGCCTTGTTGTTGCATATAAGTAGGTAACTATACTAACTAGCATTTAACTACTCTGTTCAGATTTAGAAGCATAACTAAACATGATTACTCTATTATGGTTCAAAATATGATTACTCTTCCAATATATAGGAAACATATTACTCTAATGTGTACTATAACCTTTATGTTTTACATGCCTTTATGTTTTACATTACTATTACCTTGGGAAACATCTTGTGCAACATATATTTCTACTGGTTACAGAATCACATAAGCCATTTTACATGGTTTTTCTGCTGGTTACAAAATCCTATGCTATTATTAATATTGGAACAAATATACATGATAAGAATCCATGTTTGAAAAATATATTGCTACAGGAGAGAGTGCACTCATATTTATTATGTTTGGTTGCATGTAACGAGGTGTATGTGTAAGGGAAGTGGGTGTGTGCATTGTCTAGGTGTCTACATTTGCTTTATTTTTTCTTAAGTTGCTTCCACGTAACATTGTCATGCATTAATAATATATTACCCCACATGTAAGGGAAGAATAGAGATTGATTGAAATGTGAAACCGCAAATGCATATGAGTAACTAGTTTTGAGACATTTTGAAATTCTTGGTTAAATAATCTTGAAGCACTAAATTGTAAATGGACTTATTTTTTGCCCAATTTCATTTTTACTTTTCTTTTGCTTAAAAGGAGAACTGTTGCCAAATATTATTGATAAAAATTCTTATTTTTTGTTGAGTTCTTTTTACTTCAAATAATTAATATATAATGTCTTGCATGTAGAAGTTTTAAGTTTGATTTAAAGGAGCCGATACATAAGAAATTAATAAACAAAATTTAAATTTCTACGTATATAAACATATGCAAGAGAAAAAAAGGATACTTTTTTAATTCTTATATTGATTTTTGCTTACTTATGTTGAGCTTTTTTCCTTTTGATACCTCATTGCTTTATATTTAATTATGTATCTTTTATATAGACAAATTAAGTACATATTTGACTCACCATTGCTTTATATAGACAAATTAGGTACCCAACTTAGAAAATTAGATACCTTGTATGTATGTGTTATATATTTGTGTTTTATTAATAATTTGTGATATAATTAATGTCTTAGTAATTTAGTGTTTAAAAAAATTAGGTACTTTATTTGATTTTTATAAATTAATAAGATGTTAAATTTATGCACGCATTGAGTGAACCTTAGTTTCCCATTTGAAATTTAATGCAAATGATTAAAATAGTGAGATTAACATTCATGGTCTATGTTTTCTTTTATGAAGAACAAAATTTATGGATAAAAGTTGGTTATGAAATCGAAGTTGGATACATGCATCACGTATGAGTGATCAGTATTAGACTAGAGTAGAATATTTTATTGAATATGTAATACGAAATGCTAATGATGCTAATGATGATAGTCTCTCCAAGCTCAAATCCAAGTATTATTTCAACAAGTCTCTCTAGGATCAAACCCAAGTATTCTTTCAATAGGCCTCTCTAGGCTCAACCTAAGTATTCTTTTGCAAAAGTCTCTCCAGGCTCAACACCAAGTATTTTTTTGCATAAGCCTCTCCAGGCTCAACCCTTACAAATAAGATTTGACAAGACTTAAAAGGATAGCTTTGTCTCTTCTAGATGTGATGCTATGAAAATACATCACAAATAAACTACAAAGAACTATATATAAAATTTACAACGAAGATCTTCTTTGTAGTGTTTTCGCTTTGTAAGTTTTGTATGCTTCGTAGTAAGGATTTTTCTATATACATCGCTTTACTCTTTTCTTTGTAATGCCTCTTTCTCTACATGTCTCTTCCTTCTTTCTCTATTTTTTTTTTATGTTTGAAGGCTTGACCATTATATAGTATCTTTAGAGAAGATGTCCGTTACAGAAACATTGGATTTAAACATTCAAATTTCTTCAGAAGTTGTTTCGTCTGTCTTTCTTGTTGATCCTAAATATTATTGTTGATCCATTAAATGTGAGTATTAAATGCTTATCAATGATATGTGTATCTCTTATCTAATTCAGGCAGCTATGTATCATCATTTCCTTATATTTTGAGTAGTGTTTGGGCAAAGTAGTTGGAATTGGTGCAGAGCAGTCTTTGCAATGTCTTTTCCATGAAATTAAGGATTTTCTCTTTCTTTCCTGATGCAATGATTTGACATTTCCTTTTGAAAAGCTTTTGTTATCTTCAAGGAAGCTTTTTTAATTTGATCTGTGAAGGAATAAAGAGTTAATGCTCCTTAAAGATTATTTTTTTATTCTAACAAGAAATAAATTAGCATTGACCCAGATGATACACTTCGTCTGGTATATGTCGTCTTACAGACAAAGTATGACATTTGCTTTATCTGAGATAGTCTCTTGAGAAAAATTTGTTTGTTATCAAAAAAACTCATAGCTACACTAGGGATTCAAGATCGTCTTTTAATTCTACATACTTCCTTTTTGATCTTACATACTTTGTTGACCTCAAGAGTTGATTTTACTACCTGATTTTAAAAAATATGAAATCGCAACATTTCAAGCTAAATTTGACAAATTGATCTTCGCTCACTATTTTGATCATAACTTGAGTTCTAGAATTTTTTTGTGATTCCAACACCATTGGAAATTTAACATTCAAGGCTACATACAATGCTTATCAAGATCACAAAATCTAATTTTGATGTTATCATTCCCAATGATACATTTTTCATGCCTAACATTGAGAGGTCCAAGCCCTCCCTTCAACACCTATGTCTATCGTGGCTACAGTCACGCCCGACAAGAAAGTTACATAGAAATTGTCTTAATTAGTGCTTAATGATCCTAATAGTGCTCGACATCAATTGAATAGAGGGCACTATATAACATCTTGCCTAGTGCCTTCAATTTGCACTCGACGGGACACCATTTCATGAAAACCCAACAAAATGTGTGAATATTGTACATGTTTGACACTTTTCACTTTTCACTCACTTGAATAGGTGAAAAAATCTAGAACACCCTATGTTTTCTAAAATTATTGATTATTTTGTTCCTTATTAATTAAATGATTTTAGAAAATAATTCAAAAGCTTTTGAAATAATTTAGAAGTTTTTAAAATAATTCTCAGTGTTTTAAATCAATAAAGAAATGTTTGTGAAAGTATATTGTTATATTAAGTATTTGGAAAAAAAATGTATTTTAATTAATTATTAAATTAAGAGTATTTTGTAAAATAGGTGTTTTATGTTATGATTTTATTTTATTAATGTTTTGTTTCAAAAGATAAAGATCTAGAGACGTTTACTTTTACTCTTTGTATGCTTATGCTTTCTCGTAGTGCCTGGAGAGACGACTAGAGATCATTTTAGACTTTTGCAACCTCTATCTAGCACTAATTAAGGTAAGAGGGACTGAGTATCCTTCCTTATGGTTCGTATCTGCTTTGCAAATGTCAATTTTGTTATATGCTTAATGAATTTTATGTGAATTGAAGTATGTGTGAATTTATGAGTGCTTGTAGAATCTTGTGTAGAATCCTTTGATTTGTAGAGTAGAATCAAGATTGATGATAGTTTCATAAAATTATCAAACATCATCATATATCATAACATTATACATTACCATAACTCATATTGCATATAGACACTTAAAGAATAAACCAACATACTATTACAAGTCACAAAATTATCTCTTCTTATCTTGAGCTTCTATGACGTTGTGTGGCATAATTTTTATATCTAGATTTATACCTATCCTTCAAAAGTGTCCACATAGTGAGATAATTTCACTCTCTTGTCACCTCGAGTGACAATTCCACAGTACAACGCACTCCATGTAGCCTCGACTACTATACTTCGTACCCTCTCCAGTAGCCTCCTCTAGGTTATCCTCTATAAGTTCTCTTAAGGTTTCAAAAAATTGACGCGTTATATGACCTAACCCCTCATTTACTTATTTTTTTTTATAAGACTCTCGGTTGGCCTTAGGAATCCAAACTCAATAACTCTTCTCTGATTCACCTCTCAAACTCTATTTTATTTTATTTATTAAAAGTACTCTTATTCATATTTTAAGTTCAATCAAACAAATTAATTAAGCCTAAATTATAAATATTATTTAAAATCCCTACTTTATTTTTATTTTCAAGAAACAGGATGTTATAGACATGCTCAAGTTTTTCGTTTTCACAAATTGTGACTATATTGCCAAATGGCACAATATAAATATATAGATACCACACTTCATGAAGTTGCCTTTTTCCATTTGAATTTTAAATTTAAAATAGTTATTTATTATAAATTATAAAGCTTAAATTTATATAATAATATATAATTCAATAAAAAAATTGCTTAGATGTGTATTATGGAGTGGGTTGCAAACCTCGTACACATCAAAATTTCTCAAGCATTTGATGTATTATTAATTCATAATATTTTTATATATACATTATTTATTTGACTCATTTAGTTACATAATGCCATCATTTATTTGATTTGTAAGTATACAAGTATTTTTACTATCATAAGAATGGAACATATGAAAAAAGGGAAATAATTTCAAAATATTGCGAAAATAAATAATAGACATTACTTATTAATTAAAATTTGTTTATTACGATGATTCGTGGTATCATTTCTGTAGAGAAAACTTTTCTTTATGATTCTTGTAACATATTATTACTTTTTCTTGGATGCTCGTAAGCAAGAATCCACCACATAGGTCACTCCAAGGCTTTAAGCATCTGACATATAAAATCAATTGTTAAAAACTTGTAAAAAAAAATGGTTAACTCATTTATAAATAATAAGAATGCAACTTAATTAAAAGAGCATTGAAAGTAAATAAATTAATACTAATATTGATGTTAATGGAGGTGTTCATGTCACAACTACTAATACAATCCAATGCAACATTAATGGACATTTTATGACATCTTGCAATACAAGTAAAAAATACATACTTGATGAAAAATTTTGATTTTCACAACAACACATTTTAACACACATTTGTCTAGACACTTTGTTACTCCAAAGAAATTGTTTGGTTCAATTAGTGAAGATGGTGGGTTTACATCAATTTGTGCAAATACTAGCATAATCATGACTATAATCATAACTCGAATAGTTTGAATCTCATTTTTTTGCCACTTGTCTTTAGTAAACTTTTACAATCTAATTCAATGTTACATGTTTTGTTGTTATGATGTTTCAAGTAAAAGAAAGGTCAATTTATAGGCATAGAAGAATGCATGTAAAATAGTTTAAACTTTTCGACATTATTGAGTGTTAGGATTTTAGGAGATTTTGTGGCACATGAAGATTTTATTTTTATAATTAGTAAAATAGATGTGTGCATTAAATATTATAGAAAAATTGTTTAATTAACTAAAAGTGTAATTTTGTTTTTGTTAGTTATCACATTATAGATTTGGAGTAGTTAGACTTTTTTAGTGGAGTTTTTTATCCCAACCTTATTTTTGTCATTTATAACAATTGAATTTAAAATATTATTTAAGGAATTTGAGCACATTTTTAGTCTATCCAGTGTTTAACATCCCATTTTTCCATAATAAATTAATATAAAAGTTTTAATTAATTAATTTGGGGTAATATAGTATTATGAGAGATATTTTGAAATAATAATAGTTATTTTATATTTTTTAATTTTCAAAATAGTGAGAAGTAAATAAATGGGCTTTTACCAACAAGTTACACAAGAGATGGTGTTAACATTTTATTTAAATACATTAATAAGGATAAGGTTGCCTCACTTTATCATATTGACTCATCCAACTTGTGATCTAAAGAAGGAAGAGAGCTAGAAGCTACGGGAGAAGAGCTTAGAAACTCAAACCTAGATTTTAGCATCCATAAAAGGAAGGGTGGAGTGAGAACCTTGCTCTAAATGTGAGTTATTTGTTAAGTAGCGAGATTTGCCCCCCACCCAATCTCGTTGTTTGTGTATGTTGTATGTGTGAGAGATTAAACCTAATTTCTTGTTGTTGATTGCAATGTGTATATGATGCCTCTTTGTTTTCTAAACATGTTATTGTTATATAATAGTGCTTTTGATCTAAGAAATTGTCCCTATTTGTGAATTTGTGAGTGCTTGCAAGTTTCCCAGGAGGAAACCCTAAGGACAAAATACAAAACAAATTATTGGAGAAACAATTGTATATAGTAATTACTTGTAAAATAATGAACTAATTATATTATACATATCCCTTAAATACATGAATCCATAATAGTAGTGGAACCCAAACTTGTAGTGAGTAAAATGTGAATTATGCATAATGTAACCTTACTAATATTATTTTTCATGTGATAGATACAATGTGAAATACGTTGCTAGGGAAGGTCTTCCTTGTGTAAAAGCTTTGGGATTTCATGACCTTGGGGATAGTTAGGTTTGGAAGCACTAATCCTATCACGTTCTGTGTATGGGTGAAATTTTGCCAACATAGCTATCCTGACACGCCACCAATGTATTTTCTTCTAATGAGAGTGTTGTGATGGTTTGACCCAACATCTACTCCTAGACTACTCAGCCTTTTGGTGGTGATAAAGTGATTTACTAACGCCATATGCCTATACTTAGGAGAGTCTTATCCTTGCATAAGCATAGTATGTCTTATACATTGAACTGTGATATAATGACACGTGGAGTGTTAGAATGCAAATAAATGCTTATTAATTTATTGTTGTTAATTGTTGATACATGGATTATATGATTATGCTATGTATTTTTGTATGTGTATGGCTACTGGACCATTTCCTACACTGGTAGCTAGACTGAGATAGGTTCTCACTCCCCTATTTCATTTTTGGATTGTTTATGCAGGTAACTTTGATTTTTGAGGAGTTTTAAATTATTGATGGGCTTGCTCTTATAGGATATGACATTGAGGATTTTAGTATAGGAATTATTTTTCTGTTTTATTGAAATATAAATTTTAGGTTATTTGATTTCAAAACATTTCTACAAAGTCTTATGAATTTCTTGAAATTATTTATTCTGGCTTTATGATGTTAGTCATTGATTCCAAAAGCAGTACGACATCTTAGAAAGGAAGGATTCTGACTTGTGAAAGGTTCTGACTGTGACACCCTCTACTCTGTATGCCATAACATATGAACAATATAGAACCTAATAACCTCAACATAATAAATGAACCTAATATCCATACAGGTAGAAAGCGTCAAGTTATTAACGCAAACTAAACATGTGGAAAACAATAAAATTATAAAGGAATTAAAATGGAACTACCCAAATTAAATAACATAAATCAAATACTAGTTAGTCCTAACTAATCCCTGGTGTCACATATTTTATCAAAGCAAACCCCAACGTTGAGGTCTAGGCCTCATCACCAACATCCTCAACACCATGCTGATGATCACCTGTAGAAATCACAAGGAAACAACACAAAAGGACAGGGAGTGAAAAATATCTCACTCTGACTCACAATGTAGTAATGTAAACCGGTTAGTCAAACACAAACAACACATATAATAAGATATAAAATACATAGTCATCATTATATTTAACTCATTCATAGCATAGTAAGCCACAATCACTACAAGAAAAATGTAAATTTCCGATGGAAAATTTCTGACAGATATGAATTCGTCATAAATTTTTGACAGAATTTTTTGACGGATATTTCTGTCAGAAATTTCTGACGGATTTATATTTCTGTCAGAAAATTTCGGTCAAAATTTTTTTACGAAAATATAAATCTGTCAGAAATTTCTGACAGGAATATTCCGACGGAAAATTCTGTCAAAAATTTCTGACAGAAAAATGAATCCGTCAGAAATTTTTGACGACAGATTTATGACGAAATATTCCGTCAGAAATTTCTGACGGATTTATATATCCGTCAAAAAATTTCCGACGGAAATATAAATCCTTTAGAAATTTCTTATTTTTAATTTCTTATTTTTAATTTCTTATATATATTTGTAGTATTAAAAATTGTATATATCTTTTAAAGGTATAAATATATATTATAATTATTTATTACAAGTTTTTTATATCTACGATTAGTATTAAAGATAAAAATAAATTAGGTCATACTATATTTTATTATAATTTAGTTGGTTTGAACCTAACTTTCTTCTGATTTTTCTTATTTTGATTTTTTTTAATCAATGTATATAATTTTACTATTTTGATTTTTTCAATCAACGTATACAATATATAAAAAATACAAAAGATAAACATGCATGCTACAAATTTTATTTTATCAAAAAATTATTTATTTTAATATATTACATTATATATGTGAATATTAAGACATATATATATATACATATATATATTATAATTAAACTTTTTTAAAAAATTAATTCATTATTAAGAAATTTTTTTTATCACATGAGAATTAATTTCCTTCAAACATTTGACAGATATCAAATAAATAAACATTTTTTCTAAATCTATATTTATTTTATTATAATATAATTTTTATTTTTTAAAATATATTATTTTTTTAGATAAAAAATTATGTATATGTCAACTAGTAGTGGGGGCAAGTGCCCCACTATTCCAAACGTGCATCCGTCCCTGTATATATATGTGTGTGTGTGTGTATATATATATATATATATATATAAGATAAGTGGTTATAATTATACCAGTGTAACTTTTACTAAGTATTATGCCGCTCAATAACTTTATATTAAATGTGAATTTTGTAAATCCAACCGTTAAATTGAAAGTTCATATCACTTTATACGTGTATATCAAATTTTGTTAAAATTGAACAATAACTGGAAGGTAATCAAAGTGTTACACCGTTCAATAACTTTATATTAAATGTGAATTTTGTAGATTGAACCGTTAAATTGAAAATCTTTTACTCTTAAATCATATATACAAAATGTTATATTAATCGAAGATGATTTCTTATAAAACAAAATTAAATCTGTCAGAAAATTTATATTTTCGATGAGAAAATTTTTGTAGGAAAAGCTATATTATTAATAGAATATTTCAGACAAATTTATATTTGTCAAAAATGTAAGAACTGGTTTTAAATTTGATATGAAAATATTATGATATAATTAGATAAGATTTTAAGTTAGTATTTTATTAATGGTTGATAATTAAAAAATAAAACAAGGATAAATACATTTTTTGAATTTTATAAGTTTGATTTAAGATAACTTATAAAATAACTCTTGGTAAAGTTATTCCGCTCAATAATTCATAGTGTGCGTTGAATTTCATCGATCCAATTAATTGTTAAATTAAAAGTTATTAAATTTTACTAATAATTAATATAAAAAATTAATTAGTTTTTGAATAAATTATTTGCTAATTAACAATATAATTGAAACATTAATTATTTTAAATTATTTAACTAAAATTTTATTGACAATTTACTATATGATCTTAATATTTTTGTATAACTAATATCTGGTTTTAAATTTGATATGAGAATATTATATATAATTAGATAAGATTTTAAGTTAGTATTTTATTAATAGTTGATAATTAGAAAAAAAAAACAAGGATAAATACATTTTTTTAATTTTATATGTTTGATTTAAGGTAAATAAATATATTACATTAATTAATAATTTATTTCAAATATTAAAATTTAATTTATAAGTATGTAATAAATAAATTTATAATTTTATAAATTATATTATCATTATAAATTATAAAATTAAATAATTTAAATTGTAATTTTAAATAGAAATAAGTAGATGTTAATTATAAAAGTAAGTACATATAAATAAAGAATAATTAAATATATTATTATTATTATTATTATTATTATTATTATTATTCGTAATATAAAATTATTATATATTATTATTATAGTACAAATATGAGATTGTATATTTGAGGATGACTTAAATGAATTAATTTGTACAAGTTATACTGACAACATACATATACATTTCGGTAGCTTACTCATCAGAACTTCACAGTTAAGCTTGCTTGACCTGGAGTAGTACATGGATGGGTGACCTTCTGGGAAGTTTCCCAGAAATTGCACAAGTAAGGATAAAACACGCTAAACAGTGAAATATTGTGAAATAGAACCCTTGAGAGACTAAATATGAGTGTTTTTACATTAATAAATTTATTAAAATTTTAAAAAAATTATAATTTCTGACAGAAAATTTTGTCGGAAAGATGGATTTTTCTGTCAGAAATTTTTGACAAAATTTTTCGACGGATATTTCTGTCAGAAATTTCTGACATAATTTTTCGTCGGAAAAAATTATTTTCGACGGATTTTTTTTTCCGATGCCACTTTTTCCAACGGATTGAAATCCATCAAAAATCTGTCGAAAAAAGAAATCCGTCGGAAATTTACCTGTTTCCGTCAGAAATCAACATTTTTCTTGTAGTGAATAGATAAGATTATAATGCACATGCAATGGACACAGACTACATGTTATCATGCATGTGACACCAATAAAAACATTACAAATTACATGATGGAAATCTAATCCCCAAGGATCCCTTTGGAAGAGGTAAGAGCAAGAAAGGTAAAGGTTGATCCAAGAAGGCTCACACTTGAAGACCATTGGGCCTTTAACTAGGTCCATGGTTAGGAGGCTAGAGGAGGCTTCTACAGAAGAGATGCTTATTAGATCTATGCTCTTCACGAGCATTGAGTAAGATTCCTCTTATTAGTCTCTTAGTCTCCATTGTATATACATTGTATGATACTTGTACATAGTAGTTGCTTGTATAGGTGTATTTTGTCTTTGTATTTGTGAGGCATTTTCTTTATTTTCTTATAGGTTATCCTTTAGGATTTTAGGGTATGTTACTTGGGGATTCTTTCTCCATTTGACCTTGTATTAAGGGTCATCCATTTTTATGTTTTTAGTAGTAGAAGTGGGTAACAAATAGTAAGGTGTGTAGGTGCAACTAGTAATTGGGTTAGGATTAGACCTAGGCTAAATTTTACATATTGGGCTTGTTTTCCTTCATATTTTCCAAGGAATTGATTTAACTAGGTCTCACCATCATTTGGTGAACCTAACTAAACCAAATCCAATATTTTTGGATTGGATCACATGTTGGAACAAGCCTTGGCCACCTAGCCTTTTCTCCATGGCCGAATTGCTTGGCTTGCTTTGCACACTTGGGAAGGTTGTGCTACAAGCTTCTAACTTAGCTTGCTTCCCAAGCTTTTAAGTTAGAAGCTTGCTCCACAAGCTTCCTAAACCAACTAGGTCGGTCAAGCTAAGCTAACCATGGTTCCCTTGAACCATATTTAGCCTAGCTTGCACCACAAGTTTCCCTAATCCATATAAGCTTTTTTCTTACTTTTGTAATCACTTTTTGATCATATATTGAGTGAATTCCAAAATTATTCAGAACTTAACCTCTTTGATATTCATCCAACTCTCTTATCCTCTCAAACAAGAGTGTGGTGAGGATTGAAGTGACTTATCTCTTCCAAGGAGTGGCGTCTCTTGAAGAGTGTTCTTCACCAAACCTTGGTGAAATTCAAAGCTTCTCCTTCATTGGAAGCTTTGGAAAAGCTTGAGAAGAACCAAGGAGCCAAAGGTCTAGGGACAAACTTGAAGAGGAATCAACATTAATCCGATTCCAAAACAAGTTTCCATCATTTGGTATCAAGAGCTAGGTCTCCTTGATAAATTCGTTCTTAAGCTTCTTGTCTTATTTTAGTGGGGTCATATTGTATAATATTGTGACTAAAATTTTTCCTAATTGTGTTTTCTTTTATTGTCTTGTGTATTTGTGCCTTGAATTGTTCTTGTGTCACATTAACAAATTTATAGAACAATTCACCTTATCTTGCTTGTTTTGATTCATGCACTACTTCTTGTGAATCAATCTTTGTGTGTGCTTTTAGGTATTCTTTGTATGTGCTTTTTAATATTTTAGAATTTCTTTTATCTTCCATTGGGCTCCTAATAAATTTGGTCAAAAGAAACTCCTAAAAAGAAACAAGAATACAAGCATTTTTCATTTCTTAATCTCCTAGTTTTGTCTTAGAATCATATGTAGTTGCTTTTCTTGTCATTAAATATCTTGTGTGCCTTTTTATTTTTGAATCTAAAATACATTAACCTCTGTTTTGTGTGGTGTTATTTCTGGCTGGACATATATGAAATCTTAGAAGTGCTCATTGAATGATTCCAATGCATGTTATTAGTCCTAACATGTTCTAGAGTCAATTTTTGTGAACATCAATTGCTATTTGTTTCTTAGCAATTTATGCCAGAAATTCCTTGTGTCTTTTTATGCTTATTTTGAAAAACAAAACAGAGTAATAAGTGTATTAAAAATGAAAATCAAAGGTGTACAAAAAGAAGAACAAACTAGTACCAAAACTAGTAACTATTGTGATTGATTTTTGACTTGTACACTTACACTTTTTACTCCTCTTTTCTCCACCACTTGGAAACCACTTTATAATTGTTTGACCTCTATTTTTAAGTGCTCATATTCATTATTAAAAAGAAAAAGAAAATAAAGAGTCAAGAAGACAAAAAAAAAACAAAAAAAAAACAAAAGAAAGCAAGAAAAAGAAAGGTGAAAAACAAAGAAGTATTAAGAGCACTTGGTCTCGAAATTTTTGTGTGATTTTTCTTGAGGTTTACTTCCTGTCCAGTGGTTGGAAAAACATTTCTAATTACTCAAAATAATAGTACAATTTTTTTTTGATTTTATAATCAACTCTAGAGCCATTCCTAGGAATATTCTTTTGAGTGCTAGTGTTGAAATTAGCCTTTAATTGTTGTTTTGGGTCTTTCTTAGCTCTCTTTGAGTTTGTCACAATAATTCCTACTTGAGTTTAGCCTCTTCTAATTGTGCTTTTTTAGTTTTTATTTTATTGGACTCCACATTCTCTTAATGGTTGTTAAGCCTTGGTGAAGCTAATCGATTTTCAAGCCATCTCACTTGGAAAGGAAGGATAATTGAGACATATTGGATTCATCTCAAAGAGGCCACCACTTGAGGAAGATTGAGGTAATAAAATCCTTGAGTGAAACACATTGGAAAGACTCACTTGTTTGCTCATTTTTCAGCCAAGAAAATTTTTTGTTTAGGTGGCAAATTTTGAGACAGACTTAGAGACGGAATTAGAGACGGATTCCAATAACACTAAATCTGGTACCAGTTGAGACGAATTTAGCGACTAGTGATTTAGAGACAAAATTCTGAGCAAACTATTCTAGTAAGGAAAAACTACACCTTAGACACAAATTTTAAAGACAGAATTGCGTGAACAGTACCAAGGACTCCAAATCAGTCACAAAGCTGTCTCCAAATTTGGTCACCAATTTTTTGGTGAAAATTTTCAATTTCTTGAATTGCATTCCATTTTTTTTCTTGTAAATCTTTAACCTTACCCTTGGGTTAATTTCTTACTTTTCTTTTTTTAATCAAACTTACATTTAGGAATGGTTGTTTGGGAAAATTTTTGCTTAAATCCCACCACTTCCTAAATAGTTCTAAATAAAGATTCCTAAACCGGTTAGCACTTGCGGAAGTGTCCCCAAAAGGCTTCATGTGTCATTTGGGCTTCCACTAGAATTCTACTAGTTTTATTGCTTTCATAGAACATTTGAAGTTAGAGGAAAAACACATAGAAGGGGGGGTTGAATATGTGTGTGAAGGTTTAAGGAAATCTTTTCGCATAAAAGGCTTTTTCATGTTTCATACTTACGTTTTCAAATTTAAGATGCATCTCTCGTTTACTTTTAGTAAATCATTTAAAAGTATTTTGCGTCTGCAAGTTTTATCGTCTGCACGAAAGTGTTTCTTGCAGTAATAAGTTAAACAAGAGATGGTTTTTGTCTAAAAGCTGTTGTAGTGTGAACTAAGCAGTGAATAAGATTTTCAGTATCAAATATCAAATAAATAAATTTGCGTCTGAGATAAATGAAATAGTGCAAAGATTTTTATACTGGTTCGCTCAGACTGAGCTACGTCCAATCTCCTTCAATTGAAGGGTTCCACTATATTTTCAATTAAGTACAAGTATTATCACCACTTTTAGTTTGCCAAGTATTGTTGACCACTTCTGGCCCTCTAACTTCACTCGTCAACGCTAGTATTCTTTATTCAGCCTCTTCAGGCTCTTAGTGAGTATTCTCAACCACTCCTGGTTCTCGAGTATTATCAATCACTCTTGGATCGTCAACTTCACTCATTGGCGCTAGTATTCTTTGTTCAACCTCTTCAAGATCTTAGTGAGGATTATCGACCACTCTTGGCTTGCTAACTTCACTCATTAGCGCTAGTATTCTTTGTTCATCCTCTTCAGGCTCTTAGTGAGGATTCTTTGACAAGCCTCTCTAGGCTTATGCAAGTATTCTTTCCCTAGCCTCTTCAGGCTTTACAAATGATAGATAATTTGTTTTGAGTGCGTGGCTTACTCTCATAGAGAGGATACAAAGATTCGCTACACTCACTAAGGTTTATGTTCCTAAGTTACACTCAAAACTCCTTAGTCTATAGAGACAAATACAATATTGTACATTTGACTATATATGCTCTATCTCTGATTTCATTGCTTCTTGGTCTTGGAATCACTCTTCACCAATCTTTCTAGGTTTGAAGTCATGACATATTTATAGCCTCTATAAAATCTGGCCGTTGCAAGTGTCCGTTGAAGTAAAATGTAGTCGTTCATGACTAGTTCGATTTCTCATTTAATGCACTAGATCTTGCATTAAATGTTTCTTCCTATTTATAGACATTGCGTGAAGTCTTCTATCTTTTCGTTAGCTGTAGTGTCTGACTTTAACTGTGACCTAGGAACTTCTTGTCCTTTTTCGATCATCGTAGCTGCAAAGGCGTTGTCTTTATCTAAAAAAGTAATGTACTTTTTCTGACACATGCATGTTTCGACTTTAGGGCTTTCATTTCTCTTTCTTCTTCTTTTCCTTTTAGCACGCAATCATTTTGAGAGCTCCTTGTATGATTTTAGACGATGCCTGAATTGTCCCTTGAGACTTGATTTTTCAAATGCTTACATGATAGTCTTCGTCTGTGTCTGATAGTCCATGTGCATCTCAAGACTTGGTCTTCGTTTGAGCATTTGTCATTAATGCTTTGACTTCCTTTGGTCTGGTCAATATTGTAGATGGACAGACTTCATTTTTATCTGGAATGCTTTTCAGTTTGTGTTGTCCTTTGTCTGATATGTAGTTGACTTTTGTTTGATTCTTGACTAGCCTTCGTCTGAATTCTTATGTTGCGCTTTACGTTGTGCTCGACACACCTATATTTGGTATTTGATCCAACATCATCTGGTGCTCATGTCTTGTTTCATCTTGCATTTGACTTTGCTTTGTCTGATTTTCATGTTGTGCTTTGCCTTGACTCATCTTCGCCTGGTACTTGAAGAAGTTTCATCTGTGGTCTGTATGAACTTCTTCTCGTTCTTGAATGTGCTTCGTTTCAAGCTTGATCATTTTCCTTCTTGTGCTAGACTTGGCTTCGTTTGACCTTTCCGTTTTATGCTTGAAGCTTTCCTTCCTTTATCTTGGTTCTAGTACAAAAAGTGACACATGCTATGTTCTTTAACTTGCTTGTACTTATGTTTTTCTGAAACACTAACACACATGTTAGAAATAACAATACGTATTATATTTGTCTCATTCAAAACTTTACTGGGAATTACTTTGTCTAATTTAACAAAGTTTAATACTCGTGGAAGTGGTCCAAAGGATTCTAAGTATCACTTAGACTTCCACCCTAGGAAATTCAACTAGTATATGCTTTACTTGCTTTCTTTACTTGTTTAACTCCAAAGTTCGTTTAGAAGGCTTCCTTGCCTACTAGGGGTTTCGTGCACACACACTATTATTTGACTTGCTTCTGTGAAAAATTGATTTGTGAGACAAGTATAAAGGGGTTTAGTAATTTCCACTTGAAAAGGCTTGGTTATTAAATGGCCCCTTGTAGCTCACCTCCCTTGATAGTGCAACTTGTATACTTAGACCTCCAAGTACTTAGTCTTGTACCAAAAAGAGAAAACTTTTTGTGAAAGCCTTTATCACTCAATTTTTCAATTCTTTTGACAATTTGTGAAAACCTTTCCTTTGGAAAAATGGGTGATCATTCTCACGATAGTAGTGTGCATGGTCATCATACTCCTAGAAGTCATAGGAGTACTGAAAATGAACTTAGGGAACTTAGGGACTATATTAGAAAAAAAGAAATAGAAAATGAAAAAAACAATGAAACAATTAGAGATTTGTTAAGCAAACTTGTAGTAAATGGTGAGACTAGTAAACCCAAAGTCCATGAGGACGATGGGCCTTCAACCCCAAAAGGCATGATGGTGAAGGGCCTTCTAAGCCTCCTAGAGGCAAACATGTTGAAGAGCATTAATTCACGGCTCAAAAGCCATCATTCACACACTCACTCATCTTCAAGTGAAGGGTTTTATAGTAGTCACCATGATGATGGCTACTATCAAAGACCCCTTAGGCAATAGGCATGAATCACACTCTCCAAAGGAACATAGGTTTGACCTTCCTCCCTTTCATGGAAAGGATAATGTTGATGATTACTTAGATTAGGAGATGAAGGTTGAACAACTCTTCACTTGCCACAATGTGAGTGAAGAAAGAGGAGTTCCAATGGCTACCATAAGCTTTCAAGGGTATGCCATGTGTTGGTGGACTTCCCTTGAAAGGGAAAGAAGAACTCATCATGAGCCTCCAATTCAATATTGGAATGAGCTTAGAAGTGCCTTAAGGAGAAGGCACATTCCTCTTTATTTTGAGAGGGAGTTAATGGACAAGCTCCAAAGACTCCAACAAAGAAACCTTAGTGTGGAGGAATATAGGCAACAAATGGAGTTGCTTATGATGAGGGCCGGTATTAGGGAAGAGGTTAGAACCACCATTGCTAGGTTTCAAAGTGGTCTAAACTTAGAAATTAGGGACAAGGTTGAACTACTACCTTATAGAGACCTAAATGAACTAGTTCAACTTTTTGTGAGGGTAGAATAACAACTTAGGAGAAATCCTAGCTTTAGGAAGGAATCTACCTTATACCCTAGGAAGGACTTCAAGACTTCAAGAAAGAAAGTCATTCCTCCTATTCAAAAGATAGACCACTAAAAAACAAAAAGAAAAACCTTCCAATGAAACTAGAACTAGTTCCATTAAGTGCTTTAAATGCTTAAGGAGGGGACACATAGCTTCCCAATGCCCCCACAAAGAAAACAATGATCATTAGGGGCAATGAAATCCTAAGTGAGGAAAACACTTCATCTTCTTCATCCTTCTCAAGTGAAGAAGATGAAAGCCTTAGTTCTAGTGAGGTAGCGCCATGTGAAGGTGACGTATTGATTGCTCAAAGGTTACTTACCAACCAACCAAAAGAACAAGATCAATCACAAAGAGAAAACCTTTTCCATTATAGATGTAAAATTTTTAAGAAAACATGTTCTCTCATTGTTGATAGTGGATCTTGCAATAATTTTGTAAGTCAAAGGTTGGTTGATAAGCTTAAATTAACTAATATAGCCCATCCTAAATCTTATAAACTTCAATGGCTTAATGAGGATGGACCTATAGAAGTTAAGGACCAAGTAAATGTTCCTTTCTCCATTGGAAAATATAAAGATGAAATTTTATGTGATATGATTCCAATGGATGCAAGCCACATTTTACTTGGAAGGCCTTGGCAACATGATAGAAAGGCCATTCATGATGGTGTTACCAATAAGATTCGCCTAGTCCACCTAGGCAAGAAACATACCTTGAATCTTGTTTCACCTTCCCAAGTGTTGGAGGATCAAGTATTTATGAAATAAAAAAAAATAAAAAAAATAAAAAAAAGGAGAAAGAGAAGGTTATAGAGTTGGAGGGTAGTGTCTCCTCCAAGAAAGTTTTTCCTAGAAGTCAATTTTCAATAAAAAAATTCTATTAAAAAATGTCTTCTAGTTGAACAACCTTCTTACCTTCTTGATACTAAAAAGACACTGCTCTTGGAAAAGAGTAAGGAGGATAATGTCTCCTCCAAAAATCTTGTGAAAAAGGAAAGTCACTTTTTAATTCCAAATGATTGTAACAAGACTTTTCTTCTTCACAAAGATTTTAGCTCTTTTTCTACTACTGCCACAGACTTAGAGCTTAAGATCCACAACCAAAATATTTTTGAAAAGAAAGGATCTTAAGTTCTTAGTCTAGTGAAGAAGAAGTGGACTTCACCTAATTATACTTCTTATGCTACTACTTTGGTGGTGCCCAAAGTAGACAGACTTTGTCTATTTAGGACTTCTTTTACTTTAGTTGTTCTAATAAAGCACCCAACTTTTAGTTTATATTGTTTATTAGATACATATCATGGTGTCTTATTTTCTATTTTTGATCTTAAGGGAAGTTCAAACTTCTTTGAACTTAACTTTACTACTTCCCTTCAAGACTAAATTAGATTATATGACCCTTCTAAACTCTTTACACCTTCTTCCATATTGTATCTATCAAGTAATATGATCAAGGGTTGTCTAGGTAGTTTCCTTATTATTATATTCACTTTTTTTTCTTGTAGGCTCCTAGGTTACTATATAGGGTACTTTAGGCAAGATACCTTAGTATATAGGAGTACTTCATTAGTTTCTTATAGTTTTAGTACTTTCACATTTATAGGATTTAGTTTTACACTTAGACTAGACTATAGTAAGGATCTTATTCTTATGCTTAGAGAACCCATCCTTCCTAGTCTAAGGACCCTTGTTAGGACTATAGACGGAATTCCTCATAGGGTGCACTTTCCATATGTATTATATGAATATATCATTCCTAATGCTTTGTTTCTTGTTTTTGTAGGTGATGTTATCCTTGTGGAAGGACCACTGGATTTGAGGACAAATCCTTTCGAAGAGGGCGGGTATGATGTAAATCTAATCCCCAAGGATCCCTTTGGAAGAGGTAAGAGCAAGAAGAATGAAGGTTGATCCAAGAAGGCTCACACTTGAAGACCATTGGGCCTTTAACTAGGTTCATGGTTAGGAGGCTAGAGGAGGCTTCTACAAAGGAGGTGCTTATTAGACCTATGCTCTTCATGAGCATAGAATATGATTCCTCTTATTAGTCTCTTAGTCTCCATTGTATATACATTGTATGATACTTGTACATAATAGTTCCTTGTATAGGTGTATTTTATCTTTGTATTTGTGATACACTTTCTTTCTTTTCTTATAGGTTATCCTTTAGGATTTTAGGGTATGTTTCTTGGAGACTTTTACTTCATTTGACCTTGTATTAAGGGTCATTCATTTTTATATTTTCAGTAGTAGAAGTGAGGTGACAAATAGTAAGGTGTGTAGGTGCAACTAGTAATTGGGCCAGGATTGGGCCTAGGCTAAATTTTACATATTGGACTTGTTTTCCTCCATATTTTTCAAGGAATTGATTTAGCTAGGTCTCACCATCATTTGGTAAACCTAACTAAACCAAATCCAAGATTTTTAGATTGGATCACATGTTGGAACAAGCCTTGGCCACCTAGCCTTTTCTCCTTGGCTGAATTGCTTGGCTTGCTTTGCAAACTTGGGAAGTTTGTGCTACAAGCTTCTAACTTAGCTTGCTTCCCAAGCTTCTAAGTTAGAAGCTTGCTCCACAAGCTTCCTAAACCAACTAGACCGGTCAAGCTAAGCTAACCATGGTTCTCTTGAACCATATTTAGCCTAGCTTGCACCACAAGTTTCCGTACTCCATTTAAGTTTTTTTCTTACCTTTGTAATCACTTTTTGATCATATATTGAGTGAATTCTGAAATTGTTCAGAAATTCTCTTTTCTAAAAGTCTCCAACCTCTTTGATATTCATCTAATTCTCTTATCCTCTCAAACAAGAGTGTGGTGAGGATTGAAGTCGTTTATCTCCTACAAGAGTGCCACCTCTTGAAGAGTGTTCTTCACCAAACCTTGGTGAAATCCAAAGCTTCTCCTCCATTGGAAGCTTTGGAAAAGCTTGAGAAGAATCAAGGAGCCAAAGGTTTAGGGAGAAACTTGAAGAGGAATCAATATCAATCCGATTCCAAAGCAAGTTTCCATCATTACACTTGTGCATTGCTGCTAGCAACACACTAAAGTGGTATAGGTGTGCATGTAATAGCCCATTTTTCGTGGGCCAAAGGCCCAATTCGTGGCCCAGAACGGGCCGTTTTAAAATTGGAACGGGCCATTCTAGAATAGTGAGTATGGCCAAAATTGTAGAAGCAGAACGGGCCGTTCTGATGGGAGAACGGGCCGTTCTGGTTTGGAGAACGGGCCGTTCTGGAATTAGAACGGGCCGTTCTGCTGGGTTTGAGAACGGGCCGTTCTGGTTTGGGAACGGGCCGTTCCAGTTGAAAAATTTACGTAGGTTTGAAGGGCCCAGAACGGGCTGTTTCGATTTTGGAACGGGCCGTAGTGGTAGGTGGGCGAAAAATCCTATAAATAGGCCTCAAATCCTCTCATTTCTACACACCTCTCATTCTCACTCTCTCTTCTCTTTTGTTCTCTCTTTCGTTCCTCTTCTTCTCTCTGAAGACCAAGGGGAACTCAGAGGATGAGGTTCTGCTCCAATTTTAGTTCCGATCCTTATTTAAGGAAAAAGAGGAGGAGGTTCTGCCCGAGTTCCTATTTATCCAGGTACGGGGGAAAAAAAGGAATTATTTATATGTAGAGTTACATGAGGGAATTGAGTAGAAGAAGAACCCTAATTTTATAATTATTTCTGTTTGGAGAATTCTTGGTTTTAAGTGATTCTATATGAATTTAGGATTATGAATATATGATTTATTTGTAAAAATGATGCTCTGGGAGAGAGAGCGAAATTGTAGAAAAGTGCCTATAAGCTAGGTTTTGGGGAAAATTGGAATATTTCTGTTTGAGAAATTGATTATCCTAGTGTTGAGATTTCCGTTGAAGTACTTTTGTTATAATTGAAATTTCGTTTAATTCTATCAACGGTCTCAAACACGGCAAGTATACCGGCCGTTCAAGTAGTAAAAATATCGTATCCACAGGGATTAGAAGGTAAAATAAGCATTTATTGACTATTCGTGACTAAAAAATAATTCCAATTTCATAGTTTGTGCAGTGAATGCAAAGTTGTGACTATTGGAATGAAAGCTGTAAATAAATATTGTTTTGTGAGTGGAAAAGGTAAGGAATGGTATTGTGGTATTGTGAGGTTGTGGGGGTCAGATTTCACCAAACGTAACACTAATGTATCCTTAATCTCTTGTTGAATTCATTGCTTAGTCAACCCATAAGTTTACTCAAACCTAATCCCTTAGAGAAAGAGCCTAGATGCGGATATTGAATATCAATCCCTTGAGTACCCAATATCTACACCCGCATTACGGGCTAGGGTTTAAGACTACTAATGGGTCAAGCTCTATCCCTAGATACAATCACCACTAGGCATATGTTTCAGAACTAGTTTCAAAGGTTATTTTCCAATACCCATGGAACCTTAAATCATGCAAAGGGTGATCAATCCAAAGCAAGCATTAAGAATAGAAACAAACACAACAACGAATAAAACAACATGTATATATATCATTAAAACCGTAAAGATTACAATAGAGTACGTTGGTTATATCTAACCCCACAAAATGGGTGAAACCACTCAACAAAGAGGGCAAATACAAAATAGAGATGGAAGAGGAAGTGAAGAACCGAAGGAAAGATCCGCACACGGACGATCCCAAGCCCTGGGAATCCCTTCCGCAGCTCCTAGAGGCGCCCAATGTGAGAATGGAGAGAAAGATCCCCGAAAATGGCTTCAAATACGAGCCTGGGAGATCAGATTAGGGTTCCGCGCCCGGCGCACAATTCTTCGCGCCCGGCGCAAGTTCTTCCAGAGAAGTCAAGCACTCTCTGTCTCAACACAAGCCCGGCGCAATTCCTTTTGCGCCCGGCTTAATTCCTTTTGCGCCCGGCGCAATATAACTGGCAGAGATGAAATACTCTGTTTTTGTCACGCCCAGCGCAGGTTATATTGAGCCCGGCGCAGAACCTCTTCTCTGCTCCTTAGCTTCTTAGGTTTCCAATCCTAAGAGTCTTCAATCCTCAAGTCACTAGCTCAATACCTGCACAAAAAATGAGGTGTATTAAGGTATTGTTAGCTGAATTTGGGTTAGTTATATCTGCACACAAAATGAACCAAAAAGAGAACAATTATATTGCAATGGTTCAAAGGATGAGTGGAATTTGTTCAATAAGTCTCATCCAAAAAGAGGTAAAATTGAGACTTAACAACTCCCCCAAACTTAGAACCTTGCTTGTCCTCAAGCAAAAGGTAATTAATCTAGCAGATAACAAGCAATGCAAGTGAGTCAATTTCTACATCCTAGTTTACTTGTATCTTCTTTTCGCAAGCATGAACCTCAGATGAATTTCCAATCACAATTATTGCAATAGAACATGACAAGGTGCAAACAAAGGTTTCAAAAGAGATCAAAGAGCTGAGAAGAGTAATGACTATCTGTGTATGCATCCTCACTAGGAAAATGTTTCTCTCTATGCACACTAGTGTATCAGGGTGAGTGTTTCTCTCTAGTCTACTACTCACGCCACATAATTCAACTTTGCTCTTCGTTTCCAAATGAAACCAGTGGTAAAACAAATGCAGACACTTATCACAAGGTCTTTATTAGGGCAATCTGGGTCAAGCAGGGTCAAGCAGTAGCAGTTTTATGGTTTTTCAAGGATTGAAGGTGCTATAGCTTAAGAGAGCAAATAAGATTTTACAATGATGTCCCTCTCCATACCCCATTACAATAATTTGGCACATGCCCTTTACCTGATCCAAGCCATTAGCCTTTATGAGATGCATATTTATATTTTTGCATCTTAATATTTTTGTTTTTGTTTTGCTTTGTTTTTCTTTTTTTTTTTTCTTTTTTTTTTTTTGTAATGGCTGACCACATACTTTCTTCTTCCCAAAATTCCCCATTCTTCAACTCCCCCAAACTTATTTGATGTCATCAGTTTGCTCTCTTAACCAAAGCAAGGGTTATGGTTAATTTTTCATGGTTTGGGACAAGTGGAAGGTGTGGTGTTTAGGCTTAGAAAGGTATGGGTCAAGTGAAGAGTGGAGATGGCTTTTTGGCTTAAATGGTTACAAAATAGAGGAGTATGAATGCCTTGATCATATAAGTGCACAACATAAGCAAACCACCAGGGAAACTCAAGCAAAGTCTATCATGCAACTTAAGCGTAGTTCACTCATAAGTGTTTTAGGCTCAAACCTCACCCGGCTATGCATCCACAAACTATCAAGCTCAGCTCAGTTCTATGATCAACATTGAAACCCGTATGCAACTAGTCATGAACTAAAGATCTAATGTGACTTGAAAATGTCTAGGGTACAAGCACTATAAACATCAAGCAAACTACAATCCAGAATCAACCACAAGCAAAGCAAGTATCAACAAGATTAAAAACCATGCTAAAGCAGAATATTCACAAAAAGAACCAACAAAGTAATCACAAAAAAAACTATATATAAAAACAGTTAAATACTGAAAATAAAAGATAGAAGAATAAATTGCAATAGACAAAGGTAAACTAAGGTAGGCTCCATCTGCTTCCATCTATGGGGTCTGGTCATCATCATCTCCAAGAGCTGCTCCACCATCATCAACTCCATCAACCTCAGCAGCTCCACTCCCCCAAACTTAGGAGCCTGGTCCCCAGGCCAACCAGTATACGCCTGAAAGTCCTGGTAACCAGAAGTGATTGCAGAGTGTACTCATGAAAGAACATGGTGAGCACAAAAATTATACACAGTGATGACCAAGCAAATATAGCAAAAATGGAGAATATCCTTAGACCAAAATTAAGCACAACATGCAGGCACACGGAAATGAACTATAAAAATGCAACATAAAGCACACAAACATACAACATACAACAGAACATAAAGAAACATGATTGAAAACAGATAAATATTGGGTGTCAGGGGTGTGGTGCGCCGGGCTTAACACAGATGCGTCGGGCTTAATATCAGTAAAAATCAGCGAGGTTTCAAAATCTGATATCGCGCCGGGCATGCGTTAAACGCGCCCGGCGTGGTGGTTCCAGAGACCAAAAATTGAGTACTAGGCCGGGCACAAAAGAATCACGCCCGGCGCGTAGTCACTTTAAAAGGTCAATTTGCCCAGGTTTTAAATTAGGATCAGGCCTTATTTCCACCTAGACACAGAATTACCTTATTCCTCACATTCCAAACAAAATGTACCTATATTTACCCATTCAAACATGATTCTAACAACTAACACATAACACAAACAACATATACCACAAAAAATATAAAACAAAACACAACACATAATACAAAACAACACTTATAACACAAGACAACATGCAACAAAAATCTAAAACACAGTTCAGATCTCTGGGTTGCCTCCCAGGAAGCGCTTGTTTACTGTCCCGAGCCTGACGATGACCAACTTGAAGTGCTCTACTCTCCTTCTCCTCCTGTTGCTCTTGTTCCTCCTTGCTTTATGCTCAATCTCATGATTGCTCAACAATTGCTCAGAGGGATTGGTCAATCTTGTTCATAGTACCTAGCATACAAGAGAAAGTAGAGGACTAGAGCGCCCAGGTCAGCTTCAACAATTCATTGCTACCATAAAATGAAAATAAAAGTAAAAGAATAAGTCACAAATAGCTATAAATACTAAATCGCCATTCTAATCCCCGGCAACGGCGCCAAAAACTTGTTGAGATTTCCGTTGAAGTACTTTTGTTATAATTGAAATTTCGTTTAATTCTATCAACGGTCTCAAACACGGCAAGTATACCGGCCGTTCAAGTAGTAAAAATATCGTATCCACAGGGATTAGAAGGTAAAATAAGCATTTATTGACTATTCGTGACTAAAAAATAATTCCAATTTCATAGTTTGTGCAGTGAATGCAAAGTTGTGACTATTGGAATGAAAGCTGTAAATAAATATTGTTTTGTGAGTGGAAAAGGTAAGGAATGGTATTGTGGTATTGTGAGGTTGTGGGGGTCAGATTTCACCAAACGTAACACTAATGTATCCTTAATCTCTTGTTGAATTCATTGCTTAGTCAACCCATAAGTTTACTCAAACCTAATCCCTTAGAGAAAGAGCCTAGATGCGGATATTGAATATCAATCCCTTGAGTACCCAATATCTACACCCGCATTACGGGCTAGGGTTTAAGACTACTAATGGGTCAAGCTCTATCCCTAGATACAATCACCACTAGGCATATGTTTCAGAACTAGTTTCAAAGGTTATTTTCCAATACCCATGGAACCTTAAATCATGCAAAGGGTGATCAATCCAAAGCAAGCATTAAGAATAGAAACAAACACAACAACGAATAAAACAACATGTATATATATCATTAAAACCGTAAAGATTACAATAGAGTACGTTGGTTATATCTAACCCCACAAAATGGGTGAAACCACTCAACAAAGAGGGCAAATACAAAATAGAGATGGAAGAGGAAATGAAGAACCGAAGGAAAGATCCGCACACGGACGATCCCAAGCCCTGGGAATCCCTTCCGCAGCTCCTAGAGGCGCCCAATGTGAGAATGGAGAGAAAGATCCCCGAAAATGGCTTCAAATACGAGCCTGGGAGATCAGATTAGGGTTCCGCGCCCGGCGCACAATTCTTCGCGCCCGGCGCAAGTTCTTCCAGAGAAGTCAAGCACTCTCTGTCTCAACACAAGCCCGGCGCAATTCCTTTTGCGCCCGGCTTAATTCCTTTTGCGCCCGGCGCAATATAACTGGCAGAGATGAAATACTCTATTTTTGTCACGCCCAGCGCAGGTTATATTGAGCCCGGCGCAGAACCTCTTCTCTGCTCCTTAGCTTCTTAGGTTTCCAATCCTAAGAGTCTTCAATCCTCAAGTCACTAGCTCAATACCTGCACAAAAAATGAGGTGTATTAAGGTATTGTTAGCTGAATTTGGGTTAGTTATATCTGCACACAAAATGAACCAAAAAGAGAACAATTATATTGCAATGGTTCAAAGGATGAGTGGAATTTGTTCAATAAGTCTCATCCAAAAAGAGGTAAAATTGAGACTTAACACCCAGTAGATTCTGTATGTGTTGAGGATTAGAAATACATATTTAATTTGTAAGAATGGTGATCTAAGAGGGAGAACGAAATTGTAGAAAAGTGCTTATGAGTTGGGTTTTGGAATAATTGGAGATTTTATCGTCTGTATTAAAATTATATTAAATTGCTAATTTATTGATTATTATTACATTTATGAATGTTATATTAAATTGATAATTCTATTGACTTAATATTGTATTAAACTGGGGAATTAACTGAGTTTTATATTATTGTTATAATGAGTATTCATGGTGAATTGCGTGAGGATGTGTAAACCCTTATTTTGTTAGACTTATCTGTTGAGTATGTGATATGAAATTGTGTATGTGATATGAAATCGTGATATGAGATGAGATGTTGTATGGACATGATTAAGGTTGTGATTGTGATGTGTTTCCTCACACTAGTGACTAGGGATGGAACGACCCCTGGGTAAGTGGTGCTACAGGGAGGGCGTGACCCTAGTATGGTGTGGGATGAGTAAAACAGTTAACACACACCACTTATGTCGATTATGGCAGCCCTGACATAGGGTTAATTGCAAGAGATTGTATGGATTGTAATGTGATTGTGGTTCCTCACATTCATGCTTCAGGGACGAGCGTACTCCTGAGTGATCAGGGATGATACGAACCCTGGGTAGGTGATGCTTCAGGGACGAGCGTACTCCTGAATGATCAGGGATGATACGAACCCTGGGTAGGTAATGCTTCAGGGACGAGCGTACTCCTGAATGATCAGGGATGATACGAACCCTGGGTAGGTGATGCTTCAGGGACGAGCGTACTCCTAGATGATCAGGGATGATACGAACCCTGGTATGGTGTGGGTTGAGTGAGGCAATTAACCCGTATCACTTGTGTTAGATGTGGCGAGGTCTTGGCATAGTGTTAACTGTAAGATTGGCTTGAATTATGGATGTGAAAATGATATTGTTAAACGTAAAATGGTGTGGAGGGTGATGGATTGATAAATTATGATACATGCTTATATATATGAATTATGATGAGATTTCATTATGATGTGGTGGTATGTACTTTGCATATAGATATTTCCTTTTCTCACCGTATAAATTGTGGATGTTTTAGGTGAGGAAGATCCGGCTACGAGTAGAATGCCAACAGTTGAATTGTGGGTATGCTCTGATATTGTGACATCGGGGCAGAGGATTTTTAGGACATAGATTTGATATGGATTTGGAATTGTAAATATGATTTTGAAAACAATTTGTAAACTTTCAAGTTTTATTTTCAATTATTATGTTGGTTATTGATAAATGAATATGAAGGTTTTATGTGAACCCTTTTACCAACGTTAAAAACTTTATTCTTTAGTTTATTTATATGATTAATATTTATATGTGTTGGGGTAGTAATGGTGTCACAGTGCATGTCAAGTCACAACCTCTATGTACTCTCACTAAAAGGACATACTATCAGGACCTGGTCGGGATAGCTAAGTCGTGCAAGATACATCCTATACTCACAAAGGTAGAATTGGGACTTCCAAACAGGGTTATCCCTAAGAGTGGCTCCCAAGCTTTTGCACAAGGGACCTTCCCTAGCAGTATATTTCATATCATACCCTTCAACAAAATAATTTTATGCACATGATGCATGTCAAACAAACTCTATGCATAATATTTCACATGATCTTATTAATTAACTATCAACTGATCCCATATTGTAAAATCATCAACCATTCTAAATATAGCAATTAAAAATTCACCTATATCAATTATATATTAGTAATCAATGGCATAAGGGATCACATCACTACAACTCATACATAGCTCACAAGCATATCAATTACACACTCACATACAACATAACTTAATCTTCTATGATATCATATGGTCCAAACACCTAACTATATATATATATATATATATATATATATATATATATATATATATATATATATATATATATATATATATCATCCTAAACATGATAATCTGACCTTTTCTCACTAATTTGATTATAACTTGAGTTTTAGAGCTCTTTTTTAGGTGATTTAAATGACATTTGAAAGCTAACATCCAAGGTTATAACTTTCATGAATACCACAAAAGCCAATTCGCCCATATACTTGCTTAAGCAAGCCAATATTTTGCTTAAGTGAGATTAGCTCACTTAGAGCAAACTTTGACCAAGATCAACTCTCCCAAAGCGAGATGAAACTCGTTCGAAGTGAGCACCACCTGAAACTCTCTACTAGACCTCGCTTAAGCAAGCCTAAATTTGCTTGAAGCAAGATAAATTTTCTTAGAGTGAGACTTTGGTCGCTTAAAGCAGGATACAACATTCTTGTACACAAAATTACATTGTTTGTGGGTTTCTAACCTTCCCTACACCATTCCCTAACATCTACAATCCAAATCCAATTGGTAAAACCTCTCCATAGATTAGTTACACTTCTAAAAGACACAATTTACACATAGATACATACTCATGCCATCTCCTCATACAATCACTAATGCATTCCCTTAAGGTTTCCAACAAGAACTCATGGGAGCACTAAAATAAACAATTACAAGCAAAGCTCAAAAATTAGAAAAACATTCATACTACTTGCATCAATCAGAACATAGACACACCATATAGAAACATGGAAGACAAAGACAGATTTAGGGAAAACCCTCTTGTACATAGACACGCTACAAAGACAAGATTGGGCTTAATCCCACTATCCAGCATCATTCTCACACCTAGAGCAAGATTTCTCACTCCTCTTTTACCTAGATAAGTTCTAGATGACAAGTGCACAACTTTGGAGTGATTTCCTTCATGCTCTTGTTCTCTGAACTTTGAAGGGCATATGTGAAAACAGAGGTACAAAAAGGATTTGATTAGAAAACTCCTCGTTTAAAATCCTAACTTCCCTTCCTCTAGTTAAAATATATTAACCATGATTATTCCAAAAACTCTCTTCCCTTATTTAATAAAATATATAATATCCTTTAATAAAATATCATATGATATATTCTAAAATATATTACATAATTAAAACAAATAGTAAACAACCTCAATTAATAAAATAAAAATCCCAAAATTATTAATAAAATACTTATGATATTTTATGAAAAAACGGGGTGTTACACTAACTAACAAGAAGTTGTGTGAAGTTTCACCGTATAAAGTTTCATGAAATATAACTGCTGAGACCTGGAGGTGTTATAATACACCCCCAGTTAATTAGTAGATATTCTATTAATTATAAAAATCAAATTTTGATGTGCTACAAAATCTTTTAAAATCTTAATATGTAATAATGTCGAAGAGTTTAAACTATTTGAGATGTAGTATTTTATGCCTATAAATTAACCTTTCTTTTACTTGAAACTTCACTACCAAAGTACATATATATTGAATTAGATTGTAAAGACTTTTCATAGAGAAATGGGAAAAAAATGATATTCTAACTATAGAACTTATGATTATAATCGTGATTATTCTAACATTTGCACAAGCCCATGTAAACTGACCATCTTCACAAATTGAACCAAATGACGTTTTGGAAATAATTAAGTGTCTCGACAAATGAGCCTTAGAATGTTCAATATGTATTCTTTCTTGTTTTAAAAAATGTCATAAAATATCTGTTAATATTGCTTTAAATTGTGTTAGTAGTTGTGACATGAACAATTCCATTAACATCAATACTGATATTACATTTATTTTTTTTATTAAGTTGCATTCTTATTATTTATAAATGAGTTAAATGTTTTTTTTATATCTTTTTGATGATTGATTTTACATGGTAGGTGCTCATAGCATTTGCGGTAGCCTATGAGCTAGATTCTTACTTGCATGGAATAATAATATGTTACAAGAATCATAATGAAAAAAGTTATCGGTAGAAGTGTTATTCATGCATTATTGTAATAAACAAATTTTAATAAATGAGTTATGTCAATTATCTATTTTCACAAATATTTTGAAATTATTTTTCTTTTTTCCTTATGTTCCATTCTTATGATAGTAAAAGTAATTGCATATTTACAAATCAAATTAACAATGACACAATTTAATTAAATGAGCCAAATAAACAGTATATAAAAAATATCGTTAATTAATATTACATCAAAAACTTTGAGAAAGTTTGATACATACAAACTTGGAAACATACTCCACAATACACATTTAACCAACTTTTTATTTAAATTAAATATTATTATATAGATTTAAGTTTTGTAAGATTTTTTACGCGAACTAAACATGATAACTTATATATAAGAATTGACTATTTTAAATTTAAATTTCAAATGAAAAAGGACACCTACAAGAAGTATAGTGCTATATATTGTGTCATTTGACAATATAGTCACAATTTGTTTTTTTTTTATAAAAAAAAACTCGAGCATGTCAACCGCTACTATTGGCTACTGATGTTGATTTCAAAGACCAATTTAATATTGTTATACATAAAGAAAATTATTCTTTTCTTAATAAACTTGAACATTTTTTGCTTCAAAACAAATAATAAACTTGAACATTTTTTTGTCAATTACAAATAAGGATTGACCTCTGATCTCTAGTTTTAATTAAGAACACGGGTATTAATAAACTTATATGAGCAACTTTTAGTATAAAGTTGGATATATACATTTATTCTAAAAAAATTGTATACTTAATTATGTTTTAAATTTCTTTAATTTAATTTATTTTACTTCAATTCCTCAACTATTTTTAAGTAAATTACTTTTCTTATTTTTAAATTGAACAAACTTAATTTATATATCATTTTTTCTTTTCTTAAAACCCACAAATTCTCATATTTTACTCGATCTTTATAGTTTAAAAGTCAACTAAATTATTTAAACAAATTATTCGAAACTCACCGATCAAAAGATTAAATTTCATTAAATAACTAATTTTTAAACTTTAATTCCCAATCTAAAAAATATCCTTTATTTTTTTTGAAAAAAAAATACTAAAATTTTCACTTACAAATTTTCTCAAATTCATCATAAAGCCCACAAATATCCTCGTAAACAAAATGGTAATTTCAGGATTTAGGTAAGATAAAGTTAATAAAAGAATTAAATTTCCTCAACTTAAAAATAAAATAACTCGAAAAAACTTGCGAAATTAAAATTACTATATTTTAAAAAAAATTATAATCCACATACAATTTTAAAATAAAAAAGAACAAAAAAATGAACCTGAGACTACGCCTACACTTCCATCCGCTTCTAGCTTAAATAATCCTTCCAATTCTCAACTCAATACCAAATATGATAAACATCAACACCACGTCCATCAACCACCAAAACCCACAAAATAACGCATAAACAAGCAACTTCTGAATGGCAAGGATCTGATTGGATGCATCGCATAACACAAACAGAATTATCAATGTACTCCCTCCAAAATAAGTGACTTGACTTTTTATTTGGCAAAAATTGTAAATAAAAAAATAAAAAAATTAATGGAAAGCAATTTACTAAATTAGTTTTATTATTTATTCTTTGTTCCAGGACTAATTTCACCACATTAATTATCTATTAAGAGAAAAATGAAATAAAAAATATAATGCTTTATTGAAATCCAAAACCGTCACTTAATGTATAAAAAAAATATTTAAAACTGATTTTAAAATGGAAAGGGTGGGCCTTATTTAGGAAGAGGCTAAGGATTCTGATGTACTATTAACACTCATTTCAATACACTATTGACTATTGAGTAAAAATCACGAGTTCCGTCAAATGATGAGTTCATTATTTAGGAACACATGAATTATACCCAATAATAAAAAATGTGTTGGAAACAATGCGTTAGGATGTGTGTTTCCTGAAAAATTCAGGTTCCAGCCAACCAATCACTTTGAGAAGGCAAAATCATGTAACAACGAGGGCAATTTTTGAAGATAAAATACCCTGCTGGGCTAGCACTTGCACCTACCCTTCTTTGCATCGTGGGGTTTCACATGGAGGAGGAGGTACACCAAATACCCAATCAAGGACATTTAAGTATTTGGATCTAAACACTTCCCTCTCCTCTGCATAGCAATGCATTATAATGGCTGTTGACAAGCTGAAAACCACCACATCAGCTCTCTTGATCCTTCTTGATTGTGGCAAATATCCTGCATCAGCTACGCATGTGAAGAAACTCTCGATGGCTCGGGCAAGGCAGTATAATGATATTTCTATTCGCCTGCTTTTCTTCTCAATGGCCAAGGCAAGGCCGGTCGGGAACTGCACCAGAATGCAGAGTTCAACTTTTATAACAAAAGTGTTCATGCAATTGACAGAACAAACTCTGTCCAATAATACAATTCGAATACCTTCAATCAATCATATAAAAATAAACGGGTGCAGTTGGTAACATACCGTTCCCATGGCCACCATTGGAATGTTACATCTTCTAAAAATTCTGAAGAGAAAGCACGTCCACATCCTGAAGAAGCAGAGACATCCATATCAAACACGTCAGTTTTAAGTTTCTACGAAATTCATGTTGTCAAAGTAACAATGAGGTGAAGCAAAAGAAAATAAGAAAAAGAAAAGGCTAGTAAATGCATATATCATGAGCCATCTACAACAAAAGCTTTAGCTATCTAGTAGAGTCATGAATGATTTTACATTACATCTCTAACACACCTATCTTTGCTGACACTCAACTTTTTAATTAGAGAAAAGTGGCACCAAGAATGAACATTTTAGAGGATTTGATACCATATTAGAGATGGACCTAAACCTAACTCAACCCTAAAACCTAGTTCAAGGAAGAACTGTCCGAGTTTTATAAGTATTTTATATTTATATCCACACTTGATGTCTTGCTATCAGCAAATGAATAGATGGTTCATAACACAGCGTCAGATCATGAGCTGTTTGATGAAGAACATAATGGTTTTACTTCTATACTTCTATATTACTTTTCCAACAGTATAGACAAAAATAATTGAACATAAGAAAGAAAACAGGTATTTAAAATCAGGTGTTTTCATTTCCTCTCTCAACAAAACCGTATAACTAAAATTGAAGCTGGTGTATAGCAATGATAGAAGATCTTTTGAACTTTGAAGCAAAAACAAGAAGAAATTATCGCATTATTTGTACACTGGTATCTGTTTAATTTTTGAATCTGCTTTTTACCGGAAGAATTGCATACAGTTTTTTATTTATTCAAGTAATTATTGCATTTAATGTGAATTTGGACAACTGGAACTTTTATTTAAGCATATTGACCCTCATATCCCATATGGGCAGAGCATGTTACTTCATTTTTCAACATGGTTGGAAATATCAAACAACTCAAAATCTAGCAAACTTAACAGTAAGACAACCAGTATCAACATAGTAGTGCATGAAACAACTTTTTGGATGCTAACCAGGCAGAAGAGCAATAAACAGACAGAAACAAGCTTGATCTTGCTGTGCCAAAAAGACCTTTGGCTAATATTGTGTAGGGCCTGCACATAAGCATTTTCATAATGGTTAAGAGCAAAATAATATAATCTCATATTGAATATGTCATAAGTATATGACACAGTATGATCTTTTCATATTGTGCAAAAGTTGAGTGTTGGGAGCAATATCAGATGGAATAATTTATTATCCAAGAAAGCCCTTTTCATGACAAAATCAGCATATATGCCATTGATAATGTATTCGCTTTGAAAAGCTAATATAAACAATAATCTTATCAAGGTTCTTAAAAAAATTAAATCCTGATATAACAAATATTTCATAAAAGCTCTACATCGGTTCAGCTGAAGAGTAAATTGGTTGCCATGTATTCCTATTAGATGATCACCTTTTTGAAAGTCCTTTTCTATGAACTATAAGTGCAGGTATCAGATAAACTGGAAGATAAACAGGTAGTGCTCTTTTGTAAGCTTGAAAGAGAAAAGAAACAATGTGTCCGCTGCATGATTGATTCCCATGTACAATCTGCAAAACATCATTGATTTTAAATGCCAAAACACAAATCACAATTTTTCTATCCCGGGTCACAAAATTAAATACTGAATAGATCTAGATAACATGTTTCAAACTGAAATTACAGAATACACAGCTCAATAGGCCAGAAAGGCAAAGTTGAACATAGGAGTAGAAGTAGGCTAGGCTGCCTGACAGGAACCTATGGCCTAGACTACATTCGGTCCTGGCCAAACCAAGCTTTTTTAAGAAATAATTAGGCCCAGACCAGACCAAGCATTTTAAGAAACAATTTAGACCCAAGCTTTTATAAAAATTAAAAAAAAAACTATTTAGCTAAAAAAGTTAGACTTTAAGCCATTCAAAAAGCCTTTTAGACCCAACAGGCTAGCCTAATTAAGTTAAATATAAATAATATTTTTTATTAGTATTAACCTGTTAAATTTGTTTTAATGTATTAAAATTATATACTTATTTATCCTTTTTAAATATTAAGCATGTTGACCTGCAGAAAAAGTCAACCGTATAAGCTTATTGAAGGACAACAATCACATAAATCCTTATTTCATACCGAGCATGGGACTTTCATATTTGGTTTTAATTTCACATCGACACCCATGGTCTTGTAGTATTTCTCTATTGCACCCAAATTAGTGAAAGGCTTGCCACTGGCTATATCTTTTACACCTTGTAAGATAACTGGATCCTTTCCACCGTGTTTATTGAGAAAGGATTTATATGAAGCTGGCAAACTGTCTTGCTTTAGTATATAAGCAGACCTGAAATCAAAAAAATCTCCATTATCATTCATCCTTTTTGAAAAAGAAAAAATATTTTCATCATTATTAAAAAAGAAAAAGGAGGGAGCGGGGAGGGGTGACATAAAGTGTCTCAGTTCCAGAAACATGGCACCAAAAAGAAACTACCAAGGGCGCACCTTTGTGGAAACAATCATGGCTGTAAAATGTGATATATTTTCTTCTCTTTTTTTGTTACAGAAAATTTAGATTAGGACAAGGCTAGAACCAACCACTAATCTTTTTGAATATTTTTAGTTGGATTACAGATTGTCTACTCCATCTCTGGCAGAAGTTTGCATAGAATGATATAAAATACAGCGGAAATTGGATTTGAGTCTTAGGTCCTAGACTCCTAACTAGTTGGAGTAAAGAGACTTAATTAGTTATGTCACCCTTGTGAGACGAGACATATTTTCATTAACAACAATGTATGTGGCATCCAAAGTTTTCTTATTACAAAATTAATGCAACATTTTTCATGAGATAAATCTAAAGGGTTATCAAGAAGAATTTTGAAGTATGCAACATGTTTATCAGTATCAGTTATTTTATTTTCCTTTCCATATAACCTTTCTTTTTGTTTGTTGCTCTTTATAAGACCCTTTTTAAATTGTTGCTTGCATTGTTTACTTCTTTGATCAAACTACCCTTAATTACTTTACTGTAAATGCTATAAACTAGTTTGACCAAAATAAACTTATTTGGTATGTGAAATTATTTTAGTAACGTCTAGCTTATTTTCATAAGCTACCAGCTTTTTGTTTTTCCATTTTTATCCTCATTTATTTATTTAAAATCTCTTTTAACCTCAAATAACTAATGTCATTTTATATAATTTTACATTTATAAGCTAACTTATTAGATAATCTTTCCAAACACTTTCATTTCAATCAATTAGTTTATAAATTTCAAACTTTTCAACTTTTAGCTTATAGCTTATAAGCTTTAGCTAACTTTAAGCTAGTTTAAACAAACACAAACATGCATTTTCATGAACAATGCATCATAATTAGTAGCTATTTATATTGATTGAGTACAGGCATGCTTTATCCATGGGCTGAAAAAACAACCGGGATCCACATCATGCAACAACCTTATACTGAGTGAAGCCATCAAGTCAAATACCCAAACCATGATTAAGAGAAATCACAAGACTTGGCCATAAAATTTGAAAAGAGATGGTAAGCTAAAAAGTAGAAACAAAAAATAAAGAAGCACGCCAGCACAAGGACAATCATGTCAAAAAAGTAATAACATGACAATTTCCCCAGTAAAATTTAGTTACCAAAAGAGAGAGAGGGTAAGTAACATGATCACATACAATATTTGTGAGGAGGAGAGACACATGAGGAAAATGTCACCATGCTTCCACGTGAGAGGCTTACAAATTTTCCCAAACCGTTTGCTCTTAATCCCACAACGAGACGCCAAGACAGCAGCACGCATGAGAATGTAAATCGCCAAACTCGTGTGCTGATCCTCTAATCCCGTCAGAAGCATCGACGACCCCGCAACCGCCCCTGCTATAAAAGCCCTCCACTTCGCTGTCCTGAACCACAACACAAACCCAATCACCACCACTTCCACTCCACAACACCAAACAACAACTATGACTCCAAAGCACAAGACACCAACACCCTCTTTGGACAAATAAATTAAACTTCTTCTGTAATTTAAAATCAACTTATCCACCTCAACTCCATTCAATTTTTCCAAAAGCTGCATAAGTTAAAATCAACTCAAATAAAAGAAGTTCGATACATTTTACTTTTTAGTTTCCTCTCCCGCGTTATCCAAACAGAACCTAATTCAATTATGCGAGCCAAATCACGGTTACCAACCGGCACATGCAAGATGTTCAATTCACACCTTATTTTTTCAGCTCAAGATTCGAATTGCTGAGATTTGAATCACTTCCACAATAGTTACAGAGTGTTACATGCATTTCAGCGAGAGATACAGAGAGAGAAAGAGAACATGCCTACGGTGACCGGCGAGAGCACCGATAACCTCGTCGGTGGACACGAACGTGCCAGCGAAGGTTCCGAGAAACAAACCGTATCTCAGCGTCTCCTTCAGCGCCGCCACAATTGCTTCGCCGTTCGTATCCACAATCCCCTTCCTGAACGAACAAATCGCAACGCTTATCGTAAACGCGAAAAAGCACTCGAGAGAAACAAAGCCGTTTATTTATTATTTCTTTTTCTTCTCACCTTGGCGGCTTTTTCCGCGTCAACCGCGCCACGATCGCGAAGAGCGCGAGGCCGCCCTTGATGCCGGCTCCGATCGAGAAACCCTTCGCGGAAGCCACGAGGATTCGCCGGACCTTCTCCCGCTCCTTCGACGGAACCGCCTCGACGAGGCTGCGCAGCGACGAGGAGGCCGTCGAGGGAACGGGCATTTCGGCGTGGTCATTGCCGTAGCCGTTGGTTTCTTCGCGGAGGCAGCGGTGGCTTCCGCCGTGGACGGCGGAGGACGGCGACATGGCGGCGGAGGGAAAGTGGAGGAAGTTATTTCAAAGAGAGACAGAGAGTGAAGAAAATGGAAATAAAGAAGAGACAGAACAGCACTACTCATTTACTCGGTGGCGTTTCTTCTGTTACTTTTAGGTAGTTACTTTACCACAAATTACAATCAAATATTTATGCTCCCATCAATTATTATTACAAGATGTATTTAAGATTTTCAAGTTAACGCTGTAAAAAAATTAATTAAAATTTATATGGTTTAAAATTATTTAATAATTTTTTATTTGTATTGTAAAAAAAAATATTTGTTAGGGAAGCGTTAGATGTGATAAGTGTGTGGCTTCGAGAGCTACTCATTTTTGCACACTATTGCGACGGCAAGCTATTATTGAATAACATGTCCAAGGATATTTTATCTATAATATATAATCTGTAACCAAACGGAATTGAATTTCTTTTTACATAATTTTTTTTAATTTTACTTTTGTAACTTTTTTTTATTTTATTTTTATATTACTACTTTTCTAAACATTTCACTTTATAACCGCGTATACCTTAAATTAACATGTCACTTTTAAATTGATTTTATTTTAAAGAATTTACAGAGACATGAACGTATTTTTTACTAATTTCACTGAATGATTTTGCTTCACAAATATGATCGTGTTGGTTTTTAATCTCTTAAAAATATTTTATCTTCCTTATATTTTTATCCATAAAAATATGTCACGTATAATTTTTGTTCTTTATAAAAAGTAGTATTTTTAGCGTATATTATGCAGAGAATAAATATTTATTTTATATTCTTATAATTTATAAGAAATATATATTTTAAATATTTAAATTCTGTTACTTCCTTCATTTAAAAACTTTGGTTCTTCTATTTTTTTAACTGTTTTAAAACTTTGTTTCTTTCAGAATTTTAACACCATACTCTTTACTCGACACATTATCATATAATTAAACTAAATAATTAAATCTATCATAAATGAAATTTCAACGATTCGACATAAAAAGTATCATATTTTAACGAAAATAATAGACAACTGAAATCCAACTCAAATAAAAATGCAATTTAACAATTATATTCAAACATAACTAAAAGAAACACAAATTCTAACTAAATCTTGATTTCACATCCTATCAGAGAGTACAATCAAAACCCAAGGACTAACCTTCAACGTCAAGACACTTGTAGGAACGACAAGTAAACTCAACATCAAGATGCAAGTCACTTGTAGGGATGACAACTAAACTCGTACTCCATGAGTAATGTCCGAATGTGCCTGACTTTGACGAAAAATACCCACTTTAACAAGTACGGGTATAAGTACAGGTAATACCCAATTTATCAAATTAGGTGTGAGGATAGGGATGGGTATACATATACCTACCTTGTACATTTACCTGCTTTAGATTTTTAGATACTTAATTTAGTTTTAGAATTTACTTTACATTTATGTAATTACTACCCTATTTTTAATTCATGTTAAATAAAACTTAATTAATGTAATTTTGTAATTGTTATTATATGTGAAATTCTTATTTTTATATTTTTTGGATGGGTACAAGGTGGTTACAAGTATGTCCCATACCTGACAAGTATAAGAATGGGAACACAAATTTCATACCTATTGGGTATGGGGACGAGGGTGGGTATAGGTTACAGGAACGAAGATAGTGAAACTCGTACCTGCCTAATTGTCATCCCTAGTTACATACAATAACATACAAGAAGGACAACACAAAACAAGGAAGGTGAGAAACATCTCACTTTGTCTTGTAGCTTAGAATGTAGTCGGGTAGCTAAATACAAGCAAAGGTACAAAGATATAAACATAGAAATGTTAGAAACATGATGCAATTATTTAAAACACAATAAAGCGCAATTTAATTAATATCACAATATAAATTCACATAACCATAACAAGTCAATACAATAATTCATTTACATGCACTATGTAATGGAATCGAACTACAAATAATCATACATGTGGTGCAAGTCAAAACAATTATGTGATGTATTATCCTAAGACAACACATAGAGTAACTTATGAGTACATGTCGAGTCATACCCTCTACTCACTCTCACTAGGAATATATACAATCAGGGTCTAGTTAGAAAAATGGAGCCACACAAGCTCTACCCTAAGCATACAATAGATAAAATCAGGGTTTCATAAACTCAACTATCCCTTAGTAGTAATTCCCAAGCTTTTACACAATGGGGTATTCCCTAATAGTGTGTTCTATATCGTATCCTTCCAAAAACATTTGTGCATATGATGCATGTCAAGCAAGACCCTAATGCACTATTATATTATAATAATACACCTTACAATTGTATGTCAATTCATTTGTCACAATAATCTCATCAATATACCAAAGTAGCACATCATTCACTTGATCAATTATTCTCATTCACAATGTTAACAATCTTATATGCATCACTAGGAATTAACAATAAGTAGCATAAGGATTACATTACATCCATGGAAGTTGTAGATGACATTATACACAAAAGAGAAAAGAAAACACAAACTATAGAAATAGTGTTTAGCACAAGACTTCCAAAAAGCATTCCCTACTCTTTGTTGAGCCAGGCTCAACGTGACAAGCATGCTCAACCTGAAACTCATGGTCAACATGGGTGACAGAAAGAGCAAGCCATGCTCTTTGCCATTGTGACGCTCAACGTTGGAAATGATGCACATCACTGTTTTCGTGAACAAAACCTTGCAACTTATGATTTTCATATTCTTTCTCCAATCCATCAATTTGCATACTCAACCAATAAAATACTCCAAAATAATCATATTACACATCTAAAAGTTAAGGATTTCACATAATTACTTACTTCTATTAACTGTTCACAAAATAATACCTAAACGCATTGCTTTAGGGTTCCTACAAGAATCCACGTGCAATCCAAAATACAAAAATACTGACTCAATCACAAAATTGGAAGCATAACAAATACATAACACCAAAAAAAACAACGAGGAATCATAAAGAAGACCAAAAACACATCATACAATTAATTGGGAAAACTCCCTTCACACAATATAAGTAATAGAGAAGGGATCAGAGGTTTATCCTACTACCCAACATATATTCCACGCCTAAAGCGAGATTACTTACTCTACTTTACCTTGATGAGCACTAGAAGATGACGTGATTCTTTAGGGTGATCTCCCACTAGTTTTGGTTCTCCAAAGCTTTCATAGAGCAAATGAAAAGTTAAAAAAATTAAAACTAACTCCTTTTAAAATGAAAAATCAAGAACCCCTTTCAAAAAAACTAACTCCCTCTTAAACCCAATGGTTAAAACAATTAACTCTAGTTACAAAACTCTTCCCTTAAAATAATAACAAATAATTAAATCATTTAATAATAAAACTTTATAATATACCCATTTAAATATAAAAATGATTAAAATAATTATCAAAGTCAACCCAATATTTATAACAAAATACAACAATTAATAATTAACAAAATATAATTTTAATAGAAAAAATAGGGTGTTACAAACATATTTTATGTAATTCTTTTTAACTGTATGCTTAAGTGTAGTTTAGTAATTAAAACTAATTTAAATAGAATATTAAGAGCATCTCTGATGAAAAGTGTTTGCAGTGTATGTGTATCTTATTAATAAACAATGGTGCCTATTAGCAACTCTCGTTGGAGTGTAAATATATGACAAAAGAAATTACTTAAAAATAAACAACGACTCTTAAATAAGTAACGTTATTTATAAATTAAAAAATTACATATATTAGTCTAAATTCTTTCAACGAATAATAGAGAACCCAAATCACTCTCATGAATAAAATAAGCAGTCATTCATCACCAACCTTTCATCACTCATTAATCAAAAACTAGTCTCACTGTTATATATTAATTGTGTAATATTTTCTATATGCATTAAATTAATTGTGTAAAATTTATTATTAATTTTTATATATTTAAATATTATTTATTATGTTTAATTAAATTAATATTTAATTATAATAATTATATTAATTTTTTAAGATGTCAAAAAGTAAAGTGTAAATAAAAAAATTATAAAATTGTGAGTTTTTTTTTTATGAAATATCACCATTAGAGAAAAATTTATAAAAATGTAATGTAAGTTACTTAAAAATGATGTGGTATAATGAATCTCATTTAAAGTAAAATAAGAACATTAATAAGTTGCTTATAAAAATCATCATTGGAGATGAATACATATAAATAAAATGACACCCTATACCTAGGAATACTCTCCCTTTTATATGTATTGTAACAAAATGTAAGAAATATTTACTATATATATACATTGTTATTTTGAGCGAACCATTATATTTTATAATATATAAATGAAGTAATTGGAATTATTATAAAAACATTATATCGCACTTTTGGCCCATCTAATTTCGTTAGTTTGTAATTTTGATCCTTCTATTTTAAAATTAGAGATATTTAATTTTTCTAATTTAAAAAAAATGAAATTTGTCCTCGCGTCAAATTGACATTTGTTAATGATTAATTTTAACATTTATTCATACTTAAGTGATATAATATTTAATAATATAATATTTGAAAATATAAAAAAAAACTAAAAAACATGAAAATAAGATTTATTAATAAAATAAATATTAATTATTCGTGAAAATATATATAAACAAAGATAATTTTGTATGTTATTTTTAATTTTCATCTATATACATCACATCACTTAAGTAATGACAAATCACTAAACAAAATTAAAATTTAATGTTCAATAAATATGAAATTGACGGTAAGACCTGTAACGACCCACCATGGCCGTCACACTACGAACACTACACACTACTAAAATATATATACTAAAATAGTATAATAAAATATTTACAACATAAGTTGTTAATCAAGTAACCAACGTCAACCAATTATATACAACAAAATATACTACTATAAGGTAGCCTACAAAAAAAATCTATCTCCAGACACCTCCTGTAGCCTCTAGCAGCTATCTCCAGGCTATCCCTGCCCTGCTCCCATACAACGTATAATCATCGCAGTCCAAACCACATGGAAACATGCAAAGGTAAGATAGAGACAATAAACAACTCATAATAATTTAATATGCAACATAACAACTATATAATCATCTTCGCATTCGACACATGAGGCAAACAACATATATACTATACATCTTAACATCATTTCAACTTACAATATAACAACACTATCATCATCCTCAACAAGATCAACATACAACACAATCACAGCTTAACAACACAACAACAAATATACAACTCATATCAACAACAAATCAACTCATCAACAACTTATGCGTCGTCACACATTTCAACTCGAAGATCTCCAATAACTGAGGTTTGAGCAGTCTAGGTGGCATAAACCCTACCGAATCCAACGTTTGACCTATCTCAACCAGGTCAGGTATAGAACAACGTTAGGAACTCCAAAGAGAACCAGGTATAGACAATAATAGGCGATTTCTCAGGTGTGCCACTTAGACTCGGAGGTCCAGTACTACTGTCAGGACAGAAGGGTTTGGGTATGAGCCTACCACGGCCTTGGCTAGCATCACCAATCCACATATGGAGTTAGCCCACCCACTGTCCTCCAAGTACCACGCACCCTCCAGTACCTAGTCAAAGACTACATCTCTAACTAGATACCTTACTCAAATTGGTCATTCAACCATGACATGGATCGACTACTTCCATGTCGCCCACACAGTACTAAGGGATTCAACTTTAAAACAACTTTCAACTTATCACCTTAGTACTATGTATCTCAACATAGAACATATATCTTCACCATATGTCCCTAACTTTCTAACTTTACAACAATAGACATCTGGCCGCTTGTAATCGGTATAGCTCGGCCTGGCCCCTATACTGTGATCGCTTTATACACATGTGCCTCGACCTTGCCCACACACGGGATCAACTAAGTTTTAGAAGAGAACAACACAACGTCCACTCCAAGGGACAACTTCCCAAGGAGGGTTTTCAACAAATTGGGCTCTCAGAGTACCACAACTATCTCAATCCGCACAATGGGATGAGCAATTTCAAAAATATCTTCTTTAGTCCTAGTGATCAACAACTTATCATCACAGCTTAATCAACTTACAACTCGACTCAACAACTTAAACAACGTATAACTTTTCAACTCATCATCTTAATCAACTTTCAACTTAAACAACATGGTATATCAGCATAACAACTCATCAACGTTATTTAACAACACATTTTAACAACACAACATCTCATTTCAACTTTAAACAGCACAATCAACTCAATCATCATAAAATAATATATTTTCAACACATGGCACAACATACAACTTTATAGCAACATACAACTCCTCTCTAACAACTTAACAATATTATCATCATGCACTTCACAATATATACATGTCCACACATAACATATAGCAACTTTATCAACTTAATTTCAACTAGCTTCAACAATATCATAGATCAACACACAACTTGTAAACAACTTCACAACTTAACTACAACATGCATCTCATTTACATTCCATTTTCATCATGAAAGCATCACCAACAACATCATTAATAAATATTTAATCATATATTAGCAACACACAATATTTTCATCACATAACACAACTCATACTAATCAACCTAAGTACCCAAATGAGTTCCCAACTAACATACAACCAACAACTTTACAATCTAGCTTCCCTTACCTGAAGATTGGCTCAAAATAGTCTAGAACTGAGAAGAAGCGGAATCCCCTTTCCGAAGCTCAACCCGGGACTTCAATCCACCCAAAGCAAGCTTCCTAATACAGAGTCTTTCTCTCTAAAACTTCTCTCTAAAAACCCTGCATTTTCCTCAACTGCCCACCACCTCTATTTATAGAAGTCTGAATTGGCCAGAACGGCCCGTTCCAAATCCGGAACGGCCCGTTCTGGGCTCCTTCATTATGTGTAAAATTCACATGCAGAACAGTCCGTTCTGGCATGTTTAGAACGACCCGTTCTAAAATCGGAACGGCCCGTTCTAGAGGAAAATTTAACTCACAATGACCATTTTGGAACGGCCCATTCCAGTCCAAGCTTCATAGGCCTATTTAGTAGCTTGGAACGGCCCGTTCCAGTTTGGGAACGACCCGTTCTAGACTACTAAATCACCCTTGTTTTAGTAGTTTGGAACGACCTGTTCCAAATTCGGAACGCCCCGTTTCAGTCTACTAACTACGTTACAAGACCAAAATTTCTTATTTTTAAAAATAAAGGAACTAAATGTCTCTATTTTAAAATAGAAAAAACAAAAATCGCAAATTGAAAAAAATAGAGAAAAAAAGGGTGAAATTTAGCTTTATAGAAATTTGTAAAATAATATGAGGATAATTTAGTCCAAATATATATAAATTTAATGTTTTCTTTAATCTTGTGTGTAGAAGAACCAAAGTTTTAAAACAGATGGAGTATCATTAAAAATGTAATAAATAAATACATATTTTAAAATACATACATTATATTTATAATTCTTAACAAATAAATTATATTTTAATATGAAATTATTTTAATTACTGATATTTTAAAATATTAAAATTCAATTTAAAATTAAAAAATAAATAAAATAAAAAATGAGAGATTAAAAAAAAATCTTTTAAAAACACTAACATTTAAAAAAAAATCCGTTCAAGATATTACTTTAATTTATAAATACACATGGACTTTCCTAAGAAAGGAAATAAAGAGAAAAAAAATTCATCAAAAAATTTAGAAGAAAATTATGTTATTTTAGGAAGAAGAAAAAAAGTATGATAAAATTATATTTAAAAATTTCTTGAAATTTTTTTTATGTTTCCAAAAAACCTTACAACAATTTTTTTATCATATATTTTAATTAAAAATAACATTTTGCTTTGAAATACAGTGAGCACAAACAAACTGAGGGTTTGTGACAAGTTGAAATTTTCAATTTATATGCAATGAGAAAAATTGATTGAAAGTGCGAAACCTATAAGCTTCTTTACAATTATAGTGTTCCTTATTTTGATTCTGCATTAATTCTTCTATTTTGATCATTCTTCTATTTTTTAATTTTAATAATTTAAAATTTATTCTATTAATATATATATATATATATATAATTAAAAATACTCTCCGGGAAAATCTACAAAATAAATAATTTTCATCTGTAGTGAATTTGAATTATTATTCTTTTCTCCATATTCACTATTCATTATTCATTAGTACGTTTTTATTTCCTTTTATTTTTAATAACCACCTAAATCTTCATCTACTCCACCCACTTTATTGAAAACCTGTTAACTAAAATATAGTTTGCCATCTATTTAATACACCTAATCCTGTAATACCAAACACGTCATAATGATAAGATGGTGATTGGCGTGAGACTTTGAGTTGAGAGTAGTCATAATGGAACACTTTTAAACGACAATGAATAAAAGTGGATCTTGTGGTGCTTAAATAGTGTTCTGGTCAAAGGGTGGACTAGGATTTCTTCTTAGGTTAAGTTTTAGAGTCAGAGCATTCAAAAGTATAATCTGTCTCCTTAGCCTTAGGATTTTAGGTTTTATATTTTCTTATTCATGGGCCTCATAGGCCCCGTAAACGCGGGGATTTCCTTAACCGTTTTTATTTCGAAGATATTTGGCAAACGCATGAATGTTAGATCAGGCCCTGACCGACTAGGTCCATCCCAAGGGTCCAGTCGGGTATTGGCTGAGTGGGCTCTTATAGGCAAGAGGGATCGGAATTGGGCCGATCTAGCATACGTAGAGATGGCCAGTCGGACATAGACCGAGTGACCCTTAAAAGGGAGGGGGGGTCGGTCGAGGTTGTAGTCGGCCTACCGCAGGTAGAAAGGTCAGGTCGGATTCTGACCTAGACGGTCCACTTGCCTTCCATCCCTGAGCCTATAAGGCGAGAGGGCTTGAGGCCTAGCTCTCATGGTTCGTATCAGAAATGAACCGAGATGTTCCGACCTGGATGGTCCAAATAGTATTTTCGCTCATTCTAAATATAAGGAAAAAAATAGTAACTTTATGTTTGTTAGTTTTAATTTAATGTTTCAATCTTTAAAACACTTTATTATATAATTGATATTATATTTTTAATAATTTTTTTTTCTTAATACAAGTTCTAGAAAATAATAGTATAAGACTATTTTTTTTAAAAATAAGATTACCGCAATTAAATGATATTAGTTAACTTTCTCAATCCGTTAAATTACTTTTCTTTTGTTGTTTCTTATATTAAAAATAGGAGAGAGAGCTTTCATGACATATTTTTGATAAAGATAGGAACTTTCGTGACATATAACTAAATGAAATTATTTTTTTTATAAATTTAAAAATTTAAATATATATATTAGTTAAAATTATGGACAATTAGTGGTCTTGGACCACCTAATAATTCCTCTTTTTAAATCCTACATTTGTGTTAGGGTTAGAAATTAACTTGGGATTATCCTACTCTAGTTTTGAATACAAGTAAAAAGGCAAAAAAAAAAAATTATTATAATCTTCTTTGAGATTTGTCAAAATGACACTAATTTCTATTTTATTAGTTAATAACAATCTTTTTTATTTTATAATTTAGCTTTCATATGTCATCCATTTTCATAATATTAATTTATTTAAATATTAAAACTCATTCTCTTACTATTTGAATTTTTCTCTATGGTTGAAAAAGTTTACAAGATCATTAGTGCATATTTCTACTATTGACTTTATTTTATTGTGACATAGTAAAAATATAAAATGGGTGTCATTTATTGGTGAACAACACATACACAACTGATTAATTATTGATAAGTGTCAAATTTGTCTAATAAAAATATTGAATTAGGACACTTATCTAGCATAATTTTTTGAATAGAGTGATAAAATCATGGCAAATATAAATGGAATAAAAAAGAGCCTTTAATTGAAGTGATTGTATGGAGTGATGATTTTTATGATCAAAATTTCCCTTTTGTTTTGTAGATTTCTGGAGATTGGAACAAGAAGAAGTTTCTAGAAGCAAACGGCTCAGCCCTTTTAAAGGGCTGAGCGCTTTAAAGGTATCAAGCAACCTAAGTGGAGCAGAGACAAAAGGGCTCAGCACCTCAAAAGGGCTGAGCGATTTGGCCACTGAAGAAGGAGCAATATTGGCCTCTAAGGTATTTAACGAATTTAAAGGGCTCGGCCCTTTGAAATACTTAAGGATGAAGGAGTTTCCCAGGTACTCAACAAATTAAAAGGCTCAGCCCTTTGAATTTCTTCATGATGAAGAATTCTCCAATCTGCTCAGTGTTTCCCAGGTGTTATGCGGTTTCTTCTCTCTCCTGCCCGCTCTGTTTTAATTCCAGCACATATAAAAGGATCGAAAGAGAAAAAAAGAGACATTAAAGGTTTTATGAAAGGAGAACACAGGGAGACACACCAAACACAACACCTTGGAGCTCGTGGGAACAAAGTTCTTAGGATCAATCTCTTTCTTCTACCCTTCTTCTTGTTATTTTCATCTTGTGATTTCTTCTACTATGGAGAGCTAAAACTCTTTGGTTGGGATTAAATGTAATCATCAAACTCCTGTGTATTCCCTTTTGATTCATATATATATTACATCTATTATTCAGTGTTAGTGATTCAGATTCTATTTTTAATGCTTTGTTAAACTGATCATTTATCGTTGATCTTAGATTTAGATTTCGGTTGGGAAACATTTTTTGAGTCTAGTTTTGAAATGAATCACCTATTAGTTTTAAAAGCTAGGAATGGTTTCAGAACTGATAGTTGTAATAAGTTCTGATTCTTATAATGTGAGACATTTAACTGGATGAAGTGAGGAATCATTCATTGAGTTAAATATCTTAGAATTTCTAATGTCAAGGAATTGGTTTAGAATGAATATGGAGAACTCAATGGCAATGAATAATAAAATTATTTGCAAGAATCCTAACTGCTTAATATATTTGCGTTCCTTAAGTTTAATTTGGTTTTGGCCTACTTAAGTTTAGTTTACTGTTCATATCAAATATTTAATATTTGTGAACATTCAAAAATTAGATTTAACAAGTAACAATTTAGTATAATAGAAATCAAGTTCTACTTCACAAGTCCCTGAGGATCGACAACCTTTTACTATACTATAGAGGCTTGGGTGCGCTTGCTTAGAATTCCAACAAGTTTCTTGGTGTCGTTGTCGGGAACTTGTGTCAAGATAGTTTGTGATTTCTATTATTCTTGTTGTAGCTTGTTTGTATATATTTGTTTTTATTTTCTTTTCGTTATATATTCTTTACTTTGCTATTCTAACTTTTTTGTTTGAGTTACTCCTTGTATAGGTAAAACTCCTGCTGAGCATTTACTATTTGTCCAGAAATCAAGAAAATAGTTGGGAAAAATAACTGCAGAAAGTGTGACACCCTTTATCCCAATATACATATATAATAATTATAAAACCATCTTCTTGGGTTAAATAAAATCTTTAGAATTAAAACAATGGTTCCACTAACATAATAGTAGAGAATTCACATTCGTAAACTTAAATCATGGTCAAATGCAAAAATTTATAAGAAAATGAAACATGAGTTTTTCCAAAACAAAATAACATTAATGAAATCCTAAACTAAGCCTAGCTACGCCTCGATCACTACAAGAAATGACGATTTTACGATAGTTATATGACCTACATTGCGACGGTTAAAACTGTCGCAAAGACACAATTACGACGGTTCACCAACCGTCGCAGAAATGTCCGTCACGAGAGAATTTTGCGACGGTTACTGAAACCGTTGCACAAACCGTCACAAAATTGGAATTGCGACCCTTACAGCACCTGTCGCACCAACTGCCTCTAAATCAGTCGCTAAATATTTTTATTTTATTTTATTAAATTTTTTAGACGTCTCAAATTCGGTTGTTATTCTTCTCAAGGATTCTATTTCATAATACTTCACTTTTTAGCATGTTTTGTCCTTACTTACACAATTTCTGGGAAACTTCCCAGAAAGTCACCCATCCCTGTATTACTCCAAGTCAAGCACACTTAACTGTGGAGTTCTGATGAGATAAGCTACAGAAAAACATATACATGTTGTCAGTATAAGTAGTACAAATTAATTCATTTAAGTTATTCTCAACTATACAATCTCATACTTATACTATTTTTGGATCCCTCTCATTTCGGTGTGTCTGAATCGTTATAAATATATAATAATTATATTACTAATAATAATTATATTATATTTAATTAATCTTTATTTATATATATACTTACTTTTATAATTAACAATCTACTTATTTCTATTTAAAATTAATATTATGATATAATTTAAATTATTTATTATAAATTTAAAAGTTTAAATAATAATTTATATATTTTAAAATGAGAAAGGTTATAATATTACTGGTGTAACTTTTACTAAGTATTACACCGCTTAATAATCTTATATTAAATGTGAATTTTGTAAATCAACCGTTGGATTGAAAGTTCATATCACTTTATATGTTTATATCAAATTTTGTTAAAATTGAACAACTTGAAGATAATCAAAGTGTTCATATTTTAGTATATTTTGAAATATATATATATATATATATATATATATATATATATTACGTCATTTTTTTTACAAGAATGAAGTATCAAATCATCTTGAATTAATATAAAATTTTGTATATATGATCTAAGAGTAAAAACCTTTCAATCTAACGATTGAATTTATAAAATTCACATTTAATATAAAGTTATTGAGCGGTGTAAGTAAAAGTTACACTGGTATTATTATAACCTTTCTCTTTTAAAATATTATTTTATAAATTAAATTTTAACATTTTAAATAAATTATTAATTAACTTAATTTATTTATTCATCTTAAATCTAAGATATAAAATTCAAAAAATGTATTTATCCTTGTTTTATTTTCTAATCAATTTTTTCTATATTAATTATTAGTAAAATTTAATAACTTTTAATTTAATAATTGGATTGATAAAATTTAACTTATACCAAGCAGAGTAACTTTATTAAGAGTTACTTTGTGAGTCATTTGATTTCTCCTCCTCTCTCTCTCTCTCTCTCTCTCTATATATATATATATATATATATATATATATATATAATTTTTTTTATGATAATTGTGTATCTTATATTAAAAAAAATATATATAAAATTGTTAATAAAATATAAGTTTATTAAGATAATATAATACTTCCAAAAGAAAAATATTACTTTTGGTCTAATCTACTATTAAATGTATTTTTAAGCCTAAATTTTAACAAATTTTACCGTAATTTTTGAACAAAATAATATTTATTTTGTACCAAAAATAACTTTTAAATTCTAATTAATTAAGTTATATATATATATATATATATATATATATATATATATATGTATGTGTGTGTGTGTGTATTATATTCAAACCTAGAAGTGATTTTTAAGTTATTATTTGTGAAAAGATAATTAATTTATCAAATATCTCATATTTAATTAACTATTAAAATAATAAATTTCATAAATTATTTATTATTTTTTCAATATTCTCGATTTAATCCACAATTAAGATGTATTATTAATTTCACTAACACATAAAAAAAATGTAACATATATATATTTTTTTAATTTTTAGCTTCCTAGGATTAACATAAAACTTTTTTATTCTAAATAATTTAAAAGATAGAGAAATAAAATTAATATAGTATATTAAAATATTTTTTCCTTTTTAACATTTCTAAATATAATTACATGTCATTATTATTTTATTTTTTATTTTTTATTGAAAGTAAAATTATATAATTTTGGAGTGTGCATGACTTTGTATGAATTTTTATTTTAATTTTTGTCTTGTAAATTGCGACGGTTAGGAGGAACCATCGCAATGTTGGAAAATTTTGCGAGGGTTTCTCCCAACCGTCGCAATGTTTGAAAATTTTGTGACGGTTTTGAGAAAAACCGTCGTAATGTTGTAAAATTTTGCGACGATTGGGAGAAACCGTCGTAATGTTAGAAAATTTTGTGACGATTTTGGGAGAAACCGTCGTAATTTTAAAAATTTTGCGACGGTTGGTAGAAACCGTCGTATGAAGGGTCGCAATATCAAAGCGACGACGGTTTCAGGATAACCGTCGCAATTTGTCTATCGCAATTCATCATTTTTCTTGTAGTAGATGTCACATATCCTATCAAAGTATACAACAAATATGAATTTTAGGGACTAAAATATAGTGACGAAAGTAAAACTTGTCACTAAAAATATATTTTTTTTGACTAAATTTTATTTCGCCACTAGTATTATTTATAATAGTGACAAAAAATAAGTCATCACTACAATTCTAGTAATAGTGACCAAAATATGTTTGTCACAAAAAAAAAATTGACATTAATGTCTACAAAGTTTACTTTTTATTTTAAAATCGTCACTAATATATTTTACTAAACATAAAAAATATATTTGTGACAAAAAAAATGACTTTATCATATGTATTATAATCCATGTTCAGTGATTATACTATTGAAGTTATCATTTATTTTTAATTATAGACAAATTATTCATTATTCATCATTTAAAATTTGAAGTATTTGTGTCTATTAATTCTTATATATATTAAATACGAACCTTTATATGAGAGTGTTTTAGGGGCTTTTATTATCTAATTTAGTTTTATTAATCATAATTATTTATAAATTAAATATTAATATTTTAAAATAAATTATTAATAAATAAAAATAAATATTTTGTTACAATAAAAATTATTTATCATAATTTTAAGATATTATTTATATATTTAAAAATATTATATAATTTATTGTAAATTTTAATCAAGTCCTATATATTAAACATGAACCTCTAGAATATTTTAAAGATTTCTCTTCGACGAGAGAACTTTTATGCATTCTTTTAACTTCTTGTCTAATTCAATTTTTCTTTATTCTAATCATTTATGAATTAAATTTTAATATTTTTAAAATAAATTATCAATAAATAAAAATAATATTGTGATATAATATAAATTATTTATCATAAATTTTAAATATAATTTATATATATTGTATATTTTATTTGTTATAAAATTTAGTGCATATAATAAGTATTTAACATGTGCATTACACATGCCAAAATACTAGTAATAATTAATTATAAATATTTAATATTAGTGTATTAGTAAATTATTAAAATCAAATCCGAGCAGTTAGTTTGACATGAGAAACATTTGGTGGTGAATTTTTCAACACTATAAAACAACTAATCTTAAAAATGGTGGAAAAAAAATTGAATTGACTCGATTAATAAAATCATAAAATTAAAACATATGCAAAAATTTGTTTAAATTAGTCTCTTTTCACTCATATTATCCCACAAGCGCCAAAAAATAATTTCACCAATTATTGATCTCTATTACTCCTCTTTGTACCTCTATAATAATTAAATAAAAATTAAATAAGTAACTAATGTTTGATGGTTCAATTGGTATTGTAGTTGATTTTTAAGCTTCAAGGTCTTAAGTTCAAGTCTCAGGATATATAAATATATTATTTTTTTAATCTTTTAATAATAAAAGGATATAATAGTCTACTAGATGTGGAGACCAACTAATTACTTAAAGAGGTATCCCTTTTATATATACTAGTGGAATCAAGGCACTTCGTGCCTCTGTTAAAAATAAAATAATAAAAGTATATTGATCTAATTGGTATTATGCTTAATCTATTTGTAAGGCTCAAAGCTAGGGATAACAAATATACCCGTACCCGCGGGTAATACCCGAACCTGTCCTGACTTTGATGGGGAATACCCGGTTTGACCGGCTATGGGTACGGGTACGGGTATGTACTTACCCGTCCCGTACCCGTCCCCGTTTTCATTTTTAATTTAATACCCACTTTCAATTTAATTATATTAAAGAATTTTAATATTTTTTTATGTGTGATTATTTATTATAATATGAGATAGAGAAATAACCTAATTATAGTTATAATATAATAAAAAAATATTTTAAAAATATCATATTTTTTTTATAAAAATAAAAAATAAAAAAAATTGATGGGTACGGGTATACCCGATACCTGACGGGAATGGGGATGAGGATGAAAATCACATACCTGACGGGTATGGGTACGAGGACGGGGATGAGTTTGACTCGCGGGGACGGTTAAGGATAAGCTTAGGCTATCTCTTAACTTATATAATCCCACTAAGGTCTCAGGAGCTCGGAGATCTTTTATTAAGAATTCCCCTTGTCCAGGCATAAAGCGAAAGCCTATCGACATCATATAACTGCTAGCATTTTCGGTTAAATTCTTAATAGGGTTATGTATATCAAGAAATGGTGCTTTAGTCATTTCAATAACATACCGAGTAAACGTCGATGGATTAGTACGAATCTTAAATCTTTCTAAAATAGTAGCAGTAGGAGTAAGAGATGAAATAAAACTAATATTATTTAAGCTTGCGCCACTAGAACTGCTAGAGCTAGAACTGCTATCATTCAAAGAAAGATTACGTAATCTATCAGTTATAGTAAATACATCGTAGTTCTTCTCAACTATAGCTACAACTTCATGATAGGATGGTTTATTTAATGCATACATAGCTGAACTCTTGGCCATTAAGCATGATATTGAATTAGCTTGGAACCTGGGTTACTGTAAAATGGTGTGTGAATCTGACTATTTAGAAGTTGTGGAAGCAATCATTCATTCTACTTTGGCCTCCATGGCTTTCCCTTCCGTGCGAGATCTCTTGATAGATATTTGCCTTCTTCTTTCTAGGACGTGGCAAACTCGACTTTTATGTATTCCTCGTGAAACTAACATTGTTGCAGACCCACTGTTGCAGACCACTTAGTAACTTTTGGAAGTCACAATGTGACACGTGAATTTATTGTGCCACTGCCATTTGTTATGGAGACTTTCTTGCATGATTTGTCGGCCCCAATCTAGCTGTTATTCTTTATGGGCAATTCCTTATACTACCAAAAAAAAAAGAGATGAATTTCTTAATTTTTTTTTGTATTTTCATGAATTAATCCTTTTTGGAATGCCCTCAGTTAAAAAAATAAATAAAATCATAGAAATCCTACTCTAAGGTTTATTCATTCCACACATGTGGGTCATTAAACTTAATATATATATATATATATATATATATATATATATATATATATATTTAAGTGAAAACCTATCGAAACAAATAGTTTCTTTTTCTTCACACATAAAATCTTGTTGGGATCAAATACAAGTATCAAGACAATATGACCGTCATTTCCCCTACTAATTAGGAAAATCTAATAACTTCTATACTAAAAAGCGCCTTTTGAAAACCATCATTTCCCCCACAAATTAGCACCCAAAAATAATTTTGGCTTTTGGTTCAGTAATAAAATTAGCAAAAATCTATAGTCCCAAAATAATCCAAATCTTCATCATCAATATATCTCTAGTTGTTCTCTTCCCTCGAGAGCTAGGCCATGGCTGCTACCAAATCACCATCACCAAATTACTCTGCCACCAAGTCCAATACAACCATCAACAACCTTTCCGAGGATTCCCTCACCGAAATCTTCTGTAAACTCCCTTGCAAATCCCTTTTCACATGCAAAAGCATCTCAAAGCGTTGGTTGACACTCATTTCCAATCCCAATTTTCATTCCTTATACCTCACTCACCAATACAACCTTTTCCGAAAAATTCAAGCCCAAGGAGACGACCCCGACCAACCTAGCTTCATCCTAAAGCCGTACAACGCCCTCGTCATAACACCAAATTTACCCTCTCTACAACTTGGGCCTCTTGAAAATCACCTCTCTCTAACTTTCCTAGGCCCAGATTTTGAACCCACTAACATCGTACCACAATTACGATCTGTCTTGAAGTTTGTCTTCGCATGTTCCAACGGTTTGCTCATATACGGAAACCCGCGTCCACGCCATAAATGCATATACCACATTCGTAACCTACTTACAAAGGAATCGTTGGAACTCCCATGCGCTCTAACTCTTTGTGACCACGCTGGGGTTCTTGTGGGTTTCACGTGCGACCCTTATTATCGCGTTGAAACTGAAAAGGTTAAGGTCTCTATTGTTTCCACTTCTCAACGTAGGTTTAGGGTTGTTCGCATCCCTGCCTTTAGTGACACGAGGTTTGCGTTTGATGTTGAGGTTTTTTATTCCGAGACAAGGAAATGGAACCGGTTTTTAGTGTCGTGTCCAAAGGGGTTTGCGTGCGGGTTTTTTCTCACAGCATCGAGTGTTGAATATGAAGGGACGTTGTACTTCATGGGTGGAGGAAGGATCCTTGTGTACAACCCTTATGATAACGAACGAATGGCTTCGGTGATTGACCTTCCTAGGGGCTTTGGTGAAGCGTATAGAGGGTGCCTTGGAGTTACCTCTGGAAAGTTGCAATTATCTGAGTTCCCGATTTCACCCTCTAGTGCCTTTGGTGAAGCGTATAGTGGGAAGGTTTGGGAACGGAAACATTGTTATTGTGGGAAGGGAGAAGAAACAACAACATGGGAATTGGTGCATGAGTTTTCTCTCTCTAATATTATTGGGGCAGGTTTTGAAGAGTTAAAAGCCTCGGAGGGTGAACACGTGAAGGGGTGTAGTAGGATTTTGGCTTTCCATCCGTATGTTAAGGATACCGTGTTTTTGAAGTTTGGTGATAATATCCTATGTTGCAATTTGATTACACGAAGGTTCAAGGTTTCCAAATATGGTGGTCTCTCCTTGCTTTTTTACCCAGTGATCCCAGTTGTGCTACCTTGGTGGCCAACTCCGATTCCTTCGCCACCTTTATTGATTAATCGCTTTGTATAGCTTTTGTTTTGCATGACGGGTGTGTTTAGAATTTGTGTATAGGGTTATGCAATTCTTGTTCCATGCATGAGAAAAATGTCATTTAGATTCACAAAGTTCTTTAAAGTTAATTGTATATAAATAAAAGCTAGGAACAGATATTTGGAATGTCATGTGTTAATATTCCTATATGAGTTAGCTTTATGTATCCTTTAGCACTGAAACACAATCCATATATTTTGTCAAGTTGGCACACTTGTATTATTTGAAGTTCTAAACAATTTTAATTTGCTCAATAGGTATTTTTGCGACATCAAGATGGTTTCTTTTCAAAATTTTCACATGGCATCCTAGCACATATATTTATATTTTTAAAATCAAGTGAACACAAACTTTAAAATCAGATGTCGTAGACCACTTGCTTCACTATTGGTTCCACATTATGAATTCCTTGTAAATTAGAGGTTGCTTCTTCTGATCAACATAAGATGCAAAAAAACAAGTCATCTCACATGTTAAAAGTAGAAACATGGGCTCTACAAGGCAAATATTGGGAAACAAGCTTCAGTTACATTTCAGATTGGACTTCAACTTTTACGAACAAAGTTTTTTTCTAGCTTAACTAACTTTGTAGGCAAATATAGGTATTTTATCCATTTTGACAATAGATCGGATGTAGCCAACTACACAACGTTAACGTACATAAACAAAACATCGACAAATTTAGAGTAATGATATTAGTGAAATAGATAAATAAACAAAATGCTTATTTTGTTTCTTAAATAATTGTTCTATATAATATAGAAATAGTAATCTATATATAGTTATATAAGGTTTTGAGCAAGGACCTAAGGATTTAATAAGGGTTTTTGCCTTTCTAGCTAGTCCTAAACTACACCCTTATCCACACTAAAATTCAAACACGAATCTTAGAAAAGAGGGAGAAACAAAAAAAAGAAAAAGAAAAGACGAGAAATGACGAGAAGAGAGAAGAGACACACTCACCTAATAATTTTTCACGAGTGCATCCCCTTAAAGTATAAAAAAGAATATCACAAGAAGGGTTGAATTGTAATTTACAAAAACTTCTTTTGTTATAGATCCTTTTGAGCATATTTTGATATGCAAAATGTAGAGTATAATTTTTTTTTAATTATTTTGAAATAGTAAGAGAATTTCTTATTTATGTATTTAATATATTGGAATCCTATAGGTGCACTACTAGAAATATAGGTGCACTACTAGAAATATAGTATTTTCCTACAAAATTTTATGCAAAAAAATATTCGCATGAAATTACTACGAAAATTTCTACCAAAAAAGAATTTTCAAAAATTGTTATGAGTATTTTTGTGACTTTGAGTTCGCAGAAAATTCTTACAAAATTTTCTACCAAAAATTATTAATTTTATGAATTTTTTTGCCAATAAAAATTTCTAGAAAAAATGGTAGGAATTTCCTTCAAATTTTATTTAGAATATAAATTTGCAAGAAATGTTAAATTTTTAAGTAATGTCAAAATATGTTTTCTGTAATTTTTCTTATAAATTAAATTAGCAGGAAAATATATTTAATTTAATTTATTTATTTATAGTTTTTTTATTAATTTAAAAACTAAAAAAAACTCATTTTAGTATGAAACCCACAAGAAATCCACCCACAAGAAACCCACGCACAGCACGTACGTTTCAACAAACATATACAAAAGCTGATTTGTGTTTATTCAAAATTAATTTCATTCCTCCTATGCAATCCACCGCACCGTACCCACCGCATATTAAAAAGTTTTAGTTGTGTTAATCCACCGCACCGTACCCACCGCTATCGTACCCACTGCTTAGAGAAACACGAGAAACCCACCGCACCACACTGCATACAAATCCACCACGTAGAGAAACTCATTCCTCCGTCACCTCTTAAGATCGTTCCTCCGTCACCTTTTAGATTGCATCGCACCAGTGACTTGCTCAAGTAAATATAATGATTTTCTTTTGATTTTGCGGTGATTTATTTACTCTTTTCGTGCTTCTTCGTTGTAATTTGTAATTTATCTTATTTCGAATTCTATGTATTTTCATAGGTTAAAGAAGAAGACAAACTCTCCTTTTGTTTTGTCTCTCATTTTCCTAATTTATCTTTTGTTTTGTAATTTGTAATTTGTTTTTATCTTATTTTCCTTTTACCAAGATTTTGGGTGTTCTACTCTGTGTAGTGTAATTGATGTTTTACTTTACTAATTTTCAGGTCAAGGAATGTTTTGAATGAGCATGCAACTGATAATACAAAGGAGATTGATTCTACAGTTAATGAGTAGTATTTCTCTCATGCAGTTTCTCATTCTCTTTTTTCTTTTTCTTTTTTCGAAATCATTCTATAGTTGAAAAATTGTGTGCCCTCTATAAAGGTACATGTACTGTAGTTTGCTTATGTGCATGTATGTTCGATTGTCTTATTTGTGGTTTGTAGATTAAGCCTCTGGTGGAACCAACGAAGGATATTATAAAAGAGACTAGAATAAAGTACTCTTGGCGTGATTTTGTCTCTAAAAGTAAGCACTGGTGTGATTGTGTTTTGGCATTGTTAATGGAAGATTTTTCTCCTCTTGTAGATTTTGCATGTTTATTCACTTCTAGACATCAATTTCAGCTTTCCAATCTGTAAACAGTGACACATAATGTTTGACAAATTTTAATCATTATCAATTATTTGAGAACTTTTCCATAGATAATAAAAAATACTTTTCGACAGAGAAGTTAGCAAAACTATTTATAAACTTATATCCGAATAGAATCTTATAACACACATTAACATTCTAGTTCCCATCTCTCACATTTTTTAGTTGGTTACACGCAACACCCTTCATTTTCAACAATAACTGATTTAAGGATGCTATGTTTGTTCCTTAATTATCTGTTTTTAGTTTATATGTATGCTAGATGCGGTTCATATTCAGATATGCTCAGCTCTGAAATTTTTAAATCTCTTGGAACTTATGAAGTGGCTATTCTTCTTCTATGTAGGGATGAAGTGATACAAAACTCATAAATTTCATTAACGTGAACTTAATTATCTGTTTTGAATTTGTATTGTTGATTCATCTCCTCATTTAGCATTTTTAAACAAAACGGATATAATACATGATGATAGTTCTTGCATTTTTTCTGTCTGTTCAATGATGTTAATAGAATGGATTATCGTTTATGTCAATTTTCTAGGACGGTGATGTGATTTCTGTAATGAAAGGCGGGCAGACTAAGGTTTCCAGAGCCTAATAAGTACTGGGTTGAAAATTCTCTGAAGAGGGTGAGTATAATACTGTGGTCATGATCTATCTATTAATGTGTAAAAGCGTGGCTTTGACTGAAATGACAATGCTGATTTTTGACTGTTAGTGGTTAATATGCTTCTTTCTCACTGCCATATGAATTTACTGTCAAATTGCTATAAGTAAATGCTATTAATATGCTGATTTTTGACTGTTAGCAGTTTGCATTATTCCAGAAAACTTATCTCCTAATGCATATAAAATTTTGTTTTCTTCTGTATTCTGATTTATTTTGTTTTACTCAGTATGTGCTACATGCAGAGGATTCTGTTCTAGGAATTGTTGTAGACTCCAGATCTGATGTGAGGAAGTTTTCTATTTTATTTTTTGAAGCTTTCTTGCTGACTTCCAAGTTTTATGTAGGCTCTAGTATTTAACTGTCTTAAGTTGTTCTAGTATTGGCCTGAGAGTTCTGGATAATGGATCACGGATGTCCCTCCTTCATACCACTTCTCTTTTGAAAATTTCATGTTATGTTGATTAGACTTTGACGTACATAAAAATGTGGTTCATAATGGCACATGATATGATCATCCATTCAATGTTGTTTCTCTTCTTATCTACACTGATTCAGAGCTATAAAGTGAAATAGAACAGGGCCTTATGCGCTTGTTTCCCTGTTGGTCCCATGACTCCTACAATAGTCCTGCACCATTTGTTCAAGTAGCCAAATGGTTTCTGTCATATGCTTTTATCTCTATATATATATTCAGGAATGCAAGCACTTGGGGCCAACACAAATCACGGAATCCTGAAGCATTAAAAGTTAAAAAACTTGCATTGTATTTACTTGTCCTATTTAAGACGAACATTCTGTTCTCAAATCCTAACTCATACAATAAAAAAAGCATCATTAGTAGCAAACTAAGAATCTTCAAAAGCATCATAAAGTTGAGTAATTTTTGCATCTATCAGTGTTATTGTTCAGGAAAGTAGAGCACTGTAATCCATTTACTACTCAGATGCTTAGATTTATAAGAACCCTCCCCCTGCTTCATGGACCGCTTTTTGAAGAATGAATTTAGCATCTGATTAAATGACTAGAGATATTAACTAAAGTTTTGCACTCACTTCAGTAATATAAAATATGATGTTAAACAGAAAAAAAAAAGTTTAACTTAAACAGAAATTAAATTCTTTCTTTTACATATTTGTTGACATCTTAAACGCTTATTAATCAATTAAGGACAAATGTTTGTAGCGAATGTCAGTTTCATGTAGAATAACACAGAAATGTTGCATGATGCAGACAAGGAAATTTAGTGTTTTTGGTGCAGCAGGCATGTCATGATGGAAATATGGGCATCTATTGAAGAAATTAAGACCTTTTTGTTACACATTTTCTACCTTTCCAGAGTTCCTTGATTTTCTTTTGCTTTATTTACCAGCAATAGACATTGTATGGATGTTGATCATGCTTACCTGTCCGATCTTATCCTTTGAGGCATCCATTTATGGAGGCAATTGCCTAGTTATCTGGAGTAGTTTTTCTTCTAATTAATAGCATTCTATATTAATCCATTTAACTTATGCTTTGTAAGCCCAAGGCCATTCTATCAATCCAACTCTCTTAAATATATATTTTTACCGAATTCATTGATTAGTTCATCAGCTGATCATGACGGATAAATATCTATAATGCATATGCACATATGTATATGTACTTAATTAAGGTACAAATTGTGGATTTATGAGAGCTCCTATTAGCTAGAAGACAAGGTCTTTTATTGAGATAGATTTGGATTATTTTTTAAAATATTTTAAAATTTTAGGTTGTTTTTTCCCTCGAAGCTAGTATTCATGCATGTATCTGCATTGTATATATATGGTGATGATTTTGTTTTCCTCTTCTATGGGACCCAAATCAGCTTACCATATAGTGATGATATATAGACCGATCGATCAACGAATAGAACGTTTCATCTTCAGCGGTCACAAGAACAACTTTGAATAAGCTGATATTAGATCCTCCATATCAAGAAAATTCTAACGAAGAAAGATATATCAGCAACCATGATATAACATTTTTTTTCTCATCACATGTTGAATGGAAGAGATTCGTCTCGTGAGCCTGTAATGTCTACAGTTATAATTAATTGCAATATTACAATTAATTATTCCTTGGCACATTTTGACTGGGATATTACAATGGTTTACATGCTTTACTTTCTTAACATGGTGATCTACGTTAGTGTTGCCATTTGTTTATTTTGTGGTACGTGCATTATTGTTGAGTTTGGTGATCTGAAGAGGGTACTTTTGAATTGGGTTTCTTCAGTCCAGGAAGTGGTGCAGAACGTTACTTGGGAATATGGTACAAGTCAATACCAGTGAAGACAGTTGTGTGGGTTGCCAACAGAGCCAACCCAGTAAAAGGCAACTCTAGCATGTTGCATATAAACAGTGAGCGGAATCTTGAGCATTCATCTAATTTTAGTCCCTCCAGTACGGGGGAATTTGGAGGGGGAAGAAGAGGTGTAAACCATTATAAAAAAATTACTTGCAATTTTTCCTAGGAAATTTACTTGCGAATTTGAAATTTTGCAGAAAATTTACCTACAAAATTTTAATTTTGCAGAAAATTTACTTGGGAAATTTTAATTTTGCAAGAAATTTACTTGCAAATTTTAATTTTCGTGGAAAATTTCTTGCAAAAATTTTGTGGATTTTAAAATTTGTAGAATATTTTTTGCAAATTTTTTAATAATTTTTTTTCATAAGAAAGTTTGCTGCCATTTTTTTTGCAAGAAAGTTTTCTATAGATTTTTTTTTTTAGTAAAAATCTTAAGAATTTTTTTTGCGAATTTTGAAATTGGCAAGAAACAATTATCCACGAAGGTATTAGTTGCGAAAATAAATTTGTAGAAAAATTCGCAAAAAACTTATTTCCTACAAATTTTAATGAAAAATTCCTAGGAAAATCCTTAGGTAATAGAAAAAATTCTAGTAGTGGTGATTGTATTGTTATACAAAACTTTGAATAAAATTTCATAAGATCATATATTTGTGCCTTAATTAACTATTTCTGTATTCAGAATGTGTTCTCATTGTTTAACAAATGTCATTCTCACTATTTTCAAAATTTTTAAATAAAAAAATCTTTTGTTTATCAGTAAAATTTAACAAATTTTAAGAGAAAATAATATTCACTTTTAACTTTTGAATATAAGATTTTTGTTTTGAAAATAATTTTAGAATATAATATTCCATATTTTTGTTTTTTGTTTTTTTGCATAACTAACCTTGTGAAGTTCTTCTTCTATCCATATGTTAAAGTTTGTAAAGATCGAGTTTAAAGGAATAGAAAAAATAAATAATTTATCTCAGTTCACCTTTTACTTAGGCTACACCTAGTCCTTATACACAAGCTGGTTTCACTATCAAAACAACTATCTTTAAGTCTCTTCAGAGTACACCACACAATAATTTTAGTCCTCTTAAGGTTTTTCTTAACCAGGTAGTCGCACTACTAGTCTTGGGAGGCTAACACAACACTCCAAAACAAAAACTTTGGTAGCCATAACGCCTTGGTTATTATAATCCAACCACACCTTATCCACCAAACACACACAAAAAAAAAAAAACTTTGGTCAAGCAACTTCAATGATTTATCTCTATATATATCGATACCTAGTATATAAGTTGCCTTGCCTTCATAGGGAAGCAATTCAGTAGCATGTCCTAATAACATTTTGTAGGGTAGGAATGTTGTTTCCGATAAGCATCATTTCATCTACATACAACACTAGAAAGATAATAATGCTTCCACTAGCCTTCAATTAAATACGGGCTTCATATTCTTTTTTAATGAATCCAAATTGTGTCACAATTTTATTATAAATAAAGATTCCATCTTCTAGAAACTTGCTTTATTCCATAAATAGATCTTTGCAACTTGAGTATATTTCTAACATCTTTTGGAGTGACAAAACTCTCAAGTTAAGTGATGTACATCCTTAAGAATTTTTCCATTAAGGGAAAAAGTCTTGACATCCATTTGTCAAAACCTCGATCATAATCATGATATGTTACAATAGCAAGCAATATCCAAATTGATTTAAGCATTGCAACACAGGGAAAAAGTTTTACTCATAGTCGATACCATGAACTTGCTTAGATCCTTTTGCAACTAGTCGTACCTTAAAGGTATGTACCTTTCCATCCATAATTTTCTTTCAGGAAACCCCATTTGCACGTTGTGGGCTTAACCCCTTCAAGTGGCTTAACTAAAGTCCACACTAGGGATGACAAATAAACCTATACCCGTAGGTAATACCCGAACCTGTCTCGACTTTGATGGAGAATACTCAATTTGACCGGGTTCGAGTACGAATACGGGTAAAACCCGATAAATTAAACCGGGTACGGGTACGAGTATGAGTATATACATACCCATCCCGTACTCGTACCTGTACCCGTACCCGATTTAATTATATTAAAAAAATTTAATATTTTATTATATGTAATTATTTATTATAATGTGAAATATTTATAGTTGTATAATTATTAAGAAATCTCTTAATTAAAATATGAGATAAAGAAATAATCTAATTATAATTATAATATAATAAAAAATAAATTAAAAATATTATATATTTTTTTTGCAAAAAAAAAGAAATAATTTTTTACGGGTACGAGTATACCCGATACCCGACGGGGACGGGGATGGGGATGAAAATCACATACCCAGCGAGTACGGGTACGGGTACGAGGATGAGTTTGTGTCGCGGGGACGGGGACGGGTATCATAAAACCCGTACTCGACCCGCCCCGTTGCCATCCCTAGTCCACACTTGGTTCGTGTACATCAATTTATTTTTAAATCTCATGGCTTCGTGCCATTTCTATAATTTTAGGAAGATAATGAATTCTTGGTAGGTTATAGGCTAATTATTTCATTGTTTCCATTGGTGTGATAATTGTTTTATTACTATTGGTGTATTAATTATTTTTTTTGTCATTGGCATTACAACTTTTTCATAAATATTTGTCACGGACTGGTTTCTTGTACATTATATAAAGAGTAATAGAGTAGGTCTTAGAACAATGCGAGTTACATATTTATTTTCTACTTTGTATTCTTTTAGGCATTTGTTTGTGAAACTCTAATGTATTTTAGCTTTGAGTGCACAAGTTCATATACGATGTTGTGTAAACCTTAGGAAACAAACTAGATTTTGAGTTGTATTAGAGGTTCACCAAAATTTGTTTAGAGGATAATGGCTAGTGCCACCACACAATATTATCTTTAATTTATTCTTTACTAATATTTTCTAACAATCTAAAAAGAAAATTATTTCTCTTTTAATTGTGTTGTTCTAATGAATTACTAAATGTATTTTGTCTTGTCTGGTGTGTTGAAACTCAAATCTCTTGATGGAACCGACTACAAGTGATGGTCTCAAAGGAAGCAAAATGGTCATGACAATTGTAATCAAGATACTATAAAAATATCATAACAAATTGGTATGTGATCATTTTCTTAATCATACTCCCTGATAATTAATTATGGTATGATTGTCTATATGTGGGGAAAACTATTTTAATTGCATATTATATATTGAAAAAATTCGCTTAGGGAAGTTATATTATATGCATGTTGTATAAAATTTAAAGCTTTAGTAAATATGTCAACCTATTGGTAATCAATATTAATAAACTTTATGTCAAAAACTTTATTTTTGTACATAATCACGAATGAATGATATCTCATCTCTGTGTGCTTAGCTTTGGAATGTTGTACAAGATTTTTAGAAAGATTAATAACACTAATATTATCATAAAAATAGGTATGTTATGTTTGAGACTAAACTAATATTTCAATTGTTACTTCACTTATTGTAATTATGAGCAATAGCTAGCAGTAGAGATGTATTCTGCTTCTGTAATGGAGACAACAATGGAGTTTTACGTTTTGCTTGACCATGAAATGAGACAAGGATCCAAGAAATGACATCCTCCACTTATACTTTTTCTCTCAATCCTATCACTAACATAATCTACATCATGGAATCTTGGTAACCTAAAATTATTGTTTTTCTTATAGAACAAACTTAGGTTATTAATAGAACCTATAAGATATATGAATATACGCTTTACAACTTTAAAATGAGACTTACTAAGATCACATTAAAATTGTGCACATTGGCATACACTATACATAATATCAGATCTACTAGCAATAAGATATAGGAATGAACCATTCATACCTCTATAAATCGTTTGATCTACTGGTTTTCTTGATTCGTCTTTTGACATACCTATAGAAGGATGCATACTTAGTTCTAGTATTATGTAGTAGTTGTGGTAGGAAGGTCATGTTAAAGTTTGCAAAAATATTATTATTTTAATCTAAAATCCATATTTATATATCTATTTTTCTTGAAATTAAAAATGATAGTAAAAATATTTTTTAAAACTAAGTTAAAACCGTTTTAACTTCATTTTAGTTGAATGCGTTTTATTTTGAAAATTACATTTAAAATAAAATAAAGGAAATCCCGCAACCTAAATGGATCCAAAACAAAATCCCCTATTTAAAAATTTCACCAAAATAACTTTCCCAAATAAAGTCTTATTAAATAAAAAAAGTCGCACTAAAATATTTTTTGTAAATAAATTCTTTATTCACTAGTACAAAAGAGGTGTACTACGTCGGATATTTTGAGCTTTTTACGTCAGAAAACATACCGACGTAAAAGTAGGAGACGTAAATTTTACGTCGGATCTGCAAAACCGACGTAAATTTACGTCGGACATTAGGACATCCGACGTAAAAAAGTAGGAAACAAAAATTAAAAAAAAACATAAAAATGCCAGTAGAACGGGCCGTTCTGCTTGCAGAACAAGCCATTCAGCTTCGTATAACAACCCAAAAGAAAACGCCCACTACCTATACAAATAGAACAACCAAAAAATCAAAGAAAACAGATAGCCAGAGTAGCAATGCGAAGTAGAAAAGTGCTAACGAAACCTTGATTTATACCTGAGGAGCAGCAACAATGTGCAAATGAGTAACAAAGAGTTCATCCCTCTGCAAAAGACAAAAAAAACAATTCAGTAACAAAGGAGAGGGAAAGGGTTTAGAGAGAAAAAAATGAAAAGTGATGAAGAGTGAATGCGTGCGGTGTGCCTCGCGCTCTCTTATTCAAATTTGCGTCCTTTTTTACGTTGGACACAACACACCTCCGACGTAGATTGGACTTTTTACGTCAGACCCTACCAGGTCCGACGTAAAAAAGTTCGCAAAAATTACAAAAATGCCACCGCATTTTTTTTACGTCGGATTTTCGTATTTCTGACGTAAAAGGGGTGACGTAATATGCTGATTTTCCACTAGTAATTTTAGAATCATGCTATAATATAATATATATATATATATATATATATTTCTATAATCTGACCAAAATAACTTCCTTTTTTATGTTTACCAAAATAATGGTTTTTTTAAAAAATATGTTACTATTATTTTAATTAGTATTAGAATTATAAGGTCCTTTATGCTACAATGCAATAGCTTTATATTTTCCTATTCTTTGTCTACAAATACCAACTGAATTTTCCACTCACTTCACATAGAAGAACAAAAAATGATTGACAACTCTTTTTCTCATGACTTTCAAAATGCTCACGTGCTTAAGCTTTCTTTGCTCTTATTTATTTTATTTTTTATCAGTCAAAAGAAAATTTTCTTAAACATGGTACAAGGAGTACCTAAACCCTTTTACATACTTAACCAAACTTTTACAAAGATAACTATAGCTTACAAAAAAAACTTAATCTGCAAAGCTCACTTTACTCTGTTAGCAACATATCCCATATTCTGACTAATTTTCCATTATCTCACATTTTGTTCGACTATCACTTTATACAATCTATAGGATTCATGGACCATTCAAAGAAAAAAAATGGGAAGTTCTTCAACCTGTTGGACATCCATAACCAAGATCTGTATCTAATTAATTCAAGCACACCATTAATGTTTGGCATTTCCTGTTTAAAAATAATATTGTTTTTATGTAGCCAAATGGACCAAATTGTCGCAAACCAAACAAAACACCATTTCTTGTTGAAGTTGTTTCCTATGAAACCGTATAACTATGTTGCAAGAAATGTTGTTTAGTCTCCATTGGAAGCACTGTTTGAACCCCCTAGCTAGCCATAACAACAATACCATATTTGGGTTGAGAACTTAAAAGGAAACATGATATGTGTAGCTGTCTCTTCCTCAATGCGGCAGAATGGGCAAAAGTTATTTGGATCTTGTATCATAATGCATGTTTCTCTTTCTCAAATTGTTTTTAGTTTGAATTTTTTTAAGTACCAATTTCCATCCAAATGCTAAGACGTTAAAAAAGGTAGAGTTTGAATGCTTAGTTGCAATACTGCATAAATAGACTTAGTTGAGTAAATTCTCGCACTTAACTTCTCCCATGTCCGCCAATCATCAATTCCTTGTTAAGGTTGGATACTATTAATCACTTGCATGAATTCTATAACTAGAGATTTCTCTCACTCAAACCATTTACTTCTCCATCTAAAATCCCATCTCCACACTCCTTCCTCCCAGCAAACCGTATCCATAATACAACACTTTTTTTTATTTTTTTTATTTGAATTCATATACAACCTATTATATTTTTTATACAAACATTCCCCTCCTACCCATGTGCCCTGCCAAAACTTCACCTTGAACCCATCCATTCCAAACCAAATTATTTTCAAACCAACCCTCTTGATTATCACACTCCAAAACTCTTGTTACATCTCTCCACCAAATTGACCACTTGTTTGATAGCATTACCTACCTTAAATCATTAACCCATATTTAGATTCTAATACTCTGCACCATAATATGTTATTTTCATTTAACATTCTCTATCTCCACTTTCCTAAAAGTGCCACATTGAACTTTTGTATATCTTTTATCCCCAAACCTCCCCCCTCTTTTGGGTGACACACATTATCCCAACTTACCCAAGCTAACATCCTTCCACTTTCCCCGTTCTATCAGAATCTAAAAAATTTCAATCTTGTCCACAGATGGTTTGGACTTTATTTTGAAAATCTCAACGACTTTGGATTACCCTAAGACCAAACTAATCCTTTACCGATGATTTTTTGAAAAGGTTCGAAAGAGCCGTTACCAATATTTTACTCAAAATATCAAAAAAAGAAAAAAAAGGTTTTCAAAAATTAATTATGGCCTTCAAAGCCAAAATCAGGTTCGAGGGACGGTTACATGTGGGGAAGATATTAGACACCCCACAATGCCCTAACTTGGTACCTTATGATAAATTTAGCATAATACCAATCATAGTTAAATCTTTACCCGTTTTATTTTATTAGTCATTTAAACACTTATTATCTACATGATTATTGGCTTACCGCATGCGAATAGGATTGTGAGTAAAGCAATTAAAAAGAAGAGGGAAAATAGAGAAAAATAAAACCTTCTAAGCAAGCCTTTTATAAGAGAATCTTCAAGAATGCGTACAAGGACATGTTTTGGTAGCCTTTTGCTCTACAAAAAGCCCCACAGTCACTCAGAACAAAGAGGGGGAGTCAAATCTGACAAGTATTTGCTTTGTGTGTCAAGTGTTGAAGAATGAGCTTTGGGCATGCTTATATAGGCACCCAGGAGAGGGGAACGACCATTCCATGCCTTAGAACAACATTAAATTAGGTCATTGGGAATGATTATTGCCAACCTAGGTTTGATGTTGAAAATTTCTATTAGGAACGATTGTTCTGAGGTTGGAAATGACCGTTCTAAGCCAAAACTAGATTTTTTTACTCTTTTTCTCGTGCACCAGGACGAGGCCTAACAAGCCTAAAAGGAGTTTTTTGCACGCTTTGTTCCAAAAAGAATTATATTTAAAAAAAAACATATCTTATCAAAATTTACTATTTTTTTTTGCATAAATGCTGGCATCCTTGCTTGCATTGATGAAGAGGTGAGGATCAATGGCCAAGGACACCTTTGACTCCTTGGATCAAAGCTATTCAAGGGCATCTTGATGGAAGATTGGGCAGAAATGGAGAGTGTGGGTGAAGTGTTTGATGAAAGGTTTGAGAGGGGTACTCTAGGTTTGGCTCACTCCATGGGTGATGAAGGCCACTTCTAGGGTTTAGTCTCAAGGGAGGAGATAGGTATGGTGGTGGCCGAATTAGCCAAGGGTGACTAAGGAATGATATAAAGGCATAGAGGCTCTCTCTATATTCAACATCCAAAGTATTTACAAGGAGTGGTGCCTAGGATATTTATAAGTGTGGGGTGACATCACAAAACCCTAGGGAGGGTGGCGGCTAGGTCATCATTGGATGATCATTCCTTCCCTAAATGGGAAGGAAATGCACATCAAATGACATACAAATTAACCCTAGATAGGTGCCGCCCACCTTCACTAAAAATTGGATCTTTCTGGGTTAAGCTTGGCTACTTCTAGGTGCATGATAGGAGAATGCAACCTAGGTGCCCTTCCACTTGGGCCAATGCTCTTCTTAGCCCAAAAGACCCATTTTTGTCACGCCCAAACACTTATATCACCTAGGAAATAAAGCCCTAATTTCTAAGTGCCCCAAAAATACAAGGCAAAATAGGAAATACAAAGAAAATAAATTCTAAAGTCCTAAGAACCCCAAGATACAAGGGTAAAAATGAGAAATACAAGTAAAATAATTCCTATGTCTAAGATACCCAAAATACAAGGGTAAAATGAGAAAATAAAGACAAGGCCAAAATAGACATAAAAGATAAATTCTATGCTAACAAGGCTTAGGAGATTGATCAATATCCTTTAACCACAAGAAGCATGTCTCTAGGGGTGTTAGCTCCCCCTAGGACCTATTGATAGGTCCCACATGAAGCTCCAAGGATGGTCCTCCATCAATAAAAAAAAATGTTTTTCTAAATCGGACCAAGTTTCACTAATGAGCCTTAATGTTAGCCCACAGTCCAATAATCACCATCGTCGTACATGTGGAAACACAAGTACGCAACCAAAAACATAAAAATATCCTTTTCCATCATCACCTTCATTTATTTTTCTTTCCATTGGAACCATTAACCCCCATGTGCACACACCATAACACTAAACCTTAACCATGGTGTTTGTTGTATAACCTAACCACAAAACCTTCATCGTAGACCTAAACCCCAACACCACCACTCTCCACCTCCTCACTCTCAATCCAACAAACCCTAGCCATTCCAATTTCCTACCAACGCCTCTTCCTCTCCCACAATCACCGATTAACTACCAACAATCACTACTAGAAAAATTAAAATTAGAGAGGGAACAAATCCGTCACTAAATTTGATAAAATCCGTCACAAATCAATTAGTGACGGAATTTGTGACGGAAATGATTCCGTCACAAAATTTGGCGTCACAAAATATTTAGTGATGGATTATTTTCTCCGTCACAATTAGTGACGGAATTAAGGCATCACAAACAGTATAATTTCCGTCACTAATTTCTAATAATAAATGTTTAGAAATTAATAAAAATCCGTCGCAATTTGTGAGGGATTAAATCCGTCATAAACTGTGATGACTTTAATTAAGTAGAATCCGTCACAATTTGCGAGGGATTAAATCCCTCGCAATTTGTGAGGGATTAAATGCGTCACAAACTGTGATGACTTTAATTAAGTAGAATCCGTCACAATTTGCGAGGGATTAAATCCCTCGCAATTTGTGAGGGATTAAATGCGTCACAAACTGTGATGACTTTAATTAAGTAGAATCCGTCACAATTTGCGACGGATTTTATCCGTCACTAACTGGGATGAATCCCTCACTAACTGTTGATGACTAAATTTGAGGAAACACCTATACATGTAATCGATTACTAGACAATGAAAATCATATGTTCGAAATTTACTTATTAAAAGGTTCTCTGGTAATCGATTACCCATTTCTTGTAATCGATTACCAGAAGATGAAAATTCCAAATTTGAATTTAAACTTTACAACTTGAAACTAAACCGTTGTAATCGATTACCAAGTCTTGTAATCGATTACCAGAGCCTATTATTCTGGACTAAACAATAACATTTGTCTTTTGAAATTTAATAACAAGTAACTAAGTGTGCTATATAATCCTATCAGATGCAAACAATCATTGAAAAATGCGTTTATAGTATGTTAATGGAACAATTATTGATTCAAGATCTTGCGTATTTAATTTGTACAATTAATCAACTGTATATAATAACTCATTACTATTGTCCAACATATTATATTTTATTCTAAGACTATTCATGAACAATTGTTGACTAAAATATATTTTTTTTTCATTCGAATACAGTGCAGAATAAAGTTTTTAGTAATACATAATACAAAATTATAATAAACTAATTTTTAAATTTATGTACATTATCACATTAAAAAAACTGTATGCTAATCTAAGATAGAGTTTTTTACTCAATGAGACAAGGAAGTTAACACTCAGTTGTACATTTTGGAAGATTTGTTTTTCCTCCATGCTAACATTCCCACAGCTACTCCCATGCAGAGCACCTTCTTAAGATGGAATAGCCTTACTCTCATTAACCTTTGACTCGAGAGTTTCTTGGTGAGTCACAAGTGTTGGGAACTTCCCTGCAAAGTGGTGCAAAATATCAGAATAAGGTTCAGCTAAAGCAATATTGAAATCAGAAACCCAAAATATAACAATTCTAAAAAGCAGGGAATCAAATTAAAAGCAAGGGATAGTAGAGCCAATTCAAAAGGATAACCAAAGCCACTTAAAAAAATTATGTAGTTAGTGTTTAAAAACATCCAAGTAAATAAAATATAGCGCAATGTGACCAGAAATTAACAAGAACACAGCAATGTATTATGTGAACTGATCAGAACAAGCAAATCTCCAAGTACACTCTAGAACATCCAAGAGGATCAAAATCGTAAGCCCAAAACAATAAAACGTGCCTGCCTTGTTGAGACCAGGTCCCAAGAGACGAGGAATTTGCTTGATCCTGCCACCATCTTGTTAAACAGCTGCTAGCAGTGCTATAACATTCTAAATTCTTGCATAAATAATCATTTGAAATGACAATAGTACTTGAAAGCAAACCAGAGAATAACTTGGAGTTCAAATTAGGTTAATAGGTGAGCTTCCAACACAACAAAAGTACCAATCCAATTGCTAGATGTTAAAAAAATTGAACTTGACAGTTAACTATGTGTACGTTTCACTTTTAGAGATGTTGCAAATATAGTTACTCGATCGTTAGATAATTGATATGCATAAAGGCCAAGAATTAATCATCCAAGTACCTAAAGTTACCTTTGAAAAATAAGCAATTTTCTAAATTTATGCTATCACAAACAAGCACATAATGCAACTGCTAGTTGTAGAATAAACTACAATGATACTCAACTCGAAGCTATAGAAAAAAGGAAAACTGTGTGAGGATGTATCTAATGAAAAAGTTATTTTGACTAGTGAGGGAAACCAATTTTAACCATACAACTACAAATGGATGATTGAAATTAATAGGTCACATGATCATCCCAAATGTACATGATTTTTATAATTTAAACTTAATCACTCATGATAAAGATTTAATGGCCAATACCTGTTCCTGTCAATCACACACACAAAAATATCATCGATGTCTCTCATACATAGATGTATAGTTTACTGCAGTATCATAAGCTTGGCGGTTCAATATCTTAGACAAGTCAATTTCAAAATATGAGGCACCACTAGGCCCTAAGGTAACTACAATAAAGCACGGTGACATAACAAGAAATTTTACCTCCATAATCCTTCTCCTTGACATTCAAATAAGAATCAGGAACCACCCACCAAACTCCCGGCAATTCTGCATTTCCAAAAAAACCACAAACCGAATAAACCCTCACTAGCACAAAACACATGCAAAACACTTAAAGCTCAAAAACAACATATACCTTTAATCTTGTAAGAAAGCTCTTCAGACACAAGCGCACCAAACGCAAAGTAGTGCCTAGTCGAAACAGAATATATCTTCATCCGGGCTTCCTCTTCACTGCAAAAACCAAACCAACCACACTAAATAATCAAAATCCAAAACCCACAAGATGCATATTTTACATCGGTTCTACATCGGTTCTCTCGCTATTAGCCAAATAGAAGTCATTTTCAATTTTTAGTTTTCTATTTCTACCTAACCCATGATTTTTAAAGTTAAAATACGAAAATTTTTGAATGGATAATTGAATTATAATAATAGTACTAAAAATCAATTTCTATCTTAGTACTGATTAAAAGTTTCCTCTGAGTATTATTTACCTATAGTTCCACCCAATTTAATAACACAAACATCAGCTGGCCCTTCTTTCCCATCAACTGGTATCTTTGCAACACGTTCTATCCACTCTTGGATAGCATCTGTAATGTGTGGAACAACCTACAAACAAAGGAAAAGCAAAATGAAATCAAGGTACCAACAACAATTACAAAAGCTTCAAAGAGGAGAAATCAGAATCAGAATGATTAAACATACCTGAACAGTCTTTCCAAGATAATCTCCTCTTCTCACCTTCTCAATAATAGACTACAAACATTCATAATAAAATAACCATTAAGAAACATCAGGAACAGCTAGTTAGAAATATTAAATACGAATCATTCATAGCCTTCTAAGTTCTACTAACAGTTTAAGCTTTTGCAAAGTTAGGCCTTTCAACCATACAGTTAAGTGTCCAATACTTTACACCCCTGTTCTGCAGATTAAATTAATTTTCATCTCAAGATAGAGAGCCACTGCTTTGTGCAAATTTCAAGTTCAAGCCCAAAAAATAGCTTGTGTTTCAGGGTGTGCTCGAGAAAATGAAACTTTCTTATAACCAAATTGGTATGGTGGGTGGGAACGGAGATGATAAACTTACGAGTCAACTTTCAATACAACTTCACTAAAAATTATCTATGAATTTTTTTTCTCCATTAAGATGTTAACCATTTTTTGAGAAAGCTATTAAAGGCATGGTAGATCTAATTAACAAGCACCCCGTTCTCCCCATTCCAATTTGAAAAATATCAACATAAAATTTACAAGTGAGTTCTTTCCAAGAAATTACCAATCAAGGAAATAAGATCGGTAGCTTCTATTTCTACTGCAGAATCAACAAGCAAATGTATGTCGTACGTTCCATTTTACACTGATTCAAGAAAGAAGAACGAAAAAAGCAAACATATAAATGACATATGCTACCTCAAGAAAGCCAAGAACTTAGAGTGCAAGAACAAATTAGGGCAAATGTCAGCACCTGGTGAAATTATATAAAAAAATCCCAAAATAATTTGCAAGTTAACTTACAAATATTTTACTTTTCCCTTTGGCGAAGAACTCGTGCAAGACCAATACCACATTTCGAGACAGCTCCTCGGAGAGGTTTGTGGATTTGGTGCACCACTCGCGAGAGCTCCTTCGAGACTGCGCGTTTGTGGATTTGGATGACTAGAAGAGCCTACGAGAGTGTGTGTTGAATGTCGCGAGAGAGATGCTGTCTCGAGAGGTTGTGTGCGTTTGTAGGAATCGATGATTTCGTCGTGGGTGGGGTCGCCTTCGGGCTTCTCCATGACGACGAGCCAGTGTTCGAAGTCGCAGCCGTCGAGGAGGATGGTTTCCTTGGGGGGGCGGTTGGACCAGTTGGGGTTGGGGTCGTTGAGGGAGGAGGTGGTGGCGTTTGTGGAGAGGGCGCGGATGGAGGGGGTGGCGGGGAGGAGGAGGCAGCGGAGGGAGGGGGAGGCTGCGAGGGAGATGCGGCGGAGGAAGGAGAGGGCGGAGAGGGAGGGAGGAGCGGTGGCGGAGAGGGAGAGGGAGCGGGAGAGGAAGGGGGTTAGGGTTAGGCTTTTCTTTCAGCTTTCACTTATAAAACACTCTTGCTTCTAGAAAAATACTTGCTTCCTTACCACAACCAAAACTAAAGTGTGTAAAATATCTTATCTTTTCTACATTTTATTTTTCTTATAGTTTTATAAATTTTATTTTTAATTTTTAATTTTTATATTTGATAGCTAACTCTCTCCACAGGGATCTCTCAATGTTTAGGGATTCATTTATTAGTTATAATTAAGTGGAATTGTTTATGCTTTAGGGAAATTTTATTAACTTTACCTTTGAAGAAGCAAATTTCACCTAGAGTGCCCAAATATTTTTCTCCACATTGCTAACTGCTAACTGCTAATGTCTTGTTCTACGGAAGCCGGCTGGGATGGAAAGATAGTGAATGAGTCGTACCAATGGGTAGAGAAGGTAGTGGCGTTCCAGCCAGAGGTGAAGCAGTGGCAATCCGCTGTCAGGGATGGGCTACAGGCACACCGCTGCTGATCTTCTCCAATTTCACCTAGGGTTTTAGAGGGAAACTAAAAATTAATTAAATATTTTTATCAAAGATATTGATACAGATTTTAGATTTTATTTACTATGTTTTATAATCAAAATAAATCCAATATTAAATCAAAACATAATAAAAATTATAACTAAAATCACAATAAATTTTCTAATATTAAATTTAGTCTATATTAAAATTAATTAAATATTAGTATTTAAGAAATTGTTACAGATTTTAAATATATATTTTAAAGTTTTTAATTTATTAAATTAATTGAAAATAAATTATATTTGATCACTTTTTAATAAAATAAGTGAATGATAATGAATTAACTAAAATTTTGAAATATATTTTAATTAAAAAAAATTATCAATACAATGACTAAAAGTATTATAATAAATAATGAAATTAAATAAATTAAACCTTAAAATGATTATTTTTTTATGATACTAAATTAAATATTCTAATTATTTTACAATAAATTAAAATGAAAAGATAATAAAATATTTTAACTGATACTTCAAATAAAACACATTAAAATATTATAATCAAAAGAAATCCAGTATTAAATCAAATATAAAAATCATAATTAAAATTATAATAAATATTCTGATATGACTCAATGAAGGGTTTCAAGATATCTTGTTTTCTTACTTTTTTTTCCTTCATTTAGAAGCAATTAAAGTTAAAAAAAATAATTAAAAACTTGTAAATTATCCTTGTCACTTTTAAATCTAAATTACATTAATTTATAGTTTGTTTTTAAAGATAAAAATAAAGAAATTAAAAGATATTATTTTATTAACATAAAATAAGAAACTTTTAATTTTTTAACTAAAAATTTACACTTTAAAATTATAAAATTATGACATTAGAAAGACATTTTTCAATAAACAACTAAACTAAAAAATAACAAATCAATAACTTAGAAAAATAAACTGACACTTCTGATTTCTTTACTTTAATTTATAAGTTTTTTTAAAATTTATTATATTATAATTAAATTATTAAATTAAAAAATAAATATTTTAAACTTTTCTAATTACACATTCATTTTTAACTTTTTTAGCTAAAAAATTATATGCTTAATTGTATTTTTGATCTTTCAAGTATTGCAATTGTGCAATTTTGATCCCTAAGATTTTAATTGGGTAATTTTAGATTGCAATTGTGCAATTTTAGTCCTTCAATTTTTAATTGAACAATTTTAGTCTATTAAATATCATAATTGTGTGATTTTAGTCTCTCTCATTAATCAATTCTAACTCATATTTTTCACAATATTAGGATACTTGAAAACACAATATCGAGTAATACCTGTCATATTAATAACTTTCATGCAATGTTTTAAAGGTATTTAATAATTATTACTATTTTAACAATGATAGAAATTGAAATCAAAGTAATTCAAATACCAAGAATTTCAAATTCCTTGAATTTGTAAAATTATTCATCCAAACACACCATAAGGGAATGCAATTGTAAGAGACAATTATATGAGTAAGATGTTTATTGTATGGATTAGAGTACTCTGTGGGTTCTTAAGAGAACCATGAGAGAAACAAATAAACTATGCAAGTTTATATTTTGCTTTTTGATTGTTCTGTTGTATTCCTTGTTGCGTGAGATGTATGAATATCTATTTAATTCCACAAATACATGAGTTTTGATTTGAATTAAACATGTTTGGTATTTCAAATATGAAAAAGATTATGTTATTCAATTTTTTTTATTTGTGTTATAGTATGTGGGGTAGAGGGTGTCACACAAATGATACATATTTATTATTAATAAATACATAAAAATATATATATATATATATATATATATATATATATTATAATTTTATAATATTATTCATAAATTAATATCAATAATATTATTAGTATATTTAAACATAAACTAATAATTTGATAAAAACTTATTATATATTAATATACTTTTACAAAAATATAAATATACATATCTTATCTACTATATTTATATTTTTGTAAAAGTATATTAATATATACTAAGTTATATTTATCAAATTATCAATTTATCTATAAATATACTAAAAATATTATTGATATTAATTTATTAGCAATATTAAATTATTAATAATATATAAATTTTATTTATTTAGTAATAATAAATATATATCATTTGTTACATTAATAAAAATTATAGTATATGTTAACTTAAATAAGCAAATAATGGTATAATTTTAAATTATTATATATATATATATTGAAATTTTAAAATTATTAAATTTTTAATGGGAGAGATTCAAATTGCACAATTATGATTTTTGAGAGACTAAAATTGTTCAATTAAAAATTAAAGGACTAAAATTGCACAATTACAATTCTTTAGGGACTAAAATTATCCAATTAAAATCTTAGGGATCAAAATTGCACAATTACAATACTTGAGGGATCAAAAGTGTAATTAAGCCAAAATTAAATTAATTTTTTTTTTTATTTTAACAAGTTTTTTTTAAAATATTTTTAATGAATGTCTTAGTTTCTTATGTTCAAAATTGACAATTTTTTATTTAATTAAATGAATTTCATAATTTTTTTAGTCCTTTAATGAAATAAAATATTTTTAATTTTATTATTTAAAAAAAAAAATTAACATATTTTCTTTAATTATGCATAATTCTTAAATATAAAAGTTTCATAAATAAAATTTAATATTTTGAGAGGGAACAATTTGTCACAAATTTTTTCACAAAATATTTTAACCTATTTGTGACGGAATTTTGAGAGGGACAAATCCGTCACTAAATTTTTTCATTTTAGTGACGAAATTTGTGACGGATTTTTTAGAGACGAAGTTCATTCCGTCACAAAATCCGTCACAAACATTTTTTTTTATTTAGTGATGAAATTTGTGACGGATTTTTAGGGACGAAAATTTTTCCGTCACAAAATCCGTCCAAATATTTTTTTGTTGATTCAGTGACGAAATTTGTGACGGATTTTTAGAGACGGAATATATTCCGTCACAAAATCCGTCACAAAAGTCAATAAATTCTTGTCCGTCACAAAACTTAAAATTCCCTCACAAAATGCGTCACTATTAGCGATGCTATTTCTTCCGTCACAAAATTCGTCACAAATATTAATTTTTCTAGTAGTGAATGACGTCACTGACGATTCCCTTCTCATCTTCGATCTTGGTGTTGGACCCTACTTCGCCCTAACCCTCCATGTTCCTTTCTTCAGCAACACCAACCCTTTAGTGGTTCCCAAATCCCGCTTTGATTTCCTTAACTCTAAGACCCTTCCCAACTACGTTGCCGGTCTCGGCCGTGGCGCCACCCCTTCACCACATGCAAGGTAAACGCCTTTGTCTCTCTAACCCTTGTTGTGTTCATTGACTCCATCCACAACCAAGGCTGCTAAAGGAAAATGAACAATTGAATGATGCACCCCTTCTTGATTGAAATTGAAACTCCTATAATTTTTTTCTTTCTCAAAACTCAAGAAAACCCATTCTTGTTAAAATTCTTGAATATGTATTTTATGTTTTATTTTTTCTTTGTTCGTTTTTTTTTATCACAAAGATAGTGAATTATTTTTGCAAGTAAGACCTATTTTATTCTCCCAATATTGATTATTCTTTTTTTTTTTTTTAATTTTCTTGTTCATTCTTTTATTATTTCTCAAGTCTTGGACGCTTTTGGTATTCAAGATGATTCGCAATTCAATTATAAAATAACGGATTCAAAATGCTTGAATGAATTGGAATAATTTCAATTCGATGGATTAGTAATACTAGTTGTTATTAATGTTATTGTGATTATGATTGCAATGATGTTCCGTGGGAGATACTGACTTGTGACAACTTAAATTTGGTGGAAGATAAATGAAGAAGAAGGTAAACAAGAGAATCATAACTCTCATCGAAAATGGAGTCAAAACAAGGCATAGGTCCATGTTTATCATTGTGGGCGACAAGTTTCATAACTAGGTATCTTGCTTTCTAAAACAAACACCATTGGACAATTAGGTATGATATATAGGTGATATCCACCTTATTTTTAAACCATCAAAATATTAGAACATATTATAATTCTTTTCATCTTTCCAACATAAACATTTTTAAAACTTTATTTAATGTTTAAAGAAATTAGGCTGGTACAATTTAAGTGTTAAGCAGTGCAATGAGGAGGAGGTTTTACTACGTGTGCAGGTTGTAAATCTTTATTTCGTCCTTTGCAAGGCACGAGTCAAATTCAGTCCAATAGTTTTATGGTGTTCTAGTACGAGCTTGAACTAAGTAGGTGCAGTATATAATTGTGATACCTTGTATTGGTTTTTTTTAGGGATAAAGGTGTACATTGGTTTGATTAAGACGATCTTGAATACAATGATGAGAGGAAACAAGAAAAGTAGATTCAAAAATTGAGGTAGAGGGGTCTTTTGGATCACAACAAAGTTGAATAGTTTGAATTGTTTATGAATAATACAACTCCTTGTTTCTATAAAGATTCAGAAAGAATTCTTGGTAAAACTTTTGGAATGTGTATACTCTAGGTATCTTTACACTTCCTATTATCTCAATCTCTTTATCTTTTTCAAATTGTCCTTTTCTTTCCATTTTTTTCCAAGATAAACCAGTTTTGCCATTTTTTTTTCATTGTTTTAGGATTTTGAGGCATTGACACCTAATCTCCTAGAAAGAATGATAAAGACAAAAGGGGTAGGAGGATTAGTTTTTTTGGTGCTTCATTCTCTATCCTCCTTAACTAGTTTGTACACCATGGAGATGGTATGAACACAGATTCATCTGCATTCATATTTTTTAGACCACTTTTTCAGGAGAAATTTAATTCATTTACTTAATTATAAAAATACTTAGTAGGCTATAATTATAGTTCCATCTTTTGTTGATGTTTGAGCAACTATGACTTGAAATTTGAATTCAAGATCTTCTTTTTGTCTCCTCTATTCTCTTTTTTACTGCTTTTGTTGGAGTTCATAAAGCTCTTGCCGTAGATTAGTCATCCTTGTCATAATTATTATTTTTATATAAAAAAAGGGCGCTAGTTATTATCTGAGGTAAATCTTATATTTGATAAGTAATATTGTTCTTGAAATATTTGGTAATTTGGAGCATTCTCAATTATATATCATAAGAATATTTAATAGTCGTAATAGACCAAAAAAGCCATAGCTGTTGCGACTATAAGAATAGTTACAAAGTTATCCTAAATTCAAATTGATGTGGTAGATATTTATAAGTTGTCCATGACTCCATGTGTTTTACTTTTAGGTGTTTCTCTTAGGAGGTTCACTACAAAAAAAATGATAAATAGTGGAGGTTATTTTGTGGAGGTTTTAAAACCCTCCTTAAATTATTAAAATATGCAAAAAAAATTCTTTAATTTACAGAGGTTTATAACCTCCTCTAATTAAAATATTATTTTAATTTATAGAGGTTTATAATTTACTCTAATTAAAAAATATTTTCCCGCTTAAATATTTTTTTTCTAAAAGATAAAACAAAAAGAAATTAGTACGTGGCTCTACTAGTACATTCCCTCTCAAAAGATAAAACAAAATCTTTTCACTTCCTTCTCAAAAGAAATCCTTAAATCCTCTCTACCAATACGTGGCTCCCTAACGTACGCTAAATCCCGTGATGATTCCAAGTGCCCCCTAAAGTGAACCCTAAATGTCATTTGCATCGTTTTGATTCCTTCTGCCTTGGACACTCTTCCTTTGCTTTGCATTTACTGCGCGTGCAACTCAACGAGGTCAACTTCACCTTTCCAAGCTTCATTTGCATAGAGTCTTGATTTTTTTGGAGCATTAAATTACTATTCATATATTGGCCTTGATGGAATCAAGAAGAATGTGGTGATTATTTAACGTTAGCTATGCTATATCAATACGTGCTTCACACCATATAGGAACTAACTTTTTACCCTGTACTATTTTTCTTTATTCAATATAACATATAATATTAGGGAATTTCGATCATTACTCTTCTTGTCATTACATCACCTCTGATATTGTCCGATCCATGATTAAGTATGAACTTAGGTTGAAACATGTTGATATTAATATAATATTAGACAAGATGAATTTATCATGATTTATTATGTACTTCCATCAAAATTATAACACATTATGTATATTTATTACTTATTAAGAATACATTCAAATTCTGAAGAATAATATGCCATTAATAAATAAGTTATGGTCATATGTCATTATCAGTGTAAAAGTCGATGACCAAACAAAGTTGCTATTGATAGAACTTTGAAGATAAATTTGTAAAATTCAAAAAATTACACATAAACAATATATTGTAATCGACTGTTTTAAACTTTTAGTTCATAACCCTTTTTTTGTTAAAAAAGTTGGCTGCCAAAAATTGAGTTTTTAGTATAAAGAATGTGCCTTTTCTCTTGTTGTAGGGTGCTTGTTTTGGAATATGTCACTTCAAGTTTAGTCCTTCAAATTCACCTCTATTCCCCATTTGGGTCACCCTCATTTGGTCATATAATTTTGGCATGCATCCTTAACTTCACCTAAAAATCTATTGTACCTAGGAGTCATTTTGATTTGTAGTCCAATTTTTTATGCTCTGAATATTTTGCTATTTATTGTAACTAAAACATTTGCATGTCTGTTGTGCCTCAAGATGGAATGCTTGCATTGCAGTAGTCTATGGCAACTCTGTTGTGTTGTAAGTCTATACATCTATCTCTGTATATTTTATGAAATTACTAAACTAGCCATATTTAAGCTAGATCATGATTAATTTTGTTAATATATCATGACCTGTACAATTTTTTTTCTTCTATTTCCATGTGATAATCAGCCATGATTGAGATATTTCATTTGATAAATTGGTTGGAACTTGGAATAATGATATATGTAGACTTCACTCATTGGTCTTGTGTTCCTCCATTTTTATTTTACTTAAACTAGTGTAGGAATTTAGACTTCAGTTAAACTCTCAAGTCTCAATTCCTTTTAATCAATGTTTCAGTTCTTGATGCATTAGTGTTTAGTGCAAGTATTTTATTATCTCCCAATTAGTATGATTGTTTAGAAACAGAGATATGGTGAACATCTTGACTTTTAGGCTTCCCTGCTAACTACACATTTTGTTAGCACAATCCATCTCCCTGATGAATCTCTAACCAAATTTTATTTGTATTAAATGAATATATCTTAGATGACAATGTTGTTGCAGGAGATAAAATGCCTTTCAGCTTCTCCAATTGCACTTGATGTGACTTTTTGATTATCTTAATAATGGTTGCATACTTCATGCTTATCTCTATGGTGCTCTTTGGCTACACATTCGCACCCACCCACACACCCCTCCCCTAATAAGTTTAATATAATATACACAGCCAAGAAAGGCCTATCCGAAAATTATAGAGTGGCTTGTTTGTTGTTGGAAAGGTAGTTAACTACTTAACTTTAAAAGTAGGTCTTTGTCTAATATGTGTTTGAGGTTATGGACAAGATTGAGAAGTTTATTTGGGAATTTTTATGGCCTAGGCTTGGGGTTGTGAGAGATATCATTTAGCTAGCTGGGAGGTTTCCTACATGTCTAAAAGAGATTGGACCTTGATTTTTTTAATTTGGTTCTAAGAAAAAGAACAACTCTCTAGTGAGTAATTAGTAATGATCGTTTCTTTTGAGACATTGTCCTTTGTGGAAGAGGATAATCAGAAGAAAATATACACCAAAATTGTTAGGATAGTAAATTTGTAATGATGCTACTCTTACACCCTAAACTTTCATATCTCACATGCAAGCTTACCAAATTCACAATAGTTAAAGTAAACTCATGGGGGGTTGGGAGACATAGACCAACAAATTCAAGATTTTTTACTGTTATTGTCCAACTCTTGACTCTTGAATCAATGTTCTTTATTCTCATCAGATTCATTTCCTTTGTTTACTTTTTGTAGCCGTTATACTAAGAAGGATTTCTTATCGTCTATATTTGTTTCATTCCTCTTAATAAATTCATTTTACATGTATAACAAGATTTGATAACTTAAATCATAACTTGATATTTAAGTTAGTTTTGTTCACCTAAACTTTTATTCTGAAGAAAATAGAAAGACTATTTTTGATGGAAGAAGCACAAAAAAAAGAAGATATTCTTGATTTTGTGCAAATGGAAAATGAACAATTGAATGTTGCACCCCTTCTTGAATAAAATTGAAAAGCTATTATTAAATGTTTCTAAAGTTGTACTTTTTTCCTTTCTCAAAAATCAAGAAAAGTCATTCTTGTTGAAATTCTTAAATGTGTATTTTATGTTTTAGTTTTTCTTTCTTCGGTTGTTTTTAACCGCATTTATAAAATACATTCTTTCTAGCCTCTGGTGTACTTGGTAAACCATATTATGATTTTTTTATTATTTACATTGTTGAAGTTGTTTTTTAGAGAAGTACGCTTTTATCTATTAAATTAGGTCATTGGGAACGACCATTCCCAACCTAGGTTTGATGTTGCAAAATTTCTGTTAGGAACGGTTGTTCCAAGGTTGGGAATGGATTTTCTAAGCCAAAACTAAGTTTTTGGCTCTTTTTTTGTGCAAAAAACTCCTTTTGGGCTTCTCAGGCCTTGTCCTGATCCACTTTTGTTCTTTGCTCAGTCTTCAAGGGCTACTCTTCTTGTTCTATAGGTCTTCTAACTTTAGTAGGAGTAGCTCGGATGAAATTTCGTGTTTACACCTTCCCCATAAGAAATTTCTCTAAACATTTATGATTTTTTAAAAGCACACTTTAGCATTTTGAAGAAAGACAAAAGGAACAATGGTAGGGAGGATAAAATAGACTTAATGAGACACACCTACCCACCAAATGATAGGTACCTCTTTTTCCATGAAGACAATTTGTTGTGTGTTTTTTGAATAACTGGCTGCCAAGTAGTTTCTTTCCTTGGATTCTCCCCTACAGGGATACCTAAGTACACAAATGTGCCTTATGATGATCTACAATTTAACAGTGCAACAAATCTTAGCCTTATCTCTCACATATTTGGATACCCACCAGTATGCTTTTATGAAAATTAATTGAGTCTAGACACTAACTCATAACACCTAAAAATGCTCTTCATAATAATAACATTTTGCATTGAGTTATCTGCAATGAATAATGTGTCATATGCAAATTGCGAAAAAGAAATCTCAACTTTTTCCTTTCTAGATCTTAAACTCTTTTTTAGGCTCCCATTTACGAATACGAAAATTGTTACTATTTCAATGTAGGATTTTATCCAACTGATCCATTTCTTGCAAAATCCTAACCTTTCCATCATGCAATGCAAAAACTCTTAGAATACTAAATCATAGGTCTTCTCATAATCAAATTTAAAGATAAGACATGGATTTTTATTTCTCTTAGCCTCATCCACCATTTCATTAGCAATGAGTACTCCATCCAAAATATTTCTTCCCCCAATAAATGCACACTGTAATTCACCAATTACTTTTTCTAAAACCACCTTTAACCTTGGATAACACCTTGGCAATTATTTTATACATATACATCCAACTAGGGAAATTGGTCTATATTCCCCAAACTTTTTAGGGTTCTCATTTTTTTTTGGAATAAAGGTAATGAACGAAAAATTTTCACCTCTAGGAATTCTCCCATTAACATAAAACTCATCCAAGATTAGCACTATGTCTATCTTTAGAATATGCCAAAATGATTTGATGAATTTAAAGTTATATCCATCTGATCTTGGACTCTTGTTATTACCACCGCATGCCCAAACCACTTCTTTAATTTCCATTTCATCAAATATTGCAATAAGCTTCCTATTCTCATCCTCTCCAATTGTTTCAAATGGTACCCCATACACCCTAGTCTTTCTTGGAGATTTTCACTAAACCTAATTTGGAAATAACTCTTTATTCCTTCCTTAACCTTTTGCGGGTCTTCTTCCTATCTACCAATTCGTTAAAAAACCTTTCACTACATTAGTACATCTTTTCCAATTCACCATCAAATGAAAAAAACTTGTGTTACCATCCCCATCCTCAATCCATTTATTCCTAGCTTTTTGATGCATCACAAATTCATGTATCATCGATACCTTGTAGAATTTAGTCAATAGGTTCATTCATTGTTGTGTTTTTTTTAAGTTAACCCACCCTCTTCATCCTTTATGTCCAACTTGTTAATTTTACCCACCAAATCTTCAGTCATTCTATCTAAGTCCCCAAAAATATATTTATTCCATTTCTTCAAGTCACCTTTCAAAATTTTCAGCTTCTCCTTGAACATATAAGCTGCCCACCCATGAATCTCAAATCTCTTCAAAGTTTTATCCACATAATCTAAGAATTTTTCATCTAAAAACAAACAATTAAACACCCTGAAAAGCTTTGGTCCTTAATTCATATTAGAATTCCTAAATAGGATTGGAAAATGATTATAAATGTCCCTATGCAAGACTTGTTGAACATAGCATGTCCATACATTCATCCAGGCTTGTGATAGTAGGAATGTTGTAAATATCCTAATTAGAGAAAATATCTATAGAATCTTCCTATTTTTTTTTTCAACATATTATAGTTTCTTATTTCCATATTTGGGAGGATCAGATTGTTACAAATAGATGTAATGAGAATGTAATCCGTATGAATGAAATAATAAAATCATTCTCTCTTTTCAAGTTGGTACGTATCAAAGCTCCCAAGATTTTTGCTGCAACAGTAGCCACTACCGCCACTATCTGGCTACCACGATTGTTGCCATAGCCTTTGGGGTCATTGATAAGGGCAAAAAAGGTGTGTCCTACTCAAGCGAACACAATGCCGAAATTCGTTTCGTAAAAAATGTTGCCATGCGCCGTCATGCGCAACCACCAGCGTCGGTGCGTGTAGCCTACACACTTAGCTTCGATGAGACTCACTCGCTACCGCCATCGCAGAATCGGTCATCGGAGCCTCCTAAGTCCATTCCATAGGTCGGTGATGTTCCATTTGCGCTAGATTCTAGTAGATCTGAGTTTAGAGTTTTTCCCTCCTTTTTAGGTATAGCCCTCTCGTCATCGTTGCCACAAATAGAGTCATGGGAGACACCTAATTACATTCCAAGGGATGTCTACCATGACAACCAAAAAGTGGGTCCACAAGGGATCAAATGCTAGGGGAAAGTCATCTGGAAAAGGTAATCGTAGAGACTATTGTTCATATTGTAGAAGATTTAGACATACCAAGGAAAGGTGCTTCAAACTCTATATAAGAAATAACTTTCTTAAGCGCATGGGAAACAACAAAGGGTCTACTTAAAGATGGGCAAATCATACAAGTATTCTTTAAACAAGTCATTTCTGGCTCAAACCTAACTAGTCTTTAACTTGTCTCTTCAAGTAACTACCCAAGTATTCTTTCAACAAGTCTCTCCAGGCTTAATCACCGAGTATTCTTTTAAACCAAGCTTCCAAGCTCAAACATTAAGTATTCTTTCAACAAGCCTCATCAGACTCAACCTTTACAAATAGAAATTTGAAAAAAGTTATAAAGGTAGCTTCGTCTCTTCTAAACGTGATGCTATGAAATTTAAGCACAAATAAATAGTACAAGACATAATTTATCTATAAGGTATGCACTTCATTTTTTTTTGTAATTTCCCTTGCTATCTCGTGTTGTATGTCTATATCCTCTCTTTTTTTTTTCTTGATTCAGAACCCCTTATATAGTAGCTTGGAAGAAAATGATCGTTGAGCAATCTTCTTAGGATGCTTTGTTTGTCTTCTCTTCAAGATCAGAGAGAGAGAGAGAGAATTAGTCGTTACTATAAGCATTTAATACTTTGCGTGAAGATGTCCATCTCTTATCTGATCTTGGCAGCTACTTATCATCATTTCATTAGGTAAGGTGAAAAGCAGTTTCTAAATTAGAGCAGTGCGACATATTCAAAGTTCCTATCTTCTTTTCCGTGATTTTTGGGATTTTTTCCTTTCTGACGCAAGGATTTGATTTTCCATCTTTAGCAGTTTTTGGTGTCTTCAAGGAAGCCATCTCATTCGATTTCGTTTGATGTCCTTTGTCTTACAGACAAAATAAGATACTTACTTTGTCTGGAATAGTTTCTTAAAATTTTTTGTTTGTTATCTTTAAAACTTATAATCTTTCAAGGGATCTAAGATCGTCTTTTGATTTTACACAACTCTCCATAACTTTTAGGGAAATGAGTAAAGAAAAAGGTTGTGATGGCTCCGTGATTAGTTTTGGATCCTCTTGTACTATCCCTTCTTTGCTCCATGTTGTGAACCTTAAAAGGCCATTTTTTTGAATAAGGTTATTGACAGCGACACCATCGTAACTTTGGTGATTCCTTTGCCGACACCATTGTAACTTTGGTGATTCCCTTGCCAACACGGACAACTTGTTTCTGAGCTCGAGACCACCCTCACACCACCAACGATTCCATGAAATCTAGTCTGTTTTCATTTAAGTGTGTGTTCTCTTATTTATTCTTTATAATATAGCCATAGAAAATGATACAATTTACACTTTAGACTTGTAAACAATCCCCATATACCGAATAATTACTACTTATAAACTCTTTGTTTAACTTAATTTTAGTTGACGTAGAGCTAAAAAATTTTCTAATATACAACTCTAGCTTATAAACCTTCCACAATGATGTCCTCGTGAAAGCCATGAAGAAGCTCATATTGAAGGACCTTTGTTTTGTTTCCATCTTATTTCTTGAAGAAATGTTAAAGAATAAGAAATCAGCTATGATGTTTTTTTTATTGTTAACCGTACCAATATGCTTTGTGTGGTATTTTGTTTAAAAATGTCGATCTTGGAATATTTTAAGTTATTTTCTCTTCCTCTACTTCTTATATTTTACAACCAAATTTTACCATTTAATTCTCCTCTTTTAATATTCAATTCGTTCAAACTTCTTTTAATGTGCGAAACATTTTAAAATTGATGATTGATATTAATTATATCAAGTCTTTAAGGAAAAAATATTTAATATGCCTTATATATATATATATATATATATATTATATTTTAATAAAATATTAAATATAATTGATATTTGGATATTATACAAGAAATTTGATACATTTATATTTGTTCGAAAAAATTGATCTCCTAACACTTAAGTATAACTCTGTCCTTGACTCCAACCTCACCATTAAGTGAATCCTAATAATTAAGTATTATATATATATATGTAATAATATAAATAATATATACATTACTAATCACTAATTAAGTGTGGTTACTTTAGTTATGACATATATAATTATATTTTTTTTATTACATTCCTATAGTGTATTTAATAATTAAATGATAAAAAAAGTTATGTATTAATTAACATAGTAAAACAGTTTTGGATTGTCAATCACCATGTATTTTAGAAGGAAAATTTATGTTGGTTGTGACCTCACCCAATAGTTTATTAATCAAGTTCGTTAAAAAAATTAAATGTTAATAAAGTTGATAAATACGTTATCACAATAATATAACTAAATGAATATATATATATATATATATATATATATATATATATATATATATATATATGACTAAACAAATAAGAGTTTACTATAATTTGATCCTACTATAATTATTATTAGCATATTATATACATCAACACACAATTTTATTCAGAAACGTATACACATGCTTTGAAGTGAATGCTAGCAACTCACAAATCCATATTTCATACAAGCAATAATAGGTTCTTCAATTAATATGATACATTTGTTTTTCAATTAAGCCCCGAAATGAAAGCAACCCCAGTGGAGGGAATCCAGGAATTTCCAGCGATGAAGGTAGCAACAGTGAACTTGAGAGCCTCTTGAGCCCCAAGAACACGAAAACCCGGCCACTGCACCCTCTTGCTAGTTCCAGCACCACCTCCTTCGTTACCGTACTCCGCAAAGTACAAAGTCCTCAACACGGAGCTTCCACACCCTGGCCACTCCACCCACCCCGTCGGAGCCACAGCATCGTCGATGGCACTCTGCATCACCACCGCCCTCGAGTACTCCTTCCAGGGCCTCCCTAGGAACCACCTATGGGACCGCTTCACGCCGGAGAACTCCGCGCTCGGCGCTATGCGGCACTTGTGGACGGAGAAGCCCGTGTTCTGTCCGCCGTCGGTTCTTCCGTTTGCCAGAATGACGTTGTAGGCGCCGCCGTGGGGGCGGCGGAGGAGGAGGGTGCATGATTGGAAGAGTGCGGCGGCGTTGCCGAAGATGAAGTCGATGGTGCCGTGGATGTCGCATTCTCTGTAGAAGTGACGGAGGGCGTGGGCGTAGAGGGTGTCTTGGTATCCTGCTAATGGTTTAATTTAGTACACTTTTTTATAGTTTAGGGCATGTTTAGTTGCGACAAAACGTAAAGTAGATTTCCTTAAGTGTAGTTCATCTTATCACCATTGCAAATTTATGTGCATGGTGTCCATAAATGTGTATAATTATTTAGGAGTGTATTGGTATGATATGTATATAATTATTTAGGAGTGATGGGTATTATTCTTCCATTAGAATTGTTTAAAGTACATTTCTTTAATTACACTTGATGTTATTTTCAATCAAAATTGAAGGTTTATTTTAATAGTATAAGTAAATGTATATTAATATGATGTGTACTATCCGTACTTCGCAACCGGGCTCCGAGCTCGGGTTATCAACGCGGGGCGACCCCGGACAACTAGTTGTCTGGTATCAGCCCGGTATTTGAGCAAATCACAATTGAAACCCGGGATCCCGCCCCAGACGGGCTCCCTCATCTAATTACATCACAACATATCCTATCTCAGGCCCAAGGCCCAAGACAAACCTAAATCATTTCAAGGTACGTGCATTATATATACGAGACTATTATTCATACAAATCCTAACTTTGGCATCGGAGTCTCTTTTGCAGGTATCTCCCGCATCTTGGAGCACCAATACATCAAGCAAAGGAGGCTCACCGATCTTACTGGACGGGTCACCTCTACGGCCAAATTCCAGTAAGAACATTTGGCGCCCACCGTGGGGCCGATCAAGACAGCTCTTATCGTCCACCTGCATGGTTTCTACTAGAAGCCATATTAGACGAACGACAGACGACGCAAGCCACTCAATCACCATGGACAGCAACGCTGCAACCCTAAGGCGGCTGATCGACCAAGTCGAGCAGATGCGACAACAGCACGACGCCGACCTTCAAAATATGCGCATCCAACACGAAAACGACCTTGCAGCGGTGCGGACCGCTAATGAAGCAGACCTCGCAGCGTTACGTGCCGAGAATGAGCGCATTCGCGCCCAGCTCCCTCGACACCACTTCGAACAACCTCCGCACGAGAGCGACACTCATCAGGAAAACAAAAAGATTCGCATTCAGCCCCGACGGCGGCACCTTGACCACCCCTCCAACTCTCAACTCGACCCCGGCGGGGCAGCACGAGATGAGGAAGGCCAGGAAGCAGGGTCAACCCCCCTAAACCGACTAGTCGGTACGATCGCAGGAGGCTTCGCAGGAGGCAGCGCCAGCAGCTCGGCCCGGAAAAAACACCTGCGCAAGGTCAACCGCATACACTCCGCCACCTACGCTTCACGCCAGAACTCGCCAGTGATCACTTTCACCGACGACGACTATGTCGGGGTCAGCCCAAATCAAGACGATCCCATGGTCATAGCGGTGGCATTGGCCAATTGGGAAGTTCGCAAGACCTTGGTCGACCAAGGAAGCTCGGCCAACATCCTATACTGGCCAACATTCCTCAGGCTAGACATCCCTCACTCTCTCATACAATCCCATACCGAACCTCTAGTTGGTTTTGCAGGGAAAAGCATTCACACTCGGGGATATGTAGACCTACTGACGACTTTCGGAGCATCCCCGGTTTCCAGACAGGTCCTGGTTCGATACCTACTCGTGGAAGCCGACACCTCCTATAACGTCATCATCGGCAGGCCAACCCTAAATCAACTCGGGGCGGTGGTGTCCACCCCGCACCTCACCATGAAATTTCCAGCGCACGATGGGAAGATCATCTCCATCAGAGCAAATCAGCAGGTAGCGCGACAATGCTACGCAGAAAGCCTGGAAACCGCCTCACTTGGCGAACAGCGCAAGAGCGATCTTACCGCTCTGGCTCACACCGACCACGAAGAAATCACCGATCTCGACCCGAGATCCGACGCTCATGATGAATGACCCAGCCCCGTCGATGAGCTCAACGACCTTCAAATCGGGAAACTCCCCGGATAAACCACAAAGATCAGCAGGCAACTAACCCCCGAACTACGACAACAACTCCAAGCGGAGATCCTCAAGAACGCCGACCTCTTCACCTGGTCTAGCGCTGACATGCCCGACATAGACGCCGACTTCATCTGCCACAGGTTAGCAATACACAAGGAGGCAAAACCAGTCGCCCAGAGAAAGAGGAAGGTCGGCGGCGAAAGACGGGAAGCCATCATCATCGAAACGCAGAAATTGCTCAACGCCGGCTTCATCCGCGAAGTCAGGTACACTACATGGCTGGCAAACGTGGTCCTAGTAAAGAAGAACTCAGGAAAGTGGCGTATGTGCGTCGACTATACCGACCTCAACAAAGCATGCCCCAAGGACTCATATCCCTTGTCGAGCATCGACAGGTTAGTCGACGGAGCCTCCGGACATGCCCTCCTCAGCTTCCTTGACGCTTATTCCGGGTACAACCAGATAATGATGTACCCGCCTGATGAAGTGCACACGTCCTTCATCACCGACCACGCCAACTACTGTTACCGGGTGATGCCCTTCGGCCTCAAAAATACGGGAGCAACTTACCAGCGGCTGATGGACAAGGTATTCCACCACCAGATTGGGTGAAATATGGAAGTTTATGTGCACGACATGGTGGTTAAAACCATCTCAGCAACGGACCACGCTGCCGACCTAGCCGAGGTGTTCGCCCAGATCAGGAAGCACAACATGCGCCTCAACCCGGAGAAGTGTGTCTTCGGCGTCTAGGGGGGTAAGTTCCTCGGCTTCATGATCACCAGCAGAGGAATCGAGGCCAACCCCGAGAAGTGCAGAGCCATCATACAGATGCAAAGCCCACAAACGGTAAAAGAGGTCCAACGCCTGGCCGGACGGCTAGTCTCGCTATCCCGCTTCATCCCCAAACTCGCGGAGAAGGCGGGGCCAATCTTCACCCTGCTAAAGAAGCCAAAAAACTTCCTATGGACAGATCAGTGCGAAGAAGCTTTCCAAAGTTTCAAAAACATCCTCACAACTCCGCCAGTCTTACAGAGGCCAGATCACAACACCGACCTCCTTCTCTACTTGGCAGTGGCAGAAAACGCCATCAGCGCCGTCATCGTACAAGAACACCAAAAGATACAGACGCCTATTTACTTCATTAGCCGAGTCCTCCAAGACGCGGAAAGAAGATACCAAATGATTGAGAAGCTGGCGTTGGCACTGGTCACCGCAGCCCGGCGGCTCCGACCCTACTTCCAGAGCCACCAGGTGGTAGTCAAAACCGACTACCCCATCAAACAAATTCTACGAAAACCTGAGCTCGCCGGACGCATGATTGCCTAGTCGATAGAACTTTCCGAGTTCGGCATCTAGTACGAAATTTGCGGACCCCTAAAGGCCCAATGCTTAGCCGACTTCGTAGCCGAGCTCACGCCAGCTACTACTGAGGAATCCCAGGCATGGACTCTACATGTTGACGGGTCCTCCAACTCTAAAGGTGGGGGTGCAGGCATCATTCTGGAAGGGCCAAACCAAGTCACCCTGGAGCAATCCCTCAAGTTCGGCTTCAAAGTGACCAATAACCAGGCAGAGTACGAGGCGCTCCTCGCCGGATTGAGGTTAGCCCACGATCTCGGAGCTCGAAGGGTGAACTGCAACAGCGACTCGAAGCTCATGGTGGAACAGCTTAGTGGGACATACTAGGCAAAAGACACCTTTCTATAGCGGTACTTCCACACCGCATCCCGACAGATCTCGTATTTTGACGAATTCTCCATAAAACACGTACCGCGAGAACAAAATGCCAGAGCAGACCTCCTATCAAAACTCGTTAGTACCAAAAGGCCCGGTCAACACCGAACCATCATCCAGGAAACCCTGCACTCACCCAGCCTGGACGACAAAATCGTCAATGTCAGTGACAATGAAGAACTGGGGTGGATGGCAGACATCTGGAACTACCTGAAAGAGGGGACCCTGCCCAAAAATAAAGACGAGGCACGAAGGGTGAGAATGAGATCAGCCAAGTTCATCATCATCGATGACGAATTATTCAAGCGAGGGATTTCCACCCCACTGCTCAAGTGCTTGACCACGTCTCAAGCAGCCTACGTCGTCAGACAAATCCATCAGGGGATATGTGGAATGCATTCCGGAGCACGCTCAATGGCAACCAGGGTACTCCGAGCTGGATACTACTGGCCCACTCTGAAGTCGGATTGCCAAAATTACATCCAAAAATGCAAAGAGTGCCAACAATTCGGCAACGCACACCGACAACCCCCCGAAGCCCTTCACCACATGATGTCAGCGTGGCCTTTCTCCCAGTGGGGAATGGACATTCTCGGGCCATTCCCCCCCGCGAAGGGTCAGCTAAAATTCCTCCTAGTGGCAATCGACTATTTCACCAAGTGGATTGAGGTGTGCCCACTCGCCAAAATCACCACTGAGAACGTGCGGAAATTCACCTGGAAGAACATTGTCTGCAGGTTCGGGATCCCCACACCATCATCACCGACAACGGACGACAGTTCATCGCAGAAGAATTCGAGAACTTCCTCCGAGAGCTCGGAATCAAGCATCTCCCAACCTCAGTGGAACACCCCCAAACCAACGGCCAGGCCGAAGCGGCCAACAAGGTCATCCTCCGAGAGCTTAAAAAATGGCTTGGGAACGCAAAAGGTTAGTGGCCCGACATGCTCCCCAGCATCCTCCGGGCATATCACTGCACCCCCCAGTCAACCACACAAGAAACACCTTACAGGCTAACTTACGGAGCCGACGCAATGATCCCAGTTGAAGTCGGAAAAGCGTCCCACCGACGCCAAGTCTTCAATAGCGAGTAGAACGCCCAAGAGCTGGCAGCCGACCTCGACTTGGTGGACGAGCTCAGAGACGAAGCCCAAATCCATGAAGAGGCCTACAAGCTCCGAGCTTCCCGGCGATACAACTCCCGGGTGAGACCCCGCTCCTTCCGAGCGGGCGACCTGGTATGGCGACTACTAGGCGAAGCACGAAAAGACATGTCAGACGGGAAGCTCGCACCCACTTGGGGCGGCCCATTCCGAGTTGCAGAAGACCTGGAAAATGGAGCCTACCGACTAGAGGAGCTCAGCGGAAAGCCCGTACCGCGAACTTGGAATGCCACGCATCTCAAGTTTTACTTCAGCTAAGTCTTGTATAAATAAGCGGTGTACTCTTTTCCCACCTCAGAAAAAAGAGATTTTGACTGAGAGGGTTTTTAACGAGGCACACATCTTTTGTCAATAAAATGGCTCACCCCTTCTCTTCTTTTTTACTCCCACTCAATTACTTTCAACACCTCGTTACGTTTATTAGAGGTCGAAAACGAACCTCGTCCCACTTATTAGAGGTCGAGAACGAACCTCACCATCATTACTAAAGGTCGAAAGCGAACCTCGTCATGCCCATTAGAGGTCGAAACGAACCTCGTTACGTTTATTAGAGGTCGAAAATGAACCTCGTCTCACTTATTAGAAGTCGAGAACGAACCTCACCATCATTACTAAAGGTCGAGAACGAACCTCGTCATGCCCATTAGAGGTCGAAAACGAACCTCGTTACGTTTATTAGAGGTCGAAAACGAACCTCACCATGATTACCAAAGGTTGAGAACGAACCCCGACACGCTCATTAGAGGTCGAAAATGAACCTTGTTACAATTAGCGGAAGTCGAGAACGAATTCAAAATAAAGTACCAACACCTATGCAATGGGCACCGAACGCGTGCCCTAAACCTCGAGAATAACCCAAACCAAGCACAGGCGCAAAACTCATATATACAAAAGTCATGATTCACACATGAATACAAATACACAAATAATAATAAACCAAACAAACACAACAAAATTGTCCTATACAGAGGCGTTGTCGCTAGAACTCTCCTCGACGTCGTCCTCCCAGACTAACCGCCCGAAGCGAACAACCTTTTCCAAATGCATACCGGAAAAGTCGAACCCCGGCGTGAGGAATCTAGCCTGACGAGCAGCCTTGAGGAAACCTCTCTTATGTTCCACCACAACAAAATGCTCGATTTCCTCAAGTCTCCTCTTCAACGCCGCATTCTCGGCCTCCAAAGCCAAAAGACTTACCCTCTGGGCGGCCACCTCTTCCTCCTTACTACTGAGAACCACTTCGTCACGAAGACACTCCTCAGTTACGGATACCAGCTCGCCCTTCAAAAATGCTACCTCCTCTTCCAAGGAGCGAACCTGGCTCGCATAACCCTCATTAGAGCGCAAGGCGGCCTCCAACGACTTCCGGACCTCGGCGAGATCCCCCCGGGTCGCCTGGAGCTCAGCCCCCTGCATCTTCGGCTCAGCCAGGGTGGCGACCAAAACTTTGTTCTCCTCCACCAGGGGCTGCACTCGGCCTTTCAGCTTCGCCAGATCTTCCTGCTGCCTGGACCACTTGTGCTTCCAGTGATCCACAATGGTTGTGCCCCTCTGTAGGAAGATCTGAGCGGCATCAAAACTCCACATGGGCACGGCGGACTCGAGCATCGCCTGGTCGGCCGCGCTCAGTGACCCCCTAGGAAAAAACTTCTCAAGTGTCAATGAAGCGCTCCACAGGGAGTCAATCTCCTCCGACGCACTCAAATGCTCCAATCGCGTCGGAGCGCCTTCCTGCGCGTAGTGATAAGCAAGGTAGGGACGTTTTGGAGGCCCCCTCACCGTCGGAGCAGAGGCCGGAACCCCAAAACTAGGACCCTCCTCACGAGGGCCGGCCGAAACAGAGGCAAAAGCCCCCGGCTCTGTCCTAGGGACATCGACCCCTGCCACCGTCGACCTCGGAACCTTCAAAACCTCGGTGGTCCTGCCCGCCTGCAAAACAAGTATAGGAAGAGGCATAAGCCCCGCAAGACAATAAACAACCCGGGGAATAGCGCATCAAAAGATCGCAAACACACGCTGCTTACCTCAACAGCTGGGGCAACTTGTCCGACGGTCGGAGCCACCGCCCCGAAAGCCAGGCCGACTTGACCAGCAGCCCGGGAGGCTGACTCGGCAACAGCCTCCACCTACAATAAACAATCCCAACTTAGAAAGACGGGAAAGAGAGCATAAAAAGAGAAAGCAAATAATCAAGCGAGGCACTCACCATAGCGACCCCAGCCACTCGCTCAGGAGCCCGGGTAGACGCCCCAGCAGGACGGACGAGAGGCTCGGCAGCTGTCACCGCCCCCTGGGAAACCACCTGAGTGCCCCTCTCAGGCAGAGGACTCCCAGACAAGCCCGCCACCTCAACGCCGGCGGCCCTGGCAACAACCTCCTCCATATCGCGAGAAGCAGAGGTCCCCCCAACCTCCCTTGGGACCCTCTTCCTCTTCCGATTAACCTTCAGGGGAGAGACCTCCTCCTCCCCCTAGGTCCTAGGAGCCTCAAGCTCAACGACATTATAGCGTTGCTTCAAATCGCGCCACAAGTCCTTTCCCACAATACCTGAAAGCGAAGGACAAAGCACGTCAGCAAGCACAAAACCCTAACGCGTAAAAGAAGTACCAGATACTCACCCTCCAAACCCTTTTCCCTGTGCGCCGAACGCTCGAGCAACATGATGAGCTTGCAGTCTAGCGGGCGAGGAAGCGCCTTCAAAGCCTCGACGATGGCCGCCTCTGAAGGCGTCAACTGCAACTGGTCCACCCCATGAAACCCAGACGGGTCAGGGCACCAATAGAAGGGGAACCTCGGCAGCCCGCCAAAATAGAACCCCCCGTCCTCCAAAGGGTCGACATCAACAAAGGTAACCCGGAAAAATACTTGCCTATAATTTTTATAAGATTGGGAGTAAGGAGTAAATAAACCCCCATCCTTACCCCCATTCAAAGAAAGGACGCCATACGGCGGAGCGCCCGCCTTCAACTGGTAGAAAAAAAGAAAAACCCGAAGGGACACCTCCATCCCTAGAACCGCGCATGAAACCTGAAACGCCCTCAAAAAGCCCCAACTGTTGGGATGCAGCTGACTGGGAGCCGCATTAACGTAGTTCAAAAAGTCACATTCGAACTGCGTAAAAGGAAGGCAGACACCCAGGTCCCTGAAAAAACTTTGATATACATAAAAGGAGGGGGGACCAGCAGACCTCTTCATATACACACCTTCACCAGCCGGACAGGGCTCCAACCGGATCATTTGAGAGATAGAGGGGTCACAAATCCTATGCGTCTCCCAGAGCGCATCAACCTCCAAAGTCGAATCAAAAACGCTCGCGACCTTGGCCATTTCACGTTTTACCCAATTATAGCCAAGAACGCCTGACTCCGAGTCCCTGGGCGGAGGCATCTCTTTTCCCTCAGCAGCGCCCCTTCCGGTAACCACCGCTTTACCACGTGCCTTGCCCCTAACAGGGGCGGAAGAGCCGGCGCCACGACCACCAGCCATCAAGAAGAACAAGAAAACTCAAAGAAGCACAAGAAAGACGGAGAAAACAGAGATGGAGAGCAGAGGGGAAGAGGCGCGAGAAAAAGAAAAACCTCTCCCCAAATTCAAAACGGTCAGGCCACGTGTCGGCCATGGGGGCACGCCTGACGACACATTAATTGCAAATCATCATTGCATAACCGTCATTTCCCTTAATGCGCCACGCGCACGTTTCCGGGAAATGAACAGCTATGACACATGGCAGACCTTCAGATAACGTATGCGAAAAGCCACTCCCCTCTAGCGAGCCCGGTCTTAACTCCTCGACCTACGGCCTTCAGAGCTCGGGGGGCTAGTGTACTATCCGTACTTCGCAACCGGGCTCCGAGCTCGGGTTATCAACGCGGGGCGACCCCGGACAACTAGTTGTCTAGTATCAGCCCAGTATTCGAGCAAATCACAACTGAAACTCGGGATCCCGCCCCAGACGGGCTCCCTCATCTAATTACATCACAACGTATCCTATCTCAGGCCCAAGGCCCAAGACAAACCTAAATCACTTCAAGGTACGTGCATTATATATACGAGACTATTATTCATACAAACTCTAACTTTGGCATCAGAGTCTCTTTTGCAGGTATCTCCCCTATCTTGGAACACCAATACATCAAGCAAAGGAGGCTCACCGATCTTACTGGACGGTTCACCTCTACGGCCAAATTCCGGTAAGAACATGATGTATTAGTGTGACGTTATTTAATTGTGGTTGATATTATTTTTTAAATATTAATATTAAAATTTTATCTTTATAATATGTATTTTCATTTAATACATGTCATATTTATATATATGTTATTGAGATAAAACTTTAATTTTAATATAAAAATAATAATACTAATTATACTTAAAAAATTGTATGAAAGTTTTATAAATTGTCAGAAAAATACATTTTATTTTAAGAAATTACACTTTCAATGCGTATGTTAGTTCAAAATAGGCTACCTGCTATGCTGCATCCAATCATGCGTATTTTAGTTCAAAATAGTGCTACCTGCTATGCTGCATCTGTAGAGGACAGAATGATCGGAAACTATGTTTAGTGCTATGGCTTGTTGGCCCTCGGGACCTGCGTTGTTTTGGAATCCAATGTCTCGTGCGAAGAACCCATCGCCTGTGATTGCTGGGAAGGAAACGAAGTTAATTGGTGTCAGTTACTCAGTTATCAGTATGATATTGGAAAAAAGTTTAGAAAATGAAACATGATGCTTTCGTTGATAATGGGAGGACGATATTGTTTTTTTCATGGTAGGAATCCAATACGGTATTAAAAGATTACAAATTTACAATTATTCACACATTGTTAAACAACAGAGCTAAATTCATTCGGTGGTGTAAGTAGATATATGGGTGAGCATGGTCAAGTTCGACATGCTTATCTTTGTCTAAATTCGACTCAGGAATTTTGTTTGGACCATTTTTTAAAATTTAAATTTAATCCGATCAAGACTTCAGAAATACGTATACAACAAGATTTAGTTTATTTAACTTTGTTATATTATATTATGTATAATTAAATAATAAATATAAAATTTAAATTAAGGTATAATTTACCATATATATATTAAAATAAACAATTACATTATATTATCATGTTATGAAATGTATTATTAAATTTTTAATAAATGCATAATAATTAAAAAATACTTACATTTTATAAGAAAATGTTATATGTTAAATCGAGTTACACGATTCGAAATGTAATTTGAACTTATTCTAAAAAGTATTAGATTTAATTTAAAGTTCAAATTTTATTAAGATATATTAATTTTGGAATAGGTTAAATCAGGTTAACAAATTGAATATTAGGTCATACTCAACCTCTAGTTAGATAAAAAAAAAAATAGAAAAAAAAAGTGAAAAATATATAAAAGTGATTCGATAAAAGTTACTAATGAAAAAGATAATAAAATGTTGGAAAATGCTGTTCAATGTTCTTAGTACATTTGTGAGCAATAAAACTAGTATATTTAAAAATGAGATGAAAGAGACAGTAGAGGGGTAACCGGGTAAGTATTTTTGTTCATCCATTATGCTCAACTAATAAATTTGTTTTTAACTCAATGAACCAAAAATTTGCACATGTGGGAAAAGTCTAATCATGTGAGTCATTGACTTAAATATATTCAAGACTTAAATATGAAGCATCCAATCGTGAAAATATTTTAGTTATTTGGTTGATCGAGCTGTTGCTATCAATGTATCGACACTCGGCATCATCGCAATGAATTCAGACCAATAAAATGCTGCTAGTTCATCAATTCCCTAGACCCCCTTGTCGATACATTTGTCACTAATCATTCTATTATGACTATTACACTTTTTTATACAGAATATTGTGCACTTTATGTTTAAGTGAACCTCAACAAGTACTTTGAAAAAAAAAATATTTTTATTTAAAATATACATATTAAATATTATATATATATATAATTCTTTTTAGTTTTTAATATGTACATATATGGATTATTCTGTATAAAAATTTCTTTATGCTGTTTGGGAGCATTTAAAGTAAATATGCCAAAAAAAAACATTTTAGTATGCGTAAGGTAGATATTAAATATTTATTAAATGTAATTAAAATTTATGATAAATTATATATATAATACTTTTAAATATATAAATTATATTTTAAATTTATGATAAATAATTTATATATATTATAGTAATGTATTATTTTTGTTTATTGATGATTTATTTTAAAATATTAAAACTTAATTAATAAATAAAAATTAAATTATATAAGTTAAAAAAATTTAAAAATCTTTTTTTCGACAAAATTTTTCTAAAAAGGTTCTTATGCAAAATAAAAGTTTATGTTTAATTTATAAAAGGATGATTTACGAGCTATTCAAACTTACTTGCATATAGGTTACGCTTGATGGGATATACTAACCTGTTCCTTTAAAACACTTGTTAACATTTTTCTTATGTAATCAACAATTTGTAACAAAGGTTTTTCAATTATATATTGTGATATCAAATTAGTTGTTAAAATTAACACCATCGCATAAATGAAAAAATTATTAGAGTACGTAATGCTATATATATAGATATAATTATAGTTGTCTAGGGCTATAAGTACTACTAAATTAATCATCTATTTGTAACAATTTTTTAATTATATATTATGATATCAAATTACACGTTAAAATTAAAATCATCACATAAATGACAAAACTATTAGACTAACGATATCCGAGAACTTCTCCATTATTAACAATTTATTAACACTTTTCATTTTTTTTTCTTATAGTTGTTGTATCTCTTTTTTCTATATCATTGTATCACCTAGTAAATACGCTTAATTGTTTTTTTCTCTTATATATTTCTTTATCTTTTTAGGTGGAAAGTAGCATAAGAGTGTCGATCCATCATTTTCTAAATTATTATTATATGCCCAATTTTCTTATAAGAAAAATGAATTTTATTATAAGATATATATTATAGACCACAACACAAGATATGCTAGAGCTCAAAGATAATCTCAAAGGGTGGCTTTAACAATTGAGGACCAACTAGTTACAAATGTCACATTTAGTGAAAAAGCCATATTTTGATCTTGAATTTTTATATTTATAAACACTTTATAGTTTATATGATACTTCTTTTTGGATTTATATATTAAAAAAATGTTTAAAATTTTTTAACTGAAATATAAACAAATTTTAATAAAATTAACGTACTTAATTCAAATATACTCACATAATAATAAATAAGAACACTATATCATGATAATAACAAGTTATTTTAGAAAATGTAGTATATATTTTATATGAAATAGTGAAAATTAAAAATGTATTTAATAAACTTTTTAATCTATCTAAAATTAATTATTTTTATTTATTTACAATTCATGATAGAGTAAGTACGAGGAAAGTGAGAGTTAGAGAGGAAGAGAACTAACTAAATGTGGCGGTGTCAGGCATGCTGGCACCCTTGGCAACGCTGTCATCGCCAACAATAAGAGTAGAGTATTTTCCATCTCCAATCAACGTGATACCATCCTTGTTGGTGCGAATCTTCTCCTTATAAACCCCTTTCTTAACATAAATCACAAACCTTGCTCCTGAAGCAGCCTCAATGGCCTCAGAAACCGTTTTGTAGTTTCCTGAGCCATCTTGTGCTACTACTGCATTTGCTTTTATGGTGCCTCCTTGAAGCAGTTTTCGTCCTTTAGTTGATACCCAATGAGGAAATTCTTGCTCCTTTTCATTAAGTTTGTGGTTTGATGTTGTGCTCATCATGTTTACAAGAGCCAATGAGTTGCTTCCCAGTTGAGAAAGATAGTCCATTTTGTTGAACATCTTTTGCAAAAGGTTATCTGCTGAGAAGACTGTGGTGTGTGCATGTACATGGTCTTTGCATGATTGTTGGAAGGTTAGAGAAGCACTTAGCCATGTTTGGATGTCATGGTAGTTTCTTCTAGGGGACGATGTTAGTGCTCTAAGGGATTGGTCCAGCCTTTTCAGTGACATGCTCATTAGCTCTTCACAGTAGTCTATCAGGACATAACACATTGTTAATTAGTTACTACTTTCAAAATGGAGAAATATCAACTATACTCTCTAAAACTCTTTCTATTATTATCGTTATTATTAGTAAAAATTTATTAAAAATAGTAAATTTTGTGATCTTGTATATTATTAATTAATGAGTCTCTTTTATAATTTAGTCTTATCAAAATTTATAAGTTTTAACACATAGTAAATAAAATATTAAATAAAAATGTTATAGAAAATTTTATTGATCTTATATTTTATTTAATAAGTCTCTTTTATATTCTAGTCCTATTCAAATCTGTAATTTTCAAATTATAATAAATATAATATTAATTTTTAACCAATATTTGAATGATAATGTACGTTGTTTTAATAATTCCCTTGCTGCCACTTGTGTTAAGGGACAGTTCTAAGGTAAAATTTGGGTTGATTTTCTCTGTTGAAAAATAGAAACAATTCCTCAATAATACATGCAATGGAGAATTGAATAACTGCAGACTGCAGTATTGTTTGTTGTCATAAATAACTATATTGAACATGCATGATAACAAAGAACGATCGGTTTGTTTTTGGGATAAACCGCAGGTATTTTTTTGTTGTACATGTTTGAGCCGAGTATATATATTATTATTGACGTACAACGTAGTTCTCCCTTCAAATATTTATATTGTATATTTAGAAGTTAAACTCAACATCATAAATTAAGCCGAAACCATTTCATACCAGTTGATTTGATTGGTCGATAGCTTAATTTAATGTAATATTCATAAATAAAGGCAAGATACTAAATTATACCTGAATGAAAATGTATAGAAAGATATCAGTTACCTGCAACAACAGAATGGGCTAGATGAGCATCCTCAGTCCTGAATTCTGCAAAATATGAACTTGGCAAGTTGGTTTCAAATATGGTTTTGTTAACAAGAGCCACAACATTATCAACATTATGATTCCCTGAACCCAATTCCATCAAGGTTTCAGCACATAGATTGGGGTATCTTGTAAGACTGCATTCATCGTGAGCTAGGTGACCACCTACGACTGCATCAGACATAGAGACCAACGTCAGTGCGCATGCTAATACTGAAAAGGTTATCACCAATTTTTGTGTTCTCATTCCCACATTTAGAAAAGAAAAACAATAGTTGGTTTTATCCATCACCCTGGTATTAAAGAATATCCCTTATTTGACAAATTTGAGACGAAGGAATTCTCTATTTATAATGTGAGGAGGATTCTGACGTCATGTCAAGGATAACCTTTTTGTGTACATTGTAGAAATAACAACGTCTCATAATTTCGCGTTAAATAAATAAATGTTTTGACACGTATCAGACAACTACTTTAGTTATATTATAATAACTTAGTTGAAATATATAAATGTGGAAGCTTTTCACTCGTCCAATTATAAATTATCATGCTTGAAAATTATTAGATTTTATAATAATTAATTTATAAGCTATATTTAAGAAGACTTTTAGTGAATAATATAAATATTTTTACGCTGATATTGTGATAGAATTAAACATCATAATAATATAATCATGTCTCACATTTTATTGGTTTTATTAATTAATAGAATTTCTCATGTTCATAGCATGGAACACTTGTGGATGATTATTGTTTGGTGGTCTATTTTAGGGTTGTCAATGGTGGTATGCTATGTCTATTCGAGCTAAACAGTAAGAGGTTGGCCTAATGCAAGTCAGCCTGTAAATAGTTATATAAGGAGTATTAGAAACAATTATTTAAAGATGTGAAAACGGCTTATATATGATACTTTTCTATTTTTTTTTTATAAAAAAAAAACTTATGAGAATAAAATTAATAAAAATAAGTTCCTATTAATTTATTTCCACCAGTTTTATATTTATATACACAAGTTTATGAATCATCTCTCGTTCAATAAATACTCTAATAAATTATTTATCTAAGTGCACCTTAATTAGGTGTTACCCAAGCCGATTGAATGCTTACTCAAAAATAAATTATTTATGAAAAATAATTGTTCTTAATTCCTTTTTTTTTTAAAAAAAAAACAAAAGAACTTTCAAGATGTTGATACAAGTTGAAAACTATTTATTTTTATAAAATGATTTATCCAATATCTGGCTTTATTCAAGCGACAATTTTACTCAAACTGTTTTGTAATTTTATATTTTAATTATTTTAATAATTATAGTTTTAAAAATGTTAAATATTTATTCAGTTAATTTTTATGGGTAATTAAAAATTAATTTATATTAAAAATTTAATCTAAATAAATATTGCTGACAAATCTTTCTTTTCATTTTTTTAAATTCTTGATTAACTAACCACACAGCAATCAAACTCTACAATAGTTTTTACCATATAGCAATTCTGTTATAAAACCTACATTGCAACGTTAATTCTACACTTGCAACTAAACTAAAATAGTTGTTTACTTTAATATTATTGACTAGCAAACTTAGTATGAATAATTCACGCCACATATAAAACAGGATTTTGTTTGGGCAATTAATGAAATCTTATCTCTTTAAATTTTGAATTTCTTTTTTCAGTGTATATAAGGAAAGAGAAATATTCTAATTATGATAAATGGTAATTAAAAATACGGGTCACTTAATTATATTTAATTTTTTTAATGAAAAATACATTATTTTTTATTATTAACTAATTTTTAAAGGTTAAATTTATTTTAATTCTTATAAAATAAATAAATTTTAATATTAATCTTTATAATTTTTATTTTAGTTTTCATACCGAAAATTTGAAATTATTGGTTTTTTTCTTACCACATGATGCAATAGTTGTTAATTGCATGCTTATGAATTAAATAAAATATCAAATGATTATTTATGTATATCTATAAATATTTGTGATACAATATAAACATATGACGCTTTAAAAATAAAATAAAACTCATAAAATGAATATTAGAAAAAAATGATTTTAAATTATGAAAAAATGAAAAATATTTTTTATTTTTTATTATAGGGACCATAGAAAAAATTTATTCATGTTATAGACATCCTTTATCCTCATGTGCATATATTCAATATCATAAAATAATAGTTTGAAAAATAATTCATCTAATTGAAAACTAAGGGTAAAAGATATCACATTCAAAACTCTTCCAAAAATAACAATACTACAACTAAAGCAATTAAAAGGAATAGCAAATGTTGCGAAAACATCTTCCAAGAAAAGAAACTAAAATCCATAATGAAATAAAACAAAATAATCTCTATACTAAAGTCCTGATGTTACATCCTATTAGATCAATCTCATCACCGATTCAATTTCCTTCAAACTTAAAATCATTTACATAAACATACCAAAGACACAAAGGACAAAGGGGAGCGAGAACATATTTTACTCTAGCTATCGGTGTAGGAAATGATTAGGTAGTCACACTCATACAAAATATTTAGCATGATATAATATAATAAACAACAATAATATATCCATAACAATGTAACAGTAAACATTCATTCATATCCTATCATACCTGATGGAGGACCACCCTTGGAGCTTCATGTGGGACCCATTACTAGGTCCATGGCTAGGAGAATGGAGGAAGATGAAGGAGACACCATGCCTAGAGCCATACTCATCATGAGTGTGGAGTATTGATCCATCTCCTAAGCCCATTTTGAGTAGTATAGGATTTTATTGCTTTATTTCCTTTTTTACCCTTGTATTTTGGGGAACTTTAGATGATAGGATTTTATTATGTATTTTCATTTAGCCTTTGTATTATGGGGAAAATTAGCTTAGGATTTATTTTAGGACTTAAACCTTGACTTGTGAGGTCAAAGTCCAATTTTTCTATTTTTAAGCCAAAGGGTATTTTAGTCTTTTAGGAGGAAGGAACCCACACATCATCTAGGGTTCATTTAGGTTGCATTTAGCTTGCATTTGGGCTTGCATTACATGGCCATGCAACCCTAAATGCAACACTAGATGCATTCCTACTCCTATAAATACCCTTAACCTAACACCTTGTACACACTTTGGAATATATGAATTTAAGTGAGCATTTTTGTCTCAAATCCTCTCCTTAGTCACCTAGGTCTACACGTACAGCCTAACCCTCCCCTCTCCTCCTTGAGTGAGTTTAGGTTATTTGAGTGGCCTTCACCCTTGCCTAGTGAAGTGAGCCAACCTTGAGCCTTGCAAACACCTTTCTCCTTCATTTTTCCCTAATCGCCCACCTAGCCCCTCACGCCCATTCTCTCTTTTCTCCACCCTTGAAGGAAAGTCCATCACTTAAGGTCATCATCTTGGCTATGGCAAGGAGCTCCTCTTCACTTTGGACGTCTTTGGTCCTCCCATGGTGGAAGGAGTCCATCAATACCACATGTCATCATATATCAATAACACAATTCAATATACAAATGCATGTTATGCTCATGTAAAGACAAGACTCGATCTCCTAACTACATGCATGTGACATTAGTAAAACACTTTATTACCGTCTAAAGGTTAAGTAATCTAAGAGTACATGCTGGGCCAAACCATCACAACACTTTACACTAAAAGAAAATACACCAGTGACATGTAATTAGGATAACTATGTGTGCATGCCAATTAAGTTTCACCCCATGCACATGAAGTGACGAGATTGAGGCTCCCAAACCTAATTGTCCCCAAAGTCACGAAATTTCCAAGCTTTTACAGAAATGCATGGGACCTTTCTTGATAGCATATTTCACATTGTACCCATTATACAAAAATACATTTATGCAAATGATGAATGACATATAAAGTCTCATGCATGGTCATAGAAAGCATAATCACATAGTCTCTCAATTCACAATTTACATCACTGCTAAATTATACTTAGGCTTGTTCACTTAATCACTTATCACATAACTCATGTTTCACAATATCATAGGATTCCAATATTTCTCATACATTCTCATTTCTCATCCCTAGGCACATCACATACTGTTCATTTTCTTCACATTACACAAATTGTAAGTTCTATGATTTTCTAATACATCAATTATAGAAAATTAAAGGATCTTTGAAATTCATGATACTCACATGATAATAAGAAAAATGAGTACCTTTCTCCATAATGGAAATCTCCTTGATCCTTAGAGTACTTTGATCTTCTTGAGAAGAGAACCAAGATTTCACTCCCTTTGACTTTTCTTTCTACCCTCTCTATCTTTCGTGATGGCTAGGGTTTGAGAGAATACTTTCTGTCAAGGGTGTAGACCTTGTTTCACATTAGTGGATATTTATAACCCCTAAAGATTGTTATTCCCATCAAATAAAATTTATTCTCAAAACTGCTCCATTAAGTTTATTTATGATTTATTCCCTAATTATTTAATTATTTATTTATTAGTCCCTTTATACATCACATGTTTCTCACATGAGACATAATTATCTTAAATTCTTCCACTTGACTCATGTGACATTTCTCATAACGGACAAATAAATAAATAAATTAAATTAACATAATGCCCATTAAAATGGCTAAATCATTTTATACATTGGGTTCATCATAATTTCATAATTAAAAATATGAACTAATTCGAGTCATGGCAGTTGTATATCAGTTTAATCGACATAGTCCCTTCCATGTACTACAAACAAGTCTTCTTCTTAATATGATCATTAATAAGGAGCACATACTTGGTCCAACATTATATCTTTATTCAAGATAACACTTGTTTACATTACTCTAACACAAATATGCATAAAACCATAGAAAACATGTACTTAAAAACATATCATTAATGAGCTCAAAATGTCAATCACATAAAATAAACATGATACTCAAAAATCATTAGTAACAATAATGCCCATATTTTTAACATGCTCAATAAATGTTTTGGGCAGTAATCCTTTTGTTAAAGGATTAACTATCATAAGATTTGTGTTAATATGTTCTATTGACACTCTTTGTTACTTCCTCCTTCACGACAAAGTACTTTAATTCCATATGTTTAGCACCCTTAGAGTACTTGTTGTTCTTCGAAAAAAATACTGATGCAGAATTATCACAATACATTTTTAGTGGCTTAACAATACTGTCGACAATTTCAAGCCCTGAAATAAAGTTTCACAACCAATTAGCCTGAATTGTAGCCTCAAAACATGCTACAAATTTAGCTTCCATAGTCGATGAAGCAACAACTATTTGTTTTGCACTTTTCCATGATATTGCTCCTCTAGCTAAAAGAAATACATAGCCAAGAGTGGATTTTCTAGAATCCACACATCTAGCAAAATCAGAGTCTGAATATCAAATCACCTCAAGGTGACTAAACCTCAAATATGTAAGCATGTGACACTTTGTTCCCTGTAAGTATCTCAGAACTTTCTTTGCAGCTTTCCAATGTTCCATTCCCAGATTACTTTGATATCTTCCTAACATTCCAGCTTCAAAACTTATATCTGGTCAAGTACAGATCTAAGCATACATAATACTCCCAAAAAATGGTGCATACGAAATTGCTTCCATTTGTTTTCGTTCCAAGTCATTTTTAGGACATTGAGTGAGACTAAACTTATCTCCTTTTTGAATTGGAATGGGTGATGTTGAGCACTTTTCCATCCTGAATCTCTCTAGTACTTTATTGATATATGATTTCTAAGACAAGCCTAACAGTCCTTGTGATCTATCTTGGAATATTTCTATTCCTATCACATAGCTTGCCTCGTCCATATCTTTCATTTCAAAGTTACCAGAGAGAAACTTCTTAGTCTCATGAAGAAGACTAAGATCATTAGTTGCAAGCAACATATCATCAACATACATATTATCGTAGAGCTTAAATGATGACTTGTGATGGTGATAAGTGAATACATATGCATCCGATGCACTATGTATGATGCAGTCATGCTCAACGTAGTCATGCTCAACAATGGATATTTTTTTCTCTCTCTCGTGTAACAAACTAGATTCTATTTTTCATTTTCTTTTTTTCAGTGCTGCACGTTTTTTGTATTCTCCTTTGTCATCTTCTGCTTCATACGTTGGCTATATATATCCTTTCGTTTGTATCATTTGATAAGAGTGAATATTATACAAATTATTCCTTCCTTCTATGGTTCATTTACTGTTATGGTATCAGAGCTCTTGAAGTTCAAGAGCTATGTAGGTTTCAATTTCCATGGCGAGGAGGTGGTGGTTCAGGCAGTGGACGAGCACCTTCACCTCCACCTTCGGACCTGGCTTTGGATCGAAGGTAGGAGGTGCCGGTAAAGAATCATTTACAAATTTGAACTTATTTTTGGAAATTAATGACCACTTAGTAAGCAATGGTGAGACTAATGGTGTTGAGGGATGTTCTCTTGGATGAATGTAATACTCACTGAGGGGATTTGAAAGAAGATATCTACATGACTTTTCCACAAGGCATGACTGTTACAAGTCCCAATCAAGTTTGCAAATTCACCAAGTCTCTATATGGGCTCAAACAAGCCAGCAGACACTGGTTTGAGAAGCTATCAACTTTTCTACTGAATTTGGTCTACTCTCACTCTTTTGCATACCATTCTCTTTTCTTAAAACATAATGCATCTTCTTTCACTGGCCTTTTAGTCTATGTTGATGATGTTTTATTGTTTGGAGATTGTCTAACTGAGTTTGACTTTGTTAAAGGGAGTCTACATGTAGCTTTTGGCATAAAAGATCTTACTCTCTCGAAGTACTTTTTAGGCTTAGAAATTGCTCATTCATCAGTTGGAATTTCCATGTGCCAAAGGAAATACTATTTGGAGCTTCTCACAGATACAACTCTCTTAGGCAATAAACCATCCTCTACACCATTAGACCCATCCATTCATCTCCGACAAGATACAAGCCCCCTTATACAGATGCCCCTTCCTATCATAGAATTGTAGGGAGATTGCTCTATTTAACAACAACACGACCAGAAATCACCTTTGCTACTTAGCAAGTCAGCCAATTCATGAATTCCCCAACACAGGCTCATTATAAAGCTACCACTAGGATACTGAGATACTTAAAAGGATCCCCTAGTCTTGGGTTATTCTTTCCTAGAAATTCTCAACTTCAAGTGAAGGGCTTCTGTGATGCGGATTGGGGAAGATGTTTGGATACTCGTAGATCAATTACATGGTATTGTTTCTTTGTTGGAGATGCTCTAATTAGCTGGAGATCCAAGAAATAACCCACAGTTACCAGGTCTTCTGCTAAGGCAGAGTACAGAGCACTAAGTATTACCACTTGTGAACTTCAATGGATTCATTTCTTGCTACAAGATCTCAGAGTTTTCTTGTCAAAGTCTCATTTGTTGTTCTGTGACAACCAAAGTGCTTTACATATAGCACACAATCTTGTGTTTCATGAACACACAAAGCATTTGGAAATGGATTGTCACTTGGTCAGAGAAAAGTTGCAAGTTGGACTCATGCATCTTCTTCCATACCTTCCAAAGCCCAGTTGGCTGATTTCTTCACCAAAGCCTTGTTTCCAAAGTTCTTCCATGACGTCCTAACCAAGCTTGGTGTGCTTGATATTTTTCGCCCACCAATTTGAGAGGGGGTATTATCGCAGATGTAGACCCCTAAAATTGTCCGGGTCGGAAATAAAGCTTGAAGACTCTCGAAGACTGAAGGAAGATCAGCCAGAAGGACTCCTGGAAGGCCCTAGGAGGGTTCTCTGTAGGTCTAGAGGTCTTAGAATAGCTTAAAATAAGGAAGTGGAGGGAATGAAGCCCAATACGGCCGTACTAAACTTAAAACGGCCGTATTGAAGCTTCAATATGGCCGCAGTGAACTCAATACAGCGTATTGAAGTTTCTGAAACTTCAATACGGCCGTACTGAAATCAATACGGCCGTATTGAAGCTTCAATATAGCCGCAGTGAACTCAATACGGCCATATTGAAATTTCTGAGCTTCAATACGGCCGTATTGAACTCAATACGGCCGTATTGAAGTTCAAAAATTTCAATACGGCCGTATTGATTCTGTAGCCCGTATTGGGCCTGTTCCCTATAAATATGACGTCAATTGGACGTCATTTCACACTTTGGAACATAGTTTCAACCCTCTCCTTGAGTATTCTGGGGTTTTTGAGCAGTGTTCTGCCCTAGAAATCACTCGGAGAGTTGATCTGACGAAGTTCTTGAGCCCCGAGCCATTTTGCTTGAGGATCGAACCTAGTCGAAGGGAAATCCTCCGGATTTCCATAGTTAAAATTTTATAGGAGGGAGCGAGCGGGCTTGTAGAGCGAGGGAACGCCAAAAAGCTTCCCAGTTTTACGAAATATATAAAAAGCACGCTTCAAAGGTTTCTTCTTCAAAATCCTTCCTTTTATTGCTTTCTGTGTGCATATTTAACTGTCATCATGTAGATAGTTAATTTATAATTGCTTATAATAAATAGGGGTAATTTAGTAATTTTTGCGCTATTATTTTAGAAATAATCTGTCATAGGGAACCCGAAAGGGGCGCTGTGGGGTGCTAACACCTTCCCCACGCGTAACCGACTCCCTTACCCAACTCTGGTTGTAATGGCCGAAGTTGATTTATAAAATCAATTGCCTTATCCCTTTTTCCAATGTTTTGAGTAAAACATTGGTGGCGACTCCATGAACCCCTCCTTTTGCGAAAACCACTAATCCATGGAGGGTCCCGCTTGGGATTAATATGGATTGGTGAATCATTTTAATAAAATTGCTCGTTTGACGAGGTCTCAGTTTGAGAATAAGTCATTCTAGCAAACCATATTTTTTAAACAAATAAACGAGTCCAACCATCATTCGCGAATGCCGAAAGCCCGTTTCGGGCCGGTGGCGACAGATGGCGACTCCACTGGGGACGCTTCGAGAGTCAGTCCCATTTAGTGACAGATTATTTTAACAAATAATAGTTAAAATTACTTCATTACCCCTTGTTTGTATAAACATGCTTTATTTATATGGCTTTAATAACTGTTGTATGTTTAAATTTCCGCAATTGTTTGAAATAAAAAACTGCACACAAACCTTTGCACACAACAGTTCCCTCTATACCCGGGGGCATGAGTGATAAGCCATAGGGAGTGGATGTTAGTACGGCCGGTTGTCGAATGGGTCTATAGGTGCCCGTAGACCGTTGTCGGAAAGCATCACTCAAGGTGATAACCATGAACTTAAGTCCGACGGTGCGTTGGAACTTTCCATCGACCCACGACGAGAGGAATTGGGTCCCTATAATGGGGGCACCTTGGGGGCCTTGGACTGGTGAGAACAGTTAGAACCTACCTTGAATATGCACCTTTCTACAGGATACCCCTACCTCGTGATTCGCTCGTGACTGTTCGTGGATGAGTGAATTGTTTGTGTATAGGTTTATGTGACATTGTTTGTGCATTAATAATAAACCTCGTGATAAGGTCTAAGAATAATCCCCATGCATGAAAATACCATGACATGAGAGGAAAAACCATGTGTGAAAATATAATAAAAGTGAGGAGCATGTACATCATTACCAATAAGACATCATGCATCCTCATAGACTATGCATTTTAGGTTCACCAATACCTCTTGACATGAGTAAAAGAGACCCATAATTATCGAGATTCTCCGTTGAGGAGAGATCATAAGTCAAGGAGGGTGGTAACACTCTGTTTTAAAAAGGCAGCGCCTTAAAAATGGAGGGTTATCAAGCTCATGTCAAGAGCGTATTCATTCCATAAATTAATTAGATTAAATATTCATTTTTAGAAAGTGGCTGGTCATCTCTCTGTCCTCACACGCGCACAGAAAATCAAGAAGATGGAAGCGCTGGAGGACCAAAATAAGAAGCTTACAGCCGAGCTCTCACAGCTCAAAGAACAAATGGCGCAAATGATGGAACTCATGCGTCATCACAATATACATGGATCACACCACAGTGACCATGAGTCCCATCATGGAGAGGAGGAAGAGCACGAGGAAGAGCCTCCACACGCTATACCTATAAGGGCTGGAATTGTAATCAAAGAGCCCGAGGTTTCAAAAGAACAATTCCACGCCCTAGAGGATCGGTTGAGGGCTATGGAGGGGCATGATTTTGACATCAAAGATGCCGCCGACATGTGCTTAGTGAGGGACATCCAATTCCCTCCCAAATTTAAAGTGCCAGATTTCCCAAAATATGTAGGATCGACTTGCCCCAAAAGTCATCTCACCATGTATTGCCGGAAAATGGCTGCATATGCTACCAATGAAAAGCTCTTAATTCATTGCTTTCAAGAGAGCTTGGCTGAAACTGCATTCAATTGGTATATGCAGCTGGATGGGAATCAAGTGTGCACATGGAGGCAGTTGGCCGACGCCTTTCTCAAGCGCTATAAGTATAACATCGACCTAACACCCGATAGGTCCAATCTTCAAGCCTTGAGCAAGAATAATGATGAATCTTTCAAGGCGTACGCCCAACGATGGAGGGAGTTGGCGACACAAATAGAGCCCCCGCTGTCGGATAAGGAGACGGTGTCCTTGTTCATAAATTCGTTGACCGGTCCCTATTATGACAAAGTGATAGGGAACACAACAACACTCTTCTCGGACATCATCACCATTGGGGAAAGGGTGGAACAAGGATTGAAAAGTGGGAAGCTAGCTAAGCCTTCCCAATCATTCGAGGCTAAGAAGACCTTCAGGAAGAAGAAGGAGGGAGGAGTCAACGCCATAACCATTTCTTCATCTTCTTCCACTTCGAAGTCGGGAAAGTCGCAGTATAACCCTGTGAGGAAGATTGACCAACTTCCGACCACATATAGTGACCTCCTGCCGAAGCTAGTAGAAGCTCATCTTCTATCTTGCGTTCCACCAAGAAAGATGGATCCACCTTATCCCGAGTGGTACAAACCACAAGATAAATGCCTATACCACTCGGGGGCACCAGGACATTCAACGGAGAACTGTAAAGCTCTCAAATACAAGGTCCAAAACCTTATTGATGCAGGGTGGGTCGCCTTTGATTCGACAGCGCCCGACGTGAGCAAGAATCCTCTGCCGAAGCAGGAATAGAGAGAAGAACAAGCCACGATAGGGCCCCTTCATGTTTTTCTTTTAGGGACTCATGATCAGTACCCGAGATCATGAGAACCTTTTCATGTAAATAAGGGTCTTTGTACAAATTTTAATACATATCAATAAAGAGGCATATTTCACACATTATTCTCTTATTTTGTTCTTTTCTCTCTCTCTCATTAACATTAATAAATTCTAAACCTAAACAGAACCAATAAAATAATTATGTCTGTAATTGTTCGCTCTGACCGGGATCCAAAAAGTTGAGGATGAATGGGTTGAGTTGGACGGTGATGAGGAGGCCATCTCTTCGGATCTGCAAAGACTGCTAGATCAAGAAGCTCGTCTACTTCAACCGTGTCAAGAGAAATTGGAGACCGTGAATTTGGGGCAGGGCCGAGAAATAAAAGAGGTCAATATTGGGACCCATATCAGTGATGAAATGAGGACATATGTTTCCACTATGATTATAATAAAATCATTCTTTCTCATTGCTTCTTTTCTTGCTTATAATAAAATTCTAAACCACATTTTTTTAACCCTGTTTGAATAAACATGAATGAGGTTAAAATCATCTTAATAATAATAAACCCACATCATTTTTATGTGGAAGTGTGTGTGACAACTTGGAGCACCTTCCCTTGGCCTCGACAAGTGCCATCATGGATAAAAAGAAATCCTTTAAAATAAAAGAAGCTCGGCAGGAAACCCAAAAAAGGGGCTGCGTAAAAATAAGAGCACAAGACCCGCTAGGAATCCCATGAAAGGGTGACCTAGGCAAAAGTTAGGGTTGCAAAAACAAAAGTCCGCTAAAACGCCACAAAAGGTGTTTTAGGCAAAAATAAAGACAATCAAAAGTAAAAGAAATCCATGATGGTACCATGAACCGAATTCAAAAAGAAAGGTTCAAGAGAAGCTATCCAAGTTGTCAAAATCACAACGTCAATAAACAAAGATTTTCTTAACTTCATAAGTGTTTAATCAAACAAGCCTAAACACATAAGCCTACCATTGGCCAAGACATTCTTACAAAAACCATTTTTGAAAAATAAATCCCCTCTAAAACACAAACTTCAAAACAAAAATATCTTTCTCTTCTTTTCTCTCTTGTCCCAAAAGATTTTAGAGTAATCTAGTGGAAGCGTGGAGAAATAAATCATCACTGATAATGGATCTAATCTGAACAGCAAAATGGTGGAAGAACCGTGCCAAGAATTCAAGATCCAACACCACAACTCTTCCCCATATCGGCCAAAGATGAATGGGGCAGTCGAGGCAACCAATAAGAATATCAAGGAAATAGTGCAAAAGATGGTTGTCTCATTTAAAGACTGGCACGAGATGTTACCCTTCGCTTTTCAGGGCTATAGGACTTCAGTACGTACATTTACAGGAGCTACTCCATTCTCCCTCGTTTATGGGATGGAGGCAGTTCTACCTGTCGAAGTCAAGATACCTCCTCTAAGGGTAATCATGGAAGCAAAACTTTCCGAGGCAGAAAGGGTTCAGAGCCGATACGACCGGTTGAACCTTATCAAAGAGAAACGGCTGAACGCCATATGCCATGGTCAAGCCTATCAGAGGAAGATCAAAAAAGGCTTTTGACAAGAAAGTCCACCCTCGAGTCTACCATGAGGGAAAGCTGGTAATGAAGAAATTACTACCAGCTCAAAAGGACAAAATCGGAAAGTAGGCCCTAAATCACGAAGGACCGTACGTGGTAAAAGGAGCTTTCTCAGGAGGAACATTAATCCTCACAGACATGGGTGGAGAAGAACTTCGATACCCAGTCAACGCTGACGTGGTAAAGAAGTACTATGCTTGAAGACGTTGCTTGCATAGGCCCACTAGGATGAAAACCCGAAAAGGGCGTCCTAGGTAAAAGTTAGGGCAAAATAAAAAGCCCGCCAGTACAAGGGTACTAGGCAAAACAAAGGCAAAATCGTCCCCGCTAGGATATGTCCTAGGCAAAAGTTAGGGGCAAAAGAATAAGATGTAAAAGCAAAGCAAGCAACGATCGCTTGAATCGAAAACCGAAAGGCGATTCAAGTGATTATCTTCTAGAAGCAAGCGTCTTGCAGCATCTACACTCCTGGCTCAAGCCGAAGCAATTAGGGGAACGTAAAGAGCAACAATTACAGATATAATTGTTAAGCCCAATGTATATAGCCTACCCTGGCCAGCCATTCTTCATAAATTTCCCTTTGCAAATCTTTCTGTAAAAACATTTTTGAATATCAAATAAAATATCCATTTGTTTCTTTTCTCTCTTGACCATGTGATTATGCCTCTAAATTGATGTTTCAAAAATTGTACGAAACTCTCTTAATAATCGGTCAAATAAAGAAAATTGGAGGGGTTCCTAAAATCCGTAATCTCCTGCATAAAAGGCTCATAAAAATACTCCCTCGCGTCAATGACAGAATGTCCTCCAAGAAGAAGAGGATAGGGAGAGCCACTCACTTTTCTAAATAAATGAACAAAAATAAAAAATTGTATTGCATGCATCACACATATTAATTGCACATTTAAAGACCTTATCATGAGGCAATTGCATAAAATAGAAAAATAGAAAAATTGCTTGTGTATGACAGCAGCAAACAAAATGCAAAGATTCAGAAAATCAACAGCGTCATACAGAATAACTGAGCCTGGAGAGGCTTGCCGAAAGAATACTCTCAGAATAACTGAGCCTGGAGAGGCTTGCCGAAACAATACTCCCACAGAATAACTGAGCCTAGAGAGGCTTGTCGAAATAATACTCTCTCAAAATAACTGAGCCTGGAGAGGCTTGCCGAAATAATACTCTTTCAGAATAACTGAGCCTGGAGAGGCTCGCCGAAATAATACTCTCAAAATAACTGAGCCTGGAGAGGCTTGCCGAAATAATACTCTTTCAGAATAACTGAGCCTGGAGAGGCTCGCCGAAATAATACTCTCAAAATAACTGAGCCTGGAGAGGCTCGCCGAAATAATACACTCTCATAATAACTGAGACATTTCTGTACAGAAAAAGCCGAAAAACAACAGAAAAGGCAAAAATACAGAAAAAGCCAAAAATGACAAAAAAGGCAAACATACAGAAAAAGTCAAAAGTCGACAAAAAAAGACAAAGATTTCACATCTTTCAGAATAACTGAGCCTGGAGAGGCTCGCCGAAATAATACTCTCAGAATAATTGAGCCTGGAGAGGCTTGCTGAAATAATACTCTTTCAGAATAATTGAGCCTGGAGAGGCTTGCCGAAATAATACTCTTTCAGAATAACTAAGCCTGGAGAGGCTTGCAGAAATAATACTCCCCCAACTGTACAGAATAAATGAGCCTGGAGAGGCTCGCAGAAATAATACTCCCCAGAGGAAACCTCAACTCAAGCTCACGGAACAAATCCCCAGCGAGAGCTATCAAAGCAAGATCGACAAAATTCCCAATGGAAGCACGATCACCCAAACAAAATATCCAAGTCAAAGGACTTAAACTTCCTCAGTGAAGATAGCTCTCCAACTCAAGTGTTGAGTGAGACTAAGCCTGCAGAGGCTTCCTAAATAATACTCTGGGATACATAAGATCCCTCATTCCCCAATCGCCTACTCAGAGGCATCCCTGCAAAAAGAGAAAAATCAAAAATATCAATAAGTATTCCCCAAGCGGAATCTGACACTCAGCCGAACACTGAACTTCAAATCCCCAGTCGCCTACACAAGAGGCACTCCTTCAAAAAGGAAAACCCAAAAAAAGAAAAAATCAATAACAATTCCCCAAGCGGAATTTGGCTTTTTAGCCAATCATTGAACGTCAAGCTGATACGCCTAACAGAAGAGGCTAATCAAAATCAACGACAGAATCCCCAGCGGATAACAGCCTACACAGAGGCGACAAAAATCATAAAACCCAAAAGAGATACCCGAATAAAGATAACCGGGATACTCCACTAACGTCAAAGGACGTCAGCCAAACATAAGGCATCGCTCAATTCAAGAAGAGCATCTGTGTCTACACCCCAAGGAAACAGAAATTCCTCAATGGGTACCAACAATGCAATGCAAGTTGGGACGCAAAAAACCTATGAATGACTGCACATCCCCTAGACGGATCCCTGCGTTATCCAGCCCTCAGTGGCACAAAATCAGAAAAATGTCGAAGCAGCATCGTGGACTGTGGAGACAAAATCATCTCAAAAGCCTGGAGAGGCAATACTCAGCTACCCCGAGGTTGTCAAGGAACACGGAGGTATGCAACTACCCCGAGGTTGTCAAGGAACACGGAGGTATTAGCCTGGAGAGGCAATACTCAGCTACCCCGAGGTTGTCAAGGAACACGGAGGTATGCAACTACCCCGAGGTTGTCAAGGAACACGGAGGTATTAGCCTGGAGAGGCAATACTCAGCTACCCCGAGGTTGTCAAGGAACACGGAGGTATGCAACTACCCCGAGGTTGTCAAAGAACACGGAGGTATTAGCCTGGAGAGGCAATACTCAGCTACCCCGAGGTTGTCAAGGAACACGGAGGTATGCAACTACCCCGAGGTTGTCAAGGAACACGGAGGTATTAGCCTGGAGAGGCGGTACTCAACTACCCCGAGGTTGTCAAGGAACACGGAGGTATTAGCCTGGAGAGGCAATACTCAGCTACCCCGAGGTTGTCAAGGAACACGGAGGTATGCAACTACCCCGAGGTTGTCAAAGAACACGGAGGTATTAGCCTGGAGAGGCAATACTCAGCTACCCCGAGGTTGTCAAGGAACACGGAGGTATGCAACTACCCCGAGGTTGTCAAGGAACACGGAGGTATTAGCCTGGAGAGGCGGTACTCAACTACCCCGAGGTTGTCAAGGAACACGGAGGTATTAGCCTGGAGAGGCGGTACTCAACTACCCCGAGGTTGTCAAGGAACACGGAGGTATTAGCCTGGAGAGGCGGTACTCAGCTACCCCGAGGTTGTCAAGGAACACGGAGGTATGCAACTACCCCGAGGTTGTCAAGGAACACGGAGGTATTAGCCTGGAGAGGCGGTACTCAACTACCCCGAGGTTGTCAAGGAACACGGAGGTATTAGCCTGGAGAGGCGGTACTCAGCTACCCCGAGGTTGTCAAGGAACACGGAGGTATGCAATGAGCCTGGAGAGGCGACGACTAATACTCAACCTGGAGAGGCTACTCAACAATTTTCCACCGGAAGACGCTACAAGTCAGAAGGTTGGCACATTACCCGGACAATTGGGTCAACTCCTTTACTTGTCAATCGGTACACCAAAAGGCCGTTTGACTAAGTAAAGGGGGGGCAGCTGTAGACCCCTAAAATTGTCCGGGTCGGAAATAAAGCTTGAAGACTCTCGAAGACTGAAGGAAGATCAGCCAGAAGGACTCCTGGAAGGCCCTAGGAGGGTTCTCTGTAGGTCTAGAGGTCTTAGAATAGCTTAAAATAAGGAAGTGGAGGGAATGAAGCCCAATACGGCCGTACTAAACTTAAAACGGCCGTATTGAAGCTTCAATATGGCCGCAGTGAACTCAATACAGCGTATTGAAGTTTCTGAAACTTCAATACGGCCGTACTGAAATCAATACGGCCGTATTGAAGCTTCAATACAGCCGCAGTGAACTCAATACGGCCATATTGAAATTTCTGAGCTTCAATACGGCCGTATTGAACTCAATACGGCCGTATTGAAGTTCAAAAATTTCAATACGGCCGTATTGATTCTGTAGCCCGTATTGGGCCTGTTCCCTATAAATATGACGTCAATTGGACGTCATTTCACACTTTGGAACATAGTTTCAACCCTCTCCTTGAGTATTCTGGGGTTTTTGAGCAGTGTTCTGCCCTAGAAATCACTCGGAGAGTTGATCCGACGAAGTTCTTGAGCCCCGAGCCATTTTGCTTGAGGATCGAACCTAGTCGAAGGGAAATCCTCCGGATTTCCATAGTTAAAATTTTATAGGAGGGAGCGAGCGGGCTTGTAGAGCGAGGGAACGCCAAAAAGCTTCCCAGTTTTACGAAATATATAAAAAGCACGCTTCAAAGGTTTCTTCTTCAAAATCCTTCCTTTTACTGCTTTCTGTGTGCATATTTATCTGTCATCATGTAGATAGTTAATTTATAATTGCTTATAATAAATAGGGGTAATTTAGTAATTTTTGCGCTATTATTTTAGAAATAATCTGTCATAGGGAACCCGAAAGGGGCGCTGTGGGGTGCTAACACCTTCCCCACGCGTAACCGACTCCCTTACCCAACTCTGGTTGTAATGGCCGAAGTTGATTTATAAAATCAATTGCCTTATCCCTTTTTCCAATGTTTTGAGTAAAACATTGGTGGCGACTCCATGAACCCCTCCTTTTGCGAAAACCACTAATCCATGGAGGGTCCCGCTTGGGATTAATATGGATTGGTGAATCATTTTAATAAAATTGCTCGTTTGACGAGGTCTCAGTTTGAGAATAAGTCATTCTAGCAAACCATATTTTTTAAACAAATAAACGAGTCCAACCATCATTCGCGAATGCCGAAAGCCCGTTTCGGGCCGGTGGCGACAGCAGAGCTTAAATGATGACTTGTGATGGTGATAAGTGAATATATATGCATCCGATGCATTATGAATGATGCAGTCATGCTCAACACAGTCATGCTCGACAGTGGATATTTTTTTCTCTCTCGTTAACAAACTAGATTCTATTTTTCATTTTCTATTTTTCAGTGCTGCACGTTTTTCGTATTCTCCTTTGTCGTCTTCTGCTTCATATGTTGGCTATATATATCCTTTCGTTTGTATCATTTGATAAGAGTGAATATTATACAAATTATTCCCTTCCTTCTATGGTGCGTTTATTGTTAATATAGAATTAAAAATATAACTTTACTCCCACTGACCTTCAAATATATGCATCGATCAACAATGTTTTCTTTAAATCCAAAGGAAAAAATGGTATCATTAAACTTTAAATACCATTGGAGGGAAGCTTGCTTAAGTTCATATATTGATTTCTTTAATTTGCATGCCATGTGTTCCTTTCCTTCAACCGAGAACCCCATTGGTTGGTCCATGTAAACATTCTCCTCCAAATTTCCATTTAAAAACCGGTTTTCACATCCATTTGATGTTGCTCCAAGTCATAATGGGCTACTAATGTCATCCTTTCGTGAGACGGGTGAAAAAGTCTCTTTGTAATCAATGTCATCCTTTTGAGTAAAACCCTTAGAAACAAGTCTAGCCTTGTACCATTGAAGGTTGCCATCTATTTTTGGAGGATTTCGTTTGTAGGTTCTTTTTATTCGAACTAGCACGATTTCAATTTATGTGCATTTGCAACATGATAGAATCGAAGACTTTTAGTGAAAAAATAAAATCGTACAAACAACAAATAGAGTTAATTGATTAGGGTGTTGTTTCAGCACGTCAAAAGATCTATGCTCGTTGTTTGAGCACGTTAGAAGATCTATGCTAGTTTTAGCACATCAGAAGATCTATGCTAATTATACAATCAATTTCATGCATGTAAGAATAACGTGAATTGAATAGATGACATGTATATTGACTACAGAAATCATATCCTTCATTAAATGGTAACAGAATTATAATTCGTAAGGATAACGAAACGGGTTCAGATGACTACACTACACTAGACTATGCTACGGTACGCTATGCTACGCTACGCTACAAAAGAAAAAAAGAAAGGTGGTCGCGAAATCGTACCCAAAGCTGTCTCGTATGCACGGTGTGCCTTATGTGCAGGCGAGGAGTGCGTGTGAGGTATTGTGGGTGTGTGATTTCTGACCCTTTACTACGAGCATGGCTCGTTTGATTTATAGACAAAGATTTGGAAAAAGGTAATTGTATCTGACGTGCCCCGAAAGTGCATAACCGTTCTAAACTTCCACCTCGTGGCTCATTCTCGGGCATGTCTTTGGATAATTCCTGGAACCGTTCATTAACTTCCCCAAACCATTCTGCAGTCTTTATCACTTATCCCATGATTTACTTCAACCGCTCTTAAATCGTGTCTCCTTTAAGTTCTTCATTCCGAGAGGTTGCGAAGTGTGTTTGTGTATGTCCGGATCCTTAGGATTTCGAGTGACCTACGAAACATATACTTGAGTGTTTCCTGAGTTTTCTTATATTTTGAGAGGTTACGAAGCTGTGAGCCCTCTTCATGAGCAACATTTTTCCTAGTTCAAGGATTTCGAGAGTTCCACGAAAAATGTCTTCGCGTATCTCTTGATTCTCTTCATGAGCAACATCTTTCCTTGGGATTTCCGATCACCTAAGATTTCGAGCCCCCTATATTTCGAGTGTCTCCGAATTCATTTTCTGGTACAAACACCATCAGAGTCACGTTTAGTTTTAAAGACACACTTACAACCAGCTCTCTTGCAACCTTCTCGCAATTCTACAAGGTCCCAAACATCTTTGTTACATGGATCACTACAAGAAAAATCAGGATTATCTACAAAAGAAATTCGTAGATAAGCATGAAAATCCATAGATAAGTCTTAATTATCTACAGCCAAAAATTTGTAGGTAATAAGGTCGTAGATAACGTTACCTACGAAAATTTTTTCGTAGATAACGTTACCTACGAAAACATTTTCATAGATAACCCACGAAAGTTGTTATCTACAAATTTTTTCCGTAGATAACATTATCTATGGAAAGTTTTCCGTAGATAACCCACAAAAGTTATTATCTACGAGTTTTATCCGTAGATAACCTTCAGAAAATTTTTGTTTAATTTTAATAAATTTATTAATGTAACAACCCTCATATTTGGCCTCTCGAGGATGCTATTTCATGACACTTCACTTTTCAACGTGTTTTGTCCTTTCTGCACATTTTCTGGAACTTCCTAGAAGGTCACTTATCCCTATATTACTCCAAGTCAAGCACGCTTAACTGTAGAGTTTTGATGAGATAAACTACCGAAAAACAGATGCATGTTGTTAGTATAAGTAGTACAAATTAATTCATTTAAGTCATCCTCAACCATACAATCTCATACTTATACTATTTTTGGATCTCTCTCATTTTGGTGTGTCCAGACCACTATAAAAATATATAATAATTATATTACTAATAATAATAATAATATTATATTTAATTAATCTTTATTTATATATATATACTTACTTGTAATTAACAATCTACTTATTTCTATTTAAAATTAATATTATCATACAATTTAGATTATTTATTATAAATTTAAAATTTTAAATAATAATTTATATATTTTAAAATGATAAGGGTTATAATAACACCGTTGTAACTTTTACTAAGTATTACACCGCTCAATAACTTTATCATAAATGTGAATTTTGTAACTCCAACCATTATACATAAAATATTATTTTTATAACCCTTCTCTTTTAAAATATTATTTTTATAAATTAAATTTTAACATTTTAAATAAATTATTAATTAACTTAATATATTTATTCATCTTAAATTTAAGATATAAAATTCAAAAAATGTATTTATTCTTGTTTTATTTTCTAATTTTCCGTAGATAAAGTTACCTACGAAAATTTTTTCTAAATAACACACGAAAGTTGTTATCTACAGATTTTATCCATAGATAATATTATCTACAGATAGTTTTCCGTAGATAACCCACGAAAGTTGTTATCTATGGATTTTATCCGTAGATAACTAAACATTATTTACAGAAAAAATTTTGTATGTAATATTCTGTAGATAACTAAAAATTATTTACAGTAAAAATTCCATAGGTAATATTCCGTAGATAACTAAACATTATCTACGAAAAAAAATTCCGTAGGTAATATTTCGTAGATAATAACAGTATTTTTTGTAGTGGATTTTAATTCTTCTTTCATGGCATTTAACCACTTTTTAGAATTATCACAACTTATAGCTTGTGAAAATGAAACTGGATCATTTTCATTAATGCTTGAGTCAGTTTCTAACTCATCTAGATATACCATATAGTCATTTGAAATAGCTGGTCTCCTTTCTCTTTGTGACCTCCTTAATGATATTTTGTTGTTCTATAATAGGTTCATTCTGACCTCCTTTGATTTTTCTGGATAACTAATGAAATATTCACTAATTGTTCTCGCATCCAACTTCTTTTCTTGTAGATTATAAATCCTTATTTCTGCCTAACAACCCCAAACATGTAGGTGCCTTAAACTAGGTGTCCTACCCGTCCACAGTTCAAAAGGTGTCTTTGAAACTACCTTACTAAGAACTCTGTTTAACAAATACATGGTAGTTTTCAAGGCATACATCCACAAATATATGGGTAAAGTTGAATTGTTTAACATACTCCTAACCATATTCATTAATGTTCTATTACTCCTTTCTGATACACTATTTTGTTGTGGTGTACCTGGCATTGTATATTGAGCACAAAATGCCACATATTTGAAGAAGTTTAGCAAATAGACCTGGGTGTTGCCCAGTTTCATTATATCTTCCATAATACTCACCACCTCTATCAGATCTTACAACTTTCACTTTTTTGTCTAATTGCCTTTCTACTTCATTCAAGTAAATTTCCAAGGCATCGACTTCTTGAGATTTCTCATGCAATAGATAGACATAACCATAACGTGAATAGTCATCTATAAAGGTAATGAAGTATTTTTCCTTTCTGAAAGAATTGACATCAAAAGGACCACATATATCATTATGCACAATTTCAAGAAGCTGAGTGCTTTTTGTAGCTCCTTTCTTTGTATGTTTTGTTTGTTTTCCTTTAATACAATTCACACAAATATTTAGATCCATAAAATCTAGATTTGGAAGAATTTCATTTTTTTATTAATCTTTCCATTCTTTCTCTAGAAATGTGACCTAAATGTCTATGTCACAAGAAAGCAAAACGTTCATTTACTAAACTATGTTTATTACCAATGTTATGATGCAGAGTTAAGAGAGTTTCATCATACAAACCATCTAAATTCAATTTATATAAACCTTCACAAAGAATACCAGTACCAATAAGATGATTATGCTTAAATAAACTAAAACATCCATTACCAAAAGTAAAAGAGTATCCAATAGCATCAAGTTTAGATAATGAAACTAAATTCCTAGAGAAACTAGGTACATAAAGAGTTTCCAATAAATCTAAATGATGTCCAGTGTTAAGGATTAAACGATAAGTCCCAACTGCTTCCACTAGAACTTTCTCTCTATTCCCATGAAGATAAACTTCTCATTTGGGCTTATGGTTTGGATTGTAGCAAATCCCTGCATCGTATTAGAAACATGATTCGTGCATCCAGAATTGATCCACCATGTATTATGGGGAACTTCAGTTAAATTTGACTCAAAACATACATAAGCATTAAACTTACCTTTCTTTTCGAACCAAGCCTTACGTTTTGGGCAATCCTTCTAGAAGTGTCCATATTTCCCTCAAAAATGGAAATTATTACCCTTTGATGCTATCTTCTGGATTGGCATAGATGCCTCATTAATCTTTAATGGCTTTTTTCCCTTATCATGTTTCTTAACAAATTTCTCCAGCTTCTTGATTCCCTTGGTGACTTACATAATGAATTGAGTGACTTCCTTGATTCTTAAGCCTTGTTTCCTCCTAAACCAACATATTATGCAATTCAGGCTCATTCCATTTCTCTTTCATGGTATTATAGCTCATTTGAAACGGGCCATACTCAGTCGGTAATGAGTTAAGAATAAATTGTACAAAGAAGTTCTCATTCACAGTCATTCCCAAGGACTTAAGTCTTGCTGCAATATTTGTCATCTTAATGACATGCTCATGCATAGTACATGAACCATCAAATCTTATGGTGGTCAGTGTAATCATTATTGTACTAACAAGACACTTATCAATTGTTTGAGAGCGCTCTCCCTGTCGCAACCCGAAATATTCTGATCTCGCGACCTATGGTTTAGACATCCTTTTGAAAATCTCATCAATTAAGGAATGCCCGGACGCCAGACTAATCCTTAATTAATGGTTTTTGAAAATAGGTTGATGGAGTCGCCACCAATGTTTTACTCAAAACATTGAAAAAAGAAAAGGTTTTTAAAGGTCCAATAATAGCCTTGATAACTAGAATTGGGTTCGGGGGTCGGTTACGTGTAGGGAAGGTATTAAGCACCCCTACAACGCCCTTAATCGGTACCCTATGATGAAGTTAGCATTATAAACAATAATAATATAAATATTTAATCCCCTTTTATTGATGACCCATGCTTGAAATTTAAATTATACAATTAACCCTAAAATTTCCACATGATTGCTTTTATTATAACAATATTTAAAATAAAAGAAGTGAAAGATAGAGCAAGAGATTAAGGAGCAATACCTCGTAAGAAGCTTTATTAGATCTTCAACTATGGAGACTTTTAGGCGCTTTTTGGCTACCTTTCACACTACAATATGCCTCACAAAACTCAATAAATACAATAGGAGGAAGAGAGAGAGAAATTTCGAGCTCTAAGGAGTCTTGGACGAAATTTTGTGGCCTTGAGAACTGTGCCCGAGTCGTCTATTTATAGACATCAAAAAGTTGCTAGAACAGCCCGTTCCAAAATCAGAATGGCCCATTCTGGATCTGACCATTCTGTGTTAATTTTGTAACTGGAACGACCTGTTTTGAATCTAGAACGGCCCGTTCCAGAGATGAGATTAACACATAATTGACTAGGCTGGAACGGCCATTCCAAACAACGGTTTTTAGGCCTTTTTAATAATTTAGAACATCCCGTTCCAGTTTTGGAAACAGCCCGTTCCAATTAAGGTTTTAGCCCCTTTTTAGGAGCTTAGGAACGACCCGTTCTAGTTTAGGAACGGCTCGTTCCAAACTAGGGTTTTAGGCCCTTTTAGGAACTTGGAACGAGCCATTCCAAATTGGGAACGACCCGTTCTAAATTGGGAACGACCCGTTTCGATTTTACATCAGCCCGTTCCGAGCTACTAAAACCAGCTTGTTTTGTCTTTTAGGCCTTCTAATGTCATGTCCTATTATTTCCATGCTCAGGAGCTCCATTTCTTTGATAATGACATCCATTTCATTGCTTTTGTGGGTTCGGACGAAATTAGGTGTCTACAGTTGCCCCTCTTTACTTGTCCTTTGGAATAGTAATGTGTTGCTTTTCCAAAGACAAGTAAAGATGTAGACATTTTGTCTGGGTCTTCTCTTCATCTCTTTGGTGCTGGCGCTTCTGTGTTGTTTCCCTTGGATAGGTGCATTCGCTCATATCCTCACCCTTTAGAGCAGTTGAGTGTTGGTTGCGTACTCTATTGGATAACAAGGCTGACAATCTGTACACCTGATCTTCAGTCTTCGAGTAGAAGCTCCATTGTTTCTCTTGTGATAGTGAGGTGAAAAATTCGAATCTTCACTCTTATTTTGACAATAGATACCTTCACGTTGTTTCCTTCGAGTAAATGGTGTTCCCTATATCCTTGCCCCTTGGATCAACTGAGTGTTGGGTTGTATGTTTTGTTGGGTGTCAAGGATGGTAAACTGAAACATCTAGGCTTCAAGATCCATGTGAATGCCCCATGTCGCTTGCTGTGTCTGAATCTTCTCCTTTACTTCAACAGTGTAGATGCCCCCACACCATTTCCTTCGGGTAGATGGTGTTTACCTGTATCTTTTTCCCTAAGAGCAACTGAGTGTTGGTTTATATGCTTCGTTGGGTGATAAGGATGGTAAACTTGTACCATCTAGGCTTATGGCTTTGATGTTGATGCATCCTACTACTTCTTCTTGCTTCATGATAGTGTGTTGCTTTATTTGTAGCTTGTTGAAGAGGGAGTATGTTCTGAGCTCAGCCTCTCCAAGCTGGACTGATATTTAGGGCTTTAGCCAGCCCACTACTAAGGTCAGGTAACCCTCTTTGTAGTATTTTCGTAGCTCAGCCTCTCTAGGCTGAATTGATATTTTAAGGCTTTAGCCGGCCCATTACTAAGGTCAGATAACCCTCTTTGTAGTATTTTCGTAGCTTAGCCTCTCCAGGCTAGACTAATATTTTAAGGCTTCAGCTGGCCCACTACTAAGGTCAGGTAACCCGCTTTGTACTAGTTTTGGGGATCTAGCAACCCTTTCATTCTAAGGTCAAGTAACCCTCTTCAATCTTGTACTAGTTTTGGGGATCTAGCAACCCTTTTACTCTAAGGTCAGGTAACCCTCTTTGTTGTTGTAGTGTTTTTGTAGCTTAGCCTCTCCAGGCTGGACTGATATTTTAAGGCTTCAGCTGTAGTATTTTCGTAGCTCAGCCTCTCCAGGTTGGACTGATATTTTTAGGCTTCAGCCGACCCACTACTAAGGTAAGGTAACCCTCTTTGTAGTATTTTCGTAGCTTAGCCTCTCCAGGCTAGACTGATATTTTAAGGCTTTAACCGGCCCACTGCTAAGGTCAGGTAACCCTCTTTGTACTAGTTTTAGGGATCTAGCAACCCTTTCACTCTAAGGTTAGGTAACCCTTTTTGTACTAGTTTTGGAGATCTAGCAACCCTTTCATTCTAAGGTCAGGTAACCCTCTTTGTACTAGTTTTGAGGATCTAACAACCCTTTCACTCTAAGGTCAGGTAACCCTCTTCAATCTTGTACTAGTTTTGGGGATCTAGCAACCCTTTTACTCTAAGGTCAGGTAACCCTCTTTATACTAGTTTTGGGGATCTAGCAACCCTTTCACTCTAAGGTCAGGTAACCCTCTTTGTACTAGTTTTGGGTGTAGACCCCTAAAATTGTCCGGGTCGGAAATAAAGCTTGAAGACTCTCGAAGACTGAAGGAAGATCAGCCAGAAGGACTTCCAGAAGGCCCAAGGAGGGTTCTCTATAGGTCTAGAGGTCTTAGGATAGCTAAAATAAGAAAAGTGGGAGGAATGAAGCCCAATACGGCCTCCCAGAGGTTCAGTACGGCCGTATTGAACATTTTGAACTTCAATACGGCCGCACTGAACTCAATACGGCCGTATTGAAGTTTCTGGACTTCAATACGGCTGCATTGAATTCAATACGGCTGCACTGAACTTCAATACGGCCGCACTGAACTTCAATACGGCCGTATTGAGGTTTTTTGAACTTCAATACGGCCGTATTGAATTCAATACGGCCGTATTAGTTCAAAATTTCAATGTTGACCGTATTGACCCTCATAAACCGTATTGAGCCTCTTCCCTATAAATATGACGTCAATGGGACGTCATTTGACACTTTTCCACACAGTTTTGACTCCCTCCTTGAGTATTCTGGGGTTTTTGAGCAGTGTTCTGCCCTAGAAATCTCTCTGGGAGTCGATCCGACGAAGTTTTGGAATTCCGAGCATTTAGCTTGGAGATTCGAACTTAGTCGAAGGGAAATCCTCCGGATTTCCAAGTCAAAAATTATTTTTAGGAAGGAGTGAGCGGGCTTGTAGAGCGAGGGAACGCCAAAAAGCTTCCCAGTTTTACTTGAATATAAAAGCACGCTTCAAAGGTTTCTTCTTAAGACCTTCCTTTTACTGCTTTCTGTGTGTATATTTAACTGTCATCATGTAGATAGTTAAGTTATAATTGTTTAGAATAAATAGGGGTAATTTATTAATTTCGCACTATTATTTTTAGAAATAATCTGTCATAGGGAACCCGAAAGGGGCGCTGTGGGGTGCTAACACCTTCCCCACGCGTAACCGACTCCCTTACCCGACTCTGGTTGTCATGGCCGAAGTCGATTTTTGAATCGATTGCCTTAAACTTCTTTTTCCAATGTTTTGAGTAAAACATTGGTGGCGACTCCATGAACCCTTCCTTTTTATGAAAACCGCTAATCCATGGAGGGTCCCGCTTGGGATTAACATGGATTGGTGAGCCTTTTAATAAAATTGCTCGTTTGACAAGGTCTCAGTTTGAGAATAAGTCATTCTAGCAATCCATATTTTTAAACAAATAAAAGAGTCCAACCATCCATCGCGAATGCCGAAAGCCCGTTTCGGGCCGGTGCCGACAGATGGCGACTCCACTGGGGAAGCCTTGAGAGTCAGTCCCATTTAGTGACAGATTATTTTTAACAAATAATAGTTAAAATTACTTTATTACCCCTTGTTTGTATGATAATATGTTTTATCTATTTGGCTTTTAATAACTGTTGTTTGTTTAATTTTCCGCAATTGTTTGAAATATAAATTGCACACAAACCTTTGCACACAACAGTTCCCTCTATACCCGGGGGCATGAGTGGTAAGCCATAGGGAGTGGATGTTAGTACGGCCGGTTGTCGAATGGGTCTATAGGTGCCCGTAGACCGTTGTCGGAAAGCATCACTCAAGGTGATAACCATGAACTCGAGTCCGACAGTGCGTTGGAGCTTTCCATCGGCTTACGACGAGAGGAATTGGGTCCCTATAATGGGGGCACCTTGGGGGCCTCAGACCGGTGAGAACAGTTAGAACCACCTTGAATATGCACTTTTCTGCAGGATACCCCTACCTCGTGATTCGCTCGTGACTGTTCGTGGATGAGTGAATTGTTTGTGCATTGTTTATGTGAAATTGTTTGAGCATACATTGCATTTCTTTAAACATACAACATTCCTATTCTTTTAAAATAAAAATAAATAGGAATAAGAATCTTCCATTGCATGGTGTTAACATCTACCTTCATCACATTCATGTAGGTAGTTTCCCTTTTCACCCAAAAAAATACAAAAAACAAAATACCCAAAAAAAGGAAAAAAGGGTTATTTATCCAAACCAAGCAATATCATGCATCATCTTAGGGACATCCTAAAAACATGATAATGCTTAGTTGAATAAACACAATGCATGCATATTCAACGTCATCATCTCATATCATGCATTCTTATCAAAGATTATGGAGGGATCTAGGTTTGCATTTCATACATCCCTCCTAGTAATTCATTAATAAACGTAAATAAAAAGAAAGGATTAAATCGATGCGTATGTTCAAAGAATGGATCGCACGCCGTTCGTTATCAAGTGTAAGCCAACAACCGCGCCAAGCGAACACACGTCAACTCCGTTGTTGGTAATTAAGACGAATAAAGGGGAAGGTCCGACACCGTTAAGGATCACTACTCCAAGGCCTTTTCCCTACGAATCAAATAAGGCTGTGCCGTGGATATACGACATCCATTTTTCTGCCGACAGCGATATCTCTAACATCGCTGGACTTGGGGGCATGACTAGGAGTGGCAGGATCTACACTCCCGAAGATCTTCATGATAAAGCCCCCAAGAATAAAGAAAAAAAAAAAGAAAAGAAAACCGAGGAAAAAGAATCCGCGGAGGAGACAGACGAGCTGTTAAAGTTTATCCGACAGAGCGAGTACTCCATCGTGGATCAACTTCATAGGACGCCAGCAAGGATTACGCTGTTGTCGTTGATCCTAAGTTCCGAACCGCATCGGCAAGCTCTGTCGAAAGTCTTGAACGAGGCATATGTGTCGCACACTATCTCCCAAGACAAGTTTGAGGGGATTGTTAGTCACATCACGGCTAGTGATCACCTCACCTTCACCGATGAAGAAATCCCCGCTGGGGGACCGAATCATAACAAGCCCTTGCACATCTCTGTAAAGTGCAAGGAGTATCACATCGCTAAAGTCTTGGTAGATAATGGATCTTCCTTGAATGTGATGCCAAAAAGAACGCTCAAGCAATTGGCAATCAAGGGAGTCCAAATGCGCCCGAGCAACATGATCATTCGAGCCTTCGATGGTTCTAAAAGAGAAGTGGTGGGAGAGATCAATCTTCCAATCCAAATTGGACCCACTATCTTTAATGTCGAATTCCAAGTGATGGACATTACTCCCGCATACAGCTGTCTCCTCGGCCGACCTTGGATTCATGATGCGAAAGCTGTACCCTCTACGCTCCACCAGAAAGTCAAGTTCATAGTGGGTGACAAACTGGTGACTGTACAAGCTGAAGATGACATACTCATCAGCAAACCATCCACCATACCTTACGTGGATGCAGCGGAGGAAGCTTTAGAAACCGCCTTCCAAGCATTGGAAATCGCCAATGTCGAAACGTTTCCCCGAGAAATGAAGAAGGTAGCCTCCATGCTCACCAAGAACGGATACTTGCCAGGACAAGGATTAGGCAAGGACTCCCAAGGAATCCCGGAGCTACCCATTATCAAGGATAATCCGGGGAAACAAGGGTTAGGATACAACCCTTATAAAGATCAAAGGACGAAGAGAAACCAAGATCCTTCTCGACGTTCTTTAAGCCAGATCTTTAGGAAGGCCGGTTCACAAGCGTTAAGGCCGGTCGTCGTCGTCAAGTGTTTTTCTCCTTCCGATAGGGATGTATAGACCTGATGACTATTAGAGATTACTCCTCGGGGACAGCCCGACCCCCGAGCCTCGATAGGGCACATGTTTCCATTATGATTATAATGAAATCATTCTTTATTAATTCTTTATTGCTTCTTTTCTTGCTTGCAATAAAAATTCTAAACCACATTATTTAACCCTGTTTGAATGAACATAAGTGAGGTTAAAATCGTCTTAATAAAAATAAACCCGCATCTTTTTTATGTGGAAGTGTGTGACAACTTGGAGCACCTTTCCTTGGCCTCAATAAGTGCCGTCATGGATAAAAGAAATCCATTCAGGACAAAAATCCTAAAAAACAAAAAGCTCGGCAAGAAACCCAAAAAGGGGACTGCACAAAAATAAGAGCAAAAGACCCGCTAGGAATCCCACAAAAGGGTGACCTAGGCAAAAATTAGGGTTACAAAATAATGAACAAAAACAAAAGCCCGCTAAAAACTCCACAAATGAGTGTTTTAGGCAAAAGTTAGGGCAATCGAAAAACAGAATAAATCCATGATGGTACCATGAACTGAATTCAACAAAGGGGCTCAAGAAAAGTTATCCAAGTTGTCAAATCACAAATGTTAATAACCAAGACGTGCTTAACTTCATAAGTGTTTTAATCAAACAAGCCTAAACACTTAAGCCTACCATTGGCCAAGCCATTCTTACAAAAACAATTTTTCAAAATAAAAATAAATCCCCTCTAAAACACAAACTTTCAAAAAAGAATATACCTTTCCTTCTTTTCTCTCTTGTCCCAAACGATTTTTGAATAATCTAGTGGAAACATGGAGATATAGTAGTCAATAGGAGGGTTGACACATCTTCTAAAGGAAAGGAAAATCATTTGGTTGATGACACCAAATCTCAATATAACATGCATCATTCCTCGGTTACAGAAATCGGCAGCACACAGCCCATCTAGAGGAATGGCAAAAATCCAAACAGAGAAACGCATCGGTTAATTCTTTTGAAAAGTGAATCAAATAGAATTAGGTGCATCATACTGCATACATGCATACAGATGATAGGTGTAATGGAAGATCACTTATTCTCTGTTTATTGAAAAAAACAAAAAAATATAAACTTCAGAAAAACAATACGCCCGTATCATGTTCAGTACGCCCGTACCAAAATTAGGGTTATGAACAAATTTTCAATACAATACGGGCATACTGAAATGAATAACGGCCGTATTGGCAATAACAGAAATCCTCCCTCACGTCGATGACAAAATTCCTCCAAGAAGAAGAGGATAGGGGGAGCCATTCATTTTTTCTAAAAAACAACAAATTAATAAAATAATTAAAACTTGCATTTTGTGCATCACGCACACATTCAAAGACCTTATCATGAGGCAATTTGCATAAAAATAGAAAAAATAGAAAATTGCTTGTGTATGACAGCAGTCAACAAAAGCCGAAAACGAAAAAAGGCAAGGATACAAACAATACTCCTCAGTTTGTACAGAATAATTGAGCCTGGAGAGGCTTGCTGAAAAAATACTTCCTCAGAATAATTAAGCCTGGAGAGGCTTGCAGAAACAATACTCTCTCACCATACAGAATAATTGAGCCTGGAGAGGCTTGCCGAAATAATACTCCTTCAGAATAACTAAGCCTGGAGAGGCTTGCCGAAATAATACTCCTTCAGAATAACTCCCACAAAATAATTGAGCCTGGAGAGGCTCGCCGAAATAATACTCTCTCAGAATAACTGAGCCTGAAGAGGCTTGCCAAAATAATACTCCTCAGAGACATTTCTGTATAGAAAAAGCCGAAATCAACAAAAAAGGCAAAAACACAGAAAAAGCCAAAATCAACAAAAAAGACAAAAATACAGAAAAAGCCAAAAACGACAAAAAAGGCAAAAGATTTAGAAAATCGATCGCCTCGTACAGAATAACTGAGCCTGGAGAGGCTTGCCGAAACAATACTCATGCAGAATAACTGACCCTGGAGAGGCTTGCCGAAATAATACTCATACAAAATAACTGAGCCTGGAGAGGCTTGCCGAAATAATACTCTCAGAATAATTGAGCCTGGAGAGGCTCGCCGAAATAATACTCTCTCAGAATAATTGAGCCTGGAGAGGCTTGCTGAAATAATACTCATACAAAATAACTGAGCCTGGAGAGGCTTGCCGAAATAATACTCTCGCAGAATAACTGAGCCTGGAGAGGCTTGCCGAAATAATACTCTCATCAGAATAATTGAGCCTGGAGAGGCTTGCCGAAACAATACTCCCACAGAATAATTGAGCCTGGAGAGGCTCGCCGAAATAATACTCTCTTAGAATAATTGAGCCTGGAGAGGCTCGCAGAAATAATACTCCCCAGAGAAACCCCAACTCAAGCTCACGGAACAAATCCCCAGCGAGAGCTATCAAAGCAAGATCGACAAAATTCCCAATGGAAGCACGATCGCCCAAGCAGTATATCTAGTCAAAGGACTTAAAACTTCCTCAGTGGAAGATAGCTCTCCAACTCAGGCGTTGAGTGAGTCTAAGCCTGTAGAGGCTTCCTAAATAATACTCTGGGATACATAAGATCCCCAAATCCCCAGTCGCCTACTCAAGAGGCATTCCTACAAAAAGGAAAAGATCAAAAAGATCAATAATCATTCCCCAAGTGGAATCCGGCTCTTAGTCAATCATTGAACATCAAGATGATCTGCCTAACAGAAGAGGCTAATCACAATCAATGACAAAATCCCCCAGCGGATAACAGCCTACACAGAGGCGACAAAACCAGAAAAACAAAAGAGATACCCGAATAAGGATAACCGGGACACTCCACAACGTCGAAAGGACGACAGCCAAACATAAGGCATCGCTCAACTCAGAGAGAGAGCATCTGTGTCTACACCTCAAGGAGTCAGAAATTCTCCATGGGTACCAACTAAGCAATGCAAGTTGGGGCACAAAAAACCTATGAATGACTGCACATCCCCTAGACGGATCCCTGCATTATCCAGCCCTCAGTGGCATCAAAATCAAAAACAATCGTCAAAGCAGCATCGTGGACTGTGGAGACAAAATCAAAATCAACATCCAGAACCCCCAGTGGATAATAGCCTACATAGAGGCTACAAAATCAGAAAATCAAAGAGAGACACCCGAATAAAGATAATCGGGATACTCCACCAACGTCAAAGGACGTCAGCCAAACATAAGGCATCGCTCAATTCAAGAAGAGCATCTGTGTCTACACCCCAAGGAGTCAGAAATTCCCCATGGGTACCAACTATGCAAATGCAAGTTGGGGCACAAGAACCTATGAATGACTGCACATCCCCTAGACGGATCCCTGCGTTATCCAGCCCTCAGTGGCACAAAAATCAAAAAAACAATCGTCGAAGCAGCATCGTGGACTGTGGAGACAAAATCATCACAAATCCCTGGAGAGGGTAAACTCGCATTGCCGAAGTGATCAGAAGACACGGACGCAGACCCTGGAGAGGGCAAACTCAGTTGCCTAAGTCTGGAGAGACGGTACTCAAACAAGGTCTGGAGAGACGGTACTCAAACAAAGTCTGGAGAGACGGTACTCAAACAAGGTCTGGAGAGACGGTACTCAAACAAGGTCTGGAGAGACGGTACTCAAACAAAGTCTGGAGAGACGGTACTCAAACAAGGTCTGGAGAGACGGTACTCAAACAAAGTCTGGAGAGACGGTACTCAAACAAGGTCTGGAGAGACGGTACTCAAACAAACTCTGGAGAGACGGTACTCAAACAAGGTCTGGAGAGACGGTACTCAAACAAGGTCTGGAGAGACGGTACTCAAACAAAGTCTGGAGAGACGGTACTCAAACAAGGTCTGGAGAGACGGTACTCAAACAAAGTCTGGAGAGACGGTACTCAAACAAAGTCTGGAGAGACGGTACTCAAGGTCTGGAGAGACAGTACTCAAAGTCTGGAGAGACGGTACTCAAGCTCTGGAGAGACAGTACTCAACCATCAGCGTCGTCAGAGGCACGTTGGTGTTCAACTTCCGGCTCGGGCGTCGAGTGAAGTTGACCCTGGAGAGGGTAAACTTAGCTACCGAGGTTGTCAGAAGCGCCGAGGTATGCAACAACCTGGAGAGGCTACTCAACAATTTTCCACCGGAAGACGCTACAAGTCAGAAGGTTGGCACATCACCCGGACAATTGGGTCAACTCCTTTACTTGTCAGCCGGTACACCAAAAGGCCGTCCGACTAAGTAAAAGGGGGGCAGCTGTAGACCCCTAAAATTGTCCGGGTCGGAAATAAAGCTTGAAGACTCTCGAAGACTGAAGGAAGATCAGCCAGAAGGACTTCCAGAAGGCCCAAGGAGGGTTCTCTATAGGTCTAGAGGTCTTAGGATAGCTAAAATAAGAAAAGTGGGAGGAATGAAGCCCAATACGGCCTCCCAGAGGTTCAGTACGGCCGTATTGAACATTTTGAACTTCAATACGGCCGCACTGAACTCAATACGGCCGTATTGAAGTTTCTGGACTTCAATACGGCTGCATTGAATTCAATACGGCTGCACTGAACTTCAATACGGCCGCACTGAACTTCAATACGGCCGTATTGAGGTTTTTTGAACTTCAATACGGCCGTATTGAATTCAATACGGCCGTATTAGTTCAAAATTTCAATGTTGACCGTATTGACCCTCATAAACCGTATTGAGCCTCTTCCCTATAAATATGACGTCAATGGGACGTCATTTGATACTTTTCCACACAGTTTTGACTCCCTCCTTGAGTATTCTGGGGTTTTTGAGCAGTGTTCTGCCCTAGAAATCTCTCTGGGAGTCGATCCGACGAAGTTCTGGAATTCCGAGCATTTAGCTTGGAGATTCGAACTTAGTCGAAGGGAAATCCTCCGGATTTCCAAGTCAAAAATTATTTTTAGGAAGGAGTGAGCGGGCTTGTAGAGCGAGGGAACGCCAAAAAGCTTCCCAGTTTTACTTGAATATAAAAGCACGCTTCAAAGGTTTCTTCTTAAGACCTTCCTTTTACTGCTTTCTGTGTGTATATTTAACTGTCATCATGTAGATAGTTAAGTTATAATTGTTTAGAATAAATAGGGGTAATTTAGTAATTTCGCACTATTATTTTTAGAAATAATCTGTCATAGGGAACCCGAAAGGGGCGCTGTGGGGTGCTAACACCTTCCCCACGCGTAACCGACTCCCTTACCCGACTCTGGTTGTCATGGCCGAAGTCGATTTTTGAATCGATTGCCTTAAACTTCTTTTTCCAATGTTTTGAGTAAAACATTGGTGGCGACTCCATGAACCCTTCCTTTTTATGAAAACCGCTAATCCATGGAGGGTCCCGCTTGGGATTAACATGGATTGGTGAGCCTTTTAATAAAATTGCTCGTTTGACAAGGTCTCAGTTTGAGAATAAGTCATTCTAGCAATCCATATTTTTAAACAAATAAAAGAGTCCAACCATCCATCGCGAATGCCGAAAGCCCGTTTCGGGCCGGTGGCGACATTGGGGATCTAGCAACCCTTTCACTCTAAGGTCAGATGATGGAATCATACTTTGGAATGCAAGAGGTGACATACTTAAAGATCCAAGAGGAGTGGGCTAGACATGGAGGATTGGGCCAGTCAAGGCCAATGGGCCTAATGGGCTTAGAAGGCTCAAGTCAAGCTTCTCATGGGCCTAACTTGATATGACCATTCTTCTTATGTTTTAATTAGTATAGTTTCCATATATTTTGGTCTTGTATTTTGGACCACATAGAATAGCATTTTTGGGCTTTAGACTAGTTGGGCCTAGTTTTGGGCTTCATGGGCCTTTGGGCTTTTGGTACCCAATATTGGGCTCATTTTCATTCTTGTAATTTTTCCTTTCCATTGTAATTGATTGGCCATTGTATTTAGGCCATTAGATTAGGATTATACAAGGATTACTTAAATAGGCAAATTAGACTAAACTAGGTTTAATTTGGAAGTCATTTAAGTTACATTTGAGTCACATGTTTAACACCATGGGTGGCTGAACATGTGCCACTCAAATTAACCCTAAATGACACTCCAAATTCAACTTAGATGCACCTTAGTACCTAAATTTTCGTCCAAGCACATGGGAGCCAAAATTTGAATTCAAATTTCAAATTTGTATTCAAATTTTGGGCGCCACATGTAGGCTTTGATTTAGCCACCCAAAGAGTGCATATCCGGATGCCTATTTAGATGATTCTTCTACTCTTTGTATTCACTTTCGATATATGAAATTTGAGAGCACATTTTCTGCCAAATTTCTTCAAGAGTCACCGTGAGAGAGAGCGTTCACTTTTAGGAACCCTAACTAGGTTTTCCTCCTTTTTGAAGTGAGCTTTCCCTTGATCATTAAGCTTGGATGCTTCCATCCTAGGCTTATCCTCATTTCCATCCGAGAATCCTCTCCATTCAAGAGTTCAAACATTCGATCCTCAAGTCTCCATTGAAGAAGATCCGTGCATTGGTGAAGCTTAGGAGAAGACTTCAATCACTTCTCTTATCTTTGCCATCATCAGGTAACCCTCTTCAATCTTGTACTTGATGTCTTCTCGTTGGTGTTGTGGGATGAAAGACTACCCCTAGATGGATGGGCAGGAGTTGTTTGATGTGCCCTTGTGTTGGTGATGGAGCCTTCAATGGTGAAAACTCCATGATGCTTCACAAGAAAACTCCTTCTCGGATCCTTGAGATGGATGCAAGGACTTGAAGCTAAGAAAAGGAGTAAGAGTAGCCAAGGTTAACCTTCCAAATCCGGTTAGAAGATTGGTGATCCTAACTCTACAAAGAGAGAAGCTCAAGTAGGGTAGAAGAAAGGATCTAAGAGTGACTTTTGGTGGAGAATTTGCACAAGAAGAAAATTCTCATATATCATCCAAAAGTGCTACAATATCAGGCCATAAGTGAATATATAGGGAAAGAAGTGTGGTGAACAAGTTTGGCTTTACCCAAGGTTAAGTTAAACCATACCATGGTTTAACTAACCTTAGGCGCCAAAATTTGAATGTTTGAATTCAAATTTTGGTGCCAAACCGGTCACCACCATGTACGCCTCTCATTTGGATGTAATTTGGTACTCATTTAAGCATCATTTTGGTCACACCATGTGCATGTGCGCACATGGTCGAAATGCATACTAAATGGCATACTAATTACATGCAAATGAACATGCACATGCTAACCTAGATTAACCCTAAATTCACATGGCAATGAAATAAAAATTCCTAATCTAGGTGGCCGAAATACAAGGCCCAAAAATACAATACAAGCCCAAAGGCCCAAACCTATACTACAACCTAACCTACTTGGGCTTGAGTCAAAGCCCAACTAAAGAGTACTACGGGCTTCTCTTGAGCATGGACCCATTCTTCTTGTATCCTCTTGGCCATAGCCCTAGTAGTTGGGCCTTTGGCCCATGGGCCTCCTCCATCATCCCCTCCCTCTTGAAGAGGATTTGTCCTCAAATCCAAGGAATCCTCCTCTTGGTCAGCAAGTCCTGTAAAAAGTGATAAATCAGATATGTTGAAACTAGGACTAACCCTATACTCAAAGGGGAGATCTAGGACATAGGCATTATTGTTGATACGTTTAAGGACTTGAAAGGGTCCATCCCCTCTAGGACTAAGTTTAGACTTTCTTTTGGAAGAAAATCTATCCTTCCTAAGGTGGAGCCAAACCCAGTCACCTTCATTGAAGACAACTTCCTTTTTACCCTTATTATTGTATTTTGTGTATTTTTCAGTTTGGGATTGGATATGATTTCTAACCCTCTCATGCAAGTTCTTAACAAATTCAGCCCTAGATGTTCCTTCTTTATGAATAAAAGAAGTAACATCAGGTAGGGGTAATAAGTCTAAAGGGGTAAGAGGATTGAAACCATAAAAAATCTCAAAAGGAGACATCTTGGTGGTTTTATGAACCACCCTGTTGTAGTCAAACTCCACATGAGTGAGATAGTCATCCCATGACTTTTTATTGCCCTTGAGGATTGCCCTCAACATAGCTCAAAGAGACCTATTGACTACCTCAATTTTTCCATCAGTTTGTGGGTGACATGTGGTAGAAAATAGAAGTTTAGTTCCTAACCTTGCCCACAAATTTTTCCAAAAGTGGCTAAGGAACTTAACATCTCTATCCGAAACTATAGTCTTAGGTATCCCATGAAGTCTCACTACTTCTTGAAAGAATAATTTAGAAATATTGCTTGCATCATCCACTTTGTGGCATGGAATAAAGTGTGCCATTTTACTAAAACAGCCCACTACCACAAAGATGGAATCCTTTCCTCTTTGGGTTCTAGGCAAACCAAGGATAAAATCCATGGAAATGTCTACCCAAGGAGCATTGGATATTGGCAAGGGGGTGTATAGTCCATGAGGTTTTGTGGTAGATTTAGCTTGAAGAGAAGCTATGCATCTAGTACAAAACCTTTGAACATTTCTTTTCATATGAGGCCAAAAGAATTTTTCTTTCAAAAGTAAAATATTCTTCTCAATTCCAAAATGCCCCATGAGCCCACCCTCATGGCTCTCCTTTACCAAGAGTTTCCTAATAGATCCTTGGGGAATACAAAGTTTGTTTTCTTTAAAAAGAAACCCCTCGGAAATATAGTAACCTTGATAAGGCTTTTGAATACATAGAAGATAAAAGTTAGCAAAATCAGGATCTTTCTCATACAATTCCTGATGGAAGAGCATGGGCTAAAGGCCCAACCACTAGAGCTATGGCCAGGAGGTTACTTGAAGATTTGACTGCTTCAGAGCTTAGTGGGCCCAATGGGCTTGGTGGGCCTAGGGTGCTTCTCACTTGGGCTTTGATTGATTGAACACCATGTTTAATTGTATTTTCTTAGTATAGGAATTTACTTTGATGTTGGTCTTGTATTTTGACCATAGATTAGGGTTTAGGTGTCTTGGGCTTAATTTTGGGCTTCTTGGGCTTCGGGCTTTTGATACCCAATATTGGGCTCATTCTTCTCCTTGTAATTTTTCCTATTCATTGTATTCATTAGACCATTGTATTTTGGTCATTAGATTAGGGTTTAAGGAGGTTTAGTAGTTCATTTGAATTAGGACAAATTAGGTTAAATTTAGGATGGATTTAAGTTGCATTTAGGTCACACTTTTGGCACCACCATGGCTGCACAAGTGTGACACCGAAATGCAACCCTAAATACATACTAAATTCAGCCTAATTCACATTTAGCTCTACATGACCGGTTAAGCACATGTGACACAAGGTTTGAATTCAAATTTGAATTTGAATTCAAATCTTGGCGCCAACATGTGACCTCTCATGTGGCGCCAAGTGTCTTCCTAAATTCGGTGACCTATATGTTCCCTCCTAACACATTTTGTATTCACTTTTGAACATAATAGAAATTTGTGAGCCATTGGCCGAGTTTCGTCTCTCAAAAGTCTCCAACCTCTCACCTTCAAACCCTAGGCTAGTTGTCTACTTTCCTACTTTTTGAAGTGAGAATCCATTGATGCTTGAGCTTGGATGCTTCCCTCCTAAACTTTGGAAGAGTGTATCCATGAGTTCATAGTCTTCAAGTGCTCTTAGTTGTGGAATCAAGTCTCCTTTGAAGAAGATCCGGCCTAAGCAAATCCGTGGAGAAGAACTACCTTCACTTCTCCTAGTTTTGCTATCAATTCCTTTATGTCATCAAATCCTAGTATTTGAGATCCTAGGATGTTTAATAACACATGTCTTCTTGATAAAGCATCAGCTACTACATTTGTAGAGTCTTTCTTGTACTTGATGACATAAGGAAATTGTTCTACGTACTCAACCCATTTTGCATGCCTCTTATTTAACTTACCTTGGCCCTTCAAGTATTTAAGTGATTCATGATCACTATGAATAACAAATTCCTTGGTTACAAGATAATGTTCCCAAGTTTGAAGGGCTCGAACCAAAGCATACAACTCCTTGTCATAGGTGGGGTAGTTCAAGGCAGCCCCATGAAGTTTTTCACTGAAATAGGCTATGGGGTGGCCACCTTGTAACAACACAGCTCTTATGCCAAGACTTAAAGCATCACATTCTAGCTCAAAGGTTTTGCTAAAATTAGGGAGAGCTAGAACAGTGCTTGAGTAAGTTTTTGCTTAAGTTCTTGGAATGCTAAATTATGTTTTTCTTGCCAAAGAAATACCACATCCTTCTTCACCAACTCATTGAGAGGTGAAGCTAATGTAGAGAAGTTAGGAACAAAACGTCTATAAAAGCTTTCCAATCCATGGAAGCTCCTAACTTCACTTACATTAGTAGGAATAGGCCATTCTTGAATGGCTTTGATTTTCTCGGGATCCACATGAACCCCTTGTTTGCTCACCACAAATCCCAAGAATATAACATTATCAACACAAAAAGTGCACTTGTCTACATTGGAAAACAAGTGATTGTCTCTAAGCACAAGCAAGACTTGTCTTAGGTGATCCACATGATCACTGAGACTTTTGCTATAGATTAAAATATCATCAAAATAAACAACTCCAAATCTACCAATGCAACATGATTCATCAGCCTCATGAATGTACTAGGTGCATTAGTAAGCCCAAATGGCATTACTAACCATTCATATAATCCAAACTTAGTCTTAAAAGCAGTTTTCCACTCATCACCTTCTTTAATCCGAAATTGGTGATATCCACTTTTAAGATCTATTTTGGAAAATATGGATGACCCATGCAACTTATCAAGCATGTCATCAAGCCTAGGAATTGGGTGCCTATATTTAATGTTGATGTTGTTGATAGCTCTACAGTCACAACACATCCTCCATTTTCCATCTTTCTTAGGCACCAATAAAACAGGCACAGCACAAGGGCTTAGACTCTTTTGAATCCAACCCTTATCCAATAAATCTTGTACTTGTTTCTCTATCTCTTTTGTTTCTTGAGGATTTATCCTATAAGCTGGTCTATTAGTTAGACTAGCTTCAGGCACAAAATCTATTTGATGCTCTATTCCCCTAAAAGGTGAAAGTCCCATAGGGCCTTCACTAGGAAATACATCATCAAATTCAATCAAAAGATTTTGAATCTCAAGAGGTAGAGAAAGTTTCAAAGATTTTGTGGCAGTGCATGTGAGTGTTCCTCTACACATGAGGATATAAAAAGATGGTTCAAGTAAGAGAGATGTTTTTTGTAAAGTTTTTGTTTCAAGTTTCTCTTCTTGAACTATCTCTAGAGAGGGAACACTAGTCTCTCTAGAATCCTCTTGGTTCGTAATTTTTAGAGGTTTTTTTTTACTTTCCTTTTTTTTATTTTCCTCTCCTTTTTCTTGATCACGTTTGGTCTTCATTTGTACTTGATCCTCTACTACTTGTGAAGGTGTTAGAGGATGAAGCACAAATTTCTTACCCTTATGAGTGAAAGTTCTTTTGTTAGATAAGCCATCATGATGTGTTTGTTTATCAAATTGTCATGGCCTTCCCAACAAAATATGACAAGCTTCCATGGGAACTACATCACATTTAACTTTATCTTGATAGTTCCCAATGGAAAACTCTACTTCCACTTGTTGGTTAACCACCATATCCCCATCATCATTGAGCTAATGAAGTTGATAAGGTTTTGGATGGGGTGTGGTAGTTAATCCCAACTTTTCAACCATCCTAGTGCTACAACAATTGCACCAAGATCCACTATCCACAATTATAGAACAAGCTTTATTTGAAATATTACACCTTGTGTGAAAAATTTTCTCTCTTTGGGATTGTGTATCATTAGGTTGGTTATTGAGGACCCTTTTCATCATAAGAAGTTCCCCATTGTAAGGGTAAGTGACCTCACATAATTCTTCCTCACTTGCTTCTTCTTCATCTTCACTTGAAGATGAGGAAGTAGTAGCTTCATCTTGGCTACTATAAATGTCTTGGCCCCTTAATATCATGACTTTCTTGTTAGGGCATTGAGAAGCAATGTGGCCTCTCATTTGGATGTAATTTGGTACTCATTTAAGCATCATTTCGGTCACACCATGTGCAAGTGTGCACATGGCCGAAATGCATACTAAATGGCATACTAGTTACATGCAAATGAACATGCACATGCTAACCTAGATTAACCCTAAATTCACATGGCAATGAAATGAAAATTCCTAATCTAGGTGGCCGAAATACAAGGCCCAAAAATACAATACAAGCCCAAAGGCCCAAACCTATACTACAACCTAACCTACTTAGGCTTGAGTCAAAGCCCAACTGAAGAGTACTATGGACTTCTCTTGAGCATGGGCCCATTCTTCTTGTATCCTCTTGGTCATAGCCCTAGTAGTTGAGCCTTTGGCCCATGGGCCTCCTCCATCAATTGGTGAGTAGAGAAGTGGATGGTTGGCAGGGATTCCAGTGTAGCCCCTACCACATGAGTATTGTGATGCCTCTCCAGGCACTGTTTGTGATAGGGTTTTTTCTAAATTTTATTTTTATTTAGCTTCGACTCTTTCATCTTTGAAACTTGCCTTTTTCTGCTATTATTTTTTTGAATGCTTCGGTTTTTTTCAACATTTTAGAAACTTGCCTTTTTCTCATGTTGCTTTTGCTTTTTATTGTCATCATTGGTGGAGGGATCTATTCCCATGATGTTATTTGCTGAATCTTTATTGATGAGTATTATTTTGGAAGTCACTCCTGGCTTTTGTTAGGGAGCCATTTCTGGTATTGGCATTCTCTTGGATCATCCTTCATTCAGTTGAGGAGTAGAGCACGATGGCCTCTTCATGCTTATGGGCTTGCTTATTCAGTCGACTCCGGTTCTATCCCGTCTTGCTGTTGATGTGTCTTTCTTTTCTTGGTGGCTATATGAAACCACTTGTATGGAATGCCCTTGTTGGGGCTATGCTTTTTGACATGATCTCAACTCTTAAGGCACTGTCTAGCTGTTGATCTTTTTACGAGTGCTTTGGCCTCTTGGTTCCTCCAACAAGTGATGGATAGACACACACAAAGAATGCAAGAATGCAAAAAAGAATGCAAAGCAGGAATGGATTGGATTTTTTTCATTTTTTTTAAGTGAACTTATACCCTTTTGTGCACACTTGTGCCATATGCATGTTATGCAATGATGCTTCTATGTTAATGCTTAAAATGCAAATTTATTTTTACTTTCAAGAAATTAATCTATGCGCATTGATCAATCACATGGATTGTTAGCCTTTAGCCTTGTCGAATTCAGTGTTGCTTCTTGAACCTAAGGTTTGTGTAGTTCATCCCTCTCGCTTGTACCGGATATGATATGTTAGCCCTTAGATCATGTGTACCTAGACTCTGTTCTAGGACACCTCCATCTTTTCCTTGTGAGTGTTCACTGTGCATATTTCGTGTATCTCTCAAATTTATCTTAATGCCATATAGGTTAAGAGAAAAGAGAGGTAGGGGATATATACATATATTTTTTTGCAGAAGTTTTGTTAGAAAATATTTTTTTCAAAAATGGGTTTTAGAAGAATGGCTGGCCGAGGTAGGCTAGTGGTTTAGGCTGATGAACAAGCACATTCAAAATGAGGAAATCATTTTCCGCGTTAGCTCATTATTCCCTTCAAAGTTAAGCGATGACTTGGGATTGCATATTGATTAAATGATCTTCCTGAGCCGTATTTTGGTTTTTAGCTCGAGATGCTGCTTTGTCCTAACTTTTGCCTAGGTTACTTGAGATGTGTTCCCTAGCGGACGTTTTCTTTTTTAAGCCTCACTTTTGCCTAGGCTACCCTTTTTGTTTGTGTGTCTCCTAGCGAACTTTGCCCTAATTTTTGCGTTGCCCTCTTAGTGGATTTCTTTCCGGGCTTTTATCTTTGCAACATTTGTGATCATCTTTCATTCCTTCATTAAAGGAGGATTCCCCTTGCATTGATTTCATTTGGACTTTTATCCACACGTCATGCCAAATTTGATTAATCTTTATGTTTTTTTTATTGCGTATTAAGCCATTGTTTCTAATGACGTCCTTATTTCAAATGTACTTGTTCATTTAAGGTCTGTTGATGAGGCTTAAAGTAGATAAAAGGGAGAAGAGAAATGAAGTAGAAAAGTGTATGGCATTAAAATAAAATTTTCAATTTACACGTGCCCATTTAATGTAGCTCGAGGGCCCGGGCATGCCCCGAGTTCGTGATTCATACACAGAGAAGTAGAGGGAGGTTGCCCCTTAGAGAGGCCTAGGTTGTCTGACTGTAGGGCTAGTCCTACACTTGCTTGGATGTGGCACTTTAGAAGATCTCGTGTAGAAGGAGGTCCTTTTGCTTCTTCTCTCATGAAGGTGTTGTTAACCCATATCCTGAGACTTTCCTAAGAAGTAGGAATGGGTAGAAGTGATGATAGAGCTTTTCCATGGTGTAACACCCCAGCTTTAAAAAAGGTTATTGTTATTATTATTATTATATGGTATTTGATCATAATTATTTTAATAATTATATAGAAATATTATTTTGTACATTTTAAATAATTATTATTTTGGACAATTATTTTGTACGTATTAAATAAGTATTTTTATTAGTATTTTTAAATAAATATTTATATGTTTTAAGAGAATGTTGATTTTATATGATATTTTGTTATTGAAATTTATTATTATATTTTGGGTCAGAAATATATTATTATTATAGAGGAAAAATATTTTATAATATACATGTATTTATTTTATTTAATTATTTTGAGGAGAAAGAGAAGTGGGTTAGAAGAGAAGGAAAATGGGTTGGGTTGACCCAGCCCAATAGATTAATTTTAAGAAAGGAATCAGGTAGTGTTAACCCTATTTGCCTCATTTGCATTCTGAGGGGTTAGAAAAAAAAAGAGAGGAGAAACAAAGAGCTCTATAAGGAAGAGTACTCAGGAACGATCTTAGATCACACCAAGAGCATCCGTCTTCTGCTCATCCAGGTAAGGGGGAGTGAGAAATCTTGCTCTGGGTGTGGGAATATATGCTGGGTAGTGGGATTGGCCCCCAATCCTGTGTTTGCTGTATTTTTTTGTATGCTCATGTATGAGGGGTTTCTCCCAATTGTATCTGTTTTGTTTATTATTTTTCTTATATGCAATTACTTATATGATTTGAGATCTTTATGGGTTCCTATGTGACACCCTATGAGAAATAGGTAAAATATAAATATTTTCTGTTTTGATTTCTGATTGCTCTATTATATTCCTTGTTGAATGTGATGTGTAAGTATGTGATTAAATTTGAGAATAAATATGTTTTGATATGATTTAGAGTGCTTTATGGGTTCCTATGGGAAACCCTATGAGAAATAGGCAAAATATAAATATTTTCTGTTTTGATTTCTGATTGCTCTATTATATTTCTTGTTTGATGAGATGAAAAAATATGTATTTAATTTTATAAATAAATGAGTTTTGATATAAATTAAAGTGCTCTGTGGAGGCCTTGTGAATATGATGAGATAATGTGAAATGTGATTGAAACATGAGATATGAAATGTGATAATGAAATATGATGTGAAATGACCATGAGAAATGATAATGAGATATGAGAATGCATAGAGTCTTGAATGACATGCATCATTTGCATAAGTGTTTTAAGGGTACGATATGGAATACACCGCCAGAGAAGGCCCCCTAGTGTAAAAGCTTTGGGGATTAGTCCTTGGGGATAGCTCGGTTTGGAAGTCCCAGTCTCGCCCATTGTGTGCATGGGATGTATCTTGCACGGCTTAGCTATCCTGACGAGACTCTGGTAGTATATCCTTCTAGTGAGAGTGCGCAGAGGGTGTGACCCGGCATGTACTCCTAGACTACTCTTCGTGTATTGCTAGCGGCAATATGCCATGTGATGTTTTACTGGCGCCACATGCATGATAATATGTAGTCCGTGTCCATACTTATGCATTTTTAATGTTATGTGATAAAGTGATGGTTTATGTCTTGGATGAGTGTGATGTTATTATTAATTTATCTATGTTATACCTGTTTTGTTTGTGTTTGGCTATTCGGCGTACATTTCTACACTATGAGCCAGAGTGAGATGTTTCTCACTCCCTTTTCTCGTGTTGTTTTGCTGTGACTATTATACAGGTGATCATCAGTGTGAGGCTGAGGATGTTGGTGATGAAGCTTAGGCTTCTATGTTGGTTTTGCTCTGATAGGACATGTGACATCGGGACATAGATAGGATTAGTTTAAGATGTTCTTATTAAATTATTTTGGAAAATTCAGTTTTATTTCTTTGTAATTTTACAGGCATGTTATTTGGATTAAGTTTATGAATGTGAACTTTTTACCCTTACGTAGTTGGAAATTTGATTTTTATTGATGTAAAATTATATATATTTTTTTATAATTACTGTATATGTATGTTGGGGTAGAGGGTGTCACACATGGAGTCTTACTTCTCAAGAGGAACATTCAAGCCATCTCTCGACTTTTAGCTCGAACAAACATTGCTCTTTTTTTTTCTTTTTTTTTTCCTAGAATGCCCTTTGCGAGTTTTCATTCTAGCAGCTTCTTAACAAGCAATGATTTCTCTTGTTGAAATCATCTTTCAAGAAAGATCTATTCACTTTGCCTTAGTGTTTGAGGTATTCGTCCTCCTCAAGTTCTCTTTATTAGCTTGCAACTCGTTAGGAGTGTGGATCCATCCATTCCTAGTCGTTTCTCCTATTCCGCTTGGATTTCATAGTTGCACGACACGACTTTGTCTTCTTGGGGCAAGAGTTGGCGTCTTGATGATTGTGGAGTTCTTTACCCTAAACTCTATGCATGGCTTACTTTCCATTACTACCGACTAACGCACATAGGTTAATTTTCCTTTTTTATTCTTCATTTATTCTTTTACAAGAAAGGATGTGTTTTAAATTAATGTAATGCAGAATGTATAGAAAGTTGAGAACGATAAATATCAGTCTCATTGATTTATTTATCTGTGAATGCTCAAATAGATTTTGACAGTATTAAGCGAGAATCTATATTAGATTCTAAGAAGACTTATTTCAACAAACATATCAAAGCAAGGGCCCAACCATAGTATTTTTTTTTAAAATTGATTTGGGCTTTTCTTTAGAGCGCAGATACTTTCGTATATTAGAGCATTCACCTTTCTTAACTTTCTATACATACTGCAACCTAATCCTCCTTAGCTAATAAAATAAAATAAATGAAATTAATGAGCTAACATAGAATGCATGTCATTTTTTTTTGCATAATGTTTATCATGTTTTTATTATCTAAAGGGCAATGATGCATGGAGATGAGATTTCTTTTATTCATTTTTTTTTAAAAAAAAACTACCTATATGATGTTAGTGGAATGCTGACCTAAGAATGTACAAAGGGATATAAATTTTTTATTATTATTATTATTTCTTTTTATTTCTTTATTATCTGTTTGCTTATTTTAAAATTCCAATCCATCTTATTAAAACAAAATAATACAACAAATGCACACATACATGCTCAATCAACGTACACCCACGAACGATCATGTTCAAATCCTTGGTCTGTGGTCCCTATCGAGAAAAGTGCGTTGTATAGGAAAGTTGTAATCTCACTGGCCTTAAGGCCCCTAAGGTTCCCCCATTATAGGGACCCAGTATCTCTGTCGTCGTCACCTGGCAAACTCTAAGGTCTGTCACAGTATTTCGGGCCAGAGTAACCGGTTATCACCTTGAGTGTGATTTCCAACAAGGCTGGCAGGCTCCAAGGCCAAACTTGGGCCGGTCGTACGTCAACCACTCCCTATGTTTAATACCCTCATGCCCCCGAGTATAGGGGGAACTGTTGTGTGCAAAGGTTTGTGTACAATTTTTATTCAATTATTCAAATAGATGCAGAATTTAAACAGATAAACAAATATTAAAGCCAAACAAATAAAACAAACAAAGTAAATGGGAAAAATATTTAAATTATTATTCTTATTTTATTAACTTCATCATTTATTTGGGCCTGACCCTCTTTAAAATTCCCCAGTGGAGTCGCCATCTGTCGCAACCCAAAATATTCCGATCTCGCGACCTATGGTTTAAACATCTTTTGAAAATCTCATCAATTAAGGAATGTCCGGATACCAGACTAATCCTTAATTAATGGTTTTTGAAATTAGGTTCATGGAGTCTCAACCAATGTTTTACTCAAAACATTGGAAAAAGAAAAGGTTTTTAAAGGTCCAATAATAGCCTTGATAACCAGAATTAGGTTCGGGGATCGGTTACGTGTAGGAAAGGTATTAAGCACCCCTACAACGCCCTTAATCGGTACCCTATGATGAAGTTAGCATTATAAACAATAATAATATAAATATTTAATCCCCTTTTATTGATGACTATTTACATGCTTGAAATTTAAATTATACAATTAACCCTAAAATTTCTACATGATTGCTTTTATTATAACAATATTTAAAATAAAAGAAGTGAAAGATGGAGCAAGAGATTAATGAGCAATACCTCATAGCAAGCTTTATTAGGACTTCAACTATGGAGACTTTTATGTACTTTTTGGCTACCTTTCACACTACAATATGCCTCACAAAACTCAAGAAATACAATAGGAGGAAGAGAGAGAGAAATTTCGAGCTCTAAGGAGTCTTGGACGAAAATTTGTGGCCTTGAGAACTGTGCCCGAGTTGTCTATTTATAGACATCAAAAAGTTGCTAGAATAGCCCGTTCCAAAATCGGAACGGCCCGTTTTGGATCCGACCGTTCTGTGTTAATTTTGTAACTAGAACGGCCCGTTCTGAATCTAGAACGGCCTGTTCCAGTTTTGGAAACGGCCCGTTCCAATTAAGGTTTTAGCCCTTTTTTAGGAGCATGGGAACAACCCGTTCTAGTTTAGGCCTGTTCTAGACTAGGGTTTTAAGCCCTTCTAGGAACTTGGAACGGCCCGTTCCGGGCTACTAAAACTAGCTTGTTTGGTCTTTCAGGCCTTCTAATGTCATGTTGTATTATCTCCATGCTCGGGAGCTCCATTTCTTTGATAATGACATCCATTTCATTACTTTTGTGGGTCTGGACGAAATTGAGTGTCTATACTCCCACAAAATCAAATTCTTTAGCACTTTCAATTTCGGGAAGAGCTGTCTTAATATTGTTAGTAACAGTCATTCTCATGAACATTAGGCAGAGTCTGTTAGACTTTTCCCAAGCTTTATAATAGGCTTTCTCTTCATCGCTACTAGAGTCAATAATAGAAGCAGGCTTCTCTTCTAATATAGCAAGGTCTAGATCCAATACACTGAGGTGAAATTGGACTTGCTCATTCTAGTCAGAGAAGTTAAGCCCATTAAAAATTGGAACAAATGCTAGAAGAGAATTCAGTGAATTGGGAATAGATACTTCATAATAAAATTTTCACATGAGTGTTTTGAGACATAAAGTACATGCTCCACATATAATATATTTAAACATCAATTAATAGTATATTGATGCTCTCCTTTGGGTGATACATCAACATACAACATACAAACCTAGTGATGCTAATAAATTTAATCATTATTTTGCAACTAAACATGCACCAATTATAGTTATCTAATACCTTTGGTTATATAAATAATCTAATAGCACACATAAGTCACACACAATTATATTCATTAATTATCAGAACAAATCAACCTTTGGGAGATACATTAATGTCTTATAATAATGAATTTCAATATACCCATAAGCAAAAAAAATATTTTATTTAGCATTCATTATTCTATGGGTAATTGAATTAAATCACCATTAATGTGGAATTAAATAAATATAAAATTTGCCACTTTTGTGACTAAGAAATTCATCATACACTTAAATTCCAAAATTTGATAAAAAGGAAAAAAAAATTAATTCTTTCCAATTAGAAATAAAAATTTAGGTATTTCAAAAAACAGGAAACTTTCAAGAAAATAATTACGTGATTACCACTAAGATTTCGATAATGTAGAATTTAATATATTGATCATAATTCAAAATTAAGAATTACATTCATGATCCAAACAAACAACATGCAACGAAAAATTAAATCATAATTCCTAACTCATAAAATTAGGGTTCATATGAATTGAGATTTATATATATATATATATATATATATATATATATATACATATAATTGTCCCAATATCATTTAATATTGCAACAATGATCTTGACAAAATTATTCCACTTCCGGTGGTACTCAAAGGATCAAATATAATATTTATATCATATTTGTTTTTTATCTATCTTTTTTCTTTTCACTTTTCATATTATTTTCTCACTTCTGGTAAGGAAAATATTCTTTCATTTTCATTGTCGTACAATTATCTCACTTCCGGTGATAAAATATTCTTTTATTTTCATTGTTGCACAATTATCTCACTTCTAGTGAGAAAAATATTCTTTTTTTTTCATTGTTGCACAATTATCTCACTTCTGGTGAGAAAAAAAAATGCTTAAATTTTCTTCATTTGACAATGTCTTCTGGATCATTTCAAAATCGTTACATATGTATATATATAACATTCATGGAAAATTATGCAATTTCACAAGATATATCACTCATGGAGAATCATACAATTTCAAAAACCTTGCTCTGGTACCACATGTAAGTTCTATGATTTTCTAATACATCAATTATAGAAAATTAAAGGATCTTTGAAATACATGATACTCACATAATAATAAGAAAATTATGTACCTTTCTCCATATAATGGAAATCTCCTTGATCCTTAGAGTACTTTGATCTTCTTGAGAAGAGAACCAAGATTTCACTCTCTTTGACTTTTCTTTTTACTCTCTCTATTTTTCGTGATTGCTAGGGTTTGAGAGAATACTTTCTGTCAGGGGTGTGGACCTTGTTTCACATTAGTGGATATTTATAACCTCTAAAGATTGTTATTCCCATCAAATAACAATTATTCTCAAAATTGCTCCATTAAGCCCATTTATGATTTAGTCCCTAATTATTTATTTATTAGTCCTTTTATACATCACATGTTTCTCACATGAGACATAATTATCTTACAAAGATAAGTCACTATCTCATTCAACTAATTAATTCATCAATAAATGCCAATTTAAGAATAAAAAAACATAGCTCTATATATACTAATCACAAATATAGAACAACGCCCGACGTGATCGAGGTCTCGAGCCTCTAGAAGGATCACACCTAGTGTGACTCTTCTTGCACCCAGTGAAATCACAATAGGGAGCCCGTGCCTAACATGATTGCACTCACACTTGAAGTCAATAATGTCACAAGCATTTTTCATTTTCGTGCCTAATGAGCCCAAGATGACATCCGATGCGGTATTAGTAATTTTAATTCTATAGAAGTTGCGATTTACATCTTTGATGGGTTTTATAATCTACACAAATTCATATTAAAAAGTACATCTATAGTCTAATTAATTTGGTTTCATCAAGGTGTTCAAGTTCAAAATTTCCTCTAATAATTTTTTTATCAATCCAAAATCTTTAGGATTCCCACAAATTTCAAAGGCACACACAAATTAATAAACAAAAACAAATTCACAAATCTAAAGCACATTCACATCATTCATATCATAGTAACATTTTTAGAAACTCAAAGGGGCATATCATTCATATATATATATATATATATATATATATATATAGGATGGATCCTTTTACTCTAGGAGTAAGTCTACCTAGACTTACTCCGTTTAATAACTCATGTTTTACATCAAGTTTCAACGATCTAACCATTCAATTTAAAGTTTTTAATGCATAGATCAAATATGCAAATTTTTAGAAAATTTGAAAATTATTTAATACTTCATTTTATTAATTCAAATTGACGGATAATCATAAAATCATTTTATACATCGATTCGAATTAATGAAATGAAGTATCAAATGATTTTCAAAATTTTCTAAAAATTTGCAGATTTAATCTATGCATTAAGAACTTTAAATTGAACGGTTGAATCATTCAAATTTGATGTAGAACATGAGTTATAGAACGGAGTAAGTCTTGGTAGACTTACTCTTGGAGTAAAAGGATCTCTCCTCATATATATATATATATATATATATGAGGAGATATATATATATGAGGAGGGTTCAAACGACACCGGTGTAACTTTTACTAAGTGTTACACCGCTTAATAATTTTATATTAAATATGAATTTTGAAAATCCAACCGTTAGATTAAAAGTTCATATCTCTTAGATCATATATATCAAATTTTATATTAATCTAAGATGAGTTGATACTTCATTCTTATAAAACAAAATTTTGACGTAATATATACATTTCAAAATATACTAAAATATGAACACTTTGATTACCTTCAAGTTGTTGTTCAATTTTAACAAAATTTGATATATATGATCTAAGAGATATGAACTTTCAATCTAACGGTTGGATTTTCAAAATTTACATTTAATATAAAGTTATTGAGCGGTGTAACACTTAGTAAAAGTTACACCAGTGTCGTTTGAACCCTCCTCTATATATATATATATATATATATATATATATGTGTGTGTATCACAATCAAGAACAAGATTTTGGGTTCCACCCCTCACACATACATATATATACAACCTACTAGATTTGGGTCTTTAAGTTTTTCTCTAGTAACCTCTTGTCTTACTTCTTAATATCACAAGATGCATGAGTTAATTGTAAAGTGAGACAATCCTAGTCTTACTAACATATTTAAATAAAATGTTAATCCTAATTCTAGCATAATCTATCAACAAAAGTTTAATTAATTATTTGTTATCATTTCAAAAATAACTAATAAATATAGTTACTATTATTTTAAAAATATTACTCTGAATATAATATAACCACAATTAATCAATTAAAGATCTTACATTAGTTTGTTATAAAAAAAAGTGGAATGTTACATGTCATAAGAAAAAAAACTATAATCTCATATTATAAAGAAGTGACAATCACATAATTCTTAAATGATGAAATCAAAACTCATTTATTTATGAATTTTAAAAATATCTTAAGTTAAATTTTAATTTTCTTAATCTTTTTTTTATTATCTATAAGAATTCAACACAATACCAAAAATATATACAACAACTCTCGCACTTAACTAACCGATCGAGTTAAATTGTACCTCTTGATTTATAAATTTTTTATAATATATATAATTTAAATTTATAATTCTCATTTCTCATAATAATTAAAAATTCTTGCATGATACATATCCTACACACGTAAAGATAATGGAAATAAAAAATAAATTAGTGTATATATATACATATAAATTATTATATATTAAATACAATGCCAATTTTATATCTATTAAGTACACTTGCCACACTTGCACACATAACATATAGACAATAAAAAATAAAATTAATTATATAATATTAAACTCAATGCCAATTTACATTTTTGCCTAGCAAAAGAAAAAAAAATATCTATAAAACAACAAGCCATTTAAAGCCTAGAAAATGACGTGGTGCTTTGTCTATTCCTTTACTTTTAATAGCTTAGGGGCCTCATTATGATCCACTTAATCAATGTGCATTCGGAGTATAAACAATAAGTATATAGCTATATAGCTGTCGGTGTATGTTTTACAGTTTGCTCACACGTACCACCTCCAGTACTGTAAAGCGACACAGGAACATAGGGGACATAATAGTATTAGAATTTCACTTTTAAGATAATGTTTTATGTTTTTTTTTTTGGTGTGTAGATAATGTTATATGTATACACTTGATTAGCATAGAAATTTAATTACACAGAAAAAGAAAATGAGCAGATAGGATCAGGTTTGTGGGGTTTCTATGCTTGACAATTTTATATATAGCAACAAAATATACTTGAAAGGGACACATTAATAAATTAATGTAGAAAATAATATTTCATATAAATATATATATTCAATGTGACTGCATAAGAATTAAATCCAATAGTATATTTAAATTTTTTTTTCATATATTAAATACAAACTTTTATATTGTTTAAGAGTATTTTTTTATAAAAAAAAAATAATGAAGAAAATTTATTTATTTTTTTAATTTAATTTTTATTATCTTAATTAATTTGAATTAAATTTTAATATTTTAAAATAAATTATCAATAAATAAAAATAATATTATATTATAATATAAATATAAATTTAAATATAATTTATTTTTTAAAAAATATCTATTTATTTAAATTATTCTAAAACGAAACCTTAAAATATTATTATGAAAGTAATATATATATATATATATATGTGTAAATAAAAATAATGTTATATTATAATATAAATTATTTATTATAAATTTAAATATAATTTACATATTCAAACATAATATTTATTTGTATATATAATTTATTATAAATTTTAGTACTTATAATAAATATTTAACCTATACATTATATAAATTAAAATATTAATACTTATAAAATTTAAATAAAAATGAATAAAAATTCCTTAAACTTTTACTCTTTTGCCAAGAGAAACCTTTAACTATCATTTAGTTTCAACTAAAAGGGGAAATATTGACGAAACAGTGCCTTGACATTATATATAGTTTTAAGAGTTTTTTGCTTTGTACTTGAACGTAAGCAACTTATTGAGTTTTAAGGTTTTTTTATTTTATTATTATTTTGTATATTTTAAACATCATATATAATTAAGAGTTGATATCCTATTTATTAAATCAACGTATAGATATATTCTCTTTACTATTAACAACAAATTAGCCGAAGGAACTATTACAACAATTGTAAAAGTTGAAGTAATAATTGATAAAAGTTTAATATGTTTCTATACTCTTTTTCCTAAAATTTATATATAGAACATTAACCCGTTCTTTATTTTTTTTTACAGACTTGTTATATGTTTCTATACTCTTATTAATTATTTTTTTAATTATAATAACTAGACTCCTTAACGCATTCTTAACATTTAAAGTTTTCTATATATCTTTTACATTTGAGGTTTATTTGATTATTATACATTTTTTCCAACTAGAGATGAAATATTACAGATGAGTATATCATCAAAAAGTTATTCTTAAACTTCGAATCTTATTTTTAGAGTCACTTAATTTATCATTTCGAAAAAGTTAATTTTAGCTTTTATGATGATTAGTTTAAATTTTGTGTCTTTTATGCACTAATGTATATATAAGTGATTCTTTATTTCTGTGCAAACAATTTATGTACTGACCGTACCGCGAAGCTGAGCTCTAAGCTCGGCATCACAGTGCAAGATAATCTCGGGCACGCGTCGTACGACGTCAGCTCGGCATTCAGGTGAATCACAACTGATTCCCGAGAATCTCGCCCATACGAGATCTATTTTCTAATCACTGATTACCGAAGATCTCGCCCCAGACGAGATCCGCCATCATATCTTATCTCAGGCCCAGAGCCCAAAGCAACCCTAATTCACTCCAAGGTACGTGCATTACTTATACGAGATTATGACTCATACAAACCCTAACTTTAGCATCGGAGTCTCTTTTGCAGGTACCACCCCCATCTTGGAGCATCAAGCGTACCAGCGAAGGAGGCTAACCGATCTTACCTGGCGAATCAGCTCTACAGCAGATTTCCGGTAAGAACATTTGGCGCCCACCGTGGGGCCGATTGAGACAGCTCTTATCGGCCACCCGTATGGTATTCACCAGAAGCCACAACAGACGTGCAACAAAGGACGCTGAACACTCAGTCACCATGGACAGCGACGCTGCAACCTTGAGAAGGCTGATCGACCAAGTCGAACAGATGCGCCAGCAACATGACATTGACCTGCACAACATGCGTGCCAAGCACGAAGCCGACCTGGCCGCAATACGAACCACTAACGAAGTTGACCAAGCGGCTCTACGCGCGGAAAACAAGAGGGTTCGCGCTCAACCCCAGCGGCAACACTCTGATCACCCCTCCGGCTCTCAACTCAACCCCGGCGGAGCAATGCGAGGCGAGGTAAACCAGGAAGCAGAATCAACTCCCCTACGGGGAGTAGTCAGTACAATCGCAGGAGGTTTCGCAGGAGGGGGCGCCAGCAGCTCGACCCGGAAAAAACACCTGCGCAACGTCAACCGCGTACACTTCACTACCTCTACTTCACATCAGAGCTCGCCGACGATCACTTTCACCGACGACGAGTATGCTGGGGTCAACCCCAACCAGGATGACCCCATGGTTATAGCCGTGGCGTTAGCTAATTGGGAGGTTCACAAGACCCTGGTCGACCAAGGGAGCTCGGCCGACATCCTATATTGGCCAACGTTCCTCGGGTTAGACATTCCCCACTCTCTCATACAACCTCACACAGAACCCCTAGTCGATTTTGCAGGAAGGAGCGTTCACACCCGGGGATACGTGGACTTACTAACTACTTTCGGAGCACCTCCGGATTCAAGGCGGGTCATGGTTCGGTACCTCCTCGTGGAAGCCGACACCTCCTATAACATCATCATCGGCAGGCCAACCTTGAATCAGCTCGGAGCAGTGGTGTCTACCCCGCACCTCACCATGAAGTTCCCAGGACATGATGGGAAGATTATCTCCGTCAAAGCAAACCAAAAGGTGGCACAACAATGCTATACTGAAAGCCTGAAAGTTGCCCCACTCGGTGAACAATGCAAGAGCAACACCACCACTACGGCTCACACCGGCCACGAAGAAGTCCCCGACCTTGATCCGAGATCCGATGCTCACAACGAACGGCCCAGCCCCGTTGACGAGCTCGATGACCTCCAGATCGGGAAACTCCCCGGGCAAACCACGAAGATCAGCAAACTGTTGACCCCAGAGTTGCGGCAACAGCTCGAAACATAAATCCTCAAAAATGTCGACCTCTTCGCCTGGTCCAGCGCTGACATGCCAGGCATAGATGCAGATTTCATCTGCCACAGGCTAGCGATACACAAGGAGGCAAAACCAGTTGCCCAGAGGAAGAGGAAGGTCGGCGGCGAAAGATGGGAAGCCATCGTCGCCGAAACACAGAAACTACTCAACGCCGGCTTCATCTGTGAAGTCAGGTACACCACGTGGCTGGCAAACGTGGTCCTGGTAAAGAAGAACTCGGGGAAGTGGCGTATGTGCGTCGACTATACCGACCTAAACAAAGCATGCCCCAAGGACTCATACCCCTTGCCGAGCATTGACAGGTTAGTCGACGGAGCCTCCGGGCACGCCCTCCTCAGTTTCCTCGACGCCTACTCGGGTTACAACCAGATAATGATGTACCCACCTAATGAAGTACATACATCCTTCATCACCGACCACGCCAACTACTGCTACCGGGTGATGCCTTTCGGCCTAAAAAACGTAGGGGAAACCTACCAGCGACTGATGGATAAGGTTTTCCATCAACAGACCGGGAGAAATATGGAAGTTTATGTCGACGACATGATAGTCAAAACCACCTCGGCAATAGACCACGCTACCGACCTCGCCGAAGTATTCGCCTAGGTCAGGAAGCATAACATGCGCCTCAATCCAGAGAAGTGCGTCTTCGGTGTCCAAGGAGGTAAGTTCCTCGGCTTCATGATTACGAGCAGAGGGATCGAGGCCAACCCCGAGAAATGTAAAGCCATCATCCAGATGTAGAGCCCACAAATGGTGAAAGAGGTCCAACGCCTAGCCGGACGGTTAGTATCACTGTCCCGATTCATCCCCAAACTCGCGGAGAAGGCAGAACCAATCTTCACCCTGTTAAAAAAACCAAAGGGTTTCCTGTGGACAGATCAGTGCGAAGAGGCTTTCCAAAGCTTCAAATCTTTTCTCACAACCCCGCCGATCCTACAGAGGCCGGATCACAACACCGACCTCCTCCTCTACCTGGCAGTAGCCGAAAATGCCATCAGCACAGTCATCGTACAAGAGCACCAAAAGGTACAGACACCTATCTACTTCATCAACCGAGTTCTCCAGGACGCGGAAAGAAGATACCAAATGATCGAAAAACTGGCATTGGCGCTTGTCACCGCGGCCCGGCGACTCTGACCTTACTTCCAGAGCCACCAGGTGGTAGTCAAAACTGATTATCCCATCAAGCAAATCCTGCGAAAGCCCGAACTCGCCGGACGCATGATCGCCTGGTCAGTAGAACTATCCGAGTTCGGCATCCAATACGAAAGTCGCGGACCCCTGAAGGCCCAATGCTTAGCCGACTTCATAGCCGAGCTCACGCCAACTACTGTCGAGGAACCCCAGGTATGGACTTTGCATGTTGACGGGTCCTCCAACTCCAAAGGTGGTGGTGCAGGTATCATCCTAGAAGGGCCAAACCAAGTCGCCTTGGAGCAATCTCTCAAGTTCGGCTTCAAGGTGACTAATAACCAGGCGGAGTACGAGGCACTTCTTGCAGGCCTGAGGCTAGCTCGCGACCTCGGAGCTCGGAGAGTGAGTTGCAACAACGACTCAAAACTCATGGTGGAGCAGCTTAGTGGGACGTACCAGGCAAAGGATACTATGCTGCAGCGGTACTTTCACACTGCGTCCCGCCAGATCTCATCCTTCGACGAATTCAGCATAAAACACGTGCCGCGAGTGCAGAACGCCCGAGCATACCTCCTATCGAAGCTCGCCAACACCAAAAGACTCGGGCAACACCGGACCATCATCCAGGAAACCTTGCACTCGCCCAGCCTGGACGACAAAATCGTCGGCATCAGCGACAATGAAGACCTGGGATGGATGGCAGGCATCAAGAGTTACTTGAAAGAAGGAGTCCTACCCGAGGATAAAGACGAAGCTCGGAAGATAAGGATGAGATCAGCCAAGTTCATCATTATTGGGGATGAGTTATTCAAGCGTGGCATTTCCTCTCCACTGCTCAAATGCTTGACGGCGTCTCAGGCAGCCTATGTCATCAGGGAAGTTCACCAGGGGATATGCGGCATGCACTCTGGCGCGCGCTCAATGGCGACCAGAGTACTCCGAGCTGGGTACTACTGGCCCATCCTGAAGTCGGACTGCCAAGCCCACGTCCAAAAATGCAAGGAATGCCAGCAATTCAGCAACGCACACCGACAGCCGCCTGAAACTCTCCACCACATGATGTCGGCATGACCTTTCTCCCAGTGGGGAATGGACATCCTCGGGCCATTCCCCCCCGCGAAGGGCCAACTAAAGTTCCTCTTGGTAGCGATCGATTACTTCACCAAATGGATCGAGGCATGCCCACTCACCAAGATCACCACCGAGAACGTGCGGAAGTTCACCTGGAAAAATATCATTTGTAGGTTCGGAATTCCTCACGCCCTCGTCACTGACAATGGCAGGCAGTTCATTGCACAGGATTTCGAGGACTTCCTCTGCGAACTCGGGATCAAACACCTTGCGACCTCGGTGGAACACCCCCAGAACAACGGTCAGGCTGAAGCTGCTAACAAAATCATCCTCCGGGAGCTTAAAAAGAAACTAGGAATCGCTAAAGGGCAGTGGCCCGAGGAATTCCCCAGCATCCTCTGGGCGTATCATTGCACCCCTCAGTCAACCACGCAAGATACGCCCTACAGGCTGACCTACGGAGCCGACGCAATGATCCCGGTAGAAGTCGGCGAAGCATCCCACAGACGCCAAGTCTTCAACGGCGAGCAGAATGCCCAAGAACTAGCGGCCGACCTCGATCTACTGGACGAGCTTAGAGACGAAGCTCGAATCCACGAGGAAGCCTGCAAGCTCCGAGCATCCCGACGATATAACACCCGAGTAAAACCTCGATCTTTCCGAGCAGGCGACTTGGTATGGCGGTTGCTAGGCGAAGCACGGAAAGACACGACAGATGGGAAGCTCGCACCCACTTGGGATGGACCGTTCCGAGTTACAGAAGACCTGGAGAATGGGGCCTACCGACTAGAGGAGTGTCGCCACCCGCCGAAACGGACCTTGGCATTCGCGACGATGGTCGGACTCGTTTTAAGTTTTGAAAAGTGGTGGATTGTTAGAATGACTTATTCTCAAACTGAGACCTCATCGAACTAACAATTTTATTAAATGATTCACCAATTCATGTTAATCCCAAGCGGGACCCTCCATGGATTAGTGGTTTTCGCAAAAAGAAGGGTTCTTGGAGTCGCCACCAATGTTTTACTCAAAACATTGGAAAAAGATATAAGGCAATTGATTTCATAAATCAACTTTGGCCATTACAACCAGAGTCGGGTAAGGGAGTCGGTTACGTGCGGGGAAGGTGTTAGCACCCCACAACGCCCCTTTCGGGTTCCCTATGACGGATTATTTCATAAATAACAGTGTAAAATTACTAAATTACCCTTATTTATTATAAACGGCTATGAATAAGATATCTACATGATGAATAAATTAAACATGCGATGCAACAATCAGAAAGCAGTAAAAGGAAGGATTTTGAAGAAGAAACCTTTGAAGCGTGCTTTTATATATTCAAATGTTAGGAGGCTTTTTGGCGCTCCCTCCCACTACACGCTCGCTCGCTCCTTCCCTAAAAATTAATCTTTACTATGGAAATCAAAAAGATTTCCCTTCGACTAGTTCGAATTCTCAAGCTAAATGCTCAGAACTCAAGAACTTCGTCGGATCGGCTCTCGGAGAGAATTCTAGGGCAGAACACTGCTCAAAAACCCCAGAATACTCAAGAAGAGAGTCCAAGAAGTGTGGAAAAGTGTGGAATGACGTCCAAATGACGTCCTATATATAGGAGTGAGGCGCAGTACGGCCTCTAACATCAATACGGCCCGTACTGAAGATTTGAACTACAGTACGGCCGTATTGAATTCAGTACGGCCGTACTGAAGTTTCAAAAACTTCAGTACGGTCGTATTGGTTTGAGTACGGCCGTACTGAAGTTCAAAAACTTCAGTATGGCCGTATTGAGTTCAGTACGGCCGTATTGTAGTTCAAATTGTTCAGTACGGCCGTACTGAACTTCTAGGAGGCCGTATTGAGCTTCAATCCTCCCACATCTTTATTTTAAGCTACTCTAAGACTTCTAAACCTACGAATAATCATCCTAGGGTCTTCCAGGGTCTTCCAGGAGTCCTTCCGGCTGACTTTCCTTCGATCTTTGAGAGTCTTCGAGTCTTATTTCCGACCCGGACAATTTTAGGGGTCTACAGCTGCCCCCCCTTTACTTAGTCAAACGACTTTTTGGTGTACCGGTTGACAAGTAAAGAAGTTGACCCAATTGTCCGGGGACTAGGCCATCCTTCTGACTTGTAGTGTCTTCCGGTGGAAAATTGTTGAGTAGCCTCTCCAGGTTGAGTATTAGTCGTCGCCTCTCCAGGCTCATGCATACCTCCGTGTTTGTGACGACGGGGTAGCGTGAGTACTGCCTCTCCAGGCTTAGCTTCGCTCGACGCCCGAGCCAGAAGCTGCATACCTCCGTGTTTGTGACGACGGGGTAGCGTGAGTACCGCCTCTCCAGGCTTAGCTTCGCTCGACGCCCGAGCCAGAAGCTGCATACCTCCGTGTTTGTGACGACGGGGTAGCGTGAGTACCACCTCTCCAGGCTTAGCTTCGCTCGCCGCCCGAGCCAGAAGCTGCATACCTCCGTGTTTGTGACGACGGTGGCAGTGTGAGTACCGCCTCTCCAGGCTTAGCTTCGCTCGACGCCCGAGCCAGAAGCTGCATACCTCCGTGTTTGTGACGACGGGGTAGCGTGAGTACCGCCTCTCCAGGCTTAGCTTTGCTCGCCGCCCGAGCCAGAAGCTGCATACCTCCGTGTTTGTGACGACGGTGGCAGTGTGAGTTTGCCCTCTCCAGGGTTAGCTTCGCTCGACGCCCGAGCCAGAAGCTGCATACCTCCGTGTTTGTGACGACGGTGGCAGTGTGAGTTTGCCCTCTCCAGGGATTTGTGATGATTTTGTCTCCACAGTCCACGATGCTGCTTCGACGATTGTTTTTGATTTTTGTGCCACTGAGGGCTGTATAACGCAGGGATCCGTCTAGGGGATGTGCAGTTACTCATAGGTTCTTGTGTCCCAACTTTCCATTGCGTAGTTGGTGCCCACTGGGGAATTTCTGATTCCTTGGGGGTGCAGACACAAAGATGCTCTTTCTGATGTGAGCGGTGCCTTATGGTTGGCTGACGTCCTTTCGACGGTGGTGGAGTATCCCGGTTATCCTTATTCGGGTGACTCTTTTTGATTTTCTGATTTTTGTTGCCTCTGTGTAGGCTATTATCCGCTGAGGGATTCTGTCGTATTGGTTTTGACTGGCCTCTTCTGTTAGGCGGATTATCTTGACGTTCGGTATGTGGTTGAATACCAAATTCCGCTTGGGGAATGGGTATTGATCTTTTTGGATTTTCTCTGAAAGAATGCCTCTGAGTAGGCGAATGGGGATTTGAGGACTTTATGTATCCCAGAGTATTATTTAGAAAGCCTCTGCAGGCTTAGCTTCACTCGTCGCTTGAGTTGGAAAGCTATCTTCCACTGAGGAAGTCTGAGTCCTTTGACTCGGATATTGAGTTTGGATGATCATTGCTTCCATTGGGGAATCTTGCTGATCTTGCTTTGATAGCTCTTACTGGGGATTTGATCTACGAGAGTGAGCTGAGAAGTCTCTGGGGAGTATTATTTCGACAAGCCTCTCCAGGCTCAGTTATTATGTACAATTTGTTGAGTATTATTTCGGCAAGCCTCTCCAGGCTTGGTTATTCTGTATGATGAGGGAGTATTATTTCGGCAAGCCTCTCCAGGCTCAGTTACTCTGTATGATTGGGGAGTATTATTTTGGCAAGCCTCTCCAGGCTCAATTATTCTGTACGATTTATTGTTTTTTCTGAATTTCTGCCTTTTTTGTTGATTTCGGCTTTTTCTGTACAGAAATTAAAATGCTAAAGAATTTGGATTCAAAAAGTGAAAAATTTCATTTATTAAGTAGAATGAAATTTGTACAATGGAAATGAAGAAAGTGGGACACAGCCCAATCAAACAAATACACAAAAAGCAAGAAAAATAGACGGTCTTCACTCCTCTGCCGGCGGGTCCTGTGGAGGGTCTGGGAAGCGGCGATGCAGCCAGACTGACAGGCTGTCAAAATCCTGTCTGAGGGCGTCGATACTGTGCTGGGCAGTATCGAATCGAGCGTCGATGCTCTGCTGCAAGGCGTCAAAGCGAGCATCGAAGTAGGCCCTGTCCTGCTGCGAGGTGCCGGCCTCTGGCTGTGGGTCCACATCACCCGGGAGCTCGATATCTGCGAAGAGCTCGCTGAAGGTGTCTTGGGTGGTCGCCCGTACGTATTGCCTCCCTGCCCTGGCGATGATCTTATGTTGATCAGGGTGGCAGCATTGATGGGCTTGGGCGCCAACTCCCCCGCGTCTACGCCATCGGGGCACCCCCAAGTCTCGGCGAGTTGTGAAAGGAGCTTGGAGACCATAATGTATCCTCGCCGAGCTTCACTTCCCTCTCTTGCCCCCAGATTCTTTATGTGCTCGAGGAAGAAGAATCCGGGGTTGGCCTTCTGTCCAGTGGCCATGCAATACAGAGCCAGCAGATCCTGCCGCGTCACTGACTCTGGACTCTTCGGCCTGGCGTGAATGGAGCCGGTGATCAGTTTGTGGCAGATTCGGAGTGCGGTCGGGAGCCGAGTACCCTTCACCCCAGCATGGTAATCCGTCTGACCCGCAATCTCTCTCCACATCTCAGTCTGGGTCGGACTATCAGGGTACTCGCAGACGGCGTCCCGATACTCCAACTGATCAGCTCGTGGAAAGAAGCCGGCTTGGACGTTGAACTCGTCCAACGACAAGGATCGGTATCCTACATTCATCCAGAAGTCCACCGAGTAGACCGTCTCTCCAAAGCTGTTCGTCGACTCTGTGACGCCGACGGTAGCCAAAAATTCCTTCGTCGCAGTCGGGAAGATCTTAGGATGGGGGTTAAGGAGGAACCCCCATCCTATGGCAGCGATGTAGCCCCGGACCTCGTCTTCCCACTCCATTGCTTGGAGGATGCTGAAATCAAGCACCCTTGATGGCATGAAGACAAACGACTCAAGAAGTTCCAGCCTCTCTAGATGCCGCGCGGTCATTTCGCGTTGAACGGGAACCCTCTGCCTTTTTCTCGATGACTCGGCCATTTCTCGGAATTTGGGAAGATCTCAGACTCACTCACAGACAAGATATGCAGAGGAATGAAGAATGCTGTGCAGAAATGAGAGGGGAAATGGGCTATTTATAGAAAAGTTTACGTCAGTACGGCCCGTATTGAATTCAATACGGCCGTACTGACGGTGCCGTTATTGTACAAAATTGGAGACCAATACGGGCCGTATTGGATTCAATACGCCCGTAGTGGTGTGACCGTTGGGGTCAATACGGGCGTATTCAGTTCAGTACGCCCGTATTGAACTGAAGGGTTGCCCGTAATCCTAGTTTCAATACGGGCGTATTGAACGGAATACGGGCGTATTGAGTTTTTTTTTTTATTTTTAATATAAACAGAGAATAAGTGATCTTCCAGTACACCTATCATCTGTATGCATGTATGCGGTATGATGCACCTAATTCTATTTGATTCATTTTTCAAAAGAATTAACCGATGCGTTTCTCTGTTTGGATTTTTGCCATTCCTCTAGACGGGCTGTGCGTTGCCGATTTTTGTAACTGAGGAATGATGCGTGTTATATTGAGATGGGCGTCATCAACCCAGTGATCCTCCCCTTCCTTTAGAAGACGTGTCAACCCTCCTATTGACCACTATATCTCCATGTTTCCACTAGATTATCCTAAAATCGTTTGGGACAAGAGAGAAGAAAGGAAAGATATTTTTGTTCTGAAGTTTGTGTTTTAGAGGGGATTTATTTTTCAAAAATGGTTTTTGTAAGAATGGTTGGCCAAGGTAGGCTTATGTGTTTAGGCTTGTTTGATTAAACACTTATGAAGTTAAGAAAGTCTTGTTATTTGATGTTGTGATTTGACAACTTAGATAGCTTTCCTTTGAACCTTTTTTGAATTCGGCTCATGGTACCATCATGGATTTCTTTTGTTTTTTGATTGTCCTTATTTTTGCCTAAAACACCCTTTTGTGGTGTCTTAGCGGACCTTTGTTTTTGTTTATTTTTGGAACCCTAACTTTTGCCTAGGTTACCCTTTCGTGGGATTCCTAGCGGGTCTTTTGCTCTTATTTTTGCGCAGCCCCCTTTTTGGGTTTCCTGCCGAGCTTCTTTTATTTTAAAGGATTTCTTTTTATCCATGATGGCACTTGTCGAGGCCAAGGAAAGGTGCTCCAAGTTGTCACACACACTTCCACATAAAAATGATGCGGGTTTATTATTATTAAGACAATTTTAACCTCATTCATGCATATTCAAACAGGGTTAAAATAATGTGGTCTAGAGATTTATTGCAAGCAAGAAAAGAAGCAATAAGAAAGAATAAAGAATGATTTTATTATAATCATAATGAAAACATGTGCCCTATCGAGGCTCGGGGGCCGGGCTGTCCCCGAGGAGTAATTTCTAACAGTCATCAGGTCTATACATCCCTATCGGAAGGAGAAGAACACTTGATGACGACGACCGGCCTTGACGCCTGTGAACCGGCCTTCCTAAAGATCTGGCTTAAAGAACGTCGAGAAGGATCTTGGTTCCTCTTCGTCCTTTGATCTTTATTAGGGTTGTATCCTAACCCTTGTTTCCCCGGATTATCCTTGATAATGGGTAGCTCGGGAATTCCTTGGGAATCCTTGCCAAGTCCTTGTCCAGGCAAGTATCCATTCTTGGTGAGCATATGGGCTACCTTCTTCATTTCTCGGGGAAACGTTTCAACATTGGCAATCTCCAATGCTTGGAAGGCGGTTTCTAGAGCTTCCTCTGCTGCATCCACGTAAGGTATGGTGGATGGCTTGCTGATGAGTATGTCATCTTCAGCTTGTACGGTCACCAGTTTGTCATCCACTATGAATTTGACTTTCTGGTGAAGCGTAGAGGGAACAGCTTTCGCATCATGAATCCAAGGTCGGCCGAGGAGACAGCTGTATGCGGGAGTAATGTCCATCACTTGAAATTCGACATTAAAGATGGTGGGTCCAATTTGGATTGGAAGATTGATCTCTCCCACCACTTCTCTTTTAGAACCGTCGAAAGCTCGAACGATCATGTTGCTTGGGCGCATTTGGACTCCCTTGATTGCCAATTGCTCGAGCGTTCTTTTTGGCATCACATTCAAGGAAGATCCATTATCTACCAAGACTTTAGCGATGTGATATTCCTTGCACTTGACAGAGATGTGCAAGGGCTTGTTGTGGTTCGGTTCCCCAGCGGGGATTTCTTCATCGGTGAAAGTGAGGTGATCATTAGCCGTGATGTGACTAACAATCCCCTCAAATTTGTCTTGGGAGATAGTGTGCGACACGTATGCCTCGTTCAAGACTTTCAACAGAGCTTGTCGATGCGGTTCGGAGCTTAGGATCAACGACAATAGGGTAATCTTTGCGGGCGTCCTATGAAGTTGATCCATGATGGAGTACTCGCTCTGTCGGATATACTTTAACAGCTCATTAGTCTCCTCCTCGGATTCTTTATTTTCCTTGGTTTTTTCTTCCTTTTCTTTCCCTTTATTCTTGGGAGCTTTATCGTGAAGATCTTCGGGAGTGTAGATCCTGCCACTCCTAGTCATGCCCCCAAGTCCAACGATGTTAGAGATATCGCTGTTGGCAGAAGAATGGATGTCGTATATCCACGGCACAACCTTATTTGATTCGTAGGGGAAAGGTCTTGGAGCAGTGATCCTTAACGGTGTCGGACCTTCCCCTTTATTTGTCATGATTACCAACAACGGAGTTGACGTGCGCTCGCTTGGCGCGGTTGTTGGCTTGCATTTAATAACAAATGGCGTGCGATCCATTCTGAACATACGCATCGCTTAATCCTTTCTTTTTATTACTATTATTAATGAATTACTAGGAGGGATGTATGAAATGCAAACCTAGATCCCTCCATGATCTTTGATAAGAATGCATGATATGAGATGATGGCGATGAATATGCATGCATTGTGTTTATTCAACTAAGCATTATCATGTTTTTAGGATGTCCCTAAGATGATGCATGATATTGCTTGGTTTGGATAAATAACCCTTTTTTCTTTTTTTTGGGTATTTTGTTTTTTTGTATTTTTTTTTTTTTTTTTTTTTTGGTGAAAAGGGAAACTACCTATATGAATGTGATGAAGGTAGATGTTAACACCATGTAATGGAAGATTCTTATTCCTATTTATTCTTATTTTAAAAAGGAATGTTGTATGTTTAAAGAATGCAATGTATGCTCAAACAATGTCACATAAACAATGCACAAACAATTCACTCATCCACGAACAGTCACGAGCGAATCACGAGGTAGGGGTATCCTGCAGAAAAGTGCATATTCAAGGTGGTTCTAACTGTTCTCATCGGTCTGAGGCCCCCAAGGTGCCCCCATTATAGGGACCCAATTCCTCTCGTGTAAGTCGATGGAAAGTTCCAACGCACTGTCGGACTCGAGTTCATGGTTATCACCTTGAGTGATGCTTTTCGACAACGGTCTACGGGCACCTAGGCCCATTCGACAATCGGCCGTACTAACATCCACTCCCTATGGCTTACCACTCATGCCCCCGGGTATAGAGGGAACTGTTGTGTGCAAAGGTTCGTGTGCAGTTTGTATTTCAAACAATTGCGAGAATTTAAAAATACAACAGTTATTAAAGCCAAATAGATAAACATGTTATCATACAAAGTGAGGGGTAATAAAGTAATTTTAAACTATTATTTTAAAAAAAATCCATCACTAAATGGGATTGACTCTCGAGGCTTCCCCAGTGAAGTTGCCATCTGTCGCCACCCGCCGAAACGAACGTTGGCATTCGCGACGATGGTCGAACTCGTTTTAAGTTTTGAAAAGTGGTGGATTGTTAGAACGACTTATTCTCAAACTGAGACCTCATCGAACTAACAATTTTATTAAATGATTCACCAATTCATGTTAATCCCAAGCGGGACCCTCCATGGACTAGTGGTTTTCGCAAAAAGAAGGGTTCTTGGAGTCGCCACCAATGTTTTACTCAAAACATTGGAAAAAGATATAAGGCAATTGATTTCATAAATCAACTTTGGCCATTACAACCAGAGTCGGGTAAGGGAGTCGGTTACGTGCGGGGAAGGTGTTAGCACCCCACAACGCCCCTTTCGGGTTCCCTATGACGGATTATTTCATAAATAACAGTGTAAAATTACTAAATTACCCCTATTTATTATAAACGGCTATGAATAAGATATCTACATGATGAATAAATTAAACATGCGATGCAACAATCAGAAAGCAGTAAAAGGAAGGATTTTGAAGAAGAAACCTTTGAAGCGTGCTTTTATATATTCAAATGTTAGGAGACTTTTTGGCGCTCCCTCCCACTACACGCTCGCTCGCTCCTTCCCTAAAAATTAATCTTTACTATGGAAATCAAAAAGATTTCCCTTCGACTAGTTCGAATTCTCAAGCTAAATGCTCAGAACTCAAGAACTTCGTCGGATCGGCTCTCGGAGAGAATTCTAGGGCAGAACACTGCTCAAAAACCCCAGAATACTCAAGAAGAGAGTCCAAGAAGTGTGGAAAAGTGTGGAATGACGTCCAAATGACGTCCTATATATAGGAGTGAGGCGCAGTACGGCCTCTGACATCAATACGGCCCGTACTGAAGATTTGAACTACAGTACGGCCGTATTGAATTCAGTACGGCCGTACTGAAGTTTCAAAAACTTCAGTACGGCCGTATTGGTTTGAGTACGGCCGTACTGAAGTTCAAAAACTTCAGTATGGCCGTATTGAGTTCAGTACGGCCGTATTGTAGTTCAAATTGTTCAGTACGGTCGTACTGAACTTCTAGGAGGCCGTATTGAGCTTCAATCCTCCCACATCTTTATTTTAAGCTACTCTAAGACTTCTAAACCTACGAATAATCATCCTAGGGTCTTCCAGGGTCTTCCAGGAGTCCTTCCGGCTGACTTTCCTTCGGTCTTTGAGAGTCTTCGAGTCTTATTTCCGACCCGGACAATTTTAGGGGTCTACAAGGAGCTCAGCGGAAAACCTATACCGCGAACTTGGAATGCTACGCATCTCAAGTTTTATTATAGTTGAACCTTGTATGAAGGAGCTGTGCACTCTTTTTCCGCCTCAATCTTTTATTCCAAAAAATAGAAAGATGGTTTTTGGCTGAGAGGGTTTTTAACGAGGCACATTTACATAATCAATAAAATGACTCATTCCATTCAACTTACATCTTTTTCGCATCATTTTACGCCTAACCTCAAATGAAGGTCGAGTCCGAACCTCGGTTTATTAAGGTCAAGTTTGAACCTTCACGAAAATCTAAGGTCAAGTCCGAACCTCGGTTTATTAAGGTCAAGTTTGAACCTTCACGAAAATCTAAGGTCAAGTCTGAACCTCGGTTTATTAAGGTCAAGTTTGAACCTTCACGAAAATCTAAGGTCAAGTCTGAACCTCGGTTTATTAAGGTCAATTGTGAATTTTCATGAAAATCTAAGGTCGAGTCCGAACCTCGGTTTATTAAGGTCAAGTTTGAACCTTCACAAAAATCTAAGGTCGAGTCCGAACCTCGGCCTCATTACAGTAAAATGTAAACCTTTACGTAACAAATATATATATACACACAAGCAAAATTCCCAGGATTCAACACTTGAGTTCAAAGCTGAAATAAATTACGATTACAAAATTAGCCTACAGAGAGGCATTATCACTGGAACTATCCTCAATGTCGTCCTCCCGGACCAGCTTCCCGAAGCGAACAACCTTCTCCACATGCATGCCGGAGAAGTCGAATCCTGGTGCAAGGAGCCTGGCCTGGCGAGCAGCCTTGAGGAAACCCCTCTTATGCTCCACCACGATGGAGCGCTCGACCTCCTCAAGTCTCCTCTGCAATGCCGCCTTCTCGGCCTCCAGCGACGACAGGTCTACTCTCTGGGCAGCAATCTCCTGCTCTTTGCTGCCAATAATAACCTCGTCGCAGAGACGCTCCTCGGTTACTGACACCAGCTCCCCCTCAAAAATGCAACCTCATCTTCCAGAGAGCGAACCTGCTCCCGAGAAGACATCATCTCGTCCCGGGACGAGGTAACCAGCTCCTGCAGCTCGGCTCCCTGCATCTTTGCCTCACCGAGGGCAGCAGTCAGAACCCCATTCTCCCCCTTCAGGACTTTATTCTCATCTTTCAGAGACTGAACAAGGCTTTTCAGCCTCGCCATGTCCTCTTGCTGCCTCGACCACTTGTGTTCCCAGTAATCCACAATGGTCGTTCCTCGCTGAAGGAAGATCTGGGCAGCATCAAAACTTCCCACTGGCCCAGCCGACTCGATCATCGCCTGATCAGCCGTGCTCAACGACCCCCTCGGAAAGAACTTCTCCGGAGTCACCGCGGCGCTCCACAAAGAGTCGACCTCCTCCGACGCACTCAAGTGCTCCAGCCGCAGGGGCGCGCCCTCTTGCGCATAGCGATACGCAAGGTACGGCCGCATCGGCCTGGGGCCCGGACCAGGGGTAGGGAGCCCGGAGCTCGATCCCTCCCTACGAACCTCGGCAGAAGAAGGCGCAGATACCCCAGTACCACTCCCCGCCTACGAAAAGCAAGAGCACTCTTCTAAGAACAAAAGTATACAGAAGGGTAGAACGCCAAATACCACAGAAGGGCCAACGGCTTACCTCGCCAACAGGAGCAACAAGTACTGCACCCCGGATCACTTCCCCGGCGACATCCCCCGCCTATGGACAACAACCTCAAGTCAAAAATGACGAAAATAGAAACAAGACTAAGAAAAGAAAAATACTCATCGCGGCAACCCGCCCAATAGCTTGAGCCGGCACCTCGCCGGGTTGAACGACTGACTCAACAGCCGACGCCACCTCTTCGGCAGCCACACGATTAACCCCCTCCGACCGCGGACTCCCAGCAAGGTCCACCTCCCCAGCTTCTACAACCTGGGGAGCAACCTCCCCTGTCTCATGAGGGGCCGAGGTCCCCCCGATCTCTCCCCCACCCCTCTTTCATTTTCGGTTGACTTTCAGAGGGGAAACCTTCTCCTCTAGAGGCTCGGAAACCCCGAGCTCGGTCACGTCGAAGCGGGGCTTCAGCTTGAGCCACAAGTCTTTTCCTATAACGCCTACAGACAGAAAATAAGGCACGTCAGCAAAGAAAGACTACACAAACCTCAACAAAATACCAAGGTGTAAAATACTCACTCTCCAAGGCCCTTTCCCTATGCGCCGAATTCTCGAGCGACAGGATGAGTTTACAGTCCAGCGGCCGAGGAAGTGCCTTAAGACCCTCAATGGCGGCTGCCTCCAGAGCCGTCAGCTGCGAAGGGTCCACCCCGTGAAACCCAGACGGGTCGGGGCACCAATAAAAAGGAAATCTTGGCAAACCGCCGAAGTGGAACACCTCATCCTCCAAAGGGTCGACGCCGACAAGGGTAACCCGGAAGAATCCATGCTTGTAATTCTTGTAAGACTGGGAGTAAAGGCTGAATAAACCCCCATCTTTACCCCCATTCAAAGAAAGAACGCCATAAGGCGGAGCACCAGCCTTCAACTGATAGAAGTGGAGAAAGACCCGAAGGGACACCTCTATCCCTAGAACCACACACAAGACTTGAAACGCCCTTAAGAAACCTCAACTGTTGGGATGCAGCTGGCAAGGAGCCACGTTGACATAATTCAGAAAATCACACTCAAACTGAGTGAAAGGAAGACGGACACCCAAGTCCCTGAAAAAACACTGGTAAACATAGAAATGAGGAGGGTCGGTAGGGCTCCTCATGTACACGCCCTCACCAGCCGGACAAGGCTCCAACCGAATCATCCGAGAAATAGAGGGGTCACAAATTCTGCGTGTTCTCCAAACCGCGTTGACCTCTAAAAATGATTTGAACACGCTCCCGACCTTAGCCATCTCACGCTTAACCCAGGCGTACCCAGGAATGCCTAGCTCCAAGTCCTCAGACGGAGGCGGGTCCGCCCTCTTTTCGGCTGCGACCTTCCCGGTAGCCACCGCCTTACCACGCGCCTTGCCCCGAGAAGGCGCAGAAGGACCGGCACCACTTCCCCAGCCATGGAAAAGACGAGAAAGACTCGAAGAAGGTCGGGGAAGAAGGAAAAAGAAGACTGTAGAAAGGAAGCACCTGGTACTCTCCCTCAGAAATTAACCCTAACAACGAAGGGGTTACCGGAAATGGTGACTTAAACGGAGGCGGAAAATGGATGAAAACGAGAGAAACGGCGTGCACAAGAAGCCACGAGAATGGAAAAGAGTCAAGTGAAAAAGGTAAGGAGGCGCGAGTGAGAGAAAAGAAAAAACTCTCCCCCAGGATTTCAAAACGGTCACGACACGTGTCACCCAAGGGACACGCCTGACCACGCATTAAATGAGACCCATTATGATAAAGGAAGCCATCATTGCATAACTGTCATGACCACTAACGCGCCGACCTCGCGTTTCGAAATACGAAACGACTTCTGCACGCGTGGCATCTTGACAGGCGGACATACGCGAAGGGTCACTTCCCCCTGGTGAGCTCGGTCTTAACTCCTCGACCTACGGTCTTTGGAGCTCGGGGGGCTAGTGTACTGACCGTACCGCGAAGCCGAGCTCTAAGCTCGGCAACACAGTGCAAGATAATCTCGGGCACGCGTCGTACGACGTCAGCTCGGCATTCAGGTGAATCACAACTGATTCCTGAGAATCTCGCCCATACAAGATCCATTATCTAATAACTGATTACCGAAGATCTCGCCCCAGACGAGATCCGCCATCATATCTTATCTCAGGCTCAGAGCCCAAAGCAACCCTAATTCACTCCAAGGTACGTGCATTACTTATACAAGATTATGACTCATACAAACCCTAACTTTAGCATCGAAGTCTCTTTTGCAGGTACCACCCCCATCTTGGAGCATCAAGCGTACCAGCGAAGGAGGCTCACCTGGCAGATCAGCTCTACAGCAGATTTCCGGTAAGAACAATTTATAAACTATATTATCCTTATAAATTACAATCTCCTTTAACTCTCTCCAAACCTTCTCTTTTAACCACTTACTCTATTATTTGTATTTTTTTTTAATTCTTTTTAAATATAGAGAGACACGGTATTTTTTGCACTAGTATATATTACGGCCGGTGATACTAATTATTTAAGTTTGTGGCAACTGGTACGTCTTTCTACTTATAATGGAAACGGTTTAGGTTAATTATTTTAGTTAATTGATTAGCGACAAAATTAACTATATCTATTTTTTGTGACTGAGATTATTAATTAAAAATGAAAATTTATTGGTAATATAATTTTGCAACTCATTTAACTACCAAATATTAGGTTTCTGGTTCACCAAAAATACATTATTTTCTAAATTTGTGATCGTGTTCATTTGCTACTATAGGTCAATTTAGCAACCAAATTATTTGGGGGTATTTGTTTCAATGTATTATATATATATTTTTAGTAATAGCATTTTTAAAAATGAATTTAGCGATAATTTTGTTTTCATATATGTTTAGAAAATGTGTTTGATTATATTCTAATATTTTTTAAAATAAAAAAATAATTAAAAAGAGAAGTTAATTGCAAGTGTAATAAAACATAACTTTTCATATTTTAATGATGATATGATAACTTTCACGAAAATGAATAATATACCAAAAATAAATTTTAAATTAACTTATAACAAACATAAGGATATTACATTCCTATACTTACATTTTGATAATGAATTTTTAATCCATAAAACAAACTTTTGGTTGATAAATTATTAATATTAGTGTTTGACGGATAAATTTGGTCTCGAAACCAATTAACCAATGGGACTAAACATGTTTTGTTTTATGAAAATATTTTTTTCCCTTTCTTTTTACAGGAACCTTCCACTTCTAACAATTTTCCTTTTATAATTCTCTTCCTTCTAATATTGGACAAATTGATCCTTTGATGTTTTTGATGTTGACCCTATTATAACTAATGCAAATCTTTCACTTTCTAGGCCATTCCTCTTAATGAAAATATTAAAACCTTTTAAGTATAGAGCTTAGGTTACCACCTAATTATCTTTGTGATTATCACTATAAAATTTTTAACCTTAGGAAAATTTTAATCATCCACAAGTTCTTTCTATCCTATTTTTGATTTTCTTTCTTATACACACTTATCTTCTTTTCACAAATCCTTTCTTTTGTCTTTATCAAAATACTTGAGCCAAAGACTTATAATCAAGTTGTTAAGTATGATTGCTATAGAAAGGCTATAGATAATGAAATTGTAGCTTTGGAGCAAAATCAAACATGGATTCTTACCTTCATTTACCACCAAGAAAGAAAGCAATTGGCTATGGCTGGATTTTCAAAATAAAACACAACTCTAATGACACTATTGAGATATTTCAACCTCAACTGGTTGCCAAGGGGTTCAATTAATGAAATAGAAGGTATTGATTACTTTGAATCTTTTTCTCCGGTTATTAAACTAGTTACTATTCACCTTACTTTATATACTACAAATGAATGGTATTTACATCAATTAGATGTAAATAATGAATTCCTTCATGGTGATCTCATAATGTAGACATGAATGTTCCACAAGGCTTTCAAACTAAATCTCCACAAACAAGTTAGCAAATTGACAAAGTCCTTGTATAGGCTCAAGTAATCTAATTGCCAATGGCACCACAAACTCACTTTTCCTCTTATTTATCTAGGATACAAGCAATCAAAACTTGACTACTTTTTTTTTTATTATTTCAAGAAATGATCCATCACTATTTTGTTGTTATGTGTTGATGATTTAGTTATCTAAGGGAATGACTTTTCTAAAATTACATTAGTGAAAACTTTCTACATACTACATTAACTATTAAAGATATCAACACTTTTAAACTTTTCCTTGGCTTAGAAGTGTCTAGATCACAAAAAGGACTTGTTCTTATAGAAAGAAAATATACAATGGAATTCCTTGATGATGTTGGCATGTCAGCCTACAAACCAATATCCACTCTTATGGTTGCAAGCACAAATCTAAATTTTTCTAATTCGTAGATTGCTTTATTTAATTAACACATAGTCACATCTTATCTTTGTTGTTCATAGCTTAAGCCAATTTGTTTCTTTTCCTATGCAATCTTGTCATGAAGTTGCTCTCAAAATTATACAATACATCAAAGCCTTTGATAGTCATTTTTTTTTCTTGCCAACAATAATCCCATATTGAGGGGGTTTCAACGATTCAGATTGGGCTGCCTGCATTGACAATTACAAATCTATCACTAGTTTTTGTATATTTATTAGATCTTATCTCAGTTGGAAATCTAAGAAACAAATTTCACAATCATCTTCAAAGGTAGAGTATCGGGCCCTTGCCCCCACAACTTGTGAAATCCAATGGCTCACTTTCTTATTACAAGTGCTATAAAACCTGTTATTTATCTTCTTATATGAGTTTATTGTGACAACAGTTCTACTATTCAAATAATCCATAATCCTATCTTTCATGAGCGAACAAATTAAAACACTGTCATCTAATTTGTACATAGTTCAAGATGACACCATCAAATTACTACCTATTCCTTTCGTGACTCAACTAGAAAATGTTTTTACCATGTGATACCCTTCTACCTCAAAGAATTATTAATAAAAAAAATATTAAAAATTTTAATTAAAAATAAATAAATTAAACAAATAATTTAATTCGCATCGTAAAAATTTAGTATTCATTAAATAAAGCTCTTTAACATAAAAGGAAAATAAACATCAATATAAGTTTTAAAAAAATCAAGGCACAAACCAACCATTTATACAAAACTTAAAAAAAAATACAACCATCAGAAAACAATTAGAACCCATCTATACTAAAGAAAACATAATAGCATTTTCTAGCCCCATGTCACAAAACAAAGAAAAATCCAACACCAACTAAGCTTCCTCTCCCTCATGCTTAGCCTTGTATACCTATTATACTTCTACAATGATAATTATACAACCCAAAAAAAAAAAAACCACAAACCACATAAACACATAAACACAAAGGAATGAGAATTTATCTCATCCATCTATATATAACACATAAAAGGGATAAAGACAATACTAACATAACATACATCCATAAATAAACATCAACAATATGTGTGTGTGTCCATCATTCAAAGTACATTCATCTCAACAACACCAATACATTTAATCCGAAAAACCTCCATATAAAATAAAGACTCTTTCATATTTTTCTCTCTTTACTTGATTAACCATGATTACTTATTTCTTATTCTCTTCTTTTAATTCTAATAATAATTACTCCACACAGACTTCTCTACTAATGATTACTCTTTAAACTTAATTGTTATTTAGTGATGACGTTGTGCTTACTAAGCTAAGACTTGTGGTCAACACAGAGAGGTCAAAGACCTCCTTCTCACATTCATGCTTGACATGGTAATGCTTGTATTCCCATCATGGAGAGGAAAAAGACCTCTTTGCTTAAATTAATTTGGTGTGGTTGCTTCCACACCCAACATTGAGAAGCCAGAGACTCCTTTAGAACAAATTCGCTCGAAATGATCCAGGTCATACTCGGCGTCACCTCCAAAACAATGTCAAAATGATGTCAAGCGAGACATCCCTTGGCGAGTACAGAGAAATTAGAGACCTCTTTGACATCCCCACATCTAGTGTGTGGCTCTCTCCTTGCCCAATGTAGAAAAACTGCATCCATTGTGTTCAACGTTGTTCTCCAAGACCCATCCAAATCCAACTCAGAGTTTCTTTTCTCAATCCAATTGATAAAAACAACTTTATTACATATACAAAACAAGTATTTATCACTAATACATACAAATCCATCCAATTTCATAAACCATAATTCACTTATATTACCCTAACCCTTAAACCATTCAAATCCACAAAGATCAACCCAATCGAATTTAAATTCAAAAATTACAATAATAGGACAAAAAATAAATCGCAAATCATACTCAAAAATTTAATCAACAACTTAAGAGACTTAGAAATCATCTCATTATGCATACCCCTTTATGTGCCTATGAATAAGACATCCCCACTCCTCCATTACCTTAAATGACGGCCTTCGAGGCACTAACACGTCCTTTTAGTGCTTCTGGCTCTACTTTAGACGTTGTCTGATGTCTCCCTCTATGATTTCTTTTGTAGGTGCTCTTAAGATTTACAATAGACACGTAGAAATGATCCTATTCCTTTTATTTTTAATAAGACTTTGGGTTGGGTTCAAGAGTCCAACCCAATATTCCTTTCTTAACCTACAACCTTTTATTTTATTTTATTTAATAAAAAATTTAAGACAACTCTATTTATTGTATTTAGTATATTAGCAACTCAATTAATTATATTAATTAAGTATGTATTATAATTTTTTAATTTATAAAAAACTTAATTTACTTTATTTATGAAAATTGAGATGTTACATACCAACTCTCTTCATCTCTTTATTTTTCAAGGTTCCATTTCCAAGTTGAACATGAAAGATCCATGGTCGAACTTGTGTGAGGTTGATAAAATATAAGTTATATTTATCAATTTCTTTAGTTTCTTTTTAAGTTATTTTGTTAGGTTTTATTATTATCACTTGTGCAAAAAAAAACTTTTAAAATTAATTATTTTTTATTATTATTTTAAAACAGTCAATTTAGTAGGTGTGAACTTTTAAAATTCGGTGAGAACTAATTTTAAAAAGTTCACTTTTAAAATTAAGTCTACTAAAGTTATTGTTATTTAATAAGTTTAATTACATTTTTATCTTTTAATTATTACAAATATGCAATTTTAGTCTCCAAGGTTTTAATTGAGAAACTTTAATCCCTTAAGTATCACAATTGTACAATTTTTGACTCTTCTGTTAAAATTCTAATAATTTTAAAATTATATTATATTATATTTATATAATATTTTAAGATTATACAATTGTTGAAATATTTAAGTTATATATATATATATATATATATATATATATTGTAATTTTAATATAAATAGTACACACTCAAAATTTTCATTTCTCAAGAATAAGTATTTAAGGTTAGTTAAAATTAATAAATTAGAACAATTTCGTTAGTAAATTTTTTTTTATAAAAAAACGGAAAGGATTTAATTCGACCATTATCAAATAATATATATATATATATATATATTTATTATTACTATTAAATAATAAAGCATATGTATATCTATATATTATTAGTGTTATAATATTATTGATAAATTAATATAAATGATATATTATTAATAAATTTATAGATAAATTAATAATTTTATAAATACAAATTAGTATATATTAATATAATCTTACAAAAATATAAATATATTAGAATAAAGTTGATTAGAAATATCAATTAATATATCATGTCTCTGCATTATTACTACATTAACAAAAATTATTAAATTTTTAATAAGAAAAATTAAAATCATATAATTATAATACTTAAAAAAAATTAAAATTATTTATTAAAATTTAAGAATCAAAATTGTACAATTATAATAGTTAAAGAGATTAAAATTTCTCAATTAAAATCTACAATAAAAATCATATACTTACAATAATACTTTAAAAAATAAAAAATAAAAAAGTAATTAAAGCTATTAAATAACAACAACTATACTCTATCCAATTTACATGTAAGCATTCAAACGAAGGCACAAAGTAATTTTTATCCGCTACTATCATGTAAGATTACAAGGTTACCCCCAACTCTCGTAAAAGTGACACTAATCTACCCAACTTAATTCAGCACGATAAACCTGCTGCCGACCTTATTCGTACAATTTCTACACAGTCCTTTACAGAAAAATAAAGTATGCTTCCTAGCTACATCACTTTCAAACATTCCAATCGAAGGGGCCAATTAAACATCTTATCTCATACGCATTTCAGATAAAGAATACTCAAATTCAACGCCATATTCTATTCTAATTCACAACTTTATTATAAATGCAATCATTTATTTATTTGTAAAACTTTTTTTTTATCTAGTTTATTTCTTAACTGTTATATTATTCTAGATCAATTATTTAGTATTTCATATCTGTCATATGTTTATACTTCTGATTTTCTACATAGATAAGTCTATTTTAGGTCCCCTTCGTTGGCGCAGCATTTTTAGGTAGTAATAATAGTAAACACAGTTGATCCTATTAAATCCTTTATTGCTATTACAAGTTATTAAACAACAACTAAATTTTACTATACCTGTCGTGAAAGGTTTCGACGACTCTTATCATATTGTCTGCTTGGTTTGAAAATATAACTATCGAAGTCCCTTATGTTGTTGCAGCATTTAAATTATTAAGTAATAATAACATTTGAGCTCAAGGATACGAAGTAATGTATGATATATTTCCTATTTATAGAGCATATTAGTAATTGATAAATTTGTATTTGATGAATTTAAATATGTATATATTGTTTGCAAGAAAAAAAATTAAAATTAAAATCATGAAAATTTTGTTAGAAATTGGTATAAATTTTCCTCAGTTAATTTTTGTAGAGAAAAATAAAATTCAAAGAATTTTGTCTTGTTACTTAAAATGCCAAAGTATCAAAGCAATACTTAAAATGCGTTTGATACATACTAAGTTACAACCAAAATAAGGAAAACAACACATGACAAATGCTCAAGTTATTGGATATCTTCTTGCCCTATACATTGTTTGGTGAAGAATGAACAATACAAAAAAATAATGTTTTTGTAACAATCTATTTTTTAATATTAATTATCAAAACGAATATTATTATCTTAATAGATATGATGATGGTGAGAATTGTGATGAGACTAACGACAATGATAATAGTGATGACAATCACAATAACGACGATGACATGAACAAGATGATGATGTCAGTAGTGGTGACATCAACAACAAAGATAATAAGAGCACATAATGGTGGTTGGTAAGTGGTGACCAAGGTGGTGTTCAATGAAAATGATTGTATACATCAGCAGTGGTGGTGCTCAATAGTGATGATAAGCATCAAGTTGGTCTTAATACAATAACAATGATGATAGTATGTATTTTTACATTTAGAACAAAAAGTTATTTCATAATTTATTGAGTAATAAAGAATAATAGAATTTGTCCCACCTTTGTCATCTTATTTTATCATGTCAAGTCCCATAATTCTTTTGTAAATCAATTGCAAAATTGTCTTATCCAATACCATAATTTTTTAAGTATATCAAACGCATTCTTAGAGTAGCAACTTCATCGAGAAACCCAAATTCTTACATCCCAATACTATTTTTTTTATCAGTTCCTAGCACTAAGAATTAGATTAAGGAATAAGCAATGGTCAAAATACCACAATCATAAAGAAATAAACTCGTTAGTGCCAACGCTAATTTGTGTGAGAAAAAAAAGGTAGTGGAGAAATGAGTAAAATATGAAAAAAGTAGAAGATAAGATGAGAATAGAAAATTGATAAAATTTTAAAATATTTGAATTGAAAGAAGTAGGAGAGAAGTAAAACAAACATTCCAATAAAATACCCAATATCTATAAACAGTTATGCCCACAAATATGAGTTAGCATAGGGTGTATAACATCTTAATTTTTAAAAATAAATAATAATTAAATTAAAATAATCAAAAAATATAAGAAAAATATTTTATTACTAGAAATAAAATGTAGAGAGCTAATAAGAAGATTTTGGGCTAAGCTCTAGGCTTAACCTAGAGATTAATTCAAAAGAGGAAAATAGATAGAAGGTTAGGTCATCAGGCTATTCTGAAAAACCTAGAGCACATGCATGAGAAGACTTAAAGGAGACCATTGAGGGAGACAGAAATTAGTGAAAGGAGCTACCAGAGGAGTTGCTCCACGAGATTGTCACTCCAAGTAAAGGGCGAGTGAGATTGTCAAATTCGTAGGCATATATGAGGGATAAGGGTAGGGAGGCGATCCCTAAGTTTCATATGTTGTTTGTTTTATGGGAATTCATCTGTATGAAATCAATTAAAAATGTATTGTTGTCTTACCATGTTATCATATATCGATTCTGAATTAATCTATTAGCTTGATGAGTTTGTGCCTTTGACGGATAGGGTAATGTATATATGAATTAGCGAAGTTGAGTTGTATTGGATGAATCTTAATGAATTGATGTCATAATGATGTTTATTGAGTATGTTTGATTAAATGACCAATTGGATTATGCTTAGAAGCCTTGAATATGTGTGTGTGTGCAACTAAGGGAGAAGAGTCGTGTAGATCGTGATTTTGTGAACTATAGGATCTATTACTATGTTAGGCATGATAATGATCATGTCGAACATGAGACTATTGGAGAGGTCCCAAACCTCTCGACTTTAGGCATGAGTTTTGCATTTGGTGCCATTTGACATCAATTTTCTAAGGGAGAAGACTTTGAGTGTGACTTAGGCCATGCCGAGTGAGATTGAGATAGAGAGGTCCCAGATGATGGAATAACACTAAGGCTAAGAAGTCCAAGAGGTGATGTATTGAAGGAAGCAAAAGGAATGGGTTAGTGTTGAAAACCCATAGGAGGAGTGAGACCACTTTTGGACCTTAGCTCCTAAGCTTTTATTAGCATAACATTTATTTTTATTCCTATTTTTGCCCTTGTCTTTGATTTTCCATTTTTACCCTTGTATTTTGGGGTATCTTAGACATAGTATCTATTTTACTAGTATTTCCTATTTTACCCTTGTATTTTGGGGTATTTTAGTCATAGGATTTATTTTCTTTTGTATTTCCCATTTTACCCTTGTATTATGGGGTGCTTTAGATCATAGGATTTTATTTTTGGGCTAAGGTATTTGATTAGGGTGGGAACCAAACCTAGACATATTTTTTGTGGCTCTTGGACCTATTTTTGGTGTTAGAAAGGCTTAGGCCCAAGTGGAGGGCAAAGGTTGCATGGTCTTATCATGCACCTAGATGTAGCCTAACTAATCCCAAAGATTCCATCCTTGGCCACCAAGTTGCATCTAGGGTTCATTTGCATTTCATTTGGTGTGCATTTGGCTTGTGAATTTCGTCCATGCACTCTCCAAATGCAACCCTAGATGTCTCCCACTCCTATAAATACCCTAGGCTATGCATCATGTAAATACTTTGGATATTGAATATAAAGAGAGCCTTTTGTGCCTTTATATCCTTCCTTAGTCACCCTTGGCCAATTCGGCCACCTCCCTCCCATCTCCACCTTGAGAGAAACAACCCTAGAAGTGGCCTTCATCATCATGAAGTGAGCCAACCCTAGAGTACCCTTCTCAAGCATTTCCTCAAACACCTTCTACCCAACCTCCATTTTTGTCCATTCCATCATTATCCACCCTAAAACCTTGTGCCACCTTTGAAGAACTTGATCCTTGGAGAAGGCGTCCTATTCTTTGTTGATCATCTCAAGTTCATGCAAGTTAGGATGCCATCAAGTGGTATCTAGAGCCTTGGTTCTTCAAGGGTAACAATCTCTTTATCTCTAAAAATATTCGGTCATGTTATGTCTTCCTTACATGTCTCCTAAATGTGCCTAAATGAATCATCATCATTCCCATATTTTGATGATCCATAAATCTCTTCTCATGTGTTGATTCATACCATATGTTCTTTGTGAATCATCTTGTCATTTTAGGCTTTCTTATTTAGGTTCTTGCCTTTTTCTTTAAATTTTTGAGTTGCTGGAAATTTTGGGCTGCATGTTATACATCAATGTTTTTATTTTTTTAATCCATCCGGTTTTGTCATGAGCTTGTCTCTTTGAACTTCCTTGAAAAAAAATTCCAAGTTTTTATGCTTGACCATTGAAATGAGAAAAATATGACATGCATGCCATATGTTTGATGAATTGGCCGTGACTTATATGTGCTTTAGAGAAGTCAATCATGCATGCTAATTAGTTCTAGCATGTTCTACATTCCTAAAATATCATGTGTGATTACATTCTTTGCACATCTTTGCCTTGAAATTTTTGGCCAAATTTGAAATATCTCCTAGTGCACTTGTATGCCTATATATTGTTTGATGTTTTGAGCATGAGAGTGAATTTTATGTGCACATTTTACTGCTGGACATTTGCACACTAAAAGTTTTAAAATTCACTCAAGTTGTTGTCTCATTAAGCCATCACAAAATATTATAAAGAATACTCCTAAAATTATTGCTAAACTATTTTTTGGACACAAGTGTAAAACCCAAGCAAAGGAAGGATTATAGTATAAAAAAAAGAGAAAAGTGGCTGGACTTTGAACATCAAAACCGAGACTTGGACAAGCACAAAAAGAACAAAAAGAAACAAAAACAAGAAAAAGGGAAACTTGCTAGACTTGTGGACTTTGGGATAAAAAAAAATTTCCTACCTTAGCAATGGAGTTATTCTTGGACCTTTGAACAAACTAGTGTATGGCTGTATGAAACATTAAATCAAACATATTAAGTGCATCATTCCACTTTAAGCCTACTTGCTAAATTCTATTCTAGTGCCATTCTAGGAATTATTCTCTTGTGTGCTTACCTTTCTTTAATGTGCCTTAATTTTAGTTTTTGAGTCTTTCTTCTATTCTTAAGTTTGTCTCATCAATCTCCACTTGAGTTTAGCCTTTTTAATTGTGCCTTTTTAGTTTTTATTCCTTGGCCTCTTGTACTCTTGGTTTGGTTTATTCTTGGCTTAGGTGAGGAAAGCTTCTAAACACCACACACCTCTTGGTGGATTGAGTGGAGGGGCTATCCGAATTGGTGTTCAAGGTGCTTTGGAGGATCAAAAACCACTAAGAGAGAAAACACCAAGGGGAGGACTTACTTAGGTGTTCATTGTGAAGGAAAGCAAGTTGGAGACTTGAAGACTTGATTTTTTTTCTAAAATTGCTTTTTCTCTTGTGCAATTTTTGGCCACTTGTATTTTTGGCTTTTGTTTTCATTGATTTTGGTTTGTAATTGGCCTCTTTAAACCAAGTAATTTTTAGGGTAATTTGAGTAGTGCTTGTGGGAGTGGCTTGAATACCACCAAGGTCACTTCAAGCTCCCACCTTAGGGAATTCGACTAGCACATGCTTTAGTTGCTTTCTTGGCATGCTTTAGTGCTTTGGTAGTATAATTGTTTAGGTCTTTTACTTTAATTGTTTTCGTTTTAGAAGTCTTCAATTTTCCTACTAGGGGGTCGTGCACAAACACACCTAACTTTAGTGCAAAAAAATTGTTTTGTAAGAAAAGTGTGAAAGGGCTTAGTGATTCTTACTTGAAAAGGCTTGGTTTTTAAGTGATTCCTTGTAGTCCACCTCCCTTGATAGTTCACTTTGTACACTTAGGCCTTTTCATACCAATCTTGCATCTTGAAAAACTCTTTGTGAAAACCTTTTATCACTCACTCTTTGTTAAAACCTTTTTCAACCTTTTTGAAAACAAATTTGTGAAAACCTTTTCTTGATCAAAGATGAGTGATCATTCTAGTGTACATGGTCATAATTCTTGTAGTACTAGGTCTAGTGTTAGATATGAGATTAGAGAGTTAAAAGAGTACATAAGAAAAAAAGAAGAGGAACACATAAAAAGAGAGAAAGAAATTAGAAAAAGGGAAAAATAAAATGCTAGGAATAAGGAGGAAATAAAACAATTACTTGCAAAATTAGTTGAGGGGAGAGAAACTAGTGGATCCAAACCTACCAAATGATGGACTCCTTCCACCAAGGGGATGAACAAACGTCAATGGTGAAGAGGAGCTCCTTACCAAGGCCAAGATAGTGACCTTAGGGGGTGGATGTCCTTCAAGGGTGAGGCAAAAAGGAAGGTGGGCGTAGATGGTGATGGCTTGGGCGAATATGAGAAATGAAGGGAGGATGGTGTTTTGGGCGTTCTAGTTGGCTCTCTTCACTAAGTGGAGGTGAAGGCCATTCAAGGTATCCCTAAACTCACTCTAAGGAGGAGATAAGAGAGATAGGCCGAATAGACCTAGTGACTAAGGAGAGGATTTGAGGCAAAAATGCTCACTCAAATTCATATATTCCAAAGTATTTACATGATGCATAACCTAGGGTATTTATAGGAGTGGGAGGCATCTAGGGTTGCATTTGGAGAGTGCATGGACGAAATTCATAAGCCAAATTCACACCAAATGAAATGCAAATGAACCCTAGATGCAACTTGGTGGCCAAGGATGGAATCTTTGGGATTAGTTAGGCTATATCTAGGTGCATGATAAGACCATGCAACCTTTGCCCTCCACTTGGGCCTAAGCCTTTCTAACACAAAAAATAGGTCCAAGAGCCACAAAAAATATGTCTAGGTTTTGTTCCCACCCTAATCAAATACCTTAGCCCAAAAATAAAATCCTATGATCTAAAGCACCCCATAATACAAGGGTAAAATGAGAAATATAAAAGAAAATAAATCCTACGACTAAAATACCCCAAAATACAAGGGTAAAATTGGAAATACAAGTAAAATAGATCCTATGTCTAAGATACCACAAAATAAAGGGTAAAAATGGAAAATCAAAGACAAGGGCAAAATAGGAATAAAAATAAATGTTATGCTAATAAAAACTTAGGAGCTAAGGTCCAAAAGAGGCCTCACTCCTCCTATGGTTTTTCAACACTAACCCATTCCTTTTGCTTCCTTCAATACATCACCTCTTGGACTTCTTGGCCTTAGTGTTATTCCATCATTCCCTCCCTCTTGAAAAGGATTTGACCTCAAATCAAGAGGTTCCTCATGGTGGGTATCATGACCAACAAAAATATAAAAATAAGCATTAGAGGTAATAGTATATGGTAGAAATGGAAAGTGTATCCTAAGAGGAGTTCTACTAAAAATGCTAAAAAGATTGTCTAAATTAAAAGGACTAGACTCTCTAATGTGAAAGATAGGATCCTCCCCATGGTAAAGTCTAGATGTATAACCAAAACCTAAAAAGGTAAAAAGACTAAAATTATAGCACCCTAATGCATTAGTCCTAAAAACTAAAATATCTTGTTGGAGGTACCTAATGTAGTGACCTAGGTATCTACTATAAAATAAAGAAAAAATAACTAAACAATTACCTAAACAACTTTGTATTGCATTATTTGTTAGATACATATGAGAAAAAGGTGTTAAGAGAAGTCTAGAAAACTCATATAATCTAAGTTTGTCTTGTAGCGAAGTAACCAAGTTAAGTTCAAATAAGTTTGAACTTCCCTCAAGATCAAAAATAGAAAATAGGACACCATGAGATGTATCCAACAAATCATACAAATCAAAAGTTGGGTGCTTTATGGGGACAAGTAAAGTAGAAAGAGTTTTAAAGACAGAAGACTTATCTTCCTTAGGCACCACCAAGGAAGTAGCACAAGAAGTGGGACTAAGTGAAGTCCACTTCTTCTTCACTAAATCTTGAAGTTGAGATTCTTTTTCTTTAAAAAGGATTTGTTTTTGAATCTCCACTTCATGACTAGTGGCAACGTGAGAGAAAAAGTTAAGGTCTTGATGAATGAAGAGAGTCTTTTTTAAATCATTTTCAATGGGAAAGTGACTCTCTTCAAGCATAAGCCCTTTGGAAGAAACATTATCCTCCTTACTCTTGTCTAAGAGTGTTGGTTGTTGTTTTTCATTTTCTGACCACTCTTGAACTTTTTCTATACTTTTCTTTATTTTTTCTTTCTTTTCTATTTTCTTTTCTTTTTCTTTTCTTCTAAGTCCTACCTCTCTTGTTGTATTTTCTTCCTCATGCATACTCCTAGGGACTCTAACTTCTTTGCCTATTTGAGATCTAGTTGGAACAATCCTAGGTTTGGATCCACTAGTTTCTCTCCCCTCAACTAATTTTGCAAGTAATTGTTTTATTTCCTCCTTATTCCTAGCATTTTCTTTTTCCCTTTTTCTAATTTCTTCCTCTCTTTTTATGTGTTCCTCTTCTTTTTTTCTTATGTACTCTTTTAACTCTATAATCTCATATCTAACACTAGACCTAGAACTACAAGAGTTATGACCATGTACACTAGAATGATGACTCATCTTTGATCAAAAAGGTTTTCACAAAATTGTTTTCAAAAAGGTTTGAAAAAGGTTTTCACAAAGAATGAGTGATAAAAAGGTTTTCACAAATGGTTTTCAAGGTGCAAGATAGTTAGAAAAAGGCCTAAGTGTACAAAGTGAACTATCAAAGGGAGGTGGACTACTAGGAATCACTTAATAACCAAGCCTTATCAAGTAAAAATCACTAAGCCTTTTCTACTTTTCTCACAAAACAATTTTGCACAAAAATAAAGTGTGTGTGTGCACGCCCCCTAGTAGGCAAAAGCAAGCCTTCTAAACGGAAATTGAGACAAAAATAAAGTCCTAAGCAATTATACTACTAAAAGTTTTAAAACATGCAAAAGAAAAATACTTAAAGCATATACTAGTCGAAGTCCTAGGTGAAGGTTTTCAAATTACCTTCAACTACACGAACTAAAACAAAAATGAAGAGGTTTAAAAATGGCCAATTATAAACCAAGATAAAAGAAAGAAAAGGCCAAAATACAAAAGGCCGAAAATTCACAAGAAAGAAACAATTAGGAAAACAAAATTTTCAAGTCTTCAACTCCTCCAATTTGGCTCCCCTTCACAAAGAACAAACAAAGTTAGTCCTCTCCTTTGGTGTTTGCACTCTTTGAGATATGATATCCTTCTCCAAAGCACTTGGGACCTCACGGATTTAGTCTCCACTCAATTCCCCAAAGAAATTTTGCTAAGGGTATCTTGGAGATAGTACTTCACCTACACTCAAAGACAACAAACCAACCAAGAACAAGAAGGAGGCCAAAGGAATAAAAACTGAAAAAGCTCAATTAAAAAGCTAAACTCAAAGAGAGATTAATGAGATAAACATAAGAATTTCAAGGAAGACAAGAAAAAATTAAGACACATTAGAAAAGCTAGCACTCAAAAGAGAAAATCCTAGAATGACACTAGAATGGAATAATTCTTTAAAGGTTTTGCAATTGTAAACTTAAGTCCTTTTTGGTAAAGGTCTAGCCACGGTTTTGTGTCTCAAAGAGGGTCCAATAAGGTCCAAAAATTCATTCCAAGTCCAACTCCAATGTGCAAGGGTAATTAGGTCAATGTCCACAAGTCTAGCAACAAGTCCTTTTTGTTTTCTTTTTTTTTTCCTTTTGTTTTCTTTTGGGTCTTTTTGATCACGTTTTTTTTTTATTTTCTGTCCAGATTTTGTGTCTATTTTTCTTTTAAAATGTTGCTTGGTTTTTACACTTGTGGGTGAATAAAAATGCAGTACATAAAGGAGTCAAATTTAGAGAGACAAGTGGCAACACATGAGTGGGTGATAAGGCATATTGTGAGTGAAGTGTGTCTTGTACTAAATCTTTCTTTTTGTGCAGATTTTGTCAAAGATTCCAGCACTCACACACAACATTTAATCACTTCACACATGTGCACAAAGGACAAAGGAATAATCATGTAATGATGTGCATGGAAAGGTGGCCAATCATGTATGTGTAGGAGGCAAATAACACATAGATTTCAATACAAATTTGGAGCATGCCAAGGACTAATCAACATGCAAGAATGACTTCTAAATGGTGCAGTAAATTTTCAGCCACCTCATGGAAAAGCACATACATCAAATATTTTCATTTTTCTCATACATCAAATGGGTGCATCATACATATAGATTTTTGTCTTTTTGAGATGGGTGAGATAAACACAACTTTTGACAAAACTTTAAAGGAAAAAAGATCAAAAAGAGATGGAAGACATGTTATTGATGTTCATAATATATTTTTCCAGCAACAAGAGTAAAAACAAAAATGGCACACAAGAACCTAAAACTCAAGAAAAACCCTAAAGCACAAAAGGAGGCTCATGAATAAGCAATGAACCATGGAGCAACATAAGAAGACATTTTTAACAAGGTTTTCATGGATGAAAATGAACTCAAAGATGACGCAAATCAAGACAAAAAAAAAGACTCAAATAAATGGAAAGGAAGCTAGTTACCCTTGAAGATAACTTAAGCTGTTGATACCAAATGATGGACTCCTTCCACCAAGGGGATGATCAAACGTTCAATAGTGAAGAGGAGCTCCTTTCAAAGGCCAAGATGGTGACCTTAGAGGGTGGACGTTCCTTCAAGGGTGAGGCTAAGTGATGGTGGGCGTGAAAGGTGGAGTCTTGGGCGAATAGGAGAAAGTTTGGGAGGATGGTGTTTTTGGGTGTTCTAGTTGGCTCTCTTCACCAAGTGGAGATGAAGGCCACTCAAGGTAACCCTAAACTCACTCTAAGGAGGAGATAGGAGAGGTAGGCCGTGTAGACCTAGTGACTAAGGAGAGGATTTGAGGCAAAAATGCTCACTCAAATTCATATATTCCAAAGTATTTACATGATGCATAGCCTAGGGTATTTATAGGAGTGGGAGGCATCTAGGGTTGCATTTGGAGAGTGCATGGACGAAATTCATAAGCCAAATTCACACCAAATGAAATGCAAATGAACCCTAGATGCAACTTGGTGGCCAAGGATGGAATCTTTGGGATTAGTTAGGCTATATCTAGGTGCATGATAAGACCATGCAACCTTTGCCCTCCACTTGGGCCTAAGCCTTTCTAACACCAAAAATAGGTCCAAGAGCCACAAAAAATATGTCTAGGTTTTGTTCCCACCCTAATCAAATACCTTAGCCCAAAAATAAAATCCTATGATCTAAAGCACCCCATAATACAAGGGTAAAATGGGAAATACAAAAGAAAATAAATCCTATGACTAAAATACCCCAAAATACAAGGGTAAAATTGGAAATACAAGTAAAATAGATCCTATGTCTAAGATACCCCAAAATACAAGGGTAAAACTGGAAAATCAAAGACAATGGCAAAATAGGAATAAAAATAAATGCTATGCTAATAAAAACTTAGGAGCTAAGGTCCAAAAGAGGCCTCACTCCTCCTATGGTTTTTCAACACTAACCCATTCCTTTTGCTTCCTTCAATATATCACCTCTTGGACTTCTTGGCCTTAGTGCTATTCCATCATTGTGGCACAAGGTTTTAGGGTGGATGATGATTGAATGGACGAAATGGAGGTTGGGTAGAAGGTGTTTGAGGAAATGCTTGAGAAGGGTACTCTAGGGTTGGCTCACTTCATGATGATGAAGGCCACTTCTAGGGTTGTTTCTCTCAAGGTGGAGATGGGAGGGAGGTGGTCGAATTAGCCAAGGATGACTAAGGAAACATATAAAGGCACAAAAGGCTCTCTTTATATTTAATATCCAAAGTATTTACAAGGTATGGTGCCTAGGGTATTTATAGGAGTGGGAGACATCTAGGGTTGCATTTAGGGTGCCAAATGCACACCAAATGAAATCCAAATTAACCCTAGATGCAACTTGGTGGCCAAGGATGGAATCTTTGGGTTTAGTTAGGCTACATCTAGGTGCATGATAAGACCATGCAACCTTTGCCCTCCACTTGGGCCTAAGCCTTTCTAACACCAAAAATAGGTTCAATAGCCACAAAAATATGTCTAGGTTTTTGTTCCCACCCTAATCAAATACCTTAGCCCAAAAATAAAATTCTATGATCTAAAGCACCCCATAATACAAGGGTAAAATGGAAAATACAAAAGAAAAAAAATCCTATGGCTAAGATACCCCAAAATACAAGGGTAAAATTGGAAATACAAGTAAAATAAATTCTAAGACTAAAATACCCCAAGATACAAGGGTAAAATAGGAAATCAAAGAAAAGGGCAAAATAGGAATAAAAAAAATGTTATGCTAATAAAAACTTAGGAGTTAAGGTCCAAAAGTGGCCTCACTCCTCCTATGGGTTTTCAACACTAACCCATTCCTTTTGCTTCCTTCAATGCATCACCTCTTGGACATCTTAGCCTTAGTGTTATTTCATCATTCCCTCCCTCTTGAAAAGGATTTGACCTCAAATCAAGAGGTTCCTCATGGTGGGCATCATGACCAACAAAAATATAAAAATAAGCATTAGAGGTAATAATATATGATAGAAATAGAAAGTGTATCCTAAGAGGAGTTCTACTAAAAATGCTAAAAAGATTGTCTAAATTAAAAGGACTAGACTCTCTAATGCGAAAGATAGGATCCTCCCCATGGTGAAGTCTAGATGTATAACCAAAACCTAAAAAGGTAAAAAGATTAAAACTATAGCACACTAATGCATTAGTCCTTAAAACTAAAATATCTTGTTGTAGGTACCCAATGTAGTGACCTAGGTATGTACTAGAAAATAAAGAAAACTTAACTAAACAATTACCTAAACAACTTTGTACAGCATTATTTGTTAGATACATATGAGACAAAGGTGTTAAGAGGGGTCTAGAAAACTCATATAATCTAAGTTTGTCTTGTAGGGAAGTAACCAAGTTAAGTTTAAATAAGTTTGAACTTCCCTCAAGATCAAAAATAGAAAATAGGACACCATGAGATGTATCCAACAAATCATTCAAATCAAAAGTTGGGTGTTTTATGAGGACAACTAAAGTAGAAAGAGTCTTAAAGAAAGAAGGCTTATCTTCCTTGCGCACCACCAAGGAAGTAGCACAAGAAGTGGGACTAAGTGAAGTCCACTTCTTATTCACTAAATCTTGAAGTTGAGATTCTTTTTCTTTAAAAAGGATTTGTTTTTGAATCTCCACTTCATGACTAGTGGCAACGTGAGAGAAAGAGTTAAGGTCTTGATGAATGAAGAAAGTCTTTTTTAAATCATTTTCAATGGGAAAGTGACTCTCTTCAAGCATAAGCCCTTTGGAAGAAACATTATCCTCCGTACTCTTCTCTAAAAGAGTGTTGGTTGTTGTTTTTCATTTTCTAACCACTCTTGAACTTTTTCTATACTTTTCTTTATTTTTTCTTTCTTTTCTATTTTCTTTTCTTTTTCTTTTCTTTTTCTTTTCTTCTAAGTTCTACCTCTCTTGTTGTATTTTCTTCCTCATGCATACTCCTAGGGACTCTAACTTCTTTGCCTATTTGAGATCTAGTTGGAACAACCCTAGGTTTGGATCCACTAGTTTCTCTCCCCTCAACTAATTTTGCAAGTAATTGTTTTATTTCCTCCTTATTCCTAACATTTTCTTTTTCCCTTTTTCTAATTTCTTTCTCTCTTTTTATGTGTTCCTCTTCTTTTTTTCTTATGTACTCTTTTAACTCTATAATCCCATATCTAACACTAGGCCTAGTACTACAAGAATTATGACCATGTACACTAGAATGATCACTTATCTTTGATCAAGAAAAGGTTTTCACAAATTTGTTTTCAAAAAGGTTGAAAAAGGTTTTCACAAAGAGTGAGTGATAAAAGGTTTTCACAAAGAGTTTTTCAAGATGCAAGATTGGTATGAAAAGGCCTAAGTGTACAAAGTGAACTATCAAGGGAGGTGGACTACAAGGAATCACTTAAAAACCACGCCTTTTCAAGTAAGAATCATTAAGCCTTTTCACACATTTCTCACAAAACAATTTTTTTTTTGCACAAGAAAAAGGTGTGTGGTGTGCACGGCCCCCTAGTAAGCAAATTGAAGCCTTCTAGACGAAACAAATAGAAAAAGTAAAGACCTAGGCAATTATACTACAAAAGCTATAAAGCATGCAAAGGAAAGAACTTAAAACATATGCTAGTCGGATTCCTAGGTGAAGGTTTTCAAATCACCTTCAAACTACACGAAATTACTACAAAAAAATGAAGAGGTTTAAAATGGCCAATTACAACCCAAAATGGAAGAAAGAAAAGGCCAAATACAAGAAGGCCAAAAATAAAAAAAGAAAGAAACAAGTAAGAAAAAGAAATTGTTGAATCTCCAAGTCTTCAAATCTCCACCCCTTCACAAAGAACACCCAAGGTTAGCCTTTCAATGGTGTTTGCACTCTTTGATTTGGTGTGATCCTCCAAAGTTCCTTGAACTTAAATCGGACAGCCCCTCCACTCAATCCACCAAGAAAGTGTGTGGTGTTTAGAAGCTTTCCTCACCGAGGTCAAGAAGAAAACACAACCCAAGAGTACAAGAGGCCAAGGAAGAAAACTAGAAAGGCACAATTAAAAAGGCTAAACTCAAGTGGATTTGTTGAGACAAACTTAAGAGTAGAAAGAAAGACTCAAAAACTAAAATTAAGGCACATTAACAAAATGCAAGCACACAAAAGAGTAAGTCCTAGAATGGAACTATAATAGAATTCAACAAGTAGGCTTAAAAGAAAATAATGCACTTAAGGTGTTTGATTAAATGTCTCATAAGGTAAATAAGCATTTTCCAATGGTCCAAGATTAACTCCAAGTGCCAAGGTATGAAAATTTTGGGTCCAAACTCCACAAGTCTAGCAAAGGTTCCCTTTTTCTTTTGTCTTTGATTCTTTTGATTTTGTTTCTTTTGTTTCTTTTGACACTTGACTAGGTCACGGTTTTGAGGTCCAAAAGTCCAGCCAATACTCCTTTTTTTTTTTTTTTTTTGAATTTTATAGTTCTCCTTTGCTTGGGTTTTACACTTGTGCTTAAAGAGAGTCACTTTCCCATTAAAAATGATTTAAAAAAGACTTTATTCATTCATCAAGACCTTAACTCTTTCTTTCACGTTGCCACTAGTCATGAAGTGGAGATTCAAAAACAAATCCTTTTTAAAGAAAAAGAATCTCAACTTCAAGATTTAGTGAAGAAGAAGTGGACTTCACTTAGTCTCACTTCTTGTGCTACTTCCTTGGTGGTGCCCAAGGAAGATAAGCCTTCTTTCTTTAAGACTCTTTCTACTTTACTTGTCCTCATAAAGCACCCAACTTTTGATTTGTATGATTTGTTGGATACATCTCATGGTGTCCTATTTTCTATTTTTGATCTTGAGGGAAGTTCAAACTTATTTGAACTTAACTTGGTTACTTCCCTACAAGACAAACTTAGATTATATGAGTTTTTTAGACTCCTCTTAACACCTTTTTCTCATATGTATCTAACAAATAATACAATACAAAGTTGTTTAGGTAATTGTTTAGTTAAGTTTTCTTTATTTTCTAGTACATACCTAGGTCACTACATTGGGTACCTCCAACAAGATATTTTAGTTTTTAGGACTAATGCATTAGTGCGCTATAGTTTTAGTCTTTTTACCTTTTTAGGTTTTGGTTATACATATAGACTTCACCATGGGGAGGATCCTATCTTTTGTATTAGAGAGTCTAGTCCTTTTAATTTAGATAATATTTTTAGCATTTTTAGCAGAACTCCTCTTAGGATACACTTTCCATTTCTATCATATACTATTACCTCTAATGCTTATTTTTATGTTTTTGTTGGTCATGATGCCAACCATGAGGAACCTCTTGAGTTGAGGTCAAATCCTTTTCAAGAGGGAGGGAATGATGGAATAACACTAAGGCCAAGAAGTCCAAGAGGTGATGTATTGAAGGAAGCAAAAGGAATGGGTTAGTGTTGAAAAACCATAGGAGGAGTGAGGCCACTTTTGGACCTTAGCTCCTAAGCTTTTATTAGCATAACATTTATTTTTATTCCTATTTTTGCCCTTGTCTTTGATTTTCCATTTTTACCCTTGTATTTTGGGGTATCTTAGACATAGTATCTATTTTACTAGTATTTCCAATTTTACCCTTGTATTTTGGGGTATTTTAGTCATAGGATTTATTTTCTTTTGTATTTCCCATTTTACCCTTGTATTATGGGGTGCTTTAGATCATAGGATTTTATTTTTGGGCTAAGGTATTTGATTAGGGTGGGAACCAAACCTAGACATATTTTTTGTGGCTCTTGGACCTATTTTTGGTGTTAGAAAGGCTTAGGTCCAAGTGGAGGGCAAAGGTTGCATGGTCTTATCATGCACCTAGATGTAGCCTAACTAATCCCAAAGATTCCATCCTTGGCCACCAAGTTGCATCTAGGGTTCATTTGCATTTCATTTGGTGTGCATTTGGCTTGTGAATTTCGTCCATGCACTCTCCAAATGCAACCCTAGATGTCTCCCACTCCTATAAATACCCTAGGCTATGCATCATGTAAATACTTTGGATATTGAATATAAAGAGAGCCTTTTGTGCCTTTATATCCTTCCTTAGTCACCCTTGGCTAATTTGGCCACCTCCCTCCCATCTCCACCTTGAGAGAAACAACCCTAGAAGTGGCCTTCATCATCATGAAGTGAGTCAATCCTAGAGTACCTTTCTCAACCATTTCCTCAAATACGTTCTACCCAACCTCCATTTTTGTCCATTCCATCATTATCCACCCTAAAACCTTGTGCCACCTTTGAAGAACTTGATCCTTGGAGAAGGCGTCCTATTGTTTGTTGATCATCTCAAGTTCATGTAAGCTAGGATGCCATCACCAGACCTTGTGACATCAGGCTTGGGTGATCCAATGTTAAGTGTGAGTTTGGCATACAGGTCCCTAACCTCTTTGCGTCGAGCGTGAATCCATTTTCTCTAGGCAACACACCTTTTTCCATTTTTAAATGTTTTACTATATGGATTAATTATTAAATGAGAAATCACGAGGAAGGGATTAATATTTATTATAAGAAAAAGAAGATGATTGAGAGAAAAACAAAATGGAATGAATATTTCTTAATCAATAAAAACAATACAAAGGTTCTATATATATACAAGAAATACAACTATTCTAGGGCTAACCAAAAAAAGCATATGAAAAAATAATGAACTAAATAAAAAAAGAACATTTGTACAAAAATATCAACAAAGAACCAAAATAAAGATTACAAATTAATTATGCCAGGAAAAGACAAAATAACAAAATTGATGAGGTGGTATTAGCTTCCTTCTAGAAGCCTTGTATCCACATCCTTTGATACCTCTTCACAAACTAGGGAAAAATATTGATGAGACCTAGCTTGAAAAAATATTGTAGAAAGATTGAGGACTTAAGGCTTTGGTATAAATGTCTGCTAGTTTCTCAATGGTGGAAATAGGAAACAAGTGGATGAGACATTTCTTTAATTTTTCCTTAACAACATGACAGTCTATTTCTATGTGTTTTGTGCGCTCATGAAACACTAGATTTTTAGCAATGTATCTTGCTAATTCATTGTGATAATACAAAAGAGATGGTTGCTGTTGGTTTTCTGAACAAGCGTACTCAAGTCTCTGTAATATAGTATAAAGGTTGTCGATCCTCAGGGACTTGTGAAGTAGATTTTGATTTCTATTATACTAGTCGTTACTTGTAAATTCAAAGCTTGAATGATCACACATATTAAATATTTGAAGTGAGCGGTAAATTAAACTAAGTAACCAAAATCAAGTTAAATTTAAGAAAAACAGATATGAGAAACAGTTGGGATTAGATTTCATCAATCTCCCTACTATGCATTCCTATTGATTCTTTCAAATGATTCCATTGCTTATTGCCATTGAGTTCTCTATATTCATTCAGACCCAATTCCTTGGCATAAGAAATTCTAAGATATTTAACTCAATGAATGATTCCTCACTTCATTCATTTAAATGTCTTGCATTAAGAATCAGAACTTGTTGCAACTATTAATTTCGAAACCATCCCTGACTTTCAAAACTAATAGGTAATTTGTTTCAAATCTAAATTCAGAAAACGTTTTCCAACCAAATTCTAAATCCAAGATCAAAGATAAATGGTCAGTTTATCAAAGCATTTAGAACAGAATACAAATCACTAACATTGAGTAATAGATTAGATATATATATATATATATATATATATATATATATATATATATATATAAATCAAAGTCAATCCCAACCCTAGAGCTTTAGCTCTCCATAGAAGAAGAAAGCACAAAGTAATAAGAGGAAAGGTAGAAGAAAGAGATCCTCTGAAAAACCGTGTTCCCACAAGCTCCAAGGTACTCTATTTTGTTCCTTCGTCTCTGTTCTTCTCTCGTGCAACTTCTGATCCCTGTTTTCTCTCTCTTCTGCCCTTTTATAGGTGCTGGAATTAAAACAGAGTAGGTAAGAAAGAGAAGGAACTGCTCAGCGCCTTGAAACTGCTGAGCGGTTTGGAGAATTCTTCAACATGAAGTAATCTGAAGGGCTGAGCCCCTCAAATTCGCTGAGCGCCTGAGATGATTCTTCACCATTAAGCAAGAAAAAGGGGCTGAGCTCTTCGTATACGCTGAGCACCTAGGAGGCAGAGAGCACTTATTCTTCCAAGGCAAAAACTACTCAGCGCTGGGAGTGGCTGAGCGCTTCTCCTTTGGTGCACTTGTTAAGCTCTCTGACTTGAAAGTGCTCAGCCCTTTTAAAGGGCTGAGCCATTTGCCTCCAAACTTCAAAACCTACAAAATAAGCACAAAATCTGATCAAAAGACTTATCACTCCCTATAATAACGTAAATTAAGAGTCCCTCTTTTGATTTTAAGTATATTGGCCATAATTATATTAATATGTACAAAAATTATGCTAGATAAGTGTCTCAAATTTATATTTCATCAGACTAGTTAGACACTTATCAGTTGCTCAAAAGAAATTCTAAAATCTTGAAGAAGGTAAGTTATCCAATGAATTTCACATGTGATATTGGCCATTGCCCTATACTTGGCTTCCCAAGAACTTTTTGATGTTGTATCTTGCTTCTTTGATTTCCAAGATATGAGAGAATTCCCAAGATACACACTAAAACTGGTCATTGGTATCAATACAAGCACCCCAATCACTATCATAATAGGCTTTTAGATGAGGTGAACTGCTGGAAGAGAAAAACAAACCAAGACTTGGAGCTTCCTTAATATATCTGAGAATTCTAATTGCTACAATATAATGAGTCATTATAGGCTTAGCATAAAACTATGAGAGTTGCTGCACAAAGAAGGTTATATTTAGTCGAGTGTTAATGAGATACATAAGCCTTCCAATCAATCTTCTAGAGGCTTGAACATCTATGAAAGTCTCACTTCCACTAGAAGATAGTTAGCAATATTATGAATTGGAGTAGGTGTAGGTTTACATGCTAAAAGACTTACATCTGTTAGCAATTCCAATGCATATTTCCTTTAATTTACCATTATCCCATTCTTACTTCTTGCTACCTCAAGACCAAGAAAATAGCTCAAGTTCCCAAGATCCTTGATCTTGAATGTCTCATTCAATATCATATATTATTTTCTACCAATATTATGTCATCCACATACACCAATAATGTTGTAAAAGAGCCATTAGAAGAATTACTAAATAAGGAATGATCATTCATAAACTATTTATATCCAATTGAAAGCAAAAAGGATGATAATTTTTCAAACCACTCGCTACTGGCCTGCTTAAGGCCATATAGAGCCTTTTTTAATTTTCAAACTCGTCCTAGTTGAATAATGACTACTAAAAGAAAAAACAACCACTGAATATTAGAGTGAAATCTTTTTATTTTTTTATTTTTTTAGAGAGGGTGAAGTAAAAATAACTAATTGTTAAATCCTCAATTTAGTAAACTTCAATTTTTTGGTTAAGTATGCAACAAATATGTAAGAATGTGCAAAAGATGGAATTTGTGCAAATAAATACTATAAAAGATGAAAAACATGGTTAAAGCATTATGCATAGCTTGAGTGATACATGCCCCAAGATTAAAAGATGCACACTTATACTTTCGAAGCATGGTTGTGCTTCCTGATATGGACGACTAAGCTTGCAAGGTTGCCTTAATTTTCATTATAAATAGGAGTGTTTAGAGCCCATTATAATGATCCAATTTTCAATTCTAGTTTCATGTTTTATCTCTCTCTCTCTCTCTCTCTTCTATTCTTTGTTGAAGTTTTGTTGAAGGCTAAAAGTTTAACTCTTGGAGGAGGATTCTTCACCTTTTGGTTAATTCTCATCCTTTGTTTTACGGATTCTAGAATCATGATGGGATATTCACCTATCATGTCTGGCTAGTCTCTTTATTCAAAGGTTGCAATGTAATTGTTTCTTGTGAACCCCTAATGACGAATTGAATGAATTGTTTTTCTTAGGCTTAATTGTGTTTTTGATCACTCTAGTATAATAATTGTGTGATTTTGATTCTTAAGGTTTTAATTGAATAATTTTAGTCTCTTAAGTATTACAATTGTACAATTTTGTTCCCCAAATTTTAATTTAGCAATTTTGGTCTCTTAAGTATCGTAGTTATATAATTTTTTGACCAATTTAAGTCACATATATTGTAATTTTCATTCATGTATTAAATTATATATATATATATATATATTACTAAAATTACTAATATATTTAACTGAAATAGGTAAAAGTTGTATAATTGTGATACTTTAGAGACTAAAATCACACAATTGTGATACTTTAGGGGTTAAAATTGTTTAATTAAAAATTATGGGACCAAAATTGCATAATTGCGATACTTAAGAGACTAAAATTACTTAATTAAAATATGAATGACTAAAATTGCATAATTATTATGCTTGATGGACCAAAAATGAATTTAATCCTTTTTCTTAATTGTCTAGTATTTACATTCTTATTTTAGTTAATTAGAAGTGCATGATCAAACTCTTTTGATTAACAAAATCCTAAAATAATTGGATCAATTTATTAATTAATTTATGTGCTTCAATGCTTTGTTTTATGAATAAACCTCTCATAATCAGTTTGAGATTTTTCTAAGACAAAGACTACTGAGTTCTAGAACCAAGAGTTGTTAACAATTTCATAAGTAAATTGACGGTAAAGATTTTATAATTTGAGAAATTCATCATATTGGAGGACCTGAGATAATAAGTCAAAAATCTATATTTTTAATCTCTGAATCTCAACCGATCCTTTTTCTACTTTAATTTTCAAATTTCTAATTCCAATCATATTCTTTTAAATCTGTTCCTACTGTAAGTTCGCTATCATCGTTAGGGTCACTACATCCGAGGTATTGTCCGCTTTGGCTCGTTGGGCCGTCACGGTTTTGTCCTTTAAAAGGCACCTCGGTGGGTTAAGGAGGAAGGGTATTTATAAACTATCCTTAGCTTCGACTCCTAAACGATGTGGGACTTTTAGGCATACCGAAACAAGCCTCCAGTCGATGCTAAGGGACAAGAGTGACCTGGGCCCTCTTTCTAGCGCCAATGTTCCTACCGTAAGTTTGTTGTCATGTTAGGATCACCGCATCCAAGGTATTGTCCGCTTTGACTCATTGGGCAGTCACACAAACACAAACTAGGGATAGAACCCCTAATAACATACATAAAGAACAATATTATCTACTAACTATACTACACATTGTTGGTTCAAAACATGAAACATGTTGAATATTACATAGCTACTATTTTACACAAGTGTTTCAACAACCAAAAATGAAATACACGGGTCATATCTATAGATTTTCTCCCTTAATGGTCAAGAAATTTAATACATGTCTTAAAATTGCTTAAAAATAACTTGAATGTCAACATATATACCTCAATTATTAATATATTTGAATAAAAATATCAGAAATGTTGCACACTCTAATTTATTAAAATTTATTGAAAAACATAAAATTTAGTTGCTTTCACACTCTATTTTATAATTTTCTCTTTCTCTTTTAATTTTATAATTTTTAATAAATTTTAATCAATAAAAATTAGTGTATTAAGATGAATGCATTAAAGAGTGTACCCTTCTCACAAATTATTGAACAAACTTAATTTTACTATCGTGAGAGGTTTTGATTACTCCATGTTATTGTCTTCCATGAAAAATATATCTATAAAAATATAATTGTCCTAATTATATCATGTGTATAGATAAGACCTTGTCGAAGACATTGGAACGTTCAGATGGAGCATTGTCATTTTACAATCTTCGAGACTAGGTGACCCAAAAGTGTACATTTAGGATTAGTATCCAGGTGTAGCAATTTGCGAAATCGAACTGCAAAACTTTGGTGCCATGTTTGCCCCATTGGTCCTGACAAAGAGACAATTGCCTGACAAGGGTGGCCACATCCATTATTAGTCATTTAGTCGTGTTTTGCTTTTTTTTTTTTTTTTGGACTTGGCTTTTGCATCAATCGAGAAGTCTCTTTAAAAGGCGATTATAAAGGATTACAACTACACATCGGTAGTGGGCCTAGTTCACTTTGGACAATTGTGTTTGTGTGAATTGCAATAATATATTGCGAGTTTAGTTAAAGGGCTTGATGGTGATTCACCCATATATAGGTATTTATACGTACATTCAATTACATTCGACATTCGATCACAATATATTATAAATATAAGTTTATTAACTTTTACAATAATTAATATAAAAATTATTTAAAATTGTGATTTTTTATTAATTAAATATGTAAAAAAATTATCTTGACAATTAAAACTGAAAATAAGTTGAATTTGGTTTAACTCGATGTTTGATTATATATGACTTAACTACAATTCAACTTGGGTTTGACATGATATTTTTTTTTCTAGTTTGATAGTTCATTAACTTGAATCACATTAATCAAGAGTAAATTTTTTTTTCTATAAATCTTATACAATTCAAAATTTCAATTTAATAGTAAATTTTAGATAAAATGCTTAATTAATTTAAACAAAATATAATTTATTCTATTAGCTTTACATGATTATAAGCTACGACTTCAAAACAATATTATTACAATCAAAGTTTATATAAATAAAAATTACTCCATCTTACATAAAATAATAAAAAAATGAAATCTATAACTATGAAATTCTAAAGCGTTCATTTATTATTATCATTATTATTAAGTTTTGAAGGTTTTTTCACATTTTAATAAGTTGAATTTAAATAGAAATTTAATTATATAAATTATATATTCATATTTCGAATTGTTTCATGAATCAAATAACTTGAATAGTATATAATTCAAGTTTGACTCATTTATTTATCGAGTTTTATCTATAGTTCAAGTTCAGCTCATTTAATTCATGAATTAAGTTCAACTAATTAATTATCGAATCAAGTTTCAAACTATTTTACGTTAGTTTTATTCATTGATACCTCTAAATACATGATCATTAAATCCTTAATTAAATTTTATTGTTTGAGACATGTGAAAAGTACATTATAGGGACGTGTTCTTTAAATGAATTTTCTAATTTAAATATAAACTTCAATATGTTTGGAATTTATGTAAATATAGTTATATTTAATTTTAATATTAAATTTTTTAATTTAATATTTTATAGTTTTGAATATCACTTTTTTTAAAACAGTTCCTAATAATTCCTATCATTATTTATCTTTAACATGATGTGCATTTAATTATCATATCATAACTATAATGCTCTATTTCAGGGAGGGAAAGGAGGAGGAATTAAAAGGAAAGGAAAGGAATAGGTAGGAATTGATTTGCTAGAAAATAGGTAAAAAAAATAGAGTGAATTTGTAGTTGATTAATATAGTGAAACTGGGTGAGAAATTGAGAGAAATTGGTATTTTTATATTATATTTTATGTAATATTTTTATATTAAAGGATTAGGTGTGCAAAGTATCACTATAAGACCAAGACATCCCAACAATGTTCCTAAAAGCCTACTAATCATTTGTAGCATGTCCAAAATAAAATAAATATTAAAAATAAAAGATAACAAATAAGTATGGGGAACTAGACCAAAACCCATCAATGTTACAAAAATGAAACAAAGACAATCCACAACAATTGCGATAAAAGTCCTCTCTAATAAAATTGAGAAGTATATCCCATCAAACAAAATTCACTTTGTGCTCTCTCATAATTCACTAGCTTGTCACACAAAAATTTCCCTGTGTGAAGATGTGAGATGAAAGGAACCTCATATGCGAACATAATTGTAGGTAATGTTTTCATCTACTATGCATGGTCCAAGGAACAATATGAATATCGTCAAAAGCTGAAACAGTAAGCTTTGGATCACATTCAAGCCGAAGGTTGTACCACCTTACTTCATATACATGTTTTATTGCCATCAATGACCACTACTAATTTAGCATGAAGTGCATCCTTGTACCAAGATAAGTTGGAAAACCCCCCAAGAAGTGCACCATTATGATCTCGAAAGAGTCCTCCACTTGCAACTAGGCTAGAAGAGCCTTTAATACTACCATTAGTATTGCACTTCACAAAACCACAAGCTGGAGGGTGTTAATCTACTTGCTTTATGATCAAGTGTTTTGAAGGATGAATGATGGCCAATAATTTTTTCATTATGTAAACATCATTCCATGAGTGTGTGATACACCTCGTGGTAAATGAGCTAGATAATGCTACCACTAAGATGGTCATTAAAATAGACCACTAAAAACTAAAATCATTATTTTTGAAACGTACATTAATTGTTTCTTCGAAGACTAATCGGCTAGATAACATGTACTAATGCAGAAACCAACACCTGCCTAACTTGAACACTCCAGTTATGATCCAAAACACACAACATGCTATGCATAGTTGTTAAATCAATCGATTGTTGAATAGTATCCTAGAGCTATGACTATATAGATTTGGTAAAAGAGCATCAAAGAAATAGATAGATGTTCAAAAGATTCAACTGCGACTCCTCAAAGATTGCACATTGATACCATAGTCACACCACGAGATCGCAAGTTTTCTTCTGCAGGCAATCTATTATGTAGTAACCGCCAAACAATATAGAACCTCGTAGGAGGCAAGATTTTGGCCCATATGACTTTAGCCCAAGCACAATTGTGCATTGGAGTCTTAACGTTAAGTATTGCTACTTTGAAAGAAAGATCACCATTTCTTGAAGGCCTCGAAACCAGCTTATCGTTATCCTATTCCTTAGGAATTCTAGCTCTTAATAAAGATGCATGCAAGTTTGAAAACTTTTGTAACAATAAATCTGGGACAAGCTAGGATCCATCTTCTACAAAACAACTAATATTAACACTAAGCTTATGCTGGATTTTACCTGAAAAACTAAGAACTTTTGTAATCGAAATATCAAAGCACCATGCATGATTCCAAAAGTTTATTTTTCTGCCATACTCGATTATCCAGCATGTATTCTCCTTGATGTCATGCCAATGACATGATATGGATGGCCATATAAATGAAGATTTATAACCCACCATAGGAACCTTGTTATGCTCTTATAAGTGTTGCCTAATGATCATCAAAATGGAGAAAATTCCAAGCTAGCTTCAAGGTGGCTTCCTCATTAAGTGTTAAGATTAAGGTTAAACCTGTGACACCCTTACTACCCCAACACATATATAAATATAATCATATAAATAAATTAAAGAATAAAATTTTTAACGTTGGTAAAAGGGTTCACATATCATATTCATTTATCAATAACCAACATAATAATTGAAAATAAAACTTGAAAGTTTACAAATTGTTTTCAAAATCATATTTACAATTCCAAATCCATATAAAATCTATGTCCTAAAAATCCTCTGCCCCGATGTCACAATATCAGAGCATACCCACAATTCAACTGTTGGCATTCTAGATGTCACTCGTAACCGGATCTTCCTTACCTAAAACATCCACAATTTATATGATGAGAAAAGAAAATATCTACATGCAAAGTACATACAACCACATCATAATGAAATCATAATTCATATATATACAAGCATGTATCATAATTTATCAATCCATCACAATCCACACAATTTTACGACTAACAATATCATTTTCACATCCATAATTCAAACCAATCTTACAATTAACACTATGCCAAGACCTCGCCACATCTGACACAAGTAATACGGGTTAATTGCCTCACTCAACCCACACCATACTAGGGTTCATATCATCCCTGATCATCCAGGAGTACGCTCGTCCCTGAAGCATCACCTACCTAGGGTTCGTATCATCCCTGATCATTAAGGAGTACGCTCGTCCCTGAAGCATGAGTGTGAGGAACCACAATCACATTACAATCCATACAGTCTCTTGCAATTAACCCTATGTTAGGGCTGCCATAATCGACATAAGTGGTGTGTGTTAACTGTCTTACTCATCCCACACCATGTTAGGGTCACGCCCTCCCTGTAGCACCACTTACGCAGGGGTCGTGCCATCCCTAGTCATTAGTGTGAGGAAACACATCGCAATCACATTCTTAATCATGTCCATACAACATCTCATCTCATATCACGATTTCATATCACATACACAATTCCATATCACATACTCAATAGATAAGTCTAACAAAATAAGGGTTTACACATCCCTCAAGCAATTCACATCTAGATCATCAATTCTTATTAAATAATATAATAATAACATTCATAAATTAATATAACAAACAATAGAATTATCAATTTAATATAATTTTAACATAAATAGTAAAATCCCCAATTGTCCCAAAACCTAGCTCACAGGCACTTTTCTACAATTTTGTTCTCTTTCCCAGATCATCATTCTTACAAATTATTAGCATATTTATAATTCTCAACACATACAGAATCTAATGAGATCCTCAATTCCTCAACAGAAATCCTCCAATTTTCACAACCTAACTTACAAGCACTTTTCTATAATTTCGTTCTCTCTCTCAGAGCATCATTTTTACAAATTAAACATATATTCGTAGTCCTAAATATATATAGAATCATATAAGACAATTAATTCTCCAAACAGAAATAATTATAAAATTATTCATAACCCTAAGGGCTCTTCCTCTACCCAATTCGCTCATGTAACCTTACATATAAATAATCCCATTTTCCCTCGTACTTGGATAAATAGGAACTAGGGCATAACCTCCTCCTTTCTTTCCTTAAACAAGGATCGGGACTAAAACTGGAGCAGAACCTCATCCTCTAAGTTCCTCTTGGTCTTTAGAGAGAAGAAGAGGAAAGAAGAGCATAAAAGAGAAGGAAGAGAAAGTGTGTCAAAATGAGAGAAATGAGGGTCTATTTATAGGAATTCTGGCTCACCTACTGGAACGGCCTGTACTGAAAGCGAAACGGCCCGTTCCGGAACCTTCAAGTATACACAAAATTTTCCACTAGAACGGCCCGTTCCAACTAAAATATTTTAAGCATTTTTCTTATTCCGGAACGGCCCGTTTCACTTTGGGAACGACCCATTCTGGAACAACCCAAATAGGCAAATTTTCTACTTTGGAACGACCCATTCTGCTACTTAAAAATGGGTTCATTTTCATCATTTGGAACGGCCCGTTCCACTTTTGGAACGGTCCGTTCTAGGCAATCAAACATAGGTATATTTAATCATTTGGAACGGCCCGTTCCGGGCTACTGATCCACCCTAATTGGGCCTTTGGCCCAGTGAAAATTGGGCTGTTACAAAACCCAATCCTTCTTCTTTGATAGGCCTACACATTGTCTTCCATGCAACAATTATAACCTTGGAAGAGTTTGAATCCCCTATCCAGATAAATTTTCTAATAAGTTGATCCATCTATTTAACTAATGCTTTAGGCCAAGAATAAATGTAAAAGTTATATAACAGCATCCATGAAATGATTACATTAACCGATTGTATTCTTCTTATCATAGACAAGACCACACCCTTCTAAGAGGCCAATTTGGCCTTAATTTTATCCAACACACCTCGAAAATGTTGCGTTTATGGCTTGCCTTTGAAAATAGGAACACCTAGGTAAGTAAAAGAAGCCTTGTCAACAGAAAAACCGAAGAGGTCCTTTATCCTAACAACTTTGACCAGGGACATAGATCCAAAGAAAAACTTGCATTTCTTTAGGCTTATAAGCTGACACAATGCTTCACCATATAATTGAGGAGGAGCATAAAATTCTTTATGTTCACTATTGACCCGCCGAAAAAACACCATGCATGATATCAACAACATAAAATACATGAGATTATGTATGAAGTCCTCAAGGGCTTGCCATGGGCAGCAACAACCCATGATCAACTAAGAAAGATATCTCGTGACTTGGCACATCATTAGCGAGGCAAAATAATAAAGGGGAGAAAAGGTCACCTTGATACACCTCTCTCTTACAAGCAATATATCCCACTGAAGAACCATTAACACCAAAGGAAAGCTTGGCTGAGTGTAAAATATGGATTCAATCCAAGTATAGAAAATACTATTAAACCTAAAAGCTTGTAGAGTTAAGAGCGAAAAATTCAAATCAAAGGTACCAAAAGCTTTTTAAATGTCCAACTTAATCGCCAAGTTTCCAGTAAAGCTCTTGTGATTTAACATGTTAATGGCTTTTGAAGCAGTGCAAATACTATTAGAGATATGTCTTCCTTTGACAAATCCCTATTTGTACGGTAGTATTTTAGGTGCCAAAATCGCAAGCCTATCCACAATAACTTTTGTGATAATTTGAAATTGAAAATTACCCAATGCAATATGCCTATAATCATATATCTTATCTTTCTAGTAAATTTTGGAATAAGTGCTACCAAGTTGGAATTCAGTCCCAAAAGAATGCAGTTTTGTTGAAAGAATTGCAAAACTAAGTCAAAAACATCATTTTCTTATAACATCCTAAAATTTGTGGTAAAAGTTATCACCAAAATCATCGGGACCTGGCACACTGAACTTTCTCATGGAAAAAGCAGTTTGCTTCAGTTCCTCCAATTATTTTGGAACATTAGTTAGCATAGTGTTATATGCATTCATGACCATAAAGGGAACCACTTTTTCAATCAAGTCATTATGCAAACACACATTTTCTGACGAATATAGAGAGGAGTAGAAATCCAGAACATATCTTTCAATACTTTTTAGAGACTCTGTAATGGTATCTCCATCTCGTAAGCAACACATTTGCTTCATTGTCTATACAAACTAAATGGTTTGGACTATCTTTTCAAAAATCTCATCAATTAAAGAATGCCCGGAGACTAGGCTAATCCTTAATTAATGGTATTGAAAAATAATTTATGGAGTCACCACCAATGTTTTACTCAAAACATTAGAAAAAGAAGAGATTTTCAAAAGTCCAATAATGATCGTAACAACCAAAATTGGGTTCGGGGGTTGGTTACGTGTAGGGAAGGTATTAAGCACCCCCACAACACCCTAAATCAGTACCCTAATGATGAAATTAGCATAATAATAATTAGTACTTTAAATATTGATTCCCCTTTATTGATGATGGCTTACATGCACTAGTGGAAAAAAAGCTTTTAAAAACGGTTATTTTTAACTTTTAAAATCGGTTCTCTAACCGATTTTAAAAGAGCCGATTTTAAAATTTAGACTTTTAAAATCGGTTATTTAACCGATTTTAAAAGTTAACTTTTAAGATCGGTTGTTTAACCGATTTTAAAAGTTAACTTTTAAGATCGGTTGTTTTATAACCGATCTTAAAAGTCTTGGCTTTGTAAACATTAAAATTGGAACGGGTCGTTCCAAAACTGGAATGGGTCGTTCCAAGTTGTTAAAATGGCCTAAAAATGTTGTTTGGAACGGGCTGTTCCAAAATAGTTTGTCATGAGTTCAAACCAATCCAGAACGGTCCGTTCTCCTTATAGAATAAACCAACAACGAAACTAGAGACACGAGAAGAGCATGAGAATGTTACCTTGAGAATGAGAAGTTGGAGACTTTAGATGAGAGCGCGAGGGAGTAAAAAAAGGAATGGAGGGAAAGATCAAAGAGAATGAGAATGGAGGGAATGATAAAAGGTTTCTGACGATACTTTTAAAATCGGTTATTTAAGAACTGATTTTGTATATAGTATACAAAATTGGTTCTTCAATAACTGATTTTAAAAGTAGCACTTTTAAAATCGGTTCTTTAAGAACCGATTTTAAAAGTAACACTTTTAAAATCGGTCATAAAATTACCGATCTTAAAAGTACTTTTAAGATAGATTAAAATTTAACCGATCTTAAAAGTGTTCACATTATTTACAAAATTTCCACCGCGTCACTTTTAAGATCGGTCACCTTGTAACCGATCTTAAAACTCCGATTTTAAATCCAATTTTTTCACTAGTGATGCATGAAATTTAAATTATACAATTTGCCCTAAGATGTCTACATGATTATCCTTTTTTGTTTATGACAATCTTTATTAAAGATGAGAAAGTAGGAAGAAGAAGAAGGAGATTGTTTGAAATACCTCTTGGTTGAACTTTATTGGACCTTCAAATAATGAGATCTCTTATGAGCTTTTTGGCTACCTTTCATACTACACAAGTACCTCACAAATCTCAAGAAATACAAAAGAATAGAGAGAGGGAGAGAATTTTAAAGCTACATGGAGTTTTGAACAAATTTTTTTGGCCCCTGGGACAGTGCCCGAGTCTTCTATTTATAAACATCAGAACTGACCAGAACTGCCCATTTTGGATTCGAAACGGCTTGTTCTGGACCAGTTTGTTATGAGTTAAATTTGAATATGGAACGACCCATTCCAAAAGCCGAACGGCCCGTTCTGGATTTGAAATTTACTCATAAAAACCTGTGTTGGAACGGGTCGTTCTACGCTACTAAATCACCCTTATTGATTTTTGGGCCTTCTGATGTCATATCATGTCATTTCTAGTTCTTCGGGAGCTCCTCTTCTTCTTGCTAGATGTTCATTTCCTTGTTTGTATACCCCGGATGAAATTAGGTGTCTACAGATGCCCTTCTTTACTTGTCCTTTAGAATAACTATGTGTTGCTTTTCCAAAGGCAAGTAAAGATGTAGACATTTCATTCGGGTCTTTTCTTTGCCTCTTTGTGTTGATGCTTCTACATTGCTTCCTTTGGATAGGTGGGTTTGCCTATATCCTTGCCATTTTAGAGTAGCTGAGTGTTGGGTTACGTACTCCATTGGGTAACAAGGGTGACAAATTGTACACCTGATCTTCTGTCTTCGAGTAGATGCTCCATTCCATTTTCTCTAATTGCTTCTCTTGTGATAGTGAGGTGGAGATCCGAGTCTTCTCTCTTTCTTCTCTTATTTTTACCAGTATCCTTGCCTTTTAGGGCAACTGAGTGTTGGGTTGTATGCCTCATTAGGTGTCAAGGATGGTAAACTTGTACCATCTAGGCTTCGGGATTCATGTGAATGTTCCATGTCACTTCTTTTGTTGATGCGTCTGAATCTTCCCTTTCGCTTCAACAGTGTAGATGCCCCCACATCGTTTCCTTTGGGTATATGGTGTTTACCCATATCCTTGTCCCTTAGAGAAACTGAGTGTTGGGTTATATTCTCCATTGGGTGATAAAGATGGTAAACTTGTACCATCTAGGCTTCTGGCTTGATGTTGATGCTTCCTACTACTTTTGCTTGCCTCATGGTAATGTGTTCTTTATTTGTAGCTTGTTGAAGAGGGAGTATGTTCTAGGCTCAGCCTCTCCAGGCTAGATTGATATTTGGGGCTTCAGTCGGCCCAATGGTGATTTTGTCGAGTACCGTCTCTCTAGACTTTTCCCTTACGGCTTTGTCGTATACTGGATCGGGAAGCGAGTACCGTTTCTCCAAAATTTTCCCTCACGGATTTGTCGTATACTGGATTGAGAGGTGAGTACTGTCTCTCCAGACTTTTCCCTCACGGCTTTGTCGTATACCAGATTGGGAAGCGAGTATCGTCTCTCCAGACTTTTCCCTCACGGCTTTGTCGTGTACCGGATTGGGAAGTGAGTACCGTCTCTCCAGAGTTTTCCATCACGGCTTTGTCGTGTAGCATATTAGGAAGTGAGTACCGTCTCTCCAAACCTTTCCTTCACGGCTTTGTCATGTACTGGATTGGGAGGTGAGTACCGTCTCTCTAGACTTTTCCCTCACGACTTTGTAGTATACCAAATTGGGAAGTGAGTACCGTCTCTCTAGACCTTTCCCTCACGTCTTTGTTGTGTACCGGATTGGGAGGTGAGTACCGTCTCTCCAGACTTTTCCTTTACGAATTTATCGTATACCGGATCAGGAGGTGAGTACTAATCTCCAAACTTTTCCCTTACGATTTTGTCGTGTACCGGGTTGGAAGGTGTTTTGTGATGCCCCTAGTTTGGGCTGCTTTTGCCTTTTGTTCAAAGGGTGTCAATTGGAACTTGTGTTCCCTTTTTTTTGTTGGGATGCAAAAATGTTGAATGCTTATTCATGTAGGATTTTTATTATTTTTATTCTTTATTAATCCTTATTAGATAAAGAAATTTTTCTAAGTGTGTGAAATGTTGTTGGATGCGTGCAATGCATGTTTTGATTTTTGGCTTTTAGAAGGTGGCTCTCTTTTTCTCCTTCCCACGAATATTATATTACTTTGATTGATTGATGTGCGGTATCAACTATATTGGCCACTCAGTGTCTTGGGGCTCTCCTTTTTCTTTTTATTATCTTTTTAGAAACCCTATCTTTTTCCTAGGATGTATCCTAGCGGGTATTTTGCTTTCTTCTTCAACCCTGATTTTTGCCTAGGATGCCCTTTGCGGATTTTCATCCCAGCGGGTCATTTTTTTAACGCACGATTCCTCTTGAGAAATCCTATGGTCCTGCATCGGATCACTTTCTTATCCTTTCCTTATCTGAGATTAACTTTTCCACTTCCTCAATGATCTTTGTGTGTTTCAATGATATTCTCATCTGCCTCAAACTCATAATGTGTCGTAGATGTTCAGAGATTGAATAATTTCACTATCTTCAGTCGTGTTTGTTTTTTCGTTCATTATGATTGGTTTTAGACTTTAATGATGGGTAAAGGAAAAGGAATGAAACAGATATTTGTAGAAATGACGTACATCATTGATTGAATGTATAAAAAATTTTTTTTGCAAGACCTTATTACGAGATCCCACCACTTTGGGCAGAAGTCGTGGGTAAAAAGAAAACAAATCTTAACGGAGCCCCTGCTCTAGTGGTCTTTCGACATCGTACTCCAAGGTCACTTCTCGTCATGCTTGTGCAACAGGTGCTTGTCGATGCTAGGTGTGTTGGTGTCAAATTTCAACCACCTAACGTCTATAAGTCCTTGCACACGATATTAATATTGTAGGGCCTTGCATTGCTCCATAATGTGTCTCGAAGAGTCAGAGTGGTAGTCACACCTTTCCTTAGGCTTGTACCGTGGTGGATAAGGAGGGTCCATCTTCTTTGTTGGAGGAAGTCAGACCAACATTGAAGCCTCCAGAAGTTGGGGTAGCAGCTTTGCATATATGGTGGGGATTTTGTCTACCGCCTTGTCATCTCTAAGCTTTGCCTATGGCCCAGCTCGGACTTGGGAGAAAATATAACGACATTGACCCTTTCTTCTCTCCTCTTTTCATATTTCTTTTGGGGTCGAAGCTCATCGGAGCCTTCCCTATCTTCCCACTCTTTAAACCTTGCTCAACTCTTTCGCCTATAGTGACTATGTCGGCGAAAAGGGTTGAGGTATTCCCTATCATCTTGTCATAATAGGGGCCATTCAAGGAGTTGTTGAAGAGGGTTACAATTTCTTTGTCTGACAACGGGGGCTCTACTTGAGCAGCTAGCTAGTTCTCTCCACCTTTGTGCATATGCTTTGAAAGGTTCATCACCCTTCTTGCTCAGATTTTGAAGGTCTGACCTATCAGGCATCAGGTCGATGTTGTATTTGTAACGCTTGAGGAATGCATCAGCGAGCTGTTTCTAGGTTTGAATTCTTTCCCCCTCCAATTGCATGTACCATTTTAGCGCCACATTTGATAAGCTCTCCTGAAAGTAGTGTATCAGGAGTTTCTCGTTACTAACATAAACGTCCATCTTTTGACAATACATTGTTAGATGGCCCCTCAAGCAATTGCTCCCATTATATTTAAGGAAATCGGGGATTTTGAATTTCGGAGGGAATTCAATGCCTTGTAGTAAGCACATCTCTACAGCTTCCTTAATGTCAAAGCTATGGCCTTCTATAGATTTCAATCTCTCCTCCAAGGAATTAAGTTGGTCCATGGAATTGTCTCCAACGTTACTAGCACTATGGTCGTTATGTTGCAATTTGTTTATGGCCTCGAACATTTTAACCATTTGTTCCTTGAGTTGTCTGAGCTCCTTGTTGAGGATACAATTTCTTTCTTCTAAGGCTTCCATGGCTTTTATTCTTTGAGCTCTCGTGAGTACGGAGTGTTGAAAAGCCACCTTCGAGGGATAATGATAGTTTCCTATTAAGCTATTTAAATGATAATGCATGAAGGTAGTTCTTAACAAAGACTCGATGGCTCGTCCTTGCCGAAAGGTGAGTTATGAGTGTTCCTCGTCATAATATTTTATGATGTGACAGAGGTCACACTGATTTCTCGTCTTTGATACAAATTCCCTTAATGATCCTAAATATACGATATGCATTTTTTTTTGTATTTTCCTTATTATTTTTTATTTTTTATTTTTTACTTTTTTGAAAATGCATGAAAGGATGCATGCTTCTCATAGATTTTTTTTTCACACTAGGTTTTCCCTCATGATAATGCATTTTTATTTTTGTGTCTTTCTTTTACCGTAAGGGATTATAAAATAGACAAACAGTTTGAATAAACAAAATACAACAAACATATGCTCATACAACGTAACCCACAAACAGTCAAGTTCAAATCCTTGGTCTGTGGTCCCTGTCAAGAAAAGTGCGTTGTTTAGGAAAGTTCTAAGCTCATTGGTCTTTAAGGCTCCCAAGGTGCCCCCATTATAAGAACCCAGTACCTCTGTTACTTTCACCTAGCAAACTCTAAGGTCTGTCGTAGTATTTTGGGCTAAAGTAACTAGTTATCACCTTGAGTGTGATTTTTGACAAGGCTCACAGGCTCTAAGGTCATACTTAGGTCGGTCGTACGTCAACCACTCCCTATGTTTATACCCTCATGCCCAGGTATAGGGGGACTGTTGTGTGCTATGGTTTGTGTACAATTGTTATTTCAAACAGTGCAGAATTTAAGCAAACAAACAAATAATAAAGCCACACAAGTAAAAAAAACAGGTAAAGGGGAAAAGATATTTAAACTATTATTATTATCTTGTTAACTTCATCATTCATTTGGGCCTGAACCTCTTTAAACTTTCTCAGTGGAGTTGCCATCTATCGTAACTCAAAAAGATCCGATCTTACGACTAAATGCTTTGGACTACCTTTTGAAAAATCTCATCAATTAAGGAATGCTCGGAGACCAGAATAATCCTTAATTAATGATTTTGAAAAATGGTTCATGGAGTCGCCGCTAATGTTTTACTCAAAACATTAGAAAAAGAAGAGGTTTTCAAAAGTCCAATAATGGCCTTAACAACCAAAATTGGGTTCGTGGGTCGGTTACGTATAGGGAAGGTATTAAGCGCCCCTACAATGCCCTAAATCGGTACCCTTATGATGAAATTAGCATAATAATAATTAATACTTTAAATATTGATTCCCCTTTATTGATGATGGCTTACATGCATGAAATTTAAATTATACGATTTGTCATAAGATGTCTACATGATTATCTATTTTTGTTTATGACAATCTTTATTAAAAATAAGAAAGAAGGAAGAAGAAGAAAGAGATTGATTGAAATACCTCTTGGTTGAGCTTTATTGGACCTTCAAATAATGAGATCTCTTAGGCACTTTTTGGCTACCTTTCACACTACACAAGTACCTCACAAATCTCAAGAAATACAAAAGAATAGAAAGAGGGAGAGAATTTTTTAGCTATATGGAGTTCTGAACGAAATTTTTTGGCACTTGGGGCAGTGCCCGAGTCTTCTATATATAGACGTCAGAACTGACCAGAATAGTATATTTTGGGTTCAAAAGAGCCTGTTCTGGACCAGTCTATTATGAGTTAAATTTGAATCTGCAATGGCCCGTTTCAAAAGTAGAACGATCCATTATGAATTTGAAATTTACTCATAACAACCTATGTTGGAACTGCCTGTTCCAAACTAGGATTTTTAGGCCTTTTTAGTAGCTTGGAACGACCCGTTCTGGATTGGAAACGGCTCGTTCTAGGCTACTAAATCACCCTTATTGGGCTTTGGGTCTTCTGATGTCATATCATGTCATTTCTAGTTCTTCAGGAGCTCTTCTTCTTCTTGCTAGATGTTCATTTCCTTGTTTTTATACCCTAGACGAAATTAGGTGTCTACACACATCATTAGAACAAAAGGAGAAATAAGACTTTATAAAACACACATACTGCATTAGTTGAGAGGTCTTTTGAGTGATGACTAAGAACAAAACCGTAAAGATTTAGGCCTAAAGTAGACAATATCTTACCAATATGTAGAGTTGTGTGTGCAAATATCCCCCAAATACTAATAAAAAATAACAAAACATAACCCTCTTCTTAATAAATATATATCTCTTCAAATAAACTGACAAAATAATCCTAATACACCTGTGCTTCACCACTTTATTAAAAAGGTTGGATTGCAATCACCATTAACAAACCAATTCAACTTAACTTTTTTCCTTCCAAAAAGCTTCTTCATATACATTAGTGCTTGCTAAAGTTCTAATTGAGTTTGAGTTTTGATCTCTATACGAGTATCCCCTATGCATTTATGTAGTTAAATTTTCATGTAAAAAATTACCATTTTACTATTTTCTTTTCATTCATGTTTGTTTCTTTTGGGGGGAAATTTACGTCGGACCTACCCGACGTAGATAATCTAATTTACGTCGGACACCCCTAGGTCCGACGTAAATTTCCTCTTCCATATTTACGGAACTGCCACCGCGTTTTTACAACGTCGGGTGTTCCACTTTCCGACGTAAATGAGGAGACGTAATAGCCCCTTTTTCCACTAATGTAAAACACTCACTTTTTTTTTTTAAAAAAAAAAGAAATAAAGATTTTAATAAAGATGATAAACATGTTAATTACATTAATTTGATTTCTTCATTGCATCTAAACAACATACGTAAAAGTAATAGATCACTCTATCGAATTACAAATGATAATAAAAATAAATTATGTAAAAAATATTAATTTATTTTCTTTTAGTTAAATATATAATTAACAAAATATTAAATAATATATATATATATATATATATATATTTATTTATTTATAATGTTAGCTTATTTTTCAAATTTAACTAAAATTTATGTGATAACTTTTTTTTTTATAAATAAAACATCATAAAGTACTAATTTTTTTCTGCATGTAAAAGGGTTTTTAATCAACACATTGACTTCGAAATAGTTTCTAAAGAGATTCTTTTAATATTTTTTACTAAAAATATTAGATAGCGACTCCCTGATTTTAATTGCAAATTTTAATAAGGGGTTATTATTGTACCCTCAATAAATGAGGAATTTTGGTAGATGTGTATGTACACATCATTTAAATGTCATGTCAGTCTTTGAAATAAATTTTATTTTTTATTTAAATTTTTATATTATTTATTTTTAGGGTTTAGGGTAGTCTTCGGATCCACCTCTACATTATGACTCAACCCAAATTTGTCTACCTCATGGACTACTCCTGCCATCACCCCTCCTCACCTCTATGTCTTCTTCCAGCAATTCATGAACTAGTTCGCCCTCATCAGCGACTTCCTCCCCTCCTCCCTTGACTTTCAGCGCAAGATCCTCCTCTACTCCAGCCTCGGCCATGAGACCTACCTCCCCACCTCTGTCCATGCCATCCCCCCAACCCCTTCATGGCCGTTGGCAGGGAGGAAGCCGAGTAGGTCATGTTCTCCGTCCTTGACAACCTCTTTGCCAACACCTACGTCAAACCCAAACACATCGAAATCCTTGTCCTCAACTACAGCCTCTTCAACCCCACCCCTCCCCTCTCCGCCATGATCATGAACCGCTACAAGTTTCACGACAACGTCAATGGCTTCAACCTTGGCGACATGGGCTGCAACACCGATTTCATCACCCTCGATCTTGCTAAGGACATGCTTTAGGTGTATATGTTTAAGTTAAGATATCCCAAAAATAAAAATAATATATATATATATATATATATGACTTTTTTAATAAAATAAATCAAGAACCAAATTAAAATATATAAATATAAAATGATAATGTGACTGAAAAATGATGATATGACAAAAAGTCAAACAACTCTTCCAAAACCTTCCCAAAATAAGAATGTATGGTAGAAATTCTCATTTTAATATTTAGTGTGTGAACATACAATATGGTTGCATCAATGAGAAATGTTTGGGCTTAATGATATATCTTTTTTGCTTCAGTGGAAAAAAAATATAAACAGCCTAAACTAGCCTATTTTTGTTTTTTTTTTTTTTTTGACAAAGAAGCCAATACTAGCCTATCCCTTAGGAAAAGGGAATCTAGTTGAGGAGAAAGGATATCCCAGATAATCAAATCTTGAAATTGAGATTTGAGTGTAGCCAAGAAATGGGCACACACATAACTTCTCTGAAAACTCAGACAAAGTTCAACCTCTGGAAATTAACTAAACTCACTCCAAGATCATTGCATCCAAAGAAGCATGCTTTTAGAAGGGAGGGCAAACTCCAGATCTCAAAATATCACAAACATTAGCTAAATTACCTATAAAGTAGTCGCAACCCTCAAATATGAATTTGTTAGGAAACAGGAAATAACTTGAAACTTATTATAAATGTATGATACTTATAACTATATTTTAGCTAAAGAGTTGTTTTAATCATATACTAGCTAGGAAGAAAAAATGAGTAACATAACACTAAAAATCAATTACGAAATAGTTAGAAATTTTAAAAAATTACCTATTAATTTTATTTTATTGTACAATGGTTATACATATATGTGTTTATTTTTTCAGTCATACATTAAAAATCCTTAATCAATTCCTCTTTTTGGAGTCAGCTTATTAATTACCTTTGGAAGCTTATAATTTCAATGTTTTAAATAGAACTTTTGAATAAACATCACCTTTAATTTCCTAAAACAAAATTAATTAAGTCAAACATGGTACACCTCAAATCGTAATATCTTGTTCGGCTTTTCCTCGTTTAAATTTTATGATACTTTTCAATGTATGTATCTTTTTAGGACTATAAGACTATTAAATCCATATTTTTAAAATTCTTTTTTTTTAATACAAATTATAAGTATTTTTGAGAATTTTTTTTAATAAAAAAATTTATAGATCGTGAATATTTTAAATCATGGACAAACTTTACTGAGACAAAATTTAGAAAAAATATAAATTGAATCAGCTCAAGCATTTAGCTCAACTGGTGGATACATGTACATTTAGAATTAACGATAAGAGAGGATTTAATTGTACAAGCCTAGTTGAGCTGGTACGCCTGTGCCGTTGATCCACGTCCCTTGCAAGAAAGCCTCAACGGTGTAAGTCGTAGCCTCATCCTTGTTAATGTTATGGAGGGTAGACCAACGAACCCTAGCATTGGTGTTGGCGCCGGCTCCATTGTTGTTGTACTCACCATAGTAGAGTGTGTTTAGGGCAAAGTCACCTTCCCAAGGTAGCCACCCATCGGGATGAATCAAACTGTTGATCTCGGTCTCCATGATGATGGTTCGGGAGAACTCCTTCCATGGCCTTCCGAGGTAGTTCTTGGTTTCGGGAGGCAAGTCATCGGAGGCTTTGATGACGCACTTCTGGAGAACGAAGCCAGTGTCCTCTTGCTTGTCGATTCTGCCTTGTGCGGTCACGATGTTCTGCTGGGTTTCCAGGGGCTTTCGCACCACCATGGTGCAGTTTTGGAACACTGCTGAGGCGTCGCCGAAGATGAAGTCGATGGTGCCCGTGATCACGCAGTCGCGGTAGAATTGCCTGTGGGTTTGGGCGTAGAGTGTGTCTTGGTAACCGTCGAAGAGACAGTTGAAGAACACTGCTTGGTCGGCTTGCACTCTCGCTGCCACTGCTTGGTGCTTCGCTGCTCCTGCGGTGTTTTGGAATCCCATGTCTTTGCCCAAGAATCCATCTCCAAGTACAACTGAAACGTCCATGCAAACAATATAGTATTAGACAATATAGAGTTTCTCCACCAAAACTTGTCAAAATATATAGTCTAGAAGTGTTTTTTTTTAGAGTTTCTCTACTACAAAATACTCTTTACTTTCGTTACTTTTAAGTTTGTATCTAAAGGGATCTAATATATTCTGATACATTTGTAATGTTTAAGATTGGTTTCAATGAATTTGACAAAGAATGTGTTACTACTTACTATCATTTTTAATAGGCATGCAGCAAATGCTATGATATATATAGCATAGTGTGAAAAATTGTGTTGATTGAGGAATGAGGAGGGATATATGGAGTTATGTTTTACACTTACCAAATGATGCAGTTTGGAAGGTTCTGACTCCGTCCACGTAATTCTTGTTGCCAGTGATGATACTCTTGTCCATTCCATCACCAAACATGGTTAGGTTCGTCATTTGCTTTGTCACTGTCACTGTCTCATCGTATACTCCGGCTTTAACATAAACCACGTACCTGCAAAAACATTGAAAATCACACGCTTTTCATTACCATGCGTAGAGATATATTAATAATGTCATCAGGTTATATATTGTTTTTCCTTTCTCACAAAATAAGTCAGTAAAAGTTCAATTATTTGCTTAAAAGATAAACTTTAGATTCAATATCATATATGTAGAGATTTTTCTTCATTTTTCTAATCAAAATTAAAGTTTTACCAGAATAATACAAATATAAACATTTAATAAAATCATATTTCTTAATTATCGGAGAACAACAACTATGATACTGTACATAACTGATATAAGTGTAATATATGAAGAAAAGAGAAAAATATATACCTGCCAGTGTATGTTTTTGGGATTGCAGCCAAAGCCTCAGAAACGGTTTTGAAGTTTCCGCTGCCATCTTGTGCGACTGTAACATTAGGCACGAGTTTCTCATTGGTTCCAACGATCTCAGTAGGGCCGGACCAAGCAGGAACGGGCACGGCCCATGTAGGAATTGGGCCATCCCAATCAGGAACCGGGGTTGGAGCCGAGCCAGGAGCAGCAGAACCAGAAGCAGCACGAGGAGCAGGAGCAAAAACACCACCAATTCCAACACCACGGGGCTGAGCAGCAACAGGCCCTGAAGTAGGAGCAGAAGCAGAAGCAGAAGCACCATCATTGTTATCACTCTCCCACGGAAGGTGAAAGTTCCCAGCACCTTTGAATATCGAAAAGAACGAAGAAACCTGCGACACCACGGCAAGAGCGTTACTCACAAGCTCCCTCGACTCGTTAAACGCGTTCCTGAACTCGTTCTTCAAGTTCCCTTCGGGGAACCCATCGATGCAGGTTTGTTGGTACGACATGACAGCACTGAGCCAGTTGTTTAGGTCAGGGGCCTTGGATGAAAGCTTATCAGAGTCGATTTCACCGACTTGGTTGATGGAAAATCCAAGCTCTTCCTTGGCATCTTCGAACAACTGCTTACAATCTTCATACGCGCCCTTTTCCTCCTCGGACGCGAACTTCATCTTGGAGGTTTCGTTGAAGGCTTTGTTAACCTCGTTCTCCGCAACAACCATGGTAACCAGAAGAAGGTCCTTTGGCTGCGCCAGTTGTGGGTCCTTCTTCAAGGCCTCGTTGAGCGTGTTTTCGCATTTGTCCTTGTACTCAGCGGAGCCGCAAATCATTCCGACAAGCCTCGAGTTTTGGTCCACGTGTGGGGTGCCGGTTGGTTTCATGGCAACGCCGTCCTTGGTGTTCGCGCCTGTTCTTTGGACCACCACAAACGCGGCGGCGCCGATGACGCATGCCAGGAGCACGGCGGAGACAACACTAATGAGGATCTTCTTCCTCATCTTTAGTTTGGCCTGGTTTTTGCGGCGCTCGGAGATGACGTCGAAGTCCTGAAACGCCATTGGGGCTTTTCTTTTCTTTTTTTTCTTTTCTTTTTTTAGTTTATTGGGTCTAAGGCAGAGGGTGGCTCTGCCTTAGCCGCAAGGGACGAGGAAGTGAAAGAGAAAAAGGAACTAAGGTTGCTGCTGGTGTTAGCTCCTTTCCCTTTGCTTTGAGGCTTCACGTCTTTGGAAATTTATACTGTTTCTCGTGTGCATGTGTGGACGAGAGATCATTCAGGTGTTACTATTTTTTTGAAAGTTTGTTAATCGACGACTGCGAGGAATAATGGGGTGATGACACCTGCGTGCTAATTTGTAGCCAACTTTAGACCAGCTTTGAAAATTTCTATATCATCATAAGTCTAACTAGTTTATATATAATAGTAAAAAATATAATGTTATTAGCTTTTTTATAAATTAAAAAATTTAAATAATACAGCCGAGATCATGTACATTTAATGATCCAGAACTAGTTAATTATTTTTCGTGTAATAGATATTGACCATACTATAGACATAGACATATAGTGCTCATAAATTATTCAATAATTGTTCGTATATACCATAATCCTCAAATGGAGTAATAAAGACTTAAAATTATCTGTATTTGGAACTACACTAGCATAACATTCTCTTTACCATCGACCAACAAGGATTTTGGAAGAATAACGGGACTACGACAGGTGATTTATTTTCCGTGTTTCCTTTTTAGCAAAACGAGATCAAAAGAAACCACAAACTCAATTTCTGAGTTCATTGAAATAGCAGCATAGAAACCACTTTTCGCAACATATTAATTTACATATAAAGATAATAGGTCATATGTATTACAGTATGACGATGAAAAAAAAACTCATTCTTCTCTTTACGATCAAAGATCAGATAATACAAAAAAAAAAAAAAAGTAACACAATATTAAAATATTATATTGATACATATGTTTGATATTATCTATTAATTTGAATCTAAACTCTCATGAAATTATTTTTATTATCACTCAAAAAATGACATATTAATAAAGACTTTATGTGTACTTATGGAATCATATTCCTCTTTTTATTCTAATAATATGAAACTTTGTTTGTACTTTCAACAAGTTGAAAATATTAAATTATATGAAAGATGTCATTTAATTAAAGGATAATTTTTGGATGCATAATTATTAATTAAAATATTAAGATTTAAATATATTGTTAATTATTTTAATATGAGAAATTTATTTTTAATTCTTTAAATTTAAAATTAATTTTTTAGTCATTTAATTTCAAAAAAAAATTACTTTAGTCTCTATATTTAAATGTCGTTAATAAATTTATCAAACAAAATTTACCTATTACTTATTTTGTCATACAAATAAGTGGTCCTAATTGACTAAAATAAGTTTTTATTTTTTATGAAATTACAAGGAGAAAAAATGATCAATTTTTAAATTTGAGGGATCAAATATACAGTTATTCCAAATTTAATTAACTAAAAACATGTCTAAGTAAAAAAACTTAATAAAAATTGTCACTACTACAAAAACATTATTTAACATCGCCAAATTTACATCGGTTCTAGTAGAACCGATGTAAATGATAAACGCGGTGGCAAACTTGTAAATAAATAAAAAATAAAAACATATTTACATCGGTTTTATTTATAACCGATGTAAAAATAAAATTCGGGAGTTATTCTACATCGGTCTTGGGTCATGACCGATGTAGAAATGAGAACCTAATTTTCCCCTTTCCCTCATCAGCAACGTAAACCCAGCTGCCTCCTCCCACTCCCCATCCCTCTCCCCCATCCACCAAACCCTAATATCTTCGTGCTCTCCTCCAGCCTCGCCCCCGACGCCGCCACCGCCGACATCGCCGTCCACGCCCTCTGCTCCGCCTCCCACCTCGACCACGCCGTCCAATTGCTCAAGGAATTCGCCTCCAAGCACTGCCCCCCAGACACCTTCACCTTCAACCACCTCCTCAAGCACCTCTGCAAGTCCCGCCCCCTCTCCTCCATCTACGCCTTCATCGACGAGATGCACCGCGACTTCGCCCTCAAGCCCGACCTCGTCACCTACACCATCCTCATCTACAACGTCTGGAACTCCAAGAACCTCCGAGAGCCCACGCGCCTCGTCGTCGTCCTCCACCGCGAGGGCCTCAAGCCCGATTGCTTCCTCTACAACACCACATGAAAGGCTACTGCGCCCTCAGCAGGGGGAGCGAGGCCATCGAGGTTCTTAGTTAGTTACTTCTCATCTCATGTTGTATATAAGCTAAGTAGATGCCTAGTCCCTTATCTATGTCTTCTGAATCTGAAATTGAACTCTCTAGTTTCAGAACAGTCTCAAGAGTTACTGCAAGAGCCAAGAAAAGGAAGTTATCTTTTTTGAGTGGGCCTCCATACGTGGCACTCATGCCAATCTTCAGGTAGAAGTTTCTATTGATAGTTGAAATTCTCAAAAGGGCACGATCTTTGTACTTTGCTCTTTGTTAATTGATGAGCTGGCTTCCCTTCCCCTCTTCCCATCTTTCTTGCCTGTCCACTTTCCCCTTTTATAATTTGCCTAATTCCACTTTGGATGTTCAATCTTTTCTCCATTTTGTTGGTTAGCTATTTTCAGCTCTATCAACAGTAGTTTGTTAATTAGTTTTTTTTTTCTCTCGTGGAAGATTATATTAGTTCAATTTTTATTTGATTGACTGTTACTTTAGATTGTCTCTTATCGAGTCTCTACCCTTTGTGTAGGCCATTCCCATTCCATCTTCGAAAGTAGTTATGGTTGAAAAAGTTTTCAATTTAGCTGCACAGAAGTTGGGATTTAAATTTGTGGCCAAGAAATGTAAGTATTATTCTTCAGAGCATGTTTCATATTTCATTGCTTATGTGGTCTGCTTCAGACCTAGATATCCATTTAGTTCTTAACCCTTATTTCCCTTTAAATTTATTGTTTTTCATTGCCTCATTACCAATTCTCAGTCATTGATTACCTGACTTGAAAAAAAAAAACTTCAATTTATTTGTTTTGAAAATGCTCTACATTTTTTTGAGGTTTCTTTATTTATATTCTGCTACATTCTTATGTTGGTCTTTAATGCAACCCAGTTGATAGCATTTCTGATGGAAGAGAGTTTTTAAAGACGCAAACTGATGGGGAATCAAGCTTGTTCTATGCTCAAATCCCAGGTGGCACAATTCTGCTACATCATGTTGAAGAGAAAGAGAGATTTCCTGCCCAATTTGGTCGTGAGGTACCTGTCCAATAGGGATGCACTGAGCAAATATAGAATCGTATCAATATATTTCTTAACAATTTCCTTTTTAAGAAGAGGTCTTCAATGATTAGATGTTTTTGTTACAAGATTGCAACTCTTTCTATTTTTTTTTTTAGAGAAAATCTTTGTATTTATTAGTAAGAGTTTACACTTGTAAACATGAATCAGGTTTTGAAACAAGCAGGTTTTTCACCTACTTTTTATACGTAGTTGAGAAGCTATTCACATTTGTTTCGAGAGGCAGGCGGATTGAGGGTGAACAGGGGTTGAGGGTTGAGAAGCTATTCACATTTGAATCAAGCATTAGTTATAATTAAGGGCATGCCATTTATCAGTAAAACATCATATTTATGCTTGTGTTATATTATTATGAACAGGGGTATTATTTTCTGAGTCACTAAAATACCTTGATTTTCAATTTAGTACAATTACTTATCTTGTATGAGTAAGAACTATGAAGAGTACTCACTCCCACAAGGATAGCCAATAATAGCTAGTTATAATTTTGTTAATTCCATAACATTCTTCTTAGATTGTAAATTCTTTTGATGTGCTTTCGGATTTGTGTGAATATGAAAGTATAGTAACTCTCCTCTTTTCTGTTATTAAGTCTTGAATTTGTGTTTTGTGTTGCTTGACGTGGATACGATATAGATATATTTTATTAAAAAAAATTTGGTACCTTTTTATGAATATAAAAATTTGGTGATGTTATTATTTGCTGAATATGCTTAAAACTCATTCTGGAATTTTCTTTTTCTGCCTGAATTGTTCTCCAGCAATTTTGAGCCAATAGTATAGTGTGTTGCTTGTACTCGTCTTGTTAGCATCGATAGTTTAAAGCTTGTAGTGTGAGGACTGACTATATTTAGATTGTCATTGTATATGCTATACACTGGGATATTTCTCTACCACCCTGTCATACCAATTATATTTTCAAAACATTTACATTTCTTGTCTAATTTAGATTTATGCATATTTACATTCCAAATTCCAAGTATTTCATTTTAATCTGCATTCTTCTCTTTATTCTTCTTAAACTTTCTTTTAATTTGGATTGCTTTTAATTTCCTTACAAAAATTTACGGTTTTACCATTGTAATTGCCTGAAATTTGATTGCTTTTCTTTAGATTTTTACATTTACTTTTCAAAGTTCATTTACATTTACGAGTATATGATTTATTTTCATTTTATCATTTAATTTCAATTGCATTTTTAAGTTTCACTTTCGATTACAGCAAACAGTTTATCTTACCAATTTTTGTCAATTACTGTTGTCAATTAAAGATGGTTTGAGTATATCAGAAGCTCTAGATAATTATTAGTAACATAAGAATTGCTTATTTGTGGTGATTGTTCAAACTATGAACTTGACTGCTTTGGCATTTTAATCTTGATTCTATCTAAAAGGCCACAATAGGCTAAACACTACACAGCTAAACCGATTATAAGATGAAGCCCAGATAATACTTTAGTAGAGTTGTATATATATTGCAACAATAGAATTATATTATTTTCAATTTTTCCTGGATGCCTGATTTTTGAGTTAAAAAAATCCAGAATCATTAAGTTGGAAGGCAGGCTAAGGTTATTTTTACAATCTATACAACTTGCTGCTGACATGACCCAGAATATTGTTTGTATTTGGCTATTGTTACTATTTTTATGATTACATACTTCTTTCTTACTGTGTGGTTGTAATAATTTTCTATGCACTATCATTTTTCTGGTAATGTTCACAGGGATGCCTATGATGATTGCCATTAGGTTGTCATAAAAGACCTCCTCTGAATGTATGAATAGGGGGTAACCTATACATAGATTGGTTGACATATTTTACATCAGTTCTATCAATAACTGATGTAAAATGTCATATTTTACATCGGTTCTGGGTGGAACCGATGTAAAATATATCATATATTTTACATCGGTTTCAGCCAGAACCGATGTAAAATATGACATATTTTACATCGGTTTTCAGAACCGATGTAAAATGTCTTGCACTTTTTACATCGCTTTAATCTACATCGTTTTGAAAACCGATGTAAAATGGCTAAACAAACCGATGTAAAATGTGTCTTTTGTAGTAGTGTGTATTGAAAAAAAATGAATTTCAAATTGACTAGAGATCAAGGGAAAAAAAATAAGTGAATACAAGTTTCACTTTACAAACTAATTTTGTAAGATTTAATTAGATTTAAACTCATGAATGATATTAGAGTCTATTCAAAATTCATCGAAAGGGTCATCATATTACCCATATATCAAACATAATATTGTTGGCATGAGAATTGAGAAGTGTATTAAAAAAAATTTAAGTCCAATATCAACTATAAATAAAAGTTTAATATATTATATAAGTTGGAGACATTCCTCACCTTACAAGTAAAAAAAGAAAAACATATATTTCATCATGATTTTAATTTTTTAATATGGTTGAATTAGTTAGGTTAAAACTTACTATTTTAAGAAATTATAATAGTTTTATAATTTTATTATAATAGGTTAAAACTTTCAATATGTATTAAGATGGGCAAATTAGAGATATAAATGCAATATTTTAATTAGTTTCTGTCGCTGATGAGTTTTTAAAGTGTTTTTGTATGATTAAAAACATTATAGTGCAATTTTTTTAAATTGTATTACAAGACAATCATCAATTGCAAAATTAATATAGTCTTAAATCTAGTTTTGGTCTCAATAATTTTGCAACGTATAATTTCCATCTTTCAAATTTTTTTATCGTAAATCTCATCTTCTTAAGTTTTAAAATTAAATATATAATGTTGATTCAATCAATAATATGTCATTTAAAATTAAATAAAAAATTATTGATGTGTTTGTGAATAATAGTATTAAACATGCATATAGCTAGACAAAGAAAATTTATAGCCTTAAATTTTTTTTCCATAGATTATAAATTTTAATTGAATTAGAATATATATATATATATATATATATATATATATATATATATATATATATATATATATATATATATCATTCACCGACACTTGAACATTTTTTATTTAATTTTAAATGATTTGTTAATGAATAGACTAACATTATTTAATTTTAAAAATTAGAGAAACTACATTTATAATAAAAAAAATTGAAAATTGAAATTACACAATCATAAACTTATAAGAATTAAAAGTAAATTTAAGCAAAATATATATGAAATGACTCCAATTAATTTTTTTTATGGTGAATTTAGTATGTAAGAAAGTAATACAAAATAAAGACGAGAGAGAAAAAAAATTAGTTAAAAAATAAAATTGGATATTGTTTTGTTGCTAAGATAAATGAGATAAATAAGGAAAGAGTCCACTCAATTGAATACATAAATGATGAGGAGAAAGACTTTGTAAATTGTCACATACTAAAACTTTTCGATAAGCATTGATTAGTATGGCGACATAAGGACAACTGTTTCACTTTATCATTGGGTTGGAAATATTAGAAATGAAGAAATAAGGGGGTGTAGGATTTTTATTAAGACATCTATATATAGGTTGTGGAAGGCTTGCATGACAGTACAACTGTTCGAATGCAACTGAGTAGGGGTAATGTTCAACACTTGTAGCACCCATATGGTGAAGTAGTCGAACGACAAGTATACTTGAAGGTCTCGGAACTAGCAGTCATACACCTAAAATTAGGTTATTGCTACGGTGCCCTTTTATGTGAGGGGGTTGTGGTGCCCCTTATGTTAGGACCAACCACAAATTGACATGTGGATTTTATAAGTTGACTCTTTGTGATGGAATCATGTCAATGAGGGCAATTGGTTGACTTGGTGGGCCCAAGTTGCTCCTCACATGGTGATGGAGGACCATCCTTGAGGATACATGTAAGCCCCATCACTAGGTCCATGGCTAGGAGAGTGGAAGAGGAGGAGGGAGCTCACCCACCAAAGGACACCCTCCTCATGATCACAGAGTATTAATACTCTCCTAAGTTTCATTATAGGGTTTATTTTACTTTCCAATTTTACCCTTGTATTTTGGGGTATCTTAGTCATAGGATTTAATTTTCTTTTGTATTTCCCATTTTACCCTTGTATTATGGGGTGATTTAGATCATAGGTTTTATTTTTAGGCTAAGGTATTTAATTAGGAGGCTAGACATATTTTTGGTGGTTTTTGGACCTATTTTTGGACTTAGAAAGACTTAAGCCCAAGTGGAGGGCAAATGTTGCATGGTCTTATCATGCACCTAGATGTAGCCTAACTAAACCCAAAGATTTCATCCTTTGCCACCAAGTTGCATCTAGGGTTAATTTGGGTTTCATTTGGTGTGCATTTGACATTGTGAATTTTGGCCATGCACTCTCCAAATGCAACCCTAGATGCCTCCCACTCCTATAAATACCCAAGGCACCACTCCTACATTTGGTGTGCATTTGAGTGAGCATTTTATGCCTCAAAATCCCATCCTTAGTCACTAGGTTAATTCGGCTAGCCTACTTCATTCTCCACCCTTGGAGAGTGAAACCCTAGAATGGCCTCCATCCTCATTTTGGAGTGAGCCAACCCACCTTGGGCAACCATACACTTTCCCCCACCTTCACCTCTTCACGCCTAAATACCCCTTCACTCTAAACGTCCCATATCTCTTTTCCCCTTTGGTGAGCCTAGATCATGGGCAAGGTGACCCTCTTCAACACACCATTATCAACCATGGAAGGGAGGTCTCCATCAAGTGGTATTAGAGCCAAGGTTCATCAAGGGTAACCTCTAGCTTTGTGTCTTCCATTCGGTCTTTGTCTTTCTTTGTGTGTGGCCGAATGCTTTGAGGTTCATATTTTGTATCTTGTGAACCTTCCTTGAACATTTTAGGTTTCCATTGCTAGGAGATATCCATGCTTTGCCATTTTAGGTTTGAGTCTCATATGAACATGAAGAACATGCTATAAACATGCTTTTTGATTTTTGAATCATTTAAGTTTTGTCAAGTCTTGTTTCCTATATTTTGTCTACAAAAAAACTCCATGTATGTATGCCAAACACCTTGCATGAATACATGAACAAAAATACCATGATGCATCATTCTAAGTGGGTGTGACATATAGATACCATCTAGGAGTCATTCATGCATGCTAATTAGTCCTAGCATGTTCTATGTGATTTTTGATATCCATGTGTTAAAATTTCCTTGCACATGCATGACCGCCCACTTTCCTTGCATTCTCACTTGATTTGGACAACATTTGATGCTTAAAAAACCCTAAAAGAATCTAAGAGGTGTGCTGAAAAATTGTGCAAAATAACTTGTACTAGATAGTACAAATCCATTTCCACTCAAAAGATACCCTAAACACCTCTAAGAAACTGCCACTTGTCCTCCTTCCTTCTTTATTTTGAGGTTTTAACATATGGTCAAGGGACAATTGGGGAATTTCACCCAAGGACATTATCGTAACTTTCATTTAAATGAATGTATCCATCACAAGTGATTGTTGTTTTTGAACCCCATTTTTGAACCATAAAATTCTCCTTCTTTGACGAGGTTGTTTCTGTGTTGAAAAACTCCTTAACCTTCTCCAACAAAGCAAGTTCATTTTTAATTATTCCGACGAATCTGTCTTCTTCTTCGATGAAGCAAGTCACAGTAGTGGTTGGTTAGTTGTGTGTGGCTTATTGTCTGTGAAACGAGTAAGTGCCACCTTTCGAAAACCTTTACCCGAGTTGTGATATGAAAAACAGAGTTTGGTATATGATTATCTTTGTTTGGTTGGTGTATTTTGTAAATGTGTTGATATTTGTTTTTGTCACTTTCAGATTTGGTGATTTTTCATGCATTTAACATGAAGTTCGTCTTTTGGTGGCTAAATTTGGGTCATTGGTTTGTACTCTTCATTTTGGTAAGTTGGAGTTTTGGGGTTTTTGATTGGTTTAGCATCAAATTCCACTTTTGTTAGGTTTTTTCTGCTTGAGGATTATATTGCATGGTATTGATGGAACTAACTTGAAGATGATTGATGAATCTTCAAGTGCTCCACTCCAAGACCGTTTCTACTCTTGAGGAGAACTCGAATTTGTGCTTGAAACTCCTTGAAGAAACCTTCAATGGAGGAGAAGCAAAGGAGGAGGTTCGTCCACTCCAATCTTGATGAAGAAGCTTAAGGAACCTTGCTCAAAGGTTGAAGTTCCTTTGAGAGAAAAACCTAGAGGAGAGTCTCCATGATTTTAGAGGCTTTGGGAAGAGAGAATTCTAAGAGAATTTTCTGATTTCATTCATCCAAAGTGAGCTACAATAGGAGAAATACAAATATATAGCGAGAGGTAGCTTGTAGAGGAAGCTAACTTTAACCATGGTTCACTAGGAACCATGGTTAGGTTGGCTTAACCGTCTAGGATAGTTTAGAAATTTGTAGAGCAAGCTTCTCACTTAGCTTGCTTGGGAAGCAAGCTAAGGAGTGTCGCCACCGGCCCGAAACGGGCTTTCGGCATTCGCGAAGGATGGTTGGACTCGTTTATTTGTTTAAAAATAGTGGATTGCTAGAATGACTTATTCTCAAACTGAGACCTCGTCAAACGAGCAATTTTATTAAAAGGCTCACTAATCCATATTAATCCCAAGCGGGACCCTCCATGGATTAGTGGTTTTCGCAAAAGGAGGGTTCGTGGAGTCGCCACCAATGTTTTACTCAAAACATTGGAAAAAGGGATAAGGCAATTGATTTAAAAATCAACTTTGGCCACTACAACCAGAGTTGGGTAAGGGAGTCGGTTACGAGTGGGGAAGGTGTTAGCACCCCACAGCGCCCCTTTCGGGTTCCCTATGACAGATTATTTTTAACAGAACAGTATAAAATTACTAAATTACCCCTATTTATTCTAAACAATTATGAATTGACTATCTACATGATGACAGTTTAAATATGCACACAGAAAGCAGTAAAAGGAAGGATTGAAGGGAAACCTCTTGAAGCGTGCTTTTTATAAAAAATGAACTGGGAAGCGTTTTGGCGTTCCCTCGCTCTACAAGCCCGCTCCTCGCTCTCCTAGAACAAAATTTTAACTAAGGGAATCAAAGAGATTTCCCCTCGACTAGGTTCGATCCTCAAGCAAAATGGCTCGGGGCTCAAGAACTTCATCGGATCAACTCTCCGAGTGATTTCTAGGGCAGAACACTGCTCAAAAACCCCAGAATACTCAAGGAGAGGGTTCAAACTATGTTGAAAAGTGTGGAATGACGTCCAATTGACGTCATATTTATAGGGAATAGGCGCAGTACGGCCTACAGGGCCAATACGGCCGTATTGAAATTTTTGAACTTCAATACGGTCGTATTGGGGTTCAATACGGTCGTATTGAAAGTCAGAAATTTCAATACGCCCGTATTGAGTTCGCAGCGGTCGTATTGAAGTGTCAATACGGTCGTACTGACTTCAGTATGGCCGTATTGAAGCTTCAATACGGCCGTATTGAGTTCAGTACGGCCGTATTGGGCTTTTTCCCTCCACTTCTTTATTTTGGGCTATTCTAAGACCTCTGGACCTACAGAGAACCCTCCTAGGGCCTTCGAGGAGTCCTTCTGGCTGATTATCCTTCAGTCTTCGAGAGTCTTCAAGCTTTATTTCCGACCCGGACAATTTTAGGGGTCTACAGCTGCCCCCCCTTTACTTAGTCGGACGGCCTCTTGGTGTATCGGCTGACAAGTAAAGGAGTTGACCCAATTGTCCGGATATTGTGCCGACCTTCTGACTTGTAGCGTCTTCCGGTGGGAAAATGTTGAGTAGCCTCTCCAGGTGGGTGCATACCTCGGTGCTTCTGACATCCTCGGTAGCTGAGTTTACCTTCTCCAAGGCCAACTTCACTCGACGCCCGAGCCGGAAGTTGGACATCAACGCGCCTCTGATGACGCTGATGGTTGAGTACCGCCTCTCCAGGCTTAGCTTCACTCTTTGTTCGAGCCGGAAACCAAGCACCTTTGCGACGACGGTGAGCAATGTGAGTTTTGCCTCTCCAGGCCTTGCTTTGCTTGTTGCCCAAGCTGGAAGCTGTGAGTACCGTCTTTCCAGGCTTAACTTCACTCTTTGTTCGAGCCGGAAGCTAAGCACCTTTGTGACGACGGTGAGCAGTATGAGTTTTGCCTCTCCAGGCCTAGTCTCGCTCTTTGTTCGAGCCGGAAACCAAGCACCTTTGGGACGACGGTGAGCAGTGTGAGTTTTGCCTCTCCAGGCCTTGCTTTGCTTGTTGCCCAAGCTGGAAGCTGTAAGTACCGTCTCTCCAGGCTTAACTTCACTCTTTGTTCGAGCCGGAAGCTAAACACCTTTGTGACGACGGTGAGCAGTATGAGTTTTGCCTCTCCAGGCCTTGCTTTGCTTGTTGTCCAAGCTGGAAGCTGTAAGTACCGTCTCTCCAGGCTTAGCTTCACTCTTTGTTCGAGCCGGAAGCTAAGTACCTTTATGACAACGGTAGGCGGTGAGTACCCTTTTTCAGAGATAGCTTCGCTCATTGTCCGAGCCGGAAGCTGCATACCTCCGTGTTTGTGACGACGGGGTAGCGTGAATATCTCCTTTCCAGGGATTCGTGATGATTTTGTCTCCACAGTCCACGATGCTGCTTCGACGGTTGTTTCTGATTTTGTGCCACTAGGGGCCGGATAACGCAGGGATCCGTCTAGGGGATGTGCAGTTACTCATAGGTTCTTGTGTCCCAACTTTCCATTGCGTAGTTGGTGCCCACTGGGGAATTTCTGATTCCTTTGGGGTGCAGACACAAAGATGCTCTTTCTGATGTGAGCGGAGCCTTATGATTGGCTGACGTCCTTTCGACGTTGGTGGAGTATCCCGGTTATCCTTGTTCGGGTGTCTCTTTTGGTTTTCTGATTTTGCTGCCTCTGTGTAGGCTGTTATCCACTGGGGGATTTTGTCATTGATTTTGATTAGCCTCTTCTGTTAGGCATATCACCTTGATGTTCAATGATTGGCTGAGAGCCAGATTCCACTTGGGGAATGATTATTGATCTTTTTGATTTTTTTCTCTTTTTGAAGGGGTGCCTCTTGAGTAGGCGACTAGGGATTTGAAGTTCAGTGTTCGGCTGAGTGCCAAATTCCGCTTGGGGAATGGTTATTGATGTTTTTTTGATTTTTCACCTTTTGCAGGGATGCCTCTGAGTAGACGATTGGGGAATGAGGGATCTTATGTATCCCAGAGTATTATTTAGGAAGCCTCTGCAGGCTTAGCCTCACTCAGCGCTTTGAGTCGGAGAGCTATCTTCCACTGAGAAAGTGTTAAGTCCTTTGACTTGTATATACTGTTTGGATGATCGCACTTCCATTGGGGATTGCGTCGATTTTGCTTTGATAGCTCTCGCTGGGGATTTTTCCGTGAGCTTGAGCTGAGGTTCCCTCTGGGGAGTATTATTTCTGCGAGCCTCTCCAGGCTCAGTTATTCTGCATACTGTGGAGGATGTGGAGTATTATTTTGGTAAGCCTCTCCAGGCTTTAGTTATTTTGAGTGAGTATTGTTTCGGCAAGCCTCTCCAGGCTCAGTTATTTCTGAGAGAGTATTATTTCAGTAAGCCTCTCCAGGCTCAGTTATTCTGATGAGAGTATTATTTCAGCAAGCCTCTCCAGGCTCAATTATTCTATACAGTTGGGGGAGTATTATTTCTGCAAGCCTCTCCAGGCTTTAGTTATTCTGAGGAAGTATTATTTCTGCAAGCCTCTCCAGGCTCAATTATTCTGAAAGAGTATTATTTCAGCAAGCCTCTCCAGGCTCAATTATTCTGAGAGTATTATTTCGGCGAGCCTCTCCAGGCTCAGTTATTCTGAAAGATGTGAAATCTTTGTCTTTTTTTGTCGACTTTTGACTTTTTCTGTATGTTTGCCTTTTTTGTCATTTTTTGGCTTTTTCTGTATTTTTGCCTTTTTTGTTGTTTTTCGGCTTTTGTTGACTGCTGTCATACACAAGCAATTTTCTATTTTTTTCTATTTTTATGCAATTGCCTCATGACGAGGTCTTTGAAAATTTCTTTATGGCCAATACGGCCGCATCCATTTCAGTACGCCTGTATTGAGTTGAAATTTTGTTCATAACCCTGATTTTAGTACGGGTGTACTGAACATGGTACGGGCGCATTGTTTTTTCTGAAATTTATATTTTTTTAATATTTTTTGTTTTTTCAATAAACAGAGAATAAGTGATCTTCCAGTACACCTATCATCTGTATGCATGTATGCAGTATGATGCACCTAATTCTATTTGATTCTTTTTTCAAAAGAATTAACCGATGCGTTTTTGTGTTTAGATTTTGCCATTCCTCCAGACGGACTGTGCTCTGCCGATTTCTGTTACCGAGGAATGATGCATATTTGATTTTGGTGTCATCAACCAAATGATTCTTCCCTTTCTTTAGAAGATGTGTCAACCCTCCTACTGACCACTATATCTCCATGTTTCCACTAGATTATTCAAAAATCGTTGGGACAAGAGAGAAAAGAAGGAAAGGGTATATTTTTCAAAAGTTTGTGTTTTAGAGGGGATTATTTTATTTTTGAAAAATGGTTTTTGTAAGAATGGCTGGCCAATGGTAGGCTCAAGTGTTTAGGTTAGTTTGATTAAACACTTATGAGGTTAAGCACATCTTTGTTATTAATGATTGTGTTTTGACAACTTGGATAGCTTTTCTTGAGCCCCTTGTTGAATTCGATTGATGGTACCATCATGGATTTATTTTGTTTTTCTTTTTTGACGGCCCTAACTTTTGCCTAAAACACCCATTTGTGATGTCTTAGCGGGCTTTTGTTTTTGTTCATTATTTTGTAACCCTAATTTTTGCCTAGGTCACCCTTTTGTGGGATTCCTAGCGGGTCTTTTGCTCTTATTTTTGTGCAGCCCCCTTTTTGGGTTTCCTGCCGAGCTTTTTGTTTTTTTAGGATTTTTGTCCTGAATGGATTTCTTTTATCCATGACGGCACTTATTGAGGCCAAGAAAAGGTGCTCCAAGTTGACACACACACTTCCACATAAAAATGATGTGGGTTTATTATTATTAAGATGATTTTAACCTCATTCATGTTTATTCAAACAGGGTTAAAATAATGTGGTCTAGAATTTTATTGCAAGCGAGAAAAGAAGCAATAAAGAATTAATGAAGAATGATTTTATTATAATCGCAGCGGAAACATGTGCCCTATCGAGGCTCGGGGGTCGGGCTGTCCCCGAGGAGTGATCTCTAATAGTCACTGAATTTACACATCCCTATTAGAAGGAGAAAAACATTTTGACGACGACGACCGGCCTTGACGCTTGTGAACCGGCCTTCCTAAAGATCTGGCTTAAAGAACGTCGAGAAGGATCTTGATTCCTCTTCGTTCTTTGATCTTTATAAGGGTTGTATCCTAACCCTTGTTTCCCCGGATTATCCTTGATAATGGGTAGCTCCGGGATTCCTTGGGAGTCCTTGCCTAATTCTTGTCTTGGCAAGTATCCGTTCTTTGTGAGCGTATGAGCTACCTTCTTCATTTCTCGGGGAAACGTTTCAACATTGGCGATCTCCAATGCTTGGAAGGCGGTTTCTAAAGCTTCCTCTACTGCATCCACATAAAGTATGTTGGATGGCTTGCTGATGAGTATGTCATCTTTAGCTTGTACGGTCACCAGTTTGTCACCCACTATGAACTTGACTTTCTGGTGGAGCGTAGAAGGAATAGCTTTCGCATCATGAATCCAAGGTCGGCCGAGGAGACAGCTGTATGCGGGAGTGATATCCATCACTTGAAATTCGACGTTGAAGATAGTGGGTCCAATTTGGATTGGAAGATTGATCTCTCCCACCACTTCTCTTTTTAGATCCATCGAAGGCTCGAACGATCATGTTGCTCGGGCACATTTGGATTCCCTTGATTGCCACTTGCTCGAGCGCTCTTTTTGGCATTACGTTCAAGGAAGATCCATTGTCTACCAAGACTTTAGTGATGTGATACTCCTTGCACTTTATAGAGATGTGCAAGGGCTTGTTGTGGTTTGATCCCTCGGCGGGGATTTCTTCATCGATGAAGGTGAGGTGATCATTAGCCTTGATGTGACTAACAATCCCCTCAAACTCGTCTTGGGAGATAGTGTGCGACATATATGCCTTGTTCAAGACTTTCAACAGAGCTTGCCGATGCGGTTCGGAGCATAGGATCAACGACAACAGAGTAATCTTTGCTGGCGTCTTATGAAGTTGATCCATGATGGAATACTCGCTCTGTCGGATATATTTTAACAGCTTGTCTGTCTCCTCCTCGGATTCCTTATTTTCCTCGGTTTTTTCCTCTTTTTCTTTCCCTTTATTCTTGGGAGTTTTGTCATGAAGATCTTCGGGAGTGTAGATCCTGCCACTCCTAGTCATGCCCCCAAGTCCAGCGATGTTGGAGATATCGCTGTCGGCAGAAGAGTGGATGTCGTATATCCACGGCACAGCCTTATTTGATTTGTAAGGGAAAGGCCTTGGAACTGTGATCCTTAATGGTGTCGGACCTTCCCCTTTATTCGTCTTGATTACCAACAACGGAGTTGATGTGCGCTCGCTTGGCGCGGTTGTTGGCTTACACTTGATAACGAACGGCGTGCGATCCATTCTTTGAACATACGCATCGATTATTTCTTTCTTTTTATTAATGTTTATTAATGATTTATTGGGAGGGATGTATGAAATGCAAATCTAGATCCCTCCATGATCTTTGATAAGAATGCATGATATGAGATGATGACGTTGAATATGCATGCATTGTGTTTATTCAACTAAGCATTATCATGTTTTTAGGATGTCCCTAAGATGATGCATGATATTGCTTGGTTTGGATAAATAACCCTTTTTTTCTTTTTTTGGGTATTTTTTATTTTATATATTTTTTGTATTTTTTGGGTGAAAAGGGAAACTACCTATATGAATGTGATGAAGGTAGATGTTAACACCGTATAATGGAAGATTCTTATTCCTATTTATTTTTATTTTAAAAGAATAGGAATGTTGTATGTTTAAAGAAATGCAATGTATGCTCAAACAATTTCACATAATCAATGCACAAACAATTCACTCATCCACGAACAGTCACGAGCGAATCACGAGGTAGGGGTATCCTGCAGAAATGGTGCATATTCAAGGTAGGTTCTAACTGTTCTCACCAGTCCAAGGCCCCCAAGGTGCCCCCATTATAGGGACCCAATTCCTCTCGTCGTAGGTCGATGGAAAGTTCCAACGCACCGTCGGACTCAAGTTCATGGTTATCACCTTGAGTGATGTTTTCCGACAACGGTCTACGGGCACCTATAGACCCATTCGACAACCGGCCGTACTAACATCCACTCCCTATGGTTAATCACTCATGCCCCCGGGTATAGAGGGAACTGTTGTGTGCAAAGGTTTGTGTACAGTTTTTATTTCAAACAATTGCGGAATTTTAAACATACAACAGTTTATTTAAAGCCATATAATAAAACATATTATAATACAAGCAAAGGGGTAATGAAGTAATTTTAACTATTATTTGTTAAAAATAATCTGTCACTAAATGGGACTGACTCTCGAGGCTTCCCCAGTGGAGTCGCCATCTGTCGCCACCGGCCCGAAACGGGCTTTCGGCATTCGCGAAGGATGGTTGGACTCGTTTATTTGTTTAAAAATAGTGGATTGCTAGAATGACTTATTCTCAAACTGAGACCTCGTCAAACGAGCAATTTTATTAAAAGGCTCACTAATCCATATTAATCCCAAGCGGGACCCTCCATGGATTAGTGGTTTTCGCAAAAGGAGGGTTCGTGGAGTCGCCACCAATGTTTTACTCAAAACATTGGAAAAAGGGATAAGGCAATTGATTTAAAAATCAACTTTGGCCACTACAACCAGAGTTGGGTAAGGGAGTCGGTTACGAGTGGGGAAGGTGTTAGCACCCCACAGCGCCCCTTTCGGGTTCCCTATGACAGATTATTTTTAACAGAACAGTATAAAATTACTAAATTACCCCTATTTATTCTAAACAATTATGAATTGACTATCTACATGATGACAGTTTAAATATGCACACAGAAAGCAGTAAAAGGAAGGATTGAAGGGAAACCTCTTGAAGCGTGCTTTTTATAAAAAATGAACTGGGAAGCGTTTTGGCGTTCCCTCGCTCTACAAGCCCGCTCCTCGCTCTCCTAGAACAAAATTTTAACTAAGGGAATCAAAGAGATTTCCCCTCGACTAGGTTCGATCCTCAAGCAAAATGGCTCGGGGCTCAAGAACTTCATCGGATCAACTCTCCGAGTGATTTCTAGGGCAGAACACTGCTCAAAAACCCCAGAATACTCAAGGAGAGGGTTCAAACTATGTTGAAAAGTGTGGAATGACGTCCAATTGACGTCATATTTATAGGGAATAGGCGCAGTACGGCCTACAGGGCCAATACGGCCGTATTGAAATTTTTGAACTTCAATACGGTCGTATTGGGGTTCAATACGGTCGTATTGAAAGTCAGAAATTTCAATACGCCCGTATTGAGTTCGCAGCGGTCGTATTGAAGTGTCAATACGGTCGTACTGACTTCAGTATGGCCGTTTTGAAGCTTCAATACGGCCGTATTGAGTTCAGTACGGCCGTATTGGGCTTTTTCCCTCCACTTCTTTATTTTGGGCTATTCTAAGACCTCTGGACCTACAGAGAACCCTCCTAGGGCCTTCGAGGAGTCCTTCTGGCTGATTATCCTTCAGTCTTCGAGAGTCTTCAAGCTTTATTTCCGACCCGGACAATTTTAGGGGTCTACAAGGAGAAGCGTGTGTTACAAGCTTCTCAAGCTTGAGGAAAGTGAGAAGGAATTCGGCCAAGTTTAAGCAAGTAGGTTAGGCGACCAAGTTGGACTATTTTACTTTAAAAACCGTTTTAGAAAAATGTTGATTTGGTCTAGTTAGGTTCATCCAATGGAAATGAAACATAGCTAGATCAAATCTATGAACAATTAGGAGTAAAATGAGTCTAATATGTGAAATTTTGCCTAGGCCCAATTCTGGCCCAATTACTAGTCACACCCTCAAGCATTGCTAAATGCCACCCCTCTTTTCTTACTGAAAAAATAGCATATGAGTGTATCAACAAAGGAGGTTAAATGGAGTTAAACTCTCCAAGTAACCCACCCTAAAATCAATATACAATGATTAATAAAATGACATAAAGTGCCTCACAAATACAAAGGCAAAAATAACCTATACAAGAGAACTATGTACAAAATATACACAAGTAGAACTAGACCTTCTCTTCATGATAGAGTAGTCCAAGTGAAGAGTACCTTGGGCTTGAGAAGCCCACTAGTCTTCAAGAGGTCCAACTCTCCTTGAATGCTCCTAGCCATAGCTCTAGTGATCTTGGGCCCTTGGCCCATGTTCTATCATCCCCTCCCTCTTAAGAAGGATTTGTCCTCAAATCTGTAGGGTCATCTTCCTCATGATAACATGCAAAGGGAACAAGATCACTAACATTAAAAGTGTTACTTACTCCATAATCACAAGGAAGATCTAACCTATAAGTATTATCATGGATTCTTTGGAGGACCTGAAAGGGACCATCTCCTCTTGGATTGAGTTTAGACTTCCTTTGTGAAGGAAACCTTTCCTTTCTCAAATGAAGCCAAACCCAATCTCCTTCCTAAAAATGAGGTCTTTCTTACCTTTGCTTCTTTCTAAAGCAGTTCTGATGGAGAAGCTAAGGAGGAGAGAATGGAGTTCTTCTTCTTATCTTCTCCTAGCTCGGATCTTCTTCAAAGGAGATGGCACCGAATGAAAAGAATCTTGAATGGATGATGTTCTCGGATGGAAGGAGGCTTAAGCCTTGGATGGAAGCATCCAAGGTTAAGGATTAAGGGAAAGCCCACTTCAAAGAGGAGGAAACCTAGTAGGGTTCCTAAGGTGAAGCTCTCTCTCTCTCACGGTGACTTTGATGAAGAAACTCGGCAACTAAGGCTCTCAAATTTCATAAATGTCAAAGTAAAGTTTACAATGTGTGAAGGAGGCATTTAAAGGATCCGGAAACAAGGCACTTGGCGCCAATGTGAAAGCCTCACATGTGGCACCAAGTTTTGAATTCAAATTTTAAAAATTTGAATTCAAAACTTAACTCACATGTGGTGACCGGTCACACTTAGAGCTAGGTGCATTTGGCTTTGATTTAGTATGAATTTAGGGTTAATTTTGAGTCACACATGTTCAGCCAAGATGGCGTCAAACATGTGACTCAAAATGTAACTTAAATGCATCCTAAATTATACCTATTTTAACCTAATCCAATTAAACTACAAATCCTCCTTAAACCCTAATCTAATGACCTAAATACAATGGTCAAGAAAATACAATGAATAGGAAAAAATACAAGAAGAAGAATGAGCCCAATATTGGGTATCAAAAGCCTAAAGCCCATGAAGCCCAAGAATAAGCCCAAGGTATATAAACCCTAATCTATGGTCAAAATACAAGACCAAAATCAAAGTAACTTCCTATGCTAAGTAATTACAATATAAACATGGTGTCAATCTATTAAAGCCCAAGTGAGAAGCACCCTAGGCCCACCAAGCCCATTAGGCCCACTAAGCTCTGAAGCAGACAAGTCTTCAAGTAATCTTCTGGCCATAGCTCTAGTGGTTGGGTCTTTGGCCCATGCTTTTCCATCATTTTTTTGTTGTATATGTATTTTAACCTTCTCATGTAGTTTCTTTACAAAATCAGCCCTAGATACCCCTTCTTTATGAAAATAATGAGAAGAATCTGGTAAAGATATTAGGTCCAAAGGAGTGAGAGGGTTAAAACCATAAACAACCTCAAAAGGTGAGATTTTGGTAGTCTTATGGACTACCCTATTGTAAGCAAATTCAATATGGGGCAAGTACTCATCCCAAGATTTATGGTTACCCTTAAGGACTGCCCTTAACATGGTAGATAAGGATCTATTAACTACTTCTGTTTGCCCATCAGTTTGGGGATGACAAGTAGTTGAGCAAAGTAGTTTAGTTCCTAGCCTACTCCGAAGAGTTTTCCAAAAATGGCTAAGGAACTTAGTATCCCTATCTGACACAATTGTTTTGGGTAGACCATGAAGTCTAACCACTTCCTTGAAGAAGAGTCTTGCTATGTTGCTTGCATCATCTATCTTGTGACAGGGTATAAAATGGGTCATTTTACTAAATCTGTCCACTATCACAAAGATAGAATCCATGCCTCTCTAGGTCTTGGGCAAGCCCAAAATAAAATCCATATTTATATCAACCCATGGAGAGTTAGCAACTGGCAAGGGTGTATAGGAACCATGAGGCATTACTTTAGACTTTGCTTGCAAACAAGCTATACATCTAGAGAAAAACCTGTTAACATCCCTTCTCATGTGAGGCCAAAAGAATTTTTCCTTTAAAAAGCTTAGAGTCTTTTCAACTCCAAAGTGCCCCATGAGACCACCCTCATGAATTTCTTTAATAAAGGAGTTTTCTAATAGATCCTTGAGGTATACATATTATTCCTTCTTTATACAAGTACCCTTTAGAAATATAGAAACCTCCTTGAGGCTTTGCCAAGCATTGGGTATAATATTCATTAAACTCAAAGTCATTGGAATACAATTCCTTTATGTGATCAAATCCCAAGATTTGAGATCCAAGGGAGACTAGCAAAGTATGTCTCCTAGAAAGAGCATCAGCCACAACATTATTTTTCCCTTTCTTGTATTTGATCACATATGGCAATTGTTCCAAAAACTCTACCCATTTAGCATGCCTTTTGTTTAGTTTACCTTGGCCCCTCAAATACTTAAGTGACTCATGGTCACTATGAATGACAAACTCCTCGGGAATAAGGTAGTGTTCCCAAGTTTGAAGGGCCCTAACCAAAGCATAGAGCTATTTATCATAGGTAGGGTAGTTAAGGGGGGCACCTTTAAGTTTTTCACTTAAATAAGCAATTGGATGCCCACCCTGTAACAAAACCGCTCCTATGCCAACCGTAGAGGCATCACATTCTAGCTCAAAAGTTCTTGAAAAATCCGGAAGAGCTAAAAGTGGTGCATGGGTGAGCTTATCCTTTAAGGCTAGGAAGGCTTTCTCTTGTTGCTCTCCCCAAATGAATTCCACATTCTTCTTAACCAATGCGTTCAATGGGGAGGCAAGTGTGGAGAAATTAGGAATAAACCTCCTATATAAGCTTGCCAAACCATGGAAGCTCCTAATATCTCCAACTCTTTTAGGAGTAGGCCATTCTTGGATGGCCTTGATTTTCTTGGGGTCCACATGAACCCCTTTTTTATTAATAATAAATCCTAACAACATGACACTATCTACACAAAAGGTATATTTTTCTAAGTTTCCAAAATGTTGATTTTTTCTAAGTATATGAAAAACTTGCCTTAAGTGTCCTAAATGATCACTTAGGCACCTACTATATATAAGGATATCATCAAAATAAACTACTACAAATTTACCTATACAATCCCTTAGAACATGATTCATGAGACACATAAAAGTACTAGGAGCATTGGTGAGACCAAAGGGCATCACCAACCATTCATATAATCCAAACTTGGTCTTGAAAGCGGTCTTCCATTCATCACCTTCTTTAATTCTTATTTGATTATAACCACTTTTAAGATTAACCTTAGAAAATATGATGGCTCCATGAAGCTCATCTAACATGTCATCAAGTCTAGGGATAGGATGTCTATATTTCACAGTGATGCTGTTGATGGCTCTACTATCACAACACATTCTCCACTTGCCATCTTTCTTAGGAACCAACAACACTGGAACAACACACGGACTTAAGCTCTTTCGAACCCAGCCCTTCTCCAACAACTCTTGGACTTGAGACTCTATTTCTTTAGTCTCTTGGGGATTGGTCCTATAGGCAGGTCTTTGGGTAGGCTAGCCCCAGGCACCAAATCAATTTGATGTTTTATTCCTCTTAAAAGGAGGAACGCCCATTGGACCCTCGGGAGGAAATAGATCATCAAATTCTTTTAAAAGAATTTTAACCCCTTTAGGTAAAGTCTCATGTCCACTAGATGTGGCAGTGCAAGTTAGAGTCCTTGTACACAGAAGGATAAAAGAGGGTTGTTTAATCAAGAAAGTTGGTTTTGAAATTTCTTTCTCTTGATTAACAACTTCTAGGGAGGGAACTCCTTTCTCCCTAGAATTCTATTTGTCCTTATTTCTCATGGACTTTTTTCTCTCTCTTTTTTTTGTAATTTTCTTTCACTTTCTCTTTTGAGTTTCATTTGTGCTTGATCCTCGATCACCTGTTGAGGAGAAAGAGGATGAAGCACAAATTTCTTTTCCTTTTGTGTAAAGGTTATCTCATTAGTAAGACCATTATGCATGGTTTTCTTATCATATTGCCATGGCCTTCCTAACAAGATATGACAAGCCTCCATTAGTACTACATCATATAGTACTTCATCTTCATAATTCCCAATAGAAAGTTTGACCTTTACTTGTTGGTCAACTACCAAGTCACCATCCTCATTAAGTCAATATAGTTGATAAGGTTTAGGATGGGGACTAGTAGTTAAGCCCAACTTATCAACCAACCTAGTGCTACAACAATTGCACTATGATCCACTATCAACAATGAGAGAACATGCATTATTTAAAACTTTGCATCTAGTATGAAAAATGTTCTCCCTTTGTGATAGAGTACCACTAGGCTGGTTATTGAGGAGTCTCCTAATTATTAAGAGCTCCCCTTCATAAGGAAAAGTTGACTCCACATTTTCCGAATGCTCACTTGCTGTAACACCCCAGTTTTCAAAAAGGTTATTATTATTATTATTATTAGTATTATTAGTATTATTATTAGATGGTATTTGGTCATAATTATTTTAATAATTATAGAAGAATATTATTTTGTACGTGTTAAATAATTATTGTTTTGGACAATTATTTTGTACGTATTAAATAAGTATTTTTATTCACATTTTTTAAATAAATATTTCTATATTTTAAGAGAAGGTTGATTTTATGATATTTTGTTATTGATATTATATTATTATATTTTGGGGTCAGAAATATATTATTATAGAGAAAAAATATTTTATAATATACATGTATTTATTTTATTTAATTATTTTAAGGAAAAAGAGAAGTGGGTTAGAAGAGAAGGAAAATGAGTTGGGTTGACCCAGCCCAATGGATTAATTTTAAGAAAGGAGTCAGGTAGCGTTAACCCTATCTGTCTCATTTGCGTTCTGGAGGGTTAGGGAAAAAAGAGGAGAAACAAAGAGCTCTAAGAGAAGAGTATTCAGGAACGATCTTAGATCATACCAAGACAATTCTTCTTCTGTTCATCCAAGTAAGGGGGAAGTGAGAAACCTTACTCTGGGTGTGGGAATGTATGTTGGGTAGTGGGATCGGCCTCCAATCTTGTGTTTGTTGTATGCTCATGTATAAGGGGTTTTCCCCAATTGTATCTGTTTCATCTATTGTTCCTCTTGTATGTAATTAATTGTATAAATTGTTTGAATGAATGATTAGTTTTTGCCTCCTGATTGCTTTGTTGTGTTCCTTATTGAATGTGATGCATGAGTATGTGTTTAATTTTGAAAATGAATATTTTTTTATATGAATTAGAGTGTTCTGTGGGTTCCTACGGGAAACCCTATGAGAAAACGGGGAAAATAGGAATGTTTTCGGTTTTGCTTTCTGATTCTTTCATTGTGTTCCTTATTGAGTGTGATGTATGAATATGTATTTGATTTCAAAATTAGATAAGTTTTAATATGAATTAGAGTGCTATGTGGATTCTTGAGAGAACCATGTGAGAAGCAAGCAAAATATGAACATTTTCTTTTGATTCCTAATTCTTTTGTTGTATTCCTTGTTGAATAAGATGAATAAATATGTGATTAATTTTGAAAACAGATAAGTTTTGATATAAATTAGAGTGCTCTGTAGGTTCTTTTGGGAAACCCTATGAGGTAAAATTAGGAATATGATCTATGGATGATTTGAGGCATTATATGTAATGTTGATAATAGCTTCATGTTTTAGATAAGTTCTTGGTATGATTTATGTATTATTTTGATGTATATGATGATGAGAAGTTTCTTCATGAGACTATGGGAATATGATGTGAGAATGTGAAAGGTGAACATATGATCTGTGATATGACATTATGACATAATGTGACATGAGATATGATGAGATGTGAAATATGATGATGAAATGTGAAGTGTTGAGTCAATGTAATTGTGAATGTGAGACATGCATCATATGCATATATGACTTATGCCAGGTGTGCTGCTTAGGCCGCATACCAGTGATGTAACAGGCAATGTGATGAATGACTTATGCCAGGTGTCCTGCTTAGGTGGCATACCAATGATGTAATAGGCAATGTGATGAAATGACTTATGCCAGGTGTGCTGCTTAGGCCGCATACCAGTGATGTAACAGGCAATGTGATGAAATGACTTATGCCAGGTGTGCTGCTTAGGTCGCATACCAGTGATGTAACAGGCAAAGTGATGAAATGACTTATGCTAGGTGTGGTACTTAGGCCGCATACCAGTGATGTAATATGCAATGTGATGAAATGACTTATGCTAGGTGTGCTGCTTAGGTTGCATACCAGTGATGTAACAGGCAATGTGATGAAATGACTTATGTCAGGTGTGCTGCTTAGGTCGTATACCATGATGTAACAGGCAATGTGATGAAATGACTTATGCCATGTGTGCTACTTAGGCCGCATACCAATGATGTAACAAGCAATGTGATGAAATGACTTATGCCAAGTGTGCTGCTTCGGCCGCATACCAGTGATGTAACAGGCAATGTGATGAAATGACTTATTCTAGGTGTTCCGCTTAGGTCGCATACCAGTGATGTAACAAGATATTCTAGGTGTACCTTGGGTCACCGGTGATGAAAAATGAGAAACTTCCGTATGGCGCCACATGCATGCATTTATGAGTCGAGTCCATGACATCATTACATGATAAATGAGTGTGTAAGTGATGTTGATTGTGTATGTGTGTTGTTTACATGTGAGTTGTACTTGTGACTTATGTTTGTTGTGTGTGTGTGTGCTATCTAACCTTTACTTCTGCACTTGAACCTGAGTGAGATGTTTCTCACTCCCTTGTTGTTCTTTGTATGTGTTTAAATTGTGTTGCAGGTGATCATCAGCATGAGGATGTTGGTGATGAGGCATAGACTTCAGTTGGGCATGCTCTATAGGATATGTGACATCGGGGCTTAGCTCGGTTTAGCATAGGAGTTTCATTACTGTTATTGTGTTTTGGAAAGATTGATGTTTTTATTTCCTCATTGGACTACGATTTGCGAAATATGAATGTGAACTCTCTATCTATGTGTTTTGAAACCTTATTTTTTAAGAAAGTTATATTTACTCAGGAATATACTTTTTATTTATTTATTGTGTATTATGTATGTGGGGTAGAGGGTGTCACACTTACTTCTTCCTCACTATCACTAGAGGAAGTAGTAGTCTCCTCTTGACTACTATAAGTGTCATGTCCCCTCATGATCATAACTTTCTTTGTGGGACATTGGGAGGCAATATGACCTTTCCCTAAACACTTAAAGCATTTAATATCACTAGTCCTAGAACTAGTGTGTTGAGTGTCCTTCCCTTTTTCTTTGTTTTTCTCTCTAGCTAGATCCTTGGAGGGTTCAAAAACTTTTTTCTTTTCAAATGATTTTCCCTCCCTCTTATGATCTTCTTTTTAGAGATGAAGAGTGGGAGCTCTTTTAAAAGAGGATTTTCTCAATTTTTGTTGTTCTACCCTTACACAAAGTTGGACCAAGTGATTTAGGTTCCTGTAGGGTAGTAGCTCTACTTGGTCTCTTATCTCTAAATTAAGACCACTCAAGAATCTAGCTACAGTTGTAGCTTCCTCTTCCCTTATACAGGCCCTCACCATGTAAAGCTCTATTTGTTGCCTGTACTGTTTTACAGACATATCTCTTTGTTGGAGCCTTTGGAGCTTATTCATAAGCTCCCTTCCATAATAGGTGGGAATATGCCTCCTCCTCATGGCACTCTTAAAATCATTCCAATATTGAATAGGAGGGTCATTATGAAGGCGTCTTTCTCTTTCTAAGGCCGTCTACCAATACATGGCATGCCCTTGAAAGCTAAGGGTAGCCAGAGTGACCTTTCTCTCTTCACTTACCTTGTGGCAAGCAAAGAGTTGCTCAACCTTCATCTCCCAATCTAGATATAACTCCACATCATCTTTTCCAAAGAATTGTAGGAGGTCAACTTTGACTTCCCTAGGCCTTATAGTCCTTCTAGGTGCAGGTTGGTAGTGATCCCCTTGATTCATGCTTTCATTAGGGGATGTATATTGGGAGTGTGAGCTCCTACTCCTTTTTTTTTCTCATTTCTTCTCTAAGTTTTTCCTCTTCTTGCCTAAGAATTCTCAATTCTTCCTCTAGATAAGCAAGTTGGTCTTCTCTTTCAATTTTCTCTTTTTCTTTTTGAATGGCCTCTTGCTTGCTCCATATTTTAAGTGATTTAAGCTCTTTGGTTAAGTAAGAAAGACTTTTTGGAGAGCCTTCACTCTCACTAGGAGAGGAATCTTGAGACATTTTTAGACAAAAAGGATTTTCACAAAAAAATAGTTTTTAAAGAAAATAATATTTTTGGAAGTGCTAGACTTGGCACTTGGAGGTCTAAGAGTACAAATTGAACTATGGAGGGAGGTGAGCTGCTAAAGAGCCACTTAATAACCAAGCCTCTTCAAGTAAAAATCTCTAAACCCCCTTGTACTTTTGTATTGCACAAATTAATTTTCACAAAGTTCTTTTTAAAAAGAAAATAACAATCAAGTGCCTAATGTGTATAATTAATCAAGACTTGAAATCATAAATTACTTGAAAACATAAATGGCGTGAAAACATAAATTGCTTGAAAACTTAAATGACTAAAAACATAAATTTCTTAAAACATAAATTGCATGAAAACCTAAATTGCAAGAAAACTTAAAGGCAAGAAAACATAAACTAGACGTTTAAAGCAAGTAAACCTAAGTGAGAGCTTGGAAAGTACCAAAGACTTCCAAGGACCACTCTCACGTACAAGCACTAAACGTATTTATCTACTTGAAAACACTAAGGAGAGATGGGGATACACCAAAGGCACTCCAAGACACTCCTATGAAAGGCCTTGTACAAAAATGGAAAAGTTGAAATTTTTTTTTTACAAGAAGTGAAATGTAAATTTACACCAAATGAAATGCAAATTTACACCGAATGAAATGTAAATTCACATTCAAATGAAATGCAAATTCACTTGAAATGAAATTAGTGGCTGCACCAAAAATTTTGAAAACAAAAATTTAGCCACTAAATTATTGACAAATTTAGAGATGGATTTTCAAGGAAAATTTGGTAACCAAAACTTCCGTCTCTAAAATCTAGTCATGATTTTCACAAAATTTTCACAAATTGTGTTTCTCTTTATCTTCAAATTCAGCCCTCACAAGTGTGTATCACTTGATGGAAATCTAATCCCCAAGGATCCATTTGGAAGAGGTAAGACCAAGAAAGGCGAAGGTTGATCCAAGGAGGCTCACCCATGAAGACCATTGGGCCTTTAACTAGGTCCATGGTTAGGAAGCTATAGGAGACTTCTAAAGAGGAGGTGCTTCAAAGACCTTTGCTCATCATGAGCATTGATTATAGTTCCTCTTATTAGTCTCTTAAGTTTCCATTGTACATACTTGTATAGTTGTTTTCTTGTACCTTGTATATAGTAGATACTTGTATAGGTGTATTTTTGCCTTTGTATTTGTGAGGCACTTTATTTCCTTTCTAGTAGCTATTGTATATTGTTTCTAGGGTAGGTTACTTGGGCACTTTGACTCCATTTAACCTAACCTAGAAATACACTCTTTCTTAGTTTTCTAGTAGTAGGAATAGGAGTGGCATTAGCAAACTAGAGAGTGTCTCTAGTAAGCTAGAGAGTGTTCCTAGCAATTTAGCCAAAAGGTGGTCCTAGGCTAAAATTTACATATTGGACTCATTTTACTCCTAATTTTTCATAGATTTGATTTAGCTAGGTTCCATTCACATTGGATGAACCTAACTAAACCAAATTAACAATTTTAAAACGTGATTGGAGTGAAATAATTCCAAAGAGCCGCCCACCTAGATGTGTTCACACTTGTGTTCACACTTGTGTTCACACTTGGCCAAATAGCTTGGTGCTTCTCAAGCTTGGAAGCTTGAAGCACAAGCTTCTCCTTAGCAAGCTTACCAAGCAAGCTAAGAGAGAAGCTTGCTCTCCAAGCCTTTAGACCATGAGTAGTTAGCTAGAACTTACCATGGTTCCTAGTGAACCATGGTTAAGACTAGCTTACTCTCCAAGCTTCCTACTCCTATATTTTCGTTTTTCCCTCTTTGTAAAACACTTTTGATGTAATTGAGATTGTATATTCTGAATAGAGTTCAGATTTCTCTCTTCCAAAAGTCCCTAAACCTCTTTGAGTGCATCCAATTCTCTTATCCCTTTCATAGAAGAGTGTGGTGAGAATTGAAGGGGCTTATCTCTTCTTCAAGGAGTGGCGCCTCTTGGGAGTGTTTCTCCACCAACCGTGGTGGTCTTAAGGCCTCCTCCTCCATAGGAGACCTTAACCAAGCATAGGAAGAATCAAGGAGTTCAAGATCTAGGGAGGAGCTTGAAGGAAACTCAACATCAATCCGGGTCTCCAACAAGTCTTCCATCATCACTCCTCTTTTAGAAGCAACTTTGATGGTGGTTACTTCTATGTGTTTAATTCTCAAAGCTTAATTCCAATGGAGAAGCAATCTCTAGGTCACCACCAAAAGCCTTCAATGTTGGCTTCCTTTGAGCTTGGCCTTCCACACCTTCAAAGAGCACTCAACACACCTCAATTTATGGAATATTAAGGCTAAAAACTGAAAAGGAACAATTAGGAACAGATACACCAATTGGTGGAAAGAGATGAGACAAGACTAGGAAGAAGTCCAAAGAAAGACAAGCAACAAATAAAACACAATTTGAAAAGCTAGCACACAAAGGAAAACCTAACAATGGCACTAGAATATATTACAAAATAAAAGCTAAGATTATAAAGTAAAATAAGACTCAAAGTAATGTATATGTGGCTGGTCATAAAAATTGAGAACAAAGAACACACAAATCACCAAAACCGAGAGCTATTTTCTCAAAAATTTTCACTCCTTGGCTTTTTCTTGTACTTTTTTTTATATGAATCCTTTTGTAACTTATTTTTACTCTTTTTATTTTCTTTTTGTACAGGAATTTAATTCCTTTTTAACATATATGAGTCTCAATTTTAAGATAATAAAACTGCTGCCAAAGAAATTACACAAAACAAAAGGTGTTCACATGCAATATTCAACTAGTGCTTCACAATTTTGTACTATGTTTTTTTGGTCAAATTTTAAGAACTCTTTGTATTGTTTTTATCATGCATTTTAGAACACATACACCTCTTTTTTGCCTCTGTTTTAATGCTTAAAAAGTGTTAAAATTTTCAGCCACAAAGCAAGACTCAAAGAAACCTAACAGGAATTAGTGTTTAACAATTTTCTTGACAAAACTGTTAATGAGACATAAGAGAAACCTAGCTCTATGAAATTTGCTAGAACTAATAACAAATTATGAACTCAAATATGTAAAGCAAAAGCACATATAGGTAGGCACAAAGATTATAAGCAAAGACCGAAACCAATAGTAGACACAAAACAACACAAAAATTAGGTCAAACAAGCTAGTCTAGAAATTGGTAACATGTAAAAGGACTACACATGACTTCTAGACAAAAAAAGTGATTCAAAAGCAAAGCTAATGCTATATGAATGTTTTCCAATCACGGAATCGTGTTAAGAATGGCGAAAACTCAAACAAACATCAAAAACGCACAAGAACAAGAATCCTAAAAGCACCAAACTGAATTGATTCACAAGAATTGGAAACAAGCAAAATATGAATCAATTACTTCTCACGTGACAAATTGGATTCGTATAAATTATTTAGAAACATAGATCCATTAAGCAAACAAATATTTGACAAGTAAGGAAGACTACACAACACGGAAACAAGAACAAGAGTAAGAAACACAAAACCTCAAGAGCACTAGGCTCTAGATACCAAAAATGATGGAACTAGCTTGAAGATGATTGATGAATATTCAAGTACTCCACTCCAAGACCATTTCTACTCTTGACGAGAACTCGAATTTGTGCTTGAAACTCCTTGAAGAAACCTTCAATGGAGGAGAAGCAAAGGAGGAGGTTCGACCACTCCAATCTTGATGAAGAAGCTTTAGGAACCTTGCTCAAAGGTTGAAGTTCCTTTGAGAGAAAAACCTAGAGGAGAGCCTCCACGATTTTAGAGGCTTTGGGAAGAGAGAATTCTAAGAGAATTTTCTGATTTCATTCATCCAAAGTGAGCTACAATAGGAGAAATACAAATATATAGGGAGACGTAGCTTGTAGAGGAAGCTAACTTTAACTATGGTTCACTAGGAACCATGGTTAGGTTGGCTTAACTGTCTAGGATAGTTTAGAAACTTGTGTTACAAGCTTCTCAAGCTTGAGAAAAGTGAGAAGGAATTCGGCCAAGTTTAAGCAAGTAGGCTAGGCGGCCAAGTTGGACTATTTTACTCCAAACCATTTTAGAAAAATGTTGATTTGGTCTAGTTAGGTTCATCCAATAGAAATGAAACCTAGCTAGATCAAATCTATGAAAATTTAGGAGTAAAATGAGTCCAATATGTAAAATTTTGCCTAGGCCCAATTCTGGCCCAATTACTAGTCACACCTCAAGCTTTGCTAAATGCCACCCCTCTTTTCCTACTGGAAAAAATAGAAAATGAGTATATTAACAAAGGAGGTTAAATGGAGTTAAACTCTCCAAGTAACCCACCCTAAAATCAATATACAATGATTAATAAAATGACATAAAGTGCCTCACAAATATAAAGGAAAAAATAACCTATACAAGAGAACTATGTACAAAATATACACAAGTAGAACTAGGCCTTCTCTTCATGATAGAGTAGTCCAAGTGAAGAGTACCTTGGGCTTGAAAAGCCCACTAGTCTTCAAGAGGTCCAACTCTCCTTGAATGCTCCTAGCCATAGCTCTAGTGATTGGGTCCTTGGCCCATGGTCTATCAGGTATAATATGCCTTGGATGCATAATTAGTTACTATTTTTATTTTTCCATAAGTTGATGTTGTTAAGTAAATTGATAGAAGAATTGAATTTGAATAATGGTTTGTAATCTTTGACAATAATGAAATGTTAAGATTGAGTTTGAATGAAATATATGACTTTTTTGAAACATATTAGAAGATATCCATTTGGTGTATTTCAAAATTTTGATATAAATTATTGGTAGAATAAGGACTACATTAGTGTGTTAAGCAATTAAGTTTTGTATTTATGATATATTAGATGGAAAAATAGAATTGTTGAGTAGTTTGTTGTATGCTTTGAGGTTTGTCTGAGAGATTTGAGAAATGAAAGATACTTTACATTGTATTTAGATAAATGGAGCGAATGCATTTACCCCAAGTGTTTATAAACAAATAAAATCATAAATTGTTAGTGCAGGAGGTATGAATTGGATTGACAGATTTGAAGTTGGACCCAATGTGACTCATAAGATATGGTTGACAAATTCTGTGAATAAAATAGTGAAAATGTGTTTACAGAAGAAGAATGTAAAATGTGATGTGATTTCATTGTATATCAATGTTGTTACATTCGTTTGTGGCATATTGTTTCTTAAACGAGGCATAATCATGTGGAATAATGTGATTCTTAACTAATTTGATTTGACTACAATGATTGAAGGATGGTACAAGTTTGTACATGGCATAGTATATCGATAAGATAATGTTAATGACAATATGATTTGTAGACATTATGGTAAACAGACATTGTGATATGGGTGCAAAAAAGGGCAATAGGTTGAAATTTGTTATAGATTAAATTGATTGATAAGTTTGATTGAAGCCATATTCGGTCAAATAAAATAATTAAATGCAGTACTAGGAAGTTATCCTAGGTCGTCTCCCAAGGACCATTTTTTCTCTGTCAAAGGCTTAAACACGAAGAGGGGGGTTTGTTTTAGATTTTTTAGTGTATAACACAATAAAACGCAGGTAGCACAAAAAATAAAAAACGGATTGGTTCCCTGTTCAGATTGCAACTCTTTTTGATGGAAGAACTTTGGAGGAGGCCGGATTGATGTAGCTTCCTTCAAGTCTTTCCCTAGATCTTTGTACTCCTAGAATCCTTCCAATGCTTGTGTAAGGCTCTAATGGAGGGAGGAACCTCACAGCCACCTTAAGATGGTGGAGAAGCCTCTCAAGAATGCGCCACTCTTGGTGAAAGGATAAGCATTCTTCAACCCGCCACACTTGTCTTTGGAAAAGTGATAAGAGATTGGTTTTGCACAAAGAGGTTTAGGACCTTTGGGAGGAGAGAAATCTGATCTCTAATCTGAATACTCAATTCTCATTAATGCCAAAAGTGTCATACAAGTGAAAATTTGAAGCTATATAGGCGTGGCCACCTAGGGGTTAAGCTAGACTAGATCATGGTTCACTAGGAACCATGGTTGGGTCCGTCCAACTTAGGGAGCAAGAAAAGGCTAGACCATGGTTCACTAAGAACCATGGTTGAGCCTTCCTAAACCGCCCTTGTGTAGGAGAGAAAAGAGGTCCAAGCATTTGGCCAAGTGTGCACCAATGTGAACACAAGGTGTGAACACAAAGGTGTGGACGGTTTTGATTGGTTTTATTTAACTCCACCCGGTTTGAAAATGGTTCATTTGGTTTAGTTAGGTTCATTCAATTAGAATGAAACCTAGCTAAATCAAATCTATGAAAAATTAGGAGTTAAATGAGTCCAATATGTAAAACCTTTATCCTAAGACCACATTTGGCTAAAATGCTAGGAGCACACTTTAGTCTACTAATGCCACTCCTATGCCTACTTCTAAAAAGAAAAAGGTGCCTCCAAAATACAAAGGCAAAACAATCCTATACAAAGTCTACTATATACAATATATACAATGGGACTACTCAAGATACTACTAAGGAGAAAAGTACACAATGCTCATGGTGAGCAAGGGTCTAAGAAGCACCTCCTCCTTAGATGTCTCTTCTAGCTTCCTTACCATGGACCTTGTCAAAGGTCCAATGGCCTTCATGTATTCCTCTTCCTTGGATGGTCCTCCATCACTTTTATCCCTGGTTCTCAAAAGATATCTCTGTTCATGACTTAATCCTTGTTCCATCTGAGTGAACCAACTAAGCAAAGATTAATTCAGGATTTCCCTACACGAATTAAGCAAACGTAAACAATATCAAACCTCCCCCACAAGATTAAGCAACCTGTGAGCAACCTGATTCATTAAGCATGAACAGGTGTCAAAAATGTTTTAGAGGTTCAATGAAGAAGAATCAAGCAGAACACAAAACAAATATGATTAAAACCTCAAATAGAGACTGCAATCTGCTCAAGGAGCCAACCCCAAGGGTTTTAGTCTTCCATTAAAATACAGCAAAAAAATGCAAGGAAGAAGGAAAACGAAAATGCAAGGAAGAAGGAAAACGAAATGAGCAATTTGTATTCTTCAAATGTAAATGTTCAAGTTCCACAACCAGAGAAGAGAAAGCAAGAAAAAACGTAAAACTCCAAAAGAAAGCAAAGAAAAACATAAAAACCAAAGAGGAGGCAGCTAGCTACGTAGTCACATCAGAATATCCTTTTTGTGGCTGCCCTAAAACCCTAAATAAAACCTAGAAGAGTCAAAATAGGCCCCCAAGTCAGGTTTGACCCGAAAATACAATAAAATAGAATACAAATTGAAATTAAATTCTGAGGTGGAAAATGGTGCAGTGGTGACATGGCAGATGACGTGACAGCTTCTCTTGAAGTCCAAAAAAAATTAATTCCAAGCCCAAATAATTATTAAACTACCCTGAAAATAAAAATTCGAATAATTAGATTCAGAAAATTCAAATTTGTTAAAATATGAATTACCGGTCCAATTAAAACCTAGATAGAAAACAGTGTAGAATATAAACAATTAAGCACAAATCAGAGATTAAAATAAGTACAGAAAGGTAAGAAATTAAGAGAAAATAATGACTTGTCAAATTCCCCCACACTTAGCCTTTTGCACTCCTGGGCAAAATCAAATAGCAGAGCAAGGAACAATTCCAAAGACAGCAAAGAGAGTGACACAACAGGAAGAAACAGAAACAAGAACACACACAAGAAAACAAACAGATTTACACAATCCTTAATGAATCTTGGGAAAAGAAAATGAGTAGACAATATCCAACACACAAAGAGTCAGAGAAACCAGATACTTATGGAAATCATCCAAGCATTTCAAAACATGGCAAGACAATCAATCAGCTCAAGAGGTGATTCAAAAGCAACAACCTCACAAGATGCATTGTATCACTGTATCTCTCAAGTGTCTGGGCAACTGTATACTCTCAAAGCACTCATGAAAAATAAGCAACAGATAGACTTGGCAAGCCTCTAAAATCAAAACCTAATAAACATGCACATAAGGATCAAAAGGTCTTTTTAGGGTTGTAATGGGGCCAAGGACAGGGTAGAGGATAATATATGGGATAAGTAACTACAAACCAGAGGAACTAGAGGAACAATGGGGAATAAGTCAAGAATACGCACAAGAAACAAACCCAGAAACCTCTAATGACCTCTATGATAATCAATCCTCTTTCTCTTGCCTCAAACCCAAACCCAAAAATAACAAATAAACCCTAAAAGCATATAACCAAAACAGTCCCCCCCACACTTAAACTACACATTGTCCCAATGTGGCACAAACAAAAGATGATAGCAATCAGAACAATCAACAAAATTGGACATGTATAATAAAAGTAAAGAAGGAGAAGGGGAAAGAAAACTCCCTAAGTCATGGTAGTGGGAGAGAAGCAGGGTCAAACAGAGACATCTCCTCTACAACAACATCCAACAAAGATGGATTGCTGAGGAATGGCTTTAGTCGGTGCCCATTGACTTTAAAGCTCTTATTTGTGGATTCACTTTTGATTTCAACTGTACCATAAGGATAAACATTAGTAACAACAAAAGGTCCAATCCACTTTGATCGTAACTTACCACCCATGAGTCCGAGCCGAGAATTGTACAACAGAACTTTCTGGCCAACCACAAAGTCCTTCCTAGCTATCAAGCTATCATGGAACTTCTTGGTTTTCTCCTTATAGAATTTTGAATTCTTGTAGGCTTCCAAGCGGATCTCATCAAGCTCATTTAGTTGCAACATACTTTCCTCACCAGCCTGATCAATGGAGAAGTTGAAGGTCTTCACAGCCCAGTAGGCTCGATGCTCAATCTCAACAGGTAAATGACATGCCTTGCCAAAGACAACCCTATGGGTGCTTTGTAGGCAGTCCTATATGCCCAAAGAGCATCATAAAACCTGTTACTCCAATCTTTTCTGTTAGGCTGGACAATCTTCTCTAAGATTCTCTTGATCTCCCTGTTTGAAATTTCAACTTGCCCATTGGTTTGGGGGTGGTAGGGTGTAGAAATTCTGTGCACTACCCCATACTTCTTGAGCAAAGCTTGCATAGATCTGTTACAAAAATGGGTGCCTTGATCACTAATAATAGCTCTGGGTACTCCAAACCTGCAGAATAGGTGAGATCTAACAAAATCCACAACAACCCGAGCATCATTAGTTCTGGTGGGTTTGGCTTCCACCCATTTTGAAACATAATCAACAGCTAAAAGAATGTAGGGAAAACCAAAAGAAATAGGAAAGGGACCCATGAAATCAATACCCCAGACATCAAACACCTCACAGAAAGCATGGGCTGCTGAGGCATCTGCTGTCTCCATGTAAGGGATCCTCCTGCTCGTTGACACTGCTCACAAGTGCTACAAATCTTCCACGCGTCTCTGAAGATGGTGGGCCAGTAGAAACCACAATCAAGCACCTTGCGAGCTGTCCTCTGAATACCTAGATGGCCACCTGGTGTAGAAGAGTGACAAAATTGCAGGATCGGATCGATCTCATGATCCGGTATGCATCTTCTAATCACCTAGTCACTACATAACTTCCACAAATAAGGGTCATCCCAAATATAATGCTTAGCATCACTCTTAATTTTATCAATTTGAGCTCGTGATGCTAAGGGAGGAAAAATAGAAGCAACTAAAAAATTAATAATGTTTGCAAACCAAGAGGTGGTAGAAGAAACAGAAACAGAAGAAACAATCAGCAAATTTTCATCAGGAAAATTATCCTGGATGGGCAAGATGTCAGCACTATCCTCAGCTCTTTCAATTTTGCTAAGATGGTCTGCCACTAAATTTTGAGCTCCATTCTTGTCCCGGATATCCAAATCAAACTCCTGGAGCCAGAGCATCCACTTGATCAATCTAGGCTTTGACTCAGCCTTTTTCAGAAGGTACTTCAAAGCTGCATGGTCAGTATAGACAATAACACGAGAACCAAGCAAATAAGGTCTAAATTTATCAAGAGCAAAAACAATTGCAAGAAGCTCTTTCTCTGTGGTAGTGTAGTTTACTTGGGCAGCATCCAAAGTCCTAGAAGCATAATATATCACTCGAGGCAACTTGTCAACTCTCTGTGCTAGGACAGCTCCCAATGCATAATTGGATGCATCACACATCAGCTCGAATGGGACTGTCCAATCAGGTGCCTGAATGATTAGAGTGGTGGTGAGTGCTTCCTTGAGGCAGTCAAAAGCCTGTTTACACCTGTCATCAAAAACAAAATCAACCTCTTTCTGCAGTAGATTGGATAACGGAAGGGCCTTCTTATTGAATTCTTTGACGAAGCGCCTGTAGAAACCTGCATGGCCAAGAAAAGATCGAACCTCTCGCACGCAAGAGGGGTAAGGCAACTGTGAAATAACAGATATCTTGGCAGGGTCAACCTCAATGCCCCGACTAGAAATGATATGCCCTAAAACTATACCATGTTCTACCATGAAGTGACATTTTTTAAAATTCAGAACAAGATTAGTTTCAATGCATCTATTAAGCACTCTATCCAAATTATCTAAGCATGTGTCAAAAGAGGATCCATAAACAGTAAAATCATCCATAAACACCTCTATGCAATTTTCAAGAAAATCAGAAAAGATACTAAGCATGCACCGCTAGAAGGTACCAGGGGCATTGCATAGGCCAAAAGGCATCCTCCTATAGCCAAAAGAACCAAAAGGGCAGGTGAATGTGGTCTTTTCCTGATCCTCGGGAGCAATATGAATCTGAAAATAACCAGAGAACCCATCAAGAAAACAGTAATGAGATTTACCTGTCAGACGCTCAAGCATCTGATCAATGAAGGGTAGAGAAAAATGATCCTTCCTTGTTGCTTGGTTGAGCCTCCGGTAGTCAATACAGACCCTCCAACTATTTTGGACTCTGGTGGGTATGAGCTCATTCCTCTCATTTTTCACAACAGTGAGGCCGGTCTTCTTGGAGACCACCTGGACCGGACTCACGCACTAACTATCTGATATAGGATAAATGATTCCAGCTTGAAGAAGCTTGGTCACCTCTTTCTTCACTACATCCAAAATGATAGGGTTGAGTCGCCTCTAGGGCTGTCTGACTGGTTTAGCTCCATCCTCTAAGAGTATCCTATGCATGCAAGTGGATGGGCTGATACCAGGAATGTCCGTCGGGGTCCAACTGATGGCTTTCTTATGCTTTTTCAGAACGTGCAACAATTTCTCCTCTTGAACAGCATCAAGGGAGGTGGAAATGATCACTGGCAACTTCTCATCATCCTCCAAGTAAGCATACTTGAGGTTCTCTGGAAGAGGCTTCAACTCTGGTGTGGGTGCTGGCTGAACATCAGAAGGAACCAAAGAAGGGAGAAGGGGTTTTGCAGCCTGTACCTCAACCTGCAAGTCAGATTCTTTTGTACTTCCTGCAACATGGTTAGTGAATTCTGACTCTAAATAAATAATATCCAAAGGTACAGCACCCAAAACATCATATACAAAATCAGATTTATTTTTGGAACAGGAATCAAAATCAGATACAGAAACAGATTCAAATTCAAACTCAGAAATAGTTTTAGAATCATAATCAGATTCAGTGCATGCAAGAGAAGTATATAGATCAGATAGAAAATAATGTTTCTTATCTTGCAAAGAATAAAAATCAGAAGCATACTCATCAACAACATCATCAAGTATCTCAGCACGAAAAACAAAATGGTCTTCAGATGGATGTCTCATGGCATCAAGAATATTAAAATGGACAATACTATCACCAAATTCCATGGACAATGTACCAGCATACACATCAATCTTAGTTCGGGCTATTTTCAAAAATGGTCTACCCAAAAAGATTGGGGCGGAACCATGGGAGAATCCCTCCTCCATATCAAGCACATAGAAATCAGCAGGAAAAATCAGTTCACCGACCTGAACTAAGACATCCTCAATGAAACCTGTAGGGTGGGCGACACTTCTATTTGCCAACTGTATCACCACACCCATAGGTTGCATAGGACCAAGAGACAGAGATTTAAAAATGGACAGAGGCATGACATTTATAGAAGCACCCAAATCAAGCATGGTATTTTCAAATTTGTTATTCCCAATAATACAAGGTATGCAGAAAGTACCTTGGTCCTTACATTTTTCAGGAATGTGTGGAACAGATTTACCTATCAAAGTAGACACATTTCTGCCCATGTTGATTCTCTCATTTCCCTTCATTTTCCTCTTATGAGTGCACAACTCCTTCAAGAATTTTGCATATTTCAGGATTTGCTTTATGGCATCAAGCAGAGGTATGTTCACCTCTACTTTCCTGAAGGTCTCCAATATTTCCTTATCCACCTCTTCCATCTTTTTGCTTGGAATCAATTTAGGAGGAAATGGAAGAAGGATAGGAGGCTACTGCAAATCAGAAGTGGTGCTGGAAGAAGGTCCACCTGCATGAAAATTTCAGGCACCAACTGGTTCATCATTTTGCTCAGGTGCAGATGATGGAACTGGTACAGGCACAGGTGCAGATAGAGGTAGAGGTACTGCAGTGGGTATGTCAATCTGTTTCCCTGACCTCAATGTGATGGCACTCACATTTTTTGGATTCTGCACAGTCTATGAAGGCAACTTATCTGAATTTTGAGACTATGCCTGATTGAGTTGAGTAGCCATCTACCCCATCTGATTGGTCAAGCTCTGAATGGAAGCTTTAGTCTCTTGCTGGAATTGCATATTTTGAAGAGTCATCTGCCTCACTAACTCCTCCAATGAAGTTTCAGAAGTAGAAGGTTGAGGAGCTGGTGATGCAGGAGCTTCATGTTGTCTTTGTTGTTGCTGTTGTTGGATAGGGGGAGGCACATATCTGTTGGGACCAACATTGTTTTTGGAAGGGAGGGGATGGCTGTTGTTGCTGCTGGTTAGACCATCTGATATTGGGATGATTTCTCCAACCTAGATTGTACCTATTGCTGGAGAGGTCATAACTCTACTGCTGTTGTTGCTGGACAGGAGGTCTATTGTAAATATTTGCAGCATATGCCTCTGGATGCTCATTTACTTCTGACTATTGCAAAGAAGGGCATACATTTGTGTGATGATCAATTGAAGAAAAAAGGCCGCAGACCCTTGCTACAGATGTAGATTTTTGATTTGCAGCAAGTTGAGTCACCAGGTTAACCAATGCATCAAGTTTGCTCTCTAGCTTTTTATCTGCATCAGTGGCCACATCATGAACTCCTCTGATGACAATTACATTGTCATTTCTGGTACTAAATTGTTGAGAGTTGGAGGCCATTTTTTCTATCAAGTGCCTTGCTTCAGCTGGGGTCATGTCACCAAGTGCTCCACCACTTGCAACATCTATCATACTCCTCTTCATGTTGTTCAGCCCCTCATGGAAATATTGCTGCAACAACTGCTCAAAAATCTGGTGGTGGGGACAGCTTGCACATAATTTCTTGAATCTCTCCCAGTACTCATACAAGGTCTCTCCACCAAGTTGCCTGATACCGGATATATCTTTTCTAATTGCAGTGGTCCTCGAGGCAGGGAAGAATTTCTCCAGAAACATTCTTTTGAGATCATCCCAGCTAGTTATGGACTTGGGAGCCAAATAATATAGCCAATCTTTAGCAACTCCCTCCAATGAATGTGGAAATGCCTTCAGGTAAATGTGGTCCTCATGAACATCAGGAGGCTTCATGGTAGAACAAACAATATGGAACTCCTTCATATGTTTATGTGGATCCTCACCTGCATGACCATGAAACTTGGGTAACACATGGATTAGTCCAGTTTTAAGCACAAAAGGAACATCTTCAGGATATTGAATGCACAAAATCTCATAAGTAAAATCAGGTGCAGCCATCTCCCTAAGAGTCCTCTCACGGGGTCCATTATAAGGTTTTTCACCCATGTTTTCTGTTTGAATTGAATCAAGCTCAGATGCAACAGTTACACTAAGACTATCACTATGGCTATCACTATGACTATGACTAACACTATCACTATCTAAAGATGGAATAATATGCTCTCTAATTAGTCTATGGAATGTCCTATCAATCTCGGGATCAAATGGATGCAAAAAAATTGGGTTGCTCCTACTCATGCACTACATGCAACACATGCATCAGGACACGTGAACAGTAGGGGTAAAATGGGAATTTCCATGAAAAATCAGAAAACATCAAATATAATGCACCAATATCATCCTAAAATCATTAGAAACTACCACAAAAAATTTGAGAACAAAATTCAAAGCCTAGCTATATGAACTACCTAAGAAAAGTTTGGAAAATAAGGAAATAAAACTTCAAAAATAGAAAAAAAAAATAGTAAATGACATTTTTTTGAAAATCTAGCTGGGGCCACATAGAATAGCAGTGTGGGTTTGATAGATCTTTTTTTTCTACACAAAATGAAAAAAAGGTTTGCCTAATTCCAATAACCAGAGCCCAAGTTATGGCCCTTTAAAGTTTTGCTGAAAATAATTTTCAAAAATTTTGGTATCTCCAAATTTTGACCAAACTGGGTGCCCTAGCTATTTTTTACACAAAATATAGGTTGAAAGAAGTTACCACAAAAAATTTGAGGCAAAAATAACAAGTCTAGCTATCAAAACCAAAAATCACAATTAATTGGAAAATTCAGCTACTATTCAGCACTATTCACATGCACCAGATTTTGCACCACAAGTGTAACACTTCAACACCATTTTCCCACATTTTTGGCACCCGAACAGAGGAGTAGTAGACAGCCAAAACAGAGTATGCCTACACCAAAATAGAGCATGCACCAAAACAGAGAAAAAATCGCACCAAATATGCACCAAAACGTACCAGATTTTGCACCAAAATGCACCAGATTTTCTTTTCAGCTGATTTTTCGGATTGTACACTTATGGACCTTGCAAGTATTGAAACTCAACACAATACAACAATGATTTAGCACACCAAATGGAATCAATATAATAAGGTCAATGAGCTATGGAATGCAATAAAGATCAGTTATAACAAACATATGATAGCAAGTGCACCAACATATCAAACTCAAGTTACTGTTCCATTGGTTTACTGTTGCATTGGTTCTCTAATTGCATCAAAATCAATAGCATGAATTCTTCAACTGAAAAACTTGCTAGACCTGAAGGGACTAATAACAAACACAAAACTAATACACTGAAACTAATAACTGATATACTCAAAACACACAAAACTTAACAGAAACTCTAAAACACAAAACACACAACAGAACACAACAAAAACAAATAACACACAAACACACAACCTTTTACAGAAACCGATGTTCCCCGGCAACGGCGCCAAATTTGATCAAAGTCGTATCCGGTCAAATAAAATAATTAAATGCAATACTAGGAAGTTATCATAGGTCGTCTCCCAAGGACCATTTTTTCTCTGTCAAAGGCTTAAACACGAAGGGGGGTTTGTTTCAGATTTTTTAGTGTATAACACAATAAAACGCAGGTAGCACAACAAATAAAAAATGGATTAGTTCCCTGTTCAGATTGCAACTCTTTATCCCTGGTTCTCAAAAGATATCTCTGTTCATGACTTAATCATTGTTCCATCCGAGTGAACTAACTAAGCGAAGATTAACTCAGGATTTCCCTACACGAATTAAGCAAACGTATACAACATCAAACCTCCCCACAAGATTAAGCAACCTGTGAGCAACCTGATTCATTAAGCATGAACAGGTGTCAAAAACGTTTCAGAGGTTCAATGAAGAAGAATCAAGTAGAAACTGAACAAATATGAATAAAACCTCAAATAGAGATTGCAATCTGCTCAAGGAGCCAACCCCAAGGGTTTTAGTCTTCCATTAAAATACAGAAACGAAAATGCAAGGAAGAAGGAAAATGAAAATGCAAGGAAGAAGGAAAACAAAATGAGCAATTTGTATTCTTCAAATGTAAATGTTCAAGTTCGACAACCAGAGAAGAGAAAGCAAGAAAAAACGTAAAACTCCAAAAGAGAGCAAAGAAAAACGTAAAAACCAAAGAGGAGGCAGCTAGCTACGTAGTCACATCAGAATATCCTTTTTGTGGCTGCCCTAAAACCCTAAATAAAACCTAGAAGAGTCAAAATGGTCCCCCAAGTTAGGTTTGACCCGAAAATACAATAAAATAGAATACAAATTGAAATTAAATGTTGCAGTGGAAAATGGTGCAGTGGTGACATGGTAGATGACGTGGCAGCTTCTCTTGAAGTCCAAAACAATTAAATCCAAGCCCAAATAATTATTAAACTGCCCTGAAAATAAAAATTAGAATAATTAGATTCAGAAAATTCAAATTTGTTAAAATATGAATTACCGGTCCAATTAAAGCCTAGATAGAAAACAGTGTATCAGAGATTAAAATAAGTACAGAAAGGTAAGAAAATAAGGGAAAATAATGACTCATCCGTCTTCGAGTAGATGCTCCATGCCACGGATTCTCTAGTGATAGTGAGGTTGAGATCCGGGCCTTCGCTTTTGTTTTGATAATAGATACCTTCACATTGTTCCCTTCGGGTAGATGGTGCTTACTAGTATCCTTGTCCCTTGGAGCAACTGAGTGTTGGGTTGTATGCTCTATCAGGTGTCAAGGATGGTAAACTGAAACATCTAGGCTTCAAGACCCATGTGAATGCTTCATGTCGCTTCTTTGTTTCTATGTCCAAATCTTCCCCTTTACTTCAATAGTGTAGATGACCCCACATCATATTTCCTTTGGGTAGATGGTGTTTTCCTATATCCTTTCCCTTTGGAGCAATTGAGTGTTGAATTGTATATATGCACCATTCGGTGTTCAAGGATGGTAAACTCAAACATCTAGGCTTCGGGTCTTGATGTAGATGTTTCTTGCTACTTCTGCTTGTCTCGTGTAGTGTATTCTTTTATTTGTAGCTTATTGAAGAGGGAGTATATTCTAAGCTCAGCCACTCTAGGCTAGACTTACCACTACAAGAAAATGACGATTTTGCGACGGTTATATGGCCTATATTGCGACAGTTACAACTGCCGCAAAGACAACATTGCGACGGTTTGGGAACCGTCATAGAGTTGTCCGTCACCAGGCAATTTTGCGACGGTTACTATAACCGTTGCACAAACCGTCACAAAATTTGAATTGCGACCCTTTCATCAACTGTCGCACGAAATGCCTCTAAATTAATATTACGACCCTTGATATACTCGTCGCACGAACTGCCTCTACATTAACATTGTGACCCCTCACTTAACCGTCACACAAACTGCCTCTGTAACGTCTTTTATTTTTTTAAAATAAAATTTATGTAATTTTTTAAAATTAATTTATTCTTTAACTGTTGCAATTATTTTCTAAAAATTAATTTATTCTTTTAAATAAATTTCATATCACATTTTAAAAATACTTCAGTCTGTTATTTATTTTATTTTATAAATATTTTGTATCAATATTTAATAAAGGTTAATGCATACTTATATTAATATTATATATATATTACAATACAATTAAACATTAATTAAATTAAAATTTAGGAATTATTACAATAATATATACAATAATCATTTTATATATTTTTTGTTATAATACTTGTCTAACTATTATTTTCATTTAAACTGTAATATAACTAAACAAAAATAAATAACATAAGCTAATAATAAAATAAAATAAAATTCATAAACATATAGAGTATTAAATTATGTTTCTCATACAACATTAAACAAATCCAAAGAAAACACAAAAGTATGTATTTAAATTTCTTAATTAGAGTGCATAAATTAAAAATAAAAAATAAACTAAACAGTACTAGGTGAATCTAAGTCCTGGCCTTCAGGAATATGACTCCCTTCAGAGGAAGGCTTTCCATTTCCGGGTGATTCCAAGTCAGGTGCCTGGAACAAAACAAAAAATTAATAAAAATAAGTAAAAATCAAAAGTGCACACAAATGAAAAGAAAGGTTGTTCTTCTTCTTAAAGCACGATTTAGTGCAAGCCCTTTTTAGCCAGAAAGTTGGGCAAGCAACACAAGTTCAGGCCCAATGAATTTGCCAATAATCAATTGTTTGAGAAATAAAATAATAATAATTAAGAGCATATATAAATACAATGTGTGTAATAGTAATAAATGTCGTCAGGCCAAACAAGATAAAAGGGGCAGGCCCTTGTGTAGACTTGTGAGTGTAATTAGTAATAGAGCAATGAATTTGGACTGAACCTAATTTTGTACTTGAAGAATTAAGCTACATACTTTATCAACAGGGCCATAGATTGGTTTGCAAAGGGAATGATTACATCAGCTAACACAATCAATTTTACCAAATTAAGAATGTACTCATTACTACAAAGATCAGAGAAAGGTGTCACAGGTTTTCAAGGACCATTTAGAGAACAAAGATGTAATGGCAGAATGAGTGCCCGGACAACTTTAAAAACACCATCACGCATAGCTGCCTGTAGTGCAGCCACAAGGCGATATAGTAGAGAAATATGACAGCAGACAAAGACTTCATAAATTTTTTAAAAAAAACGGACATTAGAAAATCCTTGGAGTATTAAAAGTTTAAAACTTTTATTTTATACCATAAGAAAAAAAATGAGCCATAGGCCTGATCAAAGAGAAATAAAAAAATAGTGCAGGAATCAAACACACAATAAAAGAAGAACATGGCATGATAACTAAATTATAATGAACAAAGCAGTAAAATCTAAAAAGACATTTACAAACAAACAAATCACATGACCCATGAACAAAAAGTGAGGTGGAAGATAATAACCTGCGTGTTTGGAACCACATTCCATCACCAGGTTATGACAATTTTGACACAAAAGCCACACTGGTGAGTGTAATTAGTAACAGAGCAATGAATTTGGACTGAACCTAAATTTGTACATGAAGAACTAACCTACATACTTTATCAACAGGGCCATAGATTGGTTTGCAAAGGGAATGATTACATCAGTTAACACAATCAATTTTACCAAATTAAGAATGTATTCATTACTACAAAGATCAGAGAAAGGTGTCATAGGTTCTCAAGGACCATTTAGAGAACAAAGATGTAATGACAGAATGCAGTACCCATACACCTTTAAAAACACCATCACGCATAGCTGCCTGTAGTGCAGCCACAAGGCAATATAGCAGAGAAATATGACAGCAGGCAAAGACTTCATAAATTTTTTAAAAAAACGGACATTAGAAAATCCTTGGAGTATTAAAAGTTTAAAACTTTTATTTTATACCATAAGAAAAAAAATGAGCCATAGGCCTGATCAAAGAGAAATAAAAAAAATAGTGCAAGAATCAAACACACAATAAAAGAAGAACATGTCATGATAACTAAATTATAATGAACAAAGCAGTAAAATCTAAAACGACATTTACAAACAAACAAATCACATGACCCATGAACAATAAGTGAGGTGGAAGATAATAACCTGCGCGTTTGGAACCACATTCCATCACCAGGTTATGACAATTTTGACACAAAAGCCACACTGGTGAGTGTAATTAGTAATAGAGCAATGAATTTGGACTGAACCTAAATTTGTACATGAAGAACTAACCTATATACTTTATCAACAGGGCCATAGATTGGTTTGCAAAGGGAATGATTACATCAGTTAACACAATCAATTTTACCAAATTAAGAATGTATTCATTACTACAAAGATCAGAGAAAGGTGTCACATGTTCTCAAGGACCATTTAGAGAACAAAGATGTAATGACAGAATGCAGTACCCAGACACCTTTAAAAACACCATCACGCATAGCTGCCTGTAGTGCAGCCAGAAGCCGATATAGTAGAGAAATATGACAGCAGGCAAAGACTTCATAAATTTGTAAAAAAAAATGGACATTAGAAAATCCTTGGAGTATTAAAAGTTTAAAACTTTTATTTTATACCATATGAAAAAAAAAAGCCATACGCCTGATCAAAAGGGAATAAAAAAATAGTGCAGGAATCAAACACACAATAAAACAAGAACATGTCATGATAACTAAATTATAATGAACAAAGCAGTAAAATCTAAAAAGACATTTACAAACAAACAAATCACATGACCCATGAACAAAAAGTGAGGTAGAAGATAATAACTTGCGTGTTTGGAACCACATTCCATCACCAGGTTATGACAATTTTGACACAAAAGCCACACTGGTGAGTGTAATTAGTAACAGAGTAATGAATTTGGACTGAACCTAATTTTTTACATGAAGAACTAAGCTACATACTTTATCAACAGGGCCATAGATTGGTTTGCAAAGAGAATGATTACATTAGTTAACACAATCAATTTTACCAAATTAAGAATGTACTCCTTACTACAAAGATCAGAGAAAGGTGTCACAGGTTCACAAGGATCATTTAGAGAACAAAGATGTAATGGAAGAATGCAGTGCCCGGACACATTTAAAAACACCATCACGCATAGCTACCTGTAGTGCAGCCAGAAGCCGATATAGCAGAGAAATATGATAGTAGGCAAAGACTTCATAAATTTGTAAAAAAATGGACATTAGAAAATCCTTGGAGTATTAAAAGTTTAAAACTTTTATTTTATACCATAAGAAAAAAAATAAGCCATAGGCCTGATCAAAGAGGAATAAAAAAACAGTGCAGGAATCAAACACAGAATAAAAGAAGAACATGTCATGATAACTAAATTATAATGAACAAAGCAGTAAAATCTAAAAACACATTTACAAACAAACAAATCACATAACCCATGAACAAAAAGTGAGGTGGAAGATAACAACCTGCGTGTTTGGAACTACATTCCATCACCAGGTTATGACAATTTTGACAGAAAAGCCACACTGGGTAGCATTTACTTTGACATGCATGAGTGTTTGTGATGCAGTTCTAAACACACAGACAGTGATTTATGATCCCTAATTAGTTGCAGGGCATTGGATAAAGGTGGGTGAGGTTAAAATAGCAAATTTAACAACTTCAGAACATGATTCCATGAAAGTTGATACCAAAAGAGTAAAACAATTTTTTGTCACACAGTTTTCATTAATCAGCAAGACAGCGACCATTTAGTAGCTCAATCATAAATTCAACTTCAATAGTAGAGTTTTAACCTTCAAAAAATTATAGAAATCAACAAACCCCACAATAATATGCATATAATTAGATTTAAATTGCGAAAATCAATATCCAATGAACTCAAAATCGCCAAACCCCAAAACCCCATAAGTTAGATTAGTTCCATCTACGCAATGCCTAGTCATCAGCGTGGAACCAAGATTAAACATTTTATTGCTAATTATAAAAAATTTAAGGATGGGGAAGGTCCATACCTACTTCCCACAACACCCGTCTTTGTTTCTACCCAGATGAACCAAATTGCAACCTTCCAATCCCGATCACTGAACCTATGTTACTCAATTCCTGAAACGCCCAATTCATAAATAAAATCAAAAATCCCAAACACAAAATGCAAGTAAATTAAATAAACAAAGAAGAAATTAATGATTAATAAAAATTCAGTCTGAACCCAGAAAGAAAGCAGATAACCGAATATGAATCCTTAATTTTCAACAACAGTACCTAATTATTTTTAATTAAAAAAAGAGCACAATATCCAAAACCCTAAAAATGGAAGGTTGATATAAGATATAGAAAAACCCTAAAAGAAAACACTAATATTCCATAGGTTCATGGTTGTGTCAAAATGAAAAGGTCAAAACGCAACGGTAAGAGAATGAAAAGATGGAAACATATTATTAGCAAAAAGGAGAAAGGGAAAGAAATTAAGAGAAAGAGGAAGAAAAGAATTAGAGCGAGAATGGGAACCTGGCCGATGAGTGAAATGGAAACCCTAGCTTCATAGGAGTGTAGAGAGAGGTTGGCGTTTTGGAGTGAAATGGCCGGTGAGGGTATGTGTTGTTGAAGCACGCACGCAGGTAGGTGAGAAGAGAAACCCTTGTTTCCTCATTTCATAAAGGATAATACTATTTAAGTATTTTAACCTCTTGCTAAATATTTTATTACATATATAACCTACAAATTTTGCGATGGTTTACTATAAACCGTCGCAATATTGAACAATTTTGCGACTGTTTACGATAAACCGTCACAATGTTGAACAAATTTTACGATGGTTTAAGATAAACCGTCGCAATGTTGAACAATTTTCCGACGGTTTTGAAAAAACTTCGTATGAAGGGTCGTAATATCAAAGCGACGACGGATTCGAGAAAATCGTCGCAATTTGTCTGTCGCAAATTATCATTTTTCTTGTAGTATACATTTAGGGCTTCATCTAGCCAAATGCTAGTTTTAGGGTCTAGCAACCCTCTCTGTTGTTGTAGTATTTTCGTAGCTCAGCCTCTCTAGGCTAGACTGACATTTTAAGGCTTCAGCCAACCCAATACTGGTTTTAGGGTCTTGTCGCAACCCGAAAATTTCCGATCTCGCGACTAATGGTTTAGACATCCTTTTAAAAGTCTCATCAATTAAGGAATGCCCGGACACCGGACTAATCCTTAATTAATGGTTTTGAAAAATAGGTTCATGGAGTCGCCACCAATGTTTTACTCAAAACATTGGAAAAAGAAAAGATTTTTGAAGGATCCAATAATGGCCTTGATAACCAGAATTGGGCTCGGGGGTCGGTTACGTGTAAGGAAGGTATTAAGCACCCTTACAACGCCCTAAATCGGTACCTATGATGAAGTTAATGCAATAAGAAATAATAAATTAAATATTATATCCCCTTTTATTGATGATTATTTACATGATTTAAAATTTAAATTAAACAATTGACTCTAAAATATCTACATGATTGCTCTTATTATAAACAATATTTATCAAATATAAGAAATAAAATAGAGAGAAGAAAATTGATTAAAATACCTCTTGAACGAGCTCTATTAATCTTCAAAGATGGAGATTTGGGTGCTTTTTGGCAACCTTTCACACTACAATACCTCACAAAAATCTCAAGAAATACAAAAAGAGAAGGGAAGAGAGAAAAAGAGAGAAATTTCGAGCTATAGGAAGTCTGGACGAAATTTCGGAGTCCTGAGAAATGAGCCCCAGCTGTCTATTTATAGACTTTAAAAGGGGTCCAGAACGGCCCGTTCCAAAATCGGAACGACCCGTTCTGGATCTAGCCGTTGAGTGTAAAATTCGTATACTGGAAGGGCCTGTTCCAAAATCGGAACGGCCAGTTCCAGTAGTGAGAATAACACGTGATTACTTAGACCGGAACGGCCTTGGAATGGCCCGTTCCAGATTTAGGAACGGCCCGTTCCGGTTTAGGAACGACCCGTTCCATTTTAGGAACGACCCGTTCCAGCCCCGTTCCAGTTAAGCTTTTACCCCTTTTTTGAGGAGTTTGGAACGGCCCGTTCCAAATTGGGAACGGCCCATTCCAGTTTTGGAACAACCCGTTCCAGTCTTCTAAAATCAGCTTGTTTTGGGCTTCTGGGCCCTCTAAAGTTCTGTCCCGTTGTTTGTATGCTCCCCGGACGAAATTGGTTGTCTACAACTGCCCCTCTTTACTTGTCCTTTGGAATAGTAACGTGTTGCTTTTCCAAAGGCAAGTAAAGACGTAGACATTTCGTCCGAGTCTTCTCTTCGTCTCTTTGGTGTTGGTGCTTCTACGTTGCTTCTCTTGGATAGATGTATTTGCTCGTATCATCACCCTTTAGAGCAGTTGCATACTCTTGGGTAACAAGGCTGACAAACTGTACACCTGATCTTCAATTTTCGAGTAGAAGCTCCATTGTTTCTCTTGTGATAGTGAGGTGAAAATTCGGATCTTCACTCTTGTTTTGACAATAGATACCTTCACGTTGTTTCCTTCGGGTAGACGGTATTCCCTATATCCTTGTCCCATGGAGCAACTGAGTTTGGATTGTATGCTCTATTAGGTGTCAAGGATGGTGAACCGAAACATCTAGGCTTCAAGATCCATGTGAATGCCCCATGTCGCTTCCTGTGTCCTGAATCTTCTCCTTTAATTCAGCAGTGTAGATGCCCCCACACCATTTCTTTCGGGTAGATGGTGTTTGCCCGTATCCTTGTCCCTAAAAGCAATTGAGTGTTGGTTTATATGCTCCATCGGGTGATAAGGATGGTAAACCGAAACATCTAGGCTTCTGGTCTTGATGTAGATGCTTCCAACTGCTTCTACTTGTCTCATGGTAGTGTGTTTCTTTATTTGTGGCTTGTTAAAGAGGGAGTATATTATGAGCTCAGCCTCTCCAGGCTGGACTGATATTTAGGGCTTCAGCCGGCCCACTACTAGTTTTGGGGTCTAGCAACCCTTACCGATCTTGTACTAGTTTTAGGGATCTAGCAACCCTTATTGATCTTGTACTAGTTTTGGGGATCTAGCAACCCTTACTGATCTTGTACTAGTTTTGAGGATCTAGCAGCCTTTTCCGATCTTGTACTAGTTTTAGGGATCTAGCAACCCTTACCGATCTTGTACTAGTTTTGGGGATCTAGCAACCCTTACTGATCTTGTACTAGTTTTAGGGATCTAGCAACCCTTACTGATCTTGTACTAGTTTTGAGGATCTAGCAACCTTTACTGATCTTGTACTAGTTTTGAGGATCTAGCAACCTTTTCTGATCTTGTACTAGTTTTGGGGATCTAGCAACCCTTACTGATCTTGTACTAGTTTTAGGGATCTAGCAACCCTTATTGATCTTGTACTAGTTTTGAGGATCTAGTAACCTTTTCCGATCTTGTACTAGTTTTGGGGATCTAGCAACCCTTTTTCGATCTTGTACTTGATATCTTCTTGTTGGTGTTGTGGGATGAAAGATTGCCCCTAAGTGAATGGGCAGGAGATGTTGGATGACAGGGATTCTAGTGTTGCCCCTGCCATGTGAGTATTATGATGCCTCTCCAGGCATTTGCTTATGGTAGGTTTTTTCTAAATTTTATATTTGTTTAGCTTCGGCTTTTTATGTTTGAAGCTTGCCTTTTTCTGCTATTTTTCTAAATGCTTCGGCTTTTTCAACATGTACGAAGCTTGCCTTTTTCTATTTTATCTTTTGTTGTCATCATTGGTAGAGGGATCCCATCCCATGATGATGTTATTTGCTAAATCTTTATTAATGAGTATTATTTCGGAAGCCACTCCTGGCTTTGGTGAGGAAACCATTCCTAGTCTGGCATTCTCTTGAATCATTCTTTTCGCCACCCACCGAAACGGACATTGGCATTCGCGACGATGGTTGGACTCTTTTTAAGTTTTGAAAAATGATGGATTGTTAGAACGACTTATTCTCAAACTGAGACCTCATCGAGCTAACAATTTTATTTAAATGACTCTCACCAATCCATGTTAATCCCAAGCGGGACCCTCCATGGATTAGTGGTTTTCGCAAAAAGAAGGGGTTCTTGGAGTCGCCACCAATGTTTTACTCAAAACATTGGAAAAAGATATAAGGCAATTGATTTTCGCAAATCAACTTCGGTCATTACAACCAGAGTTGGGTAAGGGAGTCGATTACGTGTGAGGAAGGTGTTAGCACCCCACAACGCCCCTTTCGGGTTCCCTATGACGGATTATTTCATGAATAATAGCGTAAAATTACTAAATTACCCCCATTTATTATAAACGATTATAAGTATAATATTTACATGATGAAAGCTTTAAACGTGTAATGCAACAATCAGAAAGCGGTAAAAGAAAGGATTTTGGGAATAAACCTTCGAAGCGTGCTTTTATATATTCAAAAAGAGTTAGGAGGCTTTTTGGCGCTCCTTCCCACTACACGCTCGCTCGCTCCTTTCCCTAGAACAAATATTAACTATGGAAATCAAAGAGATTTCCCTTCGACTTGTTCGAGTCTCAAGCTTCAAGGCTCATGACTCAAGAACTTAGTCGGGTTGGCTCTCAGAGAGGTTCCTAGGGCAGAGAATAGCTCAAAAACCCAAGAATCCTCAGCAAAAGGGTCCAAACGCCTGTCAAAAGTCCGGGAGGACGTGCCAATGACGTCCTATTTATAGGATTGAGGCGCAATACGGCCTGGGAGGTCAATACGGCCCGTACTGGGTTTTTGAACTACAGTACGGCCGTATTGAATTTGGTACGGCCGTACTGAAGTTCAAAAACTTCAGTACGACCGTATTGATTTCACTACGGCCCGTACTGAGCCATTTTGAACTACAGTACGGCCGTATTGAATTTGGTACGGCCGTACTGAAGTTCAAAAACTTCAGTACGGCCGTATTGATTTCACTACGGTCGTATTGTAGTTCAAATGGCTCAGTACGGCCGTACTGAACCTCTAGGAGGGCGTATTGAGCTCCAATCCTCGCACACCCTTATTCTAAGCTACTCTAAGACCTTTAGACCTACAAAGAATCACCCTAGGGTCTTCCAGGAGTCCTTCTGGCTGACTTTCCTTCGGTCTTCGAGAGTCTTTGAGCTTTATTTCTGACCCGGACAATTTTAGGGGTCTACAGCTGCCCCCCCTTTACTTAGTCGAACGGCTTTTTGGTGTACCGGTTGACAAGTAAAGGAGTTGACCCAATTGTCCGGGGAGTAAGCCATCCTTCCGACTTGTAGTGTCTTCCGGTGGGAAAATTGTTGAGTGGCCTCTCCAGGTTGAGTATTAGTCGTCGCCTCTCCAGGCTCGTGCATACCTCCGTGTTTCTGACGACGGGGTAGCTGAGAACCGCCTCTCCAGGCTCGTGCATACCTCGGTGTTTCTGACAACCTCGGTAACTGCATACCTCCGTGTTTCTGACGACGGGGTAGCTGAGTACCGCCTCTCCAGGCTCGTGCATACCTCGGTGTTTCTGACAACCTCGGTAGCTACATACCTCTGTGTTTCTGACGACGGGGTAGCTAAGTATTAGTCGTCGCCTCTCCAGGCTCGTGCATACCTCGGTGTTTCTGACAACCTCGGTAGCTGCATACCTCCGTGTTTCTGACGACGGGGTAGCTGAGTACCGCCTCTCCAGGCTTGTGCATACCTCGGTGTTTCTGACAACCTCGGTAGCTGCATAGCTCCGTGTTTCTGACGACGGGGTAGCTGAGTACCGCCTCTCCAGGCTTGTGCATACCTCGGTGTTTCTGACAACCTCGGTAGCTGCATACCTCCGTGTTTCTGACGACGGGGTAGCTGAGTATTAGTCGTCGCCTCTCCAGGCTCGTGCATACCTCGGTGTTTCTGACAACCTCGGTAGCGTGAGTTTGCCCTCTCCAGGGTCTGCGGTTTGCCCTCCCCAGGGTTGCATACCTCCGTGCTTCTGGTCACTTTGGTAGCGTGAGTTTGCCCTCTCCAGGGATTTGTGATGATTTTGTCTCCACAGTCCACGATGCTGCTTCGACGGTTGTTTTTGATTTTGGTGCCGCTGAGGGCTGGATAGCGCAGGGATCCGTCTAGGGGATGTGCAGTTACTCATAGGTTCTTGTGTCCCAACTTTCCATTGCGTAGTTGGTGCCCACTGGGGAAATTCTGATTCCTTGGGGATGTAGACACAAAGATGCTCTTTCTGATGTGAGTGGTGCCTTATGGTTGGCTGACGTCCTTTCGACGGTGGTGGAGTATCCCGGTTATCCTTATTCGGGTGACTCTTTTGATTTTCTGGTTTTGCTGCCTCTGCGTAGGCTGTTATCCTGGGGGATTCTGTTATGATGATTTTGTCTCCACAGTCCATGATGCTGCTTCGACGGTTGTTTTTTGATTTTGGTGCCGCTGAGGGCTGGATAACGCAGGGATCCGTCTAGGAGATGTGCAGTTACTCATAGGTTCTTGTGTCCCAACTTTCCATTGCGTAGTTGGTGCCCACTGGGGAAATTCTGATTCCTTGGGGATGCAGACACAAAGATGCTCTTCCTGAGGTGAGCGATGCCTTATGATTGGCTGACGTCCTTTCGACGTTGGTGGAGTATCCCGGTTATCCTTATTCGGGTGACTTTTTGATTTTTTGATTTTGTTGCCTCTGCGTAGGCTGTTATCCGCTGGGGGATTCTGTCGTATGATTTTGATTGGCCTCTTCTGTTAGGCGGATTATCTTGACGTTCGGTGTTTGGTTAAATACCGAATTCCGCTTGGGGAATGGGTATTGATCTTTTTGGATTTTCCTTTTTTGGAGGAGTGCCTCTGAGTAGGCGAATGGGGATTGAGGATCTTGTGTATCCCAGAGTATTATTTAGAAAGCCTCTTCAGGCTTAGCTTCACTCGTCGCTCGAGTTGGAAAGCTATCTTCCACTAAGGAAGTCTGAGTTCTTTGACTCGGATATTTTGTTTGGACGATCATGCTTCCATTGGGGAATCTTGCTGATCTTGCTCTGATAGCTTTCACTGGGAATTCGGCCCAAGAGTGCAAGCTGAGGTGTCTCTGGGGAGTATTATTTCGGCAAGCCTCTCCAGGCTCAGTTATTCTGTACAATTTGCTGGATTTTCTGAATTTTTGAAGGAGTGCCTCTGAGTAGGCGAATGGGGATTGAGGATCTTATGTATCCCAGAGTATTTTTAGAAAGCCTCTTCAGGCTTAGCTTCACTCGTCGCTCGAGTTGGAAAGCTATCTTCCACTGAGGAAGTCTGAGTCCTTTGACTCGGATACTTTGTTTGGATGATCATGCTTCCGTTGGGGAATCTTACTGATTTTGCTCTAATAGCTTTCACTAGGAATTCGGCCCAAGAGTGCAAGCTGAGATGTCTCTAGGGAGTATTATTTCGGCAAGCCTCTCCAGGCTCAGTTATTCTGTTCGATTGTTGATTTTTCTGAATTTTTGCCTTTTTTTTCGATTTTTGGCTTTTTCTGTACGGAAGGATCTCAAACACACTCACAGATAAAGTATGCAGAGGAATGAAGATTTTGTTGATGTACAAAAGAATGGGCCAATACGGGCCGTATTGAATTCAATACGCCCGTATTGGTGTGGACGTTATGGCCAATGCTGCCGTATTCATTTCAGTACGCCCGTATTTGAGTTGAAAATTTGTTCATAACCCTAATTTTAGCACGGGTGTACTGAACATGGTACGGGCGCTTTGTTTTTTCTGAAGTTTATATGTTTTTTGCTTTTTTTGTTTTTTTGTTTTTTTGTTTGTTTTTTCAATAAACAGAGAATAAGTGATCTTCCAGTACACCTATCATCTGTATGCATGTATGCGGTATGATGCACCTAATTCTATTTGATTTATTTTTCAAAAGAATTAACCGATGCGTTTCTTTGCTTGGATTTTTGCCATTCCTCTAGACGGGCTGTGCGCTGCCGATTTCTGTAACCGAGGAATGATGCGTGTTATATCGAGATTGGTGTCATCAACCCAGTGATCCTACCCTTCCTTTAGAAGATGTATCAACCCTCCTATTGACCACTATATCTCCATGTTTCCACTAGATTATTCTAAAATCGTTTGGGACAAGAGAAAAGAAAGGAAAGATATTTTTTGTTCAAAAGTTTGTGTTTTAGAGGGGATTATTATTGTTTTGAAAGCGGTTTTTGTAAGAATGGCTGGCCAAGGTAGGCTCATGTGTTTAGGCTTGTTTGATTAAACACTTATGAAGTTAAGAAAGTCCTGTTATTGACGTTGTGATTCGACAACTTAGATAGTTTCCCTTGAACCTTTCTTTTTGAATTCAGCTCATGGTACCATCATGGATTTCTTTTGCTTTTTTGATTGTCCTTATTTTTGCCTAAAACACCCCTTTGTGGCGTCTCAGCGGACCTTTGTTTTTGTTCATTTTTGCAACCCTAACTTTTGCCTAGGTCACCCTTTCGTGGGATTCCTAGCGGGTTTTTTGCTCTTATTTTTGCGCAGCCCCCTTTTTGGGTTTCCTGCCGAGCTTTTTTGTTTTCATGATTTTTGTTTTTAAAGGATTTCTTTTTTATCCATGATGGCACTTGTCGAGGCCAAGGAATGGTGCTCCAAGTTGTCATACACACTTCCACATAAAAATGATGCGGGTTTATTGTTATTAAGACAATTTTAACCTCATTCATGCTTATTCAAACAGGGTTAAAATAATGTGGTCTAGAAATTTATTGCAAGCAAGAAAAGAAGCAATAAGAAATAATAAAGAATGATTTTATTATAATTCTAGCGGAAACATGTGCCCTATCGAGGCTCGGGGGTCGGGCTGTCCCCGAGGAGTGATCTCTAATAGTCATCAGGTCTATACATCCCTATCGGAAGAAGAAGAACACTTGATGACGACGACCGGCCTTGACGCTTGTGAACCGACCTTTCTAAAGATCTGGCTTAAAGAACGTCGAGAAGGATCTTGGTTCCTCTTCGTCCTTTGATCTTTATTAGGGTTGTATCCTAACCCTTGTTTCCCCGGATTATCCTTAATAATGGGTAGCTCGGGAATTCCTTGGGAATCCTTGCCAAGTCCTTGTCCAGGCAAGTATCCGTTCTTGGTGAGCATGTAGGCTACCTTCTTCATTTCTCGGGGAAATGTTTCGACATTGGCAATCTCCAATGCTTGGAAGGCGGTCTCTAGAGCTTCCTCTGCTGCGTCCACGTAAGGTATGGCAGACGGCTTGCTGATGAGTATGTCATCTTCAGCTTGTACGGTCACCAGCTTGTCACCCACTATGAATTTGACTTTCTGGTGGAGCGTAGAGGGAACAGCTTTCACATCATGAATCCAAGGTCGGCCGAGGAGACAGCTGTATGCGGGAGTAATGTCCATCACTTGAAATTCGACATTAAAGATGGTGGGTCCAATTTGGATTGGAATATTAATTTCTCCCACCACTTCTCTTTTAGAACCGTCGAAAGCTCGGACGATCATGTTGCTCGGGCGCATTTGGATTCCCTTGATTGCCACTTGATCGAACGTTCTTTTTGGCATCACATTCAAGGAAGATCCATTATCCACCAAGACTTTAGCGATGTGATATTCCTTGCACTTTACAGAGATGTGCAAGGGCTTGTTGTGATTCGGTCCCTCAGCGGGGATTTCTTCATCGGTGAAAGTGAGGTGATCGTTAGCCGTGATGTGACTAACAATCCCCTCAAACTTGTCTTGGGAGATAGTGTGCGACACGTATGCCTCGTTCAAGACTTTCAACAGAGCTTGCCGATGCGGTTCGGAGCTTAGGATCAACGACAAAAGAGTAATCTTTGCTGGCGTCTTATGAAGCTGATCCACGATGGAGTACTCGCTCTGTCGGATATATTTTAATAGCTCATCAGTCTCCTCCTCGGATTCTTTATTTTCCTCGGTTTTCTCTTTTTCTTTTTTCTTTCCTTTATTCTTGGGAGCTTTATCATGAAGATCTTCGGGAGTGTAGATCCTGCCACTCCTAGTCATGCCCCCAAGTCCAGCGATGTTAGAGATATCGCTGTCGGCAGAAGAATGGATGTCGTATATCCATGGCACAGCCTTATTTGATTCGTAGGGAAAAGGTCTTGGAACAGTAATCTTCAACGGTGTCGGACCTTCCCCTTTATTCGTCTTGATTACCAACAACGGAGTTGATGTGCGTTCGCTTGGCGCGGTTGTTGGCTTACACTTAATAACAAACGGCGTGCGATCCATTCTGAACATACGCATCGATTAATCCTTTCTTTTTATTAATGTTATTAGTAAATTACTAGGAGGGATGTATGAAATGCAAACCTAGATCCCTCCACGATCTTTGATAAGAATGCATGATATGAGATGATGGCGTTGAATATGCATGCATTGTGTTTATTCAACTAAGCATTATCATGTTTTCGGGATGCTCCTAAGATGATGCATGATATTGCTTGGTTTGGATAAATATCTTTTTTTTGGGTATTTTGTTTTTTGTATTTTTTTGGGTGAAAAGGGAAACTACCTATATGAATGTGATGAAGGTAGATGTTAACACCATGTAATGGAAGATTCTTATTCCTATTTATTCTTAAAGAAAGTTGTATGTTTAAAGAATGCAATGTATGCTCAAACAATGTCACATAAACAATGCACAAACAATTCACTCATCCACGAACAGTCACGAGCGAATCACGAGGTAGGGGTATCCTGCAGAAAAGTGCATATTCAAGGAGGTTCTAACTGTTCTCACCGGTCCAAGGCCCCCAAGGTGCCCCCATTCTAGGGACCCAATTCCTCTCGTCGTAAGTCGATGGAAAGCTCCAACGCACTGTCGGACTCGAGTTCATGGTTTTCACCTTGAGTGATGTTTTCCGACAACGGTCTACGGGAACCTATAGACCCATTCGACAACCGGCCGTACTAGCATCCACTCCCTATGGCTTTCCACTCATGCCCCCGGGTATAGAGGGAACTGTTGTGTGCAAAGGTTTGTGTGCAGTTTATATTTCAAACAATTGCGGAAATTTAAACATCCAACAGTTATTAAAGCCAACTAGGTAAAACGTATTATCATACAAGCGAGGGGTAATGAAGTAATTTTAAACTATCATTTTAGAAATAATCCATCACTAAATGGGACTGACTCTCGAGGCTTCCCCAGCGGAGTCGCCATCTGTCGCCACCCGCCGAAACGGACATTGGCATTCGCGACGATGGTTGGACTCTTTTTAAGTTTTGAAAAATGATGGATTGTTAGAACGACTTATTCTCAAACTGAGACCTCATCGAGCTAACAATTTTATTTAAATGACTCTCACCAATCCATGTTAATCCCAAGCGGGACCCTCCATGGATTAGTGGTTTTCGCAAAAAGAAGGGGTTCTTGGAGTCGCCACCAATGTTTTACTCAAAACATTGGAAAAAGATATAAGGCAATTGATTTTCGCAAATCAACTTCGGTCATTACAACCAGAGTTGGGTAAGGGAGTCGATTACGTGCGAGGAAGGTGTTAGCACCCCACAACGCCCCTTTCGGGTTCCCTATTACGGATTATTTCATGAATAATAGCGTAAAATTACTAAATTACCCCCATTTATTAGAAACGATTATAAGTATAATATTTACATGATGAAAGCTTTAAACGTGTAATGCAACAATCAGAAAGCGGTAAAAGAAAGGATTTTGGGAATAAACCTTCGAAGCGTGCTTTTATATATTCAAAAAGAGTTAGGAGGCTTTTTGGCGCTCCTTCCCACTACACGCTCGCTCGCTCCTTTCCTTAGAACAAATATTAACTATGGAAATCAAAGAGATTTCCCTTCGACTTGTTCGAGTCTCAAGCTTCAAGGCTCATGACTCAAGAACTTAGTCGGGTTGGCTCTCAGAGAGGTTCCTAGGGCAGAGAATAGCTCAAAAACCCAAGAATCCTCAGCAAGAGGGTCCAAACGCCTGTCAAAAGTCCGGGAGGACGTGCCAATGACGTCCTATTTATAGGATTGAGGCGCAATACGGCCTGGGAGGTCAATACGGCCCGTACTGGGTTTTTGAACTACAGTACGGCCGTATTGAATTTGGTACGGCCGTACTGAAGTTCAAAAACTTCAGTACGGCCGTATTGATTTCACTACGGCCTGTACTGAGCCATTTTGAACTACAGTACGGCCGTATTGAATTTGGTACGGCCGTACTGAAGTTCAAAAACTTCAGTACGGCCGTATTGATTTCACTACGGCCGTATTGTAGTTCAAATGGCTCAGTACGGCCGTACTGAACCTCTAGGAGGGCGTATTGAGCTCCAATCCTCGCACACCCTTATTCTAAGCTACTCTAAGACCTTTAGACTTACAAAGAATCACCCTAGGGTCTTCCAGGAGTCCTTCTGGCTGACTTTCCTTCGGTCTTCGAGAGTCTTTGAGCTTTATTTCCGACCCGGACAATTTTAGGGGTCTACAATTCTTCATTCAATTGAGGAGTAGGGCGCGAAAGCCTCTTCATGCTTGTGGACTTGATTATTCTTCCTCGTCCAGTTCTATCCCGTCTTGCTGTTGACATGTCTTTTGTTTCTTGGTGGCTATATGAAACCACTTGTATGGAATGCCCTTGTTGGGGGCTATGCCTTTTGACATGATCTTGGCTCGAGTGCTTTGGCCTCTTGATTCCTCAGACAAGTGATGGATAGACACACACACAAAGAATGCAAGAATGCAAAGGAAAATGCAAAGCAGGAATGGATTGGATTTTTTTAAATTTTTTTTTTTTGAACTTATACCCTTTTACGCACACTCGTGCCGTATGCATGTTATGCAATGATGCTTCTATGCTAATGCTTATTTATGCAAGATTTATTTATCATTTTTTGAATAATTCTCATTGGATAAAGAAAGTTTTGTTGGATGCATGTAATGCATGTTTCGATTTTAGCTTTTTTTTATATATATAGAAGGTGGCTTTACTTTTCTCCTTCTCACGAATAAATTGCTCTGATTGATGCATAACTTTAGTTGTATTGGCCACTTGGTATCAACTGCCTTGGGGTTTTCTCTTTTTTTTTTCAAAAACCCTAACTTTTGCATAAGATGTATCCTAGCGGGTATTTTTGCTCTTTTTATTTACCCTAATTTTTGCCTAGGACGCCCTTTACGAGTTTTCATCCCAGAGGGTCATTATTTTTCTTTTTTTGTACTTGTTTAAATTTTGAAAACCATCAACAATATATGTCATTAAGATTGGACAAGACAGAAAGGAAAGAAAAAGATGATTTAGAATGAATGGTTAATGGAGGTAGAATGAATGGATAGTGGAGGTAGATGAGTGTTTAAGTTTTTTTTTTAACAAACATTTCCTTGGATAATTATTATAATCATTCTCCTAATTATCTTGAACTACATATCCGAGTCTCAGGTAGAGTCTTCGCAGAATTTGACCCCTTGTAGAAGTGCTCAAGCCGCCTTTTAGCTTTTAACTATGAGAATCATCACTTGCTATTTTTATTCTTTTTAGATCCCTAATTTTTGCCTAGGACGTATCCTAGCGGGAACTTTTATTTTTTTATTTTTTTTCTTTTTTTTTTGCCTAAGATGCCTTTTCGGGTTTTCACCCTAGCAGTATTTCACAAGTGATACTACTATTTTTTTTTTTTGCATAACACTTCTTTGCTTTGATAAAATCTCCTGCCATCCGTGTTTGGGAGGACCAGCGTCTTTGGTGCTTAACACTACCCCTCATTCCCGTACACCAAGGAGAAAGATGTTGCCCCAACCTACGGGTGTTGAAAGAGAGTTCTTTCATGAGCCGAGATTTGTGCTTCCTTTGTCGGCCAAATTGAGCGAAAGTTGTTTTTTGCAAGACTCTTCATATGCAATGAGGATCTTGTGTAAGACTCTTCTGATCACTTTATTAATTTTGTATGTTTCGAGGAAGTGATCTCCTTATCTACCTTAGACTCAGATAATGCATCGTAGATGTTCGAAGCTTTGATTAATTTTATTATCTTCGGTCATGTTTTTTTTTATGGTGATTGATTTTTTTGAATTTAAGGTGTGACATAAGAGAGAAAAGAATAGAGGCAAGGTTTTTATGGAAATGACATATGTTATTGATGAATGTAAAAATAAAACAAACCCTTATTTTGAACTCATGATCGTGGGCGAAGGTCATGAGTTAAGCATGAACTTAAAATTTTTTCAAAAAAAAAGAACCCCCTGACAGCTTTCTAATAGACCATCCCAAGATCGCTACTTATCTTGGTCATTTAGCTATATTAGATACACTGGCCTCAAACTTGAGCCATCCGGCGTCTATAAGCCTTTGTACGCGAAGCTTCAAGGCTTTACAATCTTCGATGGAGTGCCCTGCTGCTCCCGAATGATAGTCGCAAGTTTCTTCCGGCCTATACCATGATGGGTATGGTGGTTCTTGCTTTCTTGACGGTGGGATTTTCACCAACATTGAGGCCCTTAATAGTTGAGGAAGTAAGTCTGCATAGCTTATAGGAATTTTGTCGGAAGTCTTTTTTTCTTTTGAGACTGTTTTAAGCTTCCGAGGGAAGACAGGGAGAGTGGTAGCACTAAGTTTCTCCTCTCTTTTTCTCCCATAGACCCCTTTTGATTGACTATCCTCTGACCGCGGGGATATTGTGATTTCAACAGCTTCTTTACCGTCAAAATTGTGTGTTTTGACAGCTCTCAATCTTTCTTCTAGAGCGTTCAGGGGTCCCCTAGTATGGTCGATGTCATGTTGCATTCTGGTCATGGCATCGATCATCTTAGTCATCTGTTGTTTGAGCTGTATGAACTCCATAAAGAGTACATGACTTCCTTCTTGTAGAGCTTCCATGACTCTTTCCCCTTGAGCTTTGTGAGTATGGAGTGTTTAGGAGACACCTTCGAGTGACAATGAATAGTTTTCTATTAAACTATTTGGATGTAAATGCATGAGAGGGAATTTTTAACAAAGATTCGATGGCTCATCCTTGCCACGAGGTGAGTTATCAGTGTTCCTCTTCATAATATTTTATGATGTCACAGAGGTCACACTGATTTCTTGTCTTTGATACAAATCCCCTTGTGATCCTAAATATATGATATGCATGTTCCTTTTTTTTGCCTACTCTTTATCATGTTTTTATTATCTAAAGGAGAATGATGCATGGTAAAGATGAGATTTTTTATTAATTTTTTTTTATTTAAGGAAACTACCTGTATGATGTTAATGAAATGTTGACCTAGGAATGTACAAAAGGGGTAAAAAAAATTATTATTATTAACTTTTTATTATTATTATCTATTTGCTTATTTTAAAAATTCCAATCCACTTTTATTAGAAGAAATAATACAAACAAATGCACACACACATGCTCAATCAACATACACCCACGAACGATCGTATTCAAATCCTTGGTCTGTGGTCCCTGTTAAGAAAAGTGCATTGTATAGGGCGGTTCTAATTATCCTCACTTTGGTCTTAAGGCCCCCAAGGTGCCCCCATTATAGGGACTCAGTATCTCTGTCGCCGTCACCTGGCAAACTCTAAGGTCTGTCGCAGTATTTCGGGCTAGAGTAACCGGTTATCACCTTGAGTGTGATTTCTGACAAGGCTCGCAGGCTCTAAGGCCAAACTTGGGCCGGTCGTACGTCAACCACTCCCTATATTTAATACCCTCATGCCCCCGGGTGTAGGGGGAACTGTTGAGTGCAAAGGTTTATGTACAATTTTTATTCCAAACATGTGCGGAATTTAAATAAACAAACAGATACCAAAGATAAGTAAAGAAAACAAACAAGGTAAAGGGGAAAAATATTTAAATTATTTATTCTTATTTTATTAACTTCATCATTTATTTGGGCCTGACCCTCTTAAAACGTCCCCAGCAGAGTCGCCATCTGTCACAACCCAAAAATTTCCGATCTTGCGACTAATGGTTTAGACATCCTTTTAAAAGTCTCATCAATTAAGGAATGCTCGGACACCAGACTAATCCTTAATTAATGGTTTTGAAAAATAGGTTCATGGAGTCGCCACCAATGTTTTACTCAAAACATTGAAAAAAGAAAAGATTTTTGAAGGATCCAATAATGGCCTTGATAACCAGAATTGGGCTCGGGGGTCGGTTACGTGTAAGGAAGGTATTAAGCACCCTTACAACGCCCTAAATCGGTACCCTATGATGAAGTTAATGCGATAAGAAATAATAAATTAAATATTATATCCCATTTTATTGATGATTATTTACATGATTTAAAATTTAAATTAAACAATTGACTCTAAAATATCTACATGATTGCTCTTATTATAAACAATATTTATCAAATATAAGAAATAAAATAGAGAGAAGAAAATTGATTAAAATACCTCTTGAACAAGCTCTATTAATCTTCAAAGATGGAGATTTGGGTGCTTTTTGGCAACCCTTCACACTACAATGCCTCACAAAAATCTCAAGAAATACAAAAAGAGAGGGGAAGAGAGAAAAAGAGAGAAATTTCGAGCTATAGGAAGTCTGGACGAAATTTCGGAGTCCTGAGAAATGAGCCCCAGCTGTCTATTTATAGACTTTAAAAGGGGTCCAGAACAGCCCGTTCCAAAATAGGAACGGCCCGTTCTGGATCTGGCCATTGAGTGTAAAATTCGTATACTGGAACGGCCCGTTCCAAAATCGGAACGGCCCATTCCAGTAGTGAGAATAACACGTGATTACTTAGACCGGAACGGCCTTGGAACGTCCCGTTCCAAATTTAAGAACGGCCCGTTCCGGTTTAAGAACGGCCCGTTCCCGTTCCAGTTAAGCTTTTACCCCTTTTTTGAGGAGTTTGGAACGGCCCGTTCCAAATTGGGAATGGCCCGTTCCGGTTTTGGAACAGCCCGTTCCAGTCTTCTACAATCAGCTTGTTTTGGGCTTCTAGGCCCTCTAAAGTTCTGTCCCGTTGTTTGTATGCTCCCCGGACGAAATTGGGTGTCTACAAGTCTAACAACCCTCTCTATTGTTGTAGTATTTTTGTAGCTCAGCCTCTCCAAGCTGCACTGACATTTTAAGGCTTCAAATGGCCCAATGCTAGTTTTAGGGTCTAGCAACCCTCTCTATTGTTGTAGTATTTTTGTAGCTTAGCCTCTCCAGGTTGGACTAACATTTTATGGCTTCAAACGACCGAGTGCTAGTTTTAGGGTCTAGAAACCCTCTTTGTTGTTCTTGAGGATTCTGATAGTGTCTCCTTGTTGGTCTAGCAACCCTCCTTGTTGTAGCTTGTTGAAGAGGGAGTATATTCTGAGCTCAGCCACTCCAGGCTGGACTGACATTTAGGGCGTCAGCAGGCCCAATGCTAGTTTTAGGGTCTAGCAACCCTCTCTGTTGTTGTAGTATTTTCATAGCTCAGCCTTTCCATGCTGGACTGACATTTTAAGGCTTCAGCCAGCCCAATTCTAGTTTTAGGGTCTAACAACCCTCTCTATTGTTGTAGTATTTTTGTAGCTCGACCTCTCCAGGCTGCACTGACATTTTAAGGCTTCAACAAGCCCAATGCTAGTTTTAGGGTCTAGCAACCCTCTCAGTTGTTGTAGTATTTTTGTAGCTCAGCCTCTCCAGGTTGGACTAACATTTTATGGCTTCAGTTGGCCAAGTGCTAGTTTTAGGGTCTAGCAAACCTCTTTGTTGTTCTTGAGGATTCTGATAGTGTCTCCTCGTTGGTCTAGCAACCCTCTTTGTTATAGCTTGTTGAAGAAGGAGTATATTCTGAGCTCAGCTACTCTAGGCTAGACTGACATTTAGGGCTTCAGCCGGCCCAATGCTAGTTTTAGGGTCTAGCAACCCTCTCTATTGTTGTAGTATTTTCGTAGCTCAGCCTCTCTAGGCTGGATTGACATTTTAAGGCTACAGCCAGCCCAATGCTAGTTTTAGGGTCTAACAACCCTCTCTATTGTTGTAGTGTTTTTGTAACTCAGCCTCTCCAGGTTGGACTGACATTTTAAGGCTTCAACTGGTCCAATGCTAGTTTTAAGGTCTAGCAACCCTCTCTGTTGTTGTAGTATTTTCATAGCTCAGCCTTTCTAGGTTGGACTGACATTTTAAGGCTTCAACCAGCCTAATTCTAGTTTTAGGGTCTAACAACCCTCTCTATTGTTGTAGTATTTTTGTAGCTTAGCCTCTCTAGGCTAGATTGACATTTTAAGGCTTCAGCTGGCCCAATGATAGTTTTAGGGTCTAGCAACCCTCTCTGTTGTTGTAGTATTTTCGTAGCTCGCCTCTCTAGGCTGAACCGACATTTTAAGGCTTCAACCGGCCCAATGCTAGTTTTAGGGTCTAGTAACCCTCTCTGTTGTTGTATTATTTTTGTAGCTCAGCCTCTCTAGGCTGCACTGACATTTTAAGGCTTCAGCGGGCCCAATGCTAGTTTAGGGTCTAGCAACCCTCTCTGTTGTTGTAGTATTTTTGTAGCCCAGCCTCTCTAGGTTGGACTACATTTTATGGCTTCACCCGGCCAAGTGCTAGTTTTAGGGTCTAGCAACCCTCTTTGTTGTTCTTAAGGATTCTGGTAGTGTCTCCTCGTTGGTGTCTCGTTGGTTTTGTTGGATGAGAGACTGCCCCTAGGTGGATGGACAAGAGATGTTTGATATGCCTCTATGTTAGTGGGCAGAGAAATAGATGAATGACAGGGATTCTAGTGTTGTCCCTGCCATGTAAGTATTGTGATGCCTCTCCAGGCGCTTGCTGTGCTGATGAGTATTATATTGAAGCCACTCTAGGGTGGACTCTGTCCGGGTATTTTAGCTTTTTCTTTCTATGGCTGGTCATTGTAAGGGACTTGCTTGACCTTGTATGATCTTTGTTGTAAAGGGAGAATTTTGCCCCGTCGCACGTGGCTCCCTTCTTGAATGCTTTCTTTAGGGATTTTATTCATGATGCATGCATGGACTGAAAATGCTTGTAGCCTACTACCCTTTTGGATAATTCCCTTTGGATGGGAAAGGTTATTTATTTCAAGTTCGTGCTTTTCTGTATGCCATACATACACGTTTAGGCTTTTTTTGAAATCTATTGGTATGAGGTGGGTTCCCTTTAACCCTTTAGTCTTTTTTTTTTTAAGCTTCGCATTGACTTTTGCTTACTTTACGGGGCTCTATAGGATTTCCTCGTTTATTTAACTATTTTTTACCGGGTTGTTTCGATTTTTCCTTTTAATACCAAAACACGTCGTTTAAAGATAAAGGTTAAAAGAAATGAGAAGAATGGTATTTTATTGCAAATCAAAAAATTTTGAGGAGGGTTACAAAAGAAGGTTTAAAAGAGAAAAGCTGGCCGAGGTTGGCTGATGTCTAGGCTTGAGCGATCATGGATTTAAGAAATGACACTTAGCATCCTCCTAGTCGTCTGATCAGTGCCGCTTCAGGTAATTACTTGACTTCTACAGAGGATTGATGGGGTTTCTAGGTCGTCCATCTGTCTTGCTTTAATGCCCTTTTTTTTGTTTTTTTTTTTGCGCTTAAGCGTAAAACTTCTTCATAGCATCAGAGTTTACTAGGTAAGCGAGTTCTTCACCATCCATGTTGTTGGTGAGGATTAATGCTCCTCCAAAAAAGGCTCGCTTGACCACGTATGGGCCTTCAGAGTTTGGTGACCATTTTGCTATATTATCCTTCTGTGCTGATTGAAGCTTCCTGAGTACTAGATCCCCCTCTTCAAATGGTCGTGGTTGGGCTTTCTTGTCAAAGGCTCTCTTGATTCTCCTTTGATAAGTTTGCCCGTGACAAATGGCATCTAACATTTTCTCTTCTATGAGATTTAATTGGTCGAATCTGGTTCACACTCGTTCGGTTTTTGGAAGCTTTGCCTCCATGAGTAATTTCAAAGAAGGAATTTCAACTTCAACAAGTAGGGTTGCCTCCATCCCGTATACTAAGGAGAAAGGTATGGAACCCGCCGATGTGCGAACGGATGTTCTATACCCATGCAATGCAAAGGGTAGCTTCTCATGCCAGTCTTTATACATGACGACCATTTTTTGAACGATCTTCTTGATATTCTTGTTGGATGCCTCAACTGCCCCATTCATTTTTTGCCTATAAGGGGACGAGTTATGATGTTGAATCTTGAAAGAGTCACATAATTCAGTCATCATCTTGTGTTGAGGTTGGATCCATTGTCCGTTATAATTTTGTCAATTATTCCATAACGACATATTATTTTTTTCTTGACGAAATTGACTACTACTTTACGGGTTACATGTGCATATGACATGGCTTCAACCCATTTGGTGAAGTAATCAATGGCCATAAGAATGAATCTATGTTCATTTGAGGCTTTGGGTTCGATGGGTCGAATGATGTCCATGCCCCACGTCGAGAAAGGCTAGGGCGAGGCCATTACATTGAGCTCGCTTGGTGGGACTTTGATATTATCAGCGTATATCTGGTATTTGTGGCACTTCTTGGCATACGAGATGCAATCTTTCTCCATAGTGGACCAAAAGTATCCTGCCTTCATGATCTTTCTGGTCATGACCTGTTCAGTTATATGGGTACTGAAGGTTCCTTCGTGGACTTCCTTCATTAATGATCGAGACTCCTCCTGACCAATACATCTTAATAGGACAGAATCAAAACTTTTCTTTTATAGAATGTCCTCATGTAGTATGAATCTGATAGCCCTTCGTCTGATTGTTTTCTTGTCGTTGTCAGATGCCCCAGCTGGATACTTCCCTTCTTTTTGATGTATTGATAGATGTCGAAATACCAGGGGTGGCCATCCTCTAAAGTTAGATGAAAAACATATAGAAGGGGGGGTTGAATATGTGTCTATGTGAACAAAGGAATTTTAAAATATTTTTCTTAAAAGACTATTTTTCGTCTAGTAAAATAGTATTAGTGAATGTTAAACTGAAACTGCCAAGATTAGTTTAACAAAACATTTTGCATCTCGAAATTTCATCTTCTGCTTAAGGAAAATACTTCTTAAACGAAAATGTTCTTTAGGATATTGAACAAGTATGGTTTTCATCTTAAGCTAGTTTTAATAGATGATAGGCATTAGACGAAGTTTTTAGTAAATTAAATTGACCAAATAAAGTGCGTCTGAAACATAAAAGTAATGTAGGCATTTTTTACTGGTTCACTCAGACTGAGCTACGTCTAGTCTCCTTCAAATGAAGGGTTCCACTAGATGTTCAATGAAGTACAAGTATTATTTGTTCAGCCTCTTCAAGCTCGCAGTGAGTATTATAGACCACCCAAGTCACGACCACTCCTGGTCTCAAGTATTATCAACCACTCCTAGCTCGTCAACTTCACTTGCTGATGCTAGTATTCTTTGATCAGCCACTTCTGGCTCCTAGTGAGTATTCTCGACAAACTCCTGGCCTGCTAGCTTCACCACTGGTGCTAGTATTCTTTAATCAGCCACTTCTAGCTCTCAGTGAGTATTCTCGACCAACTCTTAGCCCGTCAACTTTACTCATTGACGCTAGTATTCTTTAATTAGCCACTTCTAGCTCTCAGTGAGTATTCTCAACCAACTCCTAGTCCATCATCTTCACTCATCGATGCTAGTATTCTTTAATCAGCCACTTCTGGCTCGTAGTGAGTATTCTTTGACAAGCCTCTCCAGGCTTTACAAGTATTCTTTTCCTAGCCTCTTTAGGCTTTACAGATGATAAATGAACAGGTTTGGTTTCAGTGTTTAGGTTACTCTCATAGAGAGGATACATAAGTTGAATACACTCACTAAGGTTCATGTTCTTGAGATTCACACATGGAACTCCTTAGTCTATAGAGATAATTATACTATGGCACATATGACTCTATACGCTCTATCTCTGGTTTCGTTGCTTTGTGGGCTTGATATCACTCTTGTTAAAATTTCAATAGCCAAAAGCCAACCTTTCAAGGTTTGAGGTAGTGATATATATATTATTTTGTAGAATTTTCCCGTTGCAAGTGTCCGTTGAAGCAGATATAGTCGTATGACTAGTGTGATCTTTCATTTAAAGCTCAAGATTTTGCATTAAATATTTCTTCCTGTTTATAGACATTGTGTGAAGTCTTCTTTGCCTTGTTAGCAGCTGTGTCTGAATTTAGTACAGACCTAGGAACCTTTTTGTCCTTTTCTAGTCACGTAGCTGTAGAGTGTTGTCCTTATCTGAAAAAGTGATGTACTTTTTGTGACACATGCATGTTTTTACTTCTGATTTCTTTTCTTCTTCTTCTTTGATCACGCTATCATGTTGAGAGCATTTAAGTGATCGTAGATGATGCCTTGATTTGTCCTTTGAGACTTGATTCTTTAAGTGTTTGCGTGACAATCCTCGTCTGCGTTTGTTGTCCTATGTGTCTCAATCTATGATTTTTGTCTGAGCATTTGAGTTTAATGCTTTTACTTTCTTTTGATCTGGTCAACCTTATAGATGGACAGAGTTTGTTTTTGTCAAAAGTATCGTTCAGTCTGTGTTATCCTTTGTCTTGTGCGTAGTTGACTTTCTTTTGATCTTTGACTCATATTCGTCTGGTGCACATATTATACTTTGTCTATTCAGTAAGCTTGATTAGTTTGATTCTCATGATGTGCCTTACCTTGACTATTCTTCATCTGAGTTAACCATTTGGCTTTCTTTGATTTTTAATCCACTTTTTTCTTGTTTTGGCCTTTCATTTGATACTTCAAGACTTCGACTGGTAGTACACTTCTTCTTATATTTTGCTGTCTTTTCGTCTAGCTTGAAGCTTTTCTTCCTTTTTCTTGACACGTGCGCATTCTTTATTCCTTTACCTATCCTATACTTATATTTTTCTGAAACACTAGCACACTTGTTATAACTAACAACATGTATTATATTTGTCTCATTCAAAACCTTACTTGGAATTGCTTCGTCTGACTTAACATCCTCATTTTCCTCCAATGTACAATAGTAAGCTTGTGTCTTATGTTGTCTGATTCTGATGACTGGTATTTGATAAGTGTCTAATTAGTTTGATTTAATACTCACTTGAGACACTTATTTAGCACATTTTGTGTACATATTGATATTATTTTGATCTATATATGCTTAGACTCAAAGAGGTGCTTTTGATTAATGTTAGTACAGGGAATAGGAAGCCTTTGATCCAATTTGGTGCTTATTTTGTAGGTTTTGAAATCTGGAGAAGAATGGCTCAGCCATTCTAAAGCGCTCAGCGGAATCAGGTCAGAGAACTTCCCAAACTCAAGGCGCTCAGCCACTTCAAAGCGCCCAGCGGATTGGCCTTGGAGGAGAAGGAGTGCTCTCTGCCTTCAATCTGCTCAGCTATTCCCATCCGCTCAGCGGATTTCATCTAGGAACAAGGGGTGTTCTCTGCCTCTAAAGCGCTCAGCGGATCTCAAGCGCTCAGCCATTGAGGTTTCTTCATGGTGAAGAACTCTCAATCCGCTCAGCCGTTTCAAGGCGCTGAGCGGATTCTTCTCTTTCCTGCCTACTCTGTTTTAATTCTAGCAATTATAAAAGGGCAAGGGAGAGAGAGAAGGAAGAGAGAGACGAAAACAAAGAGAAAAATAAGAGCGGGGAGCACAGGAGGAAGAAAAAACAGAGTGGGAACGAAGATTTGGAGGCTGGATCACTTGGGAACGAGGATCAACTCCTTTTTCTTCATCTCTTCCTTTGTAATTTCTTCTTCCACTCCTTTGATCTTGTAAATGGCCATGAGGGGCTACATCTTTGAGGATTGGTCTAGATGTAACTACTAACTCTTCTTCTTCTTAAATATATATATGCATTTCATTTTCATTACTTGTGTTTGATTCTTCTCTTAATGCTTATATCGGCTTGATCACCCGTTGTATGATTTTTGGTTTTTGAATCCGGTTGGAAAACGTTTTTGAAAACCCGAACTGAATCTTGCACCTAAACATCTCTTGCTCTAGGAATAGACTTGATTTGTTTAGTCACCTTGTTCAAGTCATTGCTCTTAATGCAAAGTGTTAATCATAAAACATAGAGGAATCATGTTTTAGATTAATTACTTTAGGATTCAATTTTGAGGGATCTTGTTGAATTACTAAATGAACGTGGAAGTCATGAAGATGAAATCATATTTATTTTAAGGAAATTTAGGAGTTAGCAAGTGCTCTAGGGTCCAATCCTTGTTTCATATAATTGTTCTTATAACTTTTACATTACCGATTTAATTTTGCCTCACATTAGCTCACTTCCAATCATATCAACATCTCTATATTAATCATTAGAGTAAGAATTACTAAATTCTCAAATCCCTGAGGACGATACTTAAATACTACATCGAAACTTGGTCCGCTTGCCAAGTGGAGAGATTGCGAAAATCTTCATCAAGTTTCTGGCGCCGTTGCCGGGGATTTGGTGTTATTTAGTAATTCTTGTTCTTGTGATTTTGTAGTTTTGTAAATAATTTAGTTTGTGAATATTTATAATATATAGATATATTTGTTTTGTTGTGTTTTGTGGACTCACCTATATATTTACAAGTAAGTCAAATCATATGGGGCTATTGAACTTGAAGATCCTGCCACTGGAAGGATTTGGGTAGTAAATGGTCAAAGGCTCAAACAATATTTGGGTGGCGAGGTGAAAGACTCACCACCATTACTCATCTGAAGGAGCCATGGTCATACAGGAAGTGTCAAGCTAATGACAATAAAGAAGCGCTTACTGGGAGGCAACCCAGCTATTTTGGTTTGAATTCTCATTTTCATTTTAGTTTAATACTTTACATATGTAGTTATGCTTTTGAAGAGTTGAGTTTGTGATTTGATGTTTTGATGATGCATTCTATCAAATGTTTTGTTCCTTCAACATTCTCTTCTCTTGTGTTATGCTTTTTATAGTTTATTGAAGGTAACTGGAAGTGGGAGTGTGAAAGGAGAACAAAATGTGCTTCTTCCAGGTAAGTTTACAAAACTGACAAAACGGCTCAGCCGTTTGGCTGCAGTGTCTACTTTGTAGATAAATTTTCCTCACAGGGGGTAAACGGCTCAGCCGTTTCAAGGCGCTCAGCCGTTCATATCAGCAAAACATTTTTGTTGAGATTTCTACATCAAATGGCTGAGCGTTTTCAAAGCGCTCAGTGCTTTTCTTTATAATGCTCTCTGTACCCAAATGGCTGAGCGCCTCAAAAGGGCTGAGCGCCTCAAAAAAAAAATTGAGAAAGACCAATCCAAGAACAGAAAAGAAGTTATCCCTTTATTTGTCTTTCATTCCCAACACTTTCAAACCTGGTCTTCTCATTTTCTCTCGCTTTCTTCTCTTTCACACACACCATCATTCTCTTTGATTCAAGGTAAGTTTTAAGTTCTCTCTTTTGATTTCTGTTGTGCTTTCATGCAAATATCGTATTAGTATCTAATATGTTTTATGTCCACTTGTGGTGATGACAAAATTCTTTTTGGGAATCAAATTGATAATCTTTCTGGAATGAGCATTTTCATGGTTCAAGTTTTCAATGAGCATTGTTTGCTAATCTGGAAATCTACATTGTTGCACAAGTGGTTGTACATTTTTGACTTTAATTGTGTGCTTCAAGTATGTTCAAGTGAAATTGAAATGAGTCTGAAGTTGTTGACATCCAGGGCACTTAACCAAGCCGTGTGAGGGAGTGAGCCAAACAGTTGAAATTCATCATTGAGAGTCATCACTGATTCATGCGGTCAGTTTTGTTTGAGTCTCCCATGAGTTGCAGTTAAGCTATGCTTGGAATGTACTAAGGCAGTTGTTTTACTTAGCCAGGAACCAAATAGCCAACCCAAGAATTACATTGATCATTGATTAGCAAATTGGACCCTAAACAGAACCCTAAGCTTAAAAAGAAAAACCATGACTGTCCTTAGCCTTGTTGGTAAGAGACATTCTCATGAAATAAGTGGGTTTTGAACTAAGTTGGGGGTAGCTTGTATGAAGAGATCATATGGTTGGAGCTGAATTGTACAGGCAAAGTGTGTTCCTGTGTATATCTACATTACCCTAAAAAAAACAAAAAAAAAACAAAAAAACAAAAAAACAAAAAAAAAATATATATATATATATATGTATATATATAGAGTTAATTTTATAATCAAGGTTCCTTGTTATTAGTTCATCAATTTGTGTACAGTCTGAAAGAGAAGGAACCAGTAAATTCCTTCAAAAAGAGGGATGAAACATAAAGAGTCAAGAGAGTTCAAGCTAGTGCAAGAAATTGGAATTAACCCATATGAGTGAGAATGTCTCTTGTCAAACAGGCCTTCAGATTCCCAAAGAAAAACCAAATCTCTGATAGCCAGGCCACATTACAACCCTCTTAAGCCCTTAGTGATCCATGCTTAGTCTTAACAATAGACTTGTGGGAGACGAGTAACAAATCAGACTTAGCGTATTTTAGTGCATGAAATGAGAGAAACACTCACCCTTCACAACATATCATTGAGAGATACACATTGGTGAGGAAATTTGAGTGCTCTGGGTTGAAAACAATGGAAGATGAGTGAATATTTCCCTTGAGTGTGCTTGAGGTTCATAATTTTTGTTATCATGTGGGCACCATTTGTTGTAACATGTACTCACTGGATTTCATAAACAAGTTCATTGGATTCTTTGTAATCATGTAAGTGCGTTAACATATTTTTTGTGGGTGAAACTTTTAGTGATTCACTGGATATATAAACTAGTTATATTATACTCTTAGTTAAGACTTTTTGTTTGAGGACAAACAAATTTCCAAGTTGGGGGTAGCTTGATAAGTGTCTAATTAGTTTGATTTAATACTCACTTGAGACACTTATCTAGCACATTGATCGGAGTCGTATCCGGTCAAATAAATACAATTAAATGTAGTACTAGGAAGTGACTCCTAGGTCGTCTCCCAAGGACCGTCGTTTACTGTTAAAGGCTTAAACACACAGTAGGGGGTTTTGCCTTCAGGTTTTCAGTTCGTAACACAATAAAACGAAATAAAACAACAAGTAAAAATGGATTGGCTCCTTGTTCGGATTGTAACTCTTTTATCCCTGGTTCTCAAACATTACTCTATTAACCACTTAATCCTTGTTCCATCCGAGTTAACCAACTAAGCGAAGATTAACTCAAGATTTCCCTACACGAATTAAGCAAACGTATACAACATCAACCTCTTCACAGATTAAGCAACTATGGCTTGGAGCACAGCCCATTAAGCATGGACAGAGAGGTTAAATGGAGAAGAACAAGCAGAACAGAGACATACAAACATACCCAACCTCAAAGAGAGATTACAATCCACAACAAGAACCCAACCCAGGGGTTTTTTAGCCTTCCATATTAAAATGAAAACAGAAAACAAAAATGCAAGGCAGAGAAGGAAACGAAAATGACAATCTGTATTTCAAATGTAAAGGTTCAGTTCAGATACAAAATGCATATAAGAGGAGAAGAAGAGAGTAAAATGAAAATGGCAGCTCCAGGAGAACAAAACGTGAAGCTAGGCTACAAGAGAGCAAAACGTCTGCCCAAAAAATATGAAGGAGGCACTGTTCACGTGGTCACATCAGACCCCTCCTCTAGTGGCTGCCAAGTCAGCCCTAGCCTAAACCTAAAATGACTTAAAATGAGATTGGGCCCCAAAACAATTACATGTCTGACCCAATAACAATAAAATAGCCTAAAAACTAAAAATGAATGCTGAGGTGGAAAATGGTGCAGCATGACATGGCAGATGACGTGGAAGATGACATGGCAGCTCCTCTTGAAGTCCAAAAATTAATTCCAAGCTCAATTAATTATTAAACTGCCCTGAAAATAAAAATATGGAATAATTAGATCCAGAAAATTCAAATTAGTTAAAATGTGAATTACCGGTCCAATTAAAGCCCAAATGGAAAACAGTGCATATAATCAACAATTAAGCGCAAATCAGAGATTAAAATAAGTACAGAAAGTTAAGAAAATAGGGGAAAATATTGACTCATCACACATTTTGTGTACATATTGATATTATTTTGATCTATATATGCTTAGAATCAAAGAGGTGCTTTTGATTAATGTTAGTACAGGGAATAGGAAGCCTTTGATCCAATTTGGTGCTTATTTTGTAGGTTTTGAAATCTGGAGAAGAATGGCTCAGCCATTCTAAAGCGCTCAGCGGAATCAGGTCAGAGAACTTCCCAAACTCAAGGCGCTCAGCCACTTCAAAGCGCCCAGCGGATTGGCCTTGGAGGAGAAGGAGTGCTCTCTGCCTTCAATCCGCTCAGCCATTCCCATCCGCTCAGCGAATTTCATCCAGGAACAAGGGGTGCTCTCTGCCTCTAAAGCGCTCAGCGGATCTCAAGCGCTCAGCCATTGAGGTTTCTTCATGGTGAAGAACTCCCAATCCGCTCAGCCGTTTCAAGGCGCTGAGCGGATTCTTCTCTTTCCTGCCTACTATGTTTTAATTCTAGCAATTATAAAAGGGCAGGGGAGAGAGAGAAGGAAGAGAGAGACGAAAACAAAGAGAAAAACAAGAGCGGGGAGCACAGGAGGAAGAAAGAACAGAGTGGGAACGAAGATTTGGAGGCTGGATCACTTGGGAACGAGGATCAACTCCTTTTTCTTCATCTCTTCCTTTGTAATTTCTTATTCCACTCCTTTGATCTTGTAAATGGCCATGAGGGGCTAAATCTTTGAGGATTGGTCTAGATGTAACTACTAACTCTTCTTCTTCTTAAATATATATATGCATTTCATTTTCATTACTTGTGTTTGATTCTTCTCTTAATGCTTATATCGGCTTGATCACCCGTTGTATGATTTTTGGTTTTTGAATCCGGTTGGAAAACGTTTTTGAAAACCCGAACTGAATCTTGCACCTAAACATCTCTTGCTCTAGGAATAGACTTGATTTGTTTAGTCACCTTGTTCAAGTCAGTGCTCTTAATGCAAAGTGTTAATCATAAAACATAGAGGAATCATGTTTTAGATTAATTACTTTAGGATTCAATTTTGAGGGATCTTGTTGAATTACTAAATGAACGTGGAAGTCATGAAGATGAAATCATATTTATTTTAAGGAAATTTAGGAGTTAGCAAGTGCTCTAGGGTCCAATCCTTGTTTCATATAATTGTTCTTATAACTTTTACATTACCGATTTAATTTTGCCTCACATTAGCTCACTTCCAATCATATCAACATCTCTATATTAATCATTAGAGTAAGAATTACTAAATTCTCAAATCCCTGAGGACGATACTTAAATACTACATCGAAACTTGGTCCGCTTGCCAAGTGGAGAGATTGCGAAAATCTTCATCAGTATTTCGCATCCATTTTTATAGCAAACACGGATGACAATGTGACCAGTGCATCTGCCAATTGATTTTCCTTTCTCGGGGTATGCTCGAAGTTAATGGTTCGAATTGGGACATCAGGTCCTGCACATATGCTCGATAGGGGATTAATTTGTGGTCTTTCGTTTCCCATTCATCTCGTAGTTGGTATATCACCAAAGCTGAGTCGCCGTAGACTTCTAGTTTGGTGACTTTGTTATCTAGCACAGCTTGTAGACCCAATATACAAGCTTCGTATTCAGCCATGTTGTTGGTGCATTCAAAATCCAACCTTGTCGTCACTGGGATATGTTTTCCTTGGAACGATAGTAGTATGGCTCCTATTCCATGCCCCATTATATTAGAGGCCCCGTCAAAGAACATTGACCAGGATTCATTTTGACTTTGCTTTTCTACCTCATCCTCCAAAGTCAATATTTCTTCATCGAGGAACTCGTCCTTCACCACGTGTTCATCCTTGGTTGGTTTGCTTGCTAAGTGGTCGGCCAGGACACTGCCATTGATTGCCTTTTGTGAGACATATACAATATCGTATTCCGACAGCAAAACCTGCCATCTAGCAATCCTCCCAACCAGAACAGACTTTTCAAGTAGGTAGTTGATAGGATCCATTTTGGATATTAACTAGGTGGTATGTGTCAGCATGTACTGTCTTAACCGTTGGGTGGCCCACACTAGGGCGCAACATGTTTTCTCCAAGGGCGAATATCGACCTTCGTAGTCGATAAACTTCTTGCTCAAGTAATAGATAGCTCTTTCTTGACCACCAGCCTCGCTTAACTGTGCCAACATACATCCCATGGAATCTTCCAAAATCGTGAGGTATAGAATGAGAGGTTTTCCTTCAATAGAAAGCATCAATATCGATGGATTGATGAGACATTGCTTAATCCTATCGAAAGTGGTTTGGCATTCCTCATTCCATTCCATGAGTTGACTCTTCCAGAGTAGCTTGAAGATGGGAGTGCATTTGTCTGTTAGCTGAGATATCAAACGAGCTATATAATTCACCTTTCCAAGAAATCCCCTAACCTATTTTTCTATCCTAGGGGGAGACATTTCTATTATGGCTCTGGCTTTGTTTGGATCCACTTCTATCCCCTTTTCACTGACAATGAACCCGAGGAGTTTTCCTGATCGGACTCCAAAAGTACATTTAGTAGGGTTTAGCTTCAATTTGTACCTACTGAGCTGATTGAATATTTTTCTTAGGTGGATGAGATGATCATTTTCGTCTTTTGACTTAGCAATCATGTCATCTACATACACCTCTACCTCCTTGTGGATCATGTCATGAAATAGGGTTACCATTGCTCTCTAATAGGTTGCCCCTGCATTTCTCAAACCAAAAGGCATCACTTGATAATAGAAGGTACCCTAAGGAGTGATGAAAGAAGTCTTCTCTTAATCCTCGATGGCCACCTTGATCTGGTTATATCCCGAATATCCGTCATAAATGAGAAAATAGTGTTCGTGGACGTGTTGTCTACGAGCACGTCAACGTGTGGTAGGACTGGCTCGATTTAGATCTCGATAGTCCACGCAGACTCGCACCTTCTCGTTCTTGTTAGATCTCAAGGATACAGAGGTACGAGCTTATAGAATAGATCTCAAGGATGGAGTCGCCATCTGTCGCAACCCGAAAAATTTTGATCTTACAACTAATGGTTTGGACTACCTTTTGAAAATCTCATCAAGTAAGGAATACCCGGAAACCAGACTAATCCCTAATTAATAGTTTTGAAAAATGGCTCGTAGGAGTCGCCACCAATGTTTTACTCGAAACATTGGAAAAAGAAAGGTTTTTTGAAAATCCAATAATGGCCTTAATAACCAAAATTGGGTTCGGGAGTGATTACATGTAGGGAAGGTATCAAGCACCCCTACAACGCCCTTAATCGGTACCCAATGATGAAGCTAACATAAGAGATAATAATTTAAATATTAAGTCCCCTTTACTGATGATTATTTATATACATGAAATTTAAATTACACAAATTAACCTAGGATGTCTACATGATTATTTCCTTTATTATAACGATATTTAAAATAAAAGAGGTGGAAGATGGAGAAAGAGATCGGTGGATAATACCTCGTGGCAAGCTTTAATGATGTTCTTCAAATGTGGGATTTTTAGGTGTTTTGTGGCAACCTTTCACACTACACAAATACCTCACAAATCTCAAGAAATACAAAAGGAGAGAGAAGGAGATATTTTGAGCTAACTAGAATTCTAGACGAATTTTTCCAGCTAGCCCTTGGAACAATGCTTGAGTCTGCTATTTATAGACATCAGAAGTGGCCAGAACGGCCCGTTCCAGATTCGAAATGGTCCATTCTGGACCCCTTCATTATACGTTAATTTCATATCTAGAACGGCCTGTTCTTAAACCAGAACGGCCCATTCCATAGTTGAGTTTAACACATAACTACCTGTTCTAAAATGTTTCGTTCCATACTAGGGTTTTATACATTTTTTAGTATTCTAGAACGGCCCGTTCCAGTTTAAGAATGGCTTGTTCTAGTTTGGGAACAAGTCATTCCAGCTTGGGAACAGCCCGTTCCAGTTTGGGAACGAGCCATTCTGGCTTGGGAATAGCCCATTCTGGACTACTAAATCAGCATTTGTTGGGCTTTAGGCCTCCTGATGTCATGTCCTGTTGTTTCCCTGCTTGGGAGCTCATTTTCTTCACAAAATAGAAGTATATTTCTCAATTTACTTGTTCGGACGAAATTAGGTGTCTACAGGACTTAATAGAAGAATGGTAGAGGATTCACAAGCAGGACAGTGCCCAACAACACACACCCCACACCTGACGCGATACATCTATAAGACCACATTGGTCTCTATCTGGATTGTGCCTAGTGTGACCGAGCCCATGCCTAGCAAGAACACCACCGAGAGCTCTCTAGAGTGTACACATTTGGCAAGAGTCAACTCACACTCAATAGAAACATCATAGAAAATTCCCAGAGTTTTTGCGCCCAACGAGAGTCATCCCATGCCCGATGTGAGAGACCTTAAGATCTCGACAACGTCAAGAGTTCCCCAAGTGGCGCCTAACGACGTATTAGGAATAGCATGCATAGCAGAAAACAGAGAATTGCGAGTCACACTTCAAATCACCAAAACACACAATTCAATCGATAAGTGTGTTCTATATCATGCAATTAACATTCAATATCACCCAATTCACACATACAAGCAATATCTTTACTCAAAATCACATCAAGTTCCCTTAGGGTTTCCCATGGGAACCCAAGGTGTTGGTTCCTATTTACTAGAATCTAGAAGGGAGATTGATTAGATTTTATGCCAAGATGCATCTAATTACGAAATTTCTTGATTATAGCCTACTAAGATTTCAATACTCAACCTTTACTCAATTTGATTTAACAAATTACAGGAGACTACAAGGTACAATACCAATATATCAAACTTTCAATGTTAATGCAGCAAATTAATCACTTGTAATCAAGGTTGATTTTATATTGTAGACACCCAATTTCGTCCGGGGGCATACAAACAAGGAAATGGACCTCTGTTATGAAGGGAAGGAGCTCCCAAAGCATGCCAACAACAGGACAGGACATTAGAAGGCCCAAAATCCCAAACAATCTGGTTTTAGTAGCCTGGAACGGCCTGTTGCAAAACCATAACGAACCGTTCCCAATTTGGAACGGGCCGTTCCACGTTCCTAAAAGGGCCTAAAACCCTAGTTTGGAACGGGTCGTTCCAAGCTCCTAAAAAAGGGTTAAAAACCTTAACCAGAACGGGCCGTTTCGAGTTATTAAAATGGCCTAAAATCTCTTGTTTGGAACGGTCGTTCCAGTCTAGGCAATTATGTGTTAATATCACTTTTGGAACGGGTTGTTCTAATTTCAGAACGGGCCGTTCTAGTCACAAAATTAACACACAACGTTCGGATCCAGAACGGGCCGTTCCAATTTTGGAACGGGCCGTTCTGGACACTTTCTGAAGTCTATAAATAGACAGCTTGAGCACAGTTCTCAAGACTCCAAATTTCGTCCAGACTCCTTAGAGCTCAAAATTTCTCTCTTTTTTTCTCTCTCTCTTTTGTATTTCTTGAGATTTTGTGAGGCATTGTAGTGTGAAAGGTTGCCACAAAGCACCTACAGTCTTCCTATTTTGAAGATTCAATAGAGCTCATTCAAGAGGTATTTCAGTTAATCTCTTTCTCTCTTTTTTATTTCCTATCTATAATAAATATTGTTATAATAAAAATAATCATGTAGACATTTTAGGGTTAATTGTATAATTTAAATTTCAAGCATGTAAATAATTATTAATAAAAGGGAATTTAATATTTCTATTATTATCATTTATAATGTTAACTTCATCATAGGGTACCAATTAAGGGCGTTGTAGGGGTGCTTAATACCTTCCCTACACGTAACCGACCCCCGAACCCAATTCTGGTTATCAAGGCCATTATTGGATTTTTAAAAAACCTTTTCTTTTTTCAATGTTTTGAGTAAAACATTGGTGGTGACTCCATGAACTCAGTTTTCAAAATCATTAATTAAGGATTAGTCTAGTGTCCGGGCATTCCTTAATTGATGAGACTTTCAAAAGGATATCTAAACCATAGGTCGCAAGATCGGAAATTTTCAGGTTGCGACATATATTACAAACTTCTTAATCAATTTCAATTACAAGAATAATATTCAAAGTATGAGTGGTAATTGAAACAAAATATCTCATAAATCTTTGAATTCTTTAATCAAATTCATAACAAGATTATTAAAGAGATAAGGGTAAGAAGATAAAGAATACAAAAATTTATATTGGTTCAGCTATCCACTTGGCCTACATCCAATTTTCTCTGATTTGGCACCTCACTAAATCAAAGATCATTCACTATAATATTGTTTACAAATACTATGTGCACACAATATTACAAGAATGCTAACACACATCAATCTTGACACTATAAAACGAAAAAACACAAATTTATTCAGCCCACAGAAATTACTTGAGAAATCCCACTCAAGATTTCAAGATCTCCTATTGAGACACCCTATCTTAAGAGATACATCATACAAAATGAAAATACAGTTTAAAAGATCATAAAGATATCACCTAATTTGTATAGACATTGATCTTTCACAATTGAATTCACTTCTTGAATTTCTTCCTTCAAGAACACATGTTCAATCTTTGCACTTTTTGTATTTAAGAAAAATTTTCTTTGATCAGCCTTTGATTCTTGTTTCTGAAAGTATTCTTTTTCTCTAATGTTATTTTTCAAAAAAGTTCTCTTTTTAATTTCATAAAAGATAGGTATTTAAAGTACAAGATGTAAGTCAGTTATAAAGAGTCCTAACACGAGTATTTGTTACCTGATATGGTAATTGATTACTAGTTCATCTTAAAACTAAATTTTGAACATAAAGGGTCAGGGTAATCAATTACGGGACATGGTAATCGATTATCTTAAGCTTCTCAGAACCCATAATTGTACTTCATTCTGTGGTAATTGATTATCTCCTCTAATAATCGATTATCCCGATGAAAATCTTGATTTTCAGTCTTGTTTCAAGCAAGAGACACTATTTTAATCTATTACCAACTCTGGTAATCTATTAACATAGAGGGCATTTGAATATCCTTTTCCAGTAACAGACTTGGTAATCTATTACCTTGAATGATAATTGATTAATAATGTTGCCTTGAAAACTCTTGTTTGAATCATATTTCTATGTTTAAACACTTGGTAGTAAATTACCTTTTGATGATAATCTATTACTTTATTTTTATACATGGAAATACTAAGTAATCAAGTTATTGGTTTCTTGAAAGCTCAATTAGTTGTTGAATGAAGCATTCATCATCAATTATAAACAAACAAACACACACATGCCTATATCTATTACAATCAATACATTATCCTTTTTCATAGGCTTAAGCAACATCTATACAATACATCATCAAAACTAAAACATTCTTTAGGAGTCTTCAAGATGTCCCATCATCTCAACACTAGGGACCTCGGATCATACAATTACCATCCAAAACATAAAATTGATTATAAACTCAAACAACTCATGTCATTAATTATGTACAAGAAGAATAAGAAGCGAAAAAAATACAATTAGGGAAAACTCCTCATACATGAATACACAACATACACAAGATTGGGAGTCAATTCCACTATCCAGTATACAAACTCACCCAAAGCAAGGTTTCTCACTCCCCCTTACTTGGATGAGTACTAGACGACGGGTACACGGTTCTAGAATGATTTTCTTCTTGATCTTGTTCTCCAAGCTCTAAAGCGCAACTCGTGTGTAAAAAATAAGGAACGTAAAAACTTATTAGAAACCCTTCTTTTTTAAACCTTAACCTCCCTTTACCTCATAGTTAAAAGAATTAACTATAGTTACAAATTTTCGTCCCCTCAATTAATTTAAATAAATATTTAATTAAAACACTTTATACTATATTCTAAAATATATTAAATAATTAAATAAATATTTAGCAATCCCTATTAATAAAATAAAATACCAAAATTATTGAGAAAATACTTATATTATATTTTATGAGAAATGAGTGTTACACATAATTTTTAAATTATTAGATTTTAAATTAGATTGGCTAAAATTGTACGATTATGATACTCAAAGGATTAAAATTATTTAATTAAAATTTAGGGGACCAAAATTACTTAACTATAATACTTTAAGGACTAAAATTACATAATTAAAACCTTGAGGGACCAAAGTTTCACAATTTTAATACTTAGGGAATCAAAATTGCAATTAAGTCTTTGTAAAAAAAAAAGTTACATTTTAGTATCGAATTAATTAAGATACAAAATACTTTTAAAATTAAAGTTAAATTAGTTATAATATACTTTAGCCTACTTAATATTAATCAAATTAGTTATAACATAAATTTCCTTTTAAACTAAAATTAAATTATGATACAGGTTACTTTTATTTTAATAATAATTGAGCTTAGTGATCCACAAAAAAACTATATTTGAGTTCATTTTAATACATGTTACTTTTTTAATTAAAATATTGATTGTTGTATAATTTACCATTTTTAATAACAAATAAATTCATTATGATGCAAATCACTTTTTTAAATGGTAATCAAATTAATTTTGATATAATTTTGTAATTACAATGGGTATTTGCATCATAATTAATTTAATTACTATTAAAAATGGTAATTTATATTATAATTTAATCAATTTCAAATAAAAATATATTTGTATAATTAATTCGGTCACTATTATAATTAATAAATTATATTGTAGTCAATTGTTTTACCAGATATTGTAGTTAATTTGATACTAAAAGGTATGTTTTATACATACATATAAAAAATAAAAATAAAAAACTAATAATAAATAGCTTGTATTTCAAATTAACTACATAAAAACTTCTTTCCGATGTATATTTCATTGATACGGGAAGGTGTCAAAATACTTAACCCAACGAAAATTTGTTTCAGTTGTAATACATAAAATCATAAACCACTAGGCTTAGCGGTGAAAGGCTTAGGATAGTATGTGTAGGATCTTAATTCTTGTACCGTCATTATAATTTCAATAAATAAAAAGAAAATACGTAGCAAACTCGAGTTTTCATTGGGTATTGTTCCCAAAAGTAATTGTTCACAATATTTTTGTCAGGGGCATTTTTGTTAAAAACGAAGTTGGGGTGTGAATTAAACTAAAAACAAAGTTGAGAGAACTGAATTTAACTACTCAACATTCAGAATCTTACCTACTCAACTTGCCACTGCAGCCCATTTCTTAAAATGAATTACAATCAGAGATGATATCTAATTCTATTGATGGACCGAAACCAGTACTAACTTTCTTTCCAAAATAACAACTATCCATAATATATGATTAAAAATAAACTATTTTAGATTGCAAGATTTAAACATAAGAGAATAAGATATGTACTACATGAATTAAACACAGGTTGCACTATTTTCTAAGGTGCAAAATTGCTTTTTGCATCACGTTTGGATTCTTTTTATCCAATTCAAAAAAAAAAAAAACGTATGAAAATTACTATTTTTTTTTCTTTTAATAATACCCCTTACCTAATTTTACCATTCTAAACATAATAATAGAACAACAACCAGGATGAATCCTTGAAGTTGAGATGATTAAATGAAATAATCGACATTAAGACTCAAATTTCTCGATAAAACATTTAAAAAGTTGTACACAGGCATTAAATCAAAATTCAATCTTTAAACTCATGATCTACCATCCTTTAAATTTTCAGATAATATGACAATTTAGTCACGATATCAGCTGGAACTAGGATAAGAACGAAAGTCCAAGCATCAACGCAGTCCAGCTGATAAACAAAATGGACAATATACCATTACTGCTACAGTTGATTGTTCTACCATCCATGAGGGGAAAAGATGAAATTTATGGTTCTATCATGTTAGAAAAGACTTCTCATTCTTCATCAGAGCCTGAACTTTCTGCAGCTTTACCATGTTTATTCACGGTGCCATTAGCAGCTTGTTGCTTATTTTTTGTGTTTTGATCATCTTCTTCATCTTCACTGTACTCACTCTCGTAGTCATCATCATACTCTTCATCCTCATTGTCTTCATCCTCCTCAACTCCATCCTCCATGATAGGTCCTTCATCAGCCAAAACAGCACCCCTGGTGCCAGCCCGAGTCCGTTTCAAAACTTTGAGCTTTAAGTTTGTCCTTCTGTCACAGCCCAACCAAGAATCACACAAACAATAACAAGTCAAATTGTAGTTACCCTCTGACGGGGCCTGGAACTTGCCCAATACCAATCTAGAGCCCCCTTTCACTTTCTCTACTGCTTCTGCAACTGCCCTACTGGTCTCCTTCACATTTGCTCCTGACCCCTCCATAGATTCCTCAATTGACTTGGATGCAGCGGTTACAGCAGCAGCTTCATCCATGAAACTAACCTTCTGAGAAAACCACACATTATTTGAAACAGAATCCGCAAGCAAAAACCAGTAATTTTCTTCCTTCTGAAATGGGTAGTAGGGGGCATGTGGAAGAGCACCAATCAGACCATTACCCCTTTTAACATTTATCCATGCATGGATAGTCACAATGTCACCCTCTTGTATACCCTCTTCACCTTCAGTCTCACAAGTTACCTCAAGTGTCAAGGAAGGCATCATGTCCAGTACCATCTCAATGTCTTGCACTTCAGCAGAAGATAAACCACCTGTTTGAACAAGCAGCTCTGCTCGCTCTTGAGAGTCCATGTCATGAAGTTCCTGAAATGTTCTCACCTTCTGCATATCAAGAAGGAAAATGTTTAGGTCCAACACTCACGGTCACATGACCAATTTGGAAATTCTATATGACCATGTAATAAAAAAACAATTTGAATTTCAAATAGCTGGCATTTGTCACTACACACCATACACAACTTTGGACTAATTGTGCAAAACAGAAATAGCTGTGCAGTTTTAAAATAATAATAATAAGAAGACAACGAAGAAGAAGAAAAACATTATTCTCATAAAACTAGTAATTCAGTCACCAAGTTACATCCACAACTAACATGAAACCCAATACGAATAATATCCATTTCTCAATCTTGAGAACACTTGGCATAAATAAAATTTCCATTGAATTGGATCCAACAAGTAGCTAACTAGCTACAGTTATCCCTAAGGAAAGTGTGCATAAAAGGTTGTCAATATCTTAACTCTGACAAGATCTGTAGACCATGAAACTGCAGGAAAACAACATGGACACAAAAATCCAGATCTGGACCAGGGAAATTTAATCATTAATTAGATGACAAGGGCATGTATAATGTAGACATACCTTCCGGGCCACCTTCTTAATAGTAGTCTCACTAATATGTGGCAACTGCAGAAATGGTGCAATGCCTTCAGGTGATCCACCAGTAGTCTTTCTAGCACTGAGAGGAACAGCCTGCATAGTCATAAATCAAGAAACGTATATTATATAAAAATTAAAAAAAAAATTAATAAAAAAGAAAAGCTGAAAATATTAATTGATAATATATTCAGTTAAAACAATAAAAACAAAAAACAACAATGAAAACTGCACATTTCCATATATTATAAAATTATACCAACAAGCCATCCTTACAACCTAAAATAAGAACATATCAATATGTGAAAATTTTGTTTACCATAACCCAATTGTGTTGTTTTGAAGAGACGAGTTAGACAACAGCATAACTAAAAGATGCTAGAGGAAAAAAATGAAAAACTTTTGGTTCCCATTTTAATAGTAGGATGATCTATGATGCCAACAAGTACAACTATAATTTAAATGCTTTTATAAATTAAAATCATATTAATTATTACAAATAGAAAACCTGTATCATGTGATGTAAGTTCCTCTCCTATAATAGCAGACTGTAAAAGAAATGAGGAACTTGAGTGAATATTGACCATCCTTAATAAATCCTCTAATTGCCATTTCTATTTTATACTCGTAGTTTTGCAAAAGAGACCGATGAAATTATAGGGATTTTATGTAGAGAGGGAGGGAGGTAAAGAGAAACAAAAGAGAATCTATTAAGAGTCCCACATCCAGTAGACTAAGAAGCCCAATGTGGTAGTTAAGCCATGAGGCTCTCCCACCTAATTGTCTTTTGGGTTAAGCCTTCCTCTTGTGCCTAAGTCTTAACAATTGGTGATCTACAGAGAGTTGGAATAAGGAAAAAGCTACTAATAGGCAAGGTTAAGATGTAATACCGAATACTTATAGAAGAGTGAAGCCATCAAAGAAAAAAAGGTTACCATTTGTTCAGTGTCGATTTACCGTGGACGTCAACTCTTAAGTGGATGAGAATGTTAAATAGAAAAAGAAGCTCAATATAGTACTTAAGCCATGAGACTCTCTCACCTCATGGACTAGTATTTTGGGTTGAACTCTCTTGTAAGTTGTACTTATGTCCTAACAGAATCTAAATAATACTATATTGTGTAATTTATTGAGATATAGTGTGATTAAAAACATAACTCATAATCCTAAACAAATAAGGAAGCAAATCATGAAATACAAGGAACTACAAAAAACAATCCTAAGAGAAAATCCAAAACACTCTAAATTGCACCAATATATTATGATATTTTTCATATATTCTATCAGAGACAAAAAAAATGTTGGGGTTAAAGTTACAATTAGATTATATATATTAGTTTTTCATTCTTTGGATAGAAAAAGAAATATTATTAGAAATGAAAGGAAAAATACAGGGGAGGATAAGGTATTGTCCAAAAAGACACAAAGCTGAAGAGAAACAAAAGTACCCTCCCCCCCCCCCCGCCAACTGGAAATAGAAAACAAGCAAATCCAAAGGAGAAACATAAAAAGGAACTGCCACAACTGCCCCCAAAACCCTCCTAGGAAAGCTCTCCATCGAACGGTTGCAACAAAGTGAAAAACTACTAAAAAACACAAAGAACACTCCCTTTAGCCTTAAACAATGAAAACAACTTAAAAAGAGCCAAGCAGATCATCAGAAGCGTAATGAGCATGGGATAGAGACTAACAATTACAACTTACAAATGAATGACAATAATAAATAAAACGAATAGTCTAGTATCCCACAGTATTGGGTATAGTGAGATAAATCAGTAAATGTAACACAGAAGATGACTTGCTTAAGACTAAAATATATGGAAAGGTTCAATTGGAGAAAATAAAATGACTGCAGGTAGCATATATACTTAGCTCTGAACTTAGATTCATTACCTGGATAATACATTGAGAAAGCTCAACAACCCCAATTGCAGGCCTCAGCCATCCATGCCCCTGAGCATTCCGTGGTATAACTGCCATCTTTTAAAGAAAGTAGAGCGTTAAAGAATGTACAAAAATGCAAATAACACAGTTTCATGACTATAAATCCAGAAATAGAAATATCATGTCCATCATAGAAGAGAATGATGACAAGCAAACTTGAGGATTACAATGTGCAACCAGTATATATCATATGTACATCTTTCATGATAGGTATATGACCTAGTTTTGGTATTGTAAATTTCAGTGGTCCAGTTATCCTACTTATTTCTCTAATTTCTTTGTATTGGCATTAGGAAAATACTAACAGCCACCAAAAACATTTTTGTAAAAACATGCGTGAATAGCCTAAGAGAAATGACATATGGTCTGTATCTTTCATTTAATAAGGTTTTCAGATATTTGCCAGGAGAAGTGATTGGTTATATCTTTGCCAAGTCATTCGTGGTCAAGTTTGAGAATAGAATTTTGTCACATATAGAACCATTTTTTACATAAATCTATCAATAACATAAACATGCATTTCATGAAATTAATTACTACCTGTATGCAGTTCACTTTTACAATATAACATTGTTCCATGTCACTTGCAAGGGAGGCAAACTGAATATTTCCCAGATGTTAGCTTAAGGTGTTTGAATAAAACTTATTTTGCTTCTACCAAAAGGGGAAAAAATAGTCCTATAAAATGGAATTTTGATGTAATCCACCTCAGCAATAAACTTCCTTGTATCACTGTACTTGTTTTCTTCGAGATACAGGAACTTAGAAAGGAAGATTAGCAGTTTGTGTATAATCTACACTTCACAGTTAAACCAGATTGCCTGTAGGACCAGTCTAAAATTTTGCATCTTACATTCAAACTCACATTTGAAAGTTGCCTAAGAGTCAACAAACATATAAATCCATAAGCTGGACACCAGGCACTAGCAGAGATGAGAACATGCAGGATATGATTCTACTTATATAGGGCAATTCTCATAATTTAGACTATTTTGTTTTCAATTTGGAGTCCCCAGCGTACATTTAAAAAGTAAAACTAAAAATGCCTATTATTTACTCTCTCTTTCAGTTGGGTTCATTTGAAAATGAAGTTTTTATCAATTTTGGCTTGAAACTCAGTTTGAAAAGGAAGTAAAGGGAAAGTTGCCTTTGCAAACTCATGTTGCATTTGCAAACTCATTTTGCAAAATGAAGTTCATTCAAACTTAAGTTTGCAGACTTTAATCCAAACATGCACATTGTGTTTCAATACTTTTTTATTGATGCAACTTTTGAGTAATGACTGCAATTTGCTAAATCCAGTGAAGACTTGAAGTGAACAGCAAATTAAGAAAACATGAGCATGGAGACTACTTATATACATAAGATCAAGTACTGAGTCAGTCACCTTCATTAATTCTTCAAGAAGGCGGGGTGCTGTTTCTAAAATTCGTCTGAAATCACTTTGTAAAGATGGAGACAAGGCTGCAAATTCACGGGTCAACTGAGCTTGAACTAACAGCTCTGTCTGAGAAAATAGCATACATGTGAGCACATAAAGGGTTATCATAAATCAGAATAGAACACTTGTTATCCAAAAAAATAGGAACACTTCAGTTGGCTTGGCCATACAAAAAGATACCTTAACCAGTGCAGGATGCTGCTTCCAAAATTTAGCTTGCTCCTGCTTGATGTTCTTGAGGTCAAGATTCAACTCACTTCTTACCAACATAAAAAGTTTCTGTAGTGGTTCATCATCAGTCCTACGAACTGGAATTTCCATATATTCAGCAGCCTTGATGAAGACATCCATGACTTTGCTGTACAACATAACAGTCACAAATAAGAAACCTTGAAAAGTTTTGAGTATAGAAGATAGCTGCTGTATGAATGAGGGGAAAAATAACTCGATTTTCAATCTATTATAATTTGGTATTCCCAAATACCAATGTCTTCACCAGTAGTATATAATAGAATGAGTTAAATAAAATAATCTGTTACAGATTACTTAACCATTTTCTTTCTGATCTCTGATAAGTAATATTAATATCCCAATATTTCATCAATATTATAGTATTATTCAATCTTGTAAAATTCAGTATGGAAAGGGGTTTAAAAGTCTTTTTTGATTTTGTACAAGCATCCATTTGCTAACTAACACATTCACAGTCATATGTCTCATTTGAACCTCATGATGATTCAAAAACATAATAAACATACATCAAGAACAAAATTTAATGAACGGAAATATATTAAATGGCTATAGCTGACTGCATAAAGTTTGGTTCTTGGTATCCTCAAAGAATTATGATGAGAATAAAGACTAACACAGCTTAACCAGATAAACAATGTATATATATACCTGGGGGCCAAAGAAGGCTTCATGAGGTAATAGTAAGTAGAAAGTGTTTGATGCATCACATAGTTGCCAGTATACTTTGACGATCTGGAGAGATAAATTACAGCAACTACTAATGGCAAGAGAATACACACACCAACAATCCAAAGCAGAAGTATTCCACCGGATGCCCCATCAATATTTAGCAAGAATTGAGGTAGAGCTATACCCATTTGAAATCCCTGCAATAGAATATCATAAATATTTCAACAGCATGAAAACAAAAAGATAACTAGCCACTTAGCATTTTTCCGAAACCTTTTGTTTTATTACCTGCCTGCCATCAGGATGTCCATATTTTTCATAATTTTCACGAGCTATTGGATCTGTAAGAGCTTGATAAGCCTTGGCAATGTACTCAACAAAGTACTTGTGTGCCTCTAAATTAAAAAAGGATAAAGATAAATCAGTTACATAGGTAATTGCAGAAAGCCCACATTCCAGCAAACATCGAAGTTTGCATTGAGAAATTAATATCTTTTAAACAACTGAAACACCTTCAACCTGGATCTGGATTTTTATCCGGATGGTACTGAATAGAAAGTCTCCTATATTTTTTCTTTATATCAGACTCCGGTGCTCCAGGCTCTAAACCTAGGATACTGAATGGATCAAAAATTTCAATCTGCATAAAATTTACAGGAGAAATTTCAGAACATATACCATTGGAACACAGCCAATAAATAAAATGTTTTACCACAAATACAAGAGGAATAGCTGAATGAAATTTAACGTTTTAATTGTTTACCTCCCGACTCATGGTCTTTATGTAATAAACCAGAATAATCATAACCACCCAAAGCAGTAATAATGTCATGTTACTACACGTTGAGACATTCGAAATCTGCAAAATCAAAGGGGAAAGAGAACAAAAAATCAGAAGGAGAAATGAGAGGCAACAGCAGAATTAGATTAAACACAAGTAAACAACTAAGCAATCATTCAATCAGATAAAGAAATACACACAGCAGAAAATGATCATACCCTCTTGAATATCGATTTATGGTACTTCCCTGACCGCGAGCATTCAGAGCACTGACAGTGTATGCTCTTTGATTTTTTGGTGGCGAAGCGACACAACTTTGTTATTGTATATGGCACTATAGGAATGGCCATTATTGTCAAAATGAATATTGGGAACAGTGCACTATTCTCCTCTGAAGCAGCCATCGTTCCCTTCTGTACCCAACAACCTCGAAATCTACCAGTCCTGCAAAGACAACTCTTGTTATTGCCCACAGCCCAATCTTTGGTCAGAAAACAAAGCAATTATGAAACATTCCACAGAAACACAAGAACCAGAATACACCCACACACACACAACAATAAAAATAGATTTCTGCAGCATTCACTCTGGGCAAACAAGTGGCAAAAGACCAATCTGAATTTGAAAAAATTGAGATTATCAACGAGTGTCCCTCATGAGAAACCCAATCTAGGTCTCTGCATAGAGGTTTTCCAAAGCATGAGAGATGCCAATTGGAAAACACAAATCATCAAATTCGAATCGAAAACAGCACCATAAAACTAATCCTCCCTCCCCTCACACACAAAGCAGCATCAAATACAGTTAAAGACTGATAGACTAAACAGTTCAGACAGTCACAAGTGGCAGAAAGTGCGTGGATTCAGAACAGCCAAAAACCTAAATTGGCACAAATTGGGAAATCCCGAGGTTTAATTGACGAAAGCAGAGAGCGAATCGAATTGAAACGGAAGCAGAAAGGAAAACTGAACAAGGAAAGTGAATCACAACGAAACCAAAGAGATCGAGAACACAAAAGCATGCAATAAGAGAGAGAATGAGACCTGGGTCTTGGGATTCCAAAAGTTGAATGAAAGGTCAACTTCGATGGGAGAGGAAAAACGGAGGAGATGGAACCTGGGAATGCAGGAGTGAGTGAGATGAGATCGCGGCAGACACAGAAAGAGAGGATTTTATTAAATATTTTTACTCATTAAATATAATTCTTTTTAGTAGCGACGATATTAGTGGAAAAAAATATATTATACAATTTTAATCTTGTCAAATTAATGAATTTCTCAGTCATTTTAGTGGATGAAAATATTTTCTCTTTTTTACGTTATTTATAAGATACCATGGTTATTTTTATAAAACGTTGTTTGATACTTTAAAAAAAATTATAAAATGGATTGAATTAGACTAATTAATGATCCCACGTCGTCTCTTACTAATTAATGATTTATATATATCATCTCGTGTCTAAATTCTTAGTCTATGTTTAATACTTAACGAAATTGATTCGTAGGACAAGTCGATTCTTTGTAACAATGACAAATCTTATAATTAGTGGGTTGAGTGGATATCTCGATATTTTATATTAAATTTTAAGGATTTAATTGTTAAATTAAAAAATTTTAATATATAAATTAAGTATATAAAATTAAAAAAAACACTTAAAAAAGAATTAATATTTCATTTTATTAATTCAAATTAAAGAATAATATACGTTAATTTGAAATTATATAATGAAGTATCAAATAGTTTTTAAATAAATAGAATTGGTCATGTACTATTCCATGTATTCTCGTGTGTGAAATAATAGGCCTTGCATTGGATGACCCATCAATGTGTGCTCACGTCTATTGTTCCATATGTCGATCCATTAAGCATGTCTTGTAACCTAATTTTCATCTTGTCTTTCCCTCATGTCAATTTTGTGCAAGTTATCCAAATTATTGGGTGGAGAAGGGACATCCTAAAAGAGATGAAATTGCAATTTCACTCTATCGGACTGGTGTCATTCAACAATTGCAAAACAAATAATGGGGGTACATGATGTCCATAGTTGAGGTATCTGATAAGTGAAAATTGAACCAAAAAACAATGTCTGAGTCTGCTATTTATAGACATCAAAAGTGGCCAGAACGGCCCGTTCTGGATTTAGAACGGTCTATTCTGGTTCCACTGGTCATTTGTTAATTTTCAATCTGGAAACGACCCGTTCTTAACGAGAACGGCCCATTCTGATCCATTTGTCATGTGTTATTTTTATCATCTGGAACTTCTGAGTCCAGTTTTACGAATTTTGAGCGTGAACTGTAAAGGGTGCTAGTTGTGTAAATAAATTGGAACAGATGCTTTTTGGGTAAATTTTTTTTAAAAAAATATTATTTTAGTAAAAAATTCTGATCTATGCTTTAAATTTTTTTAATTTAACAGTTGGATCGTTAAACTTTTATGCATGTTTAATACCAAATTTCAATGATCCAACCGTTGAATTAAAAGTTTTTAATATATAAATCAAGTCTTTAATTTAAAAAAAAAATTAAAATTATTTGGTAATTTGTGTCATTAATTTAAAATCAATGTGTAAAATGTGTAGAAAAAAGATAAACACTAGAAGGGGGTTGAATAGTAATAATCAAAAACTTGCAGCTTTTCAAGTAGTGAAATAGTAACACCAATAGAAAAGAGTGTTAGTGAAGAGACAAATGAAACATATGGTAATTCTTATATTGATTTGTCTTAATCATCGAAACTACATCCAGTTCTTAATCCAACTAGATTGAGTTTCACTATCTTAAACAAAGATACATATATTTTTTTACAAGCTACTTATAGCTCAAACCTAATTTTTCTTTGAATTGTCTCTTCAAGTAATTTATCCAAGTATTCTTTTATACAAAGCCTCTCTAGGCTATAAAACCAAGTATTTTTTTTACAGTCAAGTCTCTTCAAACTCAAACATCAAATAAGTATTTTTTTACAAACAAGTCTCTTTAAGCTTAACCAAGTATTCTTTTACAAACAATTCTCTTCAGGTTCATACAAGTATTCTTTTATAATCAAACCTCTTCGAGCTAAAACAAATATTCTTTTACATATAAGTTTCTCCAAGCTCAATAAAGTATTCTTTTATAAACAAGTCTCTTCAAGTTTAACCCTATAACAACAATTATATCTAGTTAAAGTTTTACAGATGTTGTTTCTTCTTACAAATAATATATGATACAACCAATTAAGAACATAAGTCTTTATAAAAAGAATGAATGAATAACAATTTGTACAGTTTTTTTTCTTTTTGATCGTAAAGCTTCTTATATAGTAGCCTGGATGAAGATGATTGTTGCAAAATCTTAAGGATTTCTCACAGACTTGCTTCGTTTGTCTTCATCACAAGTTCCTTGAGGTGAGAAGTGTATGTTGGTACTTTAAATGCTTTCATTAATTGTGTTTAACCAAATTGTCACTTCTTATCTGATTAAAGAAGCTACTTATTAGCTTTAAGAAACCAAATAGACTATTTATGGCATGTGTCAACAAGGAGTAAGTTCTGCAATAACTTTCGCTAACTCTTTTTGTGATTTTAGGGATTCGTTTGTCCTTGTTTCTCATGCCCAGCATGGCTTCATTTACTTTAACATCACTAGTTCCTTCATGTTTCCTAAATCTCTAACTATTTATCTTCTTTGGATATCAAACATTTAGTGTGTGTATGTGCCTATGCAAATTCCAAGTCAAGCATATAAGTCTTTTATATTCTTCTGCCTATGAACTTTATTTCATTTGTAGAATTATCACTAATCATGCAACAATTATTATCAAACACGACCTTAAAGCCTCTATCACATAACTGACTTATACTTAACAAGTTATGTTTAAGCTCTTCTACAAGCAATACACTTTCAATTAATGTAGAGGGTGTGATACTAATGTTACTACAACCATGTATTTTCCCTTTGTCATTGTCCTTATAAGTCGCAAAGCCTTCATGTTTCATCTTGAGGGCTGAGAACTTTGAAGGGTCTCCGGTCATATGCTTTGAGCAGTCACTATCTAAATACCACATTAGACTCTTGGCTCTCAAGCATTCATATAACAAAATTTAAAAACCAAATTTAGGTACCCAAGTGTTGGGTCCTTGCATGTTAGTAATCAACCCTTGACTCTTAGCTATCCAACTACCACTAGGAACACCATTTTTTCTAGTATAGCAGTTTTTAATGGTGTGACCTCCTTTACAATAATAGAAACATGTATTGAATAGCCTAGAATATTTCTTAACAAAATTGATGGTGTTTTTAAAAACACATTTTTGTTATTTGAATTGAAACCAATTCGAGCTTTATAAAAAAATATATCTTTATTTTCCTAACATGTTTAAATTTGTTTTACCATTATCTCGCTAGTGTAGCTTTCAAATCAAAATTTCTTTTCTCAAATACTAAGCAAGTTTCACAATCAGCTTTTGTTAAAGAGGAAAATATTGTAGAAGAGCATTCATTTATTTTATAAATTGTTTCAAAAGCTTCATGCTCTAATTTCAAATTTTACAGCTCTTGTTCAGCTTTAATTAATGTATCCCCATACCAACTAAGTTTGTTTTATAGCTTATTATTAAGAGCTTCTACTCTTAGTGCTTCTTTGTGCACTTGAATAAAAGCTTTTGTAGTTGATCATAATCAAGATTAAATTCAAGATCAGAATCACTAGATTGCAATGTTTATGAATTATAACACATAACTTAGCATACTATCATATTTGTAAGAATGTAATAATAAGCATAAGAATAAGAGAAAAGTGCACAATGTAACACCCCCAGTTTTCAAAAAGGTTATTATTATTAGTATTATTATTATTATTATTATTATTATTATATGGTATTTGGTCATAATTATTTTAATAATTATAGAGGAATATTATTCTGTACGTTTTAAATAATTATTATTTTGGACAATTATTTTGTACGTATTAAATAAGTATTTTTATTAGCGTTTTTAAATAAATATTTATATGTTTTAAGAGAAGATTGATTTTATATGATATTTTGTTATTGAAATTATATTATTATATTTTGGGTCAGAAATATATTATTATTATAGAGGAAAAATATTTTATAATATACATGTATTTATTTTATTTAATTATTTTGAGGAAAAAGAGAAGTGGGTTAGAAAAGAAAGAAAATGGGTTGGGTTGACTCAGTCCAATGGATTAATTTTAAGAAAGGAGTCAGGTTGCGTTAACCCTATCTGCCTCATTTGCATTCTGAAGGGTTAGGGAAAAAAAGAGGAGAAACAAAGAGCTCTAAGGAAGAGTACTCAGGAACGATCTTAGATCACACCAAGACCATTCGTCTTCTGCTCATCCAGGTAAGGGGAGAGTGAGAAACCTTACTCTGGGTGTGGGAATGTATGTGGGGTAGTGGGATTAGCCTTCAATCCTGTGTTTGTTGTATGCTCATGTATGAGGGATTTTCCCCAATTGTATCTGTTTCATCTATTGTTCCTCTTGTATGCAATTAATTGTATAAATTGCTTGATTGAATGATTAATTTCAGTTTTAAAATTGTAATTGTATGATTTGAGATTTTTGTGGGTTCCTACGGAAAACCCTATGAGAAAACGGACAAAATAGGAATGTGTTCTGTTTTGCTTTTTGATTCTTTCATTGTGTTTCTTATTGGGTGTGATGTATGAATATGTATTTGATTTCAAAATTAGGTATGTTTTAATATGAATTAGAGTGCTCTGTGAGTTCTTGAGAGAACCCTGTGAGAAACAAGCAAAATATGAACGTTTTCTGTTTTGATTCCTTATTCTTCTATTGTATTCCTTGTTGAATAAGATGTATAAATATGTGATTAATTTTGAAAACAAATAAGTTTTGATATAAATTAGACTGCTCTGTAAGTTCTTTTGGGAAACCCTATGAGGTAAAATTAGGAATATGATCTATGGATGATTTGAGACATTATATGTAATGTTGATGATAACTTCATGTTTTAGATAAGTTCTTGGTATGATTTATGTATTATTTTGATGTATATGATGACGAGAAGTTTCTTCATGAGACTATGGGAATACGATGTGAGAATGTGAAAGGTGAACATATGATCTGTGATATGACATTGTGACATAATAATGTTACATGAGATATGATGAGATGTGAAATGCGAAGTGAAATGTGAAGTGTTGAGTCAATGTAATTGTGAATGTGAGACATGCATCATATGCATATCTGACTTATTCCAGGTGTGCCGCTTAGGCCGCATACCAGTGATGTAACAAGCTATGTGATGAAATGACTTATGCCAGGTGTGCTGCTTAGGCTGCATACCAGTGATGTAATAGGCAATGTGATGAAATGACTTATGCCAGGTGTGTTGCTTAGGCCGCATACCAATGATGTAACAGGCAATGTGATGAAATGACTTGTGTCAGGTGTGCTGCTTAGGCCACATACCAGTGATGTAACAGGCAATGTGATGAAATGACTTATTCTAGGTGTACCTTGGGTCACTAGTGATGAAAAATGTGAAACTTCCGTATGGCGCCACATGCATACATTTATGAGTCGAGTCCATGACATCATTACATGATAAATGAGTGTGCAAGTGATGTTGATTGTGTATGCGTATTGTTTACATGTGAGTTGTACTTGTGACTTATGTTTGTTGTGTGTGTGTGTGCTATCTAACCTTTATTTCTGCACTTGAACCTGAGTGAGATGTTTCTCACTCCCTTGTTGTTCTTTGTATGTGTTAAAATTGTGTTGCAGGTGATCATCAGCATGAGGATGTTGGTGATGAGGCTTAGACTTCAATTGGGCTTGCTCTGATAGGATATGTGACATCGGGTCTTAGCTTGGTTTAGCATAGGAGTTTCATTACTGTTATTGTGTTTTGGAAAGATTGATGTTTTTATTTCCGCATTGGACTACGATTTGCGAAATATGAATGTGAACTCTCTATCTATGTGTTTTGAAACCTTATTTTTAAGAAAGTTTTATTTACTCAGTAATGTACTTTATATTTATTTATTGTGTATTATGTATGTGGGGTAGAGGGTGTCACACACAACAATCTATACTGGTTCTGTCACATCCACTTATGACGTACTATCAATCCTCAATTAACTTGATTAAGATTTTCACTAATCTTTAATGTTAGAATATTTACAATCACAATACTACATGCAATTTACTCCTACATGTAGACATAAGATTTTGTCTAGGTTACCCCTATCAAGGACAAAATGCCACTAGGACTTGAAGATTAACCCTCAAAGACCTAATAAAGCATTGAAACGGATCGAGATAGCACTAGGAGGCTCAGAAGACTCGAAGCCCTAATTTGAGGCTCGAAACATCCATTCCCACTCTTGAAATGGTCATTCCTAATTCAAAATTTATATAGGAAGACCTAGTTGGGAACGACCTTACCCAAACCTTGAACGGTCGTTCCCAACCAAAAAATAACAGTGTAACCCTAATTAGGAATGCCCTATTCCCAAAAATCTTCCTAATATAATTTTGAGGCCCGGAATGGCCATTCTAGTGTTGGGAACGGTCATTCCCCTTCCCTAGGTGCCTATATAAGCATGCTCAAGGCTCAATCTTCCACACTTCACACATAATTGAGAGACTCCTATTACTATCATTCCCTTCTCTCCCCTTATTTATTTAATTGTTTTATGCATAACCCTATTATCACGTAATAATTAATAATCATGTAAATAATAAGTGTTTAAATGACTACTAGAAAAGGTGTAAATTCATCATAGGGTACCGAATCAGGACACTATGGGGTGCTTAATACCTTTCCCATGCGTAATCGATCCCCGAACCTAAATTTGGCTATGAAGGCCATTATTATTTTATGAAAACTCTTTCTTTTCTTGATGTTTTGAGCAAAATATCAGTGGCGACTCCTTCGAACCTTTTCAAAAACCCTCAATGAAGAATTAGTCTCATCTTAAGACATTCTAAACTAAAAATATTTTCAAAACAAAGTCCAAACCATTTATAGGTAAGATCAGAATTTTTCGAATTCCAACACTACATTATTAAAGAAACTACTTCTTATGTCCCAATAAACATTTTCTTATAAACTCTTTCTTTCTTTCTTGAGAAACTTACTCAAGAAATTTGTATACTATACTCAAGAAGGCTAAGGAAACATTTCACCTATAGTATAGAACAAATCAAAGTGGTTTAATCAAACCACATTGCTTAGCCAATGTCTACAAGTAGATGATGATAACAATTCACTCTTGATTCATACTTGAGGTTCCCACAAAGGGTTTCAACCTCTTTTCAAGAAAATAATTTTTCAGAGCACACTCACAAGTGTATTTTCACAAAGTTTCAATTCTCTTTCTTTTAATTCCTTTTTTTTTTGTCATGAGAATGAAATAATCAATTATTGTTATGAATAATTGATTATTTTCTCCTTCAAAAATCTGAAAATCCACCAAAAATAATTTAATTGATTATTTATCAAGATAATAGATTATTCCAAAAGATCACTTCTAAAATAATTGATTATTTCACTAATAATCAATTATTACAAGTTTTCATGTTACTGAGAAATAGAGCAAAAAATTAATTATTACTATAGATAATCAGTTATTTTGAGTAAAACCTCAATACCTTGATTTTTCAAATCAAATATCTTTTAAATCATATTTAAAACCTCACCATTATCATCAATCATCAATGTAAATGAAGAATTAAAGTTAAGTAAGTTTATTCACAAAGCAACACATGCAACAAAGCAAAACAAACACTAAATTACAACTTGTACTCTTATCTTTCAAGAGGCTATATACTACATATTTGTAATAATCAGAACACTTAATATCTTGAGCTTGATCAACAAGATAGGCTAACCAAAAACAATGATTTTATTTGAACAATTCAACAAGACATGGTTGAAAGATAACTAGTCCATACCAAGAAAGAAATCATAGTTAACTACAAGGCAAACAATATAAGTCAACTACAAAACTTTTATCTGAGATTTTAAAAGGGAATTTAAGACAACATCTGAGATAAAAACTATCCCATAAGTTGAATGTTTGATGTTAGCGTTTTGAGTTATTTTTCTATTAATCAAAAGAAAAAAGAAGAAGAAGAAAACGAGATAAACTTCATAAGTTTATGTCTTAAAGAAAGTTAGAGAAAAGTTAGAGAGAGAGACTCTAGAGCTAGAGAGAATCTCCTTCTTCTTTTGACATCGTTGAGTACCTAAACCCTTCCCCTGACTAAGTTGTGTTGTGAGACTAAAAGATTCAAGCTTAGGACTTGAGAATCTAAAGTCGAGTCAACATGCAAAGAGTTTGAGATTTTTCTCTTATCTTCCTTCGTCTTCTCATTTTGGAGTGATTAAAGTTAAAGGAAGTTTGTTGATTGATGTTGTTGATTTATAATTGATGAATTCTGCCTATAATTGTCCATTTTGATGGTCGAATTGATTGAATCATAAGATGAGAACTTTTTCTTAAAATATTGCTCTTAAAGGTGTCTTGGATAGATTTTGTGATTTTAATATTAAATGGTTGCATGTGGTTTCTTTTGATGGAAATGAGTTGTATATGTTACATATATGTCAAATTTGGGGTTGCATATTGCTTTGGTTTTAAGTTTTCTTACAAGTTGAGCCAAAATCACAATTTTTCCAAGGGTAGAAATCATCATTATGTCGAGCGCATTTTCATGGTGTCAAACGTGATGCAAATCAGGGGCTCTCTAACTTACTGACGTCGAGCGTAAGATTGGTAGTGTCATATATGAGTTAGCTAGGAGCTCTTTGACTTGGTCACGCTAGGCATGGAATGAGGGGCATTAGGTGTGATTGCTTGAGGAGCTCTCTGACTTGATGACACTGGGTGTAGGTTTTGTGACGTCAAACATGATCAAGTCAGTGGCTTTTTTCCTGGATGAAATCTGACACAGGTTTTATGGCATTGGGCATGCTTTAGGTAGAGGTTTTTTGCTTGGACAACGACGAGCATAGGATTAGCTACTGAGCTTGATTAACACATAGCTCTTTACCTCATCTATGCCAAGTTCAAGTGGATTGTCATCAGACATGGGTGAGCTAGAGGCTTTCTACATTAATGATGTGGGGAGCTAAGTGAATGGTGTCAAGCGTGGTTATACTGAAGGAAATCTTATTATTTAGTTGTCTAAGTGTTAATGATGTAAGAGACTTAGAGAGGTGATTGAAGTTCTTCTCAATGCATCCTCCAATGTTCATGCAATCTTTTTTGAGGCTCCAAGGACTTGATGAAACTTGGATTCAAACAAAGGAAGCAAGCTTGGTGTGCCAATCTCCAAGGAGGAGAAGAAAGGAACCAAAGGCATAAAGGAAGGGTTCCTTTGTGAAGGTTCTTAAAGAGAAGGTTTTCTCCTAATTTGAGAGACTCTTGAGAGAGAAATTTTTGAATATGAAATCTCAAATACATCAAAAGTGGTCAGCTACAAAGGTTTAAGGTATATGTAGGAGTGGAGAAGCTTGTGGGAGAAGCTAGGTTAACTAGAGTTTAAAGTAGACCAAGGTATACTCACTTTAAACTCTAGTCGCCCAAAATTTGAATATGAAATTCAAATTTTGGGTGCCTTGGCTAGTCACACACATCCTTCACACACTCACACGTATTAGATGTTAAATGGAATATGATTTAGGTTGCATTTCATTTGGATTTGAGGCATGTGGACGACACCTAGGTGTGACCATCCATGCATGCTTCAAATTCAAATGAAATGTATTCCTAATTACATTCTAATGCACATTTAATCATTTCTACCCTAAATGGTCCTAAACTACATAACCTAAAATACAAGGTCAAAAATAAACTAGACCATAATTCCTAAAATAAAAAAGATAAAGAAAATGAGACCAATATTGGCTATGTATAGCCTATGGTCAAAAACGCCCAAAATACAAGGCAAAATGAGTATAGAGAATTAAACCTATCATGTGTACCATGTAGCGCCAAAATGTGGCGATCCATGAGAAGACTAGCTTGGGCTTAGAAAGTCCACTATCCTCTAAGCTAGCCCATCCCTCGTGAATGCTCTTGGCCATAACTCTAGTAATTAGGCCTTTGGCCCATGGTCTTCCATCAGCTAAGAATATGTTAACTATGTTAGTTACTTACATGATATATGATGTTGTATAATTTTAGTTTATTATATATTAATCTATGATGATATATAATTTTGTTTAAGTTGTCAGTTACCTTTGAATGAAAGTTGAATGAGTTGTAAGTTGTATGATGATTAAATTTGTTAAGTTTTATAGACATGTGATACATATTTAAGTTAAGCTACATAAAAATTAGAGGAGAGTAAAGTTGTTTTAGAAGTTAAAATAAATCAAGAAAATAAATTAAGAAAAAATATAATAATCAAATAAATTAAAAATATACTATTTTTTAAATATGTTTAATTTATTTAATTGTTTAACTTTTCTTTAATAAATATAGATAACTAATTTTAAATTACTCAAAAAAATTAATTTTTTAAAGTTTTTATTAAACTAAATTAGTTTATGTTAAACATTTAAGTTATATAACAAAATATTTGCATTAAATTTTGTATTACATATGAATGAATGTTGGTATGAAACTCTAGTTTTTTTAATGACTTTTACAACATGCTACGAACATATTTGAGACCCAAAAGTGATACCATTGGATTCATTGACACAAAATCTATAAAAAGAATAGTTGTAACATGAAAAATAATAGCTTATCAGAGACATAATAAAAGCCCACAAAGTGACTTAGTTGACATAGTTTGTTGGTGCAAAAGTCTATTTTTTTTTTGTTTTTTAAACGACTTTTTGAACATGCTACAAATATATTTGAGACCTGAAAGTGGTATTGTTGATTCATTGACATAAAATCTTTAGAAAATATTTGTGACATGGAAAAAATTAGCTTAACAAAGTCATAATAAAAACCCACGAAGTAAGTCAATTGACATAGTTTGTTGGTGTAAAAGTTATTTTTTTTTTTTGTTTTCGAAATGACTTTTTCAACGTGCTACAAACATATTTGAGACCTGAAAGTGGTATCATTGATTCATTGACATAAAAACTTTAGAAAATAGCTATGACATGGAAAAAATTAGCTTAGCAAAGACATATAAAAGCTCACAAAGTGAGTCAGTTGACATAGTTTGTTGGTACAAAAGTCTAATTTTTTCATTTTTTAAATGATTTTTTCAACGTGCTAAAAATATATTTGAGACCTAAAAGTGGCACCTTTGATTCATTGACATAAAAACTTTATACAATAGTTGTGAAATGAAAAAAATTAGCTTAGTAAAGGCATAATAAAAGCCCACAAAGCGAGTTAGTTAACACCCCACAAATTACATAACACTATGTTATACTAATGATGTTTGTGCCTACCAATTCCACACCTTGGAGCTTGTCTGTTTCTTGTTAGATTTTGATGAACAATTTGGTCTCCATGATGTATTATTTCAGCATTGTCGATAGTAGGATTTGTTGAAGAACTTCCACCAACCTCAAAGTGAAAAGAAGAAAATGAAGAAAAATTCATATTTTGCATGTAAGCATATGCACTTTGTGATGTATTGATGTAGACACCAAATAGGTTGCTCGTGAAATCCATCGTGGGAGCTCTTCTTGATGGTGGGGTGTACATGAAATGTTCATCCTAGACATGAATTGGTGGATTTATTGTACCAAATTAAGAATATTGGTCAACATTTTGAAGTGCTTCATTATCTCCAATTATTGGGTTATATGATGATGTTGGATAATGTGATTGATGACGTATAATTGTTGGCACTTGTGTACTTGAAGACGATATACCACAAACAGATGTGGAATATTGCCCAGATAGAATAACATTGAATTTGCATGAAACCATTCCAAATATTCAACGTTGTGTTGGAGAGACCCTTGAATTGGTTGGCCAAAAATAACTTTTTTTTATCTTTTCATATGGAAATTCATTCTACATGTTCTACAGCTCAATTGGTGTCGCTATGTCCTCTCATGTCTATTTTGTGAAGTTTGTTAAGATTATATGCTAAATTTGGAATTGGTTACGACAAACCAAATTGCATTTGGACTCTGTCAGTTTGATGACAAACTATAATTGCAAATGAAATTAAGGCAGTGCAAAAAGTCCATATTCTTAAATCCTTGTAAGAATGTTTTAGTAATATCAACTCAAATCCCTTATATGGCATCTAATTAAACTAAAAATAGGAAAATAAATAAACCAAAAATTAATTGAAAAAAATAGAATATGTATCAGAGAATCTGTCATTGTATTATCTTATCATTATTCATGTTATCAAACCTTAATCTATAACCAAGTAAGTTTTCATGGGGCGTGCCTGTAAATCTTAGCCCTCTTCCTATCTATCTAAAAAAATTGAACATGGATTAAACCTTAGCTAGAATGTAGTTGTTTCATGTATTAAAGTGGTATATATTTTAACTCATATCTCAATACAAGTGGATATGAACTTTTAGGTTCGACTCTCAATTGAATGGAGGGCATACGATACCAAGCCCAAGAGTCTAGTATCAAAGAACATTCATGTACAAGTATGTTAAACAAGCAGACCCCCAACTATATCATCATGCATGTTCTAAGTTAGACAACAATGATAAATACATCAAGTGAACTATATTACCTAATTTGTCTAGTATAAGTATCCCACCAATCAATTCTAAAATATATGTCCTACAATGTTGATGCAATTGATATTCAGTTGGTTCATTTGGTAGTGCAATCATATTGTCTCTTAACCATTTAAGTTTTATCGTGGACCCAATTAGAGCATCCCCTTTTGGAGGTACAAACCTTAAAAGTTCATAGCACATTTTTTCCAATCAAATAAAGTAGGTCCACTAATTGGTTTGCCATCCACCTCTAAACCCAGTTGTAATGCAACATCTTCCAAAGTGATTGTGCATTCACCAATAGGAAGATGGAAAGTATAGGTCTTTAGTCTCCACCTTTCGACCAAAGACATTATCAGACTATCATCGATCTTAAAATGTCAAATTTTTGCAACCTCACTAAAACCAACACCTCCAACAAATTTTCAATTTTAGGGTTAGGTGAGGGAATGGAATGATAGTACGATTGAATAACTGGACCACTTTTTGTTTGCAATTACAATTGAATTGAAAAGTTAGTAATGAATAATATTATTTCTAAATATTAGCAAGTGTCATTGTGAAACGCCTTTCTCATAATTCTCAACTTAATTATTTAATATTTATTTCATAAATAGACCAAATTAAGTATCTTAATTATAAGATTCAATTTTGTAAAATAATAGATTTTTTATAAGTATATAACGAGTTATTCGTCGAGAAATATTTATATAACTATTACAACATTTGAAATTTGCTATACAAATTTTACTATAAATTTTTTATCATTTATAATTTAAATTTTGAAACAATACTAGGTAAAGACACCACACCATAATTATATATATATATATATATATATATATATATATATATATAAATTCATACAAAACGTGATTTTGGTACATCAAAACTATATATAACTCACGTTACGTCTAGATGAAGGAAAAAGTATTATTTTAATATAGATTTTTCCTTCTTATTATACTAACATATTGACATCCCAAGTTGATATAGATTTACCAGGATTGACATGGTTAGAAGGAGGTAGGTAGTATGTGACCATCATGGGACCATTAATATATATCGGAACTTGTTGATTTGGTAAAAATACAAAGGAAGATAATCGATACCTTGGAACGTCACTGAATTTCCAATAGCATCTACAGTCCAACAAGTACCGAAAAATACAGTCGAAGTAATCGCAGTAAAAGGTCTAGGTATAACTAGTAGATCCATCTCTTTAATATTTTAAAATATACAAACATATGTTAAGAACAAGAAAACAAGAAACACAAAAGAAACAAGTGAGAACATTTATCAAATAATAAGATTAATTAATTAAGAATATATATAAATATTTGCATATCATTATTAATCACAAATTTATATTTTTTACTTCATGGTGGGATTTGAATTGTTTTTGTAATAATTAGTCGAGATAAATGAGCTTAATCATGGTACCAAATAATACAAGGATATTTCACCTTAAATATTTACTCATTTAAATCCTCAAGATTAAATCTCCAACTACAAATTAATTCAAATCAATTAGTAATTTATTAAAAAATTAAAATTTACATTTACTATTATTTAAAGATATAAATATATATATATATATATATATATATATGTGTGTGTGTGTGTGTGTGTGTGTGTGTGTATTATATATATAATCAATTAAATAATAAAGTTAAAAATGTATTTAAACTATACAAATGATAGTTAAGATTAACAAAAAATATTAAATAAAATGAATTATAGACACCTCATTAATTAATTAAAATTAACATACATTACACAAGTAAGATGAGATTAGGGACATCTCACCAAATAAATATAGATAAGAATAATATAAAATAGACAATTAAAATAATATAGAAATTTAAAAGAGATAAAAGTTCCCTCCCCTATACCTTAATATTTGAAATAGTATCACTCAAAATCTTTGTTTCTTCTCTTGTTTTGCTTCGCTTCCAAGAAGTAAATTTGTTCTCGTTTTTCTTTTCACTCTCAAGTCCTAGTAAATGTCCCACTTCTCCGTTTGATTCATTCAAATCATGTAAGGCCTATTTATAGGCACTAGTGCAATTATTTTGTTTGTTAGATTTTTACTACATTTTTTTAACTAAATTTTAGTTTAGTTACAAGTCATTAATTTCTCTAGTTACTTATGGATATATGAGAATCTTTACAACATATTTGAGATAATGAATAGATTTCCTTTCAAATTTATCTGCATATTATCATTAAAAAAAATAATAAAAAGCAACCCAATATCTCTATATATGTTTAAATTAGTTCACATAGTCAAAATATATATATATATATATATATATATATATATATAAGTATACCTAATTTTTATAATATACATGTGTATATATTAGAAAAATGAAATAATATACTTATATAAAAATTTGTCATCCCGTAATATAATTAGATTCATACAATTTACTAAGTATATTAATATAAATATAACAATTAAAATTATAATTAAACATTATCTAATAAATTTGGAATATTACAATTCTTCCCTACTAACAGAAATTTTGTTCTTGAAATTTTTTTAATTGCTTAAAATAAATAAGGATAATTTTCCCTAATCTTTTCTTCCAATTTCTAAGTAGCATCTCTAGTGACATCATTCCAAATTGTTGAGCTTAGGAGAGCTTGAATCTTAAAGGAGTTTTGATGATCACAACAAGTATACAACAACAACTTGGAGCACAAAAACAAAGGCAAAGAAGAGTCAAGAAAATGCTATGAAATGGAGCTATGTAATAGAGCTTAGGAAATAAATTGTTTTGAATGTGTTTTTATATTTTGTGTGCTTAGTATGCTTTGTGCATAATCAAATCTTATCTAAACTAAGTAGAGAGTATATGATGATGAGTTAAAAACATTGGAAAGTTATTTTGAGTCTTAAAATGAAGTTTTAAGAACTAACTCAAAATAATCGATTATTGTTAAATATAATCGATTATTCCAGCTAATAGGGTAAGTGGCATGCCTTGCTGTAATAACCGATTATTTGCCAAAATAATCGATTATCCCAGGAACAACTCTCTAGAATAATCGATTATCCAGCTAAATAATCGATTATATTGTTCTTGGTTGGTTTCCAGAAAAACTGAAGAACAAAATAATCGATTATTCTTTAAAATAATTGATTATCTGTGTCTGAAACTTTTATAAATAGTTTGAACTTTGAGAAACTTAAGACAAGAGTTAGAACTGATAATCAATTTGTGAAAAACGTTTTTGTGAGTCTTTGTGACATCTTGGAGAGTTTTCTTTGTGAAATCCAAGAGTGAAAACATTTGTGAAAAACTTTGTTAGAAGATCATCATCATCATAATCTTGAATGGGGAAGATAAAGATTTGTTCAAGAATTCTAGGTGAATTCATTCCTTTTATTCTTTGTGAATCTTTGTGGAAAATCTTGAGAAGGGTTTCTCAAGTGGTAAGGTTTCTTGTAGTGGGTTCTACAAGGGGTGCTTTCTTGGGGTCAAGAAAGTGGTTATCTTTTAGTGTTGAAGTATATGCATGTGTGTGTGCTTGTAAACCTTCTTGCTTAAAGATAGTGGAACAAATCTTAATCAGGTGTTGATTAAGGACTGGATGTAGGTCACATGTGGAGTGGCTGAACCAGTATAAAAGACTTGTGCAATCTTCTTCTACCTTATCTTTTACATTGTGTAATTTCTTGGTTGAACTTTAAAGAAGATAAAACTTGATTAACAAGTGTATGTGAATCTTGATGGTTTAAATCTGTAATTGAACATTATTTTTGAACCTCATTATGTTGTAATCAAGTGAGCATATTGCATTCATATTTTCATAACAAGTCTTTAGAAGAGCTTCATTTGGAAATTCTGTCATAGAAAAGTTTTGATTGAAATTAAGATCCAAAATACTCTGATAAATTTTTAAAGGGTCATTGAATCCAATTCACCCCCCCTCTTGGATTGTGCCATTCTTTTCTAACAATTGGTATCTAGAGCAAGGTTCTTGAGAGTTATTCAAGATTTCAAAAATGGCCAACAACAACTTACCCTATGGTGAGGGTGTGTCTATTCATAGACCTCCTGTTTTCAATGGTGAGAACTATGTCTATTGGAAAATTAGGATGAGAATTTTCATTGAAGCTATTGATATTGCTGTATGGGATGCTATAGAAAATGGACCCTATATTCCTATGAAAAAAGAATGCAAAATGGTGAATCTATTTCTGATTTTCAAAAGAGATTTACACACTTGATAAATCACCTTGTTGACCTTGGCAGGAAATTTGAGAAGGAAGAGCTTAATTTAAAAGTGCTGCAATGCTTGGACAGATCATGGCAAGCAAAGGTGACAGCCATTGAAGAATCAAAGGATTTGACCTCCTTGACATTAGCTACTCTCTTTGGGAAGTTGAGGGAGCATGAGCAAAAGCTGCACATATTTGATGAACATGAGCAGCAAGATAAGAAAGGCAAATGAGTGTCATTGAAAGCCTTGAAATCTGCCAAAGGTAAAGAGGTGTGTGAAGAAACAAGCTCCGATGATTCCGAAACCGAGAACTTCAATCTGCTGGTAAAGAAGTTCAGAAAGTTCATGAGAAGAAAGAAGAATTCCCCCTACAAATTCAATAAAAAAGACACACAAGAAAGAGGAAGCAAGCACATCCTCCTTCAATTGCTTTGAATGTGGAAAACCGGGACACATGAAAGCTGAGTGTCCAAATCTCTTGAAGAAGCAACAAGAGGAGAAGAAATTTAAGAAAAATGGAAAAGGGAAGAGAGCCTACATTGCTTGGGAAGATAATGACTCAAGCACATCAAGTGATGAATCTGAATGTGAGGAGAACAACTTGTGCTTGATGGCTGGAACTGACCAAGACACAATAGAATGCTTGAGGGCCAAAAATCTACTTTGGTATCTTGATAGTGGCTGCTCAAGGCATATGACTGGGGATCCTTCAAAATTCACAAATCTGAAATTGAAGAATGAAGGGTATGTTACCTATGGTGACAATAATAAGGGAAAAATTCTTGGCCATGGCAATGTTGGTAATCCCTCCTCTCAAACATTAATTGAAAATGTTTTGCTTGTTGATGGGTTGAAACATAATTTGCTGAGTATTAGTCAATTGAGTGATAAAGGCTTGAATTTGATGATACATGTTGCTTGATATGTGATAAAAAGAGTAAAGAAATCAAATTCATTGGCAAAAGAATTGACAATATATACATGCTTGACTTAGAACACTCTATAACAATGTCAAACACTAAGTGTCTAATAACTCAAGAAGAAAACATATGGCTTTGGCATAGGAGAGCTGCACATATTCATATGGATCATTTGAATAAACTATGTAGGAAAGAATTAGTGGTTGGTCTACCTAAACTCAAGTTTGGTAAGGACAAACTATGTGATGCTTGTCAAAAGGGCAAGCAAGTGAAGGCTAGCTTTAAAAGCAAAAATCAGATTTCCACATCTAGACCTTTGCAATTAATTCACATGGATTTGTTTGGTCCTTCAAGAACCATGAGGTTAGGCGGAAACTACCATGGCTTAGTGATTGTTGATGACTATTCTAGATATACATGGGTTAAGTTTCTTGCAAATAAAAATGATGCTTTTATTGCTTTTAGAAAATTTTCCAAACTTGTTCAAAATGAGAAGTGCTCAAACATCACCTCTATAAGAAGTGACCATGGAGGTGAGTTTCAAAACTTGATGTTTCAGAAATTCTGTGAGGAACATGGTATAAACCATAATTTCTCAGCACCTAGGACACCTCAACAAAATGGGGTTGTTGAGAGAAAGAATAGGTCCTTAGAAGAACTTGCTAGAACAATGTTGAATGAAACAAACTTGCCAAAATATTTTTGGGCTGATGTTATTAACACTGCTTGTCATGTGTTAAATAAAGTTCTGATTTGGCCTATATTAAAGAAAACACCCTATGAAATTTACAAAGGTAAGAAGCCTAACATTTCCTATTTTAGAGTGTTTGGGTGTAAGTGCTATGTGCTGAATAATGGGAAAGAACAACTTGGAAAGTTTGATGCAAAGGCTGATGAAGCAATCTTTCTAGGATATTCTACAAATAGTAAGGCTTATAGAATTTATAATAAGCGAACTCTAGTTGTAGAAGAATCTGTCCATGTGGTATTTGATGAGTCAAATAAGCAAGAGACTAGGCAAACTGAAATTGAAAATTAACTGAGTTGCTTGATCAATCCCTATTGGAGAATGAACCTAATGATGTGTCTAAGGAGAGTGAATCACATGAGAGAGCAGAGGAAACATGTGAACAATTGCCTAAGGAATGGAAAACCACTAGAGACTTATCAATGGACAACATAATTGGAAGCATTGGTAAGGGTGTCTCAACTAGGAGTGCTATTAAAAATATTTGCAACACTATGGCATTTGTGTCACAAGTTGAACCTAAGAACATTGATGAAGCACTTAAAGATGAGCATTGGTTAATGGTCATGCAAGAGGAACTAAATCAGTTTGAAAGAAATGAAGTGTGGGATTTAGTGTCATTACCAAAAGATTATCCAATTATTGGAACCAAATGGGTTTTCAGAAATAAGCTTGATGAATCTGGAATAATTCTAAGAAATAAGGCAAGACTAGTGGCTAAGGGGTATAATCAAGAAGAGGGAATTGACTATGATGAGACTTTTGCCCCTGTAGCAAGGATAGAAGCAATTAGATTACTTCTTGCTTATTCCTCTATAAAGAACTTCAAGCTTTATCAAATGGATGTGAAAAGTGCTTTCCTCAATGGGTTAATACAAGAAGAAGTATATGTGGAACAGCCACCTGGCTTTGTGGACTTTAAGAATCCTAATCATGTGTACAAGCTCAAAAAGGCACTCTATGGCTTGAAGCAAGCTCCTAGATCTTTGTATGATAGGTTGAGCAAATTTCTAATTGAGAGTGATTATGAAAGAGGAAAGGTGGATAATACATTGTTTGTCAAGAAATTTAAAAATGATATAATGTATGTACAAATATATGTGGATGACATTGTGTTTGGATCTACAAATACCTCTCTATGTAAGGAATTTGCAAAAATCATGCAAGGAGAATTTGAAATGTCAATGATGGGAGAGCTTACATTCTTTTTAGGATTGCAAATTAAACAAATGCATGCTGGAATATTCATAAGTCAAAGCAAGTATTGCAATGAACTTCTGAAAAAGTTTGGTATGGAAGGGTGTAAGGAAGCTGCCACACCAATATCAAACAATTGCAATCTTGACTTAGATGAGAAAGGAATTTCTGTTGATAGTTCAAAGTATAGAGGCATTATAGAATCACTCTTGTACTTGACAGCAAGTAGGCCTGACATAATGTTTGCTGTGTGTCTATGTGCAAGATTCCAAGCTAATCCTAAATAATCTCATATGAAGAGTGTGAAGAGAATTCTTAAGTATTTGAAAGGTACAACAAATGTGGGGTTGTGGTATCCAAAGGGAGTCTCACTAAGTCTGATAGGCTACTCAGATTTAGACTATGCTGGGTGTAGACTAGATAGGAAGAGCACAAGTGGAACTTGTCACTTGCTAGGTAGTGCACTTGTTTCATGGCATAGCAAAAAGCAAGCTTGTGTTGCTTTGAGTACAACTGAGGCTGAATATATAGCTGCCGGAAGTTGTTGTGCTCAAATTCTTTGGATGAAACAACAATTAAGAGATTATGGAGTTGAGTTGAACAAAATTCCTTTGAGGTGTGACAATACTAGTGCAATAAATTTGACCAAGAATCCAGTGTTGCACTCTAGAAAAAAACATATTGAAATAAGACACCACTTTTTGAGAGATCATGTTCAAAGGAATGATTGTGTTGTAGAGTTTGTGGAAACAAGCAAGCAATTAGCTGATATTTTTACAAAACCTCTACCAAGAGAAAGATTCAACCAATTAAGGATTGAATTGGGAATAATCAATGAATCCTATTTGAATTGATTATGCTGTGAGAGTAATAATTAGAGGTGTGTGGAAGAGAGTATTTAAAAGTGACAAATAAGACTTGGTGAAATTTGACAAGTGTTAAAATTTCTGAGAAGCAAAACTTCTCTGGAATAATCGATTATCTTAAGTAATTCATGGAAATAATCGATTATCTTGGGTAATAATCGATTATCTGGAACATGAAGAATTCCAAAAGTCTTTGAAATAATCGATTATTTGGGCAATAATCGATTATCTGGTAAGAAGAAACTCAAGAGTCACTGTAATAATCGATTATCTTGGGTAATAATCGTTTATCTGGAAGCTGGAATCTGAGAAGTCTTTGGAATAATCGATTATTCTTTAAATAATCGATTATCTGGGTTGTGTTAGGAGAAACTACCCTCTGTAATAATCGATTATCCTGAAAATAATCGATTATCCATATCAGATTTCGTTTTTAAGAGATTTTTACTTATGCAAATAGTCGATTATTTGCATAAATAATCGATTATCTGGACCGCTTGAGAAGTTCCTGAAGTGGTTTCAAACGGTTATCTACGCGCCAACTCTTAAAACCACCCATTACTCTTATACCCAGAATGTGCTAGGGCATAAAACACTTCTCCCAACTTCTCTTCTCTCATTCTCTCATTTTCTCTTAACCCTCAAAACCCTAACCCTCTCAAATCCTCTCAAAATCTCTCTTCTTCATTTTCTTCAAGACCCATCCATGGCATCTTCATCCAAAAGACCAAAGAAGCTTGAAGTGAGGGGGAGCAAGCGCCCTCTACCCTCTGGGCAGCTGATCACAAAGTGGTTTGCGGATGGGAAAGCTCAAGAATACCACTTTGAGTGGTACGCCGGTCGGAGAATCATTCCTCCAAAGACCCTGAAGCTTGATTGGTTCAAGAACGAGGGTTTTAACTTTCCAACCCTTCTAGAGCACCAGGAGCTGAAGGCATTTTTAGAGATGGAAGGACCCTACTATCCTGAGTTAATCAGGTTATTTCTCTGCTTTGTCTCAACTAATGAAGGGGTTATGCAATCTGTGGTCAAAGGGAAGCTGATCAGGTTGGATGGACCGACATTGAAAGCGGCTGCGGGTCTGAGCGGCACTGGAAAGGAGAAACCCCAACCCTTCAACTTTGGGGATTTTGAAGAGCTGACCACATTCCGGGATTGCCAAAGGAACCTATTGAACACCAATTATGAGAAATTCTTGGCGGGAGGTATGAAAAAGAACTCTCGTTTAATTTCTTTTATCATTGCTTGGATGTTAAAACCCAGGTTGCACAACCATGCTCAGATGTCTAGAGATGACATTCTGTTGATGCATGTGATTAAGAAGAAAATTAAGATCGATTGGGTATCGGTTGTGAACGATTGTATATGGAAAGCAAGGAGAAAGGAAGATGGTTCGATTCCATATGCTCTTTTGCTATCTAAAAGTTTTGAGAATGCTGGAGTAGATTTGACAGGTGAAAGAAAAATTGTGTTGCATGCTTCAAACAAGATAGAAAAGTCTTCATTGCATCACATGGGGATGCTTAAGCAAGAAGATAAGTGGGTGTTTAAAGGCGATGTACCCCCTACACCGGAGCCGGCAATAGATGAAGACGGTGTTCCGTCTCAAGATGAGGATCAGCCACCACAGGTGGAAGCTGAGCCTGGAAGGGAGTCTGAACCGGAACTGAAGCCGTTCTCACCGTTTGAGCAAGTCATGATCAACAAGATGGATGCAATGATGGAAATGTCAAGAAGACATGAGTCCTTGTTTTCTGGTATTCTTGACAGGTTTGATGATTTGGATCATGAAGTGAGACTGATCAAGGCTCAACTTGGGATACCGGAGGATGAGGATTAATCTTTGTTGTGTTTTCGTTTTAATTAGGAGTTTAAATTCTGGTTTGGAACAATTAATTTCAATTTGGTTGTAAGGTTTTTAATTTCTGAACAATTTTAATGTTTGGTTGTTGAACAATTTAAATTCTGATGAATTTGAAGATTGGTTTACTGATGTGTTGACTTGATAGTGATTCCAAAGTCTGATTTGGAGTGCTGGTGCTAATATGCTCTGTTTTTGTGAGCATATGTGGTGATGTTTTGGTTTTAATTTTGCTGATTGATATGCTCTGGTTTTGTCTCTTTTGGCTTGACTTTCTCTGATTTGTGATTCATTGGTGCAGAAATGACTTGAATTTGGATGGTGCACAAATGACTTGTATTTGATGAGTTTGGTTTGCTGAATCAAAGTTTTATTTTGGTTATTGCTGGACATACTCTATACATGGCTTATATTTGAAAAACTTGGCTTACTTTTTTTTTGATAATGCCAAAGGGGGAGAAATGGTATGGTATGTGTATAGTTGTTTTTGAAAATGGTATGGTGTGTGTATATAGTTGTTTTTGCAGGTATTGTGCTTTTGTGTGTGTATTGTGCAGGCTAGAATGAGTTGAAGGCACAAATGGCTGAAAATTTTTGAAGCACAATAGCATTGGGTTGATACAATATGAATCATGGGTTGTCATCATCATAAAGGGGGAGATTGTTGAGCTTAGGAGAGCTTGAATCTTAAAGGAGTTTTGATGATCACAACAAGTATACAACAACAACTTGGAGCACAAAAACAAAGGCAAAGAAGAGTCAAGAAAATGCTATGAAATGGAGCTATGTAATAGAGCTTAGGAAATAAATTGTTTTGAATGTGTTTTTATATTTTGTGTGCTTAGTATGCTTTGTGCATAATCAAATCTTATCTAAACTAAGTAGAGAGTATATGATGATGAGTTAAAAACATTGGAAAGTTATTTTGAGTCTTAAAATGAAGTTTTAAGAACTAACTCAAAATAATCGATTATTGTTAAATATAATCGATTATTCCAGCTAATAGGCTAAGTGGAATGCCTTGCTGTAATAATCGATTATTTGCCAAAATAATCGATTATCCCAGGAACAACTCTCTAGAATAATCGATTATCCAGCTAAATAATCGATTATATTGTTCTTGCTTGGTTTCCAGAAAAACTGAAGAACAAAATAATCGATTATTCTTTAAAATAATCGATTATCTGTGTCTGAAACTTTTATAAATAGTTTGAACTTTGAGAAACTTAAGACAAGAGTTAGAACTGATAATCAATTTGTGAAAAACGTTTTTGTGAGTCTTTGTGACATCTTGGAGAGTTTTCTTTGTGAAATCCAAGAGTGAAAACATTTGTGAAAAGCTTTGTTAGAAGATCATCATCATCATAATCTTGAAAGGGGAAGATAAAGATTTGTTCAAGAATTCCAGGTGAATTCGTTCCTTTTATTCTTTGTGAATCTTTGTGGAAAATCTTGAGAAGGGTTTCTCAAGTGGTAAGGTTTCTTGTAGTGGGTTCTACAAGGGGTGCTTTCTTGGGGTCAAGAAAGTGGTTATCTTTTAGTGTTGAAGTATATGCATGTGTGTGTGCTTGTAAACCTTCTTGCTTAAAGATAGTGGAACAAATCTTAATCAGGTGTTGATTAAGGACTGGATGTAGGTCACATGTGGAGTGGCTGAACCAGTATAAAAGACTTGTGCAATCTTCTTCTACCTTATCTTTTACATTGTGTAATTTCTTGGTTGAACTTTAAAGAAGATAAAACTTGATTAACAAGTATATGTGAATCTTGATGGTTTAAATCTGTAATTGAACATTATTTTTGAACCTCATTATGTTGTAATCAAGTGAGCATATTGCATTCATATTTTCGTAACAAGTCTTTAGAAGAGCTTCATTTGGAAATTCTGTCATAGAAAAGTTTTGATTGAAATTAAGATCCAAAATACTCTGATAAATTTTTAAAGGGTCATTGAATCCAATTCACCCCCCCTCTTGGATTGTGCCATTCTTTTCTAACACAAATGACCTTTACTAGTGGAATTTGTTTGCCTTTCAACTATTTGATTTTCTTGTCTGTGATTTGTAAAGACATTATTTTAAATGTAAGGTTATCATTTAATTGTACTATATCCGGTAGTATTATATGAGAGATATATTTTCTTAATTGAGACACATGAAAGACATCGTGAAGATTGGAAAGAAAAGAAGGTAAATACATTTGGTAAGCAATAAAACCTATTTTTCCAAGAATTTGGTAAGGACCAATAAATCGAGGAGTGAGTTTCCTTGATTTCATTACCCTATGAATTCCAGTTGTTGGTGTAACTTTCAAGAATACATGATCACCTTCTTGAAATTCAAGAGGTCATCTTTTCTTGTCAGTATAAATTTTCTGTCTACTCTAAATCATTCTCAATTTTTCCTGAATCATTTTGATTTTCTTCGTGATTTGTTGTACCATTTCAGGACCCAAGATTAAATTTTCTCCAGTTTCAAACCAACACAAGGGAGTTCTACACTCTCTTCCATATAGGGCTTCATAGGGTGTCATACCTGTAGACACCCAATTTCGTCCGGGGGGCATGCAAACAATGGGACGGGACTTTAGAGGGCCCAAAAGCCCAAACAAGCAGATTTTAGAAGACTAGAACGGACTGTTCCAAAACCAGAACGGGCCGTTCCCAATTTGGAACGGGTCGTTCCCAATTTGGAACGGGCCGTTCCAGGTTTCTAAAAAAGGCCAAAAACCCTAAATTGGAACGAACCGTTCCAAGATTGGAACGGGTTGTTCCAAGGCCGTTCCAAGCTTATAAAAAGGGTCTTAAAACCTTTACTGGAACGGGCCGTTCCCAAACTGGAATGGGCCGTTCCCAAACTGGAACGGCCCGTTCCAAGTTAAGGAAAAGGCCTAAAAACCTTTTTTGGAACGGCCGTTCCAGTATAGCCAAGTGTGTGCAAATTGTGTCTCTAGAACGGACCGTTCCAATTTCAGAACGGGCCGTTCCAGTTTCCAATTTAACCCACAATGGCCATATCCAGAACGAGTCATTCTGATTTCGAAACGGGCCGTTCTGGACCCTTTTTAAAGTCTATAAATAAACAGTTGGGGCTCATTTTTCAGGACTCCAAAATTTCGTCCAGACTCCTTAGAGTACGAAATTTCTCTCTTTTTCTCTCTCCCTCTCTCTTTTGTATTTCTTGAGATTTTGTGAGGCATTGTAGTGTGAAAGGTTGCCACAAAGCACCTAAAATCTTCCTATTTTGAAGATTCAATAGAGCTCATTCAAGAGGTATTTCAGTTAATCTCTTTCTCCCTTTTTTATTTATTTCTTCTCTATAATAAATAGTTATAATAAAAATAATCATGTAGACATTTTAAGGTTAATTGTATAATTTAAATTTCAAGCATGTAAATAATCATTAATAAAAAGGGGATTTAATATTTTTATTATTATAATTTATAATGCTAACTTCATCATAGGGTACCAATTAAGGGCGCTGTAGGGGTGCTTAATACCTTCCCTACACGTAACTGACCCCCGAACCCAATTCTGGTTATCAAGGCCATTATTGAATTTTTAAAAACCTTTTCTTTTCCAATGTTTTGAGTAAAACATTGGTGGCGACTCCATGAACTCATTTTTCAAAACCATTAATTAAGGATTAGTCTGGTGTCCGGACATTCCTTAATTAATGAGACTTTTAAAAGGATGTCTACACCATTAGTCGCGAGATCGAAAAAATTCGGGTTGCAACAGATGGCGACTCCACTGGGGACTTTTTAAGAGGGTTAGGCCCATATAAATGATGAAATTAGCATTTAAAAAAAACAATAATTTAAATATTTTTTCCCTTTATTTTATTTGTTTTATTTATTTGGCTTTCATATCTGTTTTCCTGTTTAAATTCAGCACTTGTTTGAAATATAAATTGTACACAAACCTTTGAACACAACAGTTCCCCTTACACCCGGGGGCATGAGGGTATTACACATAGGGAGTGGTTGACGTACGACCGGCCCAAGTTGGCCTTAGAGCCTGCGAGCCTTGTCGGAAATCACACTCAAGGTGATAACTGGTTACTCTAGCCTGAAATACTGCGACAGACCTTAGAGTTTGTCAAGTGACGGCGACAGAGATACTGGGTCCCTATAATGGGGGCACCTTAGGGGCCTTAAAACCAGTGAGTTTAGAATCGTCCTATACAATGCACTTTTCTTGACAGGGACCACAGACCAAGGATTTGATCATGATCGTTCGTGGGTGTACGTTGATTGAGCATATGTGTGTGCATTTGTTTGTATTATTTTATTCTAATAAGATGGATTGGAATTTTATAATAAGCAAACAATAAAGATGATAATAATAATAAAATAATAATAAAATTTTATACCCCTTTGTACATTCTTAGGTCTGCATTCCATTAACATCATATACGTAGTTTCTTTTTTGTAAAAAAAAAATCAATAAAAATCAATATAGGTAGTCTCATCTTTACCATGCATCATTCCCCTTTAGATAATGGAAACATGATAAAGATCAGGCAAAAAAAAAATGACATGCATTCTAGATTAGCTCATTAATTTCATTCATCTTATTTTATTAGCTAAGGAGGATTAGGTTGCCGTATGTGTAGAAAGTTAAGAAAAGTGAATGCTTTAATATACGACAGTATCTGCGCTATAAAGAAAAGCCCAAATCAATTCTTTAAAAATACTATAGTTGGGCCCTTACTTTGATATATTTGTTGAAGTAAGTCTTCTTAGAATCTAATATAGATTCTCACTTGATACTGTCGAAATCTATTTGAGCATTCACAAATAAACAAATCAATGAGACTGATATTTATTTTTCTAAACTTTCTCTACATTCTGCATTACATTCATTTAGAACATATCCCTCCTGGTAAAAGAATAAACGAGAATAAAAAAGGAAATTAACCTATGTGCGTTAATCGGAAGTAATGGAAGCAAGCCATGCATAAAGAGTTGAGGGTAAAGAACTCCACAATCATTAAGACACCAACTCTTGCCCTAAGAAGATAAAGTCGTGTCGTACAACCGTGAAATCCAAGTGGAATGGAGAGATGACTAGGAATGGATGGATCCACGCTCCTAACAAGTTGTAAGCTAGTAAAGAGAACCCGAGGAAGGCGAATCCCTCAAACACTAAGGCAAAGTGAATAGGGCTTTCTTGAAAGATGATTTCAACAAGAGAGAAGCATTGCTTATCAAGAAGCTGCTAGAATGAAAACCCGCAAAGGACATTCTAGTAAAAAAAAAAAAAGAGTAATGTTTGTTCGAGCTGAAAATCAAGAGACAGCTTGAATGTTCTTCTTGAAAAGGAAGACTCCATGGAAAGCTCTATCATCGCTTCTACCCATTCCTACTTAGGAAAGGCTCAGGATATGGGTTGACAACACCTTCATGAGAGAAGAAGCCAAATGACCTCCCTCTACACGAGAACTTCTGAAGTGCCACACTCAAGCAAGTGTAGGATTAGCCCTACAATCAGGCAACCTAGGCCTCTCTAAGGGGCAACCTCCCTCTACTTCTTTGTGTATGAATCACGAACTCGGGGCATGCCCGGGCCCTCGAGCTACATTAAATGGGCACGTGTAAATTGAAAATTCCATTTTAATGTCATACACTTTTCTACTTCATTTCTCTTCTCCCTTTTATCTACTCTAAGCCTCGTCAACAAACCCTAAATGAACAAGTACATTTGAAATAAGGACGTCATTAGAAACAATGGCTTTATACACCATAAAAAAAAACACATAAAGATCAATCAAACTTGGCATGACTTGTGGATAAAAGCCCAAACGAAATCAGTGCAAGGGGCATCCCCCTTTAAATGAAGGAATGAAAAATGATCATAAATGCTGCAAAGAAAAAGGCCCGGCAGGAAACCCACTAAGGGGGCTGCGCAAAAGTTAGGGCAAGATCTGCTAGGCAACCCACAATTAAAAAGGGTAACCTAGGCAAAAGTAAGGATCAAAAGAAAATGTCCGCTAGGGAACACATCTCAAACAACCTAGGCAAAAGTTAAGACAAAGCAGCATCCCGAGCTGAAAACTGAAAGGCGGCTCGAGAAGATCATTTAATCAATATGCAATCTCAAGTCATCGCTTAACTCTAAAGGAAATAATAAGCTAACGCGGAAAATGATTTCCTCACTTTGAATGTGCTTGTTCATCAGCCTAAACCACTAGCCTACCTCGGCCAACCATTCTTCTATAAACCATTTTTGAAAAAATCCTTCCTACCAAAAGTTTTACAAAAATTATATATATATCCTCTTCCTCTATTTCCTCTTGACCTATATGGCATTAAGATAAATTTGAGAGATACACGGAGTATGCATAGTGAACACTCACAAGGAGAAGATGGAGGTGTCCTAGAACAGAGTCTAAGTACACCTAATCTAAGGGCTAACATATCATATCCGGTACAAGCGAGAGGGCTGAACTACACAAACCTTAGGTTCAAGAAGCAACATTGAATTCGACAAGGCTAAAGGCTAACAATCCATGTCATTGATCAATGCGCATAGATTAATTTCTTGAAAGTAAAAAAATAAATTTGCATTGTAAGCATTAGCATAGAAGCATCATTGCATAACATGCATATGGCACAAGTGTGCACAAAAGGGTATAAGTTCACAAAGAAAAAAATCCAATCCATTTCTGCTTTGCATTTTCTTTTGCATTCTTGCATTCTTTGTGTGTGTCTACCCATCACTTGCTGGAGGAATCAAGAGGTTGAAGCACTCGTAAAAAAGATCAACAACTATACAGTGCCTTAAAATCCGAGATCATGTCAAAAAGCATAGCCCCAACAACGGCATTCCATACAAGTGGTTTCATATAACCACCAAGAAAAAAAAACACATCAACAACAAGACGAGATAGAACCGGAGTCGACCGAATAAGCAAGCCCATAAGCATGAAGAGGCCATCGTGCCCTACTCCTCAGCAGAATGAAGGACGATCTAAGAGAATGCCAAGACCAGAAATGGCTCCCTAATCAAAGCTAGGAGTGGCTTCCAAAATAATACTCACCAATAAAGATTCAGCAAATAACATCATCATGGGATGGTATCCCTCCACCAATGATGACAATAAAAAAAAAAAAGAGAAAAAACAACATGAGAAAAAGGCAAGCTTCGTAAATGTTGAAAAAAGCCGAAGCATTTTTTTTATAAAAAATAATAGCAAAAAAAGGCAAGCTTCAAACATGAAAGAGCCGAAGCTAAACAAAAATGAAATTCAAAAAAATCTACCAAAAGCAGACGTCTGGAGAGGCATCACAATACTCACATGGCAGGGGAAACACCAGAATCCCTATCACCCATCTATCGCCCATCAATACAAGGGCACATCAAGTACATCTTGCCCATCCTCCTTGGGGCATTTTCCATCACAAGTCAACAGCGAGGGTACCATCGAGTACCTCAAATAAAAAAGAATCACCATCAAGTATCCACCCAAGATTTCAAAGGTTCTCCTTCAAAGGATATCAACAACCATCCAAGTCGAGAGCCGCCGTCGAGCCGCTCAAATCAATGAATGACAACGAGGGTACCGCGGAGTTCCTTGAAGTCAAAACTGGGATGCCGCCGAGTTCCCACCGAAGGCCGGTTGAAGCCTTAAAATCAGCCAAGCTTGATCGAGAGCCACCATCGAGCCGCTCAAATCAATGAATGACAACGAGGGTACCACCGAGTTCCTCGAAGTTGAAACCGGGATGCCACCGAGCTCCCACCATAGGTCGGTTGAAGCCTTAAAATCAGCCAAGCTTGATCGAGAGCCGCCATCGAGCCGTTCAAATCAATGAACGACAACGAGGGTACTGCCAAGTTCCTCGAAGTCGAGACTGGGATGTCGTCGAGCTCCCATCTAGGTCGGTTGAAGCCTTAAAATCAGCCCAACTTGGTTGAGAGCCGCCGTCGAGCCTCTCAAATCAGTGAACGACAACGAGGGTACCGCCGAGTTCCTCGAAGTCAAAATTGGGATTACCGTCGAGCTTCCATCAATGGGCCAGCTGAAGCCCTAAATATCACTCCAGCCTGGAGAGGCTGAGCTCATAATATACTCCCTCTTCAACAAGCAACAAATAAAGGAAGATTATCACAAGAGAGACAATGGAGCTTCTACTCAAAGACTGAAGACCAGGTGTACATTTTGTCATCCTTGTTACCCAATAGAGTACACAACTGCTCTAAAGGGTGAGGATACGAACAAATGCACCTATCTAAGGGAAACAGCGCAGAAGCACCAACACCAAAGAGACGAAGAGAAGACCCGAACGAAATGTCTGTCTTTACTTGCCTTTGGAAAAACAACATGTTACTATTCCAAAGGACAAGTAAAGAGGGGTAGCTGTAAACACCCAATTTCGTCCGGGGGGCACGCAAACAACGGGACGGGACTTTAGAGGGCCCAAAAGCCCAAACAAGCGGATTTTAAAAGACTGGAACAGACTGTTCCAAAACCGGAACGGGCCGTTCCCAATTTGGAACGGGCCGTTCCAGGTTTCTAAAAAAGGCCAAAAACCCTAAATTGGAACGGGCCGTTCCAAGGCCGTTCCAAGCTTATAAAAAGGGTCTTAAAACTTTTACTGGAACGGGCCGTTCCAAGTTAAGGAAAAGGCCTAAAAACCCCTTTTTGGAACGGCCGTTCCAGTATAGCCAAGTGTGTGCAAATTGTGTCTCTGGAACGGACCGTTCCAATTTCAGAATGGGTCGTTCCAGTTACCAATTTAACCCACAACGGCCATATCCAGAACGGGCCGTTCCGATTTCGGAACGGGCCGTTCTGGACCCTTTTTAAAGTCTATAAATAAACAGTTGGGGCTCATTTTTCAGGACACCAAAATTTCGTCCAGACTCCTTAGAGTACGAAATTTCTCTCTTTTTCTCTCTCCCTCTCTCTTTTGTATTTCTTGAGATTTTGTGAGGCATTGTAGTGTGAAAGGTTGCCACAAAGCACCTAAAATCTTCCTATTTTGAAGATTCAATAGAGCTCATTCAAAAGGTATTTCAGTTAATCTCTTTCTCCCTTTTTTATTTATTTCTTCTCTATAATAAATAGTTATAATAAAAATAATCATGTAGACATTTTAGGGTTAATTGTATAATTTAAATTTCAAGCATGTAAATAATCATTAATAAAAAGGGGATTTAATATTTTTATTATTATAATTTATAATGCTAATTTCATCATAGGGTACCAATTAAGGGCGCTGTAGGGGTGCTTAATACCTTCTCTACACGTAACCGACCCCCGAACCCAATTCTGGTTATCAAGGCCATTATTGAATTTTTAAAAACCTTTTCTTTTCCAATGTTTTGAGTAAAACATTGGTGGCGACTCCATGAACTCATTTTTCAAAACCATTAATTAAGGATTAGTCTGGTGTTCGGGCATTCCTTAATTGATGAGACTCGGAAAAATTCGGGTTGCGACAATACCTATTCTAGAATGGAAACTGTTGTTATAAGTGAATCAATAAGAGGCAAATACTGATGCCAACTACCAAAATCCTCTAGCACACAAGCTCTCAACAAATCTTCTAAGGATTGTATGGCTCTTTCTGATTGTCCATCTATTTGAGAATGATAGGCGAAGCTAAGATGGAGCTTAATTCCTAAAGTTTGATGTAAACATCCCCAAAATCTAGAAGCAAACTTAAGGTCTCTATCAGATATTATACTATATTGAACACCATGCAACCTTACAATTTTCCGAATGTATAATTCGGTCAATTTCTCTAATGAATACCTAATGTTAATGGGCAAGAAGTGAGCATATTTTATTAGTGTATCCACGATAACCCATATGGAATCAAATTTATGCATTGTTTGTGGTAATCCAACTACAAAATCCATCACTATACTGTCCCATTTCCATTCAAGTATGTCTAAGGATTATAACATTCTTGTTGGCTTTTTGGTATTCTATTTTGACCTTCTAACAAATCAAACATGTAGCTACATATTGTGCTACTTCCTTTTTCATTTTAAGCCACCAAAATATTTTTTTAAGATCCAGATACATTTTTGTTGCCCTAGAGTGTATACTCAACTTGCTCTTATATGTCTCACCTAAGATTATTTTCTTAATTTCTAAATCTTTAGGCACATATGCTTTATCATTAAATCTTAAAACTCCCTCCTGATCTATGCTAAACCTTTCTCCATCTTTTTGTCCCAGCAATATCTTTTTCTTTTGAATTAATTCATCAATCATTTGAGCCTTGCAAATTTGTCTATGTAAGTCACTAGTAATCTGTACTGTATGCAATTGTATTTTATCATGACTTACTACAACTCACAAACTCATATCTATAAATTTTTCTATTAAGTTCATCTCATGAATCATTAAGGAAGAGATATGTAAAGATTTTCTACTCAATGCGTCAGCCACAATATTGGCTTTTCTTGAATGATAATCCAATTCAAAATCATAATCTTTTAACAATTTCATCCACCTTCTTTGTCTGATATTTAATTCCTTTTGATCAAACAAATATTTTAAACTTTTATGATCACTACAAACATTGCTGACAATCTCGATTTACAACTCGTAATATTGTCCGAGATTACGAGTTTATTGAAGCAAAACGAGACAACTCGGAGGTAAACTCGTTTTTGAGTAAACTCGACTAAACTCGAGTAATCTTGCATGAAATCACGAGTTTACAACGAGATCCGTGAGTTTACCAAACCCCGAAACCCTAAGGGTAGAAACCCTCGTCGTTCATTCTTTTTTTCTCACCTTCGTACGTTGTCTCCTTCTCCTCCGCACTTCTTTCTCCATCAGATTGCTACTCCTTCGAGTGTTGTTTGGATCTGCGTCGTGCTGCTGCTCCTTTGTGCATCATTTCAATTTGTGCGGATCTACGTCGTGCTGCTGCTCCTCCGTGTGTCATTCCGACCCGTGCCACGCTGTGCCTCCTCTATGCATCGTTTCGATCTGCGCTGCTCGTGCCGCTTTTCCTCTGCACATCGTTCCTCCTCTATGCGTCGTTCTTCGAGAGTCGCAGTCACTCACTGTCAATGCTCGCAGCCGCACTCGTCATTCTTCGCGCAGACATTAAGTCGAGTAGCGTTGTGCTCTTCGCGAGTTGCATTACCATGTTCTTTCTCCTTTTTTAATCTCTATCTAATATATTTTTATTCTCTATTTAATATATTAGATTTTTCTTAATTTTTTATTTGCTGTCATTTTATTTTTTATTTACTACAATTTACTATTTTGCTTTAATATGAAGTTAAATGATAATTATTATGTTATTTTTAGGTATTTTTAACATATTTTTTTATATTAAGTAAACTCTTACGAGTTTACGACACGAGTCTACGATACGAGTTTACACAGCCTCCACGAGATTACGTAAACTCTCGATATTGACAACCTTGACTACAAACATCAAACTTACCACCATACACATAATGTCTCCATATCTTAAGTGCAAAAATAATGGCAGCTAGTTCTAGGTCATGGGTTGGATAATTCTTTTCATGAGCTCTTAATTGCCTAGAAGCATATGCTACTACCATTCTATCTTGCATAAGAACACACCCTAATCCCATTTTTTAGGCATCACAAAATATGACAAATTTTCCATCAGGATTTGGTAATGTTAAAACTAGTGAAGTAGTTAATCTTTTATTGAGTTATTGGAAACTATTGTCACATTTTTTTGTCTACTCAAAAGGTTCTTCTTTCTTGGTGAGTTGAGTTAAAGGCATGGCTATTTTAGAAAATCCTTCGGTGAATCATCTATAATATCTTGCCAAACCCAAAAAACTATAAATTTCTGTCACCATCTTTGGTGGTTCCCATCGTAGAACTACTTCCACTTTGGATGGATCTACGGATATTCCGTGTTTGAAAATCACATGTCCTAAAAAATTAACTTCCTTTAACCAAAATTCACACTTAGAAAGTTTGGCATACAGTTATTTGTCTTTCAAGATTTGAAGAACAGTTCGAAGGTGTTCTTCACGCTCCTCATGAGTTCAAAAATATATGAGAATATCATTTATAAAGACCACCACAAAATGATCTAAAAATGGACAAAAAATATTGTTCATGTAATCTATGAACATTGTAGGAGCATTAGTCACACCAAAAGGCATTACCTGATATTCATAATGACCATATTTTGTTTTAAATGCAATTTTTTGTATGTCTTCTACTTTTACTCTAATTTGGTGGTATCCTAACCTTAAATGTATCCTAGAAAACACATATGCTCCTCTCAGTTGATCCATCAAGTCATCTATCCTAGGAAGAGGACATTTATTTTTTATAGTGAACTTATTTAATTGACGATAGTCCACACACAACCTAAAACTTCCATCTTTCTTTTTAACTAACAAAACAAAAGCCCCTTAAGGTGATACACTAGGGTGAATGAATTGTTTTTCAAGCAACCCTTCTAGTTGTTTCTTTAGCTCAGCTAGTTTAAAAGGTAACATCCTATAAGGTGCTATTGAGATTGGTCCAGTTCTAGGCATTAAATTAATTAAAAATTCAATCTCTCTATCAGGTGGTAAACCAGGAATATCATTGGGAAAAACTTCAGGAAAGTTTTGAACAACTACTATACTTTTCAAATCAACTTCCTCTTTTGTTTCCATAGAAGATAATAATAAATATCCTTGAAGTTTACTCCATGAAAACTTTTTTATTAGATTGGAAAATGAAATCGATAGGCCCTTATTAGAAAATATTACAGACTTTTCTGCACAATTGAGAAAGACATGATTGGAAGATAACCAGTCCATACCGAAAATCACATCTAATTGTGATAAAGGTAGACAAATCAAATTTAGAAGAAATTTTCTATCACCAATGAAAAGAGGACAATCTAAACAAACTTTATTGGCAATCACAGATTTATTTGTAGTGGTTGAAATAATTAGATTAGTTTCTAAAGAAGAAACTAATAATTGAAAGTGTTGAACACAATCATTAGAGTTGAAAGAATGAGTTGCGCTTGAATCATACATTACATTCAAAGTTTTTCCTCTAATGAAGCATGTGCCTTGTATTAAATTATTATTTTAAGCAGCTTCAGTTCCAGTCATGGTATAAACTCTCCTAGTTGTAGTAGGCCTTGGTTTGGGTCCAGAGGCATTTGAATGTGTCCTTGGTTGTCCACACTCAAAGAACATATGACCAGGTTTCCCATATTTGAAATGGATAGGTCCTTTGAGATGACAGTCCTTAGCATAATGTCCATATCCACACTTAAGACACTTAATCTAACTATTTATAGGTCTACTAGAATTCCCTAAAAATTGAGAAGATTTGGATTTCCATTAAGGTTGGTCATAAGGTTTTCCTTCATTATTTTTCTTCTTGTTCAACTGATGGCTAGAATATTTTGGTTTATTATCCTTATTATACTCAAAACCTTCCAGAAAGCAACACTTGTGGATAAGTGTAGGAAAATCAGAAATTTCTAATATTCCTACCGCCTTTCTTAGTTCAGGCCTAAGTTCATTTTCAAAGTTAATACATTTCATTCTCTCATCAAGGTGATAAAAGAAAGCAGAATATTTTCCCAATTCTTCAAACTTAGAAGCATATTCTCCTACTGTCATGTTCCTTTATTTTAGTTGCATAAATTCTATTTCTTTGGCTCTTCTTACATCATTAGGAAAATATTTTTCAAAACATCTAACTCTAAAGATTTCTCATGTAATGATTATTACTCCTCCTTCTAATAGCCTTTTTGTGTTATCCCACCAGTATTTTGCTTCTCCTACTAACATAAACACAACATAATTCACTTTTTGGCTATAAGGAAAATTCATGGTTCGAAATATCTTTTCTATTTCGTTAATCCATAATTCAGCTTTTTCAGGATTATATCCTCTGTCAAAATAGAAAGGTTTATTTCTCCTAAATTTAATCAATCCTTGTGATTCATCAAGTCCTTCTGGTCTTTGATTTCTTTATAAAGTTGTAGCCATGTCTTTAATAGCTTGCACAACCTCTATTAGTTCTTTATTTCTCCTTCCTTCCATCTAAAATTTTTATAAGTTAGCTTAGTATATTAGAAACATGGTTAACACATTTCCCAAGTTACACATGAAACGTTGCTCTAATACCATTTACTTGAAATGTCTTTCTCACAATTCTCGACTTAATTATTTAATATTTATTTCATAAATAGACCAAATTAATTATCTTAGTTATAAGATTCATTTTTGTAAAATAATAGATTTTTTTACGAGTTATTCGTCGAGAAATATTTATATAGCTATTACAACATTTGAAATTTGCTATACAAATTTTATTATAAAATTCTTATCATTTATAATTTAAATTTTGAAACAATGCTAGGTAAAGAAACCACACCATAGTAGTAGCAATAGTAGTAGCAGTAGTAGTAGTAGTAGTAATAGAAGCAGTAGTAGTAGCAGCAGTAGTAGTAGTAGTAGTAGTAGTAGTAGTAGTAGTAGTAGTAGTAGTAGTAGTAGTAGTAGTAGTAGTAGTAGTAGTAGTAGTAGTAGTAGTAGTAGTAGTAGTAGTAGTAGTAGTAGTAGTAGTAGTAGTAGTAGTAGTAGTAGTAGTAGTAGTAGTAGTAGTAGTAGTAGTAGCAGTAATAGTAATAGTAGTAGTAGTATCAGCAGCAGCAGTAGTAGTAATAGTAGTAGTAAATTTTATTTTGTATTAATTAATGTTATTTTTTTGAGTTGATAATAATGTAACAAATTAATAAATTTATTTTAGAATTTAATTTGGATCATTGTTTGCTTCATAGGTTAATAACATTGAATTTGCAACAATGTATCAAATGATTTACATTTATTTTAAAATATTTAAATTTTTATAAAAAATAAATAAATATAATTATGTTGACCCGATTAACCTAACCTAATATAACCTGTTCATGATTGGGTTGGGTTGGATTGAATTTTTAAAAAAAATTACACAAATCTGACCCAACCCAACCCATTAATTTTTTATTGGATCAGGTAATGGGTTTATCCAAACTCGGTCCAGCCCAATCCACTTACACCCCTAATCAAACTTATATATAACTCACATGACATCTAGATGAAGGAAAAAGTCTTATTTTAATACAAATTTTTCCTTCTTATTATACTAACAAATTCACATCTTGGGTTGATATAGATTTACTATAGGATTGACATGGTTAGAAGGGGGTAGGTAGTATGTGACCACCATGGGACCATCAATATATATTAGAACTTGTTGATTTGGTGAAAATATGAAGGAAGATAACCCAATGCCTTGGAATGCCACTAAATTTCCAATAGCATCTACAGTCCAACTGGTACCGAAAAATACAGCCAAAGTAACTGCAGTAAAAGGTCCAGGTCTAACTGGTAGATCCATCTCCTTAAGATTTTAAAATATACATACATATATTAAGAACAAGAAAACAAGAAACACAAAAGAAAGGAGTAAGAATATTTATCAAATAATAAGATTAATTAATTAAGAATATATATAAATTTTTGCATATCATTACTAATCACAAATTTAAATTTTTACTTCATGGTTGGATTTGAATTATTTTTGTAGTGACTAGTCAGGATAAATAAGTTTAATCATGGTACCAAATAATATAAGGATATTTCACCTTAAATATTTATTCATTTAAACCCCTAAGGTTAAACTTCCCATTACAAATTAATTCAAACCAATTAATAATTTATTAAAAAAATAAAATTTAGATTTACTACTATTTAAAGATAAATATATATATATATATGTATGTATGTATGTATGTATATATATATATAATTAAATAATAGCAGCTAAATAATAAAGTTAAAAATATATTTAAACTGTATAAATGATAGTTAAGATTAATAGAAAATAATTAAATAAAATGAATTATAAACACCTCATTAATTAACTAAAATTAACATACATTGCACAAGTAAGATGGAGTTAGGAACACCTCACCAAATAAATATAAATAAAAATAATATAAAATAGATAATTAAAATTATGTAGAAATTTAAAAGAGATAAAAGTCTCCTCCCTATACCTTAATATTTGAAATAGTTTCACTCAAAATCTTTATTTCTTCTCTTGTTTTGCTTTGCTTCCAAGAAGTAAATCTGTTCTCATTTTTTTTCATTCTCATGTCCTAGTAAATCTCCCACTTCTTCCTTTGATTCATTTAGATCATGTAAGGCCTATTTATAGGCGCCAGTGCAATTATTTTATTTGTTAGATTTTTACTATATTTTTTAACTAAATTTTAGTTTAGTTACAAGTCATTAAATTCTCTAGTTACTTATAGATATACGAGAATCTTTAGAGTAGATTTGAGATAATGAATAGATTTCCTTTCAAATTTATCTACATATTATTATATAAAAAAATAGAAAACAACACAATATCTCTATATATTTAAATTAGTTCACGTAGTCAATATATCTATAAGTATACCTAATTTTTATAATATATATATATATATATATATATATATATATATTAGAAAAATGAAATAATATACTGATATAAAAATTTATCATCCCATAATATAATTAGATTCATTCAATTTGCTAAGTATATTAATATAAATAGAACAATTAAAATTATAATTAAACATTATCTAAGAAATTTGGAATATTACACATTGTACCTTACCATATCAAGAGCTTCTTTCGTTCTATGGAGGTGTTGTTTCCATAGAATAGTTTTAGATGAAGCTGACATTTTTTAAGAATGAAAGCAAAGATATTGAGGAATGCAATAGATGAATAGGATAGATCTTTCTTGTCTGTACAATCAATGAATGTATGTAGTGCATATATAGAGTAAAATATTGCAAAAGAATATTATTGTAATAAATTAACTCAATTGCTTTACGTGAGGGTGTCATTGACTTTATCACAAGGCATGAGGAACTAATTGTTTTACGTTAGAGTGTCATTAACTTTATCACAGGGCGTCAAGAATCAATTGTTTTACGTCAGGGTGTCATTGTCTTTATCACAAGGCATCAAGAATGTGTCATTGACTTTATCACAGGACGTCAGGAATCAATTGTTTTACGTTAAGGTGTCATTCACTTTATCATAGGGCGTCAGGAATCAATTACTTTACCTCTGACCCAATGTTTTTTTTCTTTCAATTAATTCACATATCACACTTGATGCTTTGAAAAACAAAATTCAAAGAATAATTAATTTTGACCAATATTATTCAATTCATGATCTTTACTTTTGGCATGCATAAGTGGTAGGCGGAGGAGTGCTTCATTACCATGCTATGAAACTTAATGACGATGAAGATGTGCAATGCGTGATTCAACTCATTTGTAGTCATAAAGTTATTACTTTTGCTAAAATCTTTGCAAATATCATACAAGGTAATAATAATGCTCCAACTTCCAATGTTGTACCTTCCTTACATAACCAACCAAATTATTACCCTTGTACATTAGACTTGTCACAACCTTCCTTAGATTATTCCCAACATTCACTAGAAAACCATTTTCATGCATAAACAAGTTCTTTCATCCACTTTCTTTCTACCCTTTTTCAAAACTACTATAATTCCTCAAACCTCAATGAGTTGGTGCCACGTGCATCCTTTGGCCGCATCCTTGAGATTGGAGTTCCGGAAAACATTGGTCCTTTTAGTGAGGATGAAGATGATGCAAGACTCGAACAAGATGAAGAACATGATGGTAACATGTATGACAACAGACAACCTCAAATAGTGGGCACAACTTCAAAAACATACAGTTTCCTTGCACACATGTATAATGTTGATCTGTAGATAGATTTCACCAACCTTGAATATAGCCATACATTTGACCATGTTGACGTTCAATATGCTTTTAACACCCTTTTTAAGGGCATGACTTTCGAGACAAAGGAAGATGTCAAACATGTTTTAAGCACGTACTATGTCGAAAAAGGTTTATATTACAAGACGGAGAAATCGTCTCTAATGTTAAATTTTTGAAAGGTGTGTTCAAAAATAATGTGGTTGGAGGTGTAGAGCGACTTTCATTAACAAAAGCCAAAAATGGGAGATTTGAAGGCTATCAGATGAACATTCTTGTTCCTCCCCAATTATCACACAAGATCATGTCAACCTTGACTATGTCTTAATCAGAAAAAGTGTTCTTCCATTGGTGGAGAGTGACCCATCAATACCGATCCTAACATTAATAGCCCACATAAAAAATGCAGAAGGTTATACTATCTCTTATCAAAAAAGCATGGATGGCAAAGAAAAAAGTGATTGAAGACTTACATTATAATTGGGAACAATCATACCATGATTTACCTAGGTTGTTAAATTCCATGAAAACATATAATGGATTTGTTATTGAGAAGCAAACAAGGCCACTATACAACCAATAAGGTGAACTGGTTCGTGATTATGTTCAATTCCATCGAGTATTTTGGACTTTTAAACCTTGTATCGATGGGTTTAAATATTGCAATCCCATTTTTCAAGTTGATGGGACATTCTTGTATAGAAAATATAAAGGAACTTTCCTTGTGGCCGTGGCACAGGATGGTAACAACAAAATTTTTTGGATTGTCTTTGCCATTGTTGATGGTGAAATAGGAGAAGCATGGTCTTTCTTTCTGCTTTATCTCAAAAAACATGTTTGCACTCAAGATGGCTTTTGCTTAATCTCAAACAGGCACGAGTCAATTAAAAATGTATACTCAAGACAACATAGTGGTTGGACACCAGAAAATTCAGTGCATGTGTTTTGCATTTGGCACATCGCACAAAACTTCATGAGGCATTTCAAAAATGTAGAAAGGAAAAAGCTAATCATCAACATGGGTATGTAGTTATTTTTAATTTATTTTTGACGAGTAATTAAATATTTATTTTCATTTATTTTACTATATTTGAATGGTATTTAATTGATGAATTATTTTTGTTAAAATTCACAACTTATGGCATGACAGAGCCTAGGTTCAATTACTACTATAATATATTGAGAAGCGAACCAAATAGTGAATGTGTAATTGATTGGCTCAACATTATTCCTAGAAATCATTGGACTCTTGCATGGGACAGTGACTGACAATAGGGACACATGACAACTAACTTGGCAGAGGCAATAAACTTCATTCTTAGAAAACCATAAATTTGCCAATATGTGCAATTATGATGTCAACATACAAGAGATGTAATACATTATTCATCCAAAAAGGGAAGGAAGTCGACGTTAAACTAAGAGCCACACAAGTATATACAAAAATAATAAATAAGGTCATGACAGACACAAAATCAAAGGCAAATAATCACTATTTCCTTAAGTTTGATCGGTGTAATACACATTTTCTAGTGCTGTTAGTTGTCATTTTTACTTGAATTTCATGAATACTATAGTGTAAAATTGGCATGCTTTCATTTCCCTTATAAATTGCCCAAGGATGTGAATATTATATACAAATATGTAAATTATGTTATAGAAATACAATCCAATCAAACTATAGTAATTTTTTGGTTAATTATGGTGGTTTTACTTTTTAGGTTAAGAGAAAAGAAATCAAGATAGAGAAAATAATTGAAGTTCAAAAAGATTCATGGAAGAAAATATGTTTATCTCTATTAACTCAACAAGGCTTAAGCTATATTAGAAGGGCTTAAGCCATTTCAGGGAAATTTAAGATTACAATCTGCCAAAAAAAAGGCTTAAACCATTTCACAAAGGCTTAAACCATTTTAATTTCTTCATAGTGAAGTATTTAAAAAAAGCTTAAGCTATTTCAAAAAGGCTTAAGCCATTTTAATTTCTTCATGGTGAAGTATTTAAAAAAGGGCTTGAGTCATTCACCAATAGCTTAAGCCAATTTGTGACAGTAAATAACCCCTTATTATAAATCATAACATATAAAAGGGGCAAAAAAAATAGAAGATAGGGGAGCTTTGGAGGAAACAACACACCTAAAACATAATCTCTCTCTCTAGCCTCAAAGACAATCCAAGTTGAAGATTTTGGTGGTGATTCCGATGTTTTGAGAATGGAACGACGACAATTTCTACTAGATTCTTCTTTTTCTCTTCTTTTGTTGGTTGGCTCTCATGGAAATAAGTAGCTAATCTTTTCTTTTTGGGATTGGATGTAACCTCTTGCACCTTAATGTAACTCTTGATTTTCACATATATTTTATGATCTGTTCTACTTACTAGTGATTCATTTTTGTTCTTAATGCCTTTACATTTTGATCACTCGTATTTGGAACTTTGGTTTAGAACTCGATTAGAAAATGTTTTCTAGATCATGATTTAAAATGAATCACCTAATGTTTAAGTTGCTAGGAATAAAGCTAAAATCGTTAGTCTTTAAAGGATTTTCTTAATGCAGATTTTCCTTTATTTAAATATGCAAGGAATTGATATTTAAGGGGAAAAACTTAGAATCTCTTTACTAAGGAATTAGGATTGAGTGATTATAATCCTAGATAATATTGTAGAAGAGGAATTAACATATGTATGCTTATAAAGATTACAAAGAGGTGTAGTAGGTAAAATCCAGTCTCAAGCATCTCATATATGAATTTCTCTAATACTTATTTGCATATTTGTCACTTGTTTTAAGTTTTATTAATGTTAACTTTGAGTTTAATGAATCATATGTTGAACATGTATGAATATATTATATTTATTTATTTTTTGTTTTACTAAAGTAATTGAAAATTAATCAATCTACCTAGTCCCTAAGGAGACGACCTTACTCATCACTATTACAAGTTGACTTTGGTACACTTGCCACAGGATCAACAAGTGCAAGAAACGATTAATCCAAGGGATGGACAATCAACTAGAACTTTCACAGTTAGACTAGATGAAAAGTAATGTGATTGTGACAAATTTCAAAAGTTACACATGTCATGCTCGCATGTCATTGTTGTGTGTAAGCATGTTAACCACAATTACATACCTTATATAAATCCAATATATACGTTAGAATATGTTTCCAATGTGTATAAAGAATTATTTGAGAACTACCCAACGAATCTTATTGCCCAGATTGTGGGGAACCACAAGCATTACCCAATCCAAAAAAAGATCAGAAACAAAAAAGGTCATCCAAAATCATCTTGAATACACACCAAAATGGATATGGAGGAACCTAGATAGCCAAAAAGATGTTCCATTTGTAGAGATCCAGGTTACTCTAAGAAAAAATGTCCTTACTGTTCAGGGAGTTCAAATCAATAACCTTAAAGTGAACAACTCATACTTCCGGTTGATAGTATTCAATTATATTTCAATATGTATTTCTTTTGTAGTGTGTGTTTCCTTTAATATCATTTATTTATGATTGTTGCAAATTTATGTTATTACAGTTATTTTGGCATGTTTTAATGCAATTATTCAATTCTATTAATGCAGTTGTAAATTTAAATTGTTATTTTTTAAAATATTTCATTGCTAACATCAAATATTTAAGTTAATTATGATTCTACATTAATAATTTAAAATTAACATTATTTTAAATTAATAATAATCATTCTTAATAATATTTATAATACAAAAATTCTTAAAAATTAAATAAATATATATTATTTATAAAATAATATTGTTATAAAAGTTAATTAATTAAAATATTAAAATATCTATATCTATAATATAAAAATAAATTATTAAATTAATTAAAAATATTAAAATAGCTATATTTATTAAAGAAAAATGAAATAATTAAAATATCTATATATATTAAATAAAATTAAAATAATTAAATTAATTAAAAATAATAATATATTTATATTTAAAATTTCAATTATAATTTAAATAATTTTTTAAAAAGTTAAACAAAAAAAATTAAAAAAATAAAGTTTAAAAAACTATAAACCCAACTGAGAAATCAATTTCCGAGAAACCGATTTTTCAAAAGAGCTATACAAGATTTTGAAATTTTTTTAGTTGAGAAATTGATTGGTGATAAATCAATTTTTCATCATGCACAGTGAATTGATATATATATATATATATATATATATATATATATATATAAATATAATGGGAAGTAGGTTATTTAAGTAAATAAAAATTAAAAATAATATATTATAAATAAAAAATAAATAAATAAAAGCCTATACATTGAGCATTAACTTTAAATGTGACAACAGAGTGAAGGAAAAACCGAAGAAAATGTTAGAAAAGAGGAAGCAACATATGGAAGAAGCAAATGAACAAATATAGAACGTGTCCACATTTTGGGAAAAGGACAAGGACAGAAAGGCCTCCAAGACAACCTCCCAAACAACCTGCTCACAAACCATACCAATGCCATCACCACTCACCAACTTTACCACTACAACCACAACCAACACCTCCTCTTTCTCTCTCTGCGTTACACTCCAACACAAACCAAACGTAACAATAACACATTACATTACATGCCACCATTATTTCCTCTCACAAAATCACTGCCATTAACCGTCAATGGCTTCTTCTAATAATTCCCTTTCTTCTCTCAACGTCGTCGGATACACGCACACTCCACCCAACAACCACCTTTCTTCGCTATCACACGTCACTCTCATAACCGTAACGGTCCTCGCCGTCGCCGTTACCGTTTCCCTAGCCTTCTATTTCCTTCTCCGTTACCGTAGCCGCTTCCTCCGCCGTTCATCTCCGTCAATCGCGGAAGTCTTCTCCTCCGCCAATCGGATATCGCCGGAGACCGCTTCGTCTTCCGTCGCCGACTCTCTCCCGACGTTCGCCTTCTCTTCCGTCACGCGGCACGGCGGCGGCGGAAGCGGCGACGGCGACTGCGCCGTGTGTCTTTCGAAGTTCGAGCAGCACGACCTCCTCCGCCTGCTACCTCTCTGCTGCCACGCCTTCCACGCCGAGTGCATCGACACGTGGCTCCGCTCGAATCTCACGTGTCCGCTCTGCCGATCCGCCGTTGTTGGATCGGAATCCGACCTCGCGAAGGTTTTCCGGTCGTCCTCCGTCGCTGGCGGCGACAGCTTCCGGCTGGAGATAGGGAACATCAGCAGCAGCCGCCGCGGTGCGGCGACGTCCGCCGGCGGCGGAGAAACGCGCGGAAGATCCTATTCCGTTGGCGCGTTCGAGTATTTCATCGACGAGGAGGCTGAGGTTGCGTTCAGTTACGCTCACCGGAGAAGCGTTTCAGGCGAGAAAGACGACGGTGATCCGGCGGAGCCTCTGCCGAGCTTGGCTGGTGAGGTAGAGCGTGGTGGAAGTAGTAATAATGATAGCAATAGCTGGTTGAAGGATTACGTTGATCGTCTTTCGAATACGATGTCGTTTCGAAGTTCTGGAAGGTTCTTCACTGGGAATAGTCGCCGAAGCGACGTCGTTGCGGGTGGAGATTACGATGTGGAAGCGAACCGTTTTGGGGATGAAATCGGTGAAGTTTTCCGATGGCTCTCGGGGGTTTAAGATGTAAATAAACGGAATATATAGTTAGTGAAGATTTAGAATTTTGAGAAGTTTTCATTGGGTTAATAGTTACATGATATACACACATCAGACATGAATTGCATTTTACGAATCACATTACCAAAGGTTAAGAATCAGTGAAATCGGTGTTAGTTGTTTTTCCTTTGTTAAGTTTTTGGTGAAAAAGAATCTTCTATTTGGGATCCTCTGGAGTTTTTAAAAATTGCGGGGTGGTGTTGTTGATCCAACGGTTGATGCGTATTTCATTGTTTATAGTTTTTACTTTAGTGCAAAATGTTTGTATAGTTTTGACTCTAGTGCAAAATAGGACCCCTTTATGACTAAGATATCATGTTAATGTTGCAGAAAACCTTCCATTTTTGTCTCATTTGAGTGATAAGAGTATAAGACTTCGAAGATAAGGCCGGTTAAAGGAAGACACCAACAAAATCTTTCTTATTTATCTTGTTATACATAACTCTTTATTTGTTTGTTTTTATCAGTTTTATAATTGTTAGAATTATAAAGAAACAGATCTTAATTAAATATGATAAATGCCAAGTTGTTAAACACACTTAATTAATATAAGATTATACAAACTACAGATTGGGATATAATTTGGTAAAAGATAGAAGTATATATTCCGGGTTAGTACATAAATTTCGTAAGAGTGAAAGAGGTATCTTTTTAACATGTAATAAATTTTTTCGTCGTGTGTACATGTTATATGTAATAAATATTTTTAATAATTATTAATGGTGAAAATGTTTCAAATTTTAAGGATATAATTTGGGATATGAATAAGTCAGACCTTAAACAGATATCTATGACATGACTCTTTTAAAGTCTAACTTGACCTATTTAATAAAAGATCAAGTTTAAATATTTAAAAAAGTATATTTATATAAAAAGGTTAGACCTAAACTTATAGAAAAATTTGTTAAGTCTAATAGATCAGCCTATTTATTTATATAATATAATAAAAATTAATATATATATATATATATATATATATATATATATGTGTATTATTAAAAATAAAAATAAATTATTAATATTTTATATAATTTGTTCATTATAGGTTTATAAGCTTACAACATATGCATGAGTGTACATCAATATACATGATTACACATGAATTGTTCCTTCAATAGAAAATGATTCAATTTTTTTTCTATATTTTTTTTAAATTTAAATTTTAAAAATATTGAGTAAACTATATTTTAAAAATAATTTTATTAATTTTTAAAAATTAAATTTATTGGCCTAATTAACATTAATAATTTAAATAGGTCAATAGGTTATGCCAGACTTTAAAAAGTCAGGTCAGACCTATAAAAAAAAGCCTATGATAGATAATAGACTAAGCTTAGACTTTAATTTTGCAGAATAAACATAACCTATATATTCAAAGTCTAGAGATCTATTTCCATCCTTAGATACAATCATTCAAAGGAAACTTTTCATTTTCTCATTTACTCACAACCATTAGATTTCTAAGGTATGTTTTTTTATCTCTGAAAGTTTGAAACCCTTTGGGATAATAAAGCCCTACCAGAATAACTGCTCCACTTAAGGATTTTTCTCTCTTATAAATTTGTGAATATTAACTTTTGTTGTTACCCGCCCTACATCTCTATCTCATACTCATACTCTCTTTCAAATTTCACGCCTTCTTTTTTCCTCTTTCCTTCGTCATTCTCACTCCTCTTCGTTGTGTCTTCCACTGTTGGTACTTGAAGAGCATCAATTCATCTCTTCAAACTTTGCCTATCATTCCATGTATAAAATTTTGCTCCCCCAACACATATCTCTTATTCCCATTTTAAGAACAATGAGTATGGAAGGAGAGAAAAAATTTGGTTCTTTCCCTTCTTGCACCCACTATGACCCCCTTAGGTTATCTGATCTTGAGAAATTAGATAAAGGTAAGGGTAATATTAGAGAAGAGTTTAAAGAAATATTATCTAAAAGGGTGGTCATAGGTGAAAATGAAAGTAAGAAAAGAAAAAGAGGAGGCAATAATAAAAAGATTCACATCCTCTGATTTCAATATCTGAGTATGAATGGGTGAGAGGAAATGTTGGTAAGTTCAAAAGTAGATTTGGGACTTTGCTTGATATAAGCTTACTCCGAGAAAGAGTGGCGATTTGTTCACCTTCTCTTTTTAGTTAAATATGCATTGAACCTTGCCAACTTGAAGAGCATGTATTTTTTGGAAGTTCATCTCCTCTCCCTTATACTTATATGTACCAATGTCTTTTTAAATATCTCAGAGTTTCAATTCTTTTTTCTTCTTTTGAATGTGAATTTCTAAAAAAGATTAATGTAACCCCTAGTCAATTACATCTAAATAGTTGAATTTTTTGCGTGCTTTCCAAGTTTTATGTTCATTCTTGAATCTTGAATTATACTTAGCCAAGTTTATGCATTTTTATCAACCGAAACTTGGAGAGCCACCACATGATTAGGTTTCACTAAGTGGTAGCTCTAAAGGAGGGCTTTTTCAAAATTTTACCCAATCTTATAAAAATTTGAAAGAGGAATTCTTTAAGGTCCGACCTATTTGCAATGACCCTACATTAGATAATATTTTTCATTTAGATGGAGAACCTAGATTTCCCTTCTATTAGCAATCTCAACCTTTAAAATTCAATGTTAGTAATTAAGAAAAAAAAAATCAAAACATCCAAATAATTTTAAAATTAGCCTTATAATTCAAGTAGGTTGACTAATAAATTCATCATTTATCTTTTGCATACAAATTCTACAAGTATGACCATATTATTCACATGCTTGACATTATCTCCTTTTGACTCGTGATCGATTTATTAACAACTCTAAACTGCTTTTAATTTTTCCATGTTGAGACTATTCCATGGTATCTTTTTTTCTTCCTTTAGTTTGTAATAAGAATGGATCTTCGATATGTAATTTAGGCAATCAACTTTCTTGCTCACATATCAAAGTCTGACAACTTGCCTTTGCAAGAATTTTGTCATTTTCAACATGCATTTCATGGTCCATTAGTAAAGCTTTTTTTTTTTTATATGTTTGCTCCAAATCAAATGATATCATCATGTATAATTTCTCAGATTTTGCTACAAGATCAGATAATAACACTACTAGAAAAATTGTATTTTAAGTCAGTTATTTTGTCATATCTACATCGGTTCTGAAACTGACTTAGATGAGGGCGACGTAGATGAATGAACATATTTACATCGGTTACGTAAAAACTGACTTAGATATATGTGTTGATCTAAGTTGGTTTTCATAAAACAGTCTTAGATGTATATGTTGATCTAAGTCGGTTTGTATTGAGAGCTGACTTAGATGTATACATACATCTAAGTCGATTTTTGTTAAGAACCGACTTAGATGTATACATACATCTAAGTCAATTTTTATTAAGAATCGACTTAGATGTATACATACATCTAAGTCAGTTTTTACGTAGAACCGTCGTAGATTATATTTTTTTTAACCAGGTTAATTTTTAAAATAAGACTGACTCAACTATAAATAACCTGTAAAAACTGATTCAATAAAACTAATCCAATCCAATGTAAGAGAAGCCACATCAAAATCCAACATGAACCAAGAGAGGTCAATCTGGGATCCTTATCATTATAGGAATGGCTTAGTTACATCATTGTCATTACATAATAAATAATAATAAATAAAACATATACTCAAAAACCAATAAAGGTCAACCTGGGATCCATAAAGAAGAGTTTTTTCTTACAAGGAGAAGAGAAACTAAAAAAAAAATAGGTCATACTACATTAGACATGTACTTAGTCATCTAATGCTAAAGCCACATTCACCTATTTCTAAAGTTTACACGTCATACTAAACATTTCAACATGATTTATTTCTAAATTTTTCTAGAAAGAAATTTCTCCAATGAATCCGAATGTCTTCCAATTTGGTTTCCTCCAATGGTCTAGCATCTTCAAAAAGCTGCAACATATATACATCATATATTAGTTACATCATAATAAGCATTAAAAGAAATTAACAATATTTTTAAATGTACCTCACTCCAACCATTTGTTACTCCTCCTTCAATTATTTATTTCTGACATCCAATTCATGACATAGTATCCACATTCATAATGTCCTTGTTGTTTATAACTCTAAAATGAATACCAAATTAAGTAGTATAAGTATTTTTTTTTAATTAAGGTAATAAAAGACATTTGTTAGGTATATTGACTTTAATTACAAATCACTTACTTACCATGGGGTAAATCCATTCTAAGTTCTTTGATAGTGCAGTAGATTTACCATTCATGACATTATACACATCCATAACACTAAAAAAAACAAAATGAACGTAAGTTAGATGATTAAAATTTTATAATAAAGAGCATAAAATTAAAATGTGTTACAAATTAAAGTTTACCTTTTGACTAAATGTTTGACATGCATAGTGGGCTTATGATGCAAAGAACAAAACCATACAGCAACATTACTTATAGGACAAAGAACCAATAGTTTCCAATGATTTCTGCATTGATCCAAAATTAGTTAAACAATACATATATAAATTACATAAATTAAATGCAATAAGAAACATGCACTTACTGATCAATGTAAGGAGCCAAGTAAATTTGCTTCTGGGAGTTCTTTATCCTATCACTGGTATAACTTATAGCCTTCTCTTTCTTATTCCCTAATTTTTGTGTGTACTGGGGCTCCAAAAATCCATACAAGTCATCATAGCCATGCTCTTCAATTTTTTGATTTAGATAACTAAAATTTATAAAAAAAAATATTTATGAATGAATCATAATTAATTAAATAAATATTGATACTAATAATAATTGTGTACTTACAACATCCAAAATTGTATGATTGAGATGTTAAGCATTTGACGTTCTATTAATTCACGTATATCATCGAATGTAATATAGAACACAAAATCACCAGCACCGACACCAAATAGACTTCCAAGATATATCACCTGAAATGGTCAAGTTGGATAAGTAACCAACCTAAAACAAAAAAAAATGTTAAATGGTCTTTAATTATATAAATAAGACAAAGTCACCTTAAATGGGTTTCCATAAGTTAAGGTCAATGATGCCTCACGCAAATCACATATAGGATCATTTCTGGGTTTGGACCTATGAATTATTGGAATATCCTGTGTTTGCTTAGATGATGAAATATGTCTCACAAGACGTCTCGGCCATGAAATGAGTCTGTAAGGCCTGTCTAACCAGCTGAACCTCTGAAGTAGGCACAAGAACATGAGCATCAAAATCTCGAACAAACTCAACAACCACATTGACCAAATCTACTGTTAAAGGTACATGGTGAATGGTTGAACTACCCTCATAAACTCTACCAATGGCCACTACACGAGGTGGTATATCATCAATGCATAACTCACATAGATGAGAGATATCAACATGAGGCTCATCCCCTAATGCATTACCAGCCGCAGCAGTAGCACTTGAAGGAGTTGGACAACTACCTTTACTACTACCAGGGACAATATCTGCTTGAACTGGAGGAACATCCTGTGTCTGTGTATTACTGATATCATTTTTATTGAGTTGTGCAACAACTTGCTATGTGAGAAGTTCCAAATCCTTGGGGGTTAATCTAGCTATGGATAATCCCTGTGACTGGCGTCGTCCATAGTACTGACCAATAATAGTACCAACATGAGTTGCACGAACACGACCAGGATGCTCTGGTCATCCAAGGGCAGTATTCAATATATCTTGACGCCCATCAGGAACAAAAGGAACCCTGTGATGCTTGCTCATCCAACTTGTAGCGTGTGTATGATTATTGATCATAATGGTGGGTAGACCATGTATGATGTATGATGCATTATTGCATGTGATGTCTTATGACATGTGTATGATTGTTGATCATGATGGTGGGAAGACCATGTATGATGTATGATGCATAATTGCATGTGATGCCTTATGGCATGAGTCTAGCCTAGGACTTGAGGAGAGAAAAAATATTTTCGAACTGGAAGAGCTCACACAACTCATTCTATAATAAACCAATTTAGTTTACAATATATCATAAAATAAAAATTTTGAGCAAATTGGTAAATAGTTTTATTTTATAAAAATAACACTTACAATTTTTTCAGCAATTTGGTTAGCTGACTTTGAAGTCATTTGGCCTGAACTTTTTGTGCGAGCCATCACCCACAACTTATGACGTGGAGGAAGAGGTGGATGATCAATAACTACATCCTGACTAGCACCATACTGTATTGCTTCTTCCTTTAGTCTCTTAAGTTCATTTTTAGAATAATTTGTCACTAAGAGATCATAACCCCCACGAGATAATAGGTGAGGGGCATCATTAAGTTCTTGGATAGCCTTTGCTTTTTCTCTTACAGCCTGTAATAATTGAATAACACCATAAAAACAATTAGAAAAATAAATAGTTATATTGTAAATTTTAAAAAATTAATAAACATAGTTTACCTGCCATTTAGGGTCATTTCTGATTTCTTTGAATTTTTCCCAGTCTTCAGGGTCGATGTTATACTTATCACAAGGACTATTACCCTTTTGTTTCCCATTTATCCAAACTCTAGTAAGAAAAGACTTATATTGCCTAAACCTTATAGCAACATGTTGAAGGATTTTTTTTCCTCAATATAGCATTATCCTCAATCTGATAGACTTCCTACAAAAAAAATTTAAATTGAACAATTAATAAGAATAAATTTAAACTAATCAACAAAGTTGTCAAATAATGATATATTGTCAAATCATATAAAGGTAATGGAAATACCAAAATATCTTGCCAAATCAAATCCTTAGTAGCTTGTGGGACTTCTTTCCAATGGGGAACTAAAATGCTAATCTTGTCTCGAGCAAGCGTTCCCAAATAACTTGCAAACTGAACACTGTTTGGCCCTGAAGCTGTCCCAGTATTGGGATCCACATTAATTTCTATTTTTTGTCCCTTCATGCGTTTAAGGGCTACACTTTTCAACCGTGTTGGTTGTATTTTTTTTCCTAGGTATAGCCTCTGAAGTAGGCTGTGTGGGAACAGAGGAGTCTTGAGGAGTATCCATGTGTCTGTTTTGACAAAAAAAAAGCAAGGTCAATTACAAAAAAGTAATAAAATAAATTAAAACATGAAAAAAATAATGAATAGAATATTAAAATCTACAAGATAAACATAACTTATGTGCAACAATTAGATAGTAATGTTCTCCCATATGCCTTCATCATGATCATTACGAATGGCATGCACGTCATCTTGCTCAATTTCTTCACTGTCAGTAGGCATACGTGTTGAGAATGAAAGACTATCCCAAAACTCAACTGTTGAATCATCAACATTGTGCACATTTCTACCTTGGAGAACAATGGACCACCTTTCATCAATGAGATCTTTGACATAAAATACCTGTGTAGCTTGGTTTGCCATGATAAAAGGTTCTTCCTTATGACCCACCTTCCTAAAATCTACCATTGTAAATCCCATTTCATCGGTTCGCACACCTGTGTTAATATCAACCCACTTGCACTTAAAAATAGGAACTTTAAATTTAGTATAATTGATCTCCCAAATGTCTACAATGACTCCATAATAACTTGTGGATGCTACAATATGATTTTTATCATTCCTACTAGAAAAATGCATAGATTGAGCCTGAAGAGTGACCCCACTATTTTGCATGGTACTGTTGTCATCTTGTGACTTTGTGTAAAAGGAAAACTTATTGATATCATATTCGGTAAAATTATCTAATTGGACATGCATGTATTTTCTTGTATTATAAACCCATGGGACACAAAATAAAATATATTGGATTAAATTCATAAATTAAGAGACATCAACAATGTCGACACATAGAAGAGATATATTGTCTTAGTTTCCACTAACACCTGGTTTAAGCAATTTAATCGAACAAAATAGCTCCATGGCATAATTCGCGAAAATGAGAAATATATCTTTAAAAATAGTAAATGTGCTAATAAAAAATTCTGAGAATTTTTTAGTGATCCTAGGAACATGATTACACTTAAAAACATCTCACTTCACCAAGAAAAAGCTATGACAACCTCAAACAAAAATCACATTACAATAGGAATGTAGAGAGAATAACTTCTCTATAACTCAAAACAAGAGATAAAGGAGAACCAGTTCATACCTCTAGGAGCTAAGGCCACATTTTTCCAAATATTACAAAAGTGGTATCCACTTGAAGCCCTTAAACTCTCATCAACATACTTGAGCTAGAGAATGAAGACCTTTGTGTGTTCTAGGCTTTTGAGAGAATGGTGAGAACTCTAGACTCTCTCTGGCCAACATCTACCCTGTGGGAGAGTGGAGGCTTCATTTTCAATTTAAAACTAGTGCAAGACACACTTAATTAACTATTGTAATTAAGGTTAGATTTAGTCTACTTTTACACAATAATTCTAGTGTTACTTAATTTTAAAATTGATTTTGAATGATTAAATATCTAATTAATCTAAGTCATGTTTTAAATTAACTTATATATTAGGATACCAGAAGAAGCATTGATTATTCTAATCTAAGTCCTATTAATTAGTTATTTTATGTTTAGATTCATTATGATGTTAATTACATTGATTGTAGTCTAATTATAATTATTAAAATATTTAATTTCACAAAATTAATTAATTTCATCTCTAATAATCGTCTATAGTTAAGGTCTTAGTCTCCGTATTAAAACTTAATTTGAGCTTCTAGATTAATCTTTCATTTATTTTCAAAATTCTCATAAATGATTTTACCAATCTCCTCACTTTGACTTTGATTTGACGATACTTAATTTAAACTTAATTCATATATATCTTAATTAATTACTTTTTTAGGACTAATATTAGTCACTAATGGACTTAAATGAACATTTCTTTATTTTCTAAGCTATTAAACTATATTTTAGACAAACATTAATTATTTTTAGTCAGGTCTTTTAGAGAGTTGCAAGAAATCTTACTTATTTAGTTTAAGCTCCATTAGTCAATTATTTTATGTCTAGACTTGTTAAAGAGTTAATCTTTTAGAATCCAACCTTAATGATCTTATATTAGATTTACTCATTGCATTTAATTCTCTTAATTAAGTTATTTTACTAAAGAGACAAATTAAATTGCTTGTGTAAAACATTGATACAACTCCAGATTTTAATATCAGTTATAAGCCACATGATATAATAGAGGGGGAGTGACATTTTTTCTATTTTAATGTCATTACTTATTTTAACATTGCTTATTGTAATCAATGTTGTATATCATATACAAAATCAATTCTACTATTAACTGATGATGTTGTATATCCTGTTATAATGTGCAAAGGGTCCTTTCTACTTTCACTTTCATGTTTTCTCATTTTTACATTTTCTTTATTGTTTTCTCTTTTCTTAGTTTCTTGTGCTCACTTTTTGTTCTAGTTTTCTAATTGGTCATCGTTCGTTGCTACCTTGTCTTCCATCATTTTCAGGTCGCCACACTTGCTCTCTATCATGCTCGTTCTCCCTTCTCTGGTCTCTTCTCCATTCTTATTCTTTTGATGATGGCAACATAGTGGTTGTGGCACTCTCTTCTTTATTCATGCTTGCTCGGTTTGCACAAATTTCTCCAAGTGCATTCTTCTCCACTTTTAGTTCTTATTAGTTGTGCTCTAATTGTTCATTGTGGATTGATTGTTTATTGTGATGCAACTTGTTGCATTATTTTGGGAGCATTTGCCAAGGGAGAGGGGTGGGGCACTCACAAATAGGGTTTATATGGTCTAGCGTGGGGTGGGAGGATTTTTTTTACTAACTCTGACATTTGTTATAAATAGTCATTGTTGTATGCATATTTTTAACATTAGTAACACTCAATGTTAAATGTGTCCAAATTCTACATCGACGGGATCTACATCGATTGTACGAATGCTTAAAACAATCAATGTGATGACTGATTAAATTGAAAGAGTTTAGTAAAATTAACCATTAAGTTTGTTAATTATTAGTGTAAAATGATATATTTATATATTTGATAATAAAAGTGAGAGAATAACATGTAAAAAATGACTTCTAAATTAAAAATAATAAAAAAGATTTCAAATAAATTAATAAGAAGAAAGAGAAAATAAACTAAGAGCTTATAAGTTACTTCATTATTTATTTTAATCAAACTAATTTATAAATTGGTTAAAGAAATTTATAAACTCTTTAAATGACATGTCAAATACACTCTTCCTTAGTTTTGCAAACAAAATAATTTTTTTTATCTAGATCACAAATTCCTTTTAAAAATAGTCTTTTTTTTATAAATAAAGATAATTATATAAGGTTTAGAAATATATATATATATATATATATATATATATATATATATATATATATTTTTTTTTTTCGCATGACTAAAATAACATATATTCATAGTTCTCAAAGTAATTAATAATTATACTATGCTACTAGATCATTGGGTTTATCGATAAAAAATTTATTGGATTAATGTTTGAAGACATTTTTTCTTGTGTCAAGTAATACACTTTCTTATTTTTGGACTATTCCTTTAAGTCCTGTGAAAAGGTTGTTCTAAATATTTTTCATAAAGTTTGAACGCAAAATTTAATCTTTCATTTGTTTTCGTCTTTTTGACATGAAACAAATTCAATAACTATTTTTTTTTATATTAAATACTTACTAGATTTACTTTATTCAAAGAAAATTTCTTTAAAATTTTAGTAATTAATTAAAAAAAATCTCTTTACAATCATCATTAAATAAAAGAAGACTCATTGTACAAACAAGTTCTTTACACGGCAACACCCAGTACAAACAAGTTCGTTGAACCAACTATTTTAACCGCATATTGTTCAACCATTTATAGTTCCTAACGAGTAAATAATCCTTTGAATATTAGTTGTGCACTTATGCTTCTCTATCAATACTCAACCACCTTTTCTCTGTCTTAAAAGATAATTTCCTTGTACTTTTTAGTTTGTCGTGTCCGCATCTTAGTACCAACCAACAGTACGAGAATAAAGATTAAGCTCAGAGAATCATGAGAGAGAAGCACCGAGAGAGAGAGAAAAGGATTTAAGAAAGCACCGGTTGTTGTTTTGAAGAGAGTGTGTGTGTGCACTTAACATATAATTCAGTTCTTTGAACCAAAGGATAAAAGAAACCAAGTTGTGAATCCTGTTGGTTCGAGTAATTATAATATCCCTATGCCGTTGGCATCGTCATCCCTATCCTACTACGTTTTCAAAAGTAATCGAATCATGTGTGAAAGACATTTCCTGTTCCTTTTATTTTATAATGACAACATTAAACTTTATCATTTTCCTCCTCTTATTCTATTTCCTTTGGATTTATTGTTTCGTCAAAAGGTTAATCTAATCAGGATCGTACACAAGAGGAGCGAATTTAATGTTTGTATCGTAATTGTAATTGTAATTGTAATATTATTTGTATTTGTTCGGTTATTGGTTGGTTACTTTGACTGACCCAATCGGTGGTGTGGTGCGGAGAGTTTTGGGACTGTGCGGAAACACAAAAAGGTCTTTGATTTTGATTTATTTTTTCCCCAATTAAATACTTTTTATTAATATTTCAATTTATAAATGGGCTTTTAGTTTGGTGGATGATAGAGCGATTTCGGAGGTTTATTTGTAGGGTTCCCAAATTACTTTCTTTCTTGACTTTGTGGACATTGATTCGATTTGGGGGCGTGGTTTTTCCTTCTGATTTCTTCAGCAAGTGCGGGATTTGACCAATTGGGTCGCTGATTCTCGCCTCACTTTGATCTGGGTCGTTCCCTTTTCTTCAATCTCAGAGTTGTGTTGTTATCCCCAATTCTTGAGGGAAAAAGGCTAGAACTCTCGTTCATATCTTCTTTCTGGGTTTGATTTGGCACCTTGGAGAGTCGTTAGGGGCATTGGGGTGGGGAGAGTAGAAGCTGTTGTAGTAGTGTGGTGTTAGTTGTGACAAGTGGTGGTGGCTTTTTTCTGATATATGTATTTGGAGAAGTTTGGTTATACATGATGTTCCATTCTCAGGGTGTGTCAAGGCATTGTAGTCTCCTTGCTGTCCTGAGTGGTAAATCACGTGACATTAAACAAAAGCAGAAGCAGAGTGCTGCTTCTGAGGATCAGCCTCCTTACCCCTTTCCGGAGCTTTCTTCCTCTGGCCGTCTTGAGGTGACCATTGAGTTTCCTTGGGTGTAAATTTGCCTCGTTTTGTTTGATGTGAACTTTTTGGCTTTGAGAATAAAATCATCTGAATGGAATTTTAACCTTGTCTGTGAATTCAGGTCAAGGTATTGATAAAACCTACGGCTGATGAACTCGGTCAAGCTCTTGAACAACTGCAGCCAGATTTTGTTTACCTGCAAGGCCAGCGGCTAGAAGATAGGGAAGAAATTGGACCCCTTGTATGGGAAGATTTTGACCTGTCTGTCCCAGAAGCCTTGTGTGGATTGTTTTCTTCCAAATTACCTAATACTGTGAGTGTTGTCTGGATGATTTTGGTCCTTGTTTCTTTGATGCCCAACTTACTTTATGATATTGTTGCAGGTTTATTTGGAAACTCCTAAGGGAGAAAAATTGGCAGAGGCACTCCGAAATAAGGTTACATTGATATAGCAGGCAATCTGTAATTTTGTTTATCTTAGATTATATATGAAAACTAAGGTGTGCTGGTTTAAAGTAATTAATGAAGTGGTGGTAAAACTAGATGGCTTAATGAGTACTTTAAAGATGCGACACTCCAATATGTTGTTATTTTGTTCCTTTATCATGATAAATAATTAAGGTTTTTTGTTTGACAGGGAGTTCCATACACTATATATTGGAAAAATGATTTTTCAAAGTATGCGGCTTCACATTTTCGTCATTCTTTTTTCTCTGTGGCACAGAGGTATAGTCCTTTATCATCTTGGATGTCATGCTTTACATATATCGCTGTTCCTGGTTGTGCTTCTGTTTTTACTTGGATAGAAATGGGTTGAATGACTGTCCCCACACTTCTCACTGACTAACTTCAGCTTCCACCAATGAAGCAATGAGACACATTGACAAGATAATGTATTGGAATTCCAGTATTTTTGTCTATGAATTATAATGTGGAAAGTTCCAACAATTGGATGCAGTTTGTTAGTTTTTTTTTATTTTTAATTTTTAATTTTTTTATTTCCTTAGGTATTGCCATATTGGTAAGAACTTAGTTGTTCAATCACTTCAAATTGCTGTATTTCCTAATATTGTGTCTAACAGTTTATATTATGTGTTGTAGTACATCGAGCCATACATGGGATGCTTTCCAGCTTGCTCTGGCATCTTTTAGATTATACTGTATACAAAACAATGTCTTACCTTCTAACAGTCAGAAGGGTCCTGGTAAGATTGGGCCCCAAATTCTTGGGGTTCCTCCCGACATTGATATTGCTTCAAGTGTAGCAGACTTGAAGGAAGAGGAAAGTTCACCTGAGACTATTTCTGCTGTAAAGATATATGATGATGACGTGAACATGAGATTTCTTGTTTGTGGAGTTCCCCGCACACTGGTAGGCCTGGATAGCTTAGTTACTTCAATTTCATGAAGTTTGTTATTGCTAATAAATAGTTCTTCCCACGTGACCTACTTGTTATTAACTAATTCCATTTCTTTTACTCTCCTCCGAAAAGGATGCTTGTTTGTTGGGGTCTTTAGAGGATGGACTCAATGCTCTTCTATTTACAGAAGTAAGTTTGTTACATGTATTTACTTTTATTTCTTGCTTTATCTGCTATTGCTTTCTGGGTGCTAAATCATTTTTTTTTTCTGAAAAAAATTGCAATATGTGGCCCTTCAAACAATTTATAGTTATTAAGGCTAAGTTGAGATGAAATTATGCATGCTTTCTCTTTAAAGTGTTGTATTTGACTATAGTTTTATCTAACATGTACAGTGATACTGTTATATTGAAGAAAATAGTTAAGTCGTATTGCATTTTTAACCTCATTTAGGGTCTGTTTGGATAAATTTTTTTCAGAAGTACTTCTAAGAGAAAAAAATAGGAAACAAAATCAATAAGCTTTTCCATAAGCTAAAACTAGCTTATGCATAAGTTTAAAATAAGATTTTTGGAGAAGTTAATAAGAAAGAACTTCTACAAATTAACTTGTGAATAAGATAATTGTAGTTTATGGAAAAACTTATTTCATTTTTCCTTCTTATTTTTCTCTCCTAGAAATGTTTTTGAAGAAGTTTACCCAAACAGACCCTTAGACAATGTAATCTACTATGTACATATTATGTTGGGCATATGCATAGATCAGTTTTGAACAAATCACTCACCGTTCTTGTTCTTCATGGGATCAGATTTCACTGTTAACAAACCCAAAGCAACCCTCATCCAAAACCAAGATTACCAAGTCTCAATGCCAAAAGATGCAACGCTATTTCCTTAATTCATTACTTTAGTTCCCTAGCTTGCAGAACATCATTCATTTTTGGTGCTAAGGACAGTGGAAAAAGACTAAAAGGAATGAACTTTAACGAAGTTAGGAACAAAAATGAAGATTATATATCAGTCGAGGACTAAAATGACAGACATCTACAATTTCAGGGACTAGAATGGGGGGGTTTACTCCAATTTAGGGTCTGTAAGTGTTTCATTGAATTTTTTTGATTACTCATATTTCTTTGTTTCCACTCTGGCTTTTTTTGCAGATACGTGGATGCAAACTTCACAACAGGACAAGGTATTCTGATGGTGCTGACTTATGAGAATACATTCAGTGGAAAATATGAATTTTGGTTCACTGGGGATTTATTATTGATTCTCAAACACATCCACACCTAATTATTTTTTGGACTGTTAATCGTTAAGTTTGGAACTATTATGTGGTTTATTTGTTTTTAATTATTTTGTCTTTTGTTAGAATCTGATTCTGTTTATTAATTTCTTTTCCTGTTGTAGTGCTCCACCACCACCTCTCCAGGCAGGAACATTCTCACGTGGTGTAGTGACTATGCGTTGTGATATATCCACATGTAGTTCTGCTCATATATCACTTTTGGTGTCTGGTAGTGCAGACGCTTGTTTTAATGATCAGGTATGGGTGAATTTGCTGCAAGTGTTTGACTTTTTACATATATGCTCCTTTTAACTTTCTTACTCATCTATCATTTTTATTCTATTATTTTTTTGGATATATCCCCCCCAGCTTTTGGAGAATCATATTAAAAAAGAGCTCATTGAGAAGAGTCAACTTGTCCAGGCATTTCCTAGTCATGAACAAAGTAAATCACCTTCCTCTGAGCCTCGAAGATCAGCCTCAGTAGCCTGTGGATCAAGTGTGTTTGAAGTTTGTATGCGAGTTCCTGCATGGGCTTCACAGGTTAAATGTTGTTTCTCAAGATTCCTTCTGTCAGTTATAGCTTTATAAAATATAATTTAATGACCCTTAAAATCTGTTTAATCAATCAATGGGTTTTGATGGAGGCTTTTGCTTAGGTTTGTTTAGATGATGGCTTAGTTACTTGGAACATTTGGGCTTTAAGGAGTGTAATTGGGACCCAGTCTAGTCGCTTGACTCATCTGGAGTCTGGACTCTAAAGTGTATAAATGGGATTTGGGGCTGGTTATGGGCAGCTAAAGATATTTGTGACTTCTGCTTGCTATTATATATTATAGTTGAGCTGACTTATGTATTTTAATCCGATTGCCAGGCCCATAATAGTAATTTTTTGTTTTTCTGACTGTTTTGTTTTTCATGGAACATATGAAATAGCCTCCACATTGAATTGGCTTGATCTTTTAGCAATTGCAAGCTGTAGTGACACAAGCCTTGTTAGTTTTATTTAGTTTTTTGAATAATGAAACCTTGTCTTTTGATTAGTGGTTTTTGATATTTGTGCACAGGTTCTGAGACAGCTTGCACCCAATGTGTCATATCGCAGCCTTGTTATGTTGGGAATTGCTAGTATTCAAGGATTGCCAGTTGCATCTTTTAATAAAGATGATTCTGAACGTCTCCTTTTCTTTTGTACTAGGCAGGAGAAAGAAAACTGTTCTAGTGATCCTGCTTCCTTTGGGATTCCAAGTTGGCTGATGCCTCCACCACCCAGTCGAAAAAGATCTGAACCATGCTCTAGTACAAGGTCTATTAAGGCTAGTGCCCGGGGAATTGAAGATATTGGCTGTCATAGACAGAAATTAAATCTTGCTGCTATGAGACCAATCCCTCAGTCTCATAGACACAAGATTCTCCCTTTTTCTGGATTGTCTGAGGGTGCAAGATATGATGGAGACCATGGAAAATCAAATCAGCCACTTGCTCCTATTAAGCATAATGTTTCAGGCCATACCTCAGCTACAAATAGGAAATCTGTGTCCAACTCATTTCAAGCTCACCAGATTATTTCTTTGAATCCACTACCTATGAAAAAGCATGGTTGTGACAGAGCTCCTATACGAGTTTGCTCAGAGGTGGTTTACACATTTTCCATTAACCTTTGCTAATTTAATTGATTTTATGCCTTGTTTGACTTGAACCCAGTGTCAAATATTATATTATCAAATTACCAATGCATTCTATGTCAAATCTAAATCTAAGTTTCTGCCTTCTGTTTCTCCCTGACGCATTTTCTGGCAGGAGGAATTCCTGAGGGATGTAATGCAGTTTTTGATTCTTCGGGGGCATAATCGTCTAATTCCGCCAGGTGGGCTTGCTGAGTTCCCTGATGCCATTTTGAATGCAAAACGCCTTGATCTGTTCAACTTGTACAGGGAGGTAGGATATTTGAATATGTAAAGCTAAATGTATATTAGTGCATACTAGTAGTGTAAAAAGTAAAATCTGTAACTGAGGCACTTGAGTAATTCAGGTGGTTTCAAGAGGAGGCTTTCATGTTGGAAATGGTATCAATTGGAAAGGACAAGTTTTCTCAAAGATGCGCAATCACACTATGACAAATAGAATGACCGTATGGATCTTTATCTTATTTTTGTCTTTCTTTTAACATGACATTTCGTTGTATTATATGCATATGTATAGGCTGAGATCATTTTCATAAAATTGCCCTACAATTTTACTAAAGTACAGATCATTCCCCTCTTGCTAGGAGATCATTTATTTTGAATTCTATAGGAAATAGGAATGAACCTTTACTAATCCATTCCTTATCAAGTATCTTGCACTTTCTGTTGAGATGAATGTTTTTAATATAGTATATTTTGCTCAAATGAAGCATTCAAGTTGTTTATCTTAGTTGACAACTGTGGCATAAAATACTTTTTCAAAAAAAAAAAGTATTTAGGCAACTACTGTATGGCATGGACTGTTTTTACACTTGATTTTGTGAGTATTAGGAGTTTGTGTTCATATTCTCACATTACCTGTGGGGAGCTCTGTAATTTTTCCATTCTGGGAGCTGCTTTATTTTTTCTATGGTGTCAATTTACTATTTATTTCCACTGGAAAGATGAAAAAAGCTGATTTCCTGGCTGTACTTTATCTTTGAGAATCCAGTGATCCCTAAAAAGTGAAATGCAATTGTTGTAGTAATGCACTAGTGAGTGTCATTATTATTACTCTTTGCAGATGCCGACTTAAATTTGGTGTATCTAAGGAACCAAGTGTTCATTGTGCTATAATCACTTACAATGCAAGTTGCATGTTGATAGGTAACCCCTATAGTTAGTTATATCAGTTAGTAGAATAATTATAGTTAAGGCATGTTGCCTATAAATAGTGAAAAGGGTTGAGGGGAGTAGTTAGTCAATGGGAGAGTTAGTATTGTGGCTAGGGAGAGTCCTGGATCTCTCCATTATCCAGGGAATTTACTATTATTTGTATAGTTTCAGTTCTTGGTACTGTACCCATGTTGGGACAGGATTGGGAACTAGGCTTCATCAATAAAGATTCATACTTCGACTCACAAATCTGATCCAGTTCTATTCTATGACATGATCCACTGTCAACTTTGGCAGGGCCATTTAGCCAAAACAGTATATTGTAACTATTGCCTTTTTGCACCAGATTATTATTTGAATTGCGTGTTTCAGTTTTACTAAGTGAAAAAGAAAATAAGGAAATTACTTTGTGGAGAATTTTATGTCAAGTTTATAGAGCTTTATGAATAAATGGGGATATAAGTCATATAACATTTTCCTTTTAGTTGTGCTTAGCAAATACTAGCTTTGTGCATACTTCAGCTTTGAGATCCCCATTCAATGCATTCTTGGTGACATTGATAATTTCTTTTTGCTACCAGGGTGTTGGCAATACACTCAAAAGACATTACGAAACTTATCTCTTAGAATATGAATTAGCTCATGATGACGTAGATGGAGAGTGCTGCTTGATGTGTCACAGGTTTCTGTCTCTCTGGTCTCTCTTTATATCTATTCTGTGGAGTTGGCCAAGTTCTGTCTTATTTACTGTTATTTACCTTTCATGTTCGGGCAACAGTAGTGCAGCAGGTGACTGGGTGAACTGCGGTGCATGCGGTGAGTGGGCTCATTTTGGTTGTGATAGGCGGCAGGGCCTCGGCGCATTTAAGGTATTACTAAATTTTTACTTAAGTGAATGCCTGGTTAACTCAAATGGGTAAAAGATAAAACTATTGCATGGTTAGTAAAAGCCATTCACTCCTAAATTGCATTGATTTATTTAAAAGATTTCACTTCAATTGGAATTTTGTTATTCACCATTTATGTCAAATAGAGATTGTCTTTTGACCATTTTTCAATTGTTAATACTATATATATAAGGACCACTACTACAAAAAATACAACATACTTGATCATGAAATATCAATTGCTTGTTGAACCCTATGAATTGCGTGAAAATAGGATTCTCCAAATTCAAGAGTCCAAGAGTTTTATAAAACTCTCTTGATGGAAAAAAAATATGAATGAAAAACCCTACTGAATTGAATTGGGTCCATGAATGTAAAAAATAGCGAGAATTCTTAATTTCTTTCAATATCTCTCTGAATTCGAAAATCCAGGATTTAAGAGAATTTATTTTAAAAAAATTTGGATCCTTTGCAATTTAAAATATGCATATTGATGTAGGTTAGCCTTTTCTGTGTTGTGGTTGTTTTTATTGTTCCTTTGGGGGCGTTATAAAATTTCAAGGGAGTAGGTTGTTTATTTAAGCACGAAGCTTGTCCTTTTTTACTTGCTCTTAAAGGCAATACCGGGTCAAGTTGCAACAAATGGTTGCTGTTTGAATCTTGCTTGTGACTTTATGTTTGATGCATTAATATCAACTACTGTCTTTTAGTATGTTTAGATAAATTTTTTTTAATGTACTTTTAAGAGAAAAAAAACTAAAATAAGTTTTTCGTAACCTAAAATTAACTTATGCATAAATTATAAATAAATTTTTTGGAGAAACTAATGTGAAAGAGTTTCTATTAATTAACTTATGTACATAAGTTAATTTTAGATTATAGATTATTTTATTTTATTTTTCCTTCTAAGAGTGTTTGTGAAAAATTTTATCTAGACAAGCTCTTTGTTTCTTTGAGATGAAACCGAGAAGAGGAGTGCTAGCTAAACATCCTTTTACACACTATTACTGGTTGAAATTTGCTGAGAATCCTATTAACTATTTTTAACGAGTTTTAAGGGTGTGTTATTGTCAATAAATTTCAATTGATAATAGAATATGTTTGAAGGAATGTGTTGCTTGCATTTTCAAAGTAAAAAAATAATCAATCACATCTGAGAAAAGGAAATTAGTAAAGAACAAGTTGATATTGTATGCAGATATTTTGTGCATTGCTATAGATTGTAACTAGATGAAACGTGTGATGCAAAATTTACCATTGTTTTTGACCACAATGTAATAAATAAATGGCAGGACTACGCTAAAACAGATGGACTCGAGTACGTTTGTCCTCGCTGCAGCTCATTAAAGTTCAATAAGAAGCCTCGAAAAACTGCAAATGGTTATTAACACTTAACAGGTGAAACGATGCTGTCTCTTTCCCAGAGTAAAATGTACATGGCAAGTGTTAGATAGATTTACTTACAGATCCATTGTGGTTGGACCCGTGTCTTAATTGGCAGAGTGTAAGGGTAGGTTCTAAGGACTCTAATTATTTCACTTATGTTAAAGCTTTAGAGTTTTTGGCATGTGGTTACATATGATGCATGCGTATTTCATTTTGTCAAAAACATTGGATACACTTAGAATTAGGTACTTATTGCAATTATTATTGTTATTATTTTTATTTTAAAAATTTGCACGCTTCTTGAGTATGAATTAAATGAGAGTAGGTGCAACTTTGGGGGTAGTTGGGAATGCTTTAGTATGAGTTAGGTCTTTCCCCCCACCAAATGACAGTTTTTAGGTTCATTTATCTATTAATCAAACACATTCATCCTTGTGAGGTGCACAATTTTTTTAATTTCTTTTATTATAAATGTTTTATAACAGTTTAGAAATGTTATATTTTTTGATTAGTCAGAAAACTGAAAAGGAAACAGCTAGGACCTAGTTCTAAATATACCCAACATCAGCCAATATTAAAGAGAATGTGTTGAAAACTCAACGTCCAGTTCTTTGACATGAAGGAGTGAGCATTCTTTGAGTTGTGTCAGATTTATCTTGCCATATCTAAATCGATTATTTGGTCAGGTTATTTTTTAAAGGATTTAGCTATGTTGTGCAAAGTTGCACAGGTTAAGGAGCACTAAGAGGGTCGGCTTTGAATTTTTTTTCTTTTGTCTTGAACCAACCAAAAAGTTAATGCCCTCAATCTCATGATTGTTTTTTTTAAACGGCAAAGAAATTCATAAATCTACATCTTGCATTATAAGTGTGAAAATGGGCAAAAAGATAAGTACAAAGAATGACAAAAGCTTTCTCAATAAATCAACAACAAAGCCATAATCCTAACAGGATTATTTGGATATTATTTTTGTATTTTTTATTATAAAATCAATAATAATTTATCTACAATCAAGATTGCTTAAGATATTATTTTCAATATAAGTTAAAGCAAGGTTTTTTAATTATTATAAATAGAATTTTAATAATTTCAAATTTGAAAATTTCCTAATAAGAATAATTGATAGTTGATATTATTTCAAAAGGTACATAAAATAGAGATTTGTAGTTTGATTTCCAGAATCTGATAAGAGATCAATAATAAGAAAATAAAAGCATGAAGCAAGTTAGAGATAAAGGAAAAGAGAGAAAGATTAAGGTGACCTTATTTATTAATATTGAGAGAGGTTCAAACTAAAAATATTAAGGAAATAAGTTAGTAATGTATCATTTTTTTATCTATATTTAATATTATTGATTTATTTTTCTAAAATTAGGGATAGATTTTTCTAAAATTGTAAGTAGATTTTTGTTGAAAAATAAAAACATCACCTATCAATTGTTTAACTTTTGATGATCAATTTTTTTTATAATAATTTTTATATAATTTAATTATGAAAATTTTATTTTAATATTTATATTGACCAATTTTTTTTTGCGTCCCTCTGAAAATGAGACCCTAGCCTTGGGTGGTCACCCACCTTGATTAGGACCGTCATTCAACACTAAATACCCACTTTTAAAATATTTTTCTCCTAATTAATTATGATATTTAAAAAAATACAAATTTTTTCCTTTATATTTATTCAACCTCTCTTCTAAAAAGAAATACATATATATATATATATATATATACTTTATTGTTACTCACAGTAAAAATCTTCATGTTAATTTAATTATTTATTATATGTAAAGTTTAGAGGAAAAAAACCAGTAAAAAAAATCATGAAATAAACTATTATATTTGAATTTGAATAAGCGACTAAATTTGATTCTGCAAAAATTGAATTTAAACGGAAGTAATATTTTTTTTTTTAAATTGTTTTAAAAGTAAATTTGTATTTAATCTTAGTATAAAAGTTTCTTTTTTTAAAAAAAAAAATGTTAATTATGGTTGTATTTAATCATTTAAAAGTGAAAGTTTCATTTTATCTTAAAGTAAAATATTATTGTACTTATGCAATTTTTTATATAATAAATACTTATTTTTTTTATCAAAAAATAGTACGAAGTGATAATATATAGCTGTTCCAATTTATTTTTTTATAGGAAAAAATTTAAAAATATATGAAGAGTTGTAGTGTGAGTAGGTATATATTTTTCAGAAGAGATTAAATAGATGAGTGAGAAATTTATATTATTTTCAAAATCCCATATATAATTTGGTGAAGAAATGCTTTGAAAGTGAGTATTTAATGTTTCTTAACATGTGCAAAGTTACACACGATAGAAAGACTTTTTCTTGAAAAATTCGACCCAGTAAATACTTAAAATATATAGGGGACAAGGTTGGGTCAACGTGATTTTGTAACACTACTAAATTTAATATTATTAGTTTGTATAGGTAATTTTTTTCATAAATGTCATTGGAAGAGAAAAATATGAAGAAAATGTGAAATAAGTTTTTTTTTTTGAAAGTTAAAATTAGTTTATACATAAATCTTTGCTTCTCTAATTTTTATTTCTTCTAACTTATGTATAAGTTTATTTTAACTTGTGAAGAAACTTATTTCAATTTTTTTCTCTTTTAGAAGTACTTATGAAGAAGTTTATTCAAATATGTCTTGTATATAGGTAAATTGTTGAATAAAATTAGTCTAAAACTTAAATTAACACATATTTTTTAATATATATTTTAAAATAAACAATTTCAGTATGAATAAAATATTATGTAAAAATTATTAATGACTAAATAATAATAATAACAATTATATAATAATAATAATAATTATTATTATTATTGTTATACACAATAAGTAAAAAAAAATTAAGAGAATATTAGTTATTCTAATGGTTTGAAACATAATTTGAATCTATCTTTTACAAAAAGCATTGTCTAGTTTTATAGTCTAAATTAACTTTAGACAAAATGCTCACTCTTGAGATAAAGTAACAAATTCATTGTAATAGATAGGCGTATGATGAATTAGTTGAATTACTTGTATCACCATATATAAGGTGGTTGTACTAACTCAAACAAAGAAGCTTAGCACATCCAATCTCGAAAAATTAGCTAGTCCAACCTTAGCAAGTTAGTATTACCAAAACCAGGTAGACTTAAATAGCTCAACATGGACAAGATGATGAGCACCACAATACAAGAAAAAGTAACTGTATTAGAATGGTTACTTGAACTAAAGGAATGATTGAATGGTTACTGAAGATCAAGGTACTTATATTAATAAAATAAGACAAATGAGATAATTTAGACTAACTTGACCGACAGAATCTTTTTTTTACAGTATTCACCCTATCACAAAACAACTCAAAAGAAACAAAGATTAAAGAGAATATTAGACGTGAAGATGTAACTTTTATTTAGAGAAATCATGAGTTTTAATATCCAATCTTATCATATTTTAGTACGAACATTTTGGTGCCTATCATGAGATTGGAGTAAATTTTCCTTCGGATGTTTATGGTTTCAACTAGAAATCAAGTACATGAAACATCATAACAACGAGTATTCAAGACTTCTACCATGAAAGACAATATAGTCATACCGAGATTGGTTGATCAAATCAAATTGATGAGACAACAAAATCAAGAGGCTTTTGGTGCTGTGTCGCCAACATGAAACCGATCTTCAAGCTTTACACATAGAAAGTGAAAACATCATAGCACAACTTTGAAAGCCTCACAATGTATCGAGTTGTGTTAATATTCATGAGAAGGAGGAGGAGCAACATACCACTTCTAAACATATAACAATCTGAGTGTCACCACTCATGACAACATATAATATTATTGATATTAGCTTTTTACCCATAATATTATAATACTAATAATATATATTTTTATTTTTTAGTAATAATAAATATATATTATTTGATATGTGAATAAAATTATTATATTTGTATTTTTTTTACATCATATAATACATGCAACTTAAACAAGCTAACAATGTTATAATTTTAAAAACATTATATATATATAATATAATTTTAAAATTATTATATTTGAAATTGGGAGGGAGTAAAATTATACAATTGTAATACTAGAGGGACTAAAATTGCTTAATCAAAATATTAAAGACCAAAATTGTATAATTACAATACTTAATTAATCAAAAATGAAATTAAGCCTAATAATAAAAAAAATCATTCAAAATAGAATTTCGAATAAATAAAGAGTATTTTGCTTATATTTGAGTCCATATGAAATATAAAATTTTATATTGTTTATGAGATATGTTTTCTTAGATTTGAGACTGTAACGACCTGACTGGCCATTCACTCACCATCAAAACGCACCGGAAACACTAGACAGAATAGAACAAGTATATAAATATAGAGTCTAGAATATAAGTATATACATATGTCCTGAATCTGACTAGAGTTAGGGCATGTGATATAGGGATTACATCAAAAGTCACTATGCCAAGTGACCAAAACAAACAGAACATCCGCAGAAATCAGCTCCATCTATCGGCTGCCGACTCATCACTATCAATCACCTATCCCTGCTCTGCTCCCGTACACAGTACGATCATAGCAGTCCAATCACATGGAAACCCAAAGGGTAAGCTAGCATAAAGAAAACAACATATAGCAAGATTTTTAAGAAAATATAAACAACCACGACTATTTATGCTTCATCAACATACATTCCCTCGATTTTCAACGTGATCATCAATAAGCATACAATGCGTCGTCACGCATATCAACTCAGAGATCTCCTACAACAACTCAGCCTTTCGGCCTACATCAACTCAGCCTTACGGCCTACAACAACTCAGCCTTGCGGCCTACAATAACTCACATCAATATTCCAACACAACATAACTTATACATATCAACATATCAACTCACAACACAACACAAACGTACAACTCAACATATCAACTTCACAGTTCAACAAATCAGCTACAACATAACACCACTTCTCGACACGTTCATCAGATACAATTCAATATCAATAATAACATTATCTGCTAGACATCATTTCATAACCTTCTATTTCAATTCAACTCAGCATAAAACTTCATACATAACCATCCCATCTCCGCGCTCGGCGCGCACGTGGCTGCGCCCAGCGCAACGCAACCAGAGAGCACCAGGGGGCTAGCGCGCCCAGCACAGGTGTGCCCGCGCCCAGCGGGACTCAACCAGAGAACCCAAGGCTCTCTCGTGCTTGGCGCAATGGCTATTGCGCCCAGCGCTGGCCAGGCAGAGACTTAGAGGAGTCTCACGCGCCCGGCGTACCTAAATCTCGCGCCCAGCGCAGGGAAGGCAGAGACCTCCCTTGATCCCGCGCCCAGCGCACTTCAAATTGCGCCCAACGCCCATAAGGCAGAGACTCCCAAGGAGTCTCACGCCCAGCGCAACAAGGGGCGTGCTCAGCGCCCAATAGAAAACCCAAAATTTGCCACAACTAGTATCGCGCCCAACGCGGTCCTGTCACGCCCAGCGCGGGCCAGCCAGAGACCCACATCCCCAAGCGCGCCCAGCGCATTCATCATTGCGCTCAGCGAGCTTGGCCAAATGGGGTCCCCTGGTGGCCACGCACTCAGCGCGAAGAACCGCGCTCAACGCGAAGAACCGCGCTCAGCGCGAAGCTGAGCAGCAGCCAACCATTTTCGAAAAACTCTTCAAACAATCTACAAAACAACCAGAGACTTCACATGCAATCGGTTCGAATTACTACAATTTCATCCAAGAGTCCAAAAATACCACCTTTTTCAACATGCAACAACAAATCAAGGATTTTCCCCAAAATTTCTCAACAACCCCGAAACCCCAAAAACCAAGTTCTCTTTCAATTCAACCACGAATTATCCATCAATCAGCACCTAATGAGTTCCTAGAACTCGTCCACAATCACTACCAGCAAAAAAGAAACAAAAGTACTAGCTGCCTTTACCTCGGCCAAAGATTCCGAGCTTCGGGTGGAAAAGAATGAAGGAGAAGAGAAGCTTGGAAGTGAACGGAGAAGAAATCAGCTGGAGGAATCAGTTCACACCCCCTAAGCACCTTCAGCTGCCAAGAATCGCCACCAGCAAAAGAGAGAAAAGGAGAAGTGAGTATTTGGAGAGAAAATGAGTTGTGTGGGGAAGGGTGAGTGAGGCTGAAGAAAAAAAAATGTAAGGGTGAAAATGGGAAATGAAAAAAAATAGGGTCCTCACAACCTCCCCGACAACAAAAGTTTTCGTCCCCGAAAATAGGCTTACTTGGGAATAGAAACGGATATCGCTCCCTGCACTGCTGCTCCACCTCCCAAGTAGCCTCACCAGTAGCTGCATCCCATAACACCTTCACCAGAGCAATGGACTTACCCCTCAACTCTTTCAGCTTATGATCAATAACCGTTACTGGCAACTTCTCAAATGTCAAGTTCTCCTTTACTCGCACATCGTCTAGCTCCACCACATGACTCGGGTCATGAATATACTTCCTCAGCTGAGACACATGAAATACATCGTGTAGGTTTGAAAGAGATGGTGGCAAAGCCAACCGATAAGCGACTGGACCTACATGTTGTATGATCTGATAGGGACCCACAAACCTTGGTGTCAACTTCCTTGCCCTCAGTGCTCTTCCCACACCAGAGGTCGGAGTCACTTTCAGAAACACATGCTCCCCTTCGGCGAACTCCAAAGGCTTCCTCCTCTTGTCAGCATACGACTTCTGTCTACTCTGAGCAGTCTTCATCCTTTCCTGAATTATCTTTACCTTCTCAGTAGTCTGTAGGATTAGCTCCGGGCCTACCACCACTGATTTACCATCCTGGTACCAGCACAAAGGAGTCCTACATCTCCTGCCATACAATGCTTCAAAGGGTGCCATCCCAATGCTTGCGTGAAAGCTGTTGTTGTAAGTGAACTCAACCAATGGTAGGACCTCCTCCCAACTACTCAAGTGGTCCAACACACAAGCCCTAAGTAGATCCTCCAAGGACTGAATTGTCCTTTCTGACTGACCATCCGTCTGTGGATGATAAGAAGAGCTCAACTTCAACTTCGTGCCTAGGGCCTGGTGGAGACCCTGCCAAAACCTTGAAGTGAACCTCGGATCTCTGTCTGAAATAATACTAGAAGGCACCCCGTGCAACCGCACTATCTCCCTCACATACAACTGTGTCAACTTTTCCAAGGACCACTTGATGTTAACAGGCAAAAAGTGTGCGCACTTGGTCAACTGATCTACAATCACCCAGATAGCATCACTATTCCTAGCTGACCTAGGCAACCCAACAATGAAATCCATGGTAATGTTGTCCCACTTCCACTCCGGAATCTCCATTTGCTGTATCAACCCACTCGGTTTCTGATGCTCCACCTTTGCTTTCTGACAAGTCAGACAGGCCGTCACATACTCAGCTATCTCCCTCTTCATGCCAGGCCACCATAAAGTCTTCTTGAGGTCCTGGTACATCTTAGTCGTATCCGGATGTATGCTAAGTCTACTCTTGTGGCCCTCCTCCAACACAGCTTTCTTCAACTCAGCATCCTGAGGTAGGCAGACTCTGCCCTTGAACCTCAAGATTCCATCTCCTCCTAGTTCGAAGCCAACAGGCTTCTCGGTACCCAACAACCCAAGAAGCTTCACCAGCTCGGCATCTTGTAACTGCTTAAGTCCAACCTGCCTCAAGAACTCACTAGTTATGGTGACTGTCCCACAACTTATGTGATCCTTCCACACCGAGGTTCAAATCTCAGAATTTCTCAATCAGTTCCAACTCCCTCACCATCATACTCGCTATGTGGATGGATTTCCTACTCAACGCGTTCGCCACAACATTGGCCTTACCAGGATGATACATCAACTGGAAGTCATAGTCCTTCAGAAACTCCATCCATCGTCTCTGCCTCATGTTCAGCTCCTTCTGGTCAAATAGATACTTCAGACTCTTATGATCACTAAAGACGCTGAACCGAGCACCATACAAATAGTGTCGCCATATCTTCAAGGCAAAAACAACAGCTGCCAATTCCAAGTCATGAGTGGGATAATTCCTCTCATGGTTCTTTAGCTGCCTTGAAGCATAGGCCACCACCTTCCCATGTTGCATCAGTACACACCCAAGACCTTGGTGAGAAGCATCACAATACACATCAAATGGCTCATCAGAATCCGGCAACACCAACACAGGAGAAGTAGTCAACCTCCTCTTCAACTCCTCAAAACTCCGCTCACAGGCATCTGTCCAAACGAACGGCTGCTCCTTCCTCGTCAACTGGGTCAGAGGTGCTACTATCTTGGAGAATCCTTCAATGAACCGATGATAGTAGCCCGCTAATCCCACAAAGCTCCGAATATCAGTGACAGTCCTCGGACGCTCCCACTGCAATACAGTCTCCACCTTAGCCGGATCAACAGCAATCCCCTCAGCTGAAATCACGTGGCCCAAGAACTTCACTTCATCCAACCAGAACTCACATTTTGAAAGCTTAGCATACAGCTGCTTCGCCTTCAAAACCTCCAGCACCATCTTCAAATGCTCTCCATGCTCTTCCCGGGTTCTCGAATAAACCAAGATATCATCAATGAACACTACCACGAATTTGTCCAAGAATGACTAGAAGATCCTGTTCATGTAATCCATGAACACTGCAGGGGCGTTGGTCACACCAAACGACATCACGATATACTCATAGTGACCATACCTAGTCCTGAAAGCAGTCTTCGGTATGTCACCCTCCTTCACCCTAATCTGGTGATACCCCGACCTCAAATCGATCTTAGAAAACACTGATGCTCCTCTCAGCTGATCCATCAAGTCATCTATTCGGGGGAGAGGATATTTGTTCTTGATGGTCAACTTATTCAACTGCCGGTAATCCACGCAAAGACGATTGCCCCCATCTTTCTTCTTCACCAACAACACAGAAGCACCCCACGGTGAAACGCTCGGCCGCACTAACTGCTTCTCCAATAGGTCTTCCAACTGACCCTTCAACTCACTCAGCTCGGCAGGAGCCATCCTGTAGGGAGCCACCGACACTGGCCCCGCACCTGAAACCAGATCAATGCCAAACTCTATCTCCCTTACAGGAGGTAACCCAGGCACCTCATCAGGGAATACTTCGGCAAAGTCTCTCACCACATCTATCTCAGAAATGACTCTCTCAGTCTCCTCACTCATCATAGCAAATAGAAGACAACCCTCTGCTCCATCCCTCAACCATGATTCAGCTTGACTAGCTGAAATCAATAACTCATCTCCCTCTTGCGGAAAGATCAACCGTCTATTGGCACAATCTATAAGAATACGATTGGCAGATAACCAATCCATCCCCAAGATTATGTCAATATCAACCAAAGGCAAACAAATCAAGTTTACCTTGTACTTCTTCCCATTCACAACAATGGGGCAGCCAGCACACAGCTCAGAAGCGACTACTGAAGCAGAAACGGGCGTCGACACTAGCAGTCTCAACCCCAAATCAGACACAGGCACTCCCAACATAGTAACACAGGCATAGGAAATAAAAGAATGGGAAGCCCCAGAATCAAACAAAAGCATCACATCCTTACCAGCAGCCTTGCCCTTCCCATTCACTAAGTCAGAAGAAGTCGAAGCCTCAGCACCAGTCAAAGCAAACACCCTACCAGTCGTAGTGGGTCTGTCACCCCTCTGAGTCTCGGTCCTCTGAACACTACTCCTCTGAGTATCGGCTCTCTATGCATCGCTCCTCTGAGTACTCCTCTCCGGTCTACCCCTAGTGGGACAGTTGAAAGACACATGTCCCATCTGCTGACATCTGAAACACCTGCTCTCAGTGTGTGGACAATCCCTGATCAAATGGGATCCACCGCATCTGTAACACCTAAGGGCAACACCTCCACCATGTCCTCCCCCTCTGGTAGTCTCAGCAGGTTGCCTAATGGCAGGACCCTTTTGTTGTGGCTGGGGCCTATCATACGGCTTCCCCTGACTTCCACTTCCTCTCTTGGACCCAGCTGGTCCCTCAGCAGCTCTGATCACCCGGCTACTCCCTTCCAACCTCTCTACAATCTTCGCCTTCTCCATTACGGCAGGAAACTCGGTGATGGCCATAGGCACCACCACCTTCTTCAACTCATACTTCAGCCCCTCCGCAAATTTTCTGCACTTCCAGGCTTCAGAAATAGCCTGTGAATAGAAACGAGCCAAGTGCTCGAACTTCAATGCATACTCTGATACAGTCAACCGACCCTGAATCAATCGCAAAAACTCGGCCTCCTTGGCGTGCCTCACGCTCTCCGGATAGTATTTCTCCATGAACACTGTCCTAAAACACTCCCAGTCCACTGTAACTCCCCTAGTAGCAAGCATCTGGCAAGTGTTTCTCCACCAGTGCTCGGCCTCTCCTACCAACATATACACAGCATATGCCAACCTCTTTTCTGGAGAGCACCCCAGAACATTAAAAATCTTCTCTAACTCACGTATCCAGCGGTCAGCTACCTCTGGATCCGCTTCACCCGTAAACTATGGGGGATGACACTTCCGGAACTCAGCCAGGTCCCGGCTTTCCTGTGACCCCGTGGGTCTTGCTGCACCAGCTGCAGCTCTCTCAGCTTCCATCCTAGCAAAATATGCATTTTGCTGCTGCATAGCCATAGCCATCATCTCTATGGCACGTGCTATCTGTTCGTTGGTTCTAGTCATCGTCTACAAAACAACAGCATTTTTAGTACACTACCAATCACCCCAAACAACAACTATCAACACAGTAGTTCATCACATCAATTAGCACAGCAAGCAACACAACAAGGCAACACATCACAGAGTTAACACAACAAAAGCCTAAAGGAACCACCCCCAAAGAGTGTCCACTAGACTCGACCTGCTCTCATACCACTAAAGTGTAACGACCCGACTGGCCATTCACTCACCACCAAAACGCACCGGAAACACTAGACAGAATAGAACAAATATATAAATATAGAGTCTAGAATATAAGTATATACATATGTCCCGAATCTGACTAGAGTTAGGGCATGTGATATAGGGATTACATCAAAAGTCACTATGCCAAGTGACCAAAACAAACAGAACATCCGCAGAAATCAGCTCCATCTATCGGCTGCCGACTCATCACTATCCATCACCTATCCCTGCTCTGCTCCCGTACACAGTACGATCATAGCAGTCCAATCACATGGAAACACAAAGGGTAAGCTAGCATAAAGAAAACAACATATAGAAAGATTTTTAAGAAAATATAAACAACCACGACTATTTATGCTTCATCAACATACATTCCCTCGATTTTCAACGTGATCATCAATAAGCATACAATGCGTCGTCACGCATATCAACTCGGAGATCTCCTACAACAACTCAGCCTTTCGGCCTACATCAACTCAGCCTTACGGCCTACAACAACTCAGCCTTGCGGCCTACAATAACTCACATCAATATTCCAACACAACATAACTTATACATATCAACATATCAACTCACAACACAACACAAACGTACAACTCAACATATCAACTTCACAGTTCAACAAATCAGCTACAACATAACACCACTTCTCGACACGTTCATCAGAAACAATTCAATATCAATAATAACATTATCTGCTAGACATCATTTCATAACCTTCTATTTCAATTCAACTCAGCATAAAACTTCATACATAACCATCCCATCTCCGCGCTCGGCGCGCGCGTGGCTGCGCCCAGCGCAGCGCAACCAGAGAGCACCAGGGGGCCAGCGCGCCCAGCGCAGGTGTGCCCGCGCCCAGCGCAGGTGAGCCCGCGCCCAGCGGGACTCAACCAGAGAACCCAAGGATCTCTCGTGCTTGGCGCAATGGCTATTGCGCCCACCGCTGGCCAGGCAGAGACTCAGAGGAGTCTCACGCGCCCGGCGTACCTAAATCTCGCGCCCAGCGCAAGGAAGGCAGAGACCTCCCTTGATCCCGCGCCCAGCGCACTTCAAATTGCGCCCAACGCCCACAAGGCAGAGACTCCCAAGGAGTCTCACGCCCAGCGCAACAAGGAGCGCGCTCAGCGCCCAATAGAAAACCCAAAATTTGCCACAACTAGTATCGCGCCCAACGCGGTCCTGGTCACGCCCAGCGCGGGCCAGCCAGAGACCCACATCCCCAAGCGTGCCCAGCGCATTCACCATTGCGCTCAGCGAGCTTGGCCAAATGGGGTCCCCTGGTGGCCACACACTCAGCGCGAAGAACCGCGCTCAACGCGAAGCTTAGCAGCAGCCAACCATTTTCGAAAAACTCTTCAAACAATCTGCAAAAAAACCAGAGACTTCACATGCAATCGGTTCGAATTACTACAATTTCATCCAAGAGTCCAAAAATACCACCTTTTTTAACATGCAACAACAAATCAAGGATTTTCCCCAAAATTTCTCAACAACCCCGAAACCCCAAAAACCAAGTTCTCTTTCAATTCAACCACGAATTATCCATCAATCAGCACCTAATGAGTTCCTAGAACTCGTCCACAACCACAACCAGCGAAAAAGAAACAAAAGTACTAGCTGCCCTTACCTCGGCCAAAGATTCCGAGCTTCGGGTGGAAAAGAATGAAGGAGAAGAGAAGCTTGGAAGTGAACGGAGAAGAAATCGGCTGGAGGAATCAGTTCACACCCCCTAAGCACCTTCAGCTGCCAAGAATCGCCACCGGCAAAAGAGAGAAAAGGAGAAGTGAGTATTTGGAGAGAAAATGAGTTGTGTGGGGAAAGGTGAGTGAGGCTGAAGAAAAAAAAAATGTAAGGGTGAAAATGGGAAATGAAAAAAAATAGGGTCCTCACAGAGACCATATGAAATATAAAATTTTAAGAAAAAGAAATTTAGGAAAATAAATTATTTTTAAATGAAATTAGTAAAATTAAATGATGTTAAATAATTCACTTTATACATTAAACACAAATGTCTATCTTATATAAGATCATTTTTATGTGTTTCTAATTAATGAGAGAATTCTGAGGCGTTTATCCTCAATAAGGGAATTTTTATAAATTTTAACTTCTTATATAATTCTTTATTTATCAATTATATTTTAATATTTTATTATAAATTTTAATTATGTATAATAAATAGGCTAAATTATAATTTTCGTCATTTATCTTATTTATTAAAGTTATTTTAATTTTTTATCTTTTAAATTTGGATCAATTTGGTCCTTTTGAAATAATATTTGTTTTCAATTTTGAGACATACTTTTAGATCTTTTTTGACCAATACAAGATTTGAATCTTGTTTCATTATATTCACTTATATGAAAATTATTAAACACAACTAAAGTTCAAATAAAAAATGTTACAAATATACTGAAAATTACATAAAAATAAGTTCAAAAGTAAATTGAAAAAGTTTAAAAATATGATTACATATTATTTTTTAATTACTTAAGAAAAATATTTTTCACACAATTTTCTCTATGTTTATAGCTTTTTGAATTCAAACGTCAATTGAGTTCATAATTTTTTATATAATTGAATCAAATGTTACAAGTTTCATATCATGAATCAATTAAAAATTGGTTCAAAATTGTATTACAAAAAATTAAAAAAAAAATATTATTATTTTAAAAGGACTAAATTAATCTAAATATAAAAAATAAAAAAGTAAAATAAACATTTTAATAAATAAAAAATTATAATAAATATAAAAAATAAAATAAAAGATAAAAATATAATTTCATCTAATAAATATATAACATTTACACTATATAAACTAAATACTAGTTTTTCTTATTTAACGTTAACTAGTTACTTTCTTGAGCTCTTATTTATTTTAAAACTAAATATGAAATATTGATATATGGAATAAAGTTTCGATTTCTTTTTCATATGAAATGACTAGTAAATTATTAAGTTTGACGTAATGAAGTTTGACATAATGGTAGAAATCGAACAAATATGCACATTATCCTAAATTTAGTCTGAATTTTAGGAAATAAAAAAATATAAAAAATACTTTTCCATCAGCATGACAGCATTTGAATTTTGAAGCTAGACCGTTACGAAATTTTTATTCAATAATTACTTCTACCAATTAAACCACGGATGCAAATAGTCCTGTAACATTTATTGACTTGTAAGTTGTAACAAGTTTCGATATTATGGAGTTCTATAATGACCCCACTGTTTGACTCAGTAAAATAAAGTCTTCTGTTCTGGTGTGCTATTACTTTTTCAAAAACAATATGTTTAATATTTTATTTTTTTAAAATAAAATATAAAATTACTAATACTATTTTTTAAAATCACAGCTAAATTCAATCCAATTAAAATAGCAAAAGTCAAAATTAAATCAAAAGTAAAAAAAAAATTCAAAAAAATTGAAATAGCCAGTCTCTTTTGTTGGATTGGATAAAATTTTGGATTTAATTAATTCAAATCACATATAGTATATTTATATATATATATATATATATATATATATATATAATTTTTTTTTATAAAAAAATTATATCACTTATATAAGTAGATGCTTTTAAAATTGTTAGATCCTCTTATTTCTCCAGTCGTATCATTTAAATTACATCTTATTAATTATTCTAACATGCTTATAAGTTTATTTAGTTGGTTTGAAATTATTTATTTTTTATCTGTTGTTCTTTGTTATATAACTTTTGTTTTAAACTAAAGAATACGATCTGATGAACAATAATAAAACAAAAGTTTTTTTTTTTTTTTTTTTATTATATATATAGGCAACTTGAAATTTGTTATAAAATAAAGTCTACTTTAGTATAAGGTGTAGCATAACAAGTTTTAGACGGCCCAAAGCCTAGTATGGGTAATTTAGTAACTCAGAACGGACCGTTCCAAACTACTAAATAGGCCTGTAAATCTTAGATTGAAACGGGTCGTTCCAAAATGGTCATTGTGAGTTAAATTCAACTCTAGAACGGGTCGTTCTAGACGTGCCAGAACGGGCCATTCTGCATGTAAATTTTGCACATGATGGAGCCTAGAACGGGCTGTTCCGGATTCGAAACGGACCGTTCTGGCCACTTCAGATTTTTATAAATAGGACTTGTGTGCAGTTGAGGAGTCAGGGAGGTTTTAGAGAGAAGTTTTTGAGAGAAGGACTCTGGACTAGAAAGCTTGTTTTTGGAGGATTGAAGCTCTAGAGTCAAGCTTTGGAGGATATTTCTTCTTCTTCTTAGATTCTTGGCTTTAAGAGCCAATCTTGGGAAGCTAGATTGTATGTTGTTTGGTTATATGTGAGTTTAGGAACTCATATGTAGTAAGAATGTTGAGAATCATTGATTGATTTGAGGACTTTCTCACTTTTCGGGGTTTTGGGAAAAATAAGGTTTTTGATGATTTTGATGCATGGTTGATTTCATGTTGAATTTGAGGTTATTTTTGAGTTGTATGGAGTTGTATAATTACATTGAGATATATGATGAGTAGAAAGTGAAATGAAGAGATGCATGTTGAGTATAGTATTGTAAACTAAATGAGTAGTTGTGCCAAATAGAAATGTGTTGAATATGTGATGTGTGGTTAAAGTTGCTATATGTTATGTGTGGACATTTATATGTTATGGAATATGATGAGATGATATAGTTGAAAGTTGTGAAGTGCATGATGATAATATTGTGAGTTGTGAGAAGCATGATGTGAAGTGTGTAGATGTGTTAAGATTTATATAAATGTTATTAGTAGACTGTGTTGTTAAGTTGTTAGAGGAGAGTTGTATGTTGCTAAAAAGTTGTATGTTGTGCCATGTGTTGAAAAGATATTACTTTATGATGATTGAGTTGTAAATTATGAGTTGAGCTAATAAGCTGTTGAGTTGACTGTTTTGTTTAAAGATGAAATGAGTCGATCATTGAGCTGATGAGATGATAACCATGTTGTTTAAGTTGAAAGTTGATTGAGATGATGAGTTGAAAAGTTGTATGTTGTTTAAGTTGTTGAGCTGAGTTATGCTGTTGAGTTGTAAGCTGATTAAGTTGTGATGATGAGTTGTTGATCACTAGGACTATGGGAGATGTTTTTTAAGTTGCTCATCTCATTGTGTGGATTGAGATAGTTGTGGTGCTTTGAGAGCCCAATTTGTTGAAAAACCCTCCTTAGGAATTTGTCCCTTGGAGTGGACGTTGTGTTGTTCTCCTCTAGGACTTAGTTGATCCCGTGTGTGGGCAAGGTCGAGGCATACGTGTACAAAGTAACCACGGTATAGGGGTCAGGTCGAGCTATACCGATTACAAGCGGCCAATATGAGTAAAGTAAAAAGTCAGAAATTTAGTTCCTAACTGAGTATCAGAAAGTTGTAGTATTTGGAGGATAGTCGATAAACTAATCCCATAGGTGGCTTAGTTAAGCTAGCTAATGTCGTGGTAGGCCTAAACCCAGTTATTCTATCCTAACAGAGTACTATACTTTCTTGTTTAAGTGGTAAAGTCTGAGAAATCGTTATCATGTTATGGATTTCTATCCAAATTTGTTGTTTACCTAGCAAGGCAAAAAAGGTTATGTGTTGTCGGTTCGGTAGGACCTAGTCACTTAGACTACTCACCACGTTATAGGAGATCTCCGAGTTGAAATGCATGACGACGTATAAGTTGTTGATGAGTTAATTTGTTGTTGATATGAGTTGTACATATGTTATTGTGTTGTTAAGTTGTGATTGTGTTGTATGTTGATCTTGTTGAAGATGATGATAGTGTTGTTATGTTGTAAGTTGCTTATTTGTATACAAGTTGATGATGATGCTAGTGTCGATAGATTACTGTGTTGTAAGTTGCTTTTAAACATGTGTTGTTGAGAGGTGTATAATACATGTGTTGGTTGTTGTTATGATGAATATGGAACTATTCCAATGGTTTGTATAATAGTTGCGTTGAAGTGTTGATATGTGGAATCAAGTTGAAATGATGTTAAAATGTATAGTATATATGTTATTTGTCTTATGTGTCGAATGCGAAGATGATTATATAGTTGTAGTGTTGTATATTAAATTATTATGAGTTGTTTATTGTCTCTAGCTTACCTTTGCATGTCTCCATATGATTTGGACTGGGATAATCATACGTTATATGGGAGCATGACAGGAATAGGATGAGAGATAACTACTAAAGGCCATAGGAGGTGCCTGGAGATGGATAATTTTTTACAGATGTTAGTTGCTGTTAGTTGCTTGATTAACAACTTATGTTATAAATATTTTATTATACTATTTTAGTATATATATTTATAGTAGTATGTAGTATTATTTCGTAATATCACGGACACGAGAGGTCGTTATATAAGGCATACTAAAGGCCATATGAAAGCCTTACAATATTTTCTCCAAACAATTTCAAGTAAGATAAAAGCAAATAAATTAAGATCAATATACGTAACAAAGTGGGGACTTGTGCACCCCCTGCCGCAATTAGTATCGATCCCCTGGAATAATTCGACGTTCATCAATTACAAGGAATATTTCAGACCTTAGGTTCATAATGCGAGAACTGAATAACCTCAGCCACAGTATCACCATATAATATGGCCTCAATATAATGCCAACTGAAACTCAACATATAATATGGCCTCAATATAACACCCTAACATCACATTCTCCAAGAAGCCACGTCTCATAACGCCCTGTTACACCCATAGCACTCCATGTTTCAATCCGGGGTCTTAGTTAATGGTTTTCATTATTTATAGTCACTTGGAATAATCCACAAATGGGGTTCAACACACTATTTGTAAGTTTCTCTCAGAATGTCCTCTCAGTTAAAAAAAATCCATCATCTTCATATTAAAGTAAAAAACTGTTAAGCAATGTTTAACTCACAGGATTACATTGCTCAAACGCATATACTTGATCCCAAATACTGTTGACGGATTTTTAATTACTACTACATGCTTTGAACATGGACCTAGTCAAACAAACCATTTCAGATTTGAACTTCAAGTAAAAATAAATACATAAAAATACACAAACCTTATTTCTGCCAAAGATAGATAGTATTATGCACTCATAAACTCATACTTGAAACAGATTGGAAATCGTGTTCTAATATTTGAAAAAGTTAAAATAAACTGTAAGATTTATAAATTAATGATAATGCATAATAATGTTCGTCTAAATAGTTTGCATCAGGTCATACACTATAAACCTCCTTGCAGCCATTATATATACTAATATCGTTCGGTGAAACGTAATATGTTCAAGTGTTGTTAGCGTGCACAGTAGTTGCAATTATGGTTGGAACCTACGTAAGGAGCTCCACAGCTGTAACAGAAAGCGTTGCCACACCTGAAATACAAAATACAAGAAAATTCTTTTATGTATTATGAAACATATATGTAGGTATCTGAAACTGAAACGTTGACACGACTTTAAAATTTCCCACCTCTTTTATAGTATTGCAACCAGATGAAATAATTAGATTTGAATCATACTTATGAACTCTTTACAAGCTAACAAATACTATAATGCAAAGACTGTCAAACTAAAAGGCATAACAAATGATGAAGAAAAAAAAAAGATGTTTCAGATACGTTTTCCAATCTCTTATTTGTCTTCTTAAAATCATGTAATACGTTTCGGTATACTCTAAACCCTAAGCAAATTAAAAACACCACTGCTAGATAACTTGAATTATTGAAAACAATAATTAAGTGGTGGAAGTTAAAGAGTAGCATGAAGAATGCAAAACAAAATCATCAATAACCATGGTCCTTAATATCAACCGACAAAAAAACCTAAGAATGTGACATCTAAACAGAGCAAGGTCAAACGTTGGTAGAAAAAATTGAAACCCTGAAATTGTGTGTAACAAACTGTTTTAAAGATGTCCTCAGTTACTAACGATACTATGCATCACGTATGACATATTTGATCCTTTTCTAGTTGCTAAAACTTGATCCACTAAAAAAAGAGAGAAGACACAGAAGGTTGTTCATGAACCATATATGCCAGTGCTCTGCTCTCTACAATTTACACTTCCAATTGAAGAATGATTAAGCAACAACATAAGAAACCCAAAATTTCAAAGTTTGCATAAAAAATAGTACAAAAATATATATGCTGCGGAAAAATAAGCATATTTCAAGGTTCTAAAATACGATCTAAAAATGTTATTTTGGCCTCACCCTCATGATCTTTTGACTCACCCCAACCATATTTGTCCCCAACATCAAGGTTCGCAACCATGACAGCGCTTTAAGTAATTAATTTAGCAAATAAATCAATCTCCAATTATGCGTTTAAAATACATAATAGAATATATGGTAAATATAGAATTAAATGCATGTTTACTTTTTACAAATTTAAAATTGATATTTTAGTCTCTGTAATTTAAAGAAAGTGTTGATTTAATTCTTATACTCAAAAAAGTTTCAATAAATCTGTCAAATTTAGTCTGTTAAACTGAAATGATAGTTCGTGTGAAATTGCATGAAGGTAGAAGTAGAAGATCCGTGACCTGCATTTCATGTACATGCAGCCCTGGGATTTTGCGACGTAAAACCTACAACTAGGGCACCTCTTCCACTGCATTTGCTTAGCGAGGTTCATCAACATTATATCCTCCATCTCTCTCTCGTTGGCGTTCAGGTTCTGAAACTCCTCGCACGATATCTCATGATGCCACGGTACCCTACATAGGGCACAGAACAGCCTCCTACAATTGGGACACTCGCACTCCCTAATATCACCGTCTTCGCCCTCGCGAATCAACAACACAGAGCAATCCGCGAAGGGACAGTAGAACTTCTCTTCCGCTGAAATCACAGCCTCGCACAACGCCTTCCCCCACCGATCAAGGGCCCCCGAAGGGAGAATCGCGCGACAATCATGCGCCTCCAGCAATCCCCTGCACCCAGGCACAGGGCACCCGATGTGGACCATGTTTTGTTGCAGCTTCGATTCCACGTACAGGGCCACGCAGTTATTGCAGTACACGTGGCAGCATCCGGGGATGCTGAAGGAGTCGCTTGCGGCTTTGGTTTCCACGCAGAATTCGCAGAGGAAAGGAGCAGCGTTGGAAGAAGACTCTCCCTCGACCTTCTGGAGCTTCGCGATTCGCGGCTTGAAGTTGAGGATGCAAACGTCGTCGTCGTCGGTGTCGGTGAGATCGATGACGTGGGAGGGGGTGGAAACGGCGTCGTAATGCTCGACGGAGATGGCGCTTGACTTGGTGGTGCCTCGGAAGGAGATCGGCGTGAATGATTCGACGTCGACCACTTCCGCGGATGGGGGAAGTGCGAAGGGAGTTCTGTGCTTCTTCCTCTTCAGCGCAGACGACGACGTCGTTTCGTGGCGGTGAGGCGTTAGTTTCATCGGCGGTGGGGGTTCGGGATTCAACATATGGAAACGGTGTGGTTTTGGATGGTTGAGAAGTTGAGTGACGATGTTGGAGAAAGTCGCAGAGGGACACTTCGAATTCCACTTCACTCCTCACTCTCCACTTTGCTTGCTTATTGTGTACGTTTCTCAACCTTACTAGATTCCCAACATTTTAATTTTTACACCTGTTCTCAAAATGAAGTTTTATTATTATTATTATTATTATTATTATTAACGGAAAGAAGAATGGAATATTTCATTTAACAAAAATCAAGTCTTGAATTTGGCAAATTTAAATTTGAATGTAAATTTTAAGTGTTGTTACTTCTTAATTCTTACTCCATTTTTTCTTTGTACTCAAAATTGGATTTGTTACCTCGTGAGATTATTTTGATAACCTGTATAATATAATAGTAATATGATATCATAATTTTTTTCATTATGACAGTTTTTATAAAAATTATATTCATTTTTATATTGTATAAATTAATAAAATTATGTTTAATTAATAATCGATAAATTTTCTTTTTTACTAAAATATCAAATATGTTTTTTTTAAAGGATTCTTTTATTTTACCTTTTCCTTAATTTTATGAAAGAAAATTAGAGAATAAAAAAATTAAAATAATTTTCTTTGCACACAAAAATCAATTAGGATAAAGTAATGACATCTAATAATGAGAACATGAGTAACAAAAGTATAAATAATTTTTTTCTAATTTGTTATTTAATTTTATTAATTTGTATAATGTATAACAATTAAATTTTATAGAAATCCAATAATAATTATTAATTATTAAAATATTTTGAAGGGAAGAAGTTGTTTCTTTTATATTATTTATCAATTTATAAATTTTTTATCTATTTTTTATTTATTTTAACATATTTGTTTATTTCTAATTATATTTAGTAACATATTATTTTATAATAATATTTAAATATATATATATATATATATATATTAATTTAGTCAAAATATTTTAAAAAAATTATTTTTTTTACATAAAATATATATATTTTGCAAAAATCTAATACTGTAATAGTTAGATTAAAATATTTTTTATCCAAATCTTCATTATATGCTAATTTTTTTATTTTTAATTTATTTTATAATAACATTTATATATAAAAATATTTAGGAGGGATTTATTTGAGAGAAGAAATATTTAGGAGAAGGTTATTATAGGGAAGAAATATTTAGGAGAGAGTTATTGCAAGAAAGTTTTGGAGGGAAGAAATTGTTCCCTTTATATTATTTATTTATTTATAGATTTTATATATTTTTTCATGTAAAATATTTTTATATAATTATTTTCAGTAGAAATTTAACATTAAAATGCACATTTGATATATTTGTATCCAAATTTATACATTTTAATAATTACTAAAAATATTATCCAAAGTTTTTATTTTATTTTGATATAATATATAAATAATATCAATTTTATTTCTTTTATTTTGATATATTTGGAGGGAGTTTTGATAAAATATTAATTCGTTAAAAATATTATTTTTGTACATTGAAAAAGAAGTACATTTGTTTGTTTTAATTATTAAAATATTTTTATTAAAATATATATATATATATATATATATATTTAGTAATAATTTATTTTATATTATTATGTAAATCTAATAATGATTAATAATTATTAAAATATTTTTATCCATTTTTTTAATTTTGATATTATATATATATATATAATATCTATTTTCTTCTCCTATTTTGATATATTTGTTTATAATGTATATATATATATATATATATATATATATATATATATATATATATATATATATATATATATATATATATATATGTTTAGGAGAGAGTTATTAGAGGGAATAAATATTTAAGACATATACATTGGGAGAAATTATTGGAGAGAAATTTTATATCTGTAAAATGTAGTAGTTATTAATATTAATTTTATACCTTTTTTTTATAAATTGGTTAATTTTTGTATTAGTTATTTATTTTATTTTTATAGTAATATATATATATATATATATATATATATATATATATATATATATATAATTATTTTGGAGAGAGTTATTGGAAGAATAAATATTTAAGGCATATTCATTTGAGGGAATCTTTGAAGGGAAGATTTATATGTGTGAAATGTAATAGTTATTAGTATTGATTGTTTTTTATTAATTGATTAATTTCTGCATTAGTTTATTTTATTTTATTTTCATAATAATATAGTTTTGGAGGGAATGAAGTTATCTAAAATTTTTAATTATAAATTTTTAGATAATTTGATAAAGTTAAAAAAAATTGTAGTTGTGGCTTAAAGTTTATGACTCAGGATTTATGATTTTGGGGTATAGGATTTTAGAGTTCAGGGTTTTAAGATTTTGGTTTCTGAGTCTAGTTTAGTGACTTTAAATTTTAGATATTTTGATAAATTGAAAAATATTTTATAATAGAAATATCTTCTAGTGAAAATAATTTATAAATTTTGTAATTATTCTGATGATTATTTTTATATTTAACATATTTAAATTTTTAAATAATTTGATAAATTAATTTTTTATAATAGAATTATCTTTTTGTGAAATGAATTTACAAATATTCCATAATTATTCTAATGATTTTTTTTTTGTAATTAACATGTTTAAATTTTAAGATTTAATAGATTAAAAGTTTTATAATAGAATTATCTTGTAATGATTATTTTTTGAAATTGACATATGTAAAATTTTTAAATTTAAATTTTAGATAATTGATAAATTAAAAACCACTAAAAATAACTAAAGCATATTACTAAAAAGACTTTTAATTTTAATTTTTACATGTGACCTAATATAGAGAAATCTAATATAAATTTGTTAGCATATGTCTATTAAGAGTCAGTAATCACAATACTTTGTTTCTATTCATGGTATGTCTAGTTGAATAGTCAATTACTATTTCTAATATCCTCTTAAGTTCTTATTTTGCTGTTAAATATTTAATTAGGAAAGTTTTTATTCATGAATGTAACAAACTATCAAAGTTTAAAAAGGTAGCTTTATATCATGCATTGTTTTTATGTGATTCTCTTCTCCTTAATTCATACATCATTACCAAATATTACAATTTATAATTTATTCGGTACATCATTAAAATCACACATAAAAAAACAACATCATACCTTCAATTTATCAAAATCCATTCAATTTAATTTAATCCCCAATTCATATATCTCAACCTTAACCCTCAAATATACACACTCATCATTTTCATAGAAAAATAGAGCATTATATTAGTTAACAATTAGAATATTAACGGAATCATAAAGACATTCATACAACACAACATACATATGACCTACGAGGCTTAAGAATCACCCCCTACCCTTATCCCTTACATATGCACAGGAATTGATAATCCCTCTCCCTCTACTTGAAGTAATGAGTCTCAATAAGTGATGCCCCTCCGGTAGTGTCGTCAATTCATGCTTTCTCACACGACCTCCTCTAATTCTCCTCTTATGAGCTCTTAGACATTCAAAATAGTTGCAAAATTACATAACCCCTCTCTAAACTCTCCTATTTGATTTAAACTCTAGGTGGGGCACAGAGTCTAGCCTAAACGCTTTTGATGAGCTCTTCCTCTTTTATTTTATTAATAAAATATTTATATTTTTTCTAATTATTTTAATTCATTATTTATTTATTTATAAAAAAAAGGATGTTACATCAAATGCAAACCTATGTATGATTAAGTGTCGCATAAAGAGTAAAATACATGAACAAAATGTGAACATAAGATAAATATGGAGATGAAGATGGAAACAAAATGAATAGAAAGATTGATAATAAAGAAAGTTGATGTGACACCCTCTACCCCGCATACCATAACACGTAGATAACAAAATTTGAAGAACATAATCTTTCATAATTAAAATATCAAACATGTTCAGATAGTGAGTACTACATCCATGACTTAAACAAATAACAAAATCAGCAAAAATTACAAAGAAATAATGCTAAGGTTTCCAAAATAATAAGAACAACATCCTAATCTAATCCTATCTATGTCTCGATGTCACATATCCTATCAGAGCAAAGCCCAACATTGAAGCCTAAGCTTCGTCACCAACATCCTCAGCCTGATAGCCAAACACAAAAGAAAAGGGAGTGAGAAACATCTCACTCTGGCTCACGGTGTAGAAATACAAACCGAATAGTCAAACACAAACAAGACATGTATATGTACATAGCATAGATAGTTAACAACAATATCACATTCCACTCACCAAAGACATAAAAATCAAGTTAACATATAACATTAAAAATGCACATGTATTGGACACGGATTACATATTATCATGCATGTGGCGTCAGTAACACATCACATGGTGTATTACCGCTAGCAACACACGAGAGTAGTCTAGGAGTACATGCCGGGTCACACCCTCTGCGCACTCTCATTAGAAGGACATACTACCAGGGTCTAGTCGGGATAGTTAAGCCGCAAAAGATACATCCCATGCACACAATGGGCGAGACTGAGACTTACAAACCGAGTTATCCCCAAGGACTAATCTCCAAGCTTTTAGACAAGGGGACCTTCTCTAGCGGTGTATTCCATATTGTACTCTTAAAAACATTTATGCAAATGATGCATGTAAATCAAGACTCTATGCATTCTCATATCACATTATCATGTCTCATTATCATATAACATTATCATGTCTCATTATCACATATCCTCATATCTCACCTCTCATATTCACTTTTCACATTATCTCATCATATTCACATAGTCTCTACAGAGCACTTTAATTCATATCAAAACTTGTCTATCTGCAAAATTAAACACATATTCGTACATTTCATCCAACAAGGAACACAACAGAACAATCAGAAAGCAAAACAGAAAATATTCATATTTTGTCTGTTTCTCATAGGGTTCTCTCAGGAACCCACAAAGCACTCTAATTCATACAATAAACATTTAAAACAATACAATTTACTCATATAATTGTCTCTTCAAACAATCTCCTCTTACAATCATCAATGCATTCTCTTAGGATTTCCCATAGGAACTCATAGGAACACAAAGTCTGCAATTATAATCCAAACACAAACACTACTCATGTAACATCCCAAATTTTTCTACTAATACTACAAATAATTATTATTTATTTTTGTATTTATGAAGATTATTTCCTTATAATTATTTTGATTAATTAAATGAGTTTGATTGAATTTTTAAAGGTTTTTATTAATAATCATTTATGAAAATTATTTTGTATAATATTATTAATTATGATATTTAGACATGTTTTATTTGTCCAGAACGGGCCGTTCCAGATTCGGAACAGGCCGTTCTGGCGGCGACCTAATGCTTATAAATAGAACGTTTTTCACTCTCTAAAACTCATTTTTTCATTTTCTAATCTTCTTCCTCCTTTCTCTTTAAAGACGAAGGGGAACCTAGAGGGGGCAACCAACAAGATTCGGCTGCTGCTTATCGAGGTAAGGGGGGGAGTGAGAAACCTCGCTCTGGGTGTGGGATTGTATGCTGGGTAGTGGGATTGGCCCCCAATCCTGTGTTTGTTGCATTTTTTGTATGCTTATGTATGAGGGGTTTTTCCCAATTGTATCTGTTTTGCCTATTGTTTTCTTATATGTAATTAATCGTATGAATTGAGATTTTTATGGGTTCCTATGGGAAACCCTAAGGGAATGCATTGATAATTGTAAGAGGCAAATTTTAAATGTTTTCTGTTTTACCTTCTGAGTTTTCTGTTGTGTTTCTTGATATTTGCTGAGTGTAAATATGTATATAGTCTTGAAAATAAACAAGTTTTGATATGAATTAGAGTGCTCTGTGGGTTCCTGTGGGAACCATATGAGAAACAGGCAAAATATGAATGTTTTCTGTTTTACTTTCTGATTGTTCTGATGTATTCCTTGTTGAATAAGATGTATAAATATGTGTTTATTTTTGAAAATAGATCAGTTTTGATATGATTTTGAGTGCTCTGTAGACACTATGTGAATATGATGAGATGATGTGAAAAATGATGATTATGTGAATATGATGAGATGATGTGAAAAGTGATGACTATGTGAATATGATGAGATGATGTGAAAAGTGATAATGAGACATGATAATGTGATATGAGAATGAGAAATGATAATGTGATATGAGAATGCATAGAGTCTTGATTGACATGCATCATTTGCATAAGTGTTTTAAGGGTACGATATGGAATACACCACCAGAGAAGGTCCCCTATTGTAAAAGCTTTGGGGATTAGTCCTTGGGGATAGCTCGGTTTGGAAGTCTCAGTCTCGCCCATTGTGTGCATGGGATGTATCTTGCGCGGCTTAGTTATCCCGACGAGACTCTGATAGTATATCCTTCTAGTGAGAGTGCGCAGAAGGTGTGACCCGGCATGTACTCCTAGACTACTCTTCGTGTATTGCTAGCGGCAATATGCCATGTGATGTTTTACTGGCGCCACATGCGTGATAATATGTAGTCCGTGTCCATACTTATGCATTTTTAATGTTATATGATAAAGTGATGGTTTATGTCTTGGATGAGTGTGATGTTATTATTAACTTATCTATGTTATACTTGTTTTGTTTGTGTTTAGCTATTCGACATACATTTCTACACTATGAGCTAGAGTGAGATGTTTCTCACTCCCTTTTTTCGTGTTGTTTTGCTTTGACTATTATACAGGTGATCATCAGCGTGAGGCTGAGGATGTTGGTGATGAAGCTTAGGCTTCTATGTTGGGTTTTGCTCTGATAGGACATGTGACATCGGGACATAGATAGGATTAATTTAAGATGTTCTTATTAAATTATTTTGGAAAATTCAGTTTTATTTCTTTGTAATTTTACTGACATGTTATTTGGATTAAGTTTATGAATGTGAACTCTTTACCCTTACGTAGTTGGAAATTTGATTTTTAATGATGAAATTTTTTATATTTTTTATAATTACTATATATGTATGTTGGGGTAGAGGGTGTCACATTAAGTGGTATCAGAGCAGGTCGATCCAATCGACCGTGTGTGTTATGTGTTTATCACGAATCTGTTGTGTACTCTGACTATGTCTTGTTTGTTGTGTACTTTGATGATGTTTTGCTTTGATGATGATGATGTTCTTCTTGTGTTGATATTGTTGAGTTGGATATTGTTAAGTTATTTTGTAATTAGAAGAATGATAGTCATGATAGTGTTAGCTAATACCATTATGATCGCTCTTCTTCATTCTTATGATTGCTTATTTGTTTGATACTTCTTGCTTACGTAAGAAGTAGTGGTTGAGTGATATCGCTTGTGTTGCAAGCATATGTGCGAGTAGTGATAGACGAGATATTGTGCTAATCAACTAGAAACTATTGGGACCTTAGATTTGGGTGAGACATTGATTTATCGAGAGTTTACGGTTAATGGAGTTTCTAGAATCTATAGTTGTAGCGATTGAATCCAAGGAGGTTGTATCTGAGAATTGGAGTTTTGGTATCCTTGATGAGAGATTGAAATGTTGGTAAATTCCTTGAGTGTTGGTGTTGGCCTGTTAACCGTTTATGATTTAGGTAGCATGTGAGTTTTATTTTCTAAGTCTGTTGTGCTAAATATGTGAGTTGTTTTGGTTTAGGATTGTAGTGGAAAGCTTGAATATGAAGTTGAGGTGTGAGTTTGGAAGGGTTGAGGTATTTTTGTGGGCTTAGATATATTGATACACTAATGCTGTTTGGTGTAGAGGATATTTTCGCTGCAATTTTGTTGTGTCAGTATGAGTATCGTATTGACAGATTTAGATTTTATGATCTTCACAAAAGTTGTAGCCTTGGACGTTATCTTTCCAATGGAACTAGAATCAGGTAAAACGGAGGTCTAGAACTCTAGTTATAGCTACTTTGGTGATCAAAGGTCTAGCTGTAAGCGCTGAGTATATGTGCTGCGGTTTTTGAAATTTTTAGCTAAGAAGATGATCTTTTTAGAATCTTATTTCTTCATAGGAGTTGTAGCTTATTCTCTTAGCTTTCTTTTGAGATATGTTTGAGATCATTTGGATGAGTAGTACTCTCTGTGTGTTGTTTTCTTTGATAGTTGTTGAAAGGAGAAGTAGGCTGTAATAATGTTTTCGGGATAGTAGGCAATGCAAGGATAAGAATTTATTTGTTAAGATGTTTTGGGGTGTTTTCATGTGGATTGAGAGGTTGTTTAAGGTTGTATGATGCTATGTGGTAAAGGTTGTTCATGTACATACTTATGGATGGTATATATGAAGGTTTAAAGTAGGTATTTTAAAATGATTTAATATGCATGTATGTTGATATGTGGATAGATGACCTTAGGGATCAATTGGTGAATGTCGTGTGGTTAGTGAGGATCTTAGGGTGTGATATGATAATATTGTAGTTGAGGGTGGAGATATATCCAAGACGGTTGTTTGTTAAGTTATCTAAGTATTACTATTTTATTTTATTTTATCTTATTTTATTTTATGTATTGATTTATTTATTTATTTATTTTGATTGTATGAGATAAGTTTTCTAGTTCCTGTAAATTCCAGTTGAGGTAAACATGGATCTGTCTCAGGTAGAAGTTGTGTTTAAGTGGGGAGATATCTAAACCAGTTAGTGAGGGTAAGAGTTTTATGAAGTTAGCTTATTATTATTGAAGATTTATTGAAGGAATTTCTAAGATAGCATTGCCCTTAACTACGTTCATTAGGAGGAGTATTGTCTTTATGTGGGATAGTAAGTATGAGAGTAGTTCCAACTCTTAAGGCAAGATTGACTAATGTTAATATTATTGGATTTTAGTAAGCCTTTTGTGGTATATAGTAGTACTTATAAGATGAATTTGGATGCATTGTTGATGCAAGAAGGAAAGGTAGTAGCTTATGTTTCTAGGTAATTGAAAATTCATGAGAGGAACTACCTTATCTATGAGTTAGTGGTTATGATATTACATTAAGATTTGGAGACACTACTTATATGATTCTAAGCTTGAGGTATTTAACGATTGTTAGAGTCTTAAATATCTTTTGACCAAAGGAGATAGTTGGAATTTCTTAAGGACTAGGATTTTAATCTCAGTTGCTATCTGGGTAAAGGCAATGTGGTGACAGATGCCTTGAGTAGGATGATCTTTCATCTATCGTTTTGATAATTTAAAGGTTAAATTTGATTGAAGAGTTTAGAGATTTAAGCTTGATTTGTGAGCTTACCCTTAGAAGCATTGAATTGAGTATGTCGAAGGTGACTAGTGAATTAATGGATGAGATTAGAGGAGCCTAAGAGTTATATCCTTTCTTAGTGAACCAAGTGGAGAGGATTGGTAAATGTATAGATAACCCTTTTCGAGTGAAAGTTGATGGTGTTTTGTGGTTTCAGGATAGAATCTATGTGCCTAATAATCTAAAATTAAGGAAGATGATCTTAGAAGAAGGCAATAAGAGTACTTTTAGTATTCACTTAGGAGCTATTAGATGGATTAGGACCTTAGGAGGATGTATGAGAGTGGCGTAGCGGAAGCGTGGTAGTCTAAGGTGAAGAGAGGAGTAGAGGAAGTTGTGGACTTGTGTGTAGTATTCCAAAAGTCTAAAGTGGAACATTAGAAAGTCTAAGGCAGGAGACATATCCATTTTTATTTGCTTTAGGTAATTTCGGGGACGAAATTTTTAAAAGGAGGAGAGAATTGTAACATCCCAAATTTTTCTACTAATACTACAAATAATTATTATTTATTTTTTTATTTATGAAGATTATTTCCTTATAATTATTTTGATTAATTAAATGAGTTTGATTGAATTTTTAAAGGTTTTTATTAATAATCATTTATGAAAATTATTTTGTATAATATTATTAATTATGATATTTTGTTATAGTTATTATTTAAAGAAAATTATGTTTTAAATTGTATTGATATGTTATTTTAATTTGATATATATATATATATATATATATATATAAGTATTTATTTATTTATTATTTAAAAATTCTGGATTTTCATGGTCCCGGAACGGGCCGTTCCACTTTGGGAACGGGCCGTTCCAATTCGAGCAAACATAGGTAAAATTTTAACCCAGAACGGGCCATTCCACTTTGGGAACGGGCCGTTCCGGATGTGTTTTTAAAGGACAAAGTCTTGACTCAGAACGGGCCGTTTTGGTTTGGAACGGGCTGTTCTGGGAAAGATTTTTGTACATGTTCTATGTGCTCAAAACGGGCCGTTCCACCTTGAAACGGGCCGTTCCGAAAACCCCAGAACGGGCCGTTCTGGTTTTGGAACGGGCCGTTCTTGGAGAGGTTTTTAGACATGTTTTATTTGTCCAGAACGGGCCGTTCCAGATTCGGAACAGGCCGTTCTGGCGGCGACCTGATGCTTATAAATAAAACGTTTTTCACTCTCTAAAACTCATTTTTTCATTTTCTAATCTTCTTCCTCATTTCTCTCTGAAGACGAAGGGGAACCTAGAGGAGGCGACCAACAAGATTCGGCTCCTGCTTATCGAGGTAAGGGGGGAGTGAGAAACCTCGCTCTGGGTGTGAGATTGTATGCTGGGTAGTGGGATTGGCCCCCAATCCTGTGTTTGTTGCATTTTTTGTATGCTTATGTATGAGGGGTTTTTCCAAATTGTATCTGTTTTGCCTATTGTTTTCTTATATGTAATTAATCGTATGAATTGAGATTTCTATGGGTTCCTATGGGAAACCCTAAGGGAATGCATTGATAATTGTAAGAGACAAATTTTAAATGTTTTCTGTTTTACCTTCTGAGTTTTCTGTTGTGTTTCTTGATATTTGCTGAGTGTAAATATGTATATAATCTTGAAAATAAACAAGTTTTGATATGAATTAGAGTGCTCTGTGGGTTCCTGTGGGAACCCTATGAGAAACAGGCAAAATATGAATGTTTTCTGTTTTGCTTTCTGATTGTTCTGATGTATTCCTTGTTGAATGAGATGTATAAATATGTGTTTATTTTTGAAAATAGATTAGTTTTGATATGATTTTGAGTGCTCTGTAGACACTATGTGAATATGATGAGATGATGTGAAAAATGATGATCATGTGAATATGATGAGATGATGTGAAAAGTGATGACTATGTGAATATGATGAGATGATGTGAAAAGTGATAATGAGACATGATAATGTGATATGGGAATGAGAAATGATAATGTGATATGAGAATGCATAGAGTCTTGATTGACATGCATCATTTGCATAAGTGTTTTAAGGGTACGATATGGAATACACCGCTAGAGTAGGCCCCCTAGTGTAAAATCTTTGGGGATTAGTCCTTGGGGATAGCTCGGTTTGGAAGTCCCAGTCTCGCCCATTGTGTGCATGGGATGTATCTTGCGCGGCTTAGCTATCCCGACGAGACTCTGGTAGTATATCCTTCTAGTGAGAGTGCGCAGAGGGTGTGACCCGGCATGTACTCCTAGACTACTCTTCGTGTATTGCTAGCAGCAATATGCCATGTGATGTTTTACTGGCGCCACATGCATGATAATATGTAGTCCGTGTCCATACTTATGCATTTTTAATGTTATATGATAAAGTGATGGTTTATGTCTTGGATGAGTGTGATGTTATTATTAACTTATCTATGTTATACTTGTTTTGTTTGTGTTTAGCTATTCGACATACATTTCTACACTGTGAGCTAGAGTGAGATGTTTCTCACTCCCTTTTTTCGTTTTGTTTTGCTTTGACTATTATACAGGTGATCATCAACGTGGGGCTGAGGATGTTGGTGATGAAGCTTAGGCTTCTATGTTGGGTTTTGCTCTGATAGGACATGTGACATCGGGACATAGATATGATTAGTTTAAGATGTTCTTATTAAATTATTTTGGAAAATTCAGTTTTATTTCCTTGTAATTTTACTGACATGTTATTTGGATTAAGTTTATGAATGTGAACTTTTTACCCTTACGTAGTTGGAAATTTGATTTTTAATGATGAAATTTTTTATATTTTTTATAATTACTATATATGTATGTTGGGGTAGAGGGTGTCACAACTCATACATACATACTAATTACATCAATTAAAACATTCAGGGATAAACAGAGATAAAACAGATATAATTGGGAAAAATCCCTCATATATGAGCACACAACAAACATAGGATTGAGGGTCAATCTCACTACCCAACATATATTCCCACACCCAAAGCGAGGTTTCTCACTCCCCCCTTACCTCGATAAGCAGGAGATGAAACTAAAGCAGAATCTTGTCGGTCTCCTCCTCTGGGTTCCCCTTGGTCTTCAGAGAGTATATAAGAAAAAGAAGTCAGAAGTGAAAAATAAGCTTTTGGTCGTGCCAGAGTGTGCTATTTATAGACATCGGGAGTGGCCAAAACGGCCCGTTTCAAATTCGGAACGGCCCTTCTAGACTCATTCGTCATGTGTAAAATTCACATCTAGAACAACCAATTCTTAAACCAGAATGGCCCGTTCCCAACTAGGGTTATAGGTAATTTTAGTAGTTTGGAACGGCCCGTTCTAGTTTGGGCGACCCGTTCTGGGCTACTAAAATTTAAAATAATTATAAGAAAATAATCTCCATAAATATAAAAATAAATAATAATCAATCATTATATTAGTAGAAAATTCGGGATGTTACAGTTGAGAGAATAAATAAGAAAGGGGGGAAAATTGTATCTTGAAGAAGGTGGAAGAAAAAAATGAAATATTTGTAAAAATTAGAGAATGATGACTTTGAGAATGGTGGTGGTGGAAACAAATGGTAAAGGTTTATATTATGAATTTAGTTACAAAATAAACTATTCTTTTTTATTATAATTTCAGTTAGGATTCCAAACATTTTATTTTTAAATTAAAAAAGATTAAAAAATATAAGTCAAGTATTAATAAAAAGACAATTAACACAAATTTTTACATGGGACAAATTTTAGAGAAGTCTAACAATGTAAATTTGCTAACCTATTCCATTTATACATACTAGGGGAAAGCGGCACTTCGTGCCTCTAAATATTTTTAAAAGTAAAATAAGGAAAAAAAATGATAATGTGAGTAGTTATTTGATTAATGGTAGTTGCTAAAATAATTTATTTTTTCTTAATAATTAAGGATATAATGTTCATAAATTGTGGAGACCAAAAATAGTTATAGAAAAAAGTATTTCCTTTATATATACTAGTGGAGTTAAGGTATTTTGTGTCTCTATTAAAGATAAAATAAAAAATAAAAAATAAGTAAAAAAAGTATATTGGTCTGACTGATGTTATAATTAGTCCATTAGTTTCAAGTTCTTTAAAACACAAAGGTATAATGATCAACAAAATGTGGAGACCAAAGTGGTTACTAAAAAGAGTATCCTCTTTATAGACTAGAGGGGTAGAGGCACACATAGACAGGATATTTAGATAGGATATAAGATTTTCTTTTTTACATCTAAACGGTATAATAGTTTACTAAAATGTGAAAATCAAAAGCGGTTACATACCTCAATATGGTAAGATATGATGTGAGAGTAAGATAGAGTGAGAGTAGAAAATGATAAGAGTTTGATGAACTTAAATCTTATCCGAAATTAGCACACATTATAATAGCAAACTAGAGAACACGTTAACAATAACATATTATATAAATTATATTTAAAAAATAATATTTTATTTCATTGAAATTGCGTATAACTTGTTTAAAAAAATACTTTTAATTTAATTGTTTAAGATTTTCAAATTAAGAAAATATAATTTTAACTATATAATGCAAAATTATTTTTAATTATGCAGTTATTTTTCTTATAATTATAAAATATATAATATTTTGAAATTTTAATTATTAAAATCAATTTTTTTTTTCTAAAAAGATATTATTTTAGTACTAATTTATTATTTTAATATTTTAGTCAATAATATACTATAAATTTATATGTAAAACTTATTATAATTATATAGATAAATGTTGTATATAAATTTTATAATATGTTTTATATAAATTAATATTTAATTCTATATATATATATTATATTTATTATATATATTTTTCTATTTTATATAATATAATATGGTATGGGAGACATTCATTTACTCTCTATAATAACTCTTGATAGAATAATTTCACTTAGTAACTCAAAGACTGTATTAAATTTCAAAAATCTAACTGGTAATATACTTTTATGAATATCCGTTCATTTGATTTAGTAAAATAAAATATTAAATAATTTTTAATTTTTTTAAAAATTTATAAATATGATCTATTTAGTAAGAATTTTTAATTTAACAATTTGATTATTGAAATATAATACAGTATGTGAGTTATTTAACATAGTAATTCAATCAAAAATTACTCTTTAAATAAGTGAATCCCTTCTCAATATAATATAATATAATATAGAGAGGTAAAAGAGAATTTATCCTATCATATTACTTCTTAACCAATATTCTCCTTAAAATAAAAAATACATTAGGCCATCAAAATAAAATAATAAATAGAAAAGATAAACTAATAAATAAAATAAGACTATCATATTAACAAACAACGAATTATAATAAAATAGAATAATTATCTTATTCTATCGTTTCTTAGTCACAAAATTGACCTTTTCATAAGATATGTTCAAAAATATTTTAATATGTTTATCGTGCCTTTTGTTGAAAATAATTATGATAAAATAATATAATTTGAATTAAATATATTTTTAATATTTAAACTTTTGTGAATTTTTATTTTTAGATGCTAACCAAATTTTATTAGTTTTTAGACCTTGAAATTTTTCTCTATTGACAAAAATATTCTGAAATGTTAACAAGAGAAAAAAGTTCAAAGATTAAAAGTAAAAATCCAAAAGGTTTTGAGACTAAAATTAGCAAAAAAAAAGAAATTGTGTAGAGATTAAAAATAAGATTTGACAAAAAATTAAATATTAAAAATATATTTAATCCTATAAATTTTTATGGTATAATTAAGTAAGCATGCATCGAAGACTTGATAGAAAAAAGGGACTACCTTTTCTGAGTTTAATGACAATATATTATACAATCAATCAATTAAAAATATTATTTATATTACTTTTTAGATAATTATTTTAAAAATCAACTCATTTATCATTTCCTGTAAATTATGATTAAACAACTATACAAAATTATTTTACATTAATTTTCATCATTAAACCCACTTTTCATTTACTTTCCAAAAGCAAAGGGCAAAAGTTAGGTACGGGTTGCCATATAAAATTTTAATGTCGAGCAACTTGACGAGGTACGAACCATAGACAAGTAAAGGAAGAAACTAGTGGATAGAGAAAGACGAACAGAAAAGATGCAATATGTTTGGCTAATTAAAAAGGCGATTCCTACCATGGCCAACTTTATCAAATGACCCACTCACGAGGAATTGAATAGGAATATATTTTTTTTCTTCTTCATTTAAATTATATAAAATTACTTTTAACTAAGACACTCATGAGACTTTGTTGTATATTTGAGTGATATTTTAAAAAAATAATATGATTTTATCAGCTAGATCATGTAAACTAAATTTTTTCGATTAATTTGGTCTTGTATACTTTTGACTAAGGCTCTCTCTTTTCATTTTTATGATTTCAAAGAATTCAGTTTCCTTATCACTAGACTTGTTAGATATAGGTGTGAGTGTTAATGAATTTTGGTGTAATATATTCAGAACATACCATGGATTTAAGTGTTTAAGTAAATCTTAAACTCTACTCTTCAAATCTGGACTACAACTCAAATAGGACGAAGACGATTAAGGAGGAGACTTGAGTGTTGAAGTATTTTTTGCAAGTACTCCCCTATTTTTCCTTATACAGATAAACTCAAGAAGACTACAAGTCAGATAGGACAAAGGCGATTAAGGAGGAGACTTGAAACAAGAATATTATAGAAGTACCTTTGTATAGGTACATTTTGGCGCCTATTGTGGGGCTCGTTTTTATTCATCTGTTTTGCAGGAAGAAGATTTTGAGAAGGATGGAAACCATTAGAAAGAATATCAATTCAATTCAGCAAGAACAACTGTTCAGACCAGTGAGAATAGAAGATCAAACTGATCTTTCAGATGTGGTAAGATTATTTCGTAAAGAAGTGATGGCCATTAGACAAGCTCATGAAAGGGAGGCTCAAGAACATGAAGCACTAAGGATGGAGAATGTTGAATTGAGAAGTTTGAATAGAACATGGAATCCTAATGCTTAGACTAACAATGAAGCCTCCTCTTATCATGTGCCCACAACTCCTCAAACACAAGTGTCATCTATGCAGTTCTCGAGCAGGGATCTCCTTGGTCGAGAATAGTGATTGGGTCTTATAAGCATCCTTTTACTCAGAGAATAATGGAAGCAGTATTATTTGATAACTGGAGGAGTCTTTCTTTAGAAAAATATGATAGATCCTCCAATCTTGATGAACATTTGAATGCATACCTGACACAAGTTACTCTAATAACACAGGAAGACGTTGGTTTGTGTCATATCTTCCTTACATTTTTAAAAGGTCGGGCACTAAGCTAGTTTATAAAACTCCCTATGAGTTCCATACATTCGTTTGAAAAGTTGTCATATCTATTCACTGTCCAATTCGCTACTAGTCAGCCATATCAACTAAATCATTAGCATTGGCTAATATTAAGCAAGAAAAAAAAAAAGACTCTTCAATCCTTCATGGATCGTTTTAATAAAATCGCAATGGAAATCAAGAATTTGAACCCACAATTGCTATGGATAGGTTGAACATTGCACTTAAGTTAGGACCTTTTATGAACAATCTATGTAAAAAGCCACCTATGGATATGAACGATTTGAGAAGAAGGGTTGAAAAATATATGCAAATGGAGGAGTTAGCCAAATCAAGAAATCAAGCAAGAACCCAAGTATTTCCAAGTAAAAAAAGAAAATGAAAAAGAAATATATCAAATGAACAGAGGAGGGGATAATTCAAAAAGTTATCAGCCAATGGGGCCTTGGTACTCGAGTTATACCCATTAAACAAAAGTAGAGCAAGAATATTGGAACAAGGCCTGACTTTAGAAATTTTAACTATTCCTAAAAGGGTTAATACACCCCCAAGAGTGGTTCTGTCGAAATCATGTTCTAATCATCAAAATCAAGGGCATTCAACTAAAGAGTGTACAACTTTGAAGGATAGGGTGGAAGATCTCATTAAGTAGGGACAACTAAAAAACTACATTGAAAAACATGGGTTCAGTAGAGGACAAGACCAGAAAAGGGAAAACTATGTATCTCGGGGGAGAGAAAGGGATAAAAATGAAAAAGAAATGAAGGAGAACAAAGTCGATCCAGAGAAAGAAGAAGAAAGGGGTGATAGTTTTAGAGATCAGCTAAAGAAGGTGATCAATACTATTTTAGAAGGATTTTCTGGGGGAGGTCCTACCTCTTTGACCAGGAAACGACATTAAAGGGAGTAAAATCTGTGAATGATATAGAAAGAAGAAGAACCAAAATGCCAACAATAACTTTTACTGATGAAGGCTTTCTGGGGCTAGATCCTATTTAAGATGACCATATGATGATCAGTGTGGAAATCAACAACTGTATTATTAAGAAAACTTTGGCGGACCAAGAAAGTTCGGTTGATATACTATATTGGATGACATTTAAGCAAATGGGAATACCAAAAGAAGAGTTGAAATATTACAATGAACCTTTAGTGAGTTTTTTATGTGAGAGGGTAACAACAAAAGGATGTATTGACCTTTACACATGCTTCGATTTTGACCAACAAGTGAGTAAAACAATAAAGGTTAGATATATTGTTATCAATGCTAACACTTCCTACAATATTTTGCTTGGAAGACCATTGATAAACACTCTTGGTGTGATTATTTTAACTCCTCATCTTGCCATGAAATTTCCTACCGAATCATGAAAAATAATTCCAGTACATGCCGACTAGAACATAGCTAGGGAATGTTACATGGCGGGCTTAAAAGTAACCCCCATGGTAGACGAAGAGGATAAAAATGTGCACATGATATCGGCCGTGAATGAAGATGCAATGGTCATGCTAGATTTAGACCCTCGGATGGGTAAGGACGAGTACAAAATGGAGCCAAATGAGAAATATGGCCATTTCAGTTGGGGGATGAAGTTAGACTAAATACTTATGTTGGATCTCAGCATAGCCAATGTAAAAGGGAAATAATTCAAGAAACTCTAAAAGCAAATACAGAATTTTTTTGCACGGACAATAGCTGACATGCTAGGAATTGATCCTACTTTTCATTGCCATCAATTACCGTTGTGTAAAGAAGCAAAATCGATAATGTAACAAAAAAGAAAAATAGGGGAAGATAGAAGAAAAGTTGTGGAGGCAAAAGTCCAAAACTTGTTGAATGCTTAGTTCATAAGAAAAGTTCATTCTACTACCTAGTTAGCCAATATAGTTATGGTTAATAAGTCAAATGAAAAATGGAGGATGTATGAAGATTATACAAACTTGAATAAAGTGTTCCCTAAATATGCTAGATTGGCTTGTAGAGGGGCAGCTGGTCATCAAATTTTTAGCTTTTTGAATGCTAGTGCCACTATTAACGGCTCTGATTGACTGCCAGTGTAAAAAACTTTACACTAGCAGTGTATAGGTGATTAACTCAATTTAAATATGTTTATTTTATTAGAATATAACTTATTTTTTAAAATATATTATTTTTTGAATAAAAAATATGTATGTGTAAAATGGTAGTGGGGGCAAGTGCCCCCACTCTCCTCCGTGTAGATTTGTCCCTAGTTATAAGGTGATGCCTTTCGGGTTAAAAAATGTTGAGGCAGCGTATTAGAGGATGATGGATAAGATCCAATACTATTGAATAATATATAAAGAAGATGGTAAAATCCAATACTATTGAATAATATATAAAGAAGGTGGATGATATGATGGTAAAATCCAATACTATTGAATAATATATAAAGGACCTAGTGGAAGTATTCGAGGAAATTCAAAGGCATGAAATGAGGCTTAACCTAGAAAAGTGGGTATTTGAGGTTCAAGGGGGAAATTCTTAGGGTTCATGCTATTAACCAAAGGAATTCAAGCGAATCTCGATAAGTTTCAAGCAATTTTAGAAATGAAAAGTTTGAAAACTCTCAAGGAATCGCAACACTAGAAAGATTGACATCTCTATCACGTTTTATTCCAAGGTTGGTAGAGAGAGCCAAATCGATAATAAAGTTTTTAAGTCAAGAAGCTTCCAATGGATCGAGGAGTGTAATACTGCGTTCCAAGAATTAAAACAAACCTTGTCATCACTTCCAATTTTGGTTAAACACGATTCAAAAATGAGCTCATAGTGTATTTGTCGGCATTAGATGAAGCGGTAAGTGCAGTGCTTGTGCAAGAAGATAAGGGGAATCAATATCCTATTTATTCTGTCAATATAACACTTTAAGACGCCGAGACAATATATCAATTGATTGAAAAATGATGTTAAGCTTGGTTTATGTGGCTTGAAGGCTTCATCAATACTTTCAGAGTCATATAGTTGTTGTGAGAATGAGTTGTCCTATTTCTAAAGTATTGAAAAAGGTAGAGTTGGTAGGAAGGATGATGGCTTGAGCTGTAGAGTTATCAAAATTTAGCATACAGTTTATACCGAGGGTACCTATGAAAGCTCAGTGTTTGGCTGATTTCATAAATGAATTACACTGCATAGAAGTATATGAAATGAACTAGTGGACTATACATACTGATGGGTCATCAAATAAATAGGGAAGTGGAGCATGCATTATTATTGAAGGTTCAGAAAGGGTTGCAATTGAATAGTCTCTTTGGTTCAAATTTAAATCATCTAACAATCAGGCTGAATATGAAACGTTACTGGTAGGATTTTAGGTTGGCCAGTGAAATGGATGCCCAAAGAGTAGTGTGTTACACGAATTTGAAGATAGTATAGGAGCAAATCAATGGGACATATAAAATAAAGGAACCAAATTTGTTGAGTTAATTTCATATATTTCAAAGGATTAAAGAAAATTTGATGAGGTTCAGATAAAGCACACACTGAGGGGTGACAATGAGAGAGCTGGCCAGTTAGTTAGGTTGACTAGTAGTCGAAAACTAGGACAATTACGCACACTCATATAGAAAAAATTATCATCTTCAAGTATAGAAGTTAATGAATCATTATAGGTTGTAGGTTGAACAGGTGCCTAAAGGATGGATGGAAGAAATTGTAACTTTTTTAACAAAGGACATATTGCTCGAAGACCCCTTAGAGGCAAAGAAAATAAAGATACAATCAGTGGGATATGTAATGATACCTAGGAAGTTATACTGAAGGGGATTCTCAACTCCTTTACTTAAATGCTTAATCGCGGAATAAGCAAATTATGTATTAAGGGAGATACATGAAAGAATTTGTGATTTACACTCGAGCGAGAATGACAACAACAAAAGTATTGAAAGCTAGATATTATTGGCCAACTGTTAGAATCGACTATGAAAATTTTTTTAAGAAACGTGTGCAATGTCTACAACACAACAACATAATCAGAAAACCATTCAAGGAGTTACATAGCATTCAACATCATGGCCATTTGCAACACGAGGAATGGATATCCTTGGTCCATTTCCCATAACTAAAGGACAAGTGAAGTTTCACTTGGTGGCTGTAGATTTCTTCGCTAAATGGATAGAAGCGGAACCATTGGCAACTATCTCAACATCTAATGTACAAAAATTTGTGTGGAAGAATGTTGTTACACGCTTCGGGATTCCTTATGCGACAATCACAAACAATGGGTTGTAGTTTACTGATAAAAAATTGAATGATTATTGTATGAAGAGATATAAATGGTGTGTGTGCTTGATGGAATGTAAATTAATTGTGAATTAAAGATTAATGTGTATGAGGAGGTTGTGCACGATATGTGTATGACTTATTATTTTATGTGGAAATGTTGGTTGAGCATTGATGTGGAATTGAATTGTGAATTATGATGTGATGATTGGGCACAGTCGTATGCATGACACTAGGCTATAAGGGGGTGCACGTGATACAGTGCTTTTTATGGGTTGTTGTGGGCATGGTCGTATGCATGATACGATACTAGACGTGTAATGCGTCAGGTACAGTCGTTTGCATGATATCGATGTCGGTAATGGAATGCATTAGCACAATCGAGTGCGTAACACGATGATGGACGTGTGATGCATCAACAGGAGCGTGTACATGATCTGGTGCTGGATGTGTGACACAATGTATATGTGCAATTTGTTTATATGTACATATGTGGATTGTGATAAGATGATGGAATATGTGGATTTGAGAAATGATGTTGAACATGTCTGAATCATGAATGTGGTGTTTATGGATTATATTGCTTTGAGATTATTTTGTGGAATTTCGTGATGTGCTTTCTATATAAATATATTATTTTCTCACTATATGTTTGTGGTTGTTTTTAGGTGAGGAAGATGTGGACATGAGTGATATTTAAGATGTCAATAATTGAGTCATGAGAGTGTTGTGATAGTTTGACATCGGGGCAACGATTTTCTAGGACTTTAATTTTTATTGAAATTGGAGTTTTTACATTTCCTTTGAAACTATTTAAGAACTTATTTGCTTTCTAAACTTAATTTTAATTTGATCAGATATTGGAAAGGTATTTTCTTTTGGAGATGTGAACCATTATTTTACTCGTGTTGGAGTAACATTTCTTTATATTATTTTATATATGTATTGGGGTAGAATGGGTGTCACAATAGCAACCAATTGTTCGAATGAAGTTGGGTGGAGGAAACTGATGGAATCATGCCTAGGAAGGCAAGAGGTGACATATTGAAGGAGCCAAGAGGAGTTGGCTAGACATGAAGGTGTGGGCCAGTCAAGGCCCAATGTGCTCGATGGGCCTGGGAAGGCCCAAGTTGAACTTCTCATGGGCCATATTTTGTTATAGCTATTTTCTTATGTTTTGTATACATCATGTTAGTATAGGTATCATATATTTTGGTCTTGTATTTTGGACCACATAGAGTAGCATTTTAGGTTTTAGGCTTGTTGGGCCTAGTTTTGGGCTTCATGGGCCTTTGGGCTTTTGGTACCCAATATTGGGCTCATTTTCATTCTTGTAAATTTTTCTATTCATTGTATTCATTAGACCATTGTATTTTGGTCATTAGTTTAGGGTTAAAGAAGGATTAGTAGTTCATTTGAATTAGGACAAAATTAGGTTAAATTTAGGATGTATTTAAGTTGCATTTAGGTCACACTTTTGGCACCACCTTGGCTGCACAAGTGTGACACCGAAATGCAACCCTAAATACATACTAAATTCAATCTAATGTGCATTTAGCTCCACATGACCGGTTATGCACATGTGACACAAGGTTTGAATTCAAATTTGAATTTGAATTCAAATCTTGGCGCCAACATGTGACCTATCATGTGGCGCCAAGTGTCTCCTCCTATTTTCGGTGCCTTATATTTTCCCTCCTAACACATTTTGTATTCACTTTGAATATTGAATGAAATTTGAGAGCCTTTAGTGCCGAGTTTCTCCTTTCAAAGTCACCAAGAGTTCACCTCAAAACCTTAGGAAGTTCACCTTCTTCCTTCTCTTTGAAGTGAGTTCTCCATTGATCCTTGAGCTTGGATGCTTCCATCCAAGTCTAGACCTTATTCCACTCGTGTTCCTTCATCATTCCAGAGTTCTCCATCTTCGGATTCAAGCTCCTTGAAGAAGATCCAAGCCTAGGTGAAGAATAGGAGAAGAACAACATTCACTCCTCCTATCTTCTCCATCAGAAACATTTAAAATTCTAAAGATACTACAAAAGAAAAGATGAAAAGGGATGACGATACCAAGGTCTTAGAAAAGACAATCATACATATAAAAGTATGATTTCAGGTCTTAGGAATCTTGAGAGGAAAATATGAAGTCAGGATTAGGAGAAACATCAATTTTACAGCATCTGGCAAAAACAAGGTACAGGCCCTCATAAGCTGGAAAGGTGGCAATAGTTACAATATCTATAAAATTGGTAAGAAGACGAGGATGACTAAAGTGAGAGTTGTATATAGCTACCTCCTTGTGAATTCCCTCAAACCTAGGAACTATTTTAGATTTACAAATGTATGTTTTATCTACACCATCAAAATGAGAAGGAGAGTATTCAAAAATGGGGGGGTCATTAGCTAAGGCCAAAGTTGGTGTTTCAATTATGGCTAAAGGTTTAGTGTGAGATTGAGATGAAGTGTCTTCGGAAGAAAATGAAAAAGAAGATGAAGAAAATGAATGACTTATCATTACCTGAGGAATGAATAAGAAGAGTACTTGGTTTGATGAAATGCAAACGTGCTCACCAAGAATGCAAAGAAGAAATTGATGTCTTTGTTATCATAGTAAAAAGAATAATAAAATTAAGTCTCCATTTATAGGAAGGTAAAGGGTGAAAGTGAAAGATCACATCCCTATGTTTATTGTTCATCCAAGAGGTGTGAGTGCAAGACTTTTCAGATACTGAACAGAAGGGGTCGAAGATGAAGAGATATAATAACATTAATTAATAGAAATGGCTATGTTAGAAATTACTGAGGAAACGTAACGCTTCAATAATAAAAGCAATAAACTCTTAGTTTTTCTTTAAAATTCTTATATATATATATATATATATATATATATTTATAAGGAACGTATTTTCGAAATCCAAGGGCTTGTATACCGGAGATAAAGAATAAGGGATAACATCGAAGAGTCTTCAACCCTTATTGATGACTAAGTAAACTCATGAAAGAAAAAGACCAGAATAAAGGTATAAAGATCCCTTAATGAGCTTATTGTGTGGGCCTAATTCCAATAAGGTTAGTATAAAGAGTGACAAATAGGAGAGAGAAGATACGTGATTAGAATTTATTACAACATTAATTATTTGAAATTGTTTGGAATCGAAGATTAACTTGAGCGTTGAAGTATTTTTTTGCAGATACCCCCTATTTCCCCTTACATAGATAAACTCAAGAAGACTACAACTCAAATAAGACAAAGACGATTAAGGAGGAGACTTGAAGCATGAAGATTACAAAAGTAACCTTGTGTAGGTACACCTTCAATAATGATTCCATGATTAAAGTTGGAGATTGATAAATTATTTTTTACGACAATCGATGTTGCATTATTGTTCAAATCCACACACTTCTCCAACCCATTACAAAAAAAAGTGTAAAGGTAAAATAATGAACTTTTTCTTATAATGATTCTATAAATTGTTCAAAAACAAAAACAAAAAGTAAAAAACTTTTTAAAATATAATTTTCTAAAGTAATCCACCAAACATGTTAAAGATTATTTAGGGTCATTTGATTTGTTAGAAAGCTTAATAGTAGAAGGACAAGTATAATTGTTCCATATTTGACTTTAAAAAAATCATGAATATTAAAAATCCATTTTAACAAGACTTCTATTTTTATTACTCAATAAACATATGACAACTTTTGTCCCAAGTACAAAACACTCAAGACAAAAACATCCACCATCATCATCATCATTGTTATTGCATCATCACCATCATGCACCTTATTATCACCCAATCTTTATTATCATCTACCACTATCAACTACAACCGTCATCGTCACTCATCACTATTCTCACAATCACTCATCACCATTGTTGTTGACACTTACTGTTATCATCGTTGACCACCACCATTTTGTTCCTATCATCATTATCGTTGTCACCAATATTATCGCCACTAACCACTATTACTATTATTACTATTTTTATTATTGTCATCACCATTATTACTATCATCATTACTTATATTAAGAAAATTAATATTAATAAAGACATTGTAGTAAATTAAACATTATTTTATTTTTCTTATCCATGATTCATCAAACAACATATAGAATAAAGAATTGTCCGGTAACTTGTCTTGCATTGTTCTCCTTATGTTGTAACTTTGTGTGTACCAAACGAACTCTTGACCTTCTCACAATATTGTTTAGTCTCTTATAAAATTTGACATAAAATTCCCTATATAAATACAGAATATCATCCTTCTAAAATTTGACATAAAATTTCTGTTGCCCGATGTAACTCCAATGTAAATAATAAAAATACAAAATAACAGGCCTTAGGTTCACTTTCCTCATTGAATTTTAGGACCTATCTCTCCATTGTTAGATTTAACATCATTTTACACCGGGCTGATGTGAAAATAGCATGAATAAGGTTTCTATATAAGGAAAAAATAGATCATACTAATACATATTTAGTCAAATGGAATTCTCATCTAAATTCTATGAACATTATAATGGGGTGACCAAAACTCATATTCGGAGCTTCTTTCCAGGTGTTGGTTCGTCATCATAATGGTGCCCACCCTCACCATTGGTGTCCTTTTCCATCTTCTTTCTAGCAAGTATCTTATTGATCTTATGCAAGTCGTTATTGAGCTTCTGGTCCTTGTTTTGCTTTCGGGTCTTCCGGCCATCTTGCATCTTCACACCAAACTGGAATGCAGCTTTTGGCATTGCTTCCTTCTGCTCATTGTAGGTAGCCCATTCCTCTTCAGTTTCAAAGTCCCATCTATGAAGACGTCCCTTAGCCTGTTGAGAGTGCACATTCAATATTGTAATTTTTCTCCACATTACTCATTTTCTAATATGACAACAATGAGACAAGCAGGATTATCAATATTGTTTTTTCCTAACTAGTTATTTTTTAGATAATAGTCTCTTTAATCAGTATGACAAGTTGTACACTACGTGAAACTAAAAACGAAAGTTTCATCAGAAGTGAACCAGATGTTACTTACCCTTCCACCCATATCCATTTTGGACAAGTCGTCTTCATCATCACTGTCTACTATCTCGCGGTTATATTCTTGATACCCTGGGTAACATTCAGAGTAACTCTCTGAGATAAAGTTGGGATCTTTTTCACGAGCATCTTTCTCCCTCAGCTGTTGAAGTCTCTGGTCATCTCGCTTAAACACTGACCCTAAACCTCGATCCTTTTCTTCTTGAGTCATAAATCGTGGATCTTGTGGAAGATTTAAACCTGCTTGCACATCATAAGTCTGCATATTTTGTTGGAGATATTGATCTGGGTATGCCAGTTGTTCAGCATACTGGTATTCCTGCCACTCTCCTTGGTAACCACCAGCCAAGGCTTGAGTTTGCATTACATCGTATCCATTCTGTAACCAAACAATGAAATAAGAGATAGAAACTCAATACACCATCAAACATAATTCAAGCAGAACAAAACACTAAGGAGGAAAGTAACAACGGTATAATAGTAAGGAATTTTTTTTCCAATCATATTTACTTAACAAACACACAATTCAAAACTAAATAAACACAGCACCAACTTACTGTTTCTTGCCACCCTTGAGGAAGCATGGATGGAGGGACAGGACCATATGCAGGTTCTGTGAAATATGAAGGTTTTTCTTTGTTCCTAGGAGACTCTTCCATGTCCTCAGAGACAGGACTTTGGCTCAAGTCTTTACCAGGTACCTCATAATCAACACCTTCACCTACAAAAATGTCATCATCTTCTTCTCTAGCAACAGCTGGGCCTTGTTTCTCTCTGGAATGAAGAGGATTTTTCTTTATGGGAGGTGGAGGAGGTGGGATTATTTCTTTTTCAATTTGATTTTTTGCCCCACCTTCAAACTTTGATGGCTTATCCTCTTTGTCATATCCATTACCAACTGCCAAAATCTTCCCTGCATATAAACAGCAGAGTGCCAGGAACCTATTAACAATTAATTCTTATTAAAAGAAAAGGCATGCAGGAAAGGATACAATACAGTGAATATTGTCATTCATCATCTCCCTGGTCATTTATAACATATGAAATCTATCCAGCATTTCCTGGTGTTGTTCTAATGCGTATTATTTTCCTTTGGTGGCATATTAATTATTTCTACGCAGATGATGGGCCTTTTGAATGAGCAGTTGATTTCTCCATGCAAAGCATTAGTTTTGTGCCTAGTTTTTTTAACATCGAGAACAACCAAGGAAGGAATGCCTCACACCGCTGAGTCACTGACCTAAGCTACTCAAAAAAAGATAATATATATATATAAATATATAAGTTTAACTTTAAAGTTTAACCCAAATCATATATACACATATAAACAGTGGTGAACAAAACCACAATATTTTACATAAAATAACTATAATGTAGAAATGCACCTAACTTATAGCAGCATTGTTTTAATGAAAATTGCAAGAACTTATACAAACTTGCATCTAGAAGACAATAACAAAGACTCCCAAATGATCTGCTCAGTGCAGTATTACCTTTTGCATCCTTTTCCTTCTTTTTCTTCTTTAGGATTTTCCCAGAAGAACCAAGACGTAGATATGACATTATTTTAGCAATTCGATCTAAAACGGATCCATCAACATTAACTGTAACCATTTCCTGTACAACATAAAAGCAAAGTTTAACAAGCAATGTACATATAGACTAGCTATCGAATGCAAAAGAGCACATGAAAAAATGGAATCAGCAAGATCATAAACCTCTGGCACTGGACAGTCAGCTTTACTACGGTGCAATGTTGTTGGAATATCATGATGGTACCCACCCTCCTACCAGATTAAACATGAGAATTTGTCAGAAAAATTGCTTTCAAAGAATTAAGAAAAGAACTTATAAAAGAATTGGATCAACCAGTACATGGATGCGAGTTGAAACCCAGAACTTAAAAATAATCACCCTATTCTTAGTACTATATTCTGTAAGGTGGACTGAAGAAGAACTCTCAGTTCCCTTCAATAATCATTACTATATGCATCATCATGTTCAGGCATCACATTCTTTATGCATATCCAAATCAAAATAAAGAGTGATGCAACATGTAGTACTAGCCATAGGTCAACATCGCATGACTTATGATCATGATGATTTTGCATTGGCAAGCCTACAATATTGGCACGAGATAGGCACCTGACAACTAAATTTGTAAGAATGATCAAGATTAAAACATTAAGTCGTATGACCATTACATGATTTATTTTAATAAAATTACAGTTTCAAGGAATAATATCAAGTGTTGACTGTGCATATAAATCTAACACACAAGATTCACTTCCCTCATTTCTCACATAACCTTTTAGAGCATCTACAATGGGAGTTGCTTATAAGCAACTCCCAACCACTTTAAATAGGTCCCACTGTGCCACATCACTCATAAGCAACCCATACTACATTTTTACAATTTTTACTCCAATGCAAATTGCTTATAAGCATCCCAACGTCTCTTTTTTTTTTTTTTTTTTAATTTCGTTCAAGTCTCACTTTTCACTTTCTCTTTCTCATTCTCCGTTTCTCACCTTCCCTTTAACGTCTCTTTTTCTTCTCTCTTATTCTCACCCTTCACTCTCTCTCTCTCAAAGTTTCACCATGAAAGACCCACCCTGGTGAGACGTGTGGGCGGTTGAGGAGTCCCAGCCCCAGGCGGAGGTCTGGTTGGGCGGAGCTGTGGACGGAGCTAAGGCTGTCTGGTCGGGCGGAGAGGCGCGCACCAGAGGAGGTTTGATTGGACGGAGCGGCCGGCGCCAGAGGAGATCTGGTCGGACAATTTTCGCGCGACGAAGGACCCCGAAGACGCGCGTGCTGCGAACGATTTTCGCCACCACCGCCATCCGCATGGCCGGCTTCGACTACCACACCACCACCGTCGTGCGCGCGGCCGGCTTCCATAACCACGCCGCCCCGGACGTGCTGCCGCTGCTCAGAACATGGCCATCGAAGGGAGTCCATTGAGAGGGAGAACTAGGTGTGGAAGTTTTATCTGTTTTTTGTTTGCAAAAACAGTCACTGTCATGTTCCACCTAGGATGAACAACAGCCAATCAAACCTTTTCATTTTAATTTTCAGAGTGTAAGCACTGTTGCTTCTCCAAGCAACGGTGCTAAAAAATTTTGGACTTGTTTTGCCACCTAGGATAGCTCCAGTGGGGATTTCTTATAAGCAACGTTGCTTATTTTTAAGATACACCCTAAGCACCCCCCATTGGAGGTGCTCTTAGTTACACACACAAACACAAGGAGTACAAAAACATTTGAGAACATCTATAGATTAGTGAACTTCCTAATGTTCACTTTTGGGACACAAGTAAAACAAATTTGCATGATATTAGACACACCAATTATATGATAACATAAGAGTACAAGTAAATAATAGCACAAATAAAATGAATTTTTAAAACATGCTTACTGCTATGAATGATTGAAAATGAGACAGCCATGAGACTCCTATAAAACACTAGAACCTTGTAAACAAAATGGAAATACTCACCATGTTATAAATAAATGTCATTCGACCAGGGAGGAACATTTCATTTGTCTTACTAATGGTCTGAGGCTTTACTATCCACTGATAAACTGACTGAAACAAATATTAAAGGTATCAATACCAATGGGCTTCAGTAATTCTTAAATTGGCAGTTAGAACATCAAAAGTTAAATAGCGGGAAAAAAACTCCAGCTCTTATTCTATAGAAATCTGCAAAAGAACCTTTGCAGTTGCTGTGCGAATTGATACTTGTTGGTCTTCCTTGGATGGCCTGTCAGAAAAACACTAACATGTTAAAAATATAATTCATTAAAGACAAATTTAAAACTTCCTAAAATTCCTTGATCAATAGCAGTACAACAATCCTCTTAAACTTGTGCTAGGCCAAATTCAACCCCATAAAGCTAGCTCATAGGATGAGGAATATAGTAGTCAATCCCGGACAGCGGCGCGGAGCGGCCGACCCTAAAACTGGGATAGCGGGATGACGCGGAGCGGGATAACCGCTATTTAAATATTAATTTATATATATTAAATAATTAATAATATATATATAAAAGCTAAAAAAACAAAAAAATAACTCTAAATTCATGATTAAACTGATTATCAAAGACAAAAACAACCTAATAAAAATATAATAGAATCAGAAATTAAAAAAAATATGCTGCTGAAATAGAAATAGAATTTTTTGAAATTAAAAATAAAATTTTCTGAATTAAATTTAATCAGAAATTAAAAATAAAATTTGCTGAATTAAATTTAATTAAAAATAAAATTTTCTGAATTAAATTTAATCAGAAATTAAAAATAAATTTTTCTGAATTAAATTTAATTAGAAATTAAAAATTAAATTTGCTGAATTAAATTTAATCAGAATTTAAAAATAAAATTTGTTGAATTAAATTTAATCAGAATTTAAAAATAAAATTTGTTCAATTAAATTAAATCAGAAATTAAAAAAAAATCAGTTGAAATAATTTAATAAATAATTAAAAAAAAATATGTTGCATGTTGCATAAAAGGCATCCTCGAAGGAGAATAGAAGACAAACGCGCGTCGGAGCTTGCGGCCACGTCGGAGCTGCGTCGGACCTGGAGGCGCGTCGGAGTCCGAGGTGCGTCGGAGCTGGAGGCGCGTCGGCGATGGAGGTGCGTCCGAGCCGGAGTTCGTCGGAGCTGCACGCTGCACGCACGATAGCCAGAGAAGAAGAAAGGGAGAGACGAAAGGAGGGGTTTGGTTTGGATGAGTCTGAAATCGCGAGAGGGAAAGGGAGGATTAGGGCAAAAAAAACCCATTGAAAAGACCGACTTACCCTTAATGAAGGGTAAGTCTGAAATCGCGCCACGATTCCGCGATTTGGGCCGCTCCGCTCCGCCTCCGACGCGGCCGCTCCAGCCGCTACACAAATCCGCTCCGCTCCAGCAGCCAGATTGCGGGGTGAGGCCGCTCCGCTCTGGAGCGCCGCGATAGCGGCCGCTCCAGCCGCTATTGACTACTCATTGAGGATTGCCCAAGCCCTTATAAGCTCCACTTTGGTTATATCTAATATATATAGTCAATGTGGAATCTCCACACACACCTTTACACTCAGGATTAGTCATATGGAACAAGGTTGTCAATCTCGAGAGTTCATAATCTCATTGAGGCCCCATAAACTCGAATCATAAGCTCGTAAGAGTTTACTTAATATAAAAAATGTTATAAAACTTATAAATAACATAATACCTCAACATTTCAACTCCATATTAAAGTAAAATAGCAAATTACAATATTAAAGTAGCAATCATGCAAAATTTCACACAAGACACAAGTTACTAAAATAACAAATAAAAAACTAAGAAAAGACTAATTTTTGCTTTCAGCAACAGAGGGAGCAAGATAGCTTGAGATTGCTCAAATACAAGTTTTGCTTCCAAATTGTATAGGTGGAACTGACCAATCTCATAAACTCGGTAGTTATTACAAGTTGTCACTCGAGATTGATAACCATGATATGGAGCATGGAGATGGTAGGATTGTTTAAATATATATATATATATATTGAACAGGGTAAAGCCGCAAGGCTAGGTACATTTCACCAGAAAATCTGTGGTGTCAGGTAAGTTTTTGGACAGCTGAGGGTGGGGCTCAATATCAGAAATATGATAGGTCTTGATGTCATCTTGAATCTGTACTAACTCAATCCCAAAAGCTAGCTCATGAGGTAAGGATTGCCCAAGCATTTATAAGCTCTACTTTAACCATCTCTATAGTTGATGTGGGATCTTAACAAACCCATGATTATTACTACTGAAATTTCTGCTTAATGTTACCTGGATTTCCCATCTCCATCATCCCCAGCATCTGGCTTCTTATCTATCTCACTTCTTACTTTGTTCAGCAAAGCATAATCTAAACCTTTGACCAAATGTGTATGTTCCACATCACCTGACCAATGTCAATAAAGCCAACAAGCCAAATTATTAGCAAAAACATCAATTTAGGCTTAATCTTTTGGCTGAAGCAAAGATCATTCACGTATATTGACTCCTTTAAAATACAAGCAAGTCATAACATTAGCACAGAAAATAATATATATCAAAGGTTATGGAGGCAGGTGGCACAGGGAATTCTAAATTCCAAGCACCTTGTAAACCAATTCACAAAATATCAGTCTAAGATATATGTAAATTTAAGATCACCTTAACCAATGTTCAGGATGAAGGTGAAACATACTGAATCTTTAATAATACATCTTAAGCTTATGTTTAAATGTACTCAAAATATCATACCTGATGCCAAACCCTCCAAGAAATATATCTACTATTGCAATTAGCACTCTTAACGCACATGCATCAATTAAAGAGACCTCAAACCTTAATAGTTCCCAAAGCTAGGAAGACAACAGATTTACGATTATCTTTTTTTTTTTTTTTGCATACCAAGACGACAATTGGCAAACATAGAACAAATAATAGAACAACACAAACCTCCTAGGTACTTGCTCTTCTCGATAGATAATTTGTGCGCATCAGATGACCTAATAATCATCATAAACAATGTTAAAAATGAGAAAGCACTGATACTGAGCAAGCAAGCAAAAATACAAAAGTTGCTTTGCTTTTCTTCCTTTTGAGTGTGTTTTAATTGTGAAACGAGAAACAGAAACCTTACCGAAGATCCACAGTACCAGGAGGAGCAACTGCATGAAATCCAAGTTCGGTTTGTTCATAATCAGGATTTTGATCTTCTCTACGCTCTTTAGCTCGATCTCTGTATTTTGGCACTTCCGGTTCTTCCGCTTTCTCTTCCCTGTACAATTACGACATTAAACCCCAAACGTTATGTAACTCTTTTTCAATTTAACATATGTTTATATAGTAAAAAGGAATTCGATTGCAAAATGAGTTGGGATTGGATAGAACTTACTTGCGGCGAATTGGTTTCTCTTTGTAGTTTTTCTTGGACGCGGTCATGTTAAAGCAATCGAAGTTTAGAATGTGCTAGCGAGGAACGTTGAAATGAAATTGGATTTTGAATTGAGCTCGTCTCTTCGGGTTAGGGTTTTTCAGGGGAACGATTAGGAACAGGGAAAACGAACGAGTAATGAGTGATTATCAAATTACGGAATTTCCTATCCCCGAGTAGACAAGGAATCTCAGGCACAGATTAGCTTAGTTGAAAAAATATTTTTTTTTTTTTGAGGGAAAAAAAAATTATTTTACATTTTTGTAAAAATGTGTATAAGAAACGAAAATATTTTGCTATTATTTTTCATATAAATTTTTAAAATAAAAATAAATTATAATACTATTAAAAAAAACATGGTTTGGTTGAATTACAAGTAGAATATAAAGATGACAACAAGAAAGATAAAAAAAATTTGAAAAAAAAAAATGAAAGAGAAATAAATTAAAAAATAAAGAAGTATATTTCTCTCTATTTTATTTAGATTAGGGGAAGAGAGAGAAAAATTAGATATATTAAATAAAAAAATATTTTCATACAATCAAAAATTAAATTTCATCTAAAAATATTTTTATTTTATTAATTTTTAACATAAAATTATTTATTATCGTTAAAATATTAATAAAAAATTTAAAGAAACAAAATAAAAACGATTAAAAACAATGCCTTCTTTCCTCCAATTTCATGTCAATTTAAGGAAGAAGCATTCCTTTTCTCCATATTTCTCCTCATAAACAAATAATATAATTTTAATATTTTTATTCTTTTATTATCTCTTTCATTTCTTTCTTTCTTATTTTCCCTTAAATCAAAGATAGAGATAAAGAACTTTTGAAAAATACATGCTTGGTTAAAATTTATTAAAAAAATTTAAATTTGTGTGAAATTTCAGCCAACTTTTTTTATTTTTAACAAATTTTAATTAATATTAGATAATATACTAGAAATTGTATTATTAATAATTCTTCTTTCATAAATATGTTTATTTTAAGTTTTAACTTTAAATGAAACACTAATTAAGTATATGTTATTTTATTTTGAGAAAATAATTATTTGAGTCTATTTAGATAAATATTATAAATATTTTTTAGAACTTCTTTACTATAAATAAAGAGTATGTTTTTGTAGGGAAGTTCTCAATGCGTTGCTAAACTTGTACTCGAATAGATTATTTATTTTTATCTCCTTTTTAATAAATTTTTGAAATAAATAATTATTTCTAACATTTAATTGGTTTAAATATAATTTTAGTCTCTTAAAATTAAAACTTGTGATTTTAGTGCCTAAAGTTTCAAAAAAAAAATATTGTTTTGATTCCTCAAATTTAAAACTTGTATTTTAGCCCTCATAAATTATTATTTAAGTTTCTCTTAATTTATCATTATCAGTTATCTAAAACAATATATTTGAAAATTATAAGGATTGAAAAGATAATTTTTAAGTTTGAGAGAAAAAAAAATAATTTTTGATATTTTAGGAAAAAAAAAGTTTTGAATTTGGGATAAAAAAATACATACCCCAAATATACAAGACTAAAAGCATAACTAAACCAATTTTATATATGCCAAATATAACAAAATGGCAATGATTTGAGTGGAATCATGTTCACATTTCTTAAACAAGTTATATCTAATTCGAATATTGTGGATAAAAAAAAATATATAGTTAGGTGACAAGACTCCACTAATAATTAGTCAAATTTTTAAACAAAAATAATATCAACAAAATGAGAAGATATTTTGCATCTATAATAACATAGTGACCTAAAATATGTACCAAATATACTATAATTTTATATTTCAATTAATTATAAAAAGATAAAATAAACTAATAAAAAGTAAAATATCAATTAAATTCTTAAAATTACATTATTTAATATTTAAGGCTTAAATATAATTTTCATCGTTCTAAATTTGTTTTTGGGAATCATCCCTATAAAATCTAAACATTTCATTTTTTTCTTGTCGTTCAAATCTGTTACAAAAATATTAACATAATAATGTCATCATATATCATATTAGAAAAAGATGATGTCATCATATGTTAGGTCAATATAATGTCACATCAACAATAATAACACATCAACATTATAATAGAAGGGCCAAAAAAATTTTAAAAAAATTATAAGGACAAAAAAAATTTAAAAAAAAAAGGAACTTACATGGATGAAAAATGAAAAAATAAATTATATAGGCTAAGAAATTAAAAAAAAAGTATCATATAGGTTAAATACATTGCTTATATTTAATTTAAATTAAACAAATAAATAAATAAATAAATAATCCTAAAAAAATTTCTCATCTCACTAATCCATTGGTTAGCTACCTTTAGATTAACATCACTTTTGAACTGAGGAGGATTCCTTTTCTTGAACTCAACCAAACCCCTATACTTTTGAGATATTTCAGGTCTAACTACCTTAATTGCAACCTTGTTGGCTTCCACTTTGGTCAAAGCAACGTTTTACTGATGTATAGTTGTAGCCATCATCTTTATGGCCTAGTTATCTGATTTTCATCAAAAGGAGGTCTACCTACCATCCTATACTAAGATCAATAAATCATAAAATATTGTCCAACAATAAACAACACAGCACAATATATATCATCTTCACAATAGAAACATAATGGGATCACCCCTACAAAGTGCCCCCAAAGACTTCGGCTAAGATACCATAAAAGTGTATTTGTAACAATATATGATTTTTTCTGCTTTATTGATTAATTATATGATATGTGTTATTTAATTGTTGAATTATTGTATTTATTGTTGTTTTAGAGTTCTAAGGGGCAAAGGATCCTTGAAAGATAAGTTGTTGTTAAGGTAATTTTAGATATGCTCAAGTTAGCCTAGTTTAGGGAATGGTATTTAAGGTTTTTCTTAAGATATAAACTTCATAAGTTCATATCCTGAGAAAACTTTAAGAAAAGTTAGAGACATACTACCAAGGTCTAGTTCAGATAGTTGAGTCACATAAGATATATCTCATGCACACTGATAGACTATGGCCAAGGCCAAGGAATCCAAGAGGTGATACATTGAAGGAACCAAGAGGAATGAGATGATGGACCATGGGCCAAGGGCCCAATCTCTAGAGCTATGGCCACCTTGAAGACCAGTGGACACCTTGAAGACTAGTGGGCTTTCCAAGCCCAAGGTACTATTCAATTTGGACCACTCTATCATGAAAAGAAGGCATAGTTCTAGTTGTAAATAGCTTGTACATAATTCTCTTGTATAGGCTTATTTTTGCCTTTGTATTTGTGAGGCACTTTAGTTTCTTTTATTAGTCATTGTATATTGATTCTAGGGTGGGTTACTTGGAGAGTTTGACTCCATTTAACCTCCTTTGTTGATACACTCATTTTCTATTTTTCAGTAGGAAAAGAGGGGTGACATTTAGCAATGCTTGAGGGTGTGACTAGTGTGAAGTCCCACATCGGTTAGGAAGGAGAACGAAGCATGCCATATATATGGGTGTGGATACCTTCCTTGTGTGGACGCGTTTTGGGGTGGCATGCGTGCCATTGCCAGAAGCAAAACCGTGAGGGCTGCGGCCAAAGCGGACAATATCCACATGCGGGTTGCTGGGCTGTTACATTTGGTATCAGAGCCGGGACCCGGGCCGGTGTGCCAGCGAGGGCGCTGGACTCCCTTGAGGGGGGTGGATTGTGAAGTCCCACATCGGTTAGGAAGGAGAACGAAGCATGCCATATATATGGGTGTGGATACCTTCCTTGTGTGGACGCGTTTTGGGGTGGCATGCGTGCCATTGCCAGAAGCAAAACCGTGAGGGCTGCGGCCAAAGCGGACAATATCCACATGCGGGTTGCTGGGCTATTACAACTAGTAATTGGGCCAGAATTGGGCCTAGGCAAAATTTTACATATTGGACTCATTTTGCTCCTAATTTTTCATAGATTTGATTTAGCTAGGTTTCATCATCATTGGATGAACCTAACTAAACCAAATCAAACATTTTTGAAATAAATCAAGGAGCATTTTGGAGCCTTGGCCGCCTAGTCTCCACCTTTGTTCTTGGCCGAAAATTGCTAGCTTCTCCTTCAAGTTTCTAAACCTTGGTAGGTTAGGCTGACCTTACCATGGTTCTTAAGTGAACCATGGTCAAGGTTAGCTTCTCCTACAAGTTTTAGAAACTATGGATGGTTAGCTACACCTTACCATGGTTCCTAGTGAACCATGATTAAGGTTAGCTTACACTACAAGATACCTCTCCCTATATATTTGTAATCTCTTCACTTGTATTCACTTTTGAACATTTTGAGAAATAAAACTTCAGATTTCTCTCACTCAAGAGTCCCTAAAAACCGTAGAGAATTTTCTCTTTAAGGTTTCTATCAAAGTTCTTCAAACTTTGCCTTGTTTCCTCAAGCTTCCTTCACAAGCTAAGGAGTAACCGAACCTTCTTCAAGAGCTTCTCCTCCACTGAAGCTTCTTCAAATGAGTTCTTCAAGATCAAAACGTGTCAACCTCAAAGAGCATCTTCGGTCCTTGCATGGAAACTTGGAAGAACATCAATCTTCTCCAAAAGCTTCCTTCAGTTTTGGTATCTAGAGCCTTGGTGCTCTTGAGGTTATGTGTTCCTAAACTTTATTTGAATTCGTGTTGTCTCTTCCATATTTTACATGTCACTTCTTTTGTTTGCTGTATGGATCTAGGTTTAATACATATTTTGATGGATCCTATATGTCACATGAGAATTGATTGATTCACATTTTGCTTTTTCCATTAATCTTGAATCAATCCGGTTTTGGTGCTTTAGGTTTCTATGAACTTGTGCGTTTTTTATTTTGTTGAGTCTTCTCTTATTCCTTATGACCTGAATCCGTGATTGGATTATGATAATGAATAGCATGTGTTTTTGGTTTATAATCTTGTGTTTTGTCTAGAGTCATGTGTAGTCCTTTACATGTCATTAATTCCTAGACTAGCTTGTTTAACCTTTGTTTTTGTGTTATTTTTGGTCAATTTCGTTTTGTGCAATTTATATACTCTTTGTACCTGACCTATATGTGCTTTTGTTTTGCATATTTGAGTTCCTAATTTGCTATTAATTCTAGCAAATTTCTCAGAGTTAGGTTTCTATTATGTTTCCTTAAAAAGTTTGTCAAGAAAATTTCAGAAAAACTTTCCTAGTAGGTTTTCCTTGAATCTCTTGTGTGGCTGAAACTTGTGCTTATTTTTTAAGCTTTCAAAACAGAGAAAACAGAGGTTTTAAGTGTTCTAAAAGTGTGAGAAAAATTAAAGAAAAGTGTGCCTAAAAAATTGCTCAAAATTTGTGCAAAAGTGTGAGCACTTCTAACACACACATACTTGAATACCTCTTGTTGATTGTTGAAATGTTTGGCAACAATTTTCTTTATTAAATCCGAGTCTCTTGCAATGTTTAAAAGGCATTAACTCCTGGTTGTGTGAAAGAAAAAGAAAAGGAAAATTATAGAAAAGAAAATTGCAAAAGAAAGAACCAAAGAAAAAAAAAGCCAAAAGGAGTAAAAATTTTGTGTTGTTTTGCTCTCGATTTTTGCTTATTGTTGCATGTTTCTAAAACTTTCCAGCCCTATACACTTGAGATTAGTGTCTTGTTTTCATTTCTTAATCTTAGATTTTAATTTTGTAATCCACTCTAGAGCCATTGTTAGGTTTTCCTTTGTGTGCTAGCCTTTCATTTGTGCCTTAATTTTTGTTTGTCAATTTTTGGAACTCTTTCTAGTCTTGTCTCTTTAATTCTACCATTTGGTGTAGCCTTTCTAAATTGTGCTTTTTCATTTTTTTCCTATATAACTTCAGCAACTTAAGGTGTGTTGAGTGCCTCTTTGAAGGTGTGGAAAGCCAAGTACAAGGGTAGCATCTTGAAGTGTTTGTGGAAGCCTAGGAGATTGATATTCTCTTTGCTGGAAAACTCTTGGTAGGAGTCAAACACCTAGGAATAACCAACATCAAGGTTATTCCTAAGAGAGGAGAGATACACTTGGAGAGGTTGCTGCAACAAGGAGAAGCTTGGAAGAACACAATAAAAATTTTGTGAAAATTTTGTGAAAATTTAGTAACCAATTTAGTGACGAAATTTCATTTCAAAAAATTTTTCAACACCAAATCCGTCTCTAAATTTTTCACTATCTTAGTGGCTGAATTTTGTTTTCTTAGAATTAGGTGCAGTCACTACATTCATTTAGTGTGAATTTGCATTTCATTTGGTGTGAATTTACACTTCATTTGGTGTAAATTTGCATTTCATTTGGTGTAAATTTGCATTTCATTTCTTGTAAATTTTCATTTCTCATTTCTTGTACAAGGCCTTTTTAGGAGTGTCTTGGAGTGACTTTGGTGCATTTCTATCTCTCCTTAGTGTTTTCAAACTAGGGTAATACGCTTAGTACTAGTGAGAGTGGTCCTTTGAAGTCCTTGGTACTTTCCAAGCTCTCACATAGGTTTACTTGCTTAAAACGCCTAGTTTATGTTTTCTTGTCTTTATGTTTTCATGTCATTTATGTTTTAATCAATTTATGTTTTCATGCAATTTATGTTTTCAAGTCTTTAAGTTTTGATTGCATTGCTTAATTGTACACATTAGGCATTTGCTTGTTATTTTTCTTTTTAAAAAAGAAATTTGTGAAAATATTTTGGTGCAAGGCAAAGTACAAGGGGGTTTAGAGATTTTTACTTGAAGAGACTTGGTTATTAAGTGACTCTTTAGTAGCTCACCTCCCTCCATAGTTCAATTTGTACTCTTAGACCTCTAAGTGCCAAGTCTAAGCACTTCAAAAATATTATTTTCTTAAAATCTATTTTTGTGTGAAGAGAAAAACCTTGTTGTTTAAAATGTCTCAACAATCCAACTATAGTGGAAGTGATAGCTCTCCTAAAAGCATTTCTTACTTAACAAAAGAGCTAAAATCACTTAAACTATGGAAAAAGCAAGAGGCCTTTCAAAAAGAGAAGGAGAAAATTGAAAGAGATGCCAAACTTGCTATCCTATAAGAGAAGTTGAGAATTCTTAAACAATAAGAAGAAAAATTGAAAGAAGACATGAGAAAACACAAAAGAAGAAGAAAAATGAAAATCAAAAGAAAAGAAGAAATAGAAGAAAAAAAAGAACTTTGTGCAGGGAAGAGTAAAGAGGAAGAAATATCCTCTAAAGGATTTGTGACTAAAGAGAATTGTTTTAGTACTAAAAATCCTATGAAAAAAATTCTTTTTATTCATAAAGATCTTAACTCTTGCCCTCATTCTGCCACTAGTTTTGAGGAGGAGATTCATAAATCCATTATTTTTAAAGAAAAAGAGTCTCAACTTCAAGATTTGGGGAAGGAGAAGTGGACTTCACTTAGTTTCACTTTTCCTACCTTAGTTGTTTCAATAATGCACCCAATTTATGGAATATATTATTTGTTGGATATAACATATGAACCTTCAAGGTTCCTTGTGACTAATTCTTTTCATAACTATCCAAAAAATAATATAATCCAAAATTGTTTAGGAAATTTCTTAGAAGTATTTTCCTTATTTTCTAGGAAATGCCTGGGATACCACATAGGGTACTTTAGGCAAGATGTTCTAATTTTTAGTATTAAGTCTTTAGTGTGGTATAGTTTTAGTTTTAGCACATTTTTAGGATTTAGTAATATATCTAGTATATGTTTAGGCGTGGATCCTAATCATTATATTAGAAGGTCTAGTATCATTGATTTCTTTAGGTTCCATGAAAGGATTCCTTCTAGGATATACCTTTCACATTTATTTGTTGAGAATATCACCTCTAATGCATTGTATTATATATTTGTAGGTGTGGCTGACCGTCATGAAGACCCTCGAGATTTGAGGTCAAATCCTTTTCAAGAGGGAGGGGATGATAGACTATGGCCCAGGCCAAGGAATCCAAGAGGTGATACATTGAAGGAACCAAGAGGAATGGGATGATGGACCATGGGCCAAGGGCCCAATCTCTAGAGCTATGGCCACCTTGAAGACTAGTGGACACCTTGAAGACTAGTGGGCTTTCCAAGCCCAAGGTACTCTTCAATTTGGACCACTCTATCATGAAGAGAAGGCATAGTTCTAGTTATAAATATCTTGTACATAATTCTCTTGTATAGGGTTATTTTTGCCTATGTATTTGTGAGGCACTTTAGTTTCTTTTATTAGTCATTGTATATTGATTCTATGGTAGGTTATTTGGAGAGTTTGACTCCATTTAACCTCCCTTGTTGATACACTCATTTTCTATTTTTTCAGTAGGAAAAGAGGGGTGACATTTAACAATGCTTGAGGGTGTGACTAGTAATTGGGTCAGAATTGGGCCTAGGAAAAATTTTACATATTGGACTCATTTTGCTTCTAATTTTTCATAGATTTGATTTAGCTAGGTTTCATCATCATTGGATGAACCTAACTAAACCAAATCAAACATTTTTGAAATTAATTCAAGGAGCCAAAAGAGACCAAATCCGCCCACCTTGCCTAGTCTCCTTTCTTTGACCGAATTGCTTCTCTAACCTTCAAGGAAATGAGAAGCTTGTGCTACAAGCTTCTCCTTAGCTTGCTTCCCAAGCAAGCTAAGTGATAAGCTTGTTCCACAAGTTTCTAAACTCACCTAGAAGGTCAACTAACCTTACCATGGTTCCTAGTGAACCATGGTTAAGGTTAGCTTGCTCCTTAAGCTACCTACCTCTATATATTTGTAATTTCTACTCCTCTAATCACTTTTGACATTTATGAGACTTAGAATTCAGAAATTCTCTCTCATTTCAAGAGTCCAATTTCGTGGAGAATCTCCTTCTCCTAGAAGCTTCACAAAGGAACTTCTCCTTTGTGCTTGGTGCCTCAAGTTTCTCTCCTTCAAGAGAAACCGAACCACTTTGGGAAGCATCTTCAAGCTTTTGGAGCTTGAACTCATCCAAATCTTCTATTAGCGTGAAGAACCTCAAGAGAAGAAGGGACTTAGCATGGTTCAACTTGAAGAAACATCAACTTTTCCAAGTAGATCCATCACACACAAAGGGCGAGACTGGAACTTCTAAACCAAGTTATCCCCAAAGACTGATCCCCAAGCTTTTACACAAGGGGGTCTTCCTTAGCGGTGCATTCCTTATTTTACCCTTAAGGAAATTTATGTATAAGATGCATGTCAAACAAGACTCTAAGCATTATTGCATTACAATATCATAGCATATCATGGTTAAGCCTCACTTAGACTTCTCATCATATAACCCTTACAAGATCCATACGCATCAATTATATCAATGTCAAAATATATCAATCAATTCATACATAGCTCACGATCATGTAAATAGCATACTCACATACCACAACTAGTTATCAACATTAATTAATAATGTTCGCAGTTCAAACATAATAATTACACAACATCATTTGATACACGTCATGATAGAATCATTATGAGATTATTTAATCATATGTTAACACCTCAACCATAGTCACTAAGAGATCAACATCACTAAGTATTTAAATCAATAACTTAACTAGTCTAGCAACATTATCAATATCATACATTAACTCCTTAGACATTGTTATCACCGAAACACTTCAAGTCATTACCCATTAACTTACATCATAACTTATTCACAATTGATTTCTCCAAAGATTTATTTATCCTAAACATTGATATAGGTACCTCAAATCATTCATAAGATTAAATATTTAAAGGGTAAAGTTATTCATTATCACTATTCACAAACTACATTTCCATAACTTAATCTTTTAAGATATCATGTAGTCTAAACACCTTATCTAGAGTTATATGTATGATATCAAGTTGATCTTAATTTCCTTAGAAAGTTAAGATAATTATCTTCAACTTCTATGTTGACTTTAATAGCTAATTATGTCATCTATTATTTTTTAAAAACTTCAAAATCGCAATATTTCAACCTAAATCTGACAATCTCACCTTTGTCACTAAATTTATCATAACTTGAGTTTTAGACCTCCATTTTAGGTGATCCCAATGGTATTTGAAAGCTAAAATCCAGGGCTACGATTCATATAAAAATCACAAAACCTAATTCTAACAATATGACGCCATATGCAAAGAAGGTAACACCTTTTTAGGAGCACCTGTGCCTGGTGTGACTAAGGCCATAACTAATGCAAAAAAAATTGTAGAAATAGTGTCAAATGGCATTTGGCATGACCCATTTAACACTCAACGCGATACCAATTCATGAAAGACTTGTAGGATGTGCAAAAATCATACATAACAAATCATAAACTCCAAAACTCCAATCTAATTGGTAAAACTCATGATTAAAGCCTAATACTACCATATTATATCATCAATTACTCAATTTCAACATTAATTTCACATTTTAATTACATACTATCATTAACTACTCACACGATAATCATTTAGGGTTATCACGGGAACCCACAGGCAAACCAAACTTCACAACTACATGTTCAATCACAAAATTGGAGACATATACAACAACACAACATCAAATTAAAAAAATAAGGAATCATATAGAAGACCAAAAATGCATAATGAAATCAATTGAGAAAACCCCTTTCATTTAATACAAGCAATAGAGAAAGGATTGGGGGTTAATCTCACTATCCAATATACATCCCACGTCGAGAATAAAATACTCACTCTCCTTTTACCTCAATGAATGCTTGATAAAGGATGTGAATCTTCAGGGTGTTCTCCTGTGAGTTATGATTCTCTCGAGCCTAAAGCGTGTAAGTGTATGAGGAAAGGAAAATAATAAGCATAAAAAGGAAAAGTGATCAAAATAACTCTTTAACCCATAATTAAAACATTTAACCCAAGTTACAAAACTCTTACCTCACTTAATAAAATAAATAAATCATTTAATTATAAAATCTTATAATATATCCATATATATATATATATATATATATATATAATTATTAAAATCAACCAAAATAATTATAACAAAATATAATAATTAATAATTAACAAATATATAATATATAAAATAAATATATTTCTCCCAACATAAATATAATTATAATAAAAAATACATATTTTTCTCCAACTACTTATTATAACAAAATATTATAAAAATACATATTTCTCTAATAAATATTATACAAAATAATTTTTACAAATATTTATTATTTAATTAAAAACACTCATAATTATTAAAAAAAAATCTCTAAAATATTTTATAAGACCCCTTTAATAAATTAAAATATCCTTTTAATAATTTAGAAAACTTGGGGTGTTACAAATTTCATGTGGAGGGAGTCATACGACAACCCTAGAAACTTTCGATGTTTTCTTCCCTTCTCTTGATTTCTGGATGATTCAAGATAATGAAAGTTTATTGATTAAATATAGTAAATGTGGATTGCTGGTTTCTATCTAGATTCCTTATTTTGTGATTGAAATTGGTTGGAATCCATGAGATGAAAATATTGGTTTAAGCGTTGTTCTTAAAGGTTTCTTTTCAAGAGGAAATTGATGATTTTCAATGTGTAGTGGTTGCATGTTACATGTCTTGATATAAATGAGTTGTATATGTTGTCTATTGGTTGAAAATCTTATTGCATGTTGGTTATTTTGAATTACTTGTAGGTTTTGAGCCAAGTTGGTAATTCTGCTATGTGTGGAAATCGCCATCATGTGAGCATGCCTTTATGGAACTAGGTGTGGCTCAAGATAAGGGCTCTCTACCTTGACGACACCGAGTGTGGGATTGGTAGTATTGGGCATGGGTTAGTGAGGAGTTCTCTAACTTGGTAATATCTAGCATAGAATGAGAGACATTAGACATGATTGCTCAAGGAACTCTGTTATTTGGTGACGTCAAGCACAAGATTGGTGGCGCTGAGCTTGATCAAGTCAACAGCTCTTTGCCTAAATGATGTTGGGTGCAAGTTTGATGGCATTGGGCATGGATTAGACAGAGGCTCATTGCCTAGATGAAGCCAGGTGTTGGGAGAATGGCGTTGGGTATGGTTGTTTTGAATGAAAACTTCTTGTTTATTTAACTAAGTGTTGAGAATATATGGTGTAGATTTATTGCTTACATGATGTATGATGTTGTATATTTTAGTTCATTATGCATTCATCTTTGATAATGTATAATAATGTTTAAGTTGCTTAAGTTGTAAGTTGTTAATTGATTAAAGTTGTATAAAAATGATAATCATGTTTAAGTTGAGATGCATAAAAATTATAGGGGAGTAAAGTTTTTTTATAAATTAAAATATCCATTTATGTGGATATAAGTCGTGGTGCTCAAAGAGACCAGAGTTAAAACCCCTTTAGTGAGTAAGTTGCCTTCTGAATAGGAAATTGTTTATAAGTTGTCTCCTTTAGGTGTTATGTAGAACTGCATGGGTGCAAGATTGACCAATACATGTTAAAAATGTCCAAATTGAGTAAGATATGAAGTGAAGGGGCAAAATCCTTAACTAATCATTGGAAAGGTGTGTAGTATATGGAGGGTAATCGACAAGCTAATTCCACACAAGGCATAGATATGCATGCTAAGGTCGTGGTAGGCTCACACCCAAGTTATTCTACCTTGACAATAGTACTAGACTTTTCTAATTTAAGTGATGAAACTTAAGAAATCATTTTAAGTTGATAAACAAGTGCTTGAGTGGCCTAAAATTGTATCTACTTGACCTATATAAGATAGGTAAGATGTATTGATTTGGTAAGGTCAAGCCACTTAGACTATTCACCTCAATTGTAGGAGATCTTCATAAGTTGATATGTCTGACAACATATTAGTTGTTTAAAGTTGTTAAGTTGTGTATTAAGATGCTTGTGTTGAGAAAATTGTTTAAGTTGTGAATGATGATTGAAGTTGATGATATACTTTGAGCTAACTTGTAGTTTGTAAGTTGTTTATGTTGTTGCAAGTTGTAATTTTATTACTTGTTGATATGTTGTTTCTTTCACAAGCTTACCATTTTTTCTCTTGTTGTTGAACTGCAATGATCATAATTTGTACAAGAGTAAGAAAAATTAGCTTAGATGGCTTGGCTTGTTGGTTGATGGTTATGCTGGAGATAACTTTTTTTAAATATATTGCTTTGATGTAGTATTGTTGTAGAGAGACGTTGGACCGTCACTAAGGTTGTTTTGTATACAATAGTGTATATTTTGATTTATATTGTATATGTATACAAAGATTTTATGTAACCCCATAAGAGACTTTATGTTTTCCAGTTATATTGATAGGAACTATTTTAAGTTTTCTACATCGTATACATATATTTATTGCATGAATATCCAGTTGTTATATGAAAACCCTAGTGTATTCGATTAGTTTTATGTTTTTCATTGCGTAATGCTATACTATACTAAATGTAGTAGCTTGACAAGTCATTATAGTAATGACCCGGTTGGCCACTACAGTTACTACAACATCACTTCTAGGCATCAAAAAGCATAAACATGATCGAATTGTGCTTCCAAACATGTTAAACTCCACATATTCTTGTACAGTTAAAACGGGGTTTGATTCCATAAATGACTAGATCTGTAAGTCTAAATTTACTGAAATGAAATCCTTGTTAGATCGTCCATTTTGTACCAGAGGTGTCTTTTGAGTATACCAAATCAGTATAGCTATCATTTTTCTAACAGAGAATGAAATTTCACAATCAATGGCGAAATAAAGTACTAAAGCAGTTCTTTCTCAAACAAACAATTCTTGAATATTCATGCAACAATATATATATATATATATATATATACATATATATATATTGAGGTTAAAAACTTAAAACAATTTCTGCTTATAACATCTCAAAACATAAGGTCCCTTAGTGGTATTACAACACAATCTTGTACAAATATTAATTTATAAGTTCCAAAACTAAAAGACAATAAAAATCTTAAGTTGTCAGTCAAGCAACAACTAACAATATTAGAATAGCCTTCACCAAAACAATGCCATTCCCTGTATGGCTCATCATTATGCTCACCCACTAACCTAATCCTGACCTAATGACATGGAAAAATAAGGATAAACTTGTATGCAAAGAAAATAATAAATAATATAGAAGCAACCAATTAACTATATAAACAAAACCATATCAACTACATAACAACAACCATATGTTCAACTCAACAACACAGATAATTAATCATGTAAGATCAATCAACACACATCTTAGCATATTGCTTAACAACTTAAGGATTTTATCCCTCAACTTCATACCTTACTTAAAATGGTCACTTCTAAACTAGTATGGCTTGACATTGCCCTCATATGATATTAACTAAGGACTTAGAGAATACATAATACCCCACTTTAAGAGTTAGTTATCTTAAAAAGGTTTTCAACATTGGGCTTTTATAATACCACAACACATATCCACACAATGAGATATTTTAACTTTCAAAAGTAATATTTTCTCCTCTAGTTGTAAGTCTAACATAACAAGTCAACAACATGCATCATGTACATCACAGCCTAACTAAACTTAACACAACACCTATACTTATTCAGCACATTTTATACAACACTTGGAATATTATCTAATTCATCTTCAAACAACTCAACATTCTCTATTTCATCTTTCTAAACATGATTCATCAATCATAAATACAACATAGCTCCATAAAAGATTAACTTTCAACTCCATCACATAGTTTAAAGACATAAAATATAAGAATTCATGAAATAAGGCTCTCGCTAGGCAAGCTGAGCTCCTTGGAGCTCTTTGTTGGGCGACACTACTCTTGCTCAGCAAAGGAAATGCTTTGTGGGTTTCCTTATTAGGCAGACTTTTGGCTCACTAGGAAAAACAAAAATTCTTTGGAGCCTATTGCTAGGCAACTAATAGCTTGTTGAGTGAATAGAACCCTTTGTGGGTCCTCTCGCTAGGCAAACAAACCCCCTTTTAAGTTCTCTCACTAAGCACCATATGTCTCATTAGATGAGTCCCTCAGAAAGCTCACCACAGAGTTGTATTCTCGTTGAGCAACAATCACATTGAGGGATCGAGAATATAATTCTAAGTAGATGTTCTTGGTTCATGAACTTACGTTGGGCACTGCATTATCTCACTAGGCGAGAATAGGGTCTTCCCCAAGGATATTCAACTTCTCATCTAAAATTCAACCATCACTCAACATGGTCTCAACATGAAACCTTCAAAAATAACATATATACATTTTATACAACTCAAAATTCACATAAGAAACAACATGCAACAATAATATGATCCAATATCATAATTTCTGCTTCAAAACACCGTAAGCAACCAAAAACCTAAAAGATCAAGGTTCTCACTTCTTAAACCAACATCAATGCCACAAATGGGCCAAACAACTCAGAATATCATAGCATAGAACACGAAATGATTAATCTACAAGCTTTATTTACTTCAATTACTTCATAATTAAGGAAAGGAAGAAAAAATGGCAAAGAACAAAACCATTCAAGAACTTATCGTATGATAACTTCAACCTCCAATTGTTAGCCCTTCAACATCAATTCTCTACTCAACTAACACAACACTACTTCAAGGAAAGGATCTAAATGCTCCTATGAAGCCAAAAGAAGAAAGGGTCATCTTTTGCTCTAGAGTTTATCTCTCTAAAAACTTCTCTAAAACTTTGATAAATGAACTTATGAAATTCAAGTTCTCAGAAAACCTTAGGGCCTATTTGATTTCATTGTTTTTCAATTTTGAATTTTCAAAGAACATAGAAAATAAACACAAAAATGTGTTTACTTTTAATTTTAGAAAATATTTTCTTTGAAAATGTTTTCATAAAAAAAACTCAAAATTGAAAATGCAAAAAATGTCATTTTCACTATTTTCTATACATTTGAAAACGCAGTGACATATGATGGTAATTATTAAAGAATTTTACAAACTCACTTCTAAGCTTGTAATCTTGCACACATAATTTAATAATTTTTTTATACATGTAATTCAATCATTTTTTCTTATATTTTCTTTTGTGTGCAGCAAAGTTTTGTTTGGTACTTGCATAGGTATTATATATATATATATATATATATATATATATATATATATATTAATATTATAAGATTTATTAGATATAATTATTCTATAGAATTTTAATTATATATGTTATTTATATTATTTAATTATTCTAGTTAAATATTATTTATTAAATATGATTAATATTTAATGTGATTAAGCTTTGGTTGTTATATTTTAAGTTAAGTAGTATCAATTATTTATATATATATATATATATATATATATATATATATATTTATTTATTGTTTATAAAGATAATATATATATATATATATATATTTATTTATTTATTTTAATATAAAATTATTTCTTATTAGATAGTAAATTGTTCATTTGATTAAATATATATATATATATATATATATATATATATATATAAGAGATATTTGTACATTTTTATAGTGAAATTCACCTATTATGAGAGAAGAGTATTCAAGTGAGAATAAATATAAAATAGAGTGAAAAAATGAAATATTTACAAAATAAAATATTATTCTGATTCATATATTGAGAGTAATTTTGATTGTGAATTTTATACCAAAAACATTTTATGAACTTTTATTGTAAATAGTCAAAAATATGTTTTCTAAATTTTAAAATTAGAAAATGAAAATTATTTTTTGAAAATAAAAATAGAAAATGTTTTTTGAAATGAAACACACTCTTATATACCTTCTCTCATTCTTAGTTGATTTTGACCTTAACATAGAATAATTCTAAACAACAAAATTCTTAAGAATCCCTTAATCTTTAGAGCGATACAAACACTAAAAACACCATATAACAAAAAAGTCAACACAAAACATCATATAACATGCAATATATAAAAAACATACAACTCATAACACTGTTATAAAAAAATACCTAAAAACACTAACACAAGATAGTGGTTTGTATTTAAAGTATAGAGATTAATTATATATACAAATAAATATTAAACTAAATATATAAATTATACTTAATATATATATATATATATATATATATATCTTAAACATATAAATCATATTTTAAATTTAAGAAAAATATTTTATATTGCGACATAAGATTATTTTTAATTATCGATAATTTTTTAAAAATATTAAAATTTTATTCTAAAATAAATATAATAAATAAAAAAATAAATTAGATAAGAAATTAAAAGAATCTATACCCAATGGATAGTACCTTTGAGCCTCACCCATGTAACCCTCGAGTCAAATTGTAAATCTATCATTGACGCTTTATCTAGGACTCAATCACACCACTCAGAATATGGGTCTCTTCTTAACAGGTGTAGAAGATTGTTACAAATCATTTGAACTTATCACTAAAGTTTATTTCGAGACAAGCCAATCGGATCATTCACTATTTAGTTAGGGTGTTACGACGTTATACTAATTCTCACATTTTTGAATTTATTACCTCAGCTATTGTTCCTATTATTTTAAATAAAATGACATAATCTTATTCCCCTAAAAAAAAGAGTCTATACAAGCACTCCTGTAAAAGAATAACTCCTAAAAATATTGTCCGCAAGATAATCATTGTTATTTAATATATATATATATATATATATATATATATATATATATATATAAATTATATTTAAAATTTATATAAATATATTTTAAACATACAAATTATATTTTAGACATGAGAAAAATAATTTATATTGTCACAGATGCTTCTTTTTAGTTATCAATAATATCTTTTAAAAATATGAAAATTTAATTTATAAATAAATATAATAAATAAAAAAATTAAATTACACAAATACTTCATTAAAGAATAATTTTTAAAAATATTATTGTAAAAATTGAATTTATTATATAAGAGTTGATATATCGGTGTAATTTATTTATTTCGGTTATTGTATTTATTATTAATGACATAATTAGGTGGATAATAAATATGATTTGTAACAGAAAAAAAATATTTAAGAAGTTTCGTATATTGAAATGTGATGTGACACTGCAATTATACATGTAATATGTGACATCCTTATTACTTCGACTCATATATTGTAATAATGTAAATAAACTAAGGAAATAAAATTTTCAACGTAGGTAAAAGGGTTCACATAAAAACCTTTAGAAACATTCTTCAATATTCAAAATATTTTGAAAATGAAACTTGGAAAATAAAACATAAGAGGTTACAAAATGTTTTCAAAATAATAAGTTCAACTCCATATACAAATACAATTCATGTCCTAGAAATCTTCTGCCCCGATGTCACAATATCAGAGCATACCCATAAATCAAATGTTGGCATTCTAGATGCCACTCAAAGCCAGATCTTCCTCACCTAAAACATCCACAAATTGTACGGTAAGAAAAAAAAACATCTATATGTAAAGCACATAAAGAAAACATAACATAATCTCATCATTATTCATTACTTAATGAAATATTCACAAACATTTATATATATCACAATTTATCAATCATTCATCATCTCCACATCTCAATTCACAATCACACCTATTCATCTCAAATCTTGCAATTAACAATATCATTTTCACATTCATAATTCACACAAATCTTACAATGAACACTATGCCAAGGCCACGCCACAACTGACATAAGTGATACGTGTTAATTGTCTCACTCATCCCACACCATGCCAAGGTCACGCCCTCCCTGTAGCATCACTTACCCAGGGGTCGTGCCATCCCTGGTCATTAGTGTGAGGAACCATAATCACAATCATAATCATATCCATACAACATCTCATCTCATAGCTTAATTCCATATCACATACACAACAGATAAGTCCAACAAAATAAGGGTTTTCACACCCCTCAAGCAATTCACATCTAGATCATCAATTCTTATCAAGTAATATAACAATAACATTCATAAATTAATATAATACTCAACCGAATCACCAATTTAATACAATATTAAATCAAATAGTAAAACTCCCAATTTTTCAAAACCTAACTCACAGGCACTTTTCTATAATTTCGTTCTCTCTCCCAAATCATCATTCTTACAAATTAAATATATATTCATAATCCTAAATTCATACAGAATCACATAAGACCAATAATTCTTCAAACAGAAATAATTATAAAATTACTCAGAATCTTAAGGGACTCTTCCTCTACCCAATTCCCTCATGTAACTCTACATACAAATAATCCCCTTTTTCCTCGTACCTGGATAAATAGTAGCTGAAACTAAAACAGAGATCTCCTTAGTATCCTCCTCTGAGTGCCTCTCGGTCTTTAAAAAGTGTAGAAGGAAAAGAAGATAGCAAAGAAGAAAAGAAGAGAGAAGTGAAAAGTGTGCTTTTGGGAGTGCTAGAGTGCTCTATTTATAGGATCAGATGTCTCCGGAACGGCCCGTTCCAAATTCGGACTGTTCTGGACCCTTAAATCACGAGTAAAAATCACATCCAGAATGGCCCGTTCTCAAACTAGAACATCCCGTTCTGGGGTGCATTTAAGACTTACAATGGTCATATTTTGGAATGGCCCGTTCTCAACTCTGGAACGTCCCGTTCTCAATTAGGTGAAAAGGCCATTTCTAAAACCGGAACGTCCCGTTCCCAACTAAGAATTGTCGCAACCCGAAAATTTCCGATCTCGTGACCTATGGTTTAGACATCCTTTTAAAAGTCTCATTAATTAAGGAACGCCCGGACACCAGACTAATCCTTAATTAATGATTTTTGAAAATAGGTTCATGGAGTCGCCACCAATATTTTACTCAAAACATTGAAAAAAGAAAAGGTTTTTTAAAGATCCAACAATGGCCTTGATAACCAGAATTGGGTTCGGGGGTCGGTTACGTGTAGGGAAGGTATTAAGCACCCCTACAGCGCCCTCAATTGGTACCCTATGATAAAGTTAACATTATAAGAATTAATAAATTAAATATTTAATCCCCTTTATTAATATTTATTTACATGCTTAAAATATAAATTAAGCGATTAACCCTAAAATATCTACATTATGACGTTTATTATAACAAAAAAGATATAAAGATAAGAAATAAAAGGAAGAGAAGAAGATTAGCTGAAATACCTCTTGAACAAGCTTTATTAAATCTTCAAATATGAAAAAGGTGCTTTGTGGCGACCTTTCACACTACAGTATGCCTCACAAATCTCAAGAAATACAATAGGAGGGAGAGAGAATATAGAGATGCGACAGAAATCTCAAAAAATATAATAGAAGGGAGAGAGATAGAGAATTTTCGTGCTCAAAGGAGTCTTATTCGAAATTTCTCTCGCCGCCCGGAGAACTGTGCCCAAGGCTTCAATTTATAGGGATCAGCAGTGGGCCAGAACGACCTGTTCCAGTTTCGGAACGGCCCGTTCTGGCCCAATTATTATGTGTAAATTTCGTACCCTGGAACGGCCCCTTCTGAAAACGGAACAGCCCGTTCCAGAGTAGAAAATAACACGAATTTCACCTTTCCAGCAGGGCCCGTTCCAAGTTTGCCTTGTTTGGAATGGCCCATTCTGGTATTGGAACGGCCTGTTCCACACAAGCCTCTTTAGGTGTTTTTAGTTATATTGGCACGGCCCGTTCTGATATTGGAACGGCCCGTTCCGGGGTTCAGAACGGCCCGTTCCGATTTTGGAACGGCCTGTTCTGACTTTGGAACAGACCGTTCCGATTTTTGAACAGCCCGTTCCGGGCTACTAAAAGCACCCTATTTGGCCTTTAGGCCTTCTGATGTCCTATTTTGTTATTTTCCTGCTTCGGAAGCTCCTTTCCTTCATAACGGAGGTCCATTTCTTTGTTTGTGTGCCCCCTAGACGAAATTGGGTGTCTACAGCTGTCCCTCTTTACTTGTCCTTTGGAATAGCTATGTGTTGCTTTTCCAAAGGCAAGTAAAGATGTAGACATTTCGTCCAGGTCTCCTCCTCGTCTCTTTGGTATTGGCGCTTCTACGTTCCTTCTCTTGGATAGGTGTATTTGCTCGTGTCCTCGCCCTTTAGAGTAGTTGAGTGTTGGTTGCATACTCTATTGGGTAACAAGGCTGTCAAACTGTACACCTGATCTTTGATCTTCAAGTAGATGCTCCATTGTTTCTCTTGTGATAGTGCGTTCTTTTACTTGTAGCTTGTTGAAGAGGGAGTATTTTCGTAGCTCAACTTCCCTTACGGCTTTGTCGTATACCGGATTGGGATGCGAGTATAGTCTCTCCAGACCTTTCCCTCACGGCTTTGTCGTATACCGGATTGGGATTTGAGTACAGTCTCTCCAGACTTTTCCCTCACGGCTTTGTCGTATACCGGATTGGGATTTGAGTACAGTCTCTCCAGACCTTTCCCTCACGGCTTTGTCGTATACCGGATTGGGATGCGAGTACAGTCTCTCCAGACCTTTCCCTCACGGCTTTGTCGTATACCGGATTGGGATGCGAGTACAGTCTCTCCAGACCTTTCCCTCATGACTTTGTCGTATACCGGATTGGGATGTGAGTATAGTCTCTCTAGACCTTTCCCTCACGGCTTTGTCGTATACCGGATTGGGATTTGAGTATAGTCTCTCCAGACCTTTCCCTCATGACTTTGTCGTATACCGGTTAGGATGCGAGTACAGTCTCTCCAGACTTTTCCCTCACGGCTTTGTCGTATACCGGATTAGGATGCGAGTACAGTCTCTTCAGACCTTTGTTGTATTTTGAGGAAATTGTCGGTGCCCTCATTGGTTTGCTTGGATTTTGGTAGATATTGCCCCAAGGATGTTGGGCAGGAGGTGTGTCGTGATGCCTCTAATTTGGGCTGCTTTTGTCTTTTGTTCAGATGTTGTCAATTGGAATTTGTGTTTCCTTTTTGGCTTTTCTGGTTGGTGTTGTGGGATGAAAGACTGCCCCTAGGTGGATGGGCAGGAGATGTTTGATGTGCCCCTGTGTTGGTGGGCAAAGTGGATGGGTGACGGGAATTCTGGTGTTGCCCCTGTTGTGTAAGTATTGTGATGCCTCTCCAGGCGTTTGTTGCGGAGTCCTTTTGATTCATGGATGATTAATTGTTGATTGTTGATGGATGGTTGTGGATGCCCCATGGTGAGTATGGATGCATGGATGCACATGAAAATGAAAGACAAGAATGGATTGGATTTGTTTATTATATTTATTATTTATTTATTTATAAAATGAAGTTATACCCTTTTGTGCACGCTTGTGCCCTATGCATGCTATGCAATGATGCCTCTATGCTAATGCTTAAATGCAGATTGATTTTACTTTCAAGAAATTAATCTATGCGCATTGATCAATGACATGGATTGTTAGCCTTTTAGCCGTGTCGGATTTAGCGCTGTTTTTTTGAACCTGAGGTTTGCGTAGTTCGGCCTTCTCGCTTGTACCGAATATGATATATTAGCCCTTAGATTAGGTGTACCTAGACTCTGTTCTAGGACACCTCCATCTTTTCCTTGTGAGTATTCACTGTGCATATTCCGTGTATCTTTCAAATTTATCTTAATGCCATGTAGGTCAAGAGGAATGAGAGGAATGGGATATATACATATATTTTTTGTAAAAGTTTTGTTAGAAATGATTTTTTTCAAAAAATGGTTTATAGAAGAATGGCTGGCCGAGGTAGGCTAGTGGTTTAGGCTGATGAACAAGCACATTCAAAGTGAGGAAATCATTTTCTGCGTTAGTTTATTATTTCCTTCAAAGTTAAGCGATGACTTGGGATTGCATATTGATTAAATGATCTTCTAGAGCCGTCTTTCGGTTTTCAACTCGGGATGCTGCTTTGTCCTAACTTTTGCCTAGGTTACTTGAGATGTGTTCCCTAGCGGACATTTTCTTTTTTCTTTGATCCTCACTTTTGCCTAGGCTACCCTTTTTGTTTGTGGGTCTCCTAGCGAACCTTGCCCTAATTTTTGCGCAACCCCCTTAGTGGGTTTCTTGCCAGACTTTTGTCTTTGCAGCATTTGTGATCATCTTTCATTCCTTCATGAAAGGGGGATGCCCCTTGCATTGATTTCATTTGGACTTTTATCCACAAGTCATGCCCAATTTGATTGATCTTTATGTGTTTTTTTTATTGCGTTTGAAGCCATTGTTTCTAATGACGCCCTTATTTCAAATGTACTTGTTCATTTAAGGTTTGTTGACGAGGCTTAGAGTAGATAAAAGGGAGAAGAGAAATGAAGTAGAAAAGTGTATGGCATTAAAATAGAATTTTCAATTTACACGTGCCCATTTAATGTAGCTTGAGGGCCCGAGCATGCCCCAAGTTTGTGATTCGTACACAAAGAAGTAGAGGGAGGTTGCCCCTCAGAGAGGCCTAGGTTGTCTGACTGTAGGGCTAGTCCTACACTTGCTCGGATGTGGCAATTCAGAAGTTCTCGTGTAAAGGGAGGTCCTTTGGCTTCTTCTCTCGTGAAGGTGTTGTCAACCCATATCTTGAGCCTTTCCTAAGAAGTAGGAATAGGTAGAAGCGATGATAGAGCTTTCTATGGAGTCTTGTCTTTTTTCAAGAGGAACATCCAAGCTGTCTCTCGATTTTCAGCTCGAACAAACATTACTTTTTTTTTTTTACTAGAATGCCCTTTGCGAGTTTTCATTCTAGCAGCTTCTTAACAAGCAATCATCTTTCAAGAAAGCTCTATTCATTTTGACTCATTGTTTGAGGGATTCGTCCTCCTCAAGTTCTACTCCGCTTGGATTTCACGGTTGTACGACACAACTTTATCCTTTTAGGGAAAGAGTTAGCATCTTGATGATTGTGGATTTCTTTACCCTAAACTCTTTATGCATGGCTTATTTTCCATTATTTTCGACTAATGCACATAGGTCAATTTCCTTTTTTATTCTCATTTATTCTTTTACAAGGAGGGATATGTTCTAAATGAATGTAATGTAAACATATAGAGAAAGTTAAGAATAATAAATATCAGTCTCATTGATTTGTTTATTTGTGAATGCTCAAATAGATTTTGACAGTATTGAGTGAAAGACTTACTTCAATAGGCACATCAAAGCAATAGCCCAACCATAGTATTTTTTTTAAAAATTAATTTGGGCTTTTCTTTAAAGCGCAAATACTGTCGCATATTAGAGCATTCACTTTTCTTAACTTTCTATACGTGTTGCAACCTAATCCTCCTCAGCTAATAAAATAAAATGAATGAAATTAATGAGCTAATCTAGAATGCATGTCATTTTTTTTTGCCTAATCTTTATCATGTTTTTATTATCTAAAGAGAAATGATGCATGGTAAATATGAGATTTCTTTTATTCATTTTTAAAAAAAACTATCTATATGATGTTAATGGAATGATAACCTAAGAGTGTACAAAGGGGTATAAAATTTTATTATTATTATTTTTTTTTTATTATCTGTTTGCTTATTTTAAAATTCCAATCCACAAATGCACACACACATGCTCAATCAATATATACCCACGAACGATCGTATTCAAATCCTTGGTTTGTGGTCCCTGTAAGAAAAGTGCATTGTATAGGACGGTACTAATCTCACTAGTTTTCAAGGCTCCCAAAGTGCCCCCATTATAGGGACCCAGTATCTTTGTCGCCGTCACCTGACAAACTCTAAGGTCTGTCGCAGTATTTCGGGCTAGAGTAACCGGTTATCACCTTGAGTGTGATTTCCGACAAGGCTCGCAGGCTCCAAGGCCAAACTTGGGCCGGTCGTACGTCAACCACTCCCTATGTTTAATACCCTCATGCCCCCGGGTGTAGGGGAAACTGTTGTGTGCAAAGGATTGTGTACAATTTAATTCAAACAGGTGCAAAATTTAAACAAGCAAACAGATATGCAAGCAAAACAAATAAAAAAACAAAGTAAAGGGGAAAAAATATTTAAATTATTATTCCTATTTTACTAACTTCATCATTTATTGGGCCTGACCCTCTTAAAACGTCCCCAGCGGAGTCGCCATCTGTCGCAACCCGAAAATTTTCGATCTCGCGACCTATGGTTTAGACATCCTTTTAAAAGTCTCATTAATTAAGGAATGCCCGGACACCAGACTAATCCTTAATTAATGGTTTTTGAAAATAGGTTCATGGAGTCGCCACCAATATTTTACTCAAAACATTGAAAAAAGAAAAGGTTTTTTAAAGATCCAACTATGGCCTTGATAACCAGAATTGGGTTCGGGGGTCGGTTACGTGTAGGGAAGGTATTAAGTACCCCTACAACGCCCTCAATTGGTACCCTATGATAAAGTTAACATTATAAGAATTAATAAATTAAATATTTAATCCCCTTTATTAATATTTATTTACATGCTTAAAATATAAATTAAGCGATTAACCCTAAAATATCTACATTATGACGTTTATTATAACAAAAAAGATATAAAGATAAGAAATAAAAGGAAGAGAAGAAGATTAGCTGAAATACCTCTTGAACAAGCTTTATTGAATCTTCAAATATGAAAAAGGTGCTTTGTGGCGACCTTTCACACTACAGTATGCCTCACAAATCTCAAGAAATACAATAGGAGGGAGAGAGAATATAGAGATGCGACACAAATCTCAAAAAATATAATAGAAGGGAGAGAGATAGAGAATTTTCGTGCTCAAAGGAGTCTTATTTGAAATTTCTCTCGCCGCCCGGAGAACTGTGCCCAAGGCTTCAATTTATAGGAATCAGTAGTGGGCCAGAACGGCCTGTTCCAGTTTCAGAACGGCCCGTTCTGGCCCAATTATTATGTGTAAATTTTGTACCCTGGAATGGCTCGTTCTGAAAACGGAACAGCCCGTTCCAGAGTAGAAAATAACACGAATTTCACCTTTCCAGCAGGGCCCGTTCCAAGTTTACCTTGTTTGGAACGGCCCGTTCTGGTATTAGAGTGGCCCGTTCCGATTTTGGAACGGCCTGTTCTGACTTTGGAACGGGCCGTTCCGATTTTGGAACAGCCCGTTCCGGGCTACTAAAAACACTTTATTTGGCCTTTAGGCCTTTTGATGTCCTATTTTGTTATTTGCCTGCTTCGGAAGCTCCTTTCCTTCATAATGGAGGTCCATTTCTTTGTTTGTGTGCCCCCCAGACGAAATTGGGTGTCTACAAGAATCATAGGCAAATTTAATGGTTTGGAACGGCCCGTTCTGGTCTACCAAAACTAGGTCTATTTAGTAATTTGGAACGGCCCGTTCCAATTTTGGAATGGCCCGTTCCGGGCTACTAAACCACCTTAATTGGGCTCTTGGCCCAGTGAAAATTGGGCTGTTATAATTCTCCCCTCCTTTGTGAAATTTTTCCCCCAAAATTTTTGCAATGAAAGACTCCTCGCAATTTGCTTTCTAATTCCTATGCAACCTCACTACCTTATAGATGTACAACTTTATCAATTTCACCAAGGAATGTCTATTATCAACAAGGGTAAGGCAAGTAAACTTGGCGAGTCTATCCACTATAACCCAAAGAGAATCAATCTCTTAAGCGTCTTGGACAATCCTACAACTAAGGTCTATCCACTCACCATCTCACTTCCAAAATGGGACGTCTAAGTGCTACAAAAATTCCTAAAGACTTATAGCATACTAAACACGAGTATACAAATTCCTCTACTCCTCTCTTTATCTTAGGCCACCATGTTTCCGCTGCACCACTCTGATACATCCTCCTAAGGTCTTGATACATCTTAGTAGCTCCTAAATGAATGCTAAAAGTACTTTTATGTCCTTCCTCTAAAATCATCTTTCTTAATTCAAGGCTACTAAGTACCCAAGTTTGTTTTTGCACCTCAAAACAACGTCGATTTCTACTCAGAAATGGTTATCTATACTTCTACCAATCTTCTTCACTTGGTTCCCTAAGAAAGGATCTGACTCCTAGGCTTCTCTAATCTCATCCATTAATTTACTAGTCACTTTCAACATAATCAATTCAATGCTCCTAAGGATAATCTCACACACCAAGCATAAGTCTCTAAATTCTTTAATCAAATCCAACCCTTAAATCATCAAAAATGATATATCAGAGGTCATCATAATCAAGGCATCTGCCACAATATTGGTTTTACTTCTATGATCATCTCTAAAGATCAAGCACCTAAGCGTAAGTTCACTAGGTATACATATCAGATCTCTAATTTCACCACTCCATCTACACCCAAGTCAAACTATTATCCATCACCTTATCCTATAGCCTCATATCTTGTCAGCAAAATGAATCAACTAATTATGTTTCTCCAATTTCCTTCAACAATCCATTCGTTACTCAAGTCATACTTAGTCTCACACTACTAAGGGTAACCTTATAAGCCAAACTTAAATCTCTAATTTGAGCCAAAAAGATTCATCTCTCTAATCATAAGGGAAGATAGATGTAGAGGTTTCCTACTCAAAACATTGGTCACCATAATGGATTTACTCAGATAACAACTAAGTTTGAAATATTAGTCCTCTAGAACAAAATAAGGGTTTTCACACCCCTCAAGTAATTCACATCTAGATCATCAATTCTTATCAAGTAATATAACAATAACATTCATAAATTAATATAATACTCAACCGAATCACCAATTTAATACAATATTAAATCAAATAGTAAAACTCCCATTTTTCCAACACCTAACTCACAGACACTTTTCTATAATTTCGTTCTCTCTCCCAAATCATCATTCTTACAAATTAAATATATATTCATAATCCTAAATTCATACAGAATCACATAAGACCAATAATTCTTCAAACAGAAATAATTATAAAATTACTCATAATCTTAAGGGACTCTTCCTCTACCCAATTCCCTCATGTAACTCTAGATACAAATAATTCCTTTTTTCCCTGTACCTGGATAAACAGTAGCTGAAACTAAAACAGAGATCTCCTTGGTCTCCTCCTCTGCTTGGTCTTTAGAAAGTGTAGAAGGAAAAGAAGAGAGCAAAGAAGAAAGGAAGAGAGAAGTGAAAAGTGTGCTTTTGGGAGTGCCAAAGTGCTCTATTTATAGGATCAGATGTCTCTGGAATGGCCCGTTCCAAATCTGGAATGGCCCGTTCCAAATCTGGAATGGCCCGTTCCAAATCTGGAACGGCCCGTTCTGGACCCTTAAATCACGAGTAAAAATCACATCCAGAACGGTCCGTTCTCAAACCAGAACTTCCCGTTCTGGGATGCATTTAATACTTACAACAGTCATATTTTGGAACGGCCCGTTCTCAATTAGGTGAAAAGGCCATTTCTAAAACCGGAACGTCCTATTCCTAATTAAGAATCATAGGCAAATTTAATAGTTTGGAATGACCCGTTCCAAATCCAGAATGACCCGTTCCGGGCTACCAAAAGTAGGTCTATTTAATAATTTGGAACGGCCCATTCCGGGCTACTAAACCACCTTAATTGGGCTCTTAGCCTAGTGAAAATTGGGCTGTTACATAATCCAATGAAAATTTGACACATGTCATCTTGACATGTAAATTAATTTCTAAATGTATTTTATTTTTGGATTTAGGATTTAATTTAATGTATACCTTATTTTTGACAATCATGATTAATACAAATAAAAAAATATAATAGTTATTATAATTATTTAAATAATAGTTACTGAAAATTTTAATTTAATGTATACCCATGTAAAACATAAATACTTAAATGTTTTAGATTGATTTTTTTTTCCTTTTATCTTGATTCTCTTAATATGATAGCATCCCACGTCCCAATTCCAAAATATTTATCTTCTAATTGAATTAAAAATTCAATGCAGATAATTAAAATAATAATATAAATTGTAACTCATACTATATTTAATTTTTATAAAACATATTATTATTTTTTCATTTAGTGTAATATTTATGATATGTAATTGATATATATCATAATATATCTTAATTTATATATTTTAATTAATTAATTCTAATTCATATATATTTTATTATTGTTTAAGCTAATTAAAATTAGATTTTGATTAAATATCAAATAAGTCTTGCTCGTTTGTTTTATATTGTAATTTTAATGCTTTAAAATATAAGAATGCTAAATTTCATAAAATTTCTCTACATGTATTAAGATTTGAAAATGATTTTAATATTTAATTTAATTTATAAAAATCTATTGTATTTGAGAATAATAATTTTGTTATATTTAACAATTGTAACTTTTATTATATCTAGTAATTACTGTTGATTGATTAGTTATTTCATTTATGGTATTAACGTCAGAATTAAATTAATAAATATGGTTCGTAACTAAATTAAGTATTTATGAGACTATTAGGATTAGCCTAGTAGTTGAGTGGGGAGGGACTGAGGTAGTTAAAAGTATAAGAACCTAGATTCAATTTTTATTGCGAACATCTTTGTAATATTTCTTATCTTTACAAAAAAAAAAAAACTAAGTATTTACGAAACATCATACTATATTGAAATGTTAAATCTGGTTTATAGTCAAACTAAGTATTAATGACACGTGTACTCTAAGTTATTGTAAATTTGACAAATGTCATCAAAACATGTGAATGACGGAATGAATTCATAATTATATATATTTTTTTATTTAGAAATTCTATGATACCCATGTTATTTGAGAGAGTACCGGTACAGTTTTTTTATATTTTATATTTTTAATAATTTATTTAAATAATATTTATGATATTTTATTCTTTTAGTTTTTAAATTATTTAGTCATTTTATTTTTATTTTATATATTCTAATTTATTTGTGTTCTTACCGGAAATCTGTTGTAGAGCTGATTCGCCGGATAAGATCGGTGAGCCTCCTTCACTGGTACGCTGATGTTCGAAGATGGGGGTGGTACCTGCAAAAGAGACTCCGATGCCAAAGTTAGGGTTTGCATGAGTAATAGTCTCATGTATATAATGCACGTACCTTGAGGTGATCTAGGTTTGTCTTGGGCTTTTGGGCTTGAGATAAGATATATCATGATATGATATGATATAATTGAAGGGCAGATCTGGTCTGGGACGAGATCCTCGGAGTCAGGTATGATTCGCTCAAATGTCGGGCTGACGTCATGCACCGCGTGCCCGGGGTTACTTATTTGCAACACTAATCCGGGCTAGGAGCTCGGGTGCGAAGTACGGTTAGTACACTAGCCCCCCAATCTCTGAAGGCCATAGGTCGAGGAGTTAGGACCGGATTTGCTAGAGGGGAAAATGGCTTTGTGCGTACGCTAACTAGAGGTTCGCCACGTGTCGCGACTCTTAGTATTCTGGAGACGTTTGAGTGACGCAATAAGGGCAGTGACGGTTGTGTAATGATGATTTCGCAATAAATGTGTTGTCAGTTGTGCTTTTCAGCTGACACGTGTCGCGTCGGTTTTGAATTTTGGGGGAGAGTTTTTCCTTTTTTTTCCACTCGCGCCTCTTTTCTGTCTTTCTTCTGACTTCTCGAGTACGAGAGCTTTTCTTGCTTCCCTTTACCTCCTTTCTCTTTTGCGCTTCCGTCGCCGCCGTCGTTTCCGGTAGTCCCTTCTTTGTTAGGGTTGTTTTCTGAGGAGGAGTACCAGGTACTTCCTTTTTATTTGCTTCTTCTCTTTTTTCATGGCTGGTGGAAGTGGTGTCGGATCCTCTGCGTCTGCTAGGGGCAAGGCGCGTGGCAAGGTGGTGGCCGCCGGAAGGGTCACTGTTGAGAAGAAAGACCCGCCGCCACCTAGGGGCCCAGAGCCAGGCGTTCCTGGTTACGACTAGGTCAAACGCGAGGTGGCTGAGGCTCAGAGCATTTTTCGTTCTTTCCTCGAAGTGAATGCGTTTCGGAGAGCGCATAGGGTTTGCGATTCCTCCATTTCCCACATGATTCGGCTTGAGCCCTGTCAGGCTGATGAGGGCGTGTATATGGGGAGGTCTACTGATCCCCCCATTTCTATGTATATCAATGCTTTTTTAGAGATTTGGGTGTCTGTCTTCCTTTTACCCAGTTTGAGTGCAATTTTTTGAATTTCATCAACGCGGCTCCTTGCCAGTTGCATCCCAATAGTTGGGGTTTTTTGAGGGCTTTTCAGGTCCTGTGTACAATTCTAGGTATAGAGGTGTCTCTTCGCGTCTTTCTTCATTTTTATCAGTTGAAGATGGGTGCTCCGCCTTATGGCATTTTGTCCCTGAGCGGGAGTAGGGATGGGGGCTTGTTTACTCCCTACTCCCAATAGTATAAAAATTTCAAGCAGGAGTTTTTCCAGGTCGCCCTTGTGGGTGTTGACCCTTTGGAAGACGAGGTGTTATACTTCGGCGATTTGCCGAGGTTTCCATTCTATTGGTGTCCCAAGCCATCTAGGTTTCACGGTTTGGGGGATCTGAAGGTGACGGCCGCGGAGACGACCGCCATAAAGAATCTTGCCGCGCTCCCTCGTCCGTTGGATTGCAAGCTCGTCTTGTCGCTTGCGAATTCGCCTTTCAGGGAGAGGGGCCTGGAGAGTGAGTATTATGTGCTCTGGTAGGTTATTAGGACTTGTGTGGTTGCCCGTTATTAATGTGTTTCTGTTTCTTTTCTACAGGCATTATGGGCAGAAACTTATGGCGTCAGCTTAAACACCGCTACAATGTTTCCGAGCCTCCAGAGGAGGATGCTGCCCCCTTGAAGACCCACCGGAAGAGGAAGAGGGTGGAGGAGGAGGTCGGGGGGACCTCCGCTTATCGCGATGCCGAGGAGGCGGCCTCCCGGGTTGTGGACGTTGTGGATCTTACCGACAGCCCTCCGGCCAACGAGGCCTCGCCGGTGGCTACAGCGGAGGTGGTGCAAGGTGTCGGGCTTACTGCACCGGACGCCGAAGTGAGTAGCTTATCATTTGCTCGCATTTTCCGTGTGCGTTTCCGCGCAGACCGTCCGAGTTGCCAAGGTGGAAAGTATTGTCTTCTCGGACTTTTTACTCTGCCTTTTTGTTATGTTGTCTGGCTGTTTGATCTAGGTGACTTTTTTTTTTTTTTTGTAGGCAGGAAATGCCTCTAGGCCTGAGCTGCAGGCGGGGAAAGCCGCTGAGCCTAAGGTGCAGGCTTCCGGGCTGGCCGCCCAAGCTGCTAGGGTGAGTCTGGTTTTTTTTGTTTTTTGTTTTCATGGCTTTCTCGCATGTCTCCTTATCTATTTGTGATGTGGGACTGGTTTTTGCAGGCGGAGTCGGGAGTCCCTAAGGTGGACTCTCTAGGTTCTGAGCAGGGAGGGCCATCCTCTGCCGCGGGTTTGGCGCCGCAGGCGGGCTTATCGCAGGGGCCTGTCCAGACCCAATATCTGTCCCATCACTTTGGGAAGGGGATAGATACGGTGCGGCTGGATCACGTGAGCGCGTCCGTCGACATGGATTCATTGTGGAGCGCGGGGGTGACCGCGGAGAGGTTCTTTCCTCAGGGTTCGTTGAGCTCCGAGGACCATGGATTGATTGACAGGATCAGTCCCGAGGACAGTTTTGATGCTGCCCAGGTCATGCTGCAGAGGGTGATAGGCATAATGAGTCACTGTAAACCCAAGTGGGGCCAGCAGCGAGAAGACTTGGCCAAGCAGCAGCAGGAGCTGGCTAAGCAGGAGCAGGAGCTGGCCAAGTAAGAGCAGGAGCTGGCTAAGGTGAGGGGCCGGCTTCAGCCATGGAAGGAGGCGAACGAGATCCTGAGGGAGGATAACAAGACTCTCACCGCGGCCCTTGATGAGGCGAAGCGGCGGGAGGCTGAACTCCGGACTGCGCATAGCGACCTTTTGCGGGTGCAGAAATCTCTTGAGATTGCATTGCGGTCCAATGAGGCTTATGCTTCTCGAGTGGGGGAGCTGCAGGAACTCGCCACCTTCTCCCGGGCGCGGGCCCACTCTTTGGAGGACGAGGTGACGTCCTCCCGTGACCAGGTGCGGGTCCTAGAGGATGTTGTGGCCTCTCTAAAGGGGGAGTTGGCAGCGGCGGCTGAGGAGCATCTCCGCAGTGAGACCATTCTAGGCGGTCGAGAGGATGAGATTGAGAGTAGAGCTCGCAGAGCTGGCAGCGGGGAAGGCGGCCGTGGAAGGACGGCTCGCCGAGGTGGAGCGCTCCGTCGTGGCGAAGCATAAGAGGGGCTTTCAGAAGGCTGCTCGTCAGGCACGACTTCTTGCTCCCGGGTTCGACTTCTCTTCGATGCATGTGGAGAAGGTGGTCCGTAGTGGGAGGATTGTTTCGGAGGACGATGTTAATGACAGTTCCAGTGAAAATGCCTCCGCCTAGGCTTTCTTTGTAATTTTTGTTTCTTTTTTCTTTGGCTTGAATTGATGTACTGGATTTTGTGAACTTTGTTTGTATACATATATGTATGTTGCTCTATTTTGTTCGTTTTTGCGTTCAATTTTGGCTGGTCGCGCTGTTTGAGGCACATGTTTGGTGTCTGTTATATGCTTTTGTATCGGGTGATACTTCTACCTTGAGCTGGTGAAGTCGAGGTTCGAGGTCGGCCTTAGTTTGTTTCTTAGTAGGGTTTTTCGTGGGAGTTCGAACTCGGCCGTAAATGAATTTGTTAAGATTCGTATTCGATCTCGAATTTTGACTAAGTAATTGTTATGAGAGTTCATAAATGACCCTAGGCTGGAGTCAAGGTCAGAATTCGTCCCTAAGTCGGTCGTGCCGGGGTTCGAATTCGACCCTGGTATCGAGAGTGGGGGTCCTCAGGTTAGTGGTTTGGACTCGACCTTAAGTGAATGATTGGATTAAGGTTCGTATTCTGTGTTGAGGTTCGTATTCGACCTCGGATTTGAATTAGGCGATTTGGTTAGGTTCGGACTCGACCTTTAAGCGGGGACATCGAGGCTCATACTCGACCTTATATGCTAAAGGAGGTTCGGGCGTGACCTCAGACTTCTGTTTGGGTGAGTGTTTCTGTGAAGGTTCGATGACCTTGATTTATTAGCGTCGATGTTCTGAGCCGACCTCAAGCCGGAGTGTAGTAAATTGGATAAGTGGTCCATGTCCGCCCTTAAGTTTAGGGTCATGTATGTTTCGTCATGGATCGAACTCGATCTCGGATATGTGGTCGGGACTCGGCCTTCGAATGAGTTACTAAGGTTCGAACTCGACCTTGTGGGGATATCGGGGTTTGCGTTTGACCTTGAATTCGTATGTTGGGGGTTCATGCGAATAATTGGGTTAAGGTTCGAACTCGACCATCAACGAGAATACCGGGGTTCGTTTTCGACCTCGGGTTTGTGTGGATAATTAGATTAAGGTTCGTATTTGATGAGAATACCGGGGTTCGTTCTTGACCTCGGATTCGGTTAGGTTAAGGTTCGTGCTCGACCTTTACCAAAGATACTGGTTCGATGGTGGAACCTTTAACGAGAATACTGGAGTTCGTTCTCGACCTCGGATTTATGTGACTGAATTAGCTTAAGGTTCGTACTTTTTGATGAGAATACCGGGGTTCGTTCTTGACCTCGGATTTGGTTAGGTTAAGGTTCGTGCTCGACCTTTACCAAGATACTGGTTCGATGGTGGAACCTTTAACGAAAATACTGGGGTTCGTTCTCGACCTCGAATTTATGTGACTGACTTAGCTTGAGGTTCGTACTTGACCTTCAACGAGGATATCGGGGTTCGTTCCCGACCTCGGATCCGCGTGAATGATTGGATTAAGGTACGTGCTCGTCCTTCAACGAGAATACCGGGGTTCGCACTCGACCTCGGATTTTCATGAATGATTGGATTAAGGTTCGTATTCGACCTTCAACGAGAATACCGGGGTTCATACTCGACCTCGGATTTTCATGATGATTGGATTAAGGTTCGTATTCGACCTTCAACGAGAATACCGGGGTTCGTACTCGACCTCGGATTCGCGCGAATGATTGGATTAAGGTTCGTACTCGACCTTTACCGAGAATACCGGGGTTCATTCTCGACCTCGGATTTATGTGACTTAATTGTCTTAAGGTTCGTACTCGACTTTCAACGAGGATACCGGGGTTCGTTCTCGACCTCGGATCTGCGTGAATGATTGGATTAAGGTTCGTACTCGACCTTCAACGAGAATACCGGGGTTCGTACTCGACCTCGGATTCGCGCGAATGATTGGATTAAGGTTCGTACTCGACCTTTACTGAGAACACCGGGGTTCGTTCTCGACCTTGGATTTTCGCGAATGATGGTGTTTCAATTTTGATTTTTACAGTAGGTAAGAAAGCAGTAGTTGAGAAAGCAATAGGTGAGCAAAATGGAGAATGTTATTAAATGATTTTGCGTGCCTCATTAAAAACCCTCTCAGTTGGAGTTGAGGCGGGAAAAGAGTGCACGGTTTCGTTTGTACAAGTGGGGGAACAGAATCTAATGGGGAGCGGTGGAGGGACTCCCCTTGCTTTCCTTGTCAGATGAGGAAATCCTCAGGCTTTCGACGTAGCATTGCCGAGCTGTCTTCTAGTTTGCTCTGACGGAGATGATCTTTCCGTCATTCCCTGGGAACTTCATGGTGAGGTGCGGAGTGGATACCACCGCACCGAGGTGGTTTAGGGTCGGCCTCCCGATGATGATGTTGTAGGAGGTGTTGGCCTCCACGAGGAGGTATCGGACCACGATCCTCCTTGTATCTGGAGGTGTTCCAAAGGTTGTCAGCAGGTCCACGTATTCGCGGGTGTGGACCCGTTCACCGGCAAAGCCGACTAGGGGCTCGGTGTGTGGCTGGATTAGAGAATGGGGGACGTCGAGCCTGAGGAATGTTGGCCAATACAGGACGTCGGCCGAGCTCCCTTGGTCGATGAGTGTCTTTTGTACTTCTCAGTTGGCGATCTCTACCACGATGACCATGGGGTCATCTTGGTTAGGGCTGATTCCTGCATAGTCCTCATCGGAAAAAGAGATCGGTGGAGAGCTCTTGTGCAAGATCGAGGCGGTGGAGTGGGCGCAGTTGATGGTTCGAAGGTGTCTTTTCCGGGCCGAGCTGCTAGCGCCTCCTCCGGTGAAGCCGCCTGCGATTGTGTTAATGATTCCCCGCAAGGGGGCTGCTTCTGTCTCCTGAATTATTTCGGCCTGTACTGCACCGTTAGCATTTTGCTGGGACCTTGTGGGTAAGTCTGTGCGAGGTCCTGACCCGCGACCTCTCCCGCGTCCCCGGCCTCCAGAGCCAGCTCGGGGACCTGGCTGTCGCTGGACGTAGTGGCCAAGGTGGCCCGCCTGGATAAGTTCTTCGATGCGGTCTCGGAGCGTGCGGCACTCGTCCGTGGTGTGGCCATAGTTCCTGTGGTACCGGCAGTGTTTGGACTTGTCAGCACTGTTTGGTTTGGCCGGGTGGTGGGAGGTCTAGCAGGTTGCTGTTACTGGCTTCCTCCAGAATGTGGACTCTTGGGGCGTTCAGAGGGGTGTAGAAGTCGTACCTCCCGGCTCTGTTTGTCCTGGCCGACTTCTTGAATTGGCTGTCGTTGTTGACTTTAACCTTGTCTTTGTGGCCCTGTTCTGGTTTAGCGGGGCCCTTACCGCGAACCTGGTCGCGGAAGGCCGCGTGCTCCTCCATTTGAATGTAGCCGGCGGCGCGGGCGCGCAGTTCGTCCATATCGCGGGGGGCGTCGCGACACAGGCTGTCGACGAACGATCCGGGTTTCAGTGCCATGAGCATGGCGTGTAGAGCGACTTCCGGGTTTAGATTCCGGATTCGGACTGATATGTTAGAGAAGCGCTCCATGAAGGCCCGTAGGGGCTCGTTGTCGTTCTGTCTGAGGTTGGCCAAGGCGGCCGAGGTTGTGTGGTGAGGTCGGCTGGTGGAGTACTGTGCCGTGAACCGCCGCACCAGGGTGGCAAAACTGTCGATGGACCCTGCCGGCAGTTGGGTGTACCAATGGAGCGCGGGTCCTTTAAGCGAGGTCGGGAAAACCCTGCACAGTATAGCGTCACTGTTAGTGTAAAGGTTTACCTGAGTCGTGTACGCGTCGACGTGCTCATCGGGGTCCGTAGTGTCGTCGTAGCGGTCAAGGTGGAGGGGATTCCACCCGCGGGGTAGCGGAGTCTCCATGATGCCGTCCACAAAGGGATGACGACGAAAAGGTTCTTGGCCCTCGGAGACATGAGTGGGGGCCTTGCTGGTGCCCTGCCCTGATCTGTGCGTTGATGCATGAGACCGGTGCGTGGCGGGCCGTGAGTGTGGTGCCTTGGTGGTTGCTTGGGAATGGGAGGCTGAATACGCCTCCCCCTCATGGTCACCGCTGTCGTGCGGTGGTTGGCCGGGGCGATGCCGAGGGATCTGGGCGCGGATGCGCTCGTTCTCGGTGCGTAGCGCCGCTAGGTCTGCTTCGTTAGCGGTGCGCATCGCCGCGAGGTCATTCTCATGCTGGACACGCATATTCTGGAGGTCGGCGTCGTGCTGTCGCCGCATCTGCTCGACTTGTTCGACCAATCGCCTCAGGGTCGTGGTGTCGCTGTCCATGGTAGTTGAATTGCTTGTGTTATTTGTTGCTCGTCTAATGTGGCTTCTGGTAGAAACCATGCAGGTGGCCGATGAGAGCTTGGTCTGATCGGCCCCACGGTGGGCGCCAAATGTTCTTACCAGAAATCTGCTGTAGAGCTGATCCGCCGGATAAGATCGGTGAGCCTCCTTCACTGGTACGCTGATGTTCCAAGATGGGGGTGGTACCTGCAAAAGAGACTCTGATGCCAAAGTTAGGGTTTGCATGAGTAATAGTCTCATGTATATAATGCACGTATCTTGAGGTGATCTAGGTTTGCCTTGGGCTTTTGGGCTTGAGATAAGATATATCATGATATGATATGATATAATTGAAGGGCGGATCTGGTCTGGGACGAGATCCTTGGAGTCAGGTATGATTCGCTCAAATGTCGGGCTGACGTCATGCACCGCGTGCCCGGGGTTACTTATTTGCACTAATCCGGGCTAGGAGCCCGGGTGCGAAGTACAGTTAGTACAATTTGTAATAATATTATTATATATTTAAATAATTTAATTTTAATAATTTTTTAAGTATATTTTTATCTTTTTACTTAAAATTTTTGAATTTCTATATTTTAATTTTAATAAATTTTTAAGTATATTTTTTGTCTTTTTGTCTTAAATTTTTAAATTTTTATATTGTAATTTTAATAATTTTTTATTTCTACTATTTATTAATTTTTTTCTTTTTTAATATTTTATAATATTATTGAAATCTTATAATTTTATCTATAATTTTATCTATAATTTTATCTTACTTTTTATTTTATAAGTATAATTTGGATTATTCATTTTATAATTAATTTATTTTTTTAAAAAAAAATTATGAGTTTACATATAAAAATGTATTAAAATCCCTCAATTTTTGAAGGTATTGTAGCAACTCCTTTTTTTTTATTTATAAAAAAAATTACAATGATGAAGATTGAACTTAACTCCTTACATATCTACCCCTGACAATGAATTTAGAATATAAGACAATCTGGACAATGAATTTAGAATATAAGACAATCTGGTCGGAGCAATTATTCAATGTTCTTTTTTACTTTTTATTTTGTTTTATTCAAAACAGTACTAACAATTCATTCTTTATTGTATACATTCTATTATTGATTAAATAAAAAGAGAGTAACCAAAATTTTATAATTTATAATTAATTTTAATTGTTTTTAAAAATTTGTTCAAAATAGTTTATCAAATAATATTATATTACTAGTATTTTTCTTCCTTCAAAATGAAAAATTGTTAGCAATATATCCTCTTTGCAAGGGATGACCAAGTCATATTTGAGTAGGAAAAAACTATAGAAAATTGGCACGCTCCTTCTAAAGGAGTTATTTTTCTTATATAATAGACAAAAATGAATCAACATACAGCATGGTTGTACAAGATTACGCTATCAATTAATTATTTACACAAATCACTAAGTATAAGAAAAATACATCAATAATAACATCTTACAAAATAGTTTGTGATAGAGTGATAGACACTCACGATTTAATTTCGAGATTTCAAAATATTAAAAATAAAAAATAATTAAAAAAATTAGATATATAAGAAAAATGAGATAATTAAAAATCACCCTTATTTATGATTTTATAGAAATTCAAACCTAGAAAAAAAGAAGAAGAGAGAAAATCAGTCATTAATATATCACAATTTTCTCTTTATATTTAATTTTATTGATTAATTATTTACTTTCTCTAATTTATTTTTTAATATATGTATATATTTTTTATTGTAAATCTAGGAATTATTTATGTGTTTATCTAAGATAGCAATAATAATTTGCTACTAGTAACTAATTTCGTTTAAGTGTAGAAAATAAGATAAGGCGTTACATATGTAATTTTTTATATTATATATGAGCAATACCAACAGTATATTTTAGTTATAATATATCTATTAAAGAAACTTTGTGAGTGAGCGGGTGGGGAGCGTATCAAGTGAGAAGTTTTTATTGTGAGAAGGTGAGAAGGTGGAAATATAACCCTTAGATTAATTAAGTGAGAAAATTTGAGATTTAATCAAATGAGAGAAAATTAATCTAAGGGTTATATTTCCACCTTCTCACAATAAAAACTTCTCACTTGATACGCTCCCGGGTGAAAGTGGAAAGCGTACGGCGGAGAGAAAGAAAAAAGCAAAAGAATATGGCTTTTACAGGCAGTTCATTTTATCCCGTATTGCATCAATCGCACTAAGCAATATACATTTGCATGGTAATAATCACCACCCAGATTCCTTTGGTTGGCAATTACAATGTCCAAATTAACATGTCTCATGTATGTTAGGCTTAAATAACAAAATTATTCAAGAATCGTCTTATCCAAGGGAAATGGCATTGTCTCCAAGCTAAAGGATATTATATGAAGTACGTGTATAATTTGTAGAAAAGTTGAAGGGTTCGAGACACGAATAACTTACATAAAAGCATATGACGAGTACTTAAATATATAAAACTAAGGTTAAACATATAATAATAATAATAATCACAATAATCAAATCACATTTATATCAATTTTTATCCATTATTATATTATTTAATAACTTTATATTAAAAATAAATTTTGTCGTTCCAACATTTACTTTGGTATGACCTTTTAATTTTTAAAAATTCATATTTGTCTTTTAAATTTTCTCTATTAAACTAAAAGTGGTTGACTTAAGTAGTTCAATAATTATATTTCTTAGTTAAAGATAGAGGTTCAATCTTTGTTTTAAGTATGACATGAATTTTAAAATTTGAAGTATCACTTTATTTTTATACAAGTCAATCTGAGGAGGAGGAGTTATACCTCCTCATTAAACCAAAAATAAATTATTTCTATTGAACTAAGTCGGTTGGTTAGTTTGTCTAATCTTAGACTTAAAAAATAAAGTTAATTTGGTGCTCCTAAAATTATCTATAGACAAAATGAAATATTGTCTCAGTTGAATTAAATTGGTCTTTATATTATCTTTTTACCATAAAAAAAAGAGACGCTTTGTGCTTTTTTATTTTCTAAAATAAATCAAAATCATGAAATGGATAATTACTTAAATAGAATATGTGATTTGAGATTAAAAAAAAAAGAGAGAGAGAGAGTTATTGAGTGAGAAAGAATGATTTAGATTTGTAAGTAAAATAAAAAAAAGGTAAAAAAGATTCATATAAGAATAAAGACCAAAAGGGATTATTAAAAAAATTCTCTTCATATAATAGTATAAATTATCATAATATTAATTTTGGATTAATGTGACTATATATATATATATATAAATTTGTGGCTGAATTAACTTTTTATACTATATTTTAAAGTATGGAGATGATTTACAATTACACATTATTTTAAGAAAAAAATCTAAAGTTAGTTCGGAGAATTATCCCAGTAGCTACCAAGTCGACCCATCTGTATGCAATTAATTATGTGTAACTAAATTAATTTTGTGAACTATTTCTCCATCCTTCAATAATTATAATTTAAAGTTATTAGAATTGTAGTTATTAGAGAACGGAAATAGTATTAAAGTTAACCAAGTTGAGATAGTACACTAAAGTTTTAAATTAAATCTTTATTGAATTTTTTATATATAAGAAAATTAATCAAGTGTGTGCCGTAAGTAACTCATAAGCTAGTGGATTATAAAAGAATCACGTAAATTGACTAAAATGCTTTCTTAAAACTTCAAAAACTAAACAAAACGGCCTAAAATTAAACTAGTCTCATCGTGATGATCATTGCATAGATTGTATCGCCGTTGAAAGCACATTGTTCTATATAAAAAAAACACTGGAGAAACATGAAATGGTGGATTAATTGAAAAGTCTTCAAGATATGGCAAAACAAAATTTTCCCCTGGGTCGTTCTGTTGCTTGTTTAACATTAATTCAGTTCATAGCTTTTACGAGTTTCAGCACATCACAAAGCCACGTAGACGAGACTTCAAGTACCACCACTAAGGCCTTTTTCATCTTTGGCGACTCCACCGTAGATTCTGGCAACAACAATTACATAAATACCATTCCTGAGAACAAAGCAGATTACAAACCATATGGACAAAACGGTTTTTTCCAACAACCCACGGGACGATTCTCTGATGGTCGTGTCATCGTAGATTTTATAGGTAATATATGTCACCATATATGTTTTTTATTTATTTATATAATTATAATATTGATATGATGAAGTATTTAAAGTTAGAAATATTGATTAGTCTTTGTTGAAAACTGTGTTATGATATATGTTTTGGTTACTTAACTGTGTTAATATTATACTTTGTCCTTGGTATGTGTGTTAAATCATGTTTTATTATTGATGCAGCTGAATATGCTAAGCTGCCATTAATTCCTCCGTTTTTGCAACCAAATGCTGATTATAGTAACGGTGTGAACTTTGCTTCTGGTGGGGCCGGTGTTCTTGCTGAAACCAATCAGGGACTGGTAAATTATTAAATACATTGAACAAGCATGTGATCGATATTTCATATTTGAAGCGATTGCTATCTTAGATTAGATATGTTAACATCATTCATTATTACATCAACTTATTCCATATTCCACCCTGTATAATGTGAGTTATGAGCCAGGCTTATTCAGAACTCTATAATAAGTTGCTATTGATGTAGGTGATTGATCTTCAGACACAATTGATCCACTTTGAAGAAGTGGAAAAATCATTATCAGAAAAGCTGGGAGAGAAGAAGGCAAAGGAATTGATCGCGGAAGCAATTTATTTCATTAGCATAGGAAGCAACGATTACATGGGTGGTTATCTGGGTAACCCAAAAATTCAAGAAAGCTACAATCCTGAACAATATGTTTGGATGGTCATTGGAAACTTGACCCGAACAATCCTAGTAAGCCTAACTTCTAAGAGAGAAAAAAAAGTTTTTTTTTAATAATTTAAAATTAGTTTGTATCCTAAAAGTGTTTTTAGAAAAAAAATCATCTAAATATATCCTAAATAAATACCAAATAACTTTTCTTAGAGTCTGTTTGGATAAATTTTTTGCATAAATACTTCTAATAATAGAAAAAAAAATAGAAAGAAAAATTTAAATAAACTTCTTTATAAGGTAAAACTACTTTATGCATAATTTAAAAACAAAATTTTACAGAAACTGATAAGATATAATTTCTACAAATTAATTTATACTTAAACTAGTTTTAGTTTATATACAATTAATTTATTTCATTTTTTTATTTTTCATTCTTAAAAAGTGCTTATAGAGAAACTTAGATCCTAGACCCTTATTAATTACGAATATAACAAGTTGATCCCATTGTGTATACATACAGACTCTATATGAGAAAGGGGCTAGAAACTTTGGGTTCTTAAATTTGTCTCCTTTGGGTTGCTTGCCATCTCTTAGAGCCCTAAACCCGGAAGCCAACAAAGGTGGTTGTTTCGAAGCAGCTTCAGCTCTTGCTCTAGCACATAATAATGCTTTGAATCTTGTTCTCAGAAATCTCAAAGATGACCATGAAGGATTCATGTACTCTAACTCAAATTTCTATGATTGGCTTCGTGATAGGATAGATAACCCCACAAATTATGGTATGTATTGCTATTTGCAACCAATTAAATTAATTTTCCTAACAGCCACTAATGTCAATCACAATTCGTAACCAATAAAATTTTGCATTTTATGAAAGGTTTCAAGGATGGAGTTAATGCTTGTTGTGGAAGTGGACCATATGGTGGTGTCTTCACTTGCGGGGGTACAAAGAAAGTTAAAGAGTTCAGTTTATGTGACAACGTTGGAGACTATGTATGGTGGGATTCTTTCCACCCAACAGAGAAGATCCATGAGCAATTCGCTAAGGCATTATGGAATGGACCACTTTGTTCGGTAGGACCCTACAATTTAAAGAACTTATTCTCCAACAACGACGAGATGATCGAACTCACTATTGCTGATGTTGTTGATTCCCCTAAAACTCAGCAAGAACAATTTCACTATTGAGCTCATTTTTAAAATAAAAAAAAAAAAAACAATTTCACTACTGATCTCATTCCTCAAATGAAATTTGAATATTTGCATGATATATACAAATTCATAATATGAGCTAAGTGTGTGGCATTGTTAGGCTATAGATCCACACTTGCAAGTGGAGCACTAGTTGAATTAAGGAACTCTTTGATCAAATATACTTATTAAAATTTAAAGTTTGATATTTTAAGTGTGCCTTATTTATCCATGTATCATCTCTTGTTACTATAGTCTCTTACATTGAATGTAAGGACTAAATAATAGTTATATAGTTCAATGCTTTGTCTTTCCACTACAATCGTTGAATCTCAAAAATCTTAAGGACATCTTAATTTAGAATGATTATATTTTCATTGCACATTCCTTAGGTAAATGAAGTAGGTTTTAGGAAAAAATAAATGACATACTCAGTTGGTAGTAGACCTATAAGATTTCTTAATTGGTAGAAAATCTATAAGATTCCTTAATTTGTAAGAGAACCAGGTCAATATGATATTTTAGTTGATAGGAGATCTATATGGTTTCTTAGTCAAAATAGGACCCATGAGGATACACTCAGTCTGGAGCCCATAAGACAAAGAAACTAAAAGGTCGGAAAAGGACCTATGAGGGTACACAACCCCTTAGTCTTGAGTCCATGGGACGAAGAGACCAAAAGGTGAGAAAAAAAAGTTATGAATATATATATTTTTTTAATATTGATTAAAATCATTTAACTTTAATTGATTTTAAAGAAACAAATGTATGGATAAATAGTAATAGAATTGTTTATACTCTTAGTCATATGTATTTTTTGTTGAGTAATGTTATATCCTTTACTAATTCTTCAAATATTAAATAAAAAAGAAATTGAGTTTAATATTTAAAAAATATAAATATATTGAAGTCTTTCTTCTTTTAATAAGTAAAATGGCACATTTATAAAAGTGAATCGATTGAAACCAATAGAATTAAATTAGAAGGTCGTCATTAAAAAGGTGCACCAAAAAGGTATAAGGGTGTATCAGAAGACACCAATAACCATAAGTTTTATCAAAAACACCCTTCAGACATAACCAAAATGACACTATTATAAAGTACATCAAATTATAGGGGTACATATTCAAGTACAAGCTATTTTGGGTTGAATTGTATCAAACTCATTATTTAAATTGATCAAAATAGATTTAGTTCGGTTGAGTTTGTATAATTTTTCTAAAAATTTGAACCAAACAATATGATCAATGATGAGTTGGTTTAGGTTGTATGATTAATTATATTTTGTTATGCTTACACATTGAGATTGGGTTGAAATTTAGGTTAATTGTTGAATTATTTAAGAATTTTGTCCTGGTTGAGGTGTATGTATGTATAACTGTAAAGGTTGTCAAAGAAAAAGGTAGAAAGGGTTGTATTTGAATAAGTACAATTATACTAATAAAATAGCAAAAACAACATGATTATGTTGAATAAGCATTGTCATGCTCAAAAGTTAGAGTTACACTTTTTGAAAAGTAGCATGATGATTTCCAACTAATCATGTGAAAGTAAGCACAACCATGCTTGGTCAAGCCAATGCCCATATTAGAAAAAGCTAACCATCTATCAAGGGTTGTTATTCTTTAAACCTTCTAGGCTTTAAAGATATTTTTCATCTCATTTTCTAGCACTCAAGATTGAAAAGATCGAAACTTTGAAACAAGAAAGAATCTTCTTAACACTAATGGAGGAACAATCATACCTCTTTTAAGGTTTTATGAATTTTTGTATTCTATGGTTTTCCCCCTTTTTAATGAGGAACTAATTTCTTAGTCTAAGGTTATGGTAGTCATGTTAGATGAGCTAAACCTAATGCAATTTTGGGTTTGTTATTTTTTTTATCAATTAAAATTTATTTTTTTATTCATAATAACTATTGAGATATGACCAATTTTTTCTTGTAATTTTATTCATTTAAATCATAACGATCATACCTAATTTAGTTGGTAGACCTAAACAAACAATTGAATCTTGGAATTTTACATGACCAAACCTTAAATAAGTTTCCAATTGTGATTTTCGCTTGTGTCAAAAGCTTTCTTAAGTCAAACCTTAGCATGACCAAAAGAGGAGGATTGAACTAATAATTTCTTGACGAAGTACTTCTTTCCTACACGAACAAATCAACTAAAAGGGAAGATAAGGATTTTTTTTTCAATAAGAGCAAGAGTTCTTGTTTGAAATTCGAGAGAGATTTTAGGAGTTATTGAGAAAATGTCCTTATTGTATATATTATTTGGAGTGATAGATCTCGATAATCTATAATGGTTTGTCCTATTTTGATACGTCGAATAGTGATGTAGTGTATCAAGTTACTATTAAAAAAAAAGTTTTTCCAAGGGCTTATTTGTTTTTAATGATCAAGCCTTTAACAATTGTCATGACCATTATAATGATAAACATATCCTAAATAAACTAGCTAGAGTCCATAAAGTGGAAGTGTAACGCCCGATTTATATAATAATAATTATATATTTTCTTATATAATATTTTTGCAATTATATCATTAACAATATTTTTTTTTTCTTTTTTTTTTGAAGATAAAGATAAAGAAAAAGAATATTTTGTGAATTTAATACATGACATATCGTTCTAAAATATTTACAATAACGTAATATTTTACACATTATTTCTTTCTTCCTCTTCTATTACAATATTTACATTGATTGTGGGAATAAATTTACAATAACAAATAAAATTATAATAGATTCATCAAATAGCCTCCACATTCCAATTCCTTCCAAAGAAGACAACAATTATAACAACTGCAAAATGATCTGGAATCCCAAGTAGATCCATCTATTTTATAATATATTTAATTTTAAAAACAAAGAAAAGAGAGGAGTAAGAACAATATCCAATAAATACAATAATTAAAAAGAATACACAAAATTATTTATAATCAATATTAAACATATATATATATTTAAAAATTTATATATATATCATATATTAGATTTTCATGATACAATAAAATTTGAATTATACTTGTAGTGACTAGTCAGGATAAATGAGCATCATCATAACACCAACCAACAAAAGGATATTTCACCTTAACCAACAATAGGATATTTCACCTTCATTCCTTACTCATTTAAATCCCCAAGGTCAAACCTCCATCTACAAATAATTCAAACTTTATCTTCTATGGCCATAGAACAATATTTATCTTCATAAATACGTGAAGAAATAACAACAAGACGAGTCCAAGATATCACAACTATATCATAGTTGATTATAAATATATTTACAATAAATATATTTACGTAAAAAGAATATATTAAGAGTACCAATGATATAAATAAAAATGACAAGCATTATATAATAATTAAACAATATAAAATATGAACACCTTAATAATTATTATGGATAAAAATAATCATAGGTTAAGCAAAGAAATCAGGTTAGGGACACCTCACTAAATAAATATACATAAAAAATAACATAAATAAATAAACATAGTAGTATATAAAATTTTAAAGAGATAAAGTTCTCCTCTCCCTTACCTAGATAAACAGGAGCTAAAACTTGAGCAGAACTTCTTCCTCTGAATTCCCTCTTTCTTTCCCTCTCTCTTCTCTCTCTCTCTCTCTCTCTCTAAGATTTTCACTTCTCACTCGGTTATAATTTTTTTCACCCCCTGCCTCCTATTTGTAGGCATCCTGGCGTACCCGGAACGGCCCGTTCCGGTGCCTTCAAATATAGGCAAATTTTTCAACTGGAACGACCCGTTCTAAAATCGGAACGGTTCGTTCTGGGGTTCGTGTTAACATTGATTGACCATAAGTAGAACGGCCCGTTTCCAACTTAACTTTTTAGGCATTTTTCTTACTGTGGAACGGCCCGTTTCACTTTTGGAACGACCTGTTCCATTTTTGAAACGGCCCGTTCCGTGCCAACAAACACAAGCCTTTTTGAAAATTTGGAACGGCCCGTTCCACTTTTGGGAACGGCCCGTTCTAAGCCTTCAAAATACCAGAATAATATTATTTTATTATCTTTAATTATAAAATTTCCTTTAATAATCCTCATACATAATAATCAAGTATTAAAATCTCTAAAATATTCCACATAAAAGACCCATTTTTTATTAATTAATAACTATAGAAAAATAATTTTCATAAATATAATAATAATTAATCATTATATAAATTTTGGGATGTTACAAGAAGGACTAAGCTCATCCTTAAAGTACAAATTAGATGCGCTTAATAAATAAATGGGATCCATGATAAAAGGCTGAAGCTCAACTTATTCCACCACCACCACCTCCAATTTGCAATCAATATGGTCAATCCACACATGAAGGAAAAATTTTCAAATGATTAAGTTCTTCACTCAATTTTATGAGGGGGTTAACTAAGTGAGTAACTCCAACAAAAATAATTATGACCTATATTCTTCAACATTTAATTATAAATGGAGATACCACTCAAACTTCTCATAGGGAGGATCACAACAACAACCAATGGGGCTTAATCATCGATAGGACAATTATAAGCCACATCAGAGGAAAACTCGATCCCAAAAATCATAAGCAAAAAGAGATATGGCTTAGTTTGCATGAGATTATGATGCAATGTGTGACCAAAAGTGAGGGGAGCAGGATGAATTCTATGGAGAATCAAATAGTCAATGTGGTTACTTTGAAGACTTAAAGGGTTCAAGGTGCTTTACCAAACCAAACAAAGCCAAACCCTAGAGAAAAGGTTAAAGTTGTAACCCTCAGAAGTTGCAAGCAACTGGAAGAACATAAAATAGACATGAAAAAGGTGACTCCACAAAAGAAAAAAGGTTATTGTTGAAAGGAGCCAAGTTAAAGAGCAAGCTAAAGGGAATAAGGTATGTACACCCAGTCCTCCTCCTCAGGTAAGTATTCATTTTGCTCAAAAAGTAAATGATGAACATAAAGATAATCAATTTTAGAAATTTTTTAAGAAGCTACAAATAAATATTTTGTCTATTGAAGCCATTTCTCAAATGCCCAATTATGCCAAGTTTTTAAAAGAAATTATTTCTAACAAAAAGAAACTTGAGGAATTTGAAATGGTTGAGCTAAATGAAAAGTGTTTTTTTTTTAATTAAGTTGTCTCATAAATTAAAAGATCTGAGAGTTTATAATTCCTTGTATCATGGACAATTTATATTTTAAAAGATCACTTTGTGACTTAGGAGCTAGCATTAATTAAATATCTTTATTTGTTTTTAAGAAGTTGGGGATGGGAGAATCCCAACCTACTAACATTTCTCTCATGCTTACAAATAAGACCATTGTACATCTAAGAGGAGTGATAAAAGACAACTTGGCAAAGGTTGGAAAGTTTATTTTCCTACTGAATTCATGGTGTTAGTCATGCAAGCAGATGAAGAGGTCCCAATCATTTTAGAAAGACACTTTCTTAACATAAGTATAGCTCTAATAAACGTCTGACAGAGACAATAGACCTTAAGAATGGGACACGCGAAGGTTACATTCAAAGTCCTCAATTCTTATAAAAAGAAAAATATTCCTTAGTTATCTCACAAATTCGTCCAAAATGTTGTTGAAATTATCTCTAAAAATTCCTTCAAGCATTGTGAGAAAGGACCCTTACAAGCAAAATGCATTATTACTTGCTTGTTAAGGTTTCATGGGTAGTTTTCAAAATAATTTTATTAAAATAATTTCATGAGTAGAATAATCATTTTCCATGGATCACACATTACCAAGAACCAGTCTATAAGTTTTGAGATTTTACCTTTGTAGTGTACTTTATACCATACTTAGAGAGTCCTTAATGTGCTTGAAGGATGAACACCTTCTTTTATTGGATCACTAAGCACCAAAAAGTGTGGTGTCTCTAATCAATTCATGCAAGTAATGTATGAGAAGGATTTTAGTGCTAGCCACGAGGTAGACAAGATTAGGGTTTTGTGAGACGACAAAAAACCCTTAGAGAATCTCTGAATTTTCTCTTTTAGGTAAAAAAGGTGTAGCTATGACTATGTTAACCTGCATATTAATAGATTGTCATTGACCTAATCTAGCTCCTTGTTGGGCTTGCCCAATACAAGTCCAATATCCTATCCATTTAATTTAATCCATTATCAATTAATTAATTAAATCAACGTGGGGTTACTTAGAAGGAAACAATAAATGGTTTTGGTGTGGCATCCACCACCTATGGGTTGGTATAAGGTGAACACAAATGCTTCTATTAAGAGTCCTAACTAGTAAGCCACATGTGTTGGTGTGTTTAGGCATGCTAATGGGAATTGGTTGAAGGGGTTTGTTAGGAACCTTGGATTCTTTAATGTGCTTATGTAAAAAATTATGGGTTATATTATATGCTTTTCAAGTAGCTTGGACAATTGAAATTGAGCTGTTAATTTTGTTTTGGAAGGTATGGAGAATGGATACCCTTTCAGGTCCATGGTTGATACAATTTGGTGGTGGATTGCAAAGAATTGGGAGGTTATAGTCTCTCATTTTATAGGGAAAAAAATATTGTGGCTAATAATTTAGCATGTCTAGCTCATGGCTATGATGTTGGTCTTCACATTTTATCTACACCTCTTGTGTATTCTTTTGTTTTACTTTTAAAGGATGCTTAGTGGCTAACCATGTCTCATATATACAAAGAAAAACTTTAATAATCTCTACAATTTTACTTACTTTATCTTTTAGTCTTTATAGTTTAAAATAAATTTTTTTAGTTTCTATACTTACATTTTTTTTGTTTTTGTCATTAATTTCTTTGTAAAGTTGTTTCAATATAAGTGATATGAGCTTATTAAATCCAAATGGTAGTGATATATTTAATTTTGTAGACAATGATGTGTCACTTGCTTGTGTGGGAAAAAATGAAGAGTCTTTAATTATAAGGTTTTTTTCTCTCTTTTGTCAATGTGCTCATGAAACAAGCAATTAAAAAACCTTATTATCGTCTTTCTTTGATGGAACATGGTGGGTTGGGGTTCTTATGCATGGAAGGACATGTTGTTGTCATGGACAATGAGTGTCTTAGCAATGAGCATTACATGTGAGAGTAAGAAAGAGACATAAAGTGTTGAGAAACCTAATATAGGGTAACTCCATCAAAATAGATTCGACATTAGAAATAAAAAAGTTAAATACCTCTCTCACATCAACACAAGAATGATATTACAAAGAAATTAACAACAAGGACTAAAAATGATTGAAAAATATAAGTATATAGACTTAAAAGGTTTATTTTAAATTATAAGAACTAAAAAATAAAGTAAGTTAAACTATAAAGACTAAAAAAATATTTTAACCTTATATTAAAAGAAAAATTCAAATTTTCACTTAAAGTCAATTAAGTTCCTTATCCTTCAATTTAGGGAATATTGATATTAATTACACTATTTTTACAATTAAGATTTCAAATATCTTTATGAGGCGTTTAATACATGATTAAAATTTTCATTTATGAGATTCATGATTCATGAAAATTACAAATCTTATAAATCATGATTCCTAAGAAAGATGAAAATTTGTTTGGTTAGTCATGAATATTTTTTAGAATGTTTAAAAATATTACTTAGGAATCAAAGATTTTTACTTCGTTAAATAAACAAATAAAGGTAAAGTGACATTTTTCTCGCATTAAAACTTTATTTTTAATCCAAAAATATTAGAAGTTGTTTGGTTTAGGCAAACATTTTTTATTTTAATTTATTATTTATATTTTTTTAAAGTAGTTTTCATTTTTAAATTTAACGAATTCTAGGGTGTACCATCTTTATAAGTGGTTTATGGTGTACCACTTTTAACTACCTTTAGATTCATCTCATCTACATGGTATCATATACCTTCTCTACCAAATTTTTATTATTTTCTTATTTCTCTCTTTCCCCCCTCCCCCTCCCTCTCCCTCGTCCCCATGTTCTTTGTCGTTACAACACAAAATTGAAGCTTACCTGTATCACTGAGTTAGGTAAATGATAGGTAATCCAAGTGGAAAACCTATATGTTGCAAGTGCACATCGATTACCAAGACCACATTCGAAAAAATATCAACTTTTAATGTTGTATCATCATATAATACATTATAGAATGATAAAAAAAAATTTAGCTTTTGTAAAACTAGCCTTGGTTTTTTTTAATATCATTTTGTGGTGCAACAAAATGCATTATAATAAGTTGTTAATTTAAGAAATATGCCAAAAGCCACATCAACTGAAAGATTGTAGTGTGGTGAGGGCACTTAGACCGAATTTTATTACACATTGCACTCCAATGTGGGTGGTGATTTAAAAACAAGATGTTGATGTGAGACCCGTGGCTGTCCCCCCCTTCTCCCTCTCAACTCTCTTTTCTCACTCACTCTCATTTTTGCCTTATTCTCTCCTTGTCTTTGGTCTGATCTTGTTCTCTTTTTCCCTAAGCTGAAGCTGTGAGCTTAGGTGGTGCACATCTCGTGGAGCTTGCTGAGGAGCGGAGCTTTCTTTTCTCCTTCTCCATTTTCTCTTTCGTTTCTCCTTCCCGGAAGCTCGGATTCTTCGCACCGAGGTAAGGGAAGCTAGTTTTCGCTTGGATTGGTTGGAAATGAGTTTAGAAACTCATGAGATGTTTGATGTTGGCTGATTCATGGGCTGTCTTGAAGGAAAATGTGTTTTCGGGGTTGGATAAAATTCAGGGATTTTCTGGTTGTGTTGGTTGCATGTGGGTAAAGTTGGGGTTTTTGGTTTCTTGATGGAAGGTTGGACATTGATGATTTTTCTTCTTGGGTTTTGGATGCATGCATGTTGTGATTCTTGAGGTTTTTGGGTTACATGTGGTTGGTAGTATTGCATTTAAGTTGTAGCATGGTTTGGGTCTCCTTGGATTGCAAGTTCATGGAGGTTTTGAGTGAAAATGAAGGTGAAATCCATGGAGATTTTTGGAAGTTCAGAAACCCACAGCTATAGCCGTGGAATCACAGCTATAGCCGTGGAAGAAAAATGTACTTGCAGAAACCCACAGCTATAGCCGTGGATTCGCAGCCATAGCCGTGGGAAGGAAAAACGTGATGGCAGAGACTTGCAGCCATGGCTGTGGTTTTGCAGCCAAGGCTGTGGAGAAAAAATTGAAGTGGCAGAAACTTGCAGCTATGGCCGTGGATCTGCAGCCATGGCTGTGGAAGGCAAACTGAACTGGCAGAGAGTTGCAGCTAAAGCGCTGGATTGAGCGCTGCAGCGGTGGGTCTTGATGACCGGATTTGGTCTTAAAGTCTTCATCAAAGTTGTAGCCTTGGATCTTAGCTTTCCAATGGCGTTGGAATCACCCAAAAAGGAGTTCTAGAACTCCAGATATGGCTGTTATAGTGAAGAGGGGTCAAGCTGCCAACATTGCTTATAGCTGTTGCGGTTTTTAGAATTTTTAACAAGGTAGATGAAGGAATTTGGACTTGGTGTCTTCTTGAGAGTTGTAGGAAATCTTTTTATCTTTCATATGAGATAAGGATGAGCATGGTAGGAGTTGCATAGCTCCTGATACGCTGTTTTAGGTGAAGGTTGCCATTTCACAGTTAGTGATTTGGTTGAGTTGGAACTTATTTTAGGTGTTTAGGTTGATTGGTGTTGTTTGGGTGGTAATTTGACAAGATAAATAAGTTGTAAACAAGATGGATGAGCCGTATTATGTGTTGAATATGTTGTATGTTGTGTATTGTAAAGTTGTAGATCATGTTGTTGATAATGTTGTTTATGCTGATTAATGTTGTTAATGTCGTATGATGAAAAGATGAACTGTGTTGAATGTTGTTGAGCTGAGTGATGATTTTGATAGATGCTGTTTTAGGCTGTGTTAAGCTGAAATTGATGAATATGTTGTGCTGACTAGATGATAATGCTGAAATTGCTGATAAATGTTGTTTTATGCTAAGTTGAGCTATAATTGATGAATATGTTGTGCTGACTAGATGATAATGCTGAAATACGATGTTAAGCTGTAATAGATGTATATTGTTGTGCTGTAAGTTGTTTAGCTGAGTTGTAAGCCGCTATTGCTGTATGTTGATATTGCTGTGCTGTGATGTGAGTTGTGTTAACTGGGCTGTGAGTTGTTTGGCTGTGCTGTATAATGATGAGTTGTGTGCTGTTATTAGCCACTATTGTGGTGCTGTTATAGCCGCTAAGTCGGTGCTGTTATTGCCGCTATGCGGTGCTGTTATAGCCACTTGAGTGGTGCTGTTATGGCTGCTATGCAGTGTTGTGCTCCGTGCTGATAGGGGCTGTTGTAGGAGATCTCTGAGCTGATATGCGTGACGACGCATTGTATGTTTTACTGCTGTTTATGCTGTTATAGCCGTTATGTCGGTGCTGTTATTGCTGAATGTTGTGGTATTTTAAGCTATTTTTGTTAAGCTGATTGATGTGTTGATTGATGTGCTGATAGTTGTAGCTGTTTACTATTCACATATTTATATATATATATATATATGTATATATATATATATATTGTTTCTGTTCACTAGCTTACCCTTTGTTGTTTCCATGTGGTTTGGACTGCGATGATTATACTATGTATGAGAGCAGAGCAGGGATAGGTGGGTGACTAGTGGTGAGTCTTCAGCGGACCGGCGGAGCTGATCTCTTTTGTGATTGTTTTGTGGTTGAGCTACTTGGGGTAGTAGCACTTGATTGTATTTTTGTACACTTTAACTCTGTTCAGATTGGAACATGTATATGTATATATTCTAAACCCTATATGTATACACTTATTCTTTTCTGTGCGATGTTTCTAGTGTGCTGTGCCGCGTGTAGTGACCAGCCGGGTCGTTACAGTTGAGGTTGAAAGGGGAGATCGAAGAGGCCCAAACATTATTCTCAAATATGGGGCATTGGTTTGGGCTTGCCCAATCTTTATCTAGTACAGGAAACCAATTAATCATAAACACCATAGTACATTGGATTTTGCTATGGTAATGGTAAAGTTCTTTTGGCCATTAGACACTCCTCCTTAGCCACACCATATAGGGTAGAAAAAGATTTCTAAAATAGATTTCACAAGTGCATGGATTGGGAATTGAGGAAGAGGGAAGGGACCTTGTTTGGGATTTTTGAGGAGGAGAGAATAGTCTCAGAGGGTGAAGAATTATAAAGATGGAAGTATGAATAAGCTAGTAAGACCAATATAGGATATCACCTATAAAATAAAATTAATCCAATGGACAAAAATCATGGTTTACCATAGACCACCTATCACCTTAGTCTTAATCTTTAAATTTATAAGATTTAGAGAGAGAGATACAAAGACTGAATAAATTTTGTTAGCAAAAAAGATGGAAAGACTGCAGATAATGGGTAATGGTTGCAAACAAAATGGATTATAAAAAGGGACTCGCATTGTTAGGAAGGAGGATTTTTTTTACACCTATTTAGAGAGTATACAAAGGAAAGGATTTTTTTTTGAGAATAAATGTGCAATTGTTTATAGGCGATTGCAACAAATCAATTTCCTAGCTTCGTGGACGTGCGTAGCGCGTGGTTCGTGGATTCATCTGCTATACATTCAAGGATTTATTAAAGTTTTAGTTTTGTTTTTTTTTAGCTATTATTTCTTTTACCTCTTTCATTGAACCATGATTTGATTTTGTCGGTAAAAGTATTATATTCATTGACAACTGTATACTTAATAATCGTAGTGTTGCATGATATTTTTAGTTTCCTCAATTCTTTTTATTTTATTCTTTTTGAAATTGATTACCTACATCCGCATGAATACTTCACCGATCAATATTGGGTTTCAAATCAATTATTTATATACAATAAACAATGATCTCGTAAAAGTTTTTTTTATTTTTTTTTTATTTTTTTATTTTTTATTTTTTTATTATTGATTCTTACCCAGCCCTTTTTCTATATTAAAAAGAAACCTTAAAAACACTTTTTGGAATTCATCATATTACTTTTTAATAACAAACATTAGATTTTAAATTACTGTTCTTATTAATAAATAATCTAATCTGTTAATTTATTTGTTGATATATTTAATAGTAATTTTTAGTACAGTAAGAAATATATGATCACCAATATGGATCGTGCAAACAAATAACTTTATTTGCATGTTTTAGGAATAAAATAAATAACTACAAAAAATTGTTAATCTTGTGTGAGTAATGGGAGTTACCTATTAAATAAATTTCATTTTATTTATTGATTTTGTTTTTGATTTTATTTTACTTTTTATTTTTTTTATTCAAAAGTAGAATAATTTTTAAATATTTAATTTGTATTTCTATTATGTAAAATCAATCATGGTATTTGAAGTTTTAAATTAAATATTTACCTTAACTCGTGCATTGATTTGTAAAATAGATTGAGTAGCAATTCTACTATTACTATCACTTATATCACAAGAATTTATAAAATAGTCATTTGCTATCGTTAATTTTTATGTTAGAGAAAAATAGAGTTTGTTTTCTTATAAAAAATATTCTTTAGAATTTTATTTCAATGAATAACAATCAGTAGTGTCAATTGAATAAAAATTTTATCTTTGACACTATTTGATTGCGAGAATTTGATAATTAGTCATTTGTTAGCTTAAATTTTTGTACAATTATATTTTCTTTCAGATAAAAATGCACAAAATATGAAATTTTTTATCTTTCAAAATATTAAAAAAATGAAAATATACTACAATTAATAATGTTAATTGAATAACATTTATATTTTTAACGTTATTATGAGAGTTTAATAATTAGCCATTTGCTAACTTAAATTCTTATACAAGATTTTTTTCCTTAATTGAAAATACAAAAAAAAACATATTTCACGTGAGTGGTTTTAAAAAAATTGTGCAATGACTAGTGATATTAATTGAGTAGCACTTCTCCCTTTAATATCATATAAATCATGAAAGTTTAAGTTTATAGAATAATATTTCTTATTGTAAACTTTCACGCACAGGATAAAATAAAAATTGTATTTTATAGAAAATTAATGGTTATAGTTATCTATAACATTAATTGAGTAACAATTCTATTTTATTGCTATTGTAAGAATTTAATGATTAGTTATTTGCTAACTTAAATTCTTGTGTAAGTTTTTTTAAAATAAAATAAAATGTACAAATATGAAAGTTTTATTTTAATATAATATCAAAAAATAAATATCAATAATATTAACTGAACAACAATTCTATCTTTAATTTTATTGTAAGGGTTTATTGATTAACCATTTACTAACTCAAATTTCTATGAAAATTTTGCTTCTTTAACTAAAATATTAAAAGAGTATATTCCTCCTATAAATTGTTTTAATTCGTGCAATGGTTGACAATATTAGTTGAGTAACATTCCTGCTTTTAATATCATGAGTCATGAAAGTTTGTAGAATAGTCATTCCAGTTATCACAAGTTTTTACGCATAAAATAAAATAAAAGTTGTCTTTTTACGAAAAATCAACGATAATAATTATTGAATAGCAAGTTCTATCTTTAATGTTATCAAATTTGAGAGTTTAATGACTAGTCCCTTACTAGTTTAAATTCTTATTCAAGTTTTTTTTAAAAAAAATACAAATGAAGCCTATTTCACATATAATTTTACGCTATTAGTTAAAGGTACTATTTTTAACAGGTGATATAAGGGTGTTAATACATTCTTTACATGTAATTGACTTATGAATCTAACTTTGTTTTCAATGACCATATTTTCTAAGGATTTTTCAATATTTTTTCCCTCAAAATAAATATTGGTGACGACCTCGTTAAAAATTAATTCTTGCGTTAGTCCTATTGTGATTTCGGTTGTAACAATGGTTTATATCACTACATTTTCATTTTGTTAAAAATTATTAAAAATGATTTTTTTTTCTTTTCAATTTTGACCTTCATTTTGAAAATATTTTCATAGAAAATATTTTCTAAAATATAAATAAGGAATGTTATTTTTTAAAAATAAAAAATCAAATATTCTCAACGTTAGATTTTTAGAAAAGTACTTTTCTTTTGTATACCAAACATCTTCTTATAACATATTTTATTAATAGAATAATTTCATATAACTTTTTGTATTTATTTTATTTTTCTTTATGTTTGTTTATAAATATTGGTTAAATTGTACTTTTGGTACCTCTTATTTTTGTGAGACCCTTCCCCCTTTTCTCTTCCTTCCCGGATTTCCTTTTCACTCTCACCCATTTCTCCTTTACTCTTCTACTGTGGCTGATTTTGTTCTCTGGGTGGTGCTCTTTTGGATTGAAGGTGCTGAGTGAAGGTTAGATTTCGTGTTGAACTGTGCGGAGCTTCTTTCCTTCTTCTTCGTGGAGCTTTCTTTTTCTTCTTCTCCGTTTCTCTTCCCGGAAGCTCGGATCTTCGCACTGAGGTAAGGGAAGCTAGTTACTTTGCTGTTTTTGGTTGAGAATGTGTCTTAGAAACTCATCTGCTGTTCGTTGGTGGTTGATCTTTGGCTGAGATTTGAGAAAAACTAGTTTTTGGGGTTTTTCGGGGTTGGGTGAAATTTTGGGGTTTTCCCTTGATTTTGGATGCATGTTGCAAATGAGTTGTTTTTCTTGAGGTTTGATGGAAGTGTAAACTTTTGGATGGTTTGCATGTTGTTTTCCTAGTATTTTTCGCAGGTTTTGATGAAATTTTTGAAGCTGGTAAGGGTTCCGTTTGAATTTGCGCCGGGCTCAGTTCTTCGCGCGGGGCGCGACTTGAACTGGGTAATTTCTGGGTGAATCGCGCCGAGCGCGGGGAGAACCGCGCCGGGCGCAATAGACCTTTATATGTCTCTGGTTGAGAATTGAGCCGGGCGCGCTTTTAACTCTCCGGGCGCGCATTTGTTTTGTTTTCAGAATTTGACTTTATAGTCTTCATGAAAGTTGTAGCCTTGGATGTTAACTGTCCAATGGCGCTGGAATCACTCAAAAAGGAGTTTTAGAACTCTAGATATGGCTGTTTTAGTGAAGAGGGGTCGAGCTGCTAGCTTTGTTTATAGCTGTTGTTTATGAGCATGATAGGAGTAGTATAACTCCTGATGCGCTGTTTGCTGTGATGGTTGCCATTTCACATTTAGTGAATTTGGTTAACTTGAAAGTTGTTTTAGGTGCTTAGGTGTACTCTTGTTGTTTGGGTGAGTAATTTGACAAGATAGATGAGTTGTAAACAAGATGTTTGGGTCGTATTAGGTGTTGATCATGTTGTTTTAAGTTGTTAGTGATGAATGATTATTAAGCTGAATGATGATATTGATGTGCTGCGCTGAGTGCGACCCTTGTCGCGCTGGACGTGAGACTCCTTGGGAGTCTCTGCCTCGAGGGCGCTGGGTGCAATTTGGTTTGCGCTGGGCGCGAGACCAAGGGAGGTCTCTGCCTTACCTGCGCTGGGCGTGGGTTGGGGCGCGCCGGGCGTGTGAGAGTCCTTGGAGTCTCTGTCTGGCCTGCGCTGGGCGCAATTGGGTATTGCGCCAGGCGCGAGAGAGGGCTTTGGACTCTCTGGATAAGTCTCGTCGGGCGCAGATACGCTTGCGCCGGGCACGCTGGCCCTGGAGCCCTCTGGTTGTGCCACGCCGGGCGCGATCATGAGTGCGCCGGACGTGTATGAGGATGTGAAGTTATATGCCAAATTTGATGATAATATTATTTTATGCTGAACTAAGCCGAAATTGATGAATATGATGTGATGACTAGCTGAAATTTTTGTTTGATGATGTTGAACTGTGTTAGGTGTATATTGTTGTAAGATGCTTAGATGTGCTGTAAGTTGATAGGTTGTGTTATCAAGCTGAGCTGTGCTGAATGTTGTTTATGCTGATTAATGCTGCCAATGTCGTGTGATGAAAAGTTGTGTTGTGTTGTATGTTGTTAATGATGTAACGCTGAGTTGTGTTGTGTGATGCTAATGCTGAACTTTATTGTTTGAGTCGAGCTGAATTATATGCTGATAGTTGTTGAATTATGCTGAAATTGCTGAGCTGAGATGTAATTGATAAATATGTTGTGCTGACTAGATGTAAAAGCTGAAAAATGATGTTAAGCTGTAATAGATGTATATCTCTGTGCTGAACTGGGCTGTTATTGATGATTTTAAATGCTGATTTATAATATGATTGTGCTCTAGAATGATGAGCTGAGTTGTGAGTAGTAAGCTGTTTTGAATACTACTTAGCTGTGTCGTATGCTATTTTTTTGTTGTGCTGCGTTGTGAGCTGTTTTGTTGTGCTGTCTATTGCTGAGTTATATGTTGTGTTTGGCCACTATTGTGGTGCTGTTATAGCCGCTACGTCGGTGCTGTTAGCCACTACTGTGGTGCTGTTATAGCCGCTATGTCGGTGCTGTTAGCCACTATTGTGGTGCTGTTATAGCCGCTACGTCGGTGCTGTTAGCCACTACTGTGGTGCTGTTATAGCCGCTATGTCGGTGCTGTTAGCCACTATTGTGGTGCTGTTATAGCCGCTAAGTCGGTGCTGTTAGCCACTATTGTGGTGTTGTTGTAGCCGCTGAGCGGTGCTGATATTGCTGAATTGTTGTGGTGTAATGTAAGATGTGCGGACGTGCTGATAGCTGTAGATGTTTTTTTTTTTTATTTTATTTTATTCACATATTTATATATGTATGTTGATTTCTTCACACTAGCTTACCCTTTGTTGTTTCCATGATGTTTGGACTGCGATGATCATACTATGTATGGGAGCAGAGCAGAGATAAGTTGGTGGCTGGCGGTAGGTCTGTAGCTGGCAGACGGAGCTGATTGGTGTAGATGTTTTGTTGTTTTAGCTACTGGGTGTAATAGCTTTGTTGTATTTTGTGCACACTCTAACTCTAGTCGGATTGGAACTTTGTATATATTTATATTCTAGATCCTATATCTATATACTTGTTCTATCTGTCTGGTGTTTCCGGTGTGCTGTGCCGAGTGTAGTGACCAACTGGGTCGTTACACTTTAGTGGTATCAGAGCAGTTCGAGTCTAGTGGGCACTCGTTGGGGGTGGTTCCTTTAGGCTTTTGTTGTGCTGAACTCTGTGTTGTGCTGACTTCTTGTAGTCTTGTTGTGTTGTTTTTCGTGCTGATTGCTGTGTTGTTTTGCTGTGGTGTTGATTGCTGTGTTGTTGATAGTTGTTTGGTTTAGTTATTGTATACTGAAGATGCTGTTACTTCTGTAGACAATGACTAGAACCAATGGGCAGATAGCACGTGCCATCGAGATGATGGTTATGGCTATGCAGTAGCAAAATGCGTATTTTGCTAGGATGGTCGCTGATAGAGCTGCAGCTGGTGCAGCAAGGCCCTTGGGGTCGTAGGAGAGCTGGGATCTAGCTGAGTTCCGAAAATGTCGTCCTCGTCAGTTCGAGGGAGATGCAGACCCAGAGGTAGCTGACCACTAGATCTGTGAGATGGAGAAGATCTTCACTGTGTTGGGATGTTCTCAGGAGAGGAGGCTGGCATATGTTGTCTACATGCTGGTTGGAGAGGCTGAGCATTGGTGGAGGGGTACAAGGTGAACTTGATTTGTTTACCTTGGGTGGATATTGACATAGTCTTAGGGATGGATTGGTTGTCTGCTAATCGCATCCTTATAGATTGTGCCAATAGGCTGTTGATCTTTTCTCAGGTGGAGGAGGAGCTGTTGATTTCAGCTGGTCAAGCTGAATCATTTTTGAGGGATGGAGCAGAGTGCTATCTTCTGCTTGCTGCTATGAGTATGGAGACCGAGAGGGTCATTGTTGAGATTGATGTGGTGAGGGATTTTGCTGAGGTGTTCCTGATGAGGTGCCTGGATTGCCTCCTGTTAGGGAGATGGAGTTTAGCATTGACTTGGTTCCAAGTGAGGGGCCAGCGTTGGTGGATCCCTATGGGATGGCTCCTGCTGAGCTGGTTGAGCTGAAAGGTCAGTTGGAGGATCTGTTAAAGAAGCAGTTCGTGTGACTGAGTGTATCGCCGTGGGGTGCTCCCATGTTGTGGGTGAAGAAGAAAGATAGAGGTAGTCGACTGTGTGTTGATTTTCGACAGTTGAACAAGTTGATCATTAAGAACAAATATTCATTTCCTTGGATAGATGACTTAATGAATTAGCTGAAGGGAGCATCAGTTTTCTCGAAGATTGACTTGAGGTCAGGCTATCACCAGATTAGGGTGAAGGAGGGTGACATACCGAAGACTGCTTTCAGGACTAGGTATGGTCACTATGAATATGTTGTGATGCCGTTTGGCATGACCAATGTCCCTGAAGTGTTCATGGAGTACATGAACAGGATCTCCCAGCCGTTCTTGGATAAATTCGTGGTGGTGTTTATTGATGATATCTTGATTTATTCAAGGACCCCGGAGGAGCACATAGAGCACTTGAGGTTGGTGCTGGAGATTTTGAAGGCAAGGCAGCTGTACGCTAAGCTTTCAAAATGTGAGTTCTGGTTGAGTGAGGTGAAGTTCTTGGGACATGTGATCTCAGCTGAGGGTATTGCTGTTGACCCGACTAAGGTGGAGTCGGTGTTGCAGTGGGAGCGTCCAAGAACTGTCACTGATATTTAGAGTTTTGTGGGTTTGGCGGGTTACTATAGGAGGTTCATTGAGGAATTCTCCAAGATAGTGGCGCCTTTAACCCAACTGACGAGGAAGGAGCAGCCGTTCATTTGGATCGATGCCTGTGAGCAGAGCTTTGATGAGCCGAAGAGGAGGTTGGCTACTTTTCTTGTGCTGGTGTTGCCGGATTCTAGTGAGCCCTTTGATGTGTATTGTGATGTTTCTCACCAGGATCTTGGGTTCGTGTTGACGCAAAACAGGAAAGTAGTGGCATATGCTTCAAGGCAATTGAAGAATCATGAGAGGAATTATCCCACTCATGACTTGGAGTTAGTAGCTGTGGTGTTTGCCTTGAAGATATGGAAACATTATCTTTATGGTGCTCAGTTCAGCGTCTTCAGTGATCACAAGAGTCTAAAGTACTTGTTTGATCAGAAGAAGCTGAACATGAGGTAGAGGCGGTGGATGGAGATTCTGAAGGATTATGACTTCCAGTTGATGTATCATCCTGGTAAGGCCAATGTTGTGGCGGATGCGCTGAGTAGGAAATCCATCCACATGTCTGGTATGATGGTGAAAGAGCTGGAGCTGGTGGAGAAGTTCAGAGATTTGAATCTCTGTGCGGAGTTAGCTTAGGATCACATTAGTTGTGGGATGATTGCCATAACTAGTGAGTTCTTGAGGCAGGTTGGACCGAAATAGTTGCAAGATGTCAAGCTGGTGAAGCTTCTTAGGTTGCTGAGTATCGAGAAGGCCGTTGGTTTTGAGCTGGGCGGAGATGGAATCTTGAGGTGCAAGGGCAGGATTTGCCTACCTCATGATGCTAAGCTGAAGAAAGCTGTGTTGGAGGATTTGCTGAGGGCTGATATGTTAGACCACTTGGGAAGCTGGGGAGGAGGTCATATCGCTAGTTGAGTTCATGTATACAATAATAGCTTTCATGCTAGTATTGAGATGACGCCGTTTGAAGCCATGTATGGCAGGAGATGTATAACTCCTCTGTGCTGGTATCGAGATGGTGAGTCAGTGGTTGTGGGACCGGAGCTAATCCTACAGACTACTGAGGAGGTATGTTTATAACCCTGGTCATGTGGTTGAACTAGATGATGTGCGGGTGAAGGAGAATCTGACGTTTGAGAAGTTGTTGATAGCTGTGGTTGATCACAAGCTGAAGGAGTTGAGGGCAAGTTTATTTCTTTGGTGAAGGTGTTGTGGGATGCAGCTATTGGTGAGGCTATTGGGAGGTGGAGCAGCAGTGCAGGGAGCGGTATCCGTTTCTTTTCCCAAGTAAGTCCGTTTTCGGGGACGAAAACTCCTGTTGTTGGGAAGGTTGTGAGACCCTTCCCCCTTTTCTCTTCCTTCCCGGATTTCCTTTTCACTCTCACCCATTTCTCCTTTACTCTTCTACTGTGGCTGATTTTATTCTCTGGGTGGTGCTCTTTTGGATTGAAGGTGCTGAGTGAAGGTTAGATTTCGTGTTGAACTGTGCGGAGCTTCTTTCCTTCTTCTTCGTGGAGCTTTCTTTTTCTTCTTCTCCGTTTCTCTTCCCGGAAGCTCGGATCTTCGCACTGAGGTAAGGGAAGCTAGTTACTTTGCTGTTTTTGGTTGAGAATGTGTCTTAGAAACTCATCTGTTGTTCGTTGGTGGTTGATCTTTGGCTGAGATTTGAGAAAAGCTAGTTTTCGGGGTTTTTCGGGGTTGGGTGAAATTTTGGGGTTTTCCCTTGATTTTGGATGCATGTTGCAAATGAGCTGTTTTTCTTGAGGTTTGATGGAAGTGTAAACTTTTGGATGGTTTGCATGTTGTTTTCCTAGTATTTTTCGCAGGTTTTGATGAAATTTTTGAAGTTGGTAAGGGTTCCGTTTGAATTTGCGCCGGGCTCAGTTCTTCGCGCGGGGCGCGACTTGAACTGGGTAATTTCTGGGTGAATCGCGCCGAGCGCGGGGAGAACCGCGCCGGGCGCAATAGACCTTTATATGTCTCTGGTTGAGAATTGAGCCGAGCGCGCTTTTAACTCGCCGGGCGCGCATTTGTTTTGTTTTCAGAATTTGACTTTATAGTCTTCATGAAAGTTGTAGCCTTGGATGTTAGCTTTCCAATGGCGCTGGAATCACTCAAAAAGGAGTTTTAGAACTCTAGATATGACTGTTTTAGTGAAGAGGGGTCGAGCTGCTAGCTTTGTTTATAGCTGTTGCGGTTTTTATCATTTTTAGCATGGTAGACGAAGGAATTAAGACTTGGTGTCTTCATGAGAGTTGTAGGAAATTTGATTATCTTTCATATGAGATAAGGATGAGCATGATAGGAGTAGTATAACTCCTGATGCGCTGTTTGCTGTGATGGTTGCCATTTCACATTTAGTGAATTTGGTTAACTTGAAAGTTGTTTTAGGTGCTTAGGTGTACTCTTGTTGTTTGGGTGAGTAATTTGACAAGATAGATGAGTTGTAAACAAGATGTTTGGGTCATATTAGGTGTTGATCATGTTGTTTTAAGTTGTTACTGATGAATGATTATTAAGCTGAATGATGATATTGATGTGCTGCGCTGAGTGCGACCCTTGTCGCGCTGGACGTGAGACTCCTTGGGAGTCTCTGCCTCGAGGGCGCTGGGTGCAATTTGGTTTGCGCTGGGCGCGAGACCAAGGGAGGTCTCTGCCTTACCTGCGCTGGGCGCGGGTTGGGGCGCGTGAGAGTCCTTGGAGTCTCTGTTTGGCCTGCGCTGGGCGCAATTGGGTATTGCGCCAGGCGCAAGAGAGGGCTTTGGACTCTCTGGATAAGTCTCGTCGGGCGCAGATAGGCTTGCGCCGGGCGCGCTGGCCCTGGAGCCCTCTGGTTGTGCCACGCCGGGCGCGACCATGAGTGCGCCGGACGTGTATGAGGATGTGAAGTTATATGCCAAATTTGATGATAATATTATTTTATGCTGAACTAAGCCGAAATTGATGAATATGATGTGATGACTAGCTGAAATTGTTGTTTGATGATGTTGAACTGTGTTAGGTGTATATTGCTGTAAGATGCTTAGATGTGCTGTAAGTTGATAGGTTGTGTTATCAAGCTGAGCTGTGCTGAATGTTGTTTATGCTGATTAATGCTGCCAATGTCGTGTGATGAAAAGTTGTGTTGTGCTGTATGTTGTTAATGATGTAACGCTGAGTTGTGTTGTGTGATGCTAATGCTGAACTTTATTGTTTGAGTCGAGCTGAATTATATGCTGATAGTTGTTGAATTATGCTGAAATTGCTGAGCTGAGATGTAATTGATAAATATGTTGTGCTGACTATATGTAAAAGCTGAAAAATGATGTTAAGCTGTAATAGATGTATATCTCTGTGCTGAACTGGGCTGTTATTGATGATTTTAAATGCTGATTTATAATATGATTGTGCTCTAGAATGATGAGCTGAGTTGTGAGTAGTAAGCTGTTTTGAATACTACTTAGCTGTGTCGTATGCTATTTTTTTGTTGTGCTGCGTTGTGAGCTGTTTTGTTGTGCTGTCTATTGCTGAGCTATATGTTGTGTTTGGCCACTATTGTGGTGCTGTTATAGCCGCTACGTCGGTGCTGTTAGCCACTACTGTGGTGCTGTTATAGCCGCTATGTCGGTGCTGTTAGCCACTATTGTGGTGCTGTTATAGCCGCTACGTCGGTGCTGTTAGCTGTTGAAGATTGAAGAATCTACATCTGGAAGATGTTCCCTAGAAGTTTTAGTTTTGATGTTTTGCTCTTGTTGCTTTTTATTTTAAGCCTATGTCAAAAGGATAATGTATTGATTGTTTAAAAGATTAGGCTTGTATGTGTTTGTTTGTTATGTGTTAAAAATTAGTAATTAACATGAAGGTGAAAATATCATAATACTCATTTTTCTTATTTCATTCATTGTTGAGAACATGAAGTATTAATTTACTGAGTGTTTGATACTTTAAATGAAAACTTGAAAACATCAGAAATTTTCTGAGTTAAGGAATAGATTACCTGAACTGGTAATAGATTACCTGACTCATGTTGAAAAACTGATTGATACTGGAATAATCGATTACCATGTGTGGTAATAGATTACCAAACTGATTCTGATGATTTCAAGAGGAAAAAGGATCGTGTTAATCGATTATCTCTTTAAAGTAATCGATTACCTCTGTTCCAAATGTGAGTTTTGTGTTATTTTGGCATCGTGTTAATCGGTTACCATGTTAGGTAATAGATTAAAACAGGAGCTGAAATAATTAGTTCAGTTATTCTAACTCGTGGTAATAGATTACCATCACAGGTAATAGATTATCTCCGTTATGAATATAACTGAAATAACTGTTTCCTTGCACATGAAAATTGTCTTTAAATAAGATTAAAACTGAAGCTTTTAAAAGAGAATTTTCACACACGGAAAGAAGAGAAATACTTACACGAACAAGAGAGATTTTTTTTTTAATACACATTACTGCAAAAGAGAAAAAGATTTTCTGAAAAAGAAAGAAAGAACATATCTGCTGAAAATCAACTTTTGGAAAAAGAAGTGTGCAAGATCAATTCAAGAAGATGAAGTTCATATAGAAAATTCATTCTAAACTGGTTTACGTTGTTGAAGATCATATCTACACGAACAGGTGTACTCGTTTCTGATCTTTTGTTATTGTTTGAATGGTTTTAACTCTTGAGATTAGAGAATCTCTGGAAGAGTTGTGTAAAGAGAAATCTTGAGATAGGTTTTTCTCAAGTAGGATATTGTGGGATCAATATTCTTGGGTTATATGTTTCTTGTGGAGTCAAGAAATGGTTTGTTAATCTTGTGGGTGTCAAGATTTGCTTGTTAAATTCATTGATTGGATATTGCTTGTGCAGGGTGCATGTAAAGAATATCAATAGTGGATTTGACTGGATTTAGAGGTGTATCTAAATCTGAAACTGGATGTAGGCCTTTGGATGGCTGAACCAGTATATATCTTGGTGCATGATTTTCTTAACTCTTACACTCTTTACATTCTGTATAAGTTTCTTGATTAATGTTGTATGAAGAAAAACATTATCTGCAGAAACTGAACTTTAAAGATTCTTGGTAATTGATAAATTCAATCTTTACATATCTTGTATTAATTGTGTTATTCAAATCTTGTTGGATAAGCTGTGCATATATAACTCTGAATTACTTTTTATGTTTAAAGGTTTGTTTTAAATCAAGATTTGTTTGGTAAAGATTTAGAAAGCAAACAAGAAAAGGAAAACTAACATAGAATCTATTCAACCCCCCCTTCTAGATTCTAACCGTAGGGACCAACATTAGCCACTACTGTGGTGCTGTTATAGCCGCTATGTCGGTGCTGTTAGCCACTATTGTGGTGCTGTTATAGCCGCTAAGTCGGTGCTGTTAGCCACTATTGTGGTGCTGTTGTAGCCGCTGAGCGGTGCTGATATTGCTGAATTGTTGTGGTGTAATGTAAGCTGTGTGGACGTGCTGATAGCTGTAGATGTTTTTTTTTATTATTTTATTTTATTCACATATTTATATATGTATGTTGATTTCTTCACACTAGCTTACCCTTTGTTGTTTCCATGATGTTTGGACTGCGATGATCATACTATGTATGGGAGCAGAGCAGGGATAGGTTGGTGGCTGGCGGTAGGTCTGTAGCTGGCAAACGGAGCTGATTGGTGTAGATGTTTTGTTGTTTTAGCTACTGGGTGTAATAGCTTTGTTGTATTTTGTGCACACTCTAACTCTAGTCGGATTGGAACTTTGTATATATTTATATTCTAGATCCTATATCTATATACTTGTTCTATCTGTCTGGTGTTTCCGGTGTGCTGTGCCGAGTGTAGTGACCAGCTGGGTCGTTACACTTTAGTGGTATCAGAGCAGTTCGAGTCTAGTGGGCACTCGTTGGGGGTGGTTCCTTTAGGCTTTTGTTGTGCTGAACTCTGTGTTGTGCTGACTTCTTGTAGTCTTGTTGTGTTGTTTGTCGTGCTGATTGCTGTGTTGTTTTGCTGTGGTGTTGATTGCTGTGTTGTTGATAATTGTTTGGTTTAGTTATTGTATACTGAAGATGCTGTTACTTCTGTAGACAATGACTAGAACCAATGGGCAGATAGCACGTGCCATCGAGATGATGGTTATGGCTATGCAGTAGCAAAATGCGTATTTTGCTAGGATGGACGCTGATAGAGCTGCAGCTGGTGCAGCAAGGCCCTTGGGGTCGTAGGAGAGCTGGGATCTAGCTGAGTTCCGAAAATGTCGTCCTCGTCAGTTCGAGGGAGATGCAGACCCAGAGGTAGCTGACCACTAGATCTGTGAGATGGAGAAGATCTTCACTGTGTTGGGATGTTCTCAGGAGAGGAGGCTGGCATATGTTGTCTACATGCTGGTTGGAGAGGCTGAGCATTGGTGGAGGGGTACAAGGTGAACTTGATTTGTTTACCTTGGGTGGATATTGACATAGTCTTAGGGATGGATTGGTTGTCTGCTAATCGCATCCTTATAGATTGTGCCAATAGGCGGTTGATCTTTTCTCAGGTGGAGGAGGAGCTGTTGATTTCAGCTGGTCAAGCTGAATCATTTTTGAGGGATGGAGCAGAGTGCTGTCTTCTGCTTGCTGCTATGAGTGTGGAGACCGAGAGGGTCATTGTTGAGATTGATGTGGCGAGGGATTTTGCTGAGGTGTTCCCTGATGAGGTGCCTAGATTGCCTCCTGTTAGGGAGATGGAGTTTAGCATTGACTTGGTTCCAAGTGCGGGGCCAGTATTGGTGGATCCCCATGGGATGGCTCCTGCTGAGCTGGTTGAGCTGAAAGGTCAGTTGGAGGATCTGTTAAAGAAGCAGTTCGTGTGACTGAGTGTATCGCCGTGGGGTGCTCCCATGTTGTGGGTGAAGAAGAAAGATAGAGGTAGTCGACTGTGTGTTGATTTTCGACAGTTGAACAAGTTGATCATTAAGAACAAATATTCATTTCCTCGGATAGATGACTTAATGAATTAGCTGAAGGGAGCATCAGTTTTCTCGAAGATTGACTTGAGGTCAGGCTATCACCAGATTAGGGTGAAGGAGGGTGACATACCGAAGACTGCTTTCAAGACTAGGTATGGTCACTATGAATATGTTGTGATGCCGTTTGGAATGACCAATGTCCCTGCAGTGTTCATGGAGTACATGAACAGGATCTTCCAGCCGTTCTTGGATAAATTCGTGGTGGTGTTTATTGATGATATCTTGATTTATTCAAGGACCCCGGAGGAGCACATAGAGCACTTGAGGTTGGTGCTGGAGATTTTGAAGGCAAGGCAGCTGTACGCTAAGCTTTCAAAATGTGAGTTCTGGTTGAGTGAGGTGAAGTTCTTGGGACATGTGATCTCAGCTGAGGGGATTGCTGTTGACCCGACTAAGGTGGAGTCAGTGTTGCAGTGGGAGCGTCCAAGAACTGTCACTGATATTCAGAGTTTTGTGGGTTTGGCGGGTTACTATAGGAGGTTCATTGAGGAATTTTCCAAGATAGTGGCGCCTTTAACCCAACTGACGAGGAAGGAGCAGCCGTTCATTTGGATCGATGCCTGTGAGCGGAGCTTTGATGAGCCGAAGAGGAGGTTGGCTACTTTTCTTGTGCTGGTGTTGCCGGATTCTAGTGAGCCCTTTGATGTGTATTGTGATGTTTCTCACCAGGATCTTGGGTTCGTGTTGACGCAAAACAGGAAAGTAGTGGCATATGCTTCAAGGCAATTGAAGAATCATGAGAGGAATTATCCCACTCATGACTTGGAGTTAGTAGCTGTGGTGTTTGCCTTGAAGATATGGAAACATTATCTTTATGGTGCTCGGTTCAGCGTCTTCAGTGATCACAAGAGTCTAAAGTACTTGTTTGATCAGAAGAAGCTGAACATGAGGTAGAGGCGGTGGATGGAGATTCTGAAGGATTATGACTTCCAGTTGATGTATCATCCTGGTAAGGCCAATGTTGTGGCGGATGCACTGAGTAGGAAATCCATCCACATGTCTGGTATGATGGTGAAAGAGCTGGAGCTGGTGGAGAAGTTCAGAGATTTGAATCTCTGTGCGGAGTTAGCTTAGGATCACATTAGTTGTGGGATGATTGCCATAACTAGTGAGTTCTTGAGGCAGGTTGGACCGAAACAGTTGCAAGATGTCGAGCTGGTGAAGCTTCTTAGGTTGCTGAGTACCGAGAAGGCCGTTGGTTTTGAGCTGGGCGGAGATGGAATCTTGAGGTGCAAGGGCAGGATTTGCCTACCTCATGATGCTAAGCTGAAGAAAGCTGTGTTGGAGGATTTGTTGAGGGCTGATGTGTTAGACCACTTGGGAAGCTGGGGAGGAGGTCATATCGCTAGTTGAGTTCATGTATACAATAATAGCTTTCATGCTAGTATTGAGATGACGCCGTTTGAAGCCATGTATGGCAGGAGATGTATAACTCTTCTGTGCTGGTATCGAGATGGTGAGTCAGTGGTTGTGGGACCGGAGCTAATCCTACAGACTACTGAGGAGGTATGTTTATAACCCTGGTCATGTGGTTGAACTAGATGATGTGCGGGTGAAGGAGAATCTGACGTTTGAGAAGTTGCTGATAGCTGTGGTTGATCACAAGCTGAAGGAGTTGAGGGCAAGTTTATTTCTTTGGTGAAGGTGTTGTGGGATGCAGCTATTGGTGAGGCTATTGGGAGGTGGAGCAGCAGTGCAGGGAGCGGTATCCGTTTCTTTTCCCAAGTAAGTCCGTTTTCGGGGACGAAAACTCCTGTTGTTGGGAAGGTTGTGAGACCCTTCCCCCTTTTCTCTTCCTTCCCGGATTTCCTTTTCACTCTCACCCATTTCTCCTTTACTCTTCTACTGTGGCTGATTTTGTTCTCTGGGTGGTGCTCTTTTGGATTGAAGGTGCTGAGTGAAGGTTAGATTTCGTGTTGAACTGTGCGGAGCTTCTTTCCTTCTTCTTCGTGGAGCTTTCTTTTTCTTCTTCTCCGTTTCTCTTCCCGGAAGCTCGGATCTTCGCACTGAGGTAAGGGAAGCTAGTTACTTTGTTGTTTTTGGTTGAGAATGTGTCTTAGAAACTCATCTGCTGTTCGTTGGTGGTTGATCTTTGGCTGAGATTTGAGAAAAACTAGTTTTCGGGGTTTTTCGGGGTTGGGTGAAATTTTGGGGTTTTCCCTTGATTTTGGATGCATGTTGCAAATGAGCTGTTTTTCTTGAGGTTTGATGGAAGTGTAAACTTTTGGATGGTTTGCATGTTGTTTTCCTAGTATTTTCCGCAGGTTTTGATGAAATTTTTGAAGCTGGTAAGGGTTCCATTTGAATTTGCGCCGGGCTCAGTTCTTCGCGCTGGGCGCGACTTGAACTGGGTAATTTCTGGGTGAATCGCGCCAAGCGCGGGGAGAACCGCGCCGGGCGCAATAGACCTTTATATGTCTCTGGTTGAGAATTGAGCCGGGCGCGCTTTTAACTCACCGGGCGCGCATTTGTTTTGTTTTCAGAATTTGACTTTATAGTCTTCATGAAAGTTGTAGCCTTGGATGTTAGCTTTCCAATGGCGCTGGAATCACTCAAAAAGGAGTTTTAGAACTCTAGATATGGCTGTTTTAGTGAAGAGGGGTCGAGCTGCTAGCTTTGTTTATAGCTGTTGCGGTTTTTATCATTTTTAGCATGGTAGACGAAGGAATTAAGACTTGGTGTCTTCATGAGAGTGGTAGGAAATTTGATTATCTTTCATATGAGATAAGGATGAGCATGATAGGAGTAGTATAACTCCTGATGCGCTGTTTGCTGTGATGGTTGCCATTTCACATTTAGTGAATTTGGTTAACTTGAAAGTTGTTTTAGGTGCTTAGGTGTACTCTTGTTGTTTGGGTGAGTAATTTGACAAGATAGATGAGTTATAAACAAGATGTTTGGGTCGTATTAGGTGTTGATCATGTTGTTTTAAGTTGTTAGTGATGAATGATTATTAAGCTGAATGATGATATTGATGTGCTGCGCTGAGTGCGACCCTTGTCGCGCTGGACGTGAGACTCCTTGGGAGTCTCTGCCTCGAGGGCGCTGGGTGCAATTTGGTTTGCGCTGGGCGCGAGACCAAGGGAGGTCTCTGCCTTACCTGCGCTGGGCGCGGGTTGGGGCGCGCCGGGCGTGTGAGAGTCCTTGGAGTCTCTGTCTGGCCTGCGCTGGGCGCAATTGGGTATTGCGCCAGGCGCGAGAGAGGGCTTTGGACTCTCTGGATAAGTCTCGTCGGGCGCAGATACGCTTGCGCCGGGCGCGCTGGCCCTGGAGCCCTCTGGTTGTGCCACGCCGGGCGCGACCATGAGTGCGCCGGACGTGTATGAGGATGTGAAGTTATATGCCAAATTTGATGATAATATTATTTTATGCTGAACTAAGCCGAAATTGATGAATATGATGTGATGACTAGCTGAAATTGCTGTTTGATGATGTTGAACTGTGTTAGGTGTATATTGCTGTAAGATGCTTAGATGTGCTGTAAGTTGATAGGTTGTGTTATCAAGCTGAGCTGTGCTGAATGTTGTTTATGCTGATTAATGCTGCCAATGTCGTGTGATGAAAAGTTGTGTTGTGCTGTATGTTGTTAATGATGTAACGCTGAGTTGTGTTGTGTGATGCTAATGCTGAACTTTATTGTTTGAGTCGAGCTGAATTATATGCTGATAGTTGTTGAATTATGCTGAAATTGCTGAGCTGAGATGTAATTGATAAATATGTTGTGCTGACTAGATGTAAAAGCTGAAAAATGATGTTAAGCTGTAATAGATGTATATCTCTGTGCTGAACTGGGCTGTTATTGATGATTTTAAATGCTGATTTATAATATGATTGTGCTCTAGAATGATGAGCTGAGTTGTGAGTAGTAAGCTGTTTTGAATACTACTTAGCTGTGTCGTATGCTATTTTTTTGTTGTGCTGCGTTGTGAGCTGTTTTGTTGTGCTGTCTATTGCTGAGTTATATGTTGTGTTTGGCCACTATTGTGGTGCTGTTATAGCCGCTACGTCGGTGCTGTTAGCCACTACTGTGGTGCTGTTATAGCCGCTATGTCGGTGCTGTTAGCCACTATTGTGGTGCTGTTATAGCCGCTACGTCGGTGCTGTTAGCCACTACTGTGGTGCTGTTATAGCCGCTGTGTCGGTGCTGTTAGCCACTATTGTGGTGCTGTTATAGCCGCTAAGTCGGTGCTGTTAGCCACTATTGTGGTGCTGTTGTAGCCGCTGAGCGGTGCTGATATTGCTGAATTGTTGTGGTGTAATGTAAGCTGTGCGGACGTGCTGATAGCTGTAGATGTTTTTTATTATTATTTTTTTTTATTTTATTTTATTCACATATTTATATATGTATGTTGATTTCTTCACACTAGCTTACCCTTTGTTGTTTCCATGATGTTTGGACTGCGATGATCATACTATGTATGGGAGCAGAGCAGGGATAGGTTGGTGGCTGGCGGTAGGTCTGTAGCTGGCAGACGGAGCTGATTGGTGTAGATGTTTTGTTGTTTTAGCTACTGGGTGTAATAGCTTTGTTGTATTTTGTGCACACTCTAACTCTAGTCGGATTGGAACTTTGTATATATTTATATTCTAGATCCTATATCTATATACTTGTTCTATCTGTCTGGTGTTTCCGGTGTGCTGTGCCGAGTGTAGTGACCAGCTGGATCGTTACAATTTTTATCAATCAATAATTTTGGTTCTTTTATTTAAAAATTGAAAAATTTAATTCTTTTAATTTAAAAAATATGAAATTTTAGTCCTTTAAATAAATTGACATCTATTAATTATTAAACTTTAACATAAAATCATATAAATAAAATTTATTAATAAAATAAATACTAATATATAAATCAATATTTTATTATATATTATTTTTTAATTTTTATCTTTATACATCACATTATTATATCACGTTATTTAAGTGATAGCGTCATTGAAAAATGTTAAATTAATGTTATAAGTAAAATTTTATATTCTTAAAATAAAGAAATATATATATTTTTTTAAATAAAAAGATTAAAATTATAAATAGAGAAAAATAAAGAGAGAAAAATGTAATTTAGTTATAATATTATGTAATGCAAAAGATTGGTTCGTGCGAGTTAACTATTATAAAGAGGGTTTTTCTTCCATCCGGGTGGCCAAGAAAGTTAATAAATGAGACGTTAGTTCACAATCACATTTACGTTGTTGCGGTGGTTGAAACAAACAACAATTCAGATTTAAGGCTATAGGAAAAATCACATATAATAGTTACAATTATTGCAAAACTATCTTTCTGATCTAATCCAGTCGAATATTATAATAAATTGAAAATAACTTGACATGGTTATTTCAGATTTTTAATTGTTTTGTTGACATTTTTAATGTGTGGACGATGCGGTCACCCAAGTTGTGGCTTTCATTGTTCTTTCTCCTTTGGATCTGCGAGCACTGAGCTGTCAATAAACTACAATTTCACAAAAAATAAATTTAAATAATAAATATAAATATAAATATAAAATAAACAAAAATTGAATCAATTATTAGCTGTTGGTAGTTCGTTCTTCCCGTTCGTTCCCGTGCTTCGCAAACTTTTCCTTCTGCAGAAATCTCTTCTTCTTCTTCTTCAATTTCTCAGCTCGATCTCATCTCAATACGCTGCGTTTAGTGTTCCCATTTTGAAACCACGCGCGTGCTTTTTTCGCCACAAGTTGGTCCGCTTCGTTGTTATATAAACACGCAATTCGTATTTCGCGAGTTTTCGATCTGCGCCGTGGGGAGTATTCGCGGCGAGGTTGAGTGGTGATCGGAGGGGGAATAGCTCCGGCGGTCGCAGGCGATGGCGGAGGCGGTGGTGGTTGGTGAAGGCGGAGGAAGGGGAGGTGGAACGGGGGAGGGAGGTCGATGATTTTGGCGGGAGGAGAATGCTGTATTTGAAGCAACCTAGGGTTTTTGACAGCATGGAGTTGTGCGTTTTGGTGCATTCGTGTTGTGGTGCCTCGTGTTAGGTGGTGGTGATCGTGGTGTGCGAGAAGCGTTGGGTGATTTTAGTGGCTACTCTTTGCATGCGATTTTGATGGTTTCCCTCTGAGCCTGAGGCTCGGGGGATCTGAATAACTGGGTGAAGGAGAAGCCATGGCGTCGTCGGAGAATGAACCTTCTTCTCACTCTCCTCCTCCTGCACATGCGTGTATGCACAAGTTCAGGCTCTATCAGACTCTTTCGGTGTGTATTTTATTAAGCGTTTTTCATCTACTTTCCAATTTTGGTTATTTTTTGTTTTTTTAGTTGTAGTAAGTTCTGTACTCTGATTCCACTGAGATCTCTTTGATTTTCTCGCTGTTGATCACTTCGTGTGAAGAATGCTTTGGCTAAATTTTATCCCGACGTGTTTATTTCTTGGTTGCTTATTGGTTGACTTGCTCGTTCTGTGTTGTCGTTTTGTTACTATTGTAGAAGAAGATAAGTTAGTGATTTTATTTTTCCTTTTGCTTATAATTGAGATGAGGGGCTATGATAATCTCAACTGCAGGTTAAAAGTAAGGTCAATACGCTTCTTTCTTGTTCATCTTCGTGTACAGTGATGAAATGCGTATCGTCGAGGGATCTTGAGCAATGTAATAAGATTTGTATCTTCCGATTTTTGTATCACTCAACATCTCGGGTGGCTCATCTTTGTTCTGAAATAGGAATGTTAAAAGTTTTTTTAAGAAAGAGAAAACTAACTTATAATCCAAAGCTTTGGATTTCCTGGATGATGTAGATGGCTATATGTGTGTGTAAAGTTTTTCTTGGTTCGCTGTTTTGAAGTATGAGAATTAGTTTGTAGATAGAAGTGGTTAACTTCATAAACTCATTCCATGGATTCATTATGCTTTAATCTTTACTTACTCTGTTTATGGCTATTTACATTTCAGAAATGAATCTGAATGTGATTTTTGTGGTTTACCATGTGAGCTTCTCTGCGGATGCTTCATATTTTCATTTTACCTTACAGAGTGGGATTTGCCTTCACTTTGAAAGTGTGCATTGTCCTTCGGCCTCTGTTACGCTTTAGATGAGGGATTTGACAATTGGGCAGTTGAACTATCTTGCCTGTGTAATCTAATGTGTATATTAGACTTTGGATATCCTGTTTAAGAAAATTGATTACATGATTGGACATTGTTGAAGTTGCTGTGTTTATCATATGTTTCTTCATTTAAAAGTTTTTAACCTTGTGCAATTGTTTTTGTGTATGCCACAGAAATTTTACATGATAGGAAGGGACAAGAGCAGGACTCATTGGAGAGTGTTAAAGATTGAGCGACTAGATCCCTCCGAGCTGAATGTGCTTGAAGATTCCACCACATACACAGAAAGGGAATGTTCTGACCTGTTGAGGCGTATACACGAGGGAAACAGGTCCACAGGTGGACTGAAATTTCTTACAACTTGTTATGGAATTGTTGGTATGTAGATCCAATGTGTATTTTTAGTTGATTTTCGACAAATTACCAGTTTGTCTCTTGATGTGTTATTCTGCATCAGGGTTCATAAAATTTTTGGGGCCTTACTACATGCTGCTTATCACAAAAAGAAGGAAAATTGGTGCAATCTGTGGTCATACAGTATATGGTGTCTCAAAGTGTGAGATGGTTCCACTGCAAAATTCTTCTGTCCATTCTAACATCATCGATTCTAAAAATGAAAACAGGTTTTGCTATCTTGGATGTTATATTGATTTTACTTTTGTACTTCAAAAGACAAACTGAATGTTAGCCCAAGGAATGCTTATCATATAATTGCATTTATATTTACTATTTCTGAATGCTGACATCTGTCTGCTGTTTCCTTTAATAATTTGAAATTGAATGTTGCTTCAGATTTATTCTTATTTGCATTATCTTTCAGTTCTTCTCTGTCTCTCTGTATAATGGTTAAATTATTTTAAGTGCCTACTATATCTTTAAAGTTAATATGGAAGTTTGTGGTAATCTTGGGTAAAGTTGCATACCTTCTCTTTGGCTTAAATAAAAAAAATGTTAAAAAGTAAACAGATTTTTTTTATTCGTTAAAAAAGAGTCTGCAGATTGTTGAAAACATAATGTTCATCAGATTTTTCTCCCGATAGAAATGTGGCTTAAAATTGAGTTACTTAGTGATTATTCTTAATGTTTGCTACTTGCAACCATCTTTTGATTTAAACACAATATTGTGGTCTAATACAACTCTTGTTGTTCTTAACATTTTCAGGTTTTGTATTAATTTTTTTTTTCTCATTTACTTTTTAGATACAAGAGGCTCCTATGCATGGTCGACCTTACAAAGGATTTCTTTTTCAGCTACTCATACCATATTATGCGCAGTCTTCAAAAGAATTTGTGTGATAGTGAAACTGGCCATGTCCTTTATGAGACCATGTTTGTCTGGAATGAGTTTTTGACTCGAGGAATTAGGAATCACCTGCAGAGTACTATTTGGACAGTTGCACTGGTGTACGGCTTTTTCAAACAGGTGATTATAAAATGGCTCTTCATGCCATTGCAAGAATATCTAATAAACTTTTCTCATTTTTTCACACTTTCTATTTATTTCCCCCTTCATTTGTGCAATTTTTGTAAGATTCCTTGCATGCACACAAATAAACATTTAGAGAGAGATCCATGTTGGACTCTGCTTTTGTTATGAAGTGAATGGTATTCTTTTATAACTTATTCAAGTGACAATTAAAATATGCTCTATTTGTTTGTTGTTAGTACAAGTGTACAACACAACTTGATGACATGCTGTCAAAGACCAAAGAATAAAATTGAAAGATACTATATTATTGAAGATGAACTGTATTACAGAGATAAATCTGCAATACCTACAGAGCACAACTCCTGAACCACTACCAACAGAATACTCAAAAACTGCCTATTCCCCTTTCTCCTCTCTCCCTAAATGGGAATACACAAAAGCGTAACTATCTCCCTGTCCCTCACTGCATAAATTCCCCTTTTACCCCTTCTAATATTATTTTTTATTCCTCCTATTGTATGTCTTCCAAACCCATGGCCCATGGTTGAGTTGGACTGGGCTAGCTATTTTATGAGGCTTGACATTGCCCTCTCCTTCAACAACTGCCTTGTCCTCAAGGCATACATCAGGAAACTGATTTGTAATAGTAAATGCTTCTTCCCAAGTTGCCTCCTCAGCAGGTTTCCCACACCACTTGACCAACCAGTATGGAGCAAGAACCCAATTTTTCTGTCTTTGCTGAACTGCCAAAATCTGCTCAGGCATAATGTTGTCAGACACTTCTGCTTCCAAACCTGCAGGTAAGTCCACAGTCTTTTGATAATTGCCAACAACTTTCTTGAGTTGAGAAATATGAAAAATTGGATGAATTTTGGGATGTAAAGGGAGCTTTAATTGGTATGCTACCGCCCCTATCTTCTTCTCAATTTGGTAAGGCCCATATAGCCGAGCAACCAATTTAGGATTAATTCTTTGTGCCAAACTTTGTTGTCTGTGTGGTCTCAGCTTGAGAAAGACCCAATCTTCCACTTCATAGGAATGATGACTCCTTTTCCTATTTGTATACTTCTTTATATGTCCTTGAGCTCGCTATAGATGATACTATAACTGCCTAAGTGCCTTATCCGTATCAATAAGCTCCCTCTCAATAGATTCTACTTTGGTTTCACTCGTAATATACTGCACCAGTGTAGGAGGTTTCCTGCCATATATTGCTTGAAAGGGACTGACCCCTGTTGTGACATGAAAAGTGGTGTTATACCCCCATTCTGCCCGATGCAACCAATTGACCCAAGTCTTGGGCTGTTCAGAGCAAAACCACCTGAGATAAGTTTTCAAACACTTATTACTAATTTTAGTTTGGCCATTAGTTTCAAGATGATAAGAACTCATCCTTAGTTTGGTACCCTGGGATTTGAATAACTGAGTCCAAAAATGTCCGAGAAAAAAGGGATCCCTGTCACTGACTTGGGAATCTCATGTAATTTTACCACTTCTTTCACAAACAAACCACTTTTTTAGCTGTAAATGGATGTCTAAGGGAAAGAAAATGAGCATATTTAGAGAGTCGACCCACCACCACTAGTATAGTATCAAGTCCCTTGGACTTAGGAAGTGCAGTAATAAAATCAATATTTACATCTTCCCAAATTTGTTCTGGTATATCTAATGGTTGCAGCAACCCAGATGGACATTGGGCTTCATATTTTTGTTGTTAGCAAATGTAGCACTCCTTAACAAAATCTTGAACTCTTTTCTTCATACCACACCAATAAACATTTTCAGCCAATCTTCTATATGTCCTTTTTAGTAGCTGGAATGACCATCGGTAGGTGTGCTATGGAACTTATGTAAGAGAATTGGAATCCAAGAAGAATTTGTTGAAATGACCAACCTGCCATAATAGAAAAGAATATCATGCTCTATAGATAATCCAGGCTTGGATGTATGGTCCTTGTGCAAATCTGAAATCACTCCCTGCAAGTAAGAATGATGTTGAATTTCTTCTTGCACCTTACTTGAGTCCAAGTATTTTGGTTTAGAAACCAAAACATGTAATTCCACTTCTTCCTTACTCCTAAACAAAGCATCTACAACTTTATTTTGAGGGCCAGGCTTATAAATCACCTCAAAATCATACCCCAACAATTTAGTGAGCCAACATCGTTGATCAAGGGTAGAAATTCTCTACCCCAACAATTGCTACAAACAAGAAAAAACCTTAAAATGTCTCCCTAATAGTGTTGGATCAAAACAACACCCAACCCTCTTCCCGCAACATCACATTCTATCACTAATTCTTATGTGAAATCTGGTAGCCTCAAAACTGGTGCCTCTGTCATAGCCTTCTTAGCCTCTCAAAAGCCCTTTGAGCTTGGTCTCCTCAATGAAATCCTTCCTCGTTAAATCTATTAAAAGCTTAGCAATTTTTTCATAATCTTTAATGAACTTTTTGTAATACCCAGTTAATCCCAGGAAACCGCCAACACCTTTTACCCCTTTAGGAATGGGCCACTCCAAAACTCTCACCTTTTTTGGGTCCATTGCAACTTCATCCTTAGAAATTACATGGCCTAAATATTCTACTGTCTTTCTACCAAAATGACATTCTTTTTATTTGCTACCAAGTCATGTTCTTTCCAACAAGACAACACATGCTCCAAATGTTAGATGAGACTCCCAATCTCTACTGTACACTAATATATCATCAAAAAAACATTAACACAAACTTCCTTAAACAATGCCTCAACACATCATTCATCAAGGATTGAAAGGTTGCTAGTGCATTCATTAACCCAAAAGACATCACAAGGTATTCATAATGGTCATTATGTGTTCTAAAAGCAGTTTTATGAATATCTTCTTTTCTTACCCGAATTTAATGATACCCTAACTTTAGATCCAACTTAGAGAAATAAGAAGCTCCATTCAATTCATCAAGCAATTCCTCTATGACTGGTATAGGATACATGTTAGGTATAGTCTCTTTTTTAGCCCTATAATCAACACACATCCTCCAAGTATGGTCCTTTTTTCTTACCAATATCACTGGGCTTGAATAGGCACTTGTGCTAGGCCTAATGACTCCAGACTTCAATAATTCATCCACTTGCTTTTCTATATTCTCTTTTTGATAATGTGGATATCGATAGGGCCTCACATTCGCAGGTTTAGGCCCTTGCCTCAACAATCTTATGCTCCTTGGTCCTCTTAGGAGGTAAGCCCTTAGGCTCTAAAAACACTTCTGAAAAAACTTGCAAAATATGTTGCAGCCTTCCCTCCTAATCATTCATTAATCCTTCACCTCCACACCCTTTAGCCTTTTGTATATTACTAGGCCACACCACCCTATTTATCTCTTGCACCTCCTGATTTAGAAAGCAAAACAAAGATTCGGGTACACTCCCAGACTTGATTTCTCCCTTCAAGTTTATCTTCTTCCTCCTCATAGTTAAATTCCATAGTTTGTTTCTTCCAATTAGTGGTTACTTTCCCTAAAGTAGCCAACCACTCCACACCTAAAATCAAATCCACATCCCCTACATAAGAAACATAAGAATAAATGATTATTTGCAACTCATCCAATTTCACCAATAGTCCTTTACAACGTCCTTGCACATTTTTTTTGTTACCATCCTCCAATGTTATTGTTGCCATTGTAGTCTGCCCATAATCCAACCCCAAAAAATCCACTACCCTCATAGAAATAAAATTATGTGAAGCTCCACTATCAATTAAAATTATCACAGAAATTCCCTTAACCTCCCCCTTGATCTTCATGGTTTTAGGCTGAAAACAATCCTCTTTTCTACATTATAGCTACTAAGGAGCAAGCAAGTGAGCTCTTCTAGTGGTTGCTCCTCCATCTCTAAAGTTAATACTTCATGTTCCCCACCTTCTAGTTGTTCCTCATCCACAATGATTAATTTTAGTTGGCACTTGAGACATTGATGCATTGGGTGAAAATTTTGTCCACATTTAAAACACAACCCTTTTTGTTTCCTTTCCATTAATTCTTCATAAGATAAGTGGCGCACCCCACGATCCCTACCATCTCCAAATCACCCTTCTCTAGTACTTGTATTGCTTACACTAGAGCCGATATTCTTTGATTCCTCGTGACAAAATTCCCTCCTTTGTTGATCACCCAAGTTGCCTCCAGATTCTAACATCGCAGAATGCTCCATTCCCCTATGAGAAAACAAAATATGGTTTTAACTCCCATCAGCTCCCCCCAAACCCCTCTTACCTAAGGGTTTTAAGTGAGTTTCCTCAAGCAAATCAGCTTCAATCACCCTTGCAAGCTCCATCATCCTCACCTTGTTGTCAGGTTTATGTATCTTGACTTCCTCCTAATTTTTTCCCAAAGACCATGCATGAAATAGGCCATAAATTGCTACTTCGACATCTTAGGGACTTGAGAGGCTAAGTACTCAAATTCCTCAATATAAGAGGCCATAGTTCCATCTTGTATCTCTACAAGACTCAAAAGGATTCTCAACGAACGCTCCTCTGAACCTCTACAATAATGCTACTTTAAGACCCTCCCAAGATGGTCTAGATTCACTTTCTAACCGAAGATTGAACCAATGCACAATGGGTTCCTCCATACAAATCTTAGCCAAACACATCTTCAACTTAGGTTGAGTTTCCTGAATTTCAAAATACGTCTGTACTCTTGATACCCATGCACTGGGGTCGATGTCGTCAAAACTCGGAAGTTCCATTTTCATAGAGCAAAATTTGGATAGAATTTGTAATTCCAGGGATTTCTGATTGTGCAACTCATTTTCACTTGAGCTCGACGACCCCATATTCAACATTCTCACCCGAGCCTCGTGACAAACGAACGTCCATTTGCCTCATCTCCTCCATCATCTTATTCATTAGACTTTACAATTTCGATTGGGATTTCGCTTGGGTCTCCGCCAAATTCTGCATCATAACCTCTAATGAGCTTACACAACCTTCCATCGTTGTTGAGGTTCTTCCATATCCTTTGGGCATAAACTCTTTCATTGTTGACTTGAGCAAAGGATCTGGCAAGTCGGACCAATTGTCAGAGACTAAGGAAATAAAATTGAAAGATACTGTATTATTGAAGACGAACTATATTACAGAGATAAAATCTGTAATACCCACAAAGCACAACTCTTGAGCCTCTACCAACAGAATACACACAAAAATTGCTAATTCCCCTTCCTTTCTCCCTAAATGGGAAATACACAAGAGTGTAACCAATTCCCCGTCCCTCATTGCATAAATTCCCCTTTTACCCCTTCTACTATTATTTTTCATTCCTCCTATTGTATGTCTTCCAAACCCATGGCCCATGGCTAAGTTGATTGGGCTAGCTATTTATGAGGCTCGATACATGCTTTTGATATTTTTATTTTTGAACTAGATATTGTATACAATGATTGGGGAATCTTAATAAGTATTTGGCCTATGTACTACTCCCTCTGGTCCTTATATTAAGACATTTATAATAAAATCAAACAAACTAATATAAGTAGTTATTTCAGTTGATTTTAAAAGAAATATAATGTAGCAATTTTACCCTTTTTATTTATCATTAAATTGTCAAGGGAGAAGTGAAGATATTACTCTATACTAAAGTTTACGCACTAATACTAATAAGATTAATAAATGATGATTAAAAAGTTCAAGAGGTGAGAGAACATTTATTTATCAAATTCTCTTATTATTCAACAAGAAGAAGCACATATACTGAATCTTTACTGGGGGCAAAAAATGAAAAATAAAATTAATGCTTTATAGAAATTATAAAATGCTTTATAAAAAGGACTACCATTTGCTTCTAAATTGTGCCTTATATAACAAGGATATGAGGGAGTATCATTTTGTATTCTGCTCAAGTATGTGTCATCTCTCACTTGAATTTCTAATGTCTATTGGTGGCTTCATTAGGAAACACTTTCAATATCTGGGCGGGAGTTTATACTTACACTCATTGCAAGACGGTCTCGCCATTTTGCTGGCACTAGGTGGGTAAATTTCGTTGTATTTTCTTCCCAAACAAATTAAATGCATTTTTTTTAAAAATCATTTTGATGTATGTCACTTGCCAATGTGATTATGTTGTGCATATGCTTTGGTTGGTTATCCACGTGTATCTGTCTGAATATATAATTTGACTGTCTCTGTACAAACCTTAAAGTCTATTAAATAGCTTTGATGATGATTATATCCATTTTGTATTGATTTTGTGTTATGCCCTAGTCTTTTTTGTGTTTTCTAGTTGTTTTGACTTGTTGCTATGCCTATGAAGTATTGAAGTTTTAGTATAATAATATATAATTATATAGAAATGATCCATGAAATCCTTGGCTTGAATTTTTTGTGGCATTTTAATAGAAACCCTCAAATGAACGCTGGGCATATAGTATTATTGAATGCAGAGAGGAGCTACTAGAGCTCTTAAAGAAAGTGGAAATGATAACTAGAGCCGGATACTCTGGTAACCTACTCAATACATGACCCCTATCATCTCCCCTACTGACCTACTAATGCCTGACCTTCATAGATTCCCTCTCCTACATCTGCAGTAACAGAATGCCAGCTCAATAACTAATTCCCTATCTCATGTGGACCCCTTTCTGCCTTCTAGAATAAACCTTCCTAAACTCTAGTCATAAATCATAAGTTTATCAATTTACTTAATATACCAGCTTTACTTTAGTGTGGAGTTTTTCATTTCACCAAACACTACTCAGGTTTATATATTTACAGAAATGATATGTGCAATTCACAACTTCATTTCTATGGTTATTGTTATGCAGGTATCTGAGACGAGGTGTAAATGAGAAGGGTAGAGTAGCTAATGATGTCGAGACAGAACAAATTGTATTTGAGGATGTTCCCGAAGGTCTTCCAGTCCAAATATGCTCTGTTGTCCAGAATCGGGGTTCAATCCCTCTTTTCTGGTCACAGGAAACTTCACGTCTAAATCTTAAGCCAGATATTATATGTATGTTTTCCCATTTCCCGACCACTGTAACCCTTGCAGAGTTATGTTTCTCTTATCTTCTCTACTTAATGCATGAACCACTATGTTTGCTTATGTAATCACTTTTTCTTCCCCAGTGTCAAAGAAAGATCAGAACTATCAAGCCACTAGACTTCACTTTGAAAATCTTGCCAAAAGATATGGGAATCCAATAATAATCTTGAATTTGATAAAGGTATTTCTGTTTTTCTTCTTCTGAAGGAAATGGTTTTATTTTTCCCTATTTCAAATGTATATAATTTCCTCAATAAGCAATTTTCTTGTATTTTTGCCGACATATTATAAAGGATGTTGATTTCTTTCTTTGTCTTTTTTAAGTTGGTAAGACCTCTTAAGTGATTGATATTGCTACTTTTTAACCAACAGTCATATGAGAGGAAGCCTCGAGAGTCCATACTTCGTTCTGAGTTTGGTAATGCTATTGATTTCATTAACAAAGATTCATCAGAGGAGAGCAGGCTGAGGTTTCTTCATTGGGATCTAAAACATTTTCAGAGGTTAGTGTCTTTTATTACATAATTGTCTTTCTTAATAATAAATTATAAGTTTTCTCTGAATAATCTGACTTAAATTTATGTTCTATTTACCTTTTCTATCTCCAGCAAAGCTACAAATGTTCTGCTACTTCTGGGAAAGGTTGCTGCATATGCTTTGACATTAACAGGTTTTTTATATTGCCAAGTGTCGCCATCTCCTAGATCTGAAGACTCTATAAAATGGCCATCTATTAAGTAAGTTGTTCATTTTCCTTCAATGCCTTTCACGGTTTCTTTGACATATTGTGTATACTTGTCAATCGTGGTATGACTAGAGAAAAGTATCAAGACAATCTTGAGAAAAAATATTAATACAATGTAAAATTTTACTCCAAATAAGGTATTAATGCTTGATGGAAAGGTGGAATACCTAAAGTTCATCCGCTGACATTTCTTGTTTATGCTGATGTTAAGTTTTGCTTACGGCAATATTGATAAGGGAAGCTTTCAACCCACAAGACATGTTGATCCTGAGAATGAAGATGCTAATAATTTAGAGAGGAAACCTAGTGGAGAAAACAACCTTGCTAATGGAGACCATTTTGTCAAGCCGCCCATGTTCCAGAGGGGGGTTCTCAGAACCAATTGTATAGACTGCTTAGATCGCACAAATGTAGCACAATATGCATATGGATTGGCTGCTCTCGGCCACCAGCTTCATGCTCTGGGGATTATTGAACACCTGAAAATTGACCTCGATGATCCTCTTAGTGATGATTTGATGGGATTTTATGAGCGGATGGGTGACACACTTGCACACCAGTATGGTGGTTCTGCTGCACACAACAAGGTGATTACTTTTGATGATATTTGCTATTGCTTCAGTTAGCAGTTAGAATTTAGCTAGCGAACAGACATTTTTTCTTTAACATTTTCTCTCTTGATTACCTTTGAAGTCTTTCAAATTAAGCTTTTATAAACATTGTAATTGGGTTTAAACTTTATAATGGACAAGGTCATTGTTAATCTTATTTTTTAAGATAAAGAAATTTTATAGAAGAAAAAAAAAAAAGAAATAAATATTAAAAAGGAGTCATCTCTATCAATCAGCCAGTGAAAATTATTTTGTGGTTTACAGCAGTTCATATCTATGTAAATGTGTTATTATATTATCTGAGTTGAATGGTATATAATAGTGGTTGTTAGCTTTTCTCATTTATATTGTGACATGAGAATTGACTTATGTCTTGTATTACATTCATGCATCACTTGCTAAATACATAAGAAACTTGGAAGTGTGACTCCCACTAATGACCTCGATAATCTATGAAATGTTAGAAACCTCTGATAGGATTTGGGTATTAATGGTGTGTCTAAGTCCCATTCAAGTAGTATGTGATGCTTGATGTAGTACTCAAGTGGCTTGGTTCTCCTCCCTTGACAACTGGCTATTAAAGGAAGCTTTCCCAAGTGTTTGGGTGCTTATCAATTAGTAATGGAGCTGGTTGTCAATGTCTAGGAAAGGGATACTTATGGGGAGACTGACTAGAAAGGTTGAGTGACGCATTGCAAAGTGTAACTAGGGATGACAATGAGGTGAAATGGGTGTGGGTGGTAGCCCCCACTGTCACTCACCCCATTTAATATGGGTACCCATTTTGTGAGTATATATATGTGGGTATCCACATGTATCCATGACTATTTGTTAAAATATAAATTTTTAACAAAAAGCTAATAAATAAAATGAAAGTAAATAATTTTTAAACATATTTATATTAAAAAACAGATATAACATATATTTGTACTTAACAAATATAATTTTGAAATATATATTTATACTAAAAATAACTTTGACCAATTTACTTCATATATAATTAAAAGTACTTTTAGTAATAATTAAAAGTGTGGACACCCTTGGGTATGAGTGCCTTACTATCTGCCTCACCCTATTAATAAGCGAGTATGTGTTTAACTATCCATTTTGAATTCATAGCGGGTTTTACCCATGACTATTCATGGGTACGGGTTTTTTGTTATACCTAATTGCAATTGCCTTGATATTGACTTTTGGGGAGGGGGGTGCTATGATATAGGGACTTATCGAATACGAAATTATATAAACTAAAATGCAAAATTAAAATAGTAATAAGGAAGAGGAGAATGACAATTAAGATTTATACTAGTTCGGTTACACCACTGTGATCTATATCTAGCTCCTAATCAATGATTGAGAGTTCCATTATCACCACACACAATCAAACAAATACAAGATTCTTGATACCCACCAATAACACTTGCTACCCAATTGTAAAACCCTTATACAATTCTTAGAATAAGATATACCAATCTTGCATACACACAGAATCTTTGCTACGAATGATTAAGGTAAGATATCACCTGTATGTGACTAACAAACAAATGAAAATCGAAACCCTGTATAGAACAATGGTGATCTGATCTTGTTGTTCGAATCTTGATTTTCTTTTGAGTCTTTGATGATTGATCCATGAAAACCAGAGAAGATCTTTTGTTGAACACCATTTTCTCTCTGATCTCGCCATTTTTGTGCTGTGAACTTTCATCAAAGGAAGACTCTTCAAAACGTGTTCAGTTTTAACTATTTAAAAATAGGCAAACATAATCAATTATTTCAATGTATAATATATTATTTCATAAGAATAATCAATTATGTGTTCATACATAATTGATTATCTATTCTTCAAGTTTTTGGGTTTCTTGCCAAGAACATATAATTGATTATTTGTGCACATTCAAATGAACCATGTGAAATAATTGATTATATGCTCACATAATCAATTATTTGCATGAGTTCTATTTTTTCTCTCTCAAAATTGAACTACTAACAATAATTGATGACAACTTAAGATAATTGATTAAATCGGTAAAAAAATCATTATTAAAAGAATTTCAAAACTGATTTGAAAGAGTTTTGATTTCAAGAGATATTTTTTAAAGTTCAACCAAGGAGATTATCACCATGCACAATAAAACAGACACCAAGCATGCATAAAAACATTACAATACATCTTTGCACTCGAGTGAGGCAATGTTATCATCAAAATTTTGCTTCCTAGCCACTTCTGTCATTACTCAATTGAGTACTTAAGTGGTTTGGTTCAACCCCTTGACAGCTAGTTTCTAAGGGAGGGTTTCCCAAGTGCTTGGGTGCGTATAAACCTCATTACCACTATTAGAGTTAAATTTTCTTTCATCAAAATGGGTTACTCCATTATAAACTGGTCAATCATCCAAATATTGGGTTTGGCTCCTCTAGAGTGCAAAGTGCATCTTAGAGGGTATAGTGCAGAGTTGTAGTTGTTGATTGGAAATCAATGGTTGAGATTTGTAATTTGTTGAACATGTATTTTATGACAACCTTAACCATTAATTTTTGGTTTAATATGTTATGTGGTCCTTGATTTTTTTTTGGGAATTTTAGGTCCGTAACTATTTTTTTTTTAATTGGGTCTTTCATCTTATTATATTTTTGTAATTTAGTCCTTGGGTTTAGAGATCCATTTACAATATGTGAAATTTGACAAAATAATTTATATCTTTATATCGGGACAACCACATTAGATTACTATTCTATGTCATCATCCATATGTATTAGGTTTTACTTCCTACCCGTAAAAATTCTTGTAATCTCCCTAATCATAAGAATTTTAGAATAGTAGGAAATTTTAACAGGTAGGGATTAAAATATGATACACATGAATGCTGCATGAAATAGTAATTTAACATAACTGTCTAGGTGATATAAAGAATATTTAGTCGAATTTCATGGATTATAAATGAATCTCTAATCCTCAAGACTAAATTATAAAAATATAAAAAGATGAAGGATCCAAATATGATTTTTTAGTTTAAGGACCTAATTAAAAATTCCTAAAAGGTTTGGAGACCAAATGATGTATTAAACCTTGATTTTTTCAGTCAACTATTATTACTCTCCACTATGCTTTCTAAACTGGACCCTGCACTTCAAATGAGCCTAATCACAATTTTATTTCATTCTTGGATGCTATATTTGTCTTCGTTGTTAAATGGGTAAAGTTGCTGTCAGAAGGTTTTCATGTTGAAAAATGTTAATTTAATTGTACATTGGTATTGGTATAATAATATTTTTATTTATAACCTTTACAGATAATCTTTAACTTCTGTTGCTATTTTCCATGTAGATATTCTCCGAGAGGAGGGGACAATGGAAAGCTGCAACACAATCCCAGGAGTTTTTTAGGACTCTTCAACGCTATTACAGCAATGCTTATATGGATGCTGAGAAGCAAAATGCAATTAACTTGTATGTGCCACAGTCATATATTTCTTAATTGTTTATTGCCTACAAGTAATATTATTTCTTGTGATTGGATTTATAGCATGTCTGTCCCTCTGAAGGGCCTTTTATTGGGACATTGGAAGAAATTTTATTTGAGGAAATAATGGATTGTACTGTAGGATAAGAGCTCCTCTTTTGATCAACTCTGTTAACGCTGTGTGCTGAACTCCAAAGACAGCATACATTGTGTACTTCCATATAACCTACCTTCTTTGCTCCTATCAAAACTTCAAAAACTGATCAAAGAAATAGTGAACCTTAATAACTTTAAAATCTCATAACTGGGAAATGATGTAGAAAAGAAATATGACAGAGTCGAGAAGTCTTTGTAAGGGTTGTATAATATATCCCTGATAAATGAATTTACTTTGTCTGAAGTGAGTTGCGCAAATAATTGCGCTGGCATTGCATTTATTCTACATTTTATGGTCGGGTGCCATATAAACTCTACACTGGGAAATGTTTTTAGGATTTTAATTAGGTGCAATAGCATTAATTTTAATATTGATTTCTAAAGAGAATTCATCAGAAAATAAGCATGGAAAGAACATCTGTAAGGAAGGCATCCTCCTAACAGATAAAGCAAATGACATTAGCTCAACAAAAAACAAAAAGATAGAAAAATAGCGCAATAATGCTGCCCAATATCTGTGTAAAATTAAATATTGAGCATTATGTGGTTCTAAAATTTGTATGATTTAAGTACTTAAAGGTTAGTTACAATTAGTAATTCACATTAAATGTTAAACTACTTAACCAAATTTTAAGCAAAATGAATTTTATCAATATAAAAATTTACTAACTTATTTTATCTTACACAAATCTTAACCTGTTTTTGGATCTGCCAAAATCCTCTTATTTTTCACTTGAACACGACATTATTCTATTTCCAATTTAAATGATCTATACTAGTTAAAATTTCAATATTTTACTTTTATTATATATTTCCTGATTGCAAAAGGTTGTCTATTTGGTGTTATTAACTAATTATTCTCTTCCAATCGTAAAATAGTTTTCCTATTTTCTTGGCACAGATTCCTGGGGCATTTTCAGCCACAACTGGGTAAGCCTGCTCTATGGGATTTGGGCTCAGATCAGCATTATGGTATAGGGAGACATGGAGATGATGATGCAAGGTATTTGAATTTAATTTATGGGGAATGAAACACCTTTTATTTTTATTTTTTGTATTCCTGTATAAATTGGTCTTTGATTGAAGACCTGGGATTTTTGTAGTTTGTCCATCTGCAACTTCCAGGCCATCTACCTCTTCAGTATTTTCATTAAGCATATATATAAAAAAAAATGGACAATAAAATGAAGGGTTCATTAACTTCTGTTTTCATTTTTTGTTATTTTTTATTTACAAAATTGTCATTTTGATTTTTCAATCTGTTTCCTGTGTTCTATAAGATTTCTACAGGAAATTATGAAAATAAGGTGACAATTTTGTAAATAAAAATTAAAAACAAAAAAATAAAAATGAAAATAGAAGTAAACAGGCCCTAAAATATGAAATGTCTCAAACCCAATATTTTAATGCTGCATTCCCAGTTATCCTACATCACATCAAAGCTCCTTTATATTATTATATAGGACAAAAACATTAATTTAAAACCAATATTTTCTATCCATCGAAACTAACATGAAACAAAAAATTAAAAGCCTAAAAAATATACATAATTGTATTTTTGGTCCTTAATTAGCTTGTTAAAAACTTGACCGGGTGGGAGAGGGTGGGGGGGTTGTATGTAGTTCTAATTAGAGGATGGGCTAAAATTGCAATTAAACCAAAAAAAATATTAGATAAGACTCCATAGTATGACAAGTTTCTGTTTAATGTGGCCCAAATAACAACCCAATCAACACCAATATTTAATTATAATTGACCCCATTTGTGCTGCTTCATGATGACATGACACAGCATATATATATATTCTGGAAATTACAGAAATATGAGAATATCAGCACATAATGTATAACTAATCATGTGTGGTAATATGGACAAGATATACCTAATATATATATTTAGACACATTTTAGAAATCGTGTATTATGTAACTAGTATCAGTTATCAAATATGTTTATAATGTTGGGGCAATTACATTGAGATCTCCCTTGATGTTAGCACAACTTACACACACACCCCTATTTGAAAAGTTACATTTACACCCCTTTATGATGCACTGTTCTTACTCTAGACATTTTGCTTTGTTTGAGAAATTACTCCTACACACATACATCCCTCTACTTTAGGTGCAGTTCCTACGACATTTCCCCTTCTAAATAACTAAGGAAGTAGGTGTAGATTCTGACCCCTAGCCTTACTGCCTAAGGGGATGCTGGTGTAACTATTCATACAGTTGTTCCTAAGAGAGAAAGAGTACTTACTATTTAGAGGTGTGGGATAATTAGCTGTCAGCATGAGTGTCAAGTGTCAATTTTCTTTTGATATGCGTTGAACTTGGCTTCTTTCTCAGTGTTCATGCTTACATCTTTCATGATTATCTATACAGGGAAAACATGGTAACTGATTCTGAAGAAATGTGTAGTTTTCTTCACTTGACTGGAACATTTTTGGTCCATCACTCTAGTATGGATTATGATGAGTGTGCTTGACATGCTAGTGTTTTTGGCAACTTACATTCTGAACTGCTTGCCACTATGTTTTAAGAAAAGAGTGCTTGAATTAAATATATTATCACCTCTTTTAATTTGATAGGAGTAACAGGAATATTTATTATTATTATTAGAAACTTAGTGTATGACTAAACTTATCTTTATTGTGCTCATTTACCCCAAAATTAAAATGTTTTTTTAGGTCATTTGTGAAAAGATGTTTCTCAGATGGAAGTATCATTCATGACAATTCTACACCTATGTCAGCCCCAAATCCAAACCTTGAAAATTTCTCAAAGCTAGGTTTGCAGGACCAATCAGAGGAAGGAAGCAAGGCCTTTTGTGACTCATCGCCTGTATCCACTTCCGAGAGTGAAATGTCATATTCAAGGTTTGTATCTGAATTAACTAATGTGAATGTAAATATGTTACGGTATACAGAAAGAGAAACTTGACACAGTACATACACCAAATGGGGCTTCCATAAGATGTCCCAGATTTGAATATCTGAATGTTTTTGTCTTCTCATAGCAGGTCTTTTTGCATGAGAACTGAAATGACTAAAATATGGTAGATTTGTTCTTCTATTTGAGAAAGTCTCCACTTTTTCCCTCTTTGGCATTTATGTTGAAAGGATCGGACTATTTATACTATATATGAAAGAGATAATTTTTTTTGGGACAATTTTATCTCTATAACTACCTTTCAAACCACTCTCTCTCTCTCCACCATTTTTTCATTTAGTTTTTTCTCTCTTTCTTTCCTACTTCCCCCATAAATATTACAATCTTTAATTAACCACCCACACCATTATCGATCTTCTTATTTCTTTTATATTTTTACTTTGTAAAAAATAGAGGCTCAGAGTACCTCTTTTCCTACCTAGTGGTGCATAATGTAAGCTAAATTGTGTCAACAACCGCATACTGTACTAGTTGCCAACTTAGAGGGTGATTTTTGGTTTCTGTTTCTGATGTAATCACAATCACAAGCATTCCTACTTGTTTTTATTCAGTATTATGATTTCAAAACTTCTGAAGGAAATGGTGTGAAGGATATGTTTTTTTTACCATTTCATTTACAAAGCTTTGATAACATCATGTAGAATAAATGGTGACTATTGTAATTATAATGAAAACTGTAGAAATAATTTCCTTGTTGATTCAAATGGTAACAGATGAGTATTACAACTTAAATAAGAAAAGCATAGGGAGACAGATCCCTTTATCATGGGGAATTTGAATCCCATAAAATAGAAAAAATAGGAAGGTAAATCTTATGACTCTGGGTTGACCAATCCTTTTCTTAATCATATGATTTTTTTTTTCTTCCTAATTTATTAAGAACCATAAAATCCAAATTACTAATTTATTCACAAAAATACATGAAATGAAAATGAAATTAGAAAATAAACCAAATACCTTATGCCTATTTCTTGCCTGATGACATATTCAGTTATTTTCCGCTTCATTGTGTCTATCTTGCTTGAAAAAGAATTTCTTTTTGTAGGTACACTCCCTCAATACCTCAGAGACAACTTTTGGGAGACGCACAAAGAGAGCGCTTCCTAGATAGTGACCATAATTCCTTTTCTGGACATGGGGATTCATTCAGCTGTTCCAACTTTGTTGACCTGGATTGGCTGTCTTCTTCCGGAAATTCATTTGAAGAAGATCCATTCGAGAGGTAATTCTGCATTGCATTTTTGTGAAGCAATTATACATTGCAACTTGCAAGAATATTTTATAGGGAGTTATGGAAGCAACAAGACATGATAGGAAGAGTAAATAAGAAATATATTTAAGCATTACAAATTTTTGCTGTGAATATCGTGTCTGTGGACTGGGGTGTATGTCGTTCATAACACATCTTACAGTCTCCATAGTGGATCTACTTCAGTGTTATCATCATTGTAATACATTCTAGAATATCTCCGAATAAATATTTTTTGTAAGGCCTATTTATACTTAATGCAGGTTATCAATTACCAACTCTTCGATTGCTGGGCTTTCTTCAGAAAATGTTATTAATGGAGTTATTATGGGAGGAGATACTCCCTCCACAAGTGATTTGGACTCAAGCATCAAGGTACTAGCCCTTCTGACATGGTATTTATTAGAGCACGGATACACCACTTTGGTGCTGTGTGTGTGTCTAGCAGAATATGATGCATAAATGACGTGGGTCCTTTTTTTTTTTTTTTTTTTTTTTTTCCAGTTAAGACTTGGGATGGGATATGGCTCCGACACAGTCATTTAAAATTTGAAGTAAATTAAATTGTTTTTGTTGTGCTTGTATATGTTTAGTTTTATTATGACAAGTTTAGGAATTTTATTTTTACTTTTTTAAATGTCAATAGAGTTGTGGTTTCATGTTTTTTGGGAGGGACTTGCTAAATGACAAGTCAAGAACATGACCTATATCAAGATATACCAATGTGTGCTATGTCTGAGTTCTTATATATATATATATATATATATTGGTGTTTCTCCTAGTCTTGTCCGTGTCCATGCTCATATCAGGGTTTTGTGCTTTCGAGCACAACATAATATCACATTCACAACTTACTTTACCGATAGAGTTATGGACCTTTGATGTAATAGCTTATAGCTTGCATCCTACAATTATCAAAACTGCTTTACATTCCCTTTATGATTTTGTCTATAATTTGTAGTTCGAGTTTGAAATACTTATTGAAAATAAAAGGAATAGCAGTTATTGACTTATTGGATAGTAAGTGGTGTTGTACATGCTGTGATTTGATAGTAGAAATGTATTTGGTGAACAATATTACTGATTTAGGATCAGTACGAGTGGTATTGTACATGCTGTGATCTGATAGTAGAAATGTATTTGGTGAACAATATTTCTGATTTAAAATCAGTACGAGTTCCATGTCCCTAATTTGTCCTGCAATAGTTGAAAGTGAGTGACTACTAAAAGCCTTGGTCTTTATTTCAGATCTAATTCCGTGTATTATTCTCAGGGAAGAGAGGGAACTGTGTCAGAGTTATCCTACCGTGATGCCGGGTCCAAAGTTCTAGAGGAATTTCCTGATACTTTTGTACACTGGGTTACTCATGGACAGACACTTTGCAATTGAATTTTCACATAATTATCCTTTGCATTTATAAAAAATGTAAATTTATTTAATTGACTTGGCTTGCCCGAAAGATGCGAGTCGAAGAACTGATTAGAGTGAGCTAAGCTTGTGATTCAGAGACGGCAGGAAAAGAAATAAACATGCTATTAAAGTAGGCTTCTCTGTAAGAGCGTTGATCGCAGAAAAAATCCTACGGGCTTTCTTGAACTTGCAGCATTAATTCTGTCGTGAAAATCTCCATCAAATCTTGAGGTATAGTAGGACAGAGTAAATAGCAAACTGTTGTAAAATTGTTTTTTTTTTTTTGGTCACCGTTGGAGCTCATTGTCTTTTTCTTTCATCAGTTAATGACCGACCATATTAGGTGCATTTCTTGTAAATATTGTTACCCTGTTTGTATGAGCTCCACTTCTAGAATTGCAAATAATTAATTCTTTTAAATATGAAATTCTCTCCCGCTATCAAACTAGCGGTGATTTAAGTTCATGTTATGGGGCAACACTAAAGATCCAGAGCGATAAATTCCCTGGACCTGCACATATTCCTTTTTCCATATTATGTTTTTTCTTTTAAGTGCATTCTTCAAACCTTGATATCCTATAAATTTTCTAATTATTTGAATTTTTTCGGACTTTTGATCATTCAACCTGAACAGGTTTCACATTAATTTCGTTTGTATTTAAAAAAAATATAAAATGAACAAATTCGAACATGCATTAACTTGTACTAGTTTTGCATTGTTATCCATGTAGCAGTCAAATAAGAAATCAACTCAATTTATATGTGAACTATGATGTATGTAGAAGTTAGATAAGAAATAACACCCAGATTATGTTAACTTGAATGACGTTTAATCGCATTTAGAGTTGGAGTTGTAGTATCTGCATTTTCTTGATGACCCATTTACAAATTTGGATTTGGATGGACATGTCAAAGAAGTTGCAAATGTTACATATTTAAAAACTGTCAGACACATTACTATGGTTAAATAATTTTTTTTAAAGATGTGATATTAAAAGGAAATTAAAATTTGTATTAAAATTCTTAGGTTGGTTTAAATTACTTTTATTTAGGTTGGTTTTCAAATTATTACTTATTAAATTTTTATTTTTATTTTAAATACCTGATTAATTTTTTTCTTAATTTAGTACCTGACGTTAGTCTCTTTTTGTTAAGTGATGACGTGGCTGACGGACTGTCATGTCATCATCCAACAGTGTCTACCACGTCATCTAAAGGTTGTCACCTAACAGCCACGTAGCCTAATGCTCCTGATACACTTGTTGGTGAATTTTGAGTGTATTGACGTTGGGATCGGAAATGAGAGGTGAAGGTAGAGCGGGAGCGCGGGGTGATACTCCGACGACGGCGCGACGGGCTTCGGAATAGGATCATGGAACTTGACGTCGATGAAGGAATGTGCGATGGGAGGAGGAGCAACGACCTTGTCGAGGCCAAAGAGGTAATCGATGTTGGAAGGAGGAAGGGGAGAGGTTTTGACAAGGTCGCAATCGAAGGAGAAAGAAGACTTAGAATTTGTGGAAAGTGCGAAGAGGAAAAGTCTCATTCTGATGGTTTTAAAGTTTAAGGCGGTAGCAGCAGTCGTACTCGTGCATCATGTGTTCGAGGTCGTCGTTGTTGGTGATGAAGATGAGCGTGTCGAGGTCCTCGCCAGGGAGCTGGTACTTGAAGATGAGGTCCTGTGCTAACGTGTCATAGAGCGCGATGAGCTTGGAGAGGAAGGTGGTGAACTTGATGGAGCGGTTAACATTGTTGGGTGGCAACCCAAACCCTAAACGTGGTGGGCATTATTGGGTAATGATGTGGCAGTCCGTCAGCCACGTCATTACTTAACGGAAGGAGACTAACGTCATTAAATTAAAAAAAATTAATCAAGTATTTAAAATAAAAAAAATAATAAGTAATAATCTAAAAATTGACCTAATTGAAGATAGTTTGAACATATTTAAACTTAATTTAAAAATATTTAAATTTATTCTAAAAATAAAATGTTTGGTTAAAAATGAGAATGCTTTTAAGAAAGGAAAGTGTAAAGGAAGTTAAAAGGATAAAAATATTTTTTTTCCCATGTCTTGAGAGTCGAGGAATATAAGGGTTTAATGTAGAATAAATGAGAAAACCAATAGTAATAATACGGTAAGATCTAAATATAATGTATCTATTTTACAGGCTAACGGTTGAGTTAGGCAGATGTATAAATAAATAAAACTAATAGGTATTTTACAGTCTGAGTGGGAGTCCAACCGTTGAAGCAGTGGCGTGTTGAGCAAAAGAAGAGTCCAAGAAGGGAAAAAGATAAAAGATAAAAGAAAGAAGATGCTGAAAGGAGTGTTCAGCCGGCAGAAGCAGTCGCGTCCGTTCAAGGAGTACTACGTGGAGTGGGTAAGCACGCTAAAGAACAACCTCCTCCCCCTTCTCCGGCGGTCGATAGGCGGCGAGTCCCCGACGATCCTTTCGACCCACGTGGAGATGGTCCACCAGCACTTCCAATCGTACTACTACGCCCTGGACGCCGCCACCACCTCAGACCCCTTCCAACTCCTCTCCCAAGAGTGGCGCAACTCCCTCGAGAAGCCCCTCCTCTGGCTCGGCGACCTCCACCCCCTCCTCTTCACCCACCTCGCCCGCTCCTTCCTCCGCGAAGACTCCCCCTCCGACACCGACACCGACACCGACACCGACGCCTCCTCCTCCCACCACCGCCCCTGGCAGGTCGCCCTCGCCTGGCGCAACCCCTCCGACTCCCTCACCGCCCGCATGGACCAGATCGACTGCGGCCTCCGCCTCATCGTCCCGACCCTCTCCGACCGCCTCAAGCGCGCCGAAGACGCCTTCGTGGACCGCGTCGTACCCGATTGGTTCCGCTCCCGCCACCGCAAGGACGCCGCGAAGGTGGCCCTGGGCGCCGACTTTAAGGAGCACATGGAAGAGGTGGTTAGCGCTTTCCTCTACGCCAACCGGCTCAGAAGAAACGTCCTTCTTGACATCATGAGCGCCACCAGTGTTTACCAGGCCGCCCTCTTTCTTGAGGGCCTGGCCCAATTCCTTATTGGGTTCAGAGACCCCCACCTCCTCAACGCCCTTGAACATTGCAAGGCCTTACCTCTCCACGCCAAACACTGTCGACCACGCTGCCACTGATGTATGCCTCCCCTATCTATTTCTCATTTCTCATTTCTCATTTCTCATTTCACTGTTTGTTTCTCACTAGTTCACCACTCTTCATCTTCCACTTCACCATTCCGCTCTCAATGGATTTCTTTTCATCCTCACCCTTCCTCAAACATGTTTACTTTCTCCTACATTCCATTTCATTTTATTTTACCTGTTCAAATTTATTAAAAAGCTATAAAATAAAATTAAAAATTACCTTTTATTTAAAAAATAAACTTCACAAAACTTTATAATTTTTAATAAATTTTGAACAATTAATTAATGTATTACAAAAATGTGATATAGATTGATTCCTAAGTGAATAAATATACATTAATTATGGAGGAAGCTACAATTATAAATATTTTTTGACACTCTTTTATCCCAAAATATATTTTTTAAAACGGTTAATAATAAAATGTGTTTAATTAAAAAGATATATTAAAACATCTAAATTAATCTTCATTGTATAAGGGTTCACAAAAAAAATAAATAAAACTCTTTACCATAAAAGGAAAAATAAACATCAAAATAAGTCCAAAATAACTCCAAGAATTAAGGTACAAATCGGCCTTTTATACAAAGTTTCAAAAATTATTTAATAAAATAATTTATTTATATTATAAATTCAATTAATTAAATTAACTAAGTTTATAATATAATTTTTTATTTAAACAATATATTTTTTTAATTTTTAAAAATTGAGATGTTTCATATTCCCTATATGCTAAACCTCCCCAGCTACCATGCTTAATTACTAAACTCAAGTGCATAAGCAAATTACTTGGCTTCATTGTTGTTTCTCTACGAAATCTACACCCCCTCCATAATTCTTTTGTTGTCTTGTCATGTAAAACCAACTAATTGCACATCAAATGGATGTGAAATTTTTTTTCCTTAATAGTGACTTGAAAGAAGAAATTTATATGGAATAACTTGAGGGCTACCTGGTTGAGGGTCAAGAGATTAAAGTGTGTAAATTGAAGAAAAAAAATCATTATATGACCAAACTTTAACGAGCAATGATTATGTTGTGAATTCATCTGATTCTTATGTATACTCTAAATTGATTGGATAAGAATGTGTGATATGTTTTTATGTTGATGACATGTTGATTTTTTGGACAAATATGGTTGTAGCAAATGAAATCAAATTGTTTCTATCTTAACTTTCTTATATGAAAGGTTTAGGAAATGCTGATGTGATTCTTGGTGTTAAGATGAGAAAAATTGAAACAATTTGATGGATATGTATGACCTGTTTGTTGAATCTATTCAAGATTCCATGAATTGTAGTAAAATTTAAGTTTCAATTTTAATTTTACCATATAAATTTTCTTCTCCGCTTTAGATCTAATTTTCATTTTCATAATTATGAATTTTGTTTTAATCAGATCCAGAACATATTTAAAGATTAATTTTAGATTTAGATCTAGACTTAAAATAATCTAAATCAATTAAATCAATTGCTCATTGTTCTTGAATTTCACGAAAATTGTGAAATTGTGATTGTGTTTCACAATTTTATGAATATTGAATCAAATACATTTTTTGATTGGAATTTTTTATTAAATTTTTTGTTTGTGTTTTAATACTATGATTAATGTATTCGTTCTCAAATCTCCTTGCTATGTGTTCTCTTTCTTATGATATTTTTTTCTCTCTTATCCTTGTTCTTTATACACATTTTGTTTGGGCAATTGTTTTGTGGTTTCCTTAGCCTAAGACCACAATTGCAAGTGTTCATGGGCTCGTTGGGTTAACCTTGGGAAGCAGTCGACATTTTGGATTATTCAGGATTTAGCCAGATTTTGCTTTCAAGGCAGTGGTTTCCATAACACAATGACATTTTTGATAAGTTTCATTATTCCTATTTGCAATATTGTTTCCTTCTTTTCTAAATTAGCACAAACGACTTCATTAATCATACGTGAAACAAATTAGAGTTGTAATAGACTAAAATCAAGGCTTTGTACTAATATCTTATTAAAAAAAAATTAATAAGATCATGCAATATTATTTTATTAATCAATATTAGCTTCTACACTAGACAATTAACCATGGTAAAGACAACTTTTAGATTCAATCAGATTGAACTTCGGAACTTGAGAAAATGACCAATCAGTATATTCATTAAATGGATCATATTTCATGTGAATTGTTCTTCATCGGTTAATCTATGTTTGATTATATCAAGTAATCATCCATGCCAAAATCAAGATAACGATCATATTATCATATTTTAGGTGTAATATGATAATATCAACAGTACCAAAATCTAATTCACTTTTATTTAGAGTAATTGTCAATAAATATAAATAATTGTTTGCACGAGATTGAACTTTTTTCTTTATCGCATATAAAAAGATTACAAAAGATGGGAATGAAGATTGAAACTAAATCTTTATGCATCTACTTCAACTCCTTCTTTTTAGCAATTAGGATAATCTTAACTAGTAGTTAGACTCAACTTTAAAATAGAAATCAGAGTATTTTAAAAATTATTTTTTAAATTGAATTGTAAATATTAGTCTGACCTGTTATATTCAATTCCTACATTCAACAATGATTTTCTTTTTAGCTAAAAACATATTATGTTTCATTTTCTTTTTAATATAAAAATAACTCTAAATTTGGGCCTTCACACCTAAGATATTTTTGTTGTTGTTCCTATATGAAAAAAAATAACATATATATAAGCATAACCTCAACGAATGACAATCCGATTTGTAAATAATTTTTTTTTATTGAAACCAAAATGTATTTAAAAAATCATGTAAGAACTAGACAAAAGAATATAAAATATAAGAACCAAAAATTTAATTTATTCTTATTATCCAGTTTGTACTCTTTTACCGTTAATATAAAATAAATAACAAAAAAGTGTGAAATAAATTATTATAATTATTCCATCAGAAGTTGATATGCTAAATATGGTTGTTATTGGATAATTAAAAGAAATTATTTTTTACATTTACATTCTCAAATTAGTAATTGATAATAATAATAATAATAATAATAATAATAATAATAATAATAATAATAATAATAATATCTTTTCAAAACAAAAAAAATTAAAATAAAATGATAAATGATCTGCTAGTTTTATTTATAAAACTAATAAAAGTAATCTTAGTATTTTTTTTCTTTTAAATAACCTCAGTATAATATATGTGAAAAAAAATTTAGTTGATATATATGCCACTTTTTCCCTTAAACACATGATTTGTGTTATTATATTTGAGTTCTCTTTCTGGATATTATTAATTAGTGAAATTGGGCACTCTATGCCTCATCATTATAAAAGTGAATTGTGTGATTAATTTCAAAATACTGGAATAGTTAAACAATTTAATTAAAGAGTAAAAAGATAATTCAACAAATTAATTAAAAGATAAAAGGATAAAAAAAATGTGGATACCAAAATAAATATTTGTTTATTAATGTCATTGATTAAAGGTTTTGGTGTTAGATATTTAAAGAATTCTAAAGTTCAAACTTAAAAGAAAATTTATTTTGATAAACTCTGATGATTGAATCGAATAAAACTAGTAATATAGAATTTATATATGTTAAATAATATTAATATATGAAATATATTCGAAAAGGAAAAAGAGGGAAAGTGAGATGTTAATAGATAACTGCCATCTTAGAGGGAGAATCCGAGTCCCAAAATGAGAGCCCATCATTAGTCCCAATATGATTCCGCTTCTATATTCAACTTTTTGTTTTACTTTTCACTTTTCAAATTGTTAATGATTTTAGCATAGAAAAGGGAATCAAAATTCATCCAATTAAGTCAAATATTCCTTATCGACAATTGACAACGATTCACGTCTTATCAACCTACGTAGTTCTTAGGCAAGTTATAGCCCAACCATTTATTGGCTTTCGGAGATGATGGAACAAATTTTAGACGATACCAAATGGTCAAAATCTCCAAAGAAATAATGGCCCTTCCTCACGAATCTTTATTTTTGTTGTACAGATGTAACATACAAAACAACACACTTTCTGAGCCTTCGTGTCATTGTGTTAGATTTATCCGAACAATAAAATGAAAGGTTTTTGGGTAGCTTTATTTTCCAAGTCGAACAACATCGTGGAACTTGTTGAAATTGAGATCGTGATGGGGAACTCTCAAATGACAACCTCCTAAAATGCTACGTAGCCATCATGATCATAAATTCTTCCATTTTATAGCATCTACAGAATTTGTTGTTGTGTTGTCCAAGGCTAAGCTGACTCAACCATCTTATTCGAGCCCTTCTTAGTTAGGTTTCGTTGTCAAGTATAGGCTCCTTACACATGTGGTGTTTGCTACTTCATGCTAGCTCACAATAGATGATTTATCCTTTTATCTTTTGGGGTGGATAGGTTTAGACTTTAGAGTGATAAATCCATTCATAAAATAAAAGAATTTTGAATCTATAACAATATATAAAGAGTTATATTCCTTTTTAGTGTCTAATTTTTAAAGACAAATTATATTTTATTTTTTTTCACCAATATGTATTTGAGGATAAAATAAAAAAAGAATGTATATGTAAAATAATAATAATTTTTTAAAAATAATAACTATCACTTATTTTAAAAAAATATTTATTTTTTTAGGAAGATACAAAGTGTGTTTTTCATTACTAATATAAGGAAATTTTTATAGAATAATATTATATATTAAATTTATATCTTAAGAAAAATGAGAAAATAAGAATCTAATCAAGTTCTAAAGTTGAATGGTGTGATTTACAAAAGAATTTCATATTTTGTTAAGTCAAGAGTAGCATCCATATATTTAAATAGATAAGACACATAAGATGCAAGGAGAACATAAGATATATAATAGACATGACAACTAGTATATGAAAGATAACTACTTATCATGAGAACATATATAAGAAACAGAATATGTTGTACAGTTTTATACATTACGCTCTTGCAAGATGGATATACCATCAATGACACCCGACTCATCTTTGATTTGTGTAAATTTGGAACACTAAAGAGGTATGGTGAGAATAAGTTGGTAGTTTGTGATATGAGAAACAAAAGTTAATCTTATACTAGCCAATGTGTGAAGTGATAGTCAAGGGCTAAGTAGTACATTCGTGAATGAAAAACATGGATTAAAACATAGATAAGTGACACCTGTATATATTGTAAGATTTCTATTATTATTTTTATTTCCTTGACTCATTTAAAAATCAATTAAATATTAATTTTAGTTAAATAAATTATTTTTAACCAAAATTTACTCTCAATTTTAAATTCACAAAGCCTCATCTTATAATTTATTTTAACTCTAAAGATATGTTGGACCGATTCTAGGATTTAAGATTGAGATGTTGAGTTGACTTAACAAGCGAGTCATATGACTTTTGTCAAAGTATTTGCTACAAACATGTATATTTTTAGGTTCTATAGATTAATTCAGCCATTATATATTGTCTCTATGACATTTGAGAAACTAATTGCCTCCATGGATGTGCACTCGTCCAGATTACCATTGTAGAGAACATCATTATATGATTGTATATTTAGATTTGGAGGTATTTTGAGCTTAAAAAAATTATCGCTTGATTTGTTTAAAATTTGACATGACTTATTTAATAAAAAGATTAAGTTTAGATTTTTTCTAAAAAAAATATTTATTTAAAAAGGTTATACCTAAATAAAATTTATTATACATGATAAATTAATCTATTTATCTATATAATGTAATAAAAAATAATATGTATTACATTATTAACAAAATAAATAAATAAATAAATTTGTAATATAAAAAAATAAATTATAAATATTTTTTTGACATTTTCACTTACTTTATTAAACGTATTGCATTCTCTATTCTACGAAATCAAGAAATAAAAAATAGAAAATCGATCGTATGCTCTTTCTTTCATCTTCATGATTGTTTATTTATAGTATTCCAAATGGAATATAAGAAATATTTTTTAAAAATTATAAGATTATTTTCTTTCATTAGATTGAGTATATGTTAATATACATAGGTGTACATGAGTTGTCTCTCTTGCATTAATTTTTTTTTAACTCTAAATTTTAATAATAATAAAGTAAATTATTTTTATCACAAAAATTAAATAAAAAAGATTCACACGTGTATTAAAAATAGATTTGTTAGCTTATTTAAAATTAATTTTTTTTTATCTATTTAACATTATTAAAGTAAAATAGACTAATAGATTAAACTATACTTTTAAAAAAATCAGGTCAGATCTAAAAAATGTTAAATTTAGATTTTAATTTTATAAAATAAGTTTAACTTGTATATTTAAAATTTGACCGATTCTCATCCTTAACAATAATGGTTGGACTGCAATTTAGAATGGATGTTGGTTCTCACTCTGTGTGGAACAAGGACAAATTTGAAGTAACAACTCAATTTGTTGGAAGAGGATATCTAGGGATGGAGGGCGAATGGAAGGATAGATGAGTCAGAATTGTTATAGTCAATGTGAATGCACACACAGTGACAGATCTCAAAAGAGAATGCGGAATTAAATTAAAAAAAAAAAAAAAGAAGAAAGAAGCAGCATTAAACTTAGGGTGCCTGTTGGGTGATTTCAACAATGCTAAAATAGAGGTAATTATGGTGCAATTGACACAAGAGTTTAATAATTTCATTCTTATATGAAACTTGATGATGTCCCTGTGAAAGGTAGGATCTTCGCCTAGTATAGGCCAAATGGGAGAGAAAGAGCATAATTGACAGGATTATGGTCTCAAGGGATTGATTCATATAGTGTCTTGGAAGCACACAATTTGTGCAAAATAGAAACATATTAGATCATTGTTCGATTGTGATGAACATTTATGTTCGAGAAAAAAGAATTTTTGATGTTTGTGGAATGAAACTGGAAGGGTTTGAACATCCAAATTGGGGCGCATATGTTCTTGAAGAAAAGCTGAAACAACTTGAGCACAAGATAAGAGAATGTAATTCAGTAAAGTTTGTGTTGAAAATATTTTGTGAAAAATGTAGAAAAATTAGATCTTGTAGAAAAATTAAAATTAAAATTAAAAATGAAAAATACGATAAAAATTCATAGAAGAGGATGTTTATGTATAAGCTTACAATCAATTTTAAATTTTTAACAAATTTCATTTACCAACAACTTTATATGTTGAAATTATATTGACTAATTGAAAATAAAATATAAAAGATAAAACTGTAATAATAACAAATATCCTATATAAATTTTATTCAAAAGTCAAAATTCAAATGAAGGAAAATCTGATAAATCTAACATTCCTTTTTGAAATTTGTCATGAATATCTCAAACTTTAATTATGAACTCAAAAACTTGATTTTGGAAGAGCCATGTCATCAAGTTGTTGCACATTGATTTCTTGACCTAAATCATTGTCATCATAGTTATTCAATTTAACTCCAAGGAAAATCTCATAAATCTAACAATTTGGAAGCCAACAAAAATTCATACTAAAATTGTGGAAGGGATAAATGAGTTGGATAAAAAAGAAGAGATGACAGGGTTAGTTGAGGCAGAAACCCAAACGAAAATAGATCTACAATAGGAATTTCAAAAGGTAATTATCTGTAATGAGTTTATCTTATCTAAAAAGTCTAGACTGAGATGGCTAAAAGGACAGACTTAAATACAAATTTTTTCACCTTATGGTGAATTGGAAAAGAAAGAAAAATGTGCTAAGGGGGCTATTTATCCACGGTTCTTGGGTGGATGAGCCAAAAGAGGTAAATAGTCATGAAAAATTATTTTTTCAAAACAAATTTCAGGAGCAACATTGGGAAAGGCCAAATTTGAATGGAGTACATTTTAGACAAACTTCTGAGTTGCAAAATAATAATTTTATCTCTAACATTGAGGAAAAGGAAGTTAAGCAAGCAATTTAGGAATGTGGTAGTTCAAAGAGCCCCAAGGCCAGATGCTTTCAACTTCAAATTTCTAAAGGCATTTTGGAATACCAAGAAGGGGGATATAATTATATTTGTGAAGGAATTTCATGCTAAAGAAAAATTGTTGAGGGGTATAAAATCAACTTTTATCATTCTTATCTTAAAGAAGGATGATGCACAACATCTAGGAGATTATAGGTCTATTTCATTAGTGGGTTACATGTATAAAATCTTATCTAAAATTTTAGTAAACAAACTAAAGAAGGTATTACCCTCTGTTATTGCCAATAAACAAAATGCATTTTTAGAAGGGTGGAGCCTCTTGCATAGTGATGGTGGCAAATGAAGCTATTAATGAGGCAAAGAGAAGAAATAAAAGTTATATCTTTTTTAAAGTAGATTATGAAAAGGCATATAACTCAATTTGCTAGAATTTCCTTCATATATGCTTTAGAGGTTGGGGTTCATTAGCAAATGGATATAATGGATTGAGGTATACCTTAAGTTAACCCATATTTCAATTTTAGTCAATGGAAGCCAAATAAAAGAATTCAATTAAGATGCAAAGATGTCTAAGATAGAGTGACCCTTTAACGCCTTTCCTTTTTAATATTGTTGTTGAAGGTATAACAAGTATGATGAGGAAGGTAATGCTAAAAGAATTGTTTGAAGGTATGAAGATTGGCAAGGACCAAGTTGACATCAACATCTTACAATATGTGAATGAGACAATATTTATGGGGGAACCTAGCCTTGACAATGTAATTGCTATAAGAAAATATTCTTAGGTGCTTTAAAGTGGTATCCGAGTTAAAAGTAAACAAAAAAATTCAAGAACAACTTTGAGACAATTGGAGTCGAAACGAATTTATTGTAGAGTTTTGCACACCTTTTGAGATGCAAATTGATTTAGCTACCTTTTACTTGTTTAGGCATTTTCATCGGTGCGAACACAATAAAGGAAAAGGCCTAAAGCTTATTATTCATAAAATTAAGAAAAGAATATCCTCATGGAAAATAAATCCTTATCTATGGTTAGGAGGGTATGCTTGATTAACTTAGTTATAACTTTTTTGCCTTTTTTACCTATCCTTCTTCAAAATGTCAAATTTGATTAGAAGACAAATAATGTCAGTTTAAAGGAGATTTTTATGAGGATGTAAAAAAGGTGAAGAAAAGATATTGTGGATTAGCTATTACAAAGTAATTCACCCAAAAATCTATGGAGGTTTCAGGGTTAAAAAACATTATTGCGTTCAATGCAATTCTTTTGGTGAAGTGGAAATAGAATCTCTTCCATCAAGTAGATACATTGTGGGGGAAAAGTGCTAATGTCCAAGTATGGTGGGTATTGTAATCTTTGCTCAGGGACTACTACCAATAAGCTTGTATTTGGTGGTGTGATTTGTTAAAGGTCTGTGAAGGAGATAATGAGGAGAAATGGTTAGATAAATTGGCAAGTTGGAAGTTAGGGGAAAAAACACGAACTAGATTTGTTGGGATGCAAGCAAAATCCCACATCGTTCAAACAAGAGGATGGTCATGGGTTTATATACACACAATTGTCTTCATTGGTTAAGAGGCCTTTTGGGTGATGTCCAAAAGAAAAACCGTGAGAGCTTGGGCCCAAAGCGGACAATATCTCACCAATGTGGAGACATGTGTATATGTGTGGTAACCCTTGGTACTCAACAAGTGGTACAAAAATGGTTCCTTTGAATGGTACAAATTATCATTTGTGGAAGGGCAAGATGAAAAACTTGTTATTTGTGAAGAAAATGCATCTTCCCGTCTTTGCTACTCAAAAACCAGATTCTATGTCTGAAGAAGAAAGGGACTTTGAGCACCAACAGGTTTGTGGTTTTATTCGAAAATTTGTAGAAGACAATGTTTATAATCACATTGCAAATGAGACACATGCTAGAGGTTTATGGGAGAAGATTGAGTCCTTGTATGCTTCTAAATCAGGGAATAATAAATTGTATTTGTTGAATTGTCTAATGAGTTTGAGGTACAAGGAGAGTTCTTCCATTTCAGATCACTTGAATGAATTTCAAGGGCTCCTAGATCAGCTATCCGAAATGGGTATCAAATTTGATGATGAAGTTTTGGGACTATGGCTACTAAATACTTTATTACCTGAGTCTTGGGAGACATTTCGAGTTTCTATTACCAACTCGGTCCCTAATGGTGTTGTTTCTTTGCAAGCGGCAAAGAGTGGTGCTCTTAATGAAGAGATGAGAAGGAAGGCACAGGGTTCTTCATCTCAGTCTGAGGTACTTATCACAGAAAATAAGGGAAGAAGTCAGAAAAAGGAACCGAAGGGTGGTAGAGAGAAGAGCAAGAGTAATTCCAAGTCAACATACAAGAATGTGGAGTGTTATTATTATAATAAACCTGAGCATATCCAAAAGAATTGTTTTCTATGAAAAAAGGAGAATAAAGGCAAGGGTAAGCAGAAAGAGAAGGATCATGATGATGATGATTGTGTTGCTACTACTACTTGTGGTGATCTTGTTATTCTTAGTGACCATGGGTTAATTAATCTTGTATTAGATGAGAGCATGTGGATTATTGATAGTGGTGCTACACTGCATGTTACACTAAGGAAGGAGTTCTTCACATCTTACACTTCTAGTGATTTTGGAGTGTTGAAGATGGGTAATGATGGTGTGTCTAAAGTGATTGGTGTTGGTGATGTTTGCTTGCAAACCAACATGGGAATGCAGTTGTTGCTTAGAGGAGTCAAACATGCTCCTGATGTTCGTTTTAATTTGATCTCTGTGCAGATTCTTGATGATGGTGGTTATGATAACCACTTTGGTTCTAGAAAGTGGAAACTTATTAAAGGTAACTTGGTTGTGGATAGAGGGGAGAAAAATTCTAAATTGTATTGGACTAAAGCTTTGGTTGCTAAGGACAGTGTGAATGCTATGTATATGGAGGCATCTTTGTGGCACCGAAGGCTTGGTCATATCAGTGAAAAAGGGCTTAATTGCTTGGCTAAAAAGAATGTGTTTTTGGGATTGAAAAGTGCAGAGTTGGAGAAATTTTTTCATTGCATGGCTGGTAAACAAACTAGAGTATCCTTTAATAAGCATCCTCCCTTAAGGAAGCCAGAGTTGCTTGAATTGGTGCATTTTGATGTTTGTTGCCCATTGATGTGACACCCTTACTACCTCAACACATATATAAATATAATCATATAAATAAACTAAAGAATAAAATTTTTAACGTTGGTAAAAGGGATCACATAAAACCTTCATATTCATTTATCAATAACCAACATAATAATTGAAAATAAAACTTGAAAGTTTACAAATTGTTTTCAAAATCATATTTACAATTCCAAATCCATATAAAATCTATGTCCTAAAAATCCTCTGCCCCGATGTCACAATATCAGAGCATACCCACAATTCAACTGTTGGCATTCTAGATGTCACTCGTAACCAGATCTTCCTCACCTAAAACATCCACAATTTATACGGTGAGAAAAGAAAATATCTACATGCAAAGTACATACAACCACATCATAATGAAATCATAATTCATATATATACAAGCATGTATCATAATTTATCAATCCATCAAAATCCACACAATTTTACAATTAACAATATCATTTCCACATCCATAATTCAAGCCAATCTTACAATGAACACTATGCCAAGACCTCGCCACATCTGACACAAGTGATACGGGTTAATTGCCTCACTCAACCCACACCATACTAGGGTTCGTATCATCCCTGATCATCCAGGAGTACGCTCGTCCCTGAAGCATCACCTACCCAGGGTTCATATCATCCCTGATCATTCAGGAGTACGCTCGTCCCTGAAGCATGAGTGTGAGGAACCACAATCACATTACAATCCATACAGTCTCTTGCAATTAACCCTATGCCAGGGCTTCCATAATCGACATAAGTGGTGTGTGTTAACTATCTTACTCATCCCACACCATGCTAGGGTCACGCCCTCCCTGTAGCACCACTTACCCAGGGGCCGTGCCATCCCTAGTCATTAGTGTGAGGAAACACATCGCAATCACATTCTTAATCATGTCCATACAACATCTCATCTCATATCACGATTTCATATCACATACACAATTCCATATCACATACTCAACAGATAAGTTTAACAAAATAAGGGTTTACACATCCCTCAAGCAATTCACATCTAGATCATCAATTCTTATTAAATAATATAATAATAACATTCATAAATTAATATAATAAATAATAGAATTAATTTAATATAATTTTAACATAAATAGTAAAATCCCCAATTGTCCCAAAACCTAGCTCACAAGCACTTTTCTACAATTTCGTTCTCTTTCCCAGATCATCATTCTTACAAATTATTAGCATATTTATAATCCTCAACACATACAAAATCTAATGAGATATTCAATTCCTCAAACAGAAATCATCCAATTTTCACAACCTAACTTACAGGCACTTTTCTATAATTTCGTTCTCTCTCCCAGAACATCATTTTTACAAATTAAACATATATTCGTAGTCCTAAATATATATAGAATCACATAAGACAATTAATTCTCCAAACAGAAATAATTATAAAATTATTCATAACCCTAAGGGCTCTTCCTCTACCCAATTCCCTCATGTAACCCTACATATAAATAATCCCCTTTTCCCCCGTACTTGGATAAATAGGAACTATGGAATAACCTCCTCCTTTCTTTCCTTAAACAAGGACCGGGACTAAAACTGGGACAGAACCTCATCCTCTGAGTTCCTCTTGGTCTTCAGAGAGAAGAAGAGGAAAGAAGAGCATAAGAGAGAAGGAAGAGAAGGTGTGTGAAAATGAGAGAAATGAGGGTATATTTATAGGAATTCTGGCTCACCTACCGGAATGGCCTGTACTGAAAGCGGAACGGCCCGTTCCGGAACCTTCAAGTATACACAAAATTTTCCACTAGAACGGCCCGTTCCAACTAAAATATTTTAAGCATTTTTCTTATTCCGGAACGGCCCGTTTCACTTTGGGAACGGCCCGTTCTGGAACAACCCAAATAGGAAAATTTTCTACTTTGGAACGGCCTGTTCTACTACTTAAAAATGGGTTCATTTTCATCATTTGGAACGGCCCGTTCCACTTTTGGAACGGCCCGTTCTGGGCAATCAAACATAGGTATATTTAGTCATTTGGAACGGCCCGTTCCGGGCTACTGATCCACCCTAATTGGGCCCTTGGCCTAGTGAAAATTGGGCTGTTACAATACTCCCCTCCTTTAAGAAATTTCGTCCCCGAAATTTTTGTAATGGTAGACTCCTCGCTTCTTACTTTCTAATTCTTATGCAACCTCACTACCTTATTGATGTACAACTCTATCAATTTCACCAAAGAATATCTAAGGGTAAGACAGGTAAACTTGGCGAGTCTATCCACTAAAACCCAAATAGAATCAATCTCTTAAGCGTCTCAGACAAACCTACAATTAAGGTCTATCCCCTCACCATCTCACTTCCAAAATAGGACGTCTAAATGCTACAAAAATTCCTAAAGACTTCTAGCATACTAATCACGAGTATACAATTCCTCTACTCCTCTCTTCACCTTAGGCCATCATGCTTCCGCTGCACCACTCTGATACATCCTCCTAAGGTCTCGATACACCTCAGTAGCTCCTAAATGAATGTCCTCCTCTAAAATCATCTTTCTTAATTGAAGGTTACTAAGTACCCAAATTTGTTCTTGCACCTCAAACAACATCGATTCTACTCAGAAAAGTTGTCTATACTCCTACCAATCTTTTCCACTTGGTTCTCTAAGAAAGGCTCTAACTCCTAGGCTTCTCTAATCTCATCCATTAATTCACTAGTCACTTTCAACATAATTAATTCAATGCTCCTAAGGATAATCTTACACACAAAGCATTAGTCTCTAAATTCTTCAATAAAATCCAACCCTTAAATCATCAAAAATAATATACCAGAGGTCATCATAATCAAGGCATCTGCCACAATATTGGTTTTACTTCTATGATCATCTCTAAAGATTAAGCACCTAAGCGTAAGTACACTCGGTATTCATATCAGTCCTCTAATTTCACCACTCCATCTACACCCAAGTCATACTCTTATCCATCACCTTATCCTATAGCCTTATATCTTGTCACCAAAATGAATCAACTAATTATGCTTCTCCAATTTTCTTCAACAATCCATTCGTTACTCAAGTCATACTTAGTCTTACACTACTAAAGGTAACCTTATAAGCCAAACTTAAATCTCTAATTTGAGCCAAAAGGATTCATCTCTCTAATCATAAGGGAAGATAAATATAAAGGTTTCCTACACAAAACATCGGTCACCACAATAGCTTTACTCAATTAACAACTAAGTTTGAAATATTAGTCCTCTAGAAATTAAACTATCTCTTTAGTCACATAATTAACTCCTTCAGTCAACAGATAATTAAGGCTCTAACGATCAATAAATACTTCAAGCTTAGAATCATATACATAGTGTCTCCAAATCTAAGTATAAATATTAAAGCTGCTAACTCAAGGTCATAGATAAGAAAATTCCTCTCATGAATTTTCAATTGCCTAAAATCATAACCTACTACCTTTCCTTCTTGCCACAATACTCCTCCCAAACATATCTTTAGAAGCATAACTATATATCACAAAAGTCTTACTAAAATCTAGTAGTATTAACACTAGTCAATCTTTCCTTAAGAGTTTGAAAACTACCTCCTCATTTGTTATCCCATACAAAGGCAACTCTTTTCCTAGTCAATCCAGTCAAAGGTAATAGTAAGCGACCCAGGGAAGTAAGCGACGAAATGTTTTGGGTAGTTAAAAATAAACATAGGTCCAAGAATTCCTGATATAGATTAATCTTTCGAACTACTGCTGATTCCAAGGGTAGGCAAGAGACAACCTAGTGAATTGAAACATCTTAATAACCAGAGGAAAGAAGGCAAAAGCGATTCTTGTAGTAACGACGAGAAAAGTGAGAGCAGTTTAAACCGTGAACAGCTATCTTAAAAATTTACTCAATAAATTTCCTATAAACTATCCCAATAAAACTCCTAATTTTACTAATTGACTTAGGTATCTCTCACTTAAGCACAACTTCTACCTTAGGTAGATCTACATTATACCTCCGCAAGAAATTACATGGCCTAAGACACTCACGTCAAACAATCAAAATTCATACTTAGATAATCTAGTCTAAATCTATATTGGACATATCTTCACACTTAACTCTAATATGATGATATCATATCCTAAGGTCAATCTCATTAACACACAAACATCCACTAATTGATCCATAAGGCCACATACTTGCATATCAAATCATATTAGAATACCTCCTTCACATATACCATCCCTAAGCATGTATGAATTGATCATCGTTTACACCATATAACATGTACATGAACCAATTTTACTACATAGAATCATATCATTTTAATCAACCTTTCAATGACCAAACCTCAAAACATCACTAAATCTATTTTTATCCTTGTTATGCCTAAAATCTCAAAAACATCATGACAACATATATCTACCTGACACACAGAGTTATACTCATCCAAATGATTTCAAACCTATCTAAAAAAAAAGCTAAGTGGATAAGCTACAACTCTTATGAAGACATAAGATTCCAAAAAGATCTCATTCTTAGCTAAAAATTCAAAAAGCACTTCAAGTATATTCAGTGCTTACAACTAAACTTCTGATCACCAAAGCAGCATAACTAAAGTTCTAGACCTCCGTTTTATCTTTTTCTAGTTCCATTGGAAAGATAATATCCAAAGCCACATTCTTCATGAAGACCGCAAAAATTTAATTATGTCAATACGATACTCATACTGTCACAAAAAAACTGTAGTGAAAATATTTTCTACACCAAACAACAATAGTGTATCAATATATCTAATGCCACAAAAATACCTCAACTCTTCCAAACTCACACCTCAACTTCCCATTCAAGCCTCCCACCAAAACAACTCACATATTTAGCACAACAGACTTTAGAAAATAAAACTCACGTGCTACCTAAACCATAAATGGTTAACATGCTAGTACTAACACTCAAGGAAATTACCGTCATTTCAATCTCTCACCAAGGAGACAACCACCTTAGATTCAACCGCTACAACTATAGATGTCAGAATTCCATCAATCGTAAACTCTTAGTACACTCGACAAATCAATGTATCACTCACACCCAAGGTTCTAATAGTTCTAGTTGGCTAGCACAAGGCTTCGTCCACTATTACTGGCACATGTGCTCGCAACACGAGCGATACTATTCAACCACTACTTCTTACATAAGTAAGAAGTATCAAAACCAATGAGTAATCATCAACTAAGCTATATCATGTCTTTCAGTCGAATTATGAGAAAACAATATATAGGTACGACACTAACAACATAAGAGAAACATCATCATCATATCATTATCCTCATCCTAAAGCAAAACATTTATAGTACATAATAACAACAAACATAATCAATCATCATACTAGCATATCAATCAGTTTCACAATTCATTTCACTACATAATTCTTCTATCAAACAAGCATAGCAGACTCATAACTAACGACCGATTGAATCGACCTGCTCTGATACCACTAAATGTGACACCCTTACTACCCCAACACATATATAAATATAATCATATAAATAAACTAAAGAATAAAATTTTTAACATTGGTAAAAGGGATCACATAAAACCTTCATATTCATTTATCAATAACCAACATAATAATTGAAAATAAAACTTGAAAGTTTACAAATTGTTTTCAAAATCATATTTACAATTCCAAATCCATATAAAATCTATGTCCTAAAAATCCTCTGCCCCGATGTCACAATATCAGAGCATACCCACAATTCAACTGTTGGCATTCTAGATGTCACTCGTAACCGGATCTTCCTCACCTAAAACATCCACAATTTATAAGGTGAGGAAAGAAAATATCTACATGCAAAGTACATACAACCACATCATAATGAAATCATAATTCATATATATACAAGCATGTATCATAATTTATCAATCCATCACAATCCACACAATTTTACGATTAACAATATCATTTCCACATCCATAATTCAAGCCAATCTTACAATTAACACTATGCCAAGACCTCGCTACATCTGACACAAGTGATACGGGTTAATTGCCTCACTCAACCCACACCATACTAGGGTTCGTATCATCCCTGATCATCCAAGAGTACGCTCGTCCCTGAAGCATCACCTACCCAGGGTTCGTATCATCCCTGATCATTCAGGAGTACGCTCGTCCCTGAAGCATGAGTGTGAGGAACCACAATCACATTACAATCCATACAGTCTCTTGCAATTAACTCTATGCCAGGGCTGCCATAATCGACAGAACTGGTGTGTGTTAACTGTCTTACTCATCCCACACCATGCTAGGGTCACGCCCTCCTTGTAGCACCACTTACCCAGGGGCCGTGCCATCCCTAGTCATTAGTGTGAGGAAACATATCGCAATCACATTCTTAATCATGTCCATACAACATCTCATCTCATATCACGATTTCATATCACATACACAATTCCATATCACACACTCAAAAGATAAGTCTAACAAAATAAGGGTTTAAACATCCCTCAAGCAATTCACATCTAGATCATCAATTCTTATTAAATAATATAATAATAACATTCATAAATTAATATAATAAATAATAGAATTATCAATTTAATATAATTTTAACATAAATAGTAAAATCCCCAATTATCCCAAAACCTAGCTCACAGACACTTTTCTACAATTTTGTTCTCTTTCCCAGATCATCATTCTTACAAATTATTAGCATATTTATAATCCTCAACACATACAGAATCTAATGAGATCCTCAATTCCTCAAACAGAAATCATCCAATTTTCACAACCTAACTTACAGGCACTTTTCTATAATTTCGTTTTCTCTCCCAGAGCATCATTTTTACAAATTAAACATATATTCGTAGTCCTAAATATATATAGAATCACATAAGACAATTAATTCTCCAAACAGAAATAATTATAAAATTATTCATAACCCTAAGGGCTCTTCCTCTACCCAATTCCCTCATGTAACCCTACATATAAATAATCCCCTTTTCCCCCGTACCTGGATAAATAGGAACTAGGGCATAACCTCCTCCTTTCCTTCCTTAAACAAGGACTAGGACTAAAATTGGGGCAGAACCTCATCCTCTAAGTTCCTCTTGGTCTTCAGAGAGAAGAAGAGAAAAGAAGAGCATAAGAGAGAAGGAAGAGAAGGTGTGTGAAAATGAGAGAAATGAGGGTCTATTTATAGGAATTCTGGCTCACCTACCGGAACGGCCTGTACTGAAAGCGGAACGGCCCGTTCTGGAACCTTCAAGTATACACAAAATTTTCCACTAGAACGGCCCGTTTCACTTTGGGAACGGCCCGTTCTGGAACAACCCAAATAGGCAAATTTTCTACTTTGGAATGACCCGTTATGCTACTTAAAAATGGGTTCATTTTCATCATTTGGAACGGCTCGTTCCACTTTTGGAACGACCCGTTCTGGGCAATCAAACATAGGTATATTTAGTCATTTGGAACGGCCCATTCCAATTTTGGAACGGCCCATTCTGGGCTATTGATCCACCCTAATTGGGCCCTTGGCCCAGTGAAAATTGGGTTGTTACAATTGAAGGTAAAGTCATTTAGTGGTGCACTTTACTCTGTTACTTTTATTGATGATTGTTCCAGGAAGCTATGGGTCTATGCATTACAGAGAAAGGACCAAGTGCTTGAAAAGTTCAAAGAATTTCATGCTTTGGTTGAGAGGCAGTGAGGCAAGAAGCTGAAACGCATTCGTACTGACAATGATGGTGAGTGCCATGGACCCTTTGATGTTTATTGCAAGCAGCAAGGTATCAGACATGAAAAGAATCCTCCTAAAACTCCTCAGTTAAATGGATTAGCGGAGAGGATGAATAGGACATTGCTTGAGAGGGTGAGATTTATGCTCTCAGATGCTAAATTACCCAAGAATTTTTTGGGGTGAGGCACTATACACGGCGGTGCATGTTATTAATCTCACTCCTACTGTTATTCTTGATAGTGAGGTGCCGGACAAAATTTGGTTTGGCAAAAATGCGTGTCTTCGGTTGTAAGGCATTTGTTCATGTTCCAAAGGATTAAAGATCCAAATTGGATACAAAGACAAGGCAATGTATCTTTATTGGTTATGGTCAGGATGAATTTGACTACAGGTTGTATGATCCTATTGAAAAGAAGCTTGTTAGAAGTCGTGATGTGTAGTTCGTGGAAGACCAAACCATTAAAGATATTAACAAGGTGGAGAAGACTACACCCGAGAAAGATAACAATTTGACTGATGGTAATCCCATGCGGTTGCCTATTCACAATCTGGATAATGTTGAGACTGATGCTCAGAATGATGAGCAACATGGTGATGTTGATGATCAACAGAATGAAGATGTATTACAAGTTCCAATTGATGATGCTCAAAAGGAACATGATATAGTACATGATGATGATCTTGATAATGCTCATGAATTACCACAACTCCTTCCTAAGAGGTCCAACAGGTTGAGACACTCGTCTTCTAGGTATTCTTCTGATGAGTATATGACCTTGACTGATGGAGGTGAACCTGAGTGTTTTGAAGAGGCTTTGGAAAGTGAAGAAAAACAAAAGTCGTTGGATGCAATGCAAGATGAGATGAAATCCTTGCATGATAATCACACTTATGACCTGGTGAAATTGCCTAAGGGCAAGAGGGCCTTAGAGAACAGGTGGATTTTCAGGGTAAAATAAGAAAGTAAATCTACATCTCTGAGGTACAAAGCCAGATTAGTGGTGAAAGGGTTTAGACAGAGAAAGGGTGTTGATTTCAATGAGATTTTTTCACCTGTGGTGAAGATGTCATCCATTAGAACTGTATTAAGTTTAGTTGCTACTCTTGATTTAGAGGTTGAGCAGATGGATGTGAAGACAAATTTCCTTCATGGTAATTTGGAGGAAGAGATTTACATGAAATAACCCGATGGTTTTCTTGTTGAAGGCAAGGAAGACTATGTGTGTAGGTTGAGAAAAATCCTATATGGTTTGAAGCAGGCTCCAAAACAATGGTACAAGAAGTTTGAGTCTTTTATGTGTGAGCAAGGCTACAAGAAGACTACTTCTGATCATTGTGTCTTTGTTAAAAGGTTTTTTGATGATGACTTTATTATCCTGTTATTGTATGTTGATGACATGCTTATTGTTGGGAAAGATGTTTCCAAGATTGACAGGTTAAAGAAGCAACTGGGCGAGTCATTTGCCATGTAATACTTGGGAGCTGCTAAAAAGATTTTTGGTATTAGTACCACACGTGATAGAAAAGAGAAGAATCTTTGGCTATCACAGGAGCACTACATTAAGAAGGTATTGTAGAGATTCTAGATGAAAAATTCTAAAGCAGTAAGCACTCCTCTTGCAACTCATTTTAAATTGAGTGTTAAGTAGAGTCCTTCAAATGAAGTTGAGAAGACATACATGAGAAGAGTTCCTTATGCATCTGCAGTGGGTAGTTTGATATATGCAATGGTCGATTCTTATCAAATCCAGGTAGAGAGCATTGGAATGTTGTGAAATAGATTTTGAGGTATCTTCATGGTACTAGTGATTTAAGGCTTTGTTTTGGAGGAGATAAGCCTACTTTGCTGGGTTACTCAGACTCAGATATGGCTGGATGTTGATTCCAGAAAGTCCACTTCGAGCTATTTGATTAACTTTGTAGGGGGAGCTGTAGCTTGGCAATCAAGGCTACAGAGGTGTGTAGCATTGGATACGTGATGCTTTGGATGCTAAGCTGTTGGAGTTGGCTAAAATTCATACAAATGATAATGGTGCTGATATGATGACTAAAGCATTGCCAAGAGGAAAATTTGAAGTTTGTTGTGAGATCGCTGGTTTGGCGATTATCTCCACATAGTTGTGAGGGGGAGATTTGTTGAGTATTGGGTTCCCTTCCTATGTGGAAAAAATGCCCAAAATTGAGAAGCTCAAATTTTGTCTCACTTAAAAATCAAGTGGAGAGGGGTCTCTTAAGCAACAAGAGAGAGAGAAAATTATACAGCCGTTAGGGAGACAAAGAAAGGAGAGAGAGCAAAAATTTGGTTCCCACACACAGAGCAGTTTCAGTAAAATTGCGATCCCCACTTCGTTTACCGTTGGATCGGGCTGGAAATTTGACAGCAGTTTTTTGACACGGTGATCTTTGTTTTGACCGTTGGTATCGTGGATTGGAGGTCTGTTGTTAGAGAAATCAATTTTGTACATTTGCTCTAATTTGAGGTTTCTTCTTCTTTATTCTTCAGTTAGAAAGCCTTGTTGCTTTAATATATCGGTTGGTTGTATGCATTTGTTTATGCATTTAATTAGAATCTCTTGTACCCTAATTTGATCATACTGGAGCTTGATTGACTGGCTTATGCCCGTGAGTTTTTACTTCTAACATTGAGAGGATTTTCCCACGTTAAAAATATTTGTGTCTCTTTGTGATTATTTTCTGCCATTTATTTGTTTTGTTACTCCTCGTTGGTTTTTGCAAGTTGGGAGAATTATTTCCACTGCGTACTTTGGTACTCTTGATTATTTTGTTGTTGTTGTTGTTGGGATGCAAGCAAAGTCCTACATCATTCAAACAAGAGGATGGACATGAGTTTATATACACAGTTGTCTTCATTAGTAGAGAGGCCTTTTGGATGATGTCCAAAAGCAACTTCGTGAGGGCTTGGGCCCAAAGCAGACAATATCTCACCAATGTGGAGACATGTGTATGTGTGTGGTAACTCCCTCGGTGCACAACAAGTGGTATCAGAGCCGATCTGATCAGGTGACTTACTCGACAAGTATGATGGTTGGCAGGTGGATCTAAGTTTGGGATCCCTTGTGTATATGTGTGGTAACCCCCTCGGTGCACAACAAGTGGTATCAGAGCCGATGGTTTGATCAGATGACTTACTCGACGAGTATGATGGTTGGCAGGTGGATCTAAGTTTGGATTCCTTGTGTCGAAAGTCTTCCTAACGGTGGATCCATGTAGAAGAGAGGCTTCCTAGTAACATGGAGGGTTAGGAGGCGTGTCCCGCTGTCATGAGGGAGGTGATGATGGAGCAGCGGTGCAAGCACTTAGAGCGTGAGTGAGCTCTATGGTTTCCGCTGCAGGGGAGGGGGTAAAAATCGTGGTCCTTTGTTTGAGGGGAGGATTGTTGGGTGGTAGGTGGATCTAAGTTTGGAATCCCTTGTGTCGAAAGTCTTCCTAATGGTGGGTCCATGTAGAAGAGAGGCTTCCTAGTAACATGGAGGGTTAGGAGGCGTGTCCCGCTGTCATGAGGGAGGTCATGATGGAGTTGGGATGCAAGCAAAGTCCTACATCGTTCAAACAAGAGGATGGTCATGGGTTTATATACACACAAGTCTTCATTGGTTAAGAGGCCTTTTTGGGTGATGTTTAAAAGCAAAACTGTGAGGGTTTGGGCCCAAAACGGACAATATCTCACCAATGTGAAGACATGTGTATATGTGTGGTAATCCCTGGTACTCAACAAGATTTTGGTTAGACAATTGAATCCGAGATAATGCTTTATTAGTGACTTATCCTAGGCTCTTTCGAAACTCAAAACAACAATTGCTAACATAGGGAGTGGAATTAATGGTAGTTGGGTTTGAGAGCTTATATGGTGCTAGAATTGGTTTTCCTGGGAGTTAAGTTAGGAACATTCCTTGTAGCAAGTCATTTGAAATGCAACTCTATGTAAAGATCATGCTAATTCATGGATTTGGTTGCTTGAACAATCTGGGGTCTTCTTGGTCAAACCAACATACATGTCAATTCATTATGAATGACTCGGGAAACAAGTGGAACAATAGTTTCTACAAATTTGAAATCTTTCAGTTCCACCATAGGTTCTTATTTTTATGTGGAGCTTGATCTATAGAGCAATACCGACCATTGAAAAGTTATTAAAGAGAAATGTGTAGTGATGGAACCATAGGAGGTGATATGCTCCTTTTGCAAATCTGGTGTTGAATCTAATTCACACATTTTCTACACATGTCACTTGGTGGATGGCGTCTGGAAGCAATGAATCACTTGGTTAAATTGCCCCTCGTCCCTTCCTCAAGGTACAAAACAACATTTTAATTTCACATTGGGTCTTGTCCATTCAGAAACAAAGTTAGAAATTTGGTGTGTTGTATGGTGTGCTATAATTTGGTGTATTTGAAGAAATAGAAACCTTTGTGTTTTTAAGGGTGGACAATCTGATAGGGATAAACTTTTGAAAAATATTCTTTTCTCCTATTGGTCTTAGCTTTATATGTTGCAAAAGTCTTTCCAATATTGTTTTTCTCACTGGTGTATTAATTTGGAACTTTGTCTCCTCAAAGGTAATTAGTTGTTGTAACAAGTTTAAGGAGGTAACTAACACGGTTTGGTGATAAGTATGGAGTACAATATAATCAATCGTCTTGCAATTTGATATTTCCTTGTTTAGATTTTGGATTACCATGGGAGTTTTTAGCTTTCTGGGAGAGAGGATATAATTATCACTCTTTTGTTAATAGTTTATTACTTGTATGAGTTGGATACCTCTTATATTTTTTATCCTCTTTTTTAATAAATTTCTTTACTGTTAAAAAAAAAGTAAATTTATTTATTTTTATTATTTTATCTCAATTATGAAAACTAATTTTATCTCTTTTAATTCTTCGAAATAAAAACTTTGTCTTTTCATCATGCTTTCTCTCCCAATTATCTCTCTGCATTATCTTTTTTTTTTTTTTTTTTTTAAAAAAATCATTATCTCTTCCTCCAAACTATCTCTCATTTTCAACACTTCTTCTGTAATCCTACTCACCAGGCTGTCACATGCTATTTTGCACCTACAACTAGCGACTGTCTGATGATGCTACTTGCTAATGCAGAGCCCAACCAACATAACGATGCTACAATTGCACTGTTTCAACCAATGTCTCATGTGACCACACTGCATGCTAATCATCTTTCTCTGTGATGCTTTGCCCCCTCTAAACACCACCCCTTTGCAAGGGACTCTAATATGACTAAAGGGTATGAATTTTTTTTATAAAAAAAGACAGAGAGAGAGATCAGGCTTAGAGATGATTAGGGAAGAAGAGACAATGAAAGAAATCGTATTCATAATTAGTGTAATAACATTCTTAATAGAAGCACGTTTAAGAAAACCCCTTTTTTTCTAAAATTAACGAGTTAATAATTATGTATGTACTGAAAGACTTTATAATATCATCCAATTAAAAATCAGTTTCTGTGTGAATTTTAAAGTAATTGTTACCAAGTCAGTAAACTTGTCCTGCATAGTAATTTGTGGTTGAATGATAGTGGAAAACAACTTTCTACGTTATATACTTTTTCTTAAAACCAGATACCAAATTAAGCAAACTACATCTAACAAGCTACAAAATATCTAGATCCAAAACCGAAATGAAGAACTGTGTACGTGGATCGATATGTATGAATTCATTACGAACAACTAAAAAAGAAGAAACAAGCATCATTTTGAACAGAACTTATCTTAAACGCAAATCGAGTAGGGGAATTAGATTCTACGTTTGATCTTTCCTTATCAAAAAGAAAAGGGGTACAAAAGCAGCTATAGGTTGGAAACTATGACTACACCCTCAGCTATAATAACCCCACTTATGCTAAAAACTCATGAATTATGAACCAATAAATTAATAGTGTAATTCAAAAGTGAATTATTAGGAGCAGCTAGGTTGAGGTGAGCCATCTAATTCTTTCTAATTTAGGAAAATAAAATATTTCCAAGCCAACCAGTAATTTAGGAGACGCTTTGAATGTAAGAAAAGTCCTTTTGCACAACTAGCAAAAGAAGCCATTATTCGAGATCGCTGTCCCCAAAAAATCATATTCATAATTCTCACTGGTTTTCTTTAGGAAAATTATCATATACTTGGTGATGAACGACCCCACGTGTTCTATCTATAATTCAGTTGCACAGAATTTGCTTCAGAGATTAAGTTCAGAGGGTTTTTTAACATAATATTTTCCAATTCCTCTTGCTTGAAATGCACGCCGAAGTACATGTGCTCTTTTTCAATTACTTCTGCCTACTTTATTATCAACCGATCTTGTTTTAATTTGGAGTCACATACTTTGTTTATTCTTTGAAGGTGTTAGTTTTAGTAAAAAGCTGATAATGTTGAAACCTTTTTATAATGTTTTTAATTTGGGTTTAATGGTGAGTGTAAAATAGTTTTTATAATAATTAACTTAAAATTTATATAAACTGTAATTTTATAATAATTAACTTTGTTATTATCATTATTATAATTAATTTTATAAATTAGTTAATTTTTTTTATTATAATTAACTTAAAAGTTGTACAAATTGTAACTTTTTAATGATTAACTTTGTAAAACTTTTTACACTAATAATGTATCACTATTAAAGTCTATTAACTAAAATAAAACTCAATCTATATTTTTAGAGTTCAAATACACAAACATATTCTAAAGTCAAACACATTCTACAAGTGAAATCTTGGAGCTTTTAGGCTAAAATTATATTTAGCATCTAGTACACATATAACTCATTTGTTGGTTGTTATAAAAGTATTATCTAAAATATTTTAGGGACTAAAAGTAGGAATGATAAATTGACAATGGATAAGGTCTTATGATACCTATTTTTATATTAGTGTTTGAAAAAATACTCGTACACGCTCCATACTCTTACAAGTAGTAGCTTTAATCCTCAATCTGTAACGATCTGTCATGTTCACTACATTTAGTGGAATCGCACTACAACTAGTTAACTAAGAAAATATAAAACTGAATAACACATATCATACATGCATAGATATAAGGATCAAAATAATTAAGTTTCTGTATACAAAATAAAACACTATATATGTACAGTCATCCTAAAATATTTCCTAGTGTCGGTCAAGCACAGACAAAACCGTTACCCAAAATGGTAACTCTAACACGAGGCTCAAACTCCCCGTCTCATGCGGTCACATCTACTCTAAGTTATCCCTGACCTGCTCCCATACCAAGTATGATTATTGCAGTCCCACCACATGGAAATAGAAGGGTAAGCTAGAGTTTAAAAATCAATCATCCATTCATCAAACATGAAGTCAAACACCATACACTTCATCATTATGAAAATCATGCAATACATGCAACTCATGAAAGATATCAATGCATATCAATCATCTAATGCGCGTCACGCATACGCCTAGGAGATCTCCCTAACAATAGAGCTGTATAAGTGACATTCCATCCTACCGAAACCACCCCAACCGTTTTCACGCCCAATGCGCCCGCTCGGTCACAGCTAAACAGGATATAATCCTCACTCGGGTTTACTCGGATGATGTCACTTACACAATTGGAAGTCCAGATCCACCGTCAGGTATAGCACAGTTGGGTACGGGCTTACCACGACCTTGGCATGCATAACCAAGTCAATTGTGGAGTTCGCCCACCGACTATCCGCAATGATTCACGCACCTTCCCGAGTACTTGGTTAAGGGAATAACCCTCGACCTCATACCTCGCTCCAACACTAGCTAAGGACTTAGAGGAGACTCACCCAACCCAGTGGCCTACCTGAGCACCACTCCCAAATCCAGTGGCCTATCTGAGCACCACTCTCATATATCAGTAGCCTATCCAAGCACCACTCTCAAGAGACTCTATGTGAGCTCTTCCAGTTCGAAAATATTTTTCCTCTCCTCAAGTCCTAGGCTAGACTCATGCCATAAGGCATCACATGCAATCATGCATCATACATTATACATGGTCTGCCCACCATCATGATCAACAATCATACACATGTCATAAGACATCACATGCAATAATGCATCACACATCATAAATGATCTACCCACCATTATGATCAATAAACATACTCATATGCCATATCATATTCAAACATTCATACGTATCATCACAAATCATACATATGAATCATACCTCACCATACATCATATGTCATACATACATGATCTAAAACTTCGACTTTAAACATGCATAAGCATCAATTTAAATCAATTATTTATAAATATATTCACGCATAGCGCAGTCAGCTCGCGCCTGGCCTAACACCAACCCAAGAGCTCTAAGCTCTTCCACGCCCGGCACGCCCAACCTGCGCCCGGCCTAAATCTCAATCAGAGAGTTCAAAAACTCTCATCCAAACCACCAAATCCAGCCACATGCAAACACAAAAACACAATGCATAGGCTCCATACAACTTAAATAAACTTAGATTTCACATGCATCCAACTTATGCATTAAAATCATCAAAATCTTTCTTTTTCTCAAAACCCCAAAAATGAGATTTTCTTCAATCCATCTATGGATTCTCAACATTCATGCATCAATTGAGTTTCTAAACTCACATGCAACCTAAACAACAAATATTCTAGCTTCCCTCACCTGAAGATTGGCTCAAAATAGCCAATAACTAAAAAGAAGTAGAATTCCCTTCCAAGGCTCAACCCGGAACTTTAATCCTCCCAAAGCAAGCTTTCTAATCTGAATTTCAAGAAAAGACAGAAGACATTAGTGGTCTAGAGGAGAAAAGGAATCATACAGAGAAATTTGGGAGAGAAAGAAGCTCACAAACCCAGAGACCTTCTCTCTAAAATTTCTCTATAAAAACTCACATTCTCCTCACTGCCCACAACCCCATTTTATAGACATTTCGGAGTGCCCAGAACGGCCTGTACCGAATTCGGAACGGCCCGTTCTGCACCCCTTCTTCATGTGCAAAAATCACATGCAGAACAGGCCGTTCTAAACTCATAACGGCCCGTTCTAAAATCAGAACGGCTCGTTCTAAAATCAGAACGGCCCATTCTGAAACTCATCTAGAACGGCCCGTTCTCCATCCAGAACGACTCGTACTCCCCTCCAGAACAGCCTGTTCTCCATCCAGAACGGCCCGTTCTCCAACCAGAACGACCCGTTCTCCCTCCAGAACGACCCGTTCTCAAATACGATTTACAGGTCAATTTAATAGTTTGGAACGGCCCATTCCAGATTGGGAACGACCCGTTCTGGACTACTAAATAACCTATATTGGGCTTTCTAAAATAACTTGCTACGTTACACAATGCATTGTCATTCTTACTTTTACTCCTCAAACATTAGTTCATATTCTCATAGACTATTAATTAATGTAAAATGTAAACTATATTTTTAGAGTTCAAATACACACGAACATTACAAGGCCAAACAAATTCTACTCGATAAATCTTAGAGCTTTGATACTCATATCTCACTTGTTGGTTGTTGTAAAAGTGTTATCTAAACTATTTTGAGGACTAACAGTAGGAATGATAATAGATAAGGTTTGTTAGGGTATTATAACACTCGTTTACATGCCCGACTTTGAAAAAAAACACTCATACATGCTCCATACTCCCATGCAAAAAGTATAGTACCTACTAGGTATTGGTATATTCATACCTACACTAGTGGAAAAAAGACTTTTAAAATCAGTTATTTTTAACTTTTAAAATCGGTTTCGTAACTGATTTTGAAAGAGCCGATTTTAAAAGTTAGACTTTTAAAATCGGTTAAACAACCGATTTTAAAAGTTAACTTTTAAAATCAGTTGTTTTATAATCGATCTTAAAAGTTTGGCCATGGAAAAAAATTAAACTGGAACAGGCCGTTCCAGTCTGTTCAAAAGGCGTAAAAGTTACTTTTAGTACGGGGCGTTCTCCTTGCAGAACGGCCCGTTCTCTAGGGAGAACGGCCTGTTCTCCTTGCAGGACGGCCCGTTCTCAAGGGAGAACGACCCGTTCTCCTTGTAGAACGGCCCGTTCCAGGTTCAAAATTTACCCAAACTGAACCTACAACGAAAATAGAGACGAGAAAAGCATGAGAAAACGAAAAGAGATACAAGAAGAACATGAGAAGACGAAAATGAAAACAAAAACAACAACGAAATTTATCTTATTGGAGACTTTAGAAAATGAGAGCGTCAGAGATTAAAAAAGGAATGGAGGGAAAGATTAAAGAGAATGAGAATGGAGGGGAATATAAAAGATTTTTGACGATACTTTTAAAATCAGTTATTTAAGAACCGATTTTGTATACTACATACAAAATCAGTTCTGAAATAACTGATTTTAAAAGTGGCATTTTTAAAATCGGTTCTTAAGTAACTGATTTTAAAAGTAACACTTTTAAAATCGGCCATAAAATAACCGATCTTAAAAGTACTTTTAAGATCGGTTATTTTATAATCGTTCTTAAAAGTGCCACTTTTAAGATCGGTTCTTTTGTAAAAGTGTCACTTTTAAGATTAGTTCTTTTGTAATCGATCTTAAAAGTACTCCACTTTTAAGATCGGTTATTTTATAACCGATATTAAAAGTGCCACTTTTAAGATCGGTTCTTTTGTAACCGATCTTAAAAGTACTTTTAAGATCGGTTAAATTTTAACCGATCTTAAAAGTGTTCATATTATTTACAAAATTGCCACTGCGTCACTTTTAAGATCGGTTACCTTGTAACCGATCTTAAAACTTTGATTTTAAATCCAATTTTTGCACTAGTACTACTCGCTACTTGCACTTTACTTATATGAAAAATCATGAAAAATATTAATTACAAATTAACTACAAGTAAATTGAAAATTCACCTTAAATTATTCAAACATATATAACATTAAATTATTCAAATATAAAATAAGGAACATTCAAATATAACCTTAAACCATTTAAACATATGTTATATCTCATAACCAAACAACCTTGGAAAGATAACTTAATTAAAACAATAGCTCTAACACTAATCATAACTAGTACTACCCCTAAATTGATTACAACCTTTAGCCTTTCAAGGTTTTTTCCATTCCATAAAGACTACAGAAGAACATAATAATGTGTAAAAGATGATAGAGAGCCTAAGATGGGAAAAATCAAATTGCATAAAATTGTGAAAATCAAAGTATATAATTTGTAGGAATATATTCCCTATTTATTATAGAAATAATGTTAACTAAATTCTAATATATTTTCGAATAAAATTGAAGCCTATCAAATTATGTTTTCAGATATATGATATGCTCAAATTGAGCTTGAAATGAGAAACTTATGTTCAAAATAGTGTGGGAAAACTACAAGAAAAATGAAAATTACCAATGGATAATTTTCGAAGGATACAAATCCGTCAAAAAATTTATATTTCTGACGGATTTTACCAATGAAAAAAAATCTGTCAAAAAATTTCTATTTTCGATGGATTTTAAAATTTATATTTTTGACAAATATATCCGTCGGTAATTTCTGAAGGATACAAATCTGTCAAAAAATTTATATTTCTGACGAATATAAATCTGTCGGTAATTTTTGACGGATACAAATCCGTCAAAAAATTTATATTTCTAAAGGATAATTTTTGACGGATACAAATCCATCGAAAAAATTATATTTATATTTTTATTTTGACAGATATAAATCTATCAAAAAATTTATATTTCTTATGGAAAGAAATTCGTAGGAAAAGTTATATCACTGATGGAATATTTTTGACAAATTTATATTTGTCAAAAATGTAAGAATTTTTTACGAAAATTGATAATCATATATTAAAAAAGATCATCAATAAAATTATATGTATATATATATATATATATATATATATATATATATATATATATATATATATATATATATGAGGAGGGATCCTTTTACTCTAGGACTAAGTCTACTTAAACTTACTCCATTCAATAACTCATGTTCTATATCAAATTTCAACGATCCAACCGTTCAATTTAAAGTTCTTAATGCATAGATCAAATCTGCAAATTTTTTAGAAAATTTGAAAATTATTTAATACTTCATTTCATTAATTCAAATTGACAGATAATCATAAAATCATTTTATACATTGATTCAAATTAATGAAACGAAGTATCAAATGATTTTCAAATTTTCTAAAAATTTGCAGATTTGATATATGCATTAAGAACTTTGAATTGAACGGTTAGATTGTTAAAATTTGATGTAAAATATGAGTTATTGAATGGAGTAAGTTTAGGTAGACTTACTCCTAGAGTAAAAGGATCCCTCCCCTCTCTATCTATATGTATATATATATATATAGAGAGAGAGGAGGAATCAAATGACTCACAAAGTAACTCTTAATAAAGTTATTCCACTCAATAACACATGGTGTATGTTAAATTTCATCGATCTAATTATTAAATTAAAAGTTATAAAATTTTACTAATAATTAATATAGAAAAAATTGATTAGCTTTGGAATAAATTATTTGCAAACAATATAGTTGAAAAATTAATTATTTTAAATTATTTAACTAGAATCTTATTGACAATTCACTATATGATCTTGATATTTTTGTATAACTAATATTTGGTTTTAAATTTGATATGAAAATATTATGATATAATTAGATAAGATTTTAAATTAGTATTTTATTAATGGTTGATAATTAGAAAATAAAACAAGGATAAATACAATTTTTAAATTTTATATCTTAGATTTAAGATGAATAAATATATTAAGTTAATTAATAATTTATTTAAAATGTTAAAATTTAATTTATAAAAATAATATTTTAAAAGAGAAGGGTTATAATAATACCAGTGTAATTTTTACTAAGTATTATACTGCTCAATAACTTTATATGTTAAATGTGAATTTTATAAATTCAACCGTTAGATTGAAATTTTTTTACTCTTAGATCATATATACAAAATTTTATATTAATTCAAGATGATTTGATACTTCATTCTTGTAAAACAAAATTGAAGTAATATATACATTTCAAAAAATACTAAAATATGAACACTTTGATTACCTTCAAGTTATTGTTCAATTTTAACAAAATTTGATATAAACATATAAAGTGATATGAACTTTTAATCTAACGGTTCGATTTACAAAATTCACATTTAATATAAAGTTATTGAGCGGTGTAATACTTAGTTATTATTATAACCCTTCTCATTTTAAAATATATAAATTATTATTTAAACTTTTAAATTTATAATAAATAATTTAAATTGTATCATAGTATTAATTTTAAATAGAAATAAGTAGATTGTTAATTATAAAAGTAAGTATATATATAAATAAAGATTAATTAAATATAATATAATAATTATTATTGGTAATATAATTATTATATATATTATTATATTTTTATAACGGGATACACCGAAATAAGAGGGATTCAAAGATAGTATAAGTATGAGATTGTATAGTTGAGGATGACTTAAATGAATTAATTTGTACTACCTATACTGACAACATGCATCTGCCTTTCGGTAGCTTATCTCAGCAAAACTCCACAGTTAAGTGTGCTTGACTTGGAGTAATATAGGGATGGGTGACCTTCTGGGACGTTTCCCAAAAACTGAGCAATAAGGGCAAAAAATACTGAAAAGTGAAGTGTCGTGAAATAAAATTCTTGAGAGACCAAATATGAGGGTTGTTAAATTAATAAATTTATTAAAATCATATAAATATTTTCCAACAGATATATCCATCGGTAAATTCCAACGAAAATTTTTTACAGATTAAATTTTTTTGACGATTTTTTTTTTACGCCCATTTTTTCGACGGATTCACATCTGTCGGAAATAGATAATTTTCGACAGATTTTCCTTGTTTCCGACGAATTATGTCCGTCAAAAATTTGCATTTTTCTTGTATGAGTGGAAATGTAACATTTGAAACTTTTAAGCGAGTTGTTGGTCCTAATACATCCAAATTGAAAGAAAAAAAACTTGTTAGATATACAAATGTAATTTTTTTTTCTTATTTTTTCGATGACACCTAGATTATCTAGGTCAGATTCATATGTAATATTGTAAGTTTTGATTAATTATTGTCTTTTAACAATAATTGTATGTGTGGTGCTTGAGGTGTGGTTGATTGACTCTAAGAGTTAAGAAATTGTTAGGAGTTTGGTTAGTTCTTAGGATTCTTTGGGTAGAGGTTCAATTTGACCCTAGAGAAGGGAACTATATAAAGTTTATTTTGAGATTCAAGCCTCGTAACCTCATTCTCAAATAAAATAAAGAGATGATCTAAAGAGAAGGGCTCTATAGCTAATCTTCCTTCTTCTTCTTTCTAGGTTTCTCGGTGGAGTAAGAGATCCTTGAGGATCAAAGAATTGTGATTCAAAGCTACTTAGAGCTAAGAATTAAGAGTTCTTCCTTTTCTCTCTTCTCTTTTCTTATTGGCTCGGAGTTGAGGTAAAGGAAGTTAGAACCTGTATGATGTTGGATTGTTTACATTGTATGTTGTTTGATGATATGATTTTCATGGTTGCATAGAGAAATTTTGAGTTATGGGTCAGAGTTTGTTGCCATTGAAGCATGTTGGATTGACTCTTAGTGATTTGAGATAATCTTGTGTTGCATGCATTATATCTTGTTGGAAATAGGTGATTCATGATTGTATATGTGGATTATATTGTTGCATGCTTGGGTTGTCTGAGTTTCAAGTGGCTTGGAAGGAATTTGTGGGTTTGCTAAGTGCAGAACTCAATGTAGTGCAAGGTGTGCCTTCATGGAGTTATGAGTGGTTCAATTAGGGGAACTTTGTCGTACTCACACCAAGTGCAAGATTGGTGGTGTCGGGTGTGAGAAGATAGAATTGTCTCGGGCTTAACTGGTGTCAAGCGTGGTTTGAACAACATTGGGTGTAAGGTGGGAGAATTGGCTCTACTTGGATTGACGCTAGGCATCAAAGGAGTGACACCAAGCATGAGATGAGAGGATCAACTCAACTTGGCATGAGCTTGGGTATGGGACTTTTTCATGTCAAGTGTGAGGTCCTAGAATAGTGTCAGGGTGTGAGCAAGGTAGAGAGCTGCCTACCTCAATGGTGTTGAGCGCAGGTTGTGTGGCGTTGCGCATAGTTTATTTTGAAAACACTTGTTATGTGTATGATTAAAAGGTGAACATGGATAACTTAGGTGAATCTATTGCATGTTCTATGTTGATTGGTGATATTGCTATATGTATATTGATTTGGGATGAAATATGTAGATGATTGTATGGTTGATTGGTTGATATGCATCAGTATGCTATAAATTTATGAATGTTATTAGATGTATATTCATTGACCTGTGATAATGAATATAGATGAATGTTGTTAAGGTGAATGTTGAGAGTGTTTTAGCCATTTAGGTATGATGTGTTGACTTGTTGAGGTGTTGATGTTGAGAATGTTATAAGCATTAAAATAGGTTGATTGACTTAAGACTAGAGGAAAGAATTTTTTGAAATTTGAATATCTCATTATGTGATATTGGTGTGGTGCTTTGGGAGGCTAATTATTGAAAACCCTCATTGAGTAGGTGATAACTCTTGGAGTGAATTGTCTAGTCTCCTTTAAGTCCTTAGGCAATGTTGGAATTAGGTATTAAGTCAAGGGCTATCACCCTTAACTGGTTACTGGAGATGTGCATGATGTTATAAGGATAGTTAACAGGTTAATCCTACGAGTGACTTGATTAATGCATGTCAAGGTCGTGGTAAGCCCACACCCAAGTTATACTATACCTGATAGTGATACTGAACTTTCTTGGTTTAAGTGGCGACATCCGAGAAATTAGAGGGCAAGGATTGATATCCCAGTTTAGCTATCAATTTAGCGGGTGCGTAAGGCATGAAAGTGATCGAGTTGATTCAATAGGGTCAAACCACTTAAACTGCTCAAGTGTTGTAGGATATTTTCGTAGGTGAATATATAAGGACGCATTAGTTGAGAAGTATGCATATGATGTGGTATGATTAATATTGTTCATATGTTTGTTGATATTATGATGGATTGGCATGGTTGTGACGTATATATGGTTATGTTAGTATTGTATGATGTAAACCATGAGGTGTATATTGGTTGGTTTACATATATGTGTTCATAGCATAGTGTATCATTTTATCTTCATATTATGATTATTTTTTTTTTTTGGAAACTAGCTTACCCTTATTTGTTTTCATGTGGTTAGACTATGATGATCATACTTGATATGAGAGTAGAGTAGGGATACTTGTGCAATTCGTTGTTTTAGTTGTTACTCTCATGTAGCTATTATATAAATGTTGTTTGACCAACAACTTAGCATTCTATTTTTTTTATCTATTGGATTATTATACATATATTGTTATACACTTGTGTGGTTGTTTCAGTTTACATGTATATATACATATTATAACGTACATATCCAAATATTGCAAGTATATAACCCTAGGTATTTTTAGTTATTTTGTTGTTGAGTTGGTGATCCCACTAAATATAGCGATTATGACAGATCGTTAATCACACTATCCAAATATCTCTTAAATAAGATAAAAAGACTAAACACACAAAATCTAACAATTGGTAATGATGAAATATCATGCCCAATAAATCTCACTAAATTAAATATTAAAAACTAATCACAAATAGAATTTGATTAGGCCAAGTATAAAACACAAATATAAGTTTCAAGATTGGTTTATCATTAAGTCATAAACGGAAAACTCAAAAGGGTCACCAATTTAGAATTTAGATTAATATTTATATTATAATTAATATAAAATATTTATTCAAATAATTATATATGATTAAAGGTGCAAAGCGACAGCTGGTACAATAATACATGTACCTGTATCCATGCCCATTGAATTTTGTAGATAAATTCTCATCTCGATTCCATCTTCATTTATGTGGATTTTTACCTCCTCATTGAAGGTATTTTTTGTATATACTTGTTAGGTCCAATACATTTTTGTCATCCCACACTAAAAGTGGTCTATTTTAAAATTAGAAGGCCATAAAAATAAATAAAAATGTTGAGAGACTAAAACTGAATTTAAATTTTTTAAAAAGATTAACAACAATCATAAACTTGATCAATGCAATAAAAATTGTTAATTTAATAATTAAATTATTAAAATTTAGTAAAAAATATAAGTTATTAAATAAAATAAGTTTATTAGAACTTACTTTTGGAGTAAATAAAAATTCAACTCTCTTTTTTTAACTCCCAATCTGATCCACTTTATTATCATTAATGAGAAAGGAAATAAAAATGAATATCAATTAAATTTATTTAAATTTAAATTTTTTATTTTTCTTTTTCTTTTCCGCTTAATTAAGCAGGAATGGGATAGAGTAACAAAAATGACTTTTTATAGAATTATTATATTATTATTGTGTCCTTATCTTAATTATCAATGAATTGTTCAAATCATGCATGTCTTCATCGTATTCTTTCTTCCTACTACGTACGTTGGTGGCACTTCTCACCTTGCTTGTTGTACCCATGGTTGCCTGCAACATGCTGTCTTCTACATGTTTATTTTAATCTTTCAATCACTCACGAATCTAATAAAGATTCGCTTGTTGAATCGTTTTCATATTTCACTTTGCAGCATTTTTCATGTTATTAATTATTAAAGGTTTCAAACGTTCAAATAGTTTCCATGGTTAATCCAAATCTACAAACGGAATAGTTGGTTTGCTTAATTAATATAATGTCACAAAGAATAAGATAGTAGATAGTATGACGACTATATATTGAGTTGCATACTAAATTAAACAACATAGTGTTCACAACATAAATTTACAATAATACAATATAAACAACATAATCAACATTCATAGTACCGTAATTTGACAATTTTTAACTTGTCAACAATATCATATAAACAATGTAGTAACTTACAACACAAAATCATCATAAACACTTTTAAATAATTAATGTGTCGTCAACATATCAATTAGAGAGATCTCCTGCAATAATGATGAATAGTTTAAGTTGCTAGATCCTACCAAATCACAACGTTTGATCTATTGTAATCAAGTCAAGTATAGACAATATTAGGCTCCTAAGAGTGTCAGGTAAACAACTTAAGTTGATTTCTCAGGTTTTACCACTTAAATTTGGAAAGTCTAATACTACTATCAATGTAGAATAACTAGGATGTAAACTTACCGCGACCTTAGTATGCATATATAAACTAAGTCTTTTATGGAATTAGCTTAGTGTTAATTGAGACAGAGCCTCTGCCTCGCCCACACCTAACGACAATCTATTTAAGCCCGATGTGGATGAGGTAGAAAGCCTTTAAGTCAATAGTGTTTGGTGTAGCTAAACCCACACCTTGCCTCGTTCAAGTAGTGTCTTTGTCTAACTCATGCACAATGTCACAACAATGGCATTTGACATCGTCTAGGCAGAGAGTTTCTATCTTAATCACGCTTGGTACCATTCATCTTGGGGCTCGACGTCACCAAGCTAAAGAGTTTTTTGAATTCTCACACCCAACACCACTCATTTCACACCCAACATGACCAAGTCAAAGAGTCTCTCTCATTGACTCATGCCCGGTGCAACCAATCATGTACCCAACGTGATTAGAGCATAAAACCTTTAACTTGAGTCACACACGACGTCATGAAGGCATGTCTAGTGCAATGAGAATTTCTACACTTGACAGAATCTCATTTTTGACTCAATCCACTTGAAACTCAAAAGAACATAAACATGCAACATATAATTCAATGTGTATGCATCATCAGTAGAAGAATCTTCTAGCTCAGCAAGCCACATGCAACCTTTACATTATATAAGAATCATCAATTTCACCCACAAGCACCTCAAGCATCAAAACTCAATAATTTATCATCATCTCCTTCCAATTTCAATCTAAAACAGTCATCAATAGAAGAATTCAACAACAAACATTCAATACAACTCAAGCACAATATTAATCACAAAATTCTTTTACCTCTAGAATATCTAACTATTAAGAGATGAAGAAGAAGGAGACAATGAACCCTATATGTCTCTAACTCGAGATTCCCAAATTCGGAAGCTTGAATCTCTAAGTCAACCTCTTAGATTAGGGAAAGGTAAGGAAGGGATTTTGAATCACTCCAAAGACTTTTTCCCTATTTTTTCTTAAAATTAACTTATAAGATTTATATATTAAGAAAAACTTTATATACCTTAACTTCTACTGATCCAACTAACTTTGACCAAAACTAATTTAGAAACAACTTAACTTTCAAGGATCTCTTGACTCTCAAAACTCAAACAACTGCAAAAATAATAAAACAACAATTAAATAATATAATTAAATTAAACACCTAAAACATATAATATTATACATTACTTTTAATTTTTAGAAAAACACAAAATGTATTCTTTTTGAAGTTTTGCTTTTATTTTCCTAAAAAAACTTACATAATTATTATAATTGTTTAGAATGATATATTTTAATTGTAGAAAAATTAAAATAAATACTCATACACACAATCTCTTAAACTTCTAATATTGCAAGTATAACTTATTTAAGACCGTAAATAATATTAATTATTAAAAATTTTCAAGAAAAATTTCTATATTATCTATTTTTTTTTCTATATTATTATATAAAGAGAATATAATAATTATTTTTGGTTTCACTACAAAAAAATATGTGATTTGTGGCGGTTATTTTGGGAGTTTTGGGCGGTTAAAAACCGCCACAAATCGCATTACCGGCGTCATCAATGACCGCCAAGTCCACGGTCGCCAAAAACGGTTTGTGGCATATATATTGTAAACGCTGGTTTTGGGCGCTAAAAAATTCAATCACTTTGTGGCGGTTTAAAACTGCCACAAAATGCATCTTAATGTCACTCATTTTACATTTTCTGGCGGTTTAAAACCGCTACAAAATTCATATAAGTTTTTCTTAATTTAACATTTCTGGGTGTTTTTAACGGCCACAAAATTACTTTTTTTTCTCACATTTTCTGCCAGTTTTAAATCATCAACTAATGCATTTTTATTATTTTAAAAAATAAATTGAAAATTATTTTAAAAGCACTTGGACAGTTTTATATTTTTCTCAACACAAACAAGAAAATATTTCATACATAAAATGTTTAAAAAAAACAAAAAATATTTAAAGGAGAAAAATAAACATGATACTTTCACAGATTTCACTGAATGGTAATGGAAATTCAATCAAACCATTTCCATGTACATGATACTTGTTAACCAAAAAGAGGCACGCCACATCTTGTTAAATATTGAGAAAAGGAAGTACATCAAATAAAATAATGTTAAAGGAAGTAACAAGAAAAACTAGAGTACCTTATTTAAATAATTCATTTGAGTAAGAACACAAACAGTCACAACTAGAGTGAATGCCCAAGTTTGTGGGAAAATTAGCTAATTCATCCTAGACAGTGTTAACTTTATGGCAATTCCAAGAGCCTTGACACTCATAACCTGTCAAAGGAAAACTTTAAGATAAAAATACAGGGGGGAAAATAACAAGGGGAGAACAAATACTATTAAAAACCCATCAACGGACAACTAGATAAATGACACATACCGTCAGAGAACCAACAAGGGAAAAAATCCCGATATAAACCATTATGTGTGTCTGACCAACAAGGGAAAGGTAGCTGTTATAACCAAAGCTGCATAGAAAAGAAATGTTGCAGAAGAAATATTATGTTCTTGGTTAGTAGTTCAACATGATATCTAATGAGTAAAGAGAGTGATATTTCAAGTAGGGACATGGCTACCTGGCTCCATAGCAAGATCCCACAAATTTCCTCTAAACCGATGCATGCCTGGAGGAACACAAGCTCTAAATAACCGTGGGTGTGCAAACAAGGCATCTGCAGGAGGTTGAAGGCAGAGCAGTAAACATCATTGCTTTTCTCCAAATAATAACACATGTAAATTATAGAGCAAAATAATGATTTTGAAGTTATAATGAAACAAGTTAAGTTTGACAACCATAGTCCATAATACTTGGTTCTTCATGCGCTAGCTTTTCTGATACAAATAATACAATAACAGAAGATGTGAGGAGCTTGCCTTATATGCAACCATATCTTGCCAGCTTATCTTGCCTTCAAATTTGGTAGATACATGATCTATATCTTCAAGTTGCCTTCGCAATTTGGGCTGGCAATCTTCGGCATCTGGATCCATTCCAAAGACTTCAAAAAGAACACGATACACTTCTGGCTATGAAGCATACAATCTTAGGTACTCTATATCCTAAAGAAATGCATGAAAACAGAATCTAAGATCAGAGTGTAAAAGAGAAACCACTTGCAATTTATGCCAGCACATGCCATAAATATAAATCTTCATGCAATGATGCAAGAAACAGAGACGGGGAAAGCATTAAATTAGTAATAATATTGGGGCAAACACAATCAGCACAAACAAGAGAAGGAAAAATTTCTCCAAAATGTAAAATGTTTCTATGTCAAATTGGCTCATAAGATTGGTACATAAGTGCTAAATGCTAATAAAACAATGTAAATATTCCATAAAACACCACTTTCTTTAATTATTGTAATTTGTGAGAACTCAGAGATCTTATAAGCCACTTTTGCCACTACAAATTCAGTTAAGAAGCTTTTATGAGCTTAAAATGTAGAATCTATTAATAGATAATATTTAGCTTGGACTGGGCCAGTATAGAAGCCATGTTATAAGGTCTTAGGTCAATCATTCATTTCAAGTTTCATTCACTCACTATACACTATAAAATATAAAAATCACATACAATACAAGATTCTTTGCCAAACCTAATAAAAATGTATTGTTCCCATTTTTTTTGGTGAATTATCACTTGAAAAATTTTAATTTCACCAATATTTAGAGAAAGAGAACAAACAGATTGAGAAAGAAGACAATGAGCGATAATTATTGAATCCAACTTACCCCAGGTATGTAAATGCAAAGATAATTGAGTAAAGATATATACTTAGGACTTTTAGCCTGCAACGCGGAGGCAAATTGACGTGGATTGGTATCATTGAGATTGGTTTCAGAAAAATGATTCCTATGGTAGTAATTCTTGATCCCATTTTGATTTTCTACAGCTTCAAGCACTGGAACATTTTCTCTAGTCAACCAGTCAAACTAGGAAATGCCTTTAACTTGAACTATAGTAGGAGAGGTAGGATTTAGTGTAAACCATGAGTGATACCAGCGTAATTTTTTTTGTCAATGATGACATGGAAGACTATATTCTCAGGTTTCTGAGATGACTGCCCAGTAGAAGTAACAACTACTGAAGCAACCAAGATGTTATCAGTTGAAACAATAAAATTATGGTAAGAGTTGTCCGACAGTGTGGGTAGTAACTCTGGAGGAGGCAGTTGTTTACTGGCATGAGCATTTGACAAATACTCATCAGTCAAACGCAAAGACAAACAATGAATCCTTTTAGGGATTGAACTTGCTGCAAAGTGTTTATTTTTTAAACGCAAAGTCTAATATCATAGAACATAGTGTAGTCCACAACACAAATTCCTTGAATTCATTAATTCTAACTTCTAAGAACACAAATATAACAATGGAAAGTTAACTAACCACTCCACTTTTGTCAAACCATGTACCACAACATCTTCTGTGACCTCATTTACACAATCTTCCATTTCTATGCAGTGATAGAGGAACAAAATTTCATATACTAAATACTATATATCCAGCACTAAAGTTGTCCCAATTATTCATGCAAGATGATTCGACAAATTACGTTAGAAAGGTTAGCCATTATCAAACTAGAAAAATATGCGTAATAATAAAAATCAATTGTTTGCAACAACAGTTCTTATAAGTTATATATACACCAACAATTGCTCAAAATTGATAGTAACACAACAACAAAAAATATTAAGAGCTCACATAAAGTGCGTCCTCACATTGGTATGTGGCGTTTCAGCGCCTGCTTCGTCATAACAGCAACTCCAACCATGACGCCATCGACGACAACCGCCACCGCCGTCGATTGCACCCCTCTCGCGATGGGGTACAGTGCGTCGGTGCCGAGTTTGACAATGACGCTGTTCCAGACATCGTCGGTGCCCTACGCAGCCACGATCCCGCTCTTGATGCTAATTGGATTCTTGCAAGTGCAGAAGCATTTGTTATTGAACCTAAAGAAAGCTTTGAAAATATTAATAGGATCTGTAAAAAATTTAAAACCTGCACAAAATGAAATCAATGAAAACAGAGCAAACTCAATCCAATTAGATATTTGAAAATTCACTTTCAATGAATTTTTGAACAAATGCACACATGAATATTGAAAATGGAATGACCAGAAACTACGCGTACGAGTTTTACAAGCGAGCTTCAAATATTTTTCATCATGTCTCGTTAGCGATTTCTCAGTGGAAAATGGAATGTGTGTAGGTTCACAAAATGCGTTTCAATTTCGTTATAGGGTAAATAATTTTTTAAGGAAATTTTTTTATATTAATTTTCTTTCAAATTAACTTATTAGTTTTCTTTTAATTTTTAATTTAATCAAAGGAACACATTCGTCACGTAGAAGATAGCTGACTGTGACAAGATTAAAAAGGAATTGAATATTGACGGTTTGAAACCGCTAGAAAATGTGATAACTTGTGACGATTAATATTGGTCCATAAAGTTAACATTTTCTGGCGGTTTATTGAGACCGCCAGAAAATAACCCCCAATAATTACCTTATTTTTTGTAGTGTTTGTCTTTTTACATAAATTATTACTCTCTTATTTTTTTTTACAATTTCTTAAAATTACATTATTTTCTTACAAGTAACTTTCCATTTTTATTATTTTATTTTAAAATTACAATAATTATTTATAAATATAATAATTATTTTTTTAATATAGTGTAGGCACGAATCACCATTTTCATGTTAATATTTATAAAGAAAAGGAGGTAAATGAAGAAGAAAAAGACATCATTCTTCAACCGGAAATTACACGCTTCTCTGTTTTAAATAATGCGGAGGAATTCCAATCCTCTATAGCCCCAGGAAGAAACTGGTGCAGTTCCCTTAAAATTAATAAAATTTAATTTTAAATATTAATTATTATTTCATAATAAAATAACATAAATGGATAAAACTCATGTTGTTTTCCTAAAAACCATCTAAATCATCATTTATAAGCCGCCGCCGAATAATCTGGGTTTCGTGAAAAGGAATCGAAATATTATTATTAGAAAATGCTGTATCGTCCGAAAAGTAAAGTTTATTTTTTAATAAATTTATTATAAAATAATAAATTTTTAATTATTTAGATGAAATTTCGACTTTCATTTTAGATACTATAGCAATGCTCATTATTATTTGAAGAGCACTGCTACAGAAACCGAAAAACATTCGAATCAGTGTTCGAAATATTAAAATATTATTATTTTTTAATAAATTTATTATAAAATAATTGTTTAATTTAATATTTTATTATTTAAATTAATTTTTTAATCATTCAGAAGAAATTTCGGTTTCATCTTTTGGAGGATGAAACATTTTCCTTATTTGAATTGTAGACTGTAGTCAATTCAGAAATCAGAATTATGATTGGACTTTTCCTCAAAACGTTCAAAATCTTGGACTTGGATATCTTGATGCGACTATATATTATGTTCTTCATTGTTTGTTTTTATGTGTTCATATTGTTCTCTTGCTTCTAGAATACTTGCTTCGTTCTTTGTTAATCACCTGTTTAGTCTAATAATCGAATAAGACACTTAATAACCTTCGGTTTGGTGGAAGAAATGGAAGGAGAAAATAAATGAGAAGTAAAAAAATGAATGTATTTTTTTTTATATGTATATACATAGAAAGGATTGTGGTTAGTTGATGCGAAATAAAAATTAAAAAAAAAAAAAGAATAGAAAGATATGAGGTTTAATAGTTATTAATTTTATTTTATATTAAAGAGATCAAAGTATTTTGTGTCTTTAATAATTATATAAATAATTATATTATATTATATATATATATATATATATATATATATATATATATATATTCATAAAGGGTTGTTATATAATCAAATAAATAAAAAGTCTGAAAAAATAGAGATAAAAATAGTTATGAAAAGAATTATTTCCTTTATTTATTAGTATATATTTTATTTATCTTTATTCACCTATTTATTTTAATTTTATTATTATTTGTTCTTTAGTCAAACATATGTATTTCCTATCTATTTCTATTTATCTTAATTCATTCTTTTTTACCAAAGACCATTAGAGTATGTTTAAGTATTATTTTTATTTTTATTATAATTTAAGTTTCAAATATTTCTCTCATTTCTTTTTCTTTGCACTGTACCAAACCAATCACAAATGTATTACATTTCATTGGTGACGCATAATCGTGTACGAGTGCAGACGACAATTGTCTCCCCCCGCCCCGCCCCCACAACATTTATTTATTTATATTATGTGAAGAAAAAAAAACATTGCCCCCGATAAAAAAAAAGTAGGTGTTGTCTAACACAATTTTTTAAATAAAGATAAAAATAATAATAAAAAAGAATAAATTAATATAAATTTTACGTAATCTTGCTAATTTTTCTTTTTCTCATTATTAAAAGCACGTTAAAATTGAGTCAGGGACACAATACAAAAACACATCCTTTATTTTGATTTTTTTTATGAAATTATGTATTTTTATATATAATAAAGAAAAAGAACTTATAATATTTTTGTTTTATAAAAATATAAAAGTTATTTCTTTATCTCGCTAAGAAGCTTTTTGAGATCCTCCTCTGCATTTCATCATAAAATGAAATTAAAGAGATTGGTGAGAAGATCAGACACCTTGACTTTGAAAGTTTAATTGTCCTTAAGAACCAAATTAAAGATCCATTTTCTCAAACATTTTTTTCTTAAATAAATATATTTAGTTTTAATTGAAATGTCCTTATAATATTCTAAGTTGTGAAAATTATTACATATAATATAACACCCCGATTTTCATAAATTATATGAAGGTTCAAAGTCTAATAAGGATAATTTAATAGTTCCGAACGAGTCGTTCTCAAACTGGAATGGACCGTTCCAAACTACTAAAAAGGCCTATAACCCTAGTTGGGAACGGGTCGTTCTAGTTTTAAGAACGGGTCGTTCCAAACATGGCCATTATGTGTTAAAACACAATCTCAGAACGGGTCGTTCTAGTTTAAGAATGGGTCGTTCTATATGTGAATTTTACACATGACTAATGAGTCTAGAACAGGCCGTTCCAAATCTAAAACGGGTCGTTCTGGCCACTTCTAACATCTATAAATAGCAAACTATGGCACTGCTTCTAGACACACTCTCTGAAGACCAAGGAGAACCAAGAGAAGGAGATCAACCAGATTTCGCTCTAGCTTTATCTTCTGCTTATCTAGGTAAGAGGGAGTGAGAAACCTCGCTCGGGAGTGTGAGAATAATTATTGGGTAGCAGGATTGGCCCCCAATCCCTTGCATGATGCATGATTCTAGGAACAGACAAAATATGAATGTTTTATGTTTTGCTTCCTGAATGTTCTATTGCGTTCCTTGTGTGATGTAGAGTGTAAATATGTATTTGATTTCAAAATTAGATAAGTTTTGATATAAATTAGAGTGCTCTATGAGTTCTTGTGTGAAATCTTATGAAGAACAATTATGAGTATGACTATGTGAAATATGAACAAATGACATGAGACATGATGTGAATGAGATAAGCTATGACTATGAGAATGTGAAATGTGACAAGCTATGACTATGAGAATGTGAAATGTGACAAGCTATGACTATGAGAATGTGAAATGTGATGAAATGAGATAAGACATGAAATTCCATGACATGTGAAATGTTGAGTCAATGAAATAGTGAATGTGTGACATGCATCATGTGCATATATGATTTATTCTAGGTGTGCCGCTTAGGCTGCATACTAGTGTTGTAACAAACTATGTGATGAAATGACTTATTCCAGGTGTGCCGCTTAGGCCGCATACCAGTGATGTAACAAACTATGTGATGAAATGACTTATTCTAGGTATGCCGCTTAGGCCACATACCAGTGATGTAACAAACTATGTGATGAAATGATTTATTCCAGGTGTGCCACTTAGGCTGCATACTAGTGATGTAACAAGCTGTTCTAGGTGTACCTTGGGTCACCAGTGATGAAATGATGATAAATGTGAAACTTTCGTATGGCGCCACATGCATGCATTTATGAGTCGAGTCCATGACATCATTGCATAATAAATAAGTATGCATGTGATATTGATTGTGTATGTGTATTGTTTACATGTGATGTGTGCTTGTGACTTATGTTTGTTGTGTGTGTGTGTGTGTTATCTAACATTTATTTTTACACCTGAACCTGAGTGAGATGTTTCTCACTCCCTTGTTGTTCTTTGTATGTGTTTAAATTGTGTTGTAGGTGATCATCAGTATGAGGATGTTGGTGGTGAGACTTAGGCTTCAGTTGGGCATGCTCTGATAGGATATGTGATATCAGGGCATAGCTAGGCTTAGTTTAGGATGTTATTTCCATTAAACTATTTGAAAAATCAGTTTTATTTCTTTGTAATTTCATTGACATGTTATTTGAATTAAGTTTATGAATGTGAACTCTTTACCCTTATGTGGTTAGAGATTTGGTTTTTAATGATGAAGACTTTTATTTTTATAATTATTGTATATGTATGTTGGGCTAGAGGGTGTCATATATAACATTTTTTTATCAAATTTTATAGCATATATCTTAAAAAGTTAAGCATTCATTCCATTCTGGACTAGATTGAGATAGACGAAAGAAAAGAGAAAAGTAAAATAAATTGGTTAAAAACAAGTCTTAGATAATAAATTATATAATGAGAAAAAATAGATAAATTACTATTAGAATTTCTCTTATTATATTCGATTTTTCTTGCAAATTTTTCATAAAAATTCGTAGGAAACGTTGTTCCTATAAATTTTTTTTGCAAAATTTTATCTCTAGGTAATACCTTCGTGGATAATATAATTATTAAAATTGTAGCAAATTTTTCTAGGTAATACTCTTGCAATATTTTCTACAAATTTTTACCATGGATTTTTTTTTTATGATTATTAAAATTGTAGCAAAATTTGCAAAAAAGAAAGTTTGCGGATTATTTTTCATAAAAAAAAGTTTGCAAGAAATTTTTGTAAATTATTTTTCGCAAATAAATTTGCAAAAAGATTTTCTAAAATTATTATTGCAAGAAAATTCGTAAAAAAATCTGCAAATATTTTTTTATAAAAAATTCGTAGAAAAATGACATTTTTCTAGTAGTGAATAAAAACTAAGGTAAAAATGAGATAGAAAACAAATTGTGTATGCTTATAATAATTATACCCTAAATTATGATTAGTTGAGAGCATATGACAATTAAATTTTTTTAGAACATTTATAATAATGTATATTTTTAAATAAAATAATTAATTATTTTTTAAAAAAATAAAAACAAAAACTTATTATAATTGCATCGTGAATTTATGAATTTTTCTTTCTTTATTAGATTTTTTGTATGAAACATATTAATTATTGCTTTTGAATTTGATCCAACTTTGGGTTAGAGTTACATAATCCATCCAATTTATGCTGTGCTTATTAAATTTCTCATATTTCTGCTCAACAAAATGTGTTTTGGAAAATAATCATTTAACGAGCTGTGTCTCTACTCTCTAGAAACATGGAAGCAATGGACGACTACTTTTCAAATAAATAAAAGCATACCACTCCAACAAATTGAATAAATATATCCAAAATTTCTATAACACATTCTAGAAAAGCCATGCCAATGGCCAACAATAAGTCTCCCCGTCAATTGTTTTCCCCCTTTTAACATATGCCCCCAACATTTCTTTGAGTTAAATGAATTTATTTAACTTTTTTTTTTTTAGGGGAATGAATTTATTTAACTTAGTTATATATATTTTTTCTTTTCATTTACCTCAATATCGTGTTAGTATTGGTTTACAATAAATTCACATCGCCACTAATGCCGATTATATTTCATTATAAATTTTGTTAAGGTATGATGAAAGGATGCACTAATTTTAGAATTTTGGAGTGATAATGAGTAGGTTAAAGAGAAAGACATAAGGTTTGAGTGATAAGGAGGGTATGAGTTTGAATTCTCCTACTAAAAGTTAACATTTGTTGATAAAAAAAATTTAATTTTAACATATATGAGATAGGGATAGACACCTTAATTTATTTATTTTTATTTTTTTTAATTTTGTTTCTTTTAAAATATTTATTACCCAAAGTATTATGATTATTCAATTTAAATAATATTATAATATAAAATTATTTTTTAATTAAATATAGTAACTCATATAATCTTGGTTAAAAACTTCTTTTCGTCCCTTACATTATTTAATATTTTTAATTTAGTCCCACTTTAATTTTTTGTCTCAATTTGGTTCCTAATAACTTAAATTAGTGTAATTTGGGACTTTCGTCCAAATGATTTAAACGGAGTTAACTGTTGGCCACGTGGTATCTACGTGGATGCCACGTGGATGCACACGTGAACGCCAAAATTATGGAAAAAAAACCTGAAACCAGAACGGCCCGTTCTGATAGTAGAACGGGTCGTTCTGGTTTAGAACGGACCGTTCTGATTTTAGAACGGTCCATTCTGAATTTAGAACGGCCCGTTCCAGAACGCCATGCTTTTTATTATATATATATTTTTTATTATATCTATATTAATAAATATATAATAAATAAAAAATACAATAAATTAATATTCATTTATTAAAAAAAACTATAAAAAAAATCAAATAAGATAAGACCTTCTAAAATATTTCTTTGATTTGAATTTATCCAGTTCAAAATCTTGACTAAAATGTCGCAATGTATTTAAAAAATTGAAAATAAAATTCAGGGTTTAGGGGTACCTCCTCAAGAACAGGTTGCTATTGTTGGGGTACATCGTTAATGACTTTAAAGAAAAATATTGTTTCGTTTTATCCTTGACTGTATAGTGTCAATTTGGTAGTAAGTAGTTCACTCCAGTTTGACTAACAATGAAATAAAACTTGTTATCATTGTCCTTAGTGATACACTGCATCATCCTTAATGATATACTGTATAGCCCAAATGTTTAGCGATTGAAGTTATTAATCCTCATTAACAATATTATTAAATCTAGTGTTTGAAATGCTTTGTATTTTCCCTATAAAAAAAATGCTTTGTACTTTGGTTTTTTTTACGAAATTCTGGACCAGAACGACCCGTTCTGGTTACACTGTTGATGTGTTAATTTTGGACCTGGAACGGCCCGTTCCAGGTGCAAATTTTACACATCAATAATGTAACCAGAACGGGTCGTTCTGGTTCCAGGTGTATTCAAGTATTTTTGGATCCACTTATGTGACATCTACGTGGCATCCACGTGGCCACCAGTTAACTCCGTTTAAATCATTTGGACGGAAGTCCCAAATTGCAACGATTTTAATTATTGGGGACTAAATTGAAATCAAAAATTAAAATGAGACTAAATTGAAAATATTAAATAATGTAAGGGAGGAAAAGAGGTTTTTAACCTATAATCTTTACAATTTATTTTGAATTAGATCTCAACTAGGACCAATCTAATTAGATCTCAACTAGCTAGGACTAATCTAATTTAACGTACATATCAAACCATAAAAATCTCACAATACCATTTAGTTTTTGTGCTTGCTACATCTAGCCGAGGGCCACCTACCAAGTTGTGCACAATCCACATAGCGTCCCATCAGCCTTAAAGATTGTGCTTTCACCTAGAAAATGCAATAACTCTCCATTAATCAATTATGTTTGGTTGAAAAAATATTTGTTCACTCCTTCATTATTAATCTCTTTGCAAAGGTTGAAGTCATTTAAAGCTATTCAACCAAGGTAGATATTCACCTCGAGCTCAATGTCTCCAACTTGGGCCTATAAATATTAAAATTCCTTACTAATCCATGTATGAGTCACTATTTATAAACAACATTTAGTCACTAGTCATCCATTAGGCACACCAGATTAGCTACTGAATTAAAGTCGATTGTTATTTACAGGAAAATTTTTAATGTAACAATAGAAAAAATTTGGTTGTTATAATAATTTTGGATTCAGTTACAGATCTGCTGTTAATATGATTATAAACTTTGTTCTTAAAAAACATAATTTAACAATGACGCAAATAATGATTGATGAACTTGCTACCAATACTTATGGTCGCTAAATCAGTTGTTGATTAAATGCATTTGTCAAATAGTAATTCAGTAGCTAAATTGGTCGTTGGTTGGAGACTGATATTTTTCAGTCGTTAATTTTGATTGTCGTTTTACCTTTTTCTAGTATGTAATATACTTTGTTACTATCACCTCATATTTTCACTAAGTTGAGCATAAAATTTTTTGCAGGTGAAACTACCTCACCAAGTATCCTTTGCTCTATCCACTAGTCTACATACCATCATCTACTAGAAGAATCACCTAATATAATTTTGGGCTCATCCCTCTTAGGCCAAGGTTGCTAGGATGTAGTGGAGCATGATTGATGAGCTAGTTTGCACATATAAAACCTCTAACATTCAAGTAAGTGAGCATTTGAGGTGATAATAACATAAATACACATGTCAATATTTATACTTGGAGGTGTAACAAGTCTTAGAATTCATAGGAATATATATGTCAGTATTATATATATATATATATATATATATATATATATATATATATATATATATATATATATTGAGGACATTGGATTTGAAGTGGATACCTACATTAGTTAGTTAGTAGCTAGAAAAGGTTTCAATAGAGGAATTGGGAGGCCCTTGGGTGACTACAAACCTTACATGAGTTTAATGGTCAACAAGGTGAACAAGGGCATTTTTGTCAACAAAATATGACTAATGATGAGTTATGGCATTTTGCTGGGTGGAGGCACAACCTTTGAGACACGATGATGGAATGTTCCTCAGGATATGAATAACTTAGTTGGTGACCTTGGGTCAAGTTTCAAAAAATGGCTCTAATTGATCAAGGCATCAAAAGGTTCATATGGTCTTAGATAGGCATTATATATACTAAATATTAGAGCCTAGTTTTGGGTTGGGTTCATTGGATTAGGTTGCCTATTAATCTAGTCTAATACATTTTTCATGGTCATTAGTTTTTAACTTTATGGAATCTTATTGCCTTTTCCTCTAACTATTTTCCTTCAATTCTCTCACATTTTTCTCTATTATTATGGGTTAAATAAAAAAAAATCAAGGTTGATGGCACCTTTCATATACTATGAAACACATGATTAGTACTAAAATAAAAAAAACAAATAAAAATAAAAATTATATCAAATATTGTAATACATTTACTACTTTATTGAGAACGCCAATCCTTGACAATGAAACTAGGAACTAGTTGGTGACTTTAAACACCTTGGAGAGTCCATTGAGTCAATTCAAGTAATATAGTGAAAGTACGACTATTGTTCTTATAGATGTTATTGTGTTTTAAGTGAGTAACACTCCATATTTTTCTTTAAAAAGTATTTATGTAATAGAAATTACTAAATATTTTATTTTTTTTATTTTTAATTAAATATTATGTATTTTGAAATTAATGGACTGAAAATGGGGTTTTAAAAATATAAGTGGTTATGTTTTCTTAAAAGCAAGTGTTGAGCTTTTGTCTTCATGAACCCAACTCATCTTTTAGAGCTATTAGGGTTTTCAGACCTAGTCTTTTATAATACTTTCTTGTTTTTGCTTTACCTCTTAATTTGGAACCATATTGCAATTAAAAACACAAGTTGAGAAGTAAAGGGTTGGAAAGAATCACGGTTTTACTCCTTTATCTTCGAAAATATGTTTTCCAATTAAGAGGTCAAAATATCTCGCTCACGAGTGTTATTCAAATTGTAGGTAGTGCAATGACTCAACTGGTCACTACACTTAATACGATTTAGTTACTACACAAAAGAAAAGATAAAACAATATATAATCTCATGCACACAATTATGTAAGGAGAAGAAAACATATTGGAATCTTGTACATAAAACTATATACATCAAAAAGTAAGTATTGTATACAAAATAGACCCTAACTATCAATCAAACATCTTTTACATAAGAATCATTGCATTAGAGCAACAACAACCAAAATAAAGTTGGTCATCTCCTTCTAAACTAGGCATGGCAACAGGACGGGATGGATTTTATGTTCCCCGCCCCGCAAATTTAAACTGCCCCCCACCCTCGATACCTGTTAGGAATAAAATTTAGGTATCTATCTCCACCCTCAACGAGGTTTGGGTTCCCCCGCCCCCACTCCTAAACCTTTTTTTTTTCTATTTTTAATAAATATGAAAAAAAAAATTAAAAATAAAAGAAATGTAGGATAGTACAAATTTTTACATTCTTTTTGGTGAAAATGTCTCTCAAATAGTTTAAATAATATGTAATACATTTTGCTATTATATATAATTATGTGAAATCATGACATTAAAATTATTGATAATTTGATATAAATGGGGCAACACTTTTACTAGTATTATTATGGCATTTTGTACCTGCAATAGTAGATGATGTTTATAATTTCTAATTATAACAAAATATCATATTTTCCAATCCAACAAAGTTTATAGTAATATCATAAAGTTGTCCCAATCCAACAAAATTACAAAATACCATTTTTTTCATAAGAAAAAGAAAGACCTAGGCAAGTAGACAATAGACAATGCTTAAACTTATCAAATACAAATAAAAAGTAGCAACAATTTCAATTCATCATTCCATCATACATCTTCCATTTATTGATCATCTTCCAAATGGAAAGTAATGTCACTATCCTCCATCATTTCATCTACATAAAACAAAAGAAATATTTAATATACATTAAAATATAAATATAAAATTATTGAGTAAAGTAAATAACTCATTAAAGTAAATAATATAAAACAATATCTTCATCATCCAATCCTATTTCATCAAGTAAAATAGAAAATTCGTAGATTAATTTAGAATTCTCACGACCTATAAATATCAAATATAGTAAAAAAAATCAGTTAATAAAATGAAAATATACAAACATTTAATAAGTTTTTAAATGTATTATCTTAAACATTATCAGAAATTTCAACATTCCATAACCAACTTCTAGAACACATCAAGGCCTCCAATGCTCCAATGAAGTTGACTACAATGGGGACTTAAAATTTGACCACTAGTGCTAAATGTTGATTCTAAAGCTACTGTAGATATAGGAATAGCTAGAATGTCCCTTGCAATTTCTTGGAGTGTTGGATACTTGATACCATTCAACTTCCACCACATCAAAATATCTAAATCAGTAGTTTTTGGTAAAACATCCTCCTCTAAATAATGATCCAACTCTGTTTTAACAAAAGAACTTATAGCCCTTTTTTCCTCATAATGTATATATCATACTTAGATAAGGCATCATTACCAACATTATTACCATCAACAGTTGGAGAGCTACCACCTAAATCTTTACTCATTTTCAGTTGATAATTAGAAACCAAATCATAGCACAGTTGTCAATCATCCTAACTTGAGAAAAAGATTCATAATCATACAACTTTTCATAATAGTATTCAAGAAACTCCATTTTATATCTAGGATCCAAAACAGTTGCAACTTCCATTATGTCATGAATCACACCTCAATATTTTTCAAATTTACTTAACATCTTTTTTTCCATTTTTTTAATCAAATCATTGGAAGAAATTATTCATTTACCTATTGCCAATTTAATCTCACAAATATTTGGAAAATACATATTAGTAGTTGGATTCTTAGTAGTAGAAAATAATTTAGTGATATCATTGAACAATTTCAATTTTCCACACTTATCTTTTGCAAATTGCCACTATAAAGTAGTAGACAATCATGTATATTGAGCCTCATGTTGCTTTAACCGGCTAAACACATCCTCATATGATATGGCAATTTCAAGCATTTTGTAAGTCAAATTCCATCTAGTTGGACAATCTAAAACCAAACTCCTAATGTAAGAGATTCTCAATTATTTTGCTATTTTCTCAAATTTTCTATCCTAAATCTTTTCTACCCCATCTTTCACCACCTCCAACCCATCTTTTACTATCAAATTCATGATATGTTAACAACAACGCATATGAAACAAAGAACCATTCCTCAATAAAGTTCTTAATTGTAATTTATTCTTAATTTTTTCAATCATAGCATCATTTGTGTTATAATTATCTAATGTGATAGTGGATAACTTTGTGTCAATGTTCCAATCCATCAAATAGTCAACTAATACATTACAAAGTTTATCACTTAGAGCGAGGAGCGGGAACATAAATGAACCTAATACAATAAAATTTTAATTCAAACAATTTATTATACAAGCAATTACATGACAAATAATATGTACTGCAAATAAGTTAAAGAAAACTATTACCTCAAAATATGACTTTGTAAGTTCTAATTTCCATCGATGTAATGAGTTGTGACTACCATATACACTCTTTTTTGATTGCTTGAAGTCCACATGTCTGATGTAATAGCCACTCTTCCTTGAAGGCTATTCAACAACTTCAAAGCAATTGATCTCTCAAATGCCTAGATTTTAAATATCTCTTTCTTCATTGTGTTTCTACTAGGAACCTGAAACATGAAGTTAGATGGAAAGACACATAGAAGGGAGGGTTGAATATGTGTGTGTGTGAACAAAGGAATTTTAGAAACTTTTTCGCAATAAGGCTCTCTTTCATCCAGTAAAAATAATATTAGTGAATGTTGAACAGAAACTACCCAGGATTGGTTTAACAAAATCATTTTCAATCTGGGAGTTTCATCGTCTGTTTAGATAAAATACTTTTTTAAACAAAAACCATTCTTTAAGGTGACAAGTTGAACAGGTATGATTTTCGTCTGAAGATAGTTTTAATAGACATAATAATTTGATGAAGTTTTTAGTGGATTAGATTAACCAAATAAAGTGCGTCTGAAACATAAAGTTATTGCAAGTATTTTTATACTGGTTCACTCAAACTGAGCTACGTCTAATCTTCTTCAAATGAAGGGTTCCACTAGATAATCAATGAGGTACAAGTATTGTTTATTCAGTCTCTTCAAGCTCGCAGTGAGTATTATAGACCACCCAGGTCACGACCACTCCTAGTCCCAAGTATTCTCAACCACTTCTAGCTCATCAGCTTCACTCGTAGACGCTAGTAGTCTTTACTCAGCCACTTCTAGCTCTCAGTGAGTATTTTTGACCAACTCCTAGCCCTTTGACTTCACTCATCAACACTAGTATTCTTTGATCAGCCACTTCTGGCTCTTAGTGAGTATTCTCGACCAACTCCTAGCTCGTTGACTTTACTCATCAACGCTAGTATTCTTTACTCAGCTACTTCTGGCTCATAGTGAGTATTCTTTGACAAGCCTCTCTAGGCTTTACAAGTATTCTTTCCCTAGCCTCTTCAGGCTTTACAATATTAACTAGACAAGTTTGGTTTAAGTGTTTGGGTTACTCTCATAAAGAGGATACATAGGAATATACACTCACTAAGGCATGCAACTTTAGTCTTTACAACGATTGAGTGTTTGGTTTACTTTCACAGAGAGGATACATAAATTGGTACACTCACTAAGGTTTTGTTCCTGAAATGCGCATGCTTGGAACTCCTTAGTTTACAGAGATGAATACACTGTGGTACAATTGACTCTATATGCTCTATCTCTGGTTTCGTTGCATAGTGGGCTTGATATCACTTGGTTAAGAATGCAAAGCCAAGGGCTAGCCAAAAAAATCCAACCTTCTAAGGTTTTAGATAGTGATATATATATTGTCTTGTAGAATCTGTCCGTTGCAAGTGTCCGTTGAAGCAGATATAGTCGTTTATGACTAGTTGAATCTACTCATCTAATGCTTGAGTTCTTGCATTAAATGTTGCTTCCTGTGATAGACCTTGCATGAAGTCTTCTTTGCCTTATTAGTAGTAGTTTATGAATTTAGTAGAGACCTAGGAACCTTTTTGTCCTTTTCTGGTCACATAGCTATAGAATGTTGTCCTTATCTGAAAAAGTGATGTACTTTTTCTGACACATGCATGCTTTTTCTTTTGCGTGCTTTTGTTTTTCTTCTTCTCTTCTATTTGATCACGCATTTTACGTTGAGAGCATTTGAGTGATTGTAGATGCTGCCTTGATTTGTCTTTTAAGACTTGATTCTTTAATTGCTTGCGTGGCAGTCTTCATCTACGTCTATTAGTCTTGTGCATCTCAATCTTGACCTCCGTCTGAGCATCTGAGTTTAATGCTTTGACTTTCTTTGATCTTTGACTCATGCTTCGTCTAATTCCTAATATCGTACTGGAGGTTGTCCTTGACACATCTTTGTCTGATTTTAGACTTATGATCGTCTAGTGCATATATTATACTTTGTCTGATTCTCATGATGTGCCTTATTTTGACTATTCTTCATTTGAGTTAACCATTTGGCTTTCTTTGTTGTTTAATTCATTTTTGTTTGGTTCTTGATTTGGTCTTGTCTTGGCTTTTCATTTGATGCCTTCATTTTTAGTGCATGAGGTGGCTCTTATTTCATTCTTCAGCTTGACTATACTTATGTTTTTCTGAAACACTGACACACTTGTTAGAAATAACAATATGTATTATATTTAATCAATAAGAATTGAATACAACAAGAAGAATCTTTAATCAATAAAAATACATCTGATTATTTTTCTGACTTAGTGATTCCTACACTAGTTTCCCGAATGATCATGAGGATGGAGGTGGTTCCTTGGATATCTTGGAAGTCATCAGGTCGAACAAGAGGTCAAACTTGTTGTCCAGATATGCTTTAAACTTGTTGAATGTCTCAATGGAGACATATTGTTGTTCAGGTTCAGATGCAGTTGGAAGTTCCTCAAGAAGGGCAGATGCTGAAATTGGCTCAACAAAGATAGGCTCAAATGATTCAAATTGTGCGACTTTAGAGGGATCATCCCAAGGATCCCAGGTTTCCATGGTGGAATGTCCTTGCACCATTCATACGAAACTTTATACCATGTGTCTGTGACAACCTTCCATTCATCCTTGTAGAGATCCAAGTTGAAGAGTGCAGAATGAATGAAGTATCTTTTGCTGAAAGCATCAAGATCTAGCCCACGTCGTCTTCAAAGAAATGCCACAAATGTGTCACTAAAGTGCATCAGTCTACAAGGTGTCATCCAGTGATACCCACGTAGCATGAGTGTCTTAGCCTTTTCTTCATTTGAGAGTCTAGACGAACTTGCCTTTTGATTGCACTTGTACATGAAGTTTTGATAGAACTTTTCAGCATCATCTCCAGTGTATTATAGTGCTCTGGCAGGGTCCCGTTACTTGTCCAAGTTTACTCCTTTATAGTAGCGAACCTCAACCCTTGATGGTTTGGGCATCGGTCCTAGATGTAGTGCAGGATCCTTCATCTTGTTTGAATTGATTGGAGGAAAACGGGGTAGACACGATCAAGATAGATAAAAATTAGAGTATCTTGATTTGTGTATAGGGAAGGAGGTAAATATAGTTGTATTGGTGTATCTATACAGAGACGCAAATGGCCAATTACAGCAAAGTCGGACACAGAGAGGGAGCGATAAAGACCTATATGTATAGGGGTGAATTTGTTTGGTAAGTTGACGAACTCTACCTTTGGTACAGATGGTGGAGGTTTTCTCAAACGAATGGTTGTAGTAAATGAGGTTTTGTTTTTACGTTTGGGAGATGAGGAGGATGGTTGCTGATGTAGAGGAAGTATGAGTTGAGGAGTTCCTTGTGGTGGAGTCCATGCAGTTTTGGACTTGATCACCTATCTTGGATAGATCTTTCTCTTGAAGGTAGGTGGAGGAAGAGCCGTGATTATGCTAGGTGGGAGAGACAGGTAGGCCTCAGACGGGGAGAGGGGAATGTCAGGGCAATAAGGAGTGCACATGTATTCCCCTTCCTTGTTTCGTATACCAGCACAGGAAGTTATTTTCTGTCAGATATGAAGGCTTCTTCTTTGTCCAATTTCTTTTGAGTGTCAGTGATGGTAAGAACAGAAAAGTGCTTCAAAAGATAGTATTCAGATGAAGCACTTCTGGGTTGTTCTCCAGCCTTTTGTGGAGAGAATGGTGGAGACTTCTCCTTGAGTCCAAAACCAGGCGGATACTTGTGGGTGTTCCCTTGCGAGTCACATAGAGGGTTTCCTTCAGTGGGCAGAGGGTTTGACTCAAGTAGTAGTGCTCTAGTCCATACGTGGGCTTGTTGGGGAGAATGGCTTCATACTTGTGGGTGTTCCCTTGCGAGTCGCACAGAGGGTTTCCTTCAGTGCCTAGTATGATTAAGCCTTCTTCAAGCCAAAAGTACACTGGTCTGTAGTACCCCTGGGCATGTGTAATGGGATTTTGAAATACATAGTGTCTAGCCTAGTTGATGGGGTAAAGTCCACAAAGCACACTTATCGTCTTGTCGATAATGTACGGTCATGGCTTTGGACGTAGACCAACTTTATTTCTCTTCGTTGCGTCCTTATTCGTGGAAAGCTGGACCTCCTAAAATAACTCTGCTTTTCCTTCTAGATCAGCGACTCCAGGAAAGATGATAGAGTATAGATCCGTCTTAGGATTCATACTTTATGGAATCAGCGAGTTTATTGACCGCCATGTTAGAGTAGAAGGAATAGGCTTTGGAGGCAAGATCATGTGATCGGCCCTAATTGTCGTCTTTCTTTTTCTTAGGGCCACAATATTTACAGAAACAACCTTTATAGAGGTTTTGGATTAGATAAGGTTTATAAGAGGTTAAAAGAAGGGAAGGTAGAAAAATGTCACTTACGAAAGGAGAATGTATAGTGACGAGAGGGGAGGGAACATTCGCAGGAAAATCCATCTGAGCTGAAGGAGCGAGAACTTCAGTTGCAGGTTCAGCCACCACCATTGATGCAAGCTTTATGACCCTTTTCTTTGTGGGTTGAGGTGGTGCAAGAGGAGGTAGCGAAGCTTTTCTTTTTAGAGCCTTCCCGATAGGTTGGTTGTCCTCAGCATCAGACGTGAGTCTTCGTCTAATTGAAGAATCATTATCTACTTAGCTGTTGGTGCTGCAGCAACCAATGGTTCAAGCTTCATGGGAGATGGAGATGATTGGCGCTTCCTTGTTGAACGCGTCGCAAGTTGCTCTTCTCCAATCTCCTTTATTTTTATTGCTTTCATGGGATCAAGAACGGTGTAGTTTACAGGCATCTTCCCCATATTAGCCTTTCCAAAGACGATGGGGTGCAATCGTTTGTTTAATCCCATATCCATGATCCTCTACTTCTCCTCTTCTTTTTTCAGCATGTGGAATGTGTGGTAGACGTTTTGATCCTAGAGGATTTTTTTTAGGAGCATGGTGTGAACCACGGAGTCCTTGCAGTCTTTCAAGCATCCTTTCCAATGCTAAAATAGTGTCTGATTCTCATGATGTGCCTTGTTTTGACTATTCTTCATTTGAGTTGACCATTTGGCTTTCTTTGCTGTTTAATTCATTTTTGTTTGGTTCTTGATTTGGTCTTGTTTTGGCTTTTCATTTGATGCCTTCATTTTCAGTGCATGAAGTGGCTCTTGTTTCATTCTTCAACTTGCTTGTACTTATATTTTTTTGAAACACTGACACACTTGTTAGAAATAACAATATGTATGATATTTGTCATATTCAAAACCTCACTTGGAATTGCTTCGTCTTCGTCTGACTTAACAAAACAGTCGTTAAAGAGCAGCCAAATATCCCTTAAAACCAAGATGATCAACAATTGCAAGTGGATATTCATGCATAATGATTGCATATGCAAGCTTTCTTCTTGTATTTTCTATATCATAAGTTATCGTACCCAACTCTTGCTTTCCTTGCATGACCTTAGGCATAAGAAATGTTTTCCCTTTATTTTCTCTCATCGCGATCTTTTTAGTTACACAACTTTCCATGTGTTCCCATAAGTGCTTTGTTCCATTTTTTGATTTTCCACCCAAATGTTTCTTACAATAATTGCATTGAGCTTTGTCTTCTCCATTAACATTAACTTTTGTAAAATGCTTCCAAACCTCACTTTTAAGCCTACTTGCTCTTGTTTGTGTTGAGATTGGGGGAGCTTGAGCTTGATGAGATCACCTCTGAAGTTTGAAGAGTTTTGATGATAACAAATATGTGCCAAGGACAACAACAACTTAGACGTCAAAAACAAAGTCAAAAGAAAGTGCTATGTAATAGGAAATAGTTTATAAAATTGTTTTGATTAGGTTTATCTTTTGTGTGTGTTGTGTGCATAAGCTAAATCTATATCTAATCTGATTAGGGAGTGTATGATGATGAGTTTAAAGGTTAAGAAGTTATTTTGAGACTTAAAACAAAGTTTTGAAAACTAACTCAAAATAATCGATTATCATTAAATATAATTGATTATTCCAGCAACAAGAAAAATGGGATGCCTTGCTGCAATAATCGATTATTTGTGAAATAATCGATTATCCCGTAAATGAATCTCTGGAATAATCGATTATCCAGCAAAATAATCGATTAAATTGTTCTTGGTTGGTTTCCAGAAAACCTGAAGAACAAAATAATCGATTATTCTTTAAAATAATCGATTATCTGGCTCTGAAACTTTTATAAATAGTTTGAAATTTTTGAAACTCCAGAACAAAGTTAGAATTGAGAATCAAAATTAGAAAAGCATTTTTGTGAAGTCTTTGTGACAATCTTGGAGAGTTTTCTTTGTGAATCCCAGAAGAAAAATGTTTGTGAAAAACTTTGAAAGGATCATCATCATCATCACATTCTTGAAAGGAAAGAGATTAAGATTTACTTCTGAATTCTGGGTGAATTCGTTCCTTAATTCTTTGTGAATACTTGTAAATCTTGAGAGGGTTTCTCAAGTGGTAAGGAATTCTTGTAGTGGGTTTCTACAAGGGGTGCTTTCTTGAGGTCAAGAAAGTGGTTATCTTGAATGTAGGAGTATATGCATGTGTGGTGTGCTTGTAAACCTTATTCATTAAGATAGTGGAACAAATCTTGATCAGGTTGTGATTGAGGACTGGATGTAGGTCACATGTGGAGTGGCTGAACTAGGATAAAAGACTTGTGCAATCTTCTCTTACCCTTATCTTTTACTTTGTGTAATATCTTGATTGTGCATTAAAGAAGATTGTTCTTGATTAACATGTGTGCATGATTAATGTTGGTTTAAACTGAATTAAAGCATTACATATTGATGTTAACTTTGAACCTCATTATTGGGTAATCAAGAAAATATATAGGTTTCATTCTTTTATAACAAGTCTTTAAGAAACTTCATTGAAAATTCATTTTTAGAAAAGCTTAATTGAAATAAAGATCCTAAATACTCTAAAAAAATTTAAAGTGTCATAGAATCCAATTCACCCCCCTCTTGGATTGTGCCATTCTTTTCTAACAATTGGTATCTAGAGCAAGGTTCTTGAGAGTTATTCAAGATTTCAAAAATGGCCAATAACAACCTACCCTATGGTGAGGGTGTGTCTATTCATAGACCTCCTGTTTTCAATGGTGAAAACTATGTCTACTAAAAAATTAGGATGAGAATTTTCATTGAAGCAATTGACATTGCTGTATGGGATGCAATAGAAAATGGACCCTATATCCCTATGACAAAAGATGATGATGAGAAGAGAGAAAAACATTGGAGTGAGTGGAGTGATGATGAAAATAAAAGAGCCCAATATGACTATAGAGCCAAAAACATTATTACATCTGTATTTTCTATTGATGAGTTTTTTAGAATATCACGATGCAAATCTGCTAAAGAAATGTGGGATACTTTGCAAGTCACTTGTGACACCCTTACTACCCCAACATATATATTGTAATAATAAAAACTTATAAATAAATTTTTCAATATCGGTAAAAGGGTTCACATGAGAATCTTAAAAATTATCCTTCAATAACCACAATAACAAAAAATGAAACGCAAGAGTTTTCAAATTATTTTCAAAATAACATTTACAATAAAAACTTATGTTCTAAAAATCCTTTTTGCCCCGATGTCACAATATCAGAGCATCCCGATAATTCAACCGTTGGCATTCTAGATACCACTCGTAGCCAGATCTTCCTCACCTAAAATATCCACAAATCGCACGGTGAGAAAAGAAAACATTTATATATATAGCACATAAGAAAACACAATATATTATTTAATATTCGTAAATATTTCAACATATCGTATTTCAATCAATCATGCATTGTCATCACGTCATAATTCTCAATCAAACCAATCATCACAAATCTTGCACTTCACACTATGCCAAGGTCACGCTACCCATTTAACAATCCCGGGCCGTGCTCACCCCTGATATAACACTGTGCCAAGGTCACGTTATCCCTATCCTAGGGCCGTGCTCACCCCTGACATGTTAACCAAGGTCACGATACCCACGTAACAATCCAGAGCCGTGCTCACCCCTGATATAACACTGTGCCAAGGTCACGTTACCCCTAATCTAGGGCCGTGCTCACCCCTGACATGTTAACCAAGGTCACGATACTCATGTAACAATCTCGGGCCGTGCTCACCCCTGGTCATAGGTGTGAAGAACCACAACCACATCTCATTCACATTCCACACAACATCTCATAATTTAATTTCATACATATATCAGATATGTCCAAAATAATGGGTTTCACACGTATCAAGTAATTCACATTTAAATCATCAATTTTTATCAAATAATATAACAATGATATTCATAAATTAATATAATAAACAACGGAATTACCAATTTAATATAATTTCAACATAAACAGTAAAACCCCTAATTGTTCCAAAACCTAACTCACAGGCACTTTTCTACAATTTCGTTCTCTCTCCCAGATCATCATTCTTACGATTTAAATATATATTTCTAATCTTCAACACATACGGAATCTAATGGTATAATTAATTCCTCAAACATAAATAATCCAATTTTTCCAAAACCTATCCTACAGGCACTTTTCTATAATTTCGTTCTCCCTCCTAGAGCATCATTTTTACAAACAAATTATATATTTATTGTCCTAAATATATACAGAATCAAATAATGCCAATAATTCTTCAAACAGAAATATTTCTAAAATTGCTCATAATTCTAAGGGGTTCTTCCTCTACCCAATTCCCTCATGTAACTCTATATATAAATAATTCCCTTTTCCCCCGTACCTGGATATGAAGAAGCTGAATCTAGACTAGATTTGGTTGATCTCCCTCGCTGGGTTCCCCTCGGTCTGAAGCAGAAAGTAGAGGAAAGAAGAGAGAGCAGAAGAAAAGAAGTCAGAAATGAGAGGTGTGCTTTTTGGGAGTGGCAAACAGCTCTATTTATAGGCTTTTTACGCCGGAACGGCCCATTCCAAATCCGGAACGGGCCGTTCCGGACCCTTAAAACGTGGCTAAAAAATACATCCAGAACGGCCCGTTCCAAAACCAGAACGGCCTGTTCTGGTGTGCATTAATTACCCCCAACGGCCATAATTTTGGGAACGCCCCTTCCAGGCCCGTTCTCATTTAGGGTTAAAGGCATATTTAATCGTCTGGAACGGCCCGTTCTACCTTGAGAACGGCCCGTTTTGGGCTATTAACTCATACACAACCTGGTAGTTTGGAACGGCCCGTTCCAATTCTGGAACGTCCCGTTCCGAGCTACTAAATCACATGTTTTTTTGGTAGTTTGGAACGGCCCGTTCCAATTCCGGAACAGCCCGTTCCAAGCTACTAAATCACCCCTATTACCTTTGTAAAATTACCAAAATACCCTTAATTAAAAATAAATAAATAAAAAGTGAAATAAAAATTGGGATGTTACATCACTCTTGAAGGAACAAGTGATGTAAAGAGATCTATAAAGCACACTCTCATAAGAGAATATGAGTTGTTTAGAATGAACAATGGTGAATCTATTTCTGACTTTCAAAAGAGATTTACACACTTGATAAATCACCTTGTTGACCTTGGCAGGAAATTTGAAAAAGAAGAGCTGAATTTGAAAGTGCTGCAATGCTTGGACAGATCATGGCAAGCAAATGTGACAGCCATAGAAGAATCAAAGCATTTGACCTCCTTGACACTTGCTACTCTCTTTGGGAAGCTAAGAGAGCATGAGCAAAAGCTGCACATATTTGAAGAAAATGAACAGCAGGACAAGAAGGGCAAAGGAGTGTCATTAAAGGCCTTGAAATCTGCCAAAGGCAAAGAGGTGTGTGAAGAGCCAAGCTCTGGTGATTCCGAAACTGAGAACTTCAACTTGTTGGTGAAGAAGTTCAGAAAATTCTTAAGGAAAAAGAGGAATTCCCCCTACAAGTTCAATAGAAAGACCAATAAGAAAGAGGAAGCAAGCACATCCTCCTTCAATTGCTTTGAGTGTGGAAAACCGGGATATATGAAAGCTGAGTGTCCAAACCTCTTGAAGAAGCAACAAGAGGAGAAGAAAATGAAGAAAAATGGCAAAGGGAAGAGAGCCTACATTGCTTGGGAAGATAATGACTCAAGCACAACAAGTGATGAATCTGAATTTGAAGAGAACAACTTGTGTTTGATGGCTAGAGCTGACCAAGACACAATTGTAAGTGATTCTGACCTTGAATCTAATCCGGACTATGATCAACTCCAAGAAGCTTTTATACAAATTCATAAAGAGGCTGTGAAATTAGATGCCTTGAATTCAAAGCTTAAAAACAAGCTGAAATGGTATGAAAATGCTTTAATTAAAGCTGAACAAGAGCTTGAGGATTTGAAACATGAGCATGAAAATCTTCAAACTATTTTCAACTTTAGTGAAGCTCATTGTGAAACCTCCTCCTCCTCAAAAGATGTTTGTGAAAATTACAAGACTTTTGAAAAAGAAAATGTTGATTTAAAATACACTCTTGCAAAGTTCACAAATGGAAATGCAAATTAAAATATTCTTTTGGGAAAACAAAGAAACACTTTTGATAGGAATGGACTTGGTTTTAATCAAAGCATGAGCATGCCATTCAAGTCAAAGAAAGGAGTTTTTAAGAAAAACCAAGATTTCAGAAAATTTAAAAGCAATTTCTCTAGACAAACAACTTGTTATTATTGTTGTAAAAAAGGTCACACAATAAGGAACTGCTACTCTAGGAAATATGGAGTTCCAAATGGAGAAATGGTTTGGATTGAAAAGAGCCAAAGGCTGAGAACTAACCTACAAGGACCCTTCACATAGGTACCTAAATTTTTTCTCTGAATCTTTGTTGTAAGAATGCTTGAGGGCCAAAAACTTACTATGGTATCTTGATAGTGGCTACTCAAGGCATATGACTGGAGATCCTTCAAAATTCTCAAGTCTGAAATTGAAGAATGAAGGGTATGTTACCTATGGTGACAACAACAAAGGGATGATTCTTGGTCATGGTAATATTGGTAACTCCTCCTCTCAAACATTGATTGAAAATGTATTGCTTGTTGATGGGTTGAAACATTATTTGCTGAGCATAAGTCAACTTAGTGATAGAGGTTTTAAAATTGAATTTGATAATACATGTTGCTTGATATGTGATAAAAAGACTAAAGAAATCAGATTCATTGGAAAAAGAATTGACAACATATATATGCTTGACTTAGAACACTCAATAGCAATTTCCAACACTAAGTGCTTAATAACCCAAGAAGACAATATATGGCTTTGGCATAGGAGAGCTGCACACATTCATATGGATCACTTAAATAAACTGAGTAGGAAAGAATTAGTGGTAGGATTACCTAAACTCAAGTTTAGTAAGGAAAAACTATGTGATGCTTGTCAAAAGGGAAAGCAAGTGAAGGCTAGCTTTAAAAGCAAAAATCAGATTTCCACAACTAGACCTTTGCAATTAATTCACATGGATTTGTTTGGTCCTTCAAGAACCATGAGATTAGGTGAAAACTACTATGGTTTAGTGATTGTAGATGACTACTCAAGATTCACATGGGTTATGTTTCTTGCAAATAAAAATGATGCTTTTAATGCCTTTAGAAAATTTTCCAAGCTTGTTCAAAATGAAAAGAATTCAAACATTACTTCTATAAGAAGTGACCATGAAGGTGAAATTCAAAACATTATGTTTCAAAAATTTTGTGAGGAACATGGTATAAACCATAATTTCTCAGCACCTAGGACACCTCAACAAAATGGGGTTGTTGAGAGGAAAAATAGGTCTCTTGAAGAACTAGCTAGGACAATGTTGAATGAGACAAAATTGCCAAAATATTTTTGGGCTGATGCTATCAACACAGCTTGTCATGTGTTAAACAAAGTTCTGACCCGACCTATATTAAAGAAAACACCCTATGACATTTACAATGGAAGGAAGCCTAACATTTCATATTTTAGAGTGTTTGGGTGTAAGTGCTTTGTGCTGAACAATGGGAAAGAGCAACTTGGAAAATTTGATGCAAAGGCTGATGAGGCAATCTTTTTAGGATATTCAACAAATAGCAAAGCCTATAGAATCTATAACAAGAGAACTCTAGTTGTTGAAGAATCTGTCCATGTTGTATTTGATGAGTCTAACAAACAAGAGACAAGGCAAACTGAAATTGAAGACTTGACTGATTTGCTTGATCAACCTCTATTGGAGAGTGAAACTAATAATAAGCCTAAAGAGAGTGAATCACATGAAAACACAAAGGAAATAAGTGAACAATTGCCTAAGGAATGGAAAACTTCTAGGGACTTATCAATGGATAACATAATTGGAAATATTGGTAAGGGAGTTTCAACTAGGAGTGCCATTAAGAATATTTGCAATACTATGGCTTTTGTGTCACAAGTTGAACCTAAGAGCATTGATGAAGCACTAAAAGATGAACATTGGTTAATGGCCATGCAAGAGGAACTAAATCAGTTTGAAAGAAATGAAGTATGGGATTTAGTGCCATTACCAACTAATTATCCAATTATAGGAACCAAGTGGGTTTTTAGAAATAAGCTTGATGAATCTGGGATAATTATAAGAAATAAGGCAAGGCTAGTGGCTAAGGGGTATAATCAAGAAGAGGGAATTGAATATGATGAGACTTTTGCCCCTGTAGCAAGGATAGAAGCCATTAGATTACTTCTTGCTTATTCCTCTATAATGAATTTCAAGCTTTATCAAATGGATGTGAAAAGTGTTTTGCTCAATGGGTTGATACAAGAGGAAGTGTATGTGGAGCAACCACCAGGCTTTGTGGATTTTAAAAATCCTAATCATGTGTACAAACTTAAAAAGGCACTCTATGGCTTGAAGCAAGCTCCAAGATCATGGTATGACAGGTTGAGCAAATTTTTGATTGAAAATGACTATGTGAGAGGGAAAGTGGATAATACATTGTTTGTCAAGAAGTTTAAAAATGATACAATGTATGTTCAAATCTATATGGATGATATTGTATTTGGATCTACCAATGCCTCTCTATGTAAAGAATTTGCTAAAACCATGCAAGGAGAATTTGAAATGTCAATGATGGGGGAGCTTACATTCTTTTTGGGGTTGCAAATCAAACAAATGAGTGACGGGATTTTCATAAGTCAAAGCAAGTATTGCAATGAACTTTTGAAAAAGTTTGGTATGGAAGGGTGTAAGGAGGCTGCTACACCAATATCAAACAATTGCAATCTTGACTTAGATGAGAAAAGCATAGCTGTTGATAACTCAAAATATAGAGGTATCATTGGATCACTCTTATACTTGACAGCTAGTAGGCCTGATATAATGTTTGTTGTGTGCTTGTGTGCAAGATTTCAGGCTAATCCAAAAGAATCTCACATGAAGAATGTAAAGAGAATTCTTAAATATTTGAAAGGTACAACCAATGTAGGTTTGTGGTATCCAAAGGGAGTCTCACTAAGTCTGATAGGCTACTCAGATTCAGACTATGCTGGGTGTAGACTAGATAGAAAAAACACAAGTGGAACTTGTCACCTACTAGGTAGTGCACTTGTCTCATGGCATAGCAAAAAGCAAGCTTGTGTTGCTTTGAGTACAGTTGAGGCTGAGTATATAGTTGCTGGGAGTTGTTGTGCTCAAATTCTTTGGATGAGGCAACAACTAAGAGATTATGGAACTGAGTTAAATAAAATACCTCTGAGATGTGACAATACAAGTGCAATAAATTTGACCAAAAACCCAATTTTGCACTCTAGGACAAAACATATAGAGATAAGACACCACTTTTTGAGAGATCATGTTCAAAGGAATGATTGTGTTGTAGAGTTTATAGAGACTAGTAAGCAATTAGCTGACATATTTACAAAACCTCTACCAAGGAAAAGATTTAACCAATTAAGAATTGAACTAGGCATAATCAATGAATCATGTTTGAATTGATTATGATTTGAGAGTGTGTGTATGATTGTTTGGAGCAAGTATGATACATTGATGCATAAAAGAGAGTATTCAAGGAACAAATTAGACTTAGAGTAATTTGAAAGGTTAAAATTCTGAGAAGCAGAACTTCTTTGGAATAATCGATTATCTTAAAATATAATCGATTATTTCAAGTAAACCCATAATAATAATCGATTATTTGAGTAATAATCGATTATCTGGGAGATGAAGAATTCCAAGAGCCTCTGTAATAATCGATTATTTGGGAAATAATCGATTATCTGGTATGAAGAATCTCAAGAGTCTCTGGAATAATCGATTATCTAGGGTAATAATCGATTATCTAGGAAGAGGAATCTGAAAGGCCACTAGAATAATCGATTATCTTGAAAATAATCGATTATCTGGGCAAAGTTAGGAACAACCACCCTCTGGAATAATCGATTATTCTAAAAATAATTGATTATTCATAGCAGATAGTGTTTTTAAAGGGTTTTACTTATACAAATAATCGATTATTTGTATAAATAATCGATTATCTGGGCGACTTTAGACATTCCTGAAGCATTTTGAACATTTATATGCGCGCCAAACCCTTAACTTCCCATAACTCTTCAGTTGAGCAACCTCTCCCACTCAGAACGTGCTAGGGCATAAGAACCCTCAAAACCTCTCCTTTTCTCCACATTCTCACATTCTCTCAAACCCTCAAACCTTAACCTCCTCATCTCTCTCATTCTCTTCTTCTCCACCAAAACCCATTCATGGCTTCTTCCTCCAAGAGACCCAAGAAGCTTGAAGTGAGGGGGAGCAAGCGCCCTCTGCCCTCAGGGCAACTGATTTCTAAGTGGTTCGCGGATGAGAAGACCCAAGAGTATTATTTCAAGTGGTATGCAGGTCGGAGAATCATCCCTCCCAAGACCCTTAAGTTGGAGTGGTTCAAAAATGAAGGCTTTAGCTTTCGAACTCTTTTGGAGCACCAAGAACTTGGAAAGTTTTTGGAAATGGAGGGACCCTACTACCCTGAGTTGATTAGGCTATTTCTTTGCTTTGCAACAAGCAATGAAGGCATTATGCAATCAGTGGTGAAGGGGAAGCTGATTAAGCTTGACGGGCCAACCTTGAAAGCGGCTGCCGGGTTGAGTGGCACGGGACGTGAAAAACCCCAACCCTTCAACTTTGATGATTTTGAGGAGCTGACGACCTTCAGAGATTGTCAGAGGAATCCTGAGACCACCAACTACAACAAGTTTCTGGCGGGAGGTATGAAGAAAAATTCTTGTTTGATTTCTTTTATAATTGCTTGGATGTTAAAACCCCGTTTGCATAACCATGCCCAAATGTCAAGGGATGACATTTTATTAATGCATGTGATTAAGAAGAAAATCAAGATTGATTGGGTATCAGTTGTAAATGAATGTATGTGGAAGGCAAGACGGAAAGAGGATGGACCGATTCCGTATGTTCTGTTGCTGTTGAAAATTTTTGAGAATGCAGGGGTAGACTTGACAGGGGAGAAGAAAATAATTCTCCATGCTTCTAACAAAATTGAGAAATCTTCCTTGCATCACATAGGGATGTTCAAACAGGAAGACAAGTGGGTATTCAAGGGAGATGTACCTCCAACCCCTAAACCGGCGACAGATGAAGATGGCGTTCCATCACATGATGAAGATCAACCACCACAGGTTGAAGCTGAACCTGACCGAGAGCAAGAAGCGGAGCCTAAGCTATTCTCTCCATTCGAGCAAATTATGATTAATAAGCTTGATGTTGTGATGGAGATGTCTAGAAGGCATGAGTCAATTTATTCAGGTATTCTTGATAGGTTTGATACCCTTGATCATGAAATTAATCGACTCAAGACTCACCTTGGGATGCCTGAAGACTCAGATTGATGCTCTATTTTTGTTGTTCTGTTTTAATTAGGAAGTTTAAATTTTGTTTTTGGATTTTCATTTCAATTTGGTTGTAATATTTTTAATTCTAGAACAATTTGAATGCTTTAATCTATTGAACAATTTAAATTCTGATGGTATTTGAAGTTTGAATTTGCTGTTATACTGGTTTGAATGGTGTGACAAATTCTGACTTAGTTGATTGATGCTATGATGCTCTAGTTTTGAGCATGATGATGTTCTGTTTTTTTTTTAAGCATTGATATTTTGATATTTGATATTTGGTGAGCTAAATTGATAATGTTTTTGGATTGTAAAATTCTAAATTGTGGTTTGAAATTTGTGATGTTGGCTGACCAATTCATGCTTGAGTTGCTGATCTAATAATTCTGACTTGGATATTATAGTTCAAAGTTCACAAAGTTTGTTTGTTGACCAATACCTATGATATGTTAAACCAGTTTTTGTATTGTTCTGAGCATATAAGGTGTGTGCATATGGCTTATATTGTGTGTTGTGAACAAACATAGCTTGATTTGTTTTTGATGATGCCCAAAGGGGGAGAAAGGTTGTGTGTGTGTGCTTTGCAGGTTTTGTGTTTTGCAGGTGTTGAATGTGAAAGGAAAAGCACAGTGGTTAAAGCCTAGCTTGGTTTGTCATCATCAAAAAGGGGGAGATTGTTGAGATTGGGGGAGCCTGAGCTTGATGAGATCACCTCTGAAGTTTGAAGAGTTTTGATGATAACAAATATGTGCCAAGGACAACAACAACTTAGACGTCAAAAACAAAGTCAAAAGAAAGTGTTATGTAATAGGAAATAGTTTATAAAATTATTTTGATTGAGTTTATCTTTTGTGTGTGCTGATCTAATTAGGGAGTGTATGATGATGAGTTTAAAGGTTAAGAAGTTATTTTGAGACTTAAAACAAAGTTTTGAAAACTAACTCAAAATAATCGATTATCATTAAATATAATCGATTATTCCAGCAACAGGCAAAATGGGATGCCTTGCTGCAATAATCGATTATTTGTGAAATAATCAATTATCCCAGAAATGACTCTCTGGAATAATCGATTATCCAGCAAAATAATGGATTAAATTGTTTTTGGTTGGTTTCCAGAAAACCTGAAGAACAAAATAATCGATTATTCTTTAAAATAATCAATTATCTGGTTCTGAAACTTTTATAAATAGTTTGAACTTTTTGAAACTTCAGAACAGAGTTAGAATTGAGAATCAAAATTAGAAAAGCATTTTTGTGAAGTCTTTGTGACAATCTTGGAGTGTTTTCTTTGTGAATCCAAGAAGAAAAACATTTGTGAAAAACTTTGAAAGGATCATCATCATCATCACATTCTTGAAAGGAAAGAGATTAAGATTTGCTTCTGAATTCCAGGTGAATTCGTTCCTTAATTCTTTGTGAATACTTGTAAATCTTGAGAGGGTTTCTCAAGTGGTAAGGAATTCTTGTAGTGGGTTTCTACAAGGGGTGTTTTCTTGAGGTCAAGAAAGTGGTTATCTTGAATGTAGGAGTATATGCATGTGTGGTGTGCTTGTAAACCTTCTTCATTAAGATAGTGGAACAAATCTTGATCAGGTTATGATTGAGGACTAAATGTAGGTCCCATGTGGAGTGGCTGAACCAGGATAAAAGACTTGTGCAATCTTCTCTTACCCTTATCTTTTACTTTGTGTAATATCTTGATTGTGCATTAAAGAAGATTGTTCTTGATTAACATGTGTGCATGATTAATGTTGGTTTAAACTGAATTAAAGCATTACATATTGGTGTTAACTTTGAACCTCATTATTGGGTAATCAAGAAAATATATAGGTTTCATTCTTCTATAACAAGTCTTTAAGAAACTTCATTGAAAATTCATTTTTAGAAAAGTTTAATTGAAATAAAGATCCTAAATACTCTGAAAATTTTTAAAGTGTCATAGAATCCAATTCACCCCCCTCTTGGATTGTGCCATTCTTTTCTAATAGTTTGTGTACTTGTCTCTTCCATATTATCACCTGTTATATCTTGAGGTTGGGGTTGAAGTTCAATTGTTTAAACATGTTCATTAATTGCGAGAGTAGTACCAACACTTGAAGGATCACTACTTCCTTCTAGAATTGATTGAGGTGTACTTTCTGGTGTCATTAATATCTGTCATTACTTTCTTAAAAAAAATTTGTCAAAAAGTAAAAAAAAAAAATGCATTCACGTTACTACATTAAAAAAACTGCACTATAAATAATAATTATACAAATAAATTAACTGCACTATAAATTATTTACTAGAGCACTTATTTAGTAGATCAACAATTAACTAGTATGTGAGGTATTCCTATTATTAGGTGCAGTAGTTATAACAAAATTGGTTGTTTTTATCCATGTAAGAGAACCCTTTCCTATTCCTATTGTCTTAAAACATAAGAAAATCCAAATATATTAAAAAATGGAATCAATAACATAATAAATTTAAAAGGTGCGACTGCCATGATTCCAAACATGGCATCAATAACATACTAAATTTCCTCTCATCATGAAGTCATGCGTTCTGAATTGAGATAAAATTATTTGATATGTGCATATCTCAACTAAGCACTTTATGAAATTATATACATCAAAATAATTAAACCTTATTATAAAAGAAAATTTGAATTTACATTATGACTTAAAGGCATAAAAGACAAGATATAAATATGCTCCATAAAGGAAACCATACTGCACCAAAAGTATTTTAATTCAAACATAAATCATAAACAAAATACTCTCACATTGCATGTTTGACTAACCCAACAATAGATTACCAACACCAAATGAAAAAGGATTCGCCAAAGCGAGAGAAAAATACTTGCTGCAATCAACAGAGGTTACAAAGCCACTGTACCAATCACTAACTTTCTAATATCTTATATTCCTCCAAAATAATCATACACAATTCTTGCATATAGATCAAGCATCAACCTGTAAGAGCGTGAACAGTAAGAACAAATTCAAACCTTTCTTCGTATCAGTTATTCTAAAACGCTCAACTAGATCCACATGATTCTTTAGCTTAGGCTCCACTCTTTTCTCCCCCCACAAAAGCGAGAGAAAAATACTTGCTGCAATCAACAGAGGTTATAGAGCCACTATAACAATCACTAACTTTCTAGCCTTAGGCTTTGCCTGCAACCAATTCAAAACGAGAGAAAAAAAAACAACTTTAATATAACAAAAATACGGTAATAATGGCAACAGTTTATCCAAACATACCTAATCCCACTTGAGCCAGGATGAAGAGATGAAGAGGAGAGAGTTGTGGCTTGCACCCGTGACTCTAAGAAAGATGAAGAGACAAAGAGGAGAGATTTGTTGCCACATGAGGTGAGCTTCATAACTCTAAGAAAAATGAGGCTAGGGTTTCTAATTTTGGTTTATACATATATAAGGGTAATTTTATAATTATATTATTAAGCGGGGCAAGGACGAGCACAGGTACAAGGGCTGGGGCGAGTATTAGAATCTCTATCCTCACCCCCATCCCTGATTTTTCCAGTCGAGAAAAACCCAAACCTGGTCAACACGGTTTTCCCCATCCAAATCGGGGTGGATTCAAGTGGGTGCCACAAGACCGGGTTAGAATGTCATGCCTATTCCAGACCCTCTACTACCACACAAGCCACCAATTAATCCTAACTTGTCCCCAACTAAGTATGATCATCATAGTTTCAACAGTAAAAAAAACATAGGATAAACTTTTGAAGTAAAAAAAAACATGTAAGCACATCATCAATGTCAACATGGACAACATAAACAAAAACATCAATTCAACTTGTTACCAATACTACTCATACAGCTTACAACCTAACACAACTTAAATAATTTCATCTCAACAACATAATCATCATACAACAACATACAAATAATGCATTATCACACATATCAACTAAGGAGATCTCCTACAATAGAGATGCACAATTTAAGTGGTTAGACCTTACCAAACCATAACGCTTGACCTATTGCAAAATTAGGTCAGGTATAAGCAACTTTAGGCCTCATAGAGAACCTATTTAAGAACCCAATTTAATTTCTTAGATTTTGCCACTCAAACTAAGAAGTCTAGCATTCTATCAAGGTAGAACAATTTGAGTATGAGCCTACTACAACATTAGCTTGCAATACTAAGTCACCTATGGAATTAGCTCGCTAACTACCCTCCAAATACCACTCCCTTCCAATACTTGATTAGGGACTAAGTCTCTAACCTTGTACTTTACTCAATTGGTTACTTTATACATGTATGTCTCGACCTTACCCACATATAGGGATGTCAACGAGGTGAGACAAGTACAAGTACTAGCCTCCTATTACCCTCCCCGTCAAATAAATATGTCGCGCACCTGTTCCTATGTTCATGCAAATATTTGTTAAGTAGGTACCTACATATTTTTTCAATATTCATGGATATCTATGGGTACCCACAGGTATTTAGTAAAAAATACTTAAAAATGTTCAAAAAATAAAAAGATATTTTAACCATAAAAATATGTATAAAAAAAACTACAATCAAATAAAAATTTGTAAAAGAAAAAAGTTAAAGATTATAACTAAAATTCAAATAAAATCTCTATTAAAAAAGTTTAAAGATTATAAAAATTAAAATTTAAATATTCTTCACAATTATACTAGTAACAATAAGTGGATTTAGAAATTGAATTATAAATATTCAACCAAAGATAATAAAGTCCAAATAAAGTACAATACTTCACTATTATAAGTTCAAACAAAGTTCAAATTAAATCAAATTCATAAAAGTTCAAATGAATTAAATTCATACAAGGACAAATAAAATTACAAAAGTCAATAAAATCACGTCTAACACAATAGAAGTTTTTTAATTAATGCTTGGATCAACAACCCCACTTTGTCTAATTGATTCCTGAAAAAAAAATCAAGTAAAAATTATTAAGAATTGATATTGTTGTTTATTTTTTAATGAAATATTAAAGAAATTACTAACTTCTTCAATGTCCATATCTTGCAACATTGTATAAAATTCCATGTTGTCCATTTTAAATTTTGAAAAACCTGAAAAGATAACAGGTTCATTAAAAATTTATGACAATCACCCAACATAAGTATCTTATTAAAAGTGTTAATTTCATTACCTTCCATGTCAGTCCATAACCAATGTTGGACACATATCAATGTCTCTGCAGTATTTGGAAGTAATCTACTATGATGTGGAGTAAGAATTCGACCACCAGTACTGAATAAAGACTCAGAAAGCAACAATTGAGATGGGAATTGTCAGAATGTCTCTTGCTAGCATTTTCAAGGTTAGGTATTTTAACCCATTAGCCTTCCACCAAGATATCAAATTGTTCATCTGAATTAGGAAGTGTTGTCTCTTCTAAATAATGATCTAATTCTGACTTGAAATTTGGTATGTCACTTCTCTTTGCAATCTTATGTTTTGCAAAATTTGGCCTCCAACTTTCTTTTCTTCCAAGAACACCCACATCCACTACATTTGGGTTTGAACTTAGAGATGAAGAAGCCAACTTTTTACCTTGACTTTAATGGCATACTCTCTTACCAAATCTTGACAAATAGATTTCAGCTTTTCAATTTCATAATCATAATCCTCTCTATAAACTTGACGGGGAAAAATAATCTAACAAGTCAATTTTGTACTTGAGGTCTAATATAGTACCTATATTCATCACCTCATTGATCACACCCCAATACTTGTCAAATTTAGTAATCATGTTTGCAACAATTTGATGAATAATGGAATTAAGATAGGAAAGCCATTCAATCAAAGCCAACTTAATTTAACATATTTTTGGGGAAAAGACAGTCATTTTTGGATACAAAGTACCAAAAAATAAGAGTGTCACATCATAAAATAATTCCAAACTTTTGAAAAATCTCATTTGCCATCATCAAATCATATTCACTAGGCAAAACTTTATATTAATTCTCTCATTGTGAATCTATGAAACACATCTTTGTATTGTGTAGCAACTTGAAGCATAAAAAATGTAGAATTCCACCAAGTTTTGCACTTAAGAACTAACTTTTTCTTAAATGGAATGTTCACTTGACCATATGTCTCTATAAATTTATCCTCTCTTTTAAGTTTTTTTTTTTTTTCAAAAATGAACACTTTCTCTAACCTTTTCAATGGCATTAGAGATTTGGACAAACCATCTTTCACAATTAGATTTAATATATGAGCACAACAATGCATGTGAAATAGTTGACCACCTAAAATAAAAGTCCTAGGTAAAATCTTCTCTAAAACTCACTCAATCATGACATCATTTGTAGTGCAATGTCAAATTAAGAGGACAAGTTTCTATATAAATTCTAATCATATTAAATTAAGACATCAGCAAAAACTTTGTTTGTATGAAGAGTAGGCATATAAATGTACCTAACATTGAGATACATATTTCAATTATCTAGTCATAAACAAGTAAAAAAAAATAAAATAAATTTAATTATTATACTTTAGTGTCATTACCTCAAAAGTCAACTTTAAAGGATCCATGAATCATCCATAAAGTGAGTTGTGACCGTCATGTAACCTCTATTTTGATTACCAGTAGTCCAAATATCAGTAGTAATTGCTATTTGACTTTGATTATTTGACAAAAACTTCATTGTATTCTTTTTTCATTCATTATAATCCTTCGTAATGTCACTCCTAATAATGTTTCAAGAAATCCCCTAGAACAAAGGTTGCAAAGCAAGAAAAAAATTCCTTAAAACTTATGTGATCAACAATCGACATTGAATACTCATGTAGAATTATCATCATGACAAGTGCACGTCTTGCTACTTCTTGATTAAATATATAGTTGCCAACAACAATTATTTCACTCCCTACTTTTTTCTATTTTGAGAAATGCTTTCTTGATGTCTCGAGTTGTTTGAAGTTTGCAAAACCTAAAGTGGGCCATCAAATGTTATGTCCTTTGCCTTACATCCCCCAAAAGTTTTTAGCTACAATAATTGCAAATGACTTTTCATTTTTCATCTATATTTTGTCTTTTAAAGTGATTCCAAACAAATAAAAAGTCCATTTTTTTCAATAATGTTATCCTTTTTTTGGAATTGAGCTTCCAGTTCTGACTTCAGTTGAATCATCACCTACATTCATAGAAACATTAATTAATTCTCCTGCATTTGATTCACCCATATTAGAGGCATTTTTCACTTGTTGTTCAATGTCCTTAGGAGTAGAGATTTGTTTGATAGACATCATAACAACAACCACTACAAGAAAAATGCAAATTACCGATGGATACAAATCCGTCGAAAAATTTATATTTCCGATGGATTTTACTGACGAAAAAAAAATTGTAGGAAAAGTCATATTACCGACGGATAATTTCTGACGGATATAAATCTGTCAGAAAATTTATATTTTCGACGGATATATCGGTAATTTCTGATGGATATAAATTTGTCTGAAAATTTATATTTCCGACGGATTTTACAAATCTGTCAAAAAATTTATATTTGCGACGAATATATCCGTCAAAAAATTTATATTTCATATGGAAAACGTTTTGTAGGAAAAGTTATATTACTGATGGAATATTTCTAACAAATTTATATTTGTCGAAAATGTAAGAATTTTTTTACAAAAATTGGCAATCATATATTAAAAAAGATCATCAATAAAATTTTAAATATCTGTATATATATATATATATATATATTTATATATTTATTTATTTATTTATTTATTTAGAGAGAGAGAGAGAGGAGGGAGGAGGAATCAAATGACTCACAAAGTAACTCTTAGTAAAGTTACTCTGCTCAATAACTCACGGTGTATGTTGAATTTTATCGATCCAATTATTAAATTAAGAGTTATTAAATTTTACTAATAATTAATATAGAAAAAATTGATTAGTTTTGGAATAAATGATTTGCAAACAATATAGTTAAAAAAATTAATTATTTTAAATTATTTAACTAGAATAATATTGACAATTTACTATATGATCTTGATATTTTTGTATAACTAATATCTGGTTTTAAATTTGATATGAAAATATTATGATATAATTAGATAAGATTTTAAATTATTATTTTATTAATGGTTGATAATTAGAAAATAAAATAAGAATAAATACATTTTTTGAATTTTATGTCTTAGATTTAAGATGAATAAATATATTAAGTTAATTAATAATTTATTTAAAATATTAAAATTTAATTTTTTAAAATAATATTTTAAAAGAAGTATTATAATAACACTAGTATAACTTTTACTAAGTATTACACCATTCAATAACTTTATATTAAATGTGAATTTTATAAATTCAACCATTAGATTGAAAGCTTTTTACTCTTAAATCATATATACAAAATTTTATATTAATTCAAGATGATTTGATACTTCATTCTTGTAAAACAAAATTGACGTAATATATACATTTCAAAATATACTAAAATATGAACATTTTGATTACCTTCATGTTGTTGTTCAATTTTAACAAAATTTGATATAAACATATAAAGTGATATGAACTTTCAATCTAACAGTTGGATTTACAAAATTCACATTTAATATAAAGTTATTGAGTGGTGTAATACTTAGTAAAAGTTACACCGGTGTTATTATAACCCTTCTTATTTTAAAATATATAAATTATTATTTAAACTTTTAAATTTATAATAAATAATTTAAATTGTATCATAATATTAATTTTAAATAGAAATAAGTAGATTGTTAATTATAAAAGTAAGTATATATATAAATAAATATTAATTAAATATAATATAATTATTATATATATTATTATATTTTATAACGGTCCAGACACATCGAAATGAGAGGGATCCAAAGATAGTATAATATGAGATTGTATAGTTGAGAATGACTTAAATGAATTAATTTGTACTACCTAAACTGACAACATCCATTTGCTTTTTTGTAGCTTATCAAATCAGAACTCCACAGTTAAGCGTGTTTGACTTAGAGTAATATAGGAATAGATGACTTTCTGAGAAGTTTCCCATAAATTATGCAAGTAAGGACAAAACATGCTGAAAAGTAAAGTGTCTTAAAATAGAGTCCTTGAGAGGCTAAATATGAGGGTTGTTATATTAATAAATTTATTAAAATTAAACAAAAAAATTTCGACGGATTTATCCGTTGGAATCATATAAAGATTTTCAAACAATTTTTAATGGATAATTACCGACGGATATATCCGTTAGAAATTTTTGACATTATTTCTGATGAATTTGCAATCGTTAAAAATTCATCAGAAATAGAGAATTTTCGATAAATATTCTTTTTTACCGACAGACTATGTCCGTAAAAAATTTACGTTTTTATTGTAGAGAACAAAATATTACATATTTAGTAACTAAATTAAAGAACCATATTAAAGAGGGACTATGCAATATATTGATGTAATTGTCATATATAAAAAAATTATAAAGGAAAAAATGGTGCATAAATGACAATTTATGTTGTTCAAGATACTGATATGGAGTAATATGGCACTCAATGATGCAGTAATTTCCAATTCTACACAACATTATTGCATTAATGTATACCAACATTTCCTTATTTTAAAATTTTTCATAAAACTAATCATCATAGTAATCAACATTTTAAATTCTTGGTCACAGATAAAAAAAATTAAATTAGGGGTCCAATACAAGTAATACAAATATAAATTTTCATGACAATTCATGGGTTATGTACATTAGTACACTAGGAAGTTAAATCCAAGATAATAATAATACAAAGTTAAATCCAAGACAGTAGTGAGTGACACAATCAAAAAGACAAACGGATATGCATGTTAGATGCCATCAAAGACGAAACATTGGCATGTATCATCAAATAATTTTTGTTCACACAACATTTTTTCCCAAAAATCTATACATACACGTGTATATATATATATATATATATATATATATATATATATATATATATATATATATATATATATAACCCTAATGGGATTAAAATAGAAGCTATGAAGTAATTGACTATAAACATTACAAAAATCTAATTTCTACACACCCACCAGCCCAAGAGATTAATATAATTCACCATTGAACTAATAAAAAAAGAAAAAGAAGAAACTATGCAATAATTGTCTGAAAACATTACAAAAATTTAATTTTTGGAAACAACATCATAACCAAAATGGCAGTCGCGATTAAGGATGCTAGCAACGTATTTGTGGATTTCAAGGTCACTTGATCATTGTGATATAAGTTCAGGATGCGGAGGAAGTCGTGATCGAGGATGCAATGCGATCACAAATCCAGAGGCACGAAGGAAGTCGTAGCTGTGTTTGAGGATGCCGAGGGGTGAGGATGGAATGCAGTTGTTGAGGGCTTGAGGCCTTGGCCCTTAAAGGTGTCATGGATCAGTTGAGAAGAATCTGGACTGGAGAGAGAAGTATGCAAAATTAGGTTAAGGACTTAGGTTACTTACTAATATGTGTGTATAGATGAGCGTATATATGTAAATTGAATATTAGCAAGTACAAATATTTGTGAGTATAAATATTGTGATACTTGTACTTGATTTGTTAACATGTAAGTATAGAAAATTATTCATTACAACCAAATACTTATTTATAATATTTATTTTTTATTTATGGCAAATTTTATTCGCAAGTACTTATAAATATGTATTTTTTTTCTACATACTTACTCACATACAGATATCACATAAAATATCAAAGACACAATTTAAAATAACTACTCATTCAAAATCAAAATTACTTATCAAAGAGTTTCATAATAGCACAAGCTTAGTCTATTGCAAATACAACAAACTTCATAACGCATTGAGCAATATAAAATGAAATATCTCAATTATTACCCTTGTAGGGACATTAGTGAGCTTCTTCGACTCAATTGAATTAATTATTTTTATAAAAATATAAAAGGGATAGAAAAGTAAAAGAATAAAAATAATTTAGCAAAAAAGAGGTATGGAAAAATCACCTAATATCTATATATACAACATTCGAATCTTAAAAATATCTAACCAAACTTGAAGTTATGTAATGCAACTCCTTTATATTGGTGTTATGGGGACCAGGCACAACACAACACAACATAACATGGCCAAACAGTTCCAAAGGAACACGTGGGAGTGAGAAATCTAAAACCGTAGCAGACACAATTGTGCGTTGGGAGACAGGTTGGACTGGACCCTGCTCGTAAACTAGGGACTTCCACACCTTATATAAACCACTCACTGTTCATTGTCGCATCGCATCTCCTACACGTTTTCCTTCTTGCACATCAATTTTCAGTTTATTCACTTTTTTTTAATTAAAATATTGATAGAAAACATCATATAACGTAGATATTTTTCTTCCAATTTAATATATTCTATACTCAAAATTAAAATTAAAATTTTGAATATTTTAATTAAAAATACCATTAACTATTACTTATATCAACCAATTCGATAATTAAATTTTGTATTGAAAATCATAATGCCATTTTGCCCTACTTTTCCACGTAATTACTACGTCACTAGTGAGTTCCAACTTCCAACCTTACACCAGCCAAGAAGAAACGGTCGGTTTGTGACCTTGTGTGTTAACGTGATTTACCGGAAATTCGGGTCAAATACCACGTTTCCCCTTCACTTTTCAGGACACAAACAGGGTTGAACACTTGAACTTCTTGCATCGGTTTTATTGTCATTTTCCATTTTTCTCCCTACCAACCCATATTCTGGATTTACAAAATTTACGGAACCTGGTAGAACGCATATCGGATTTTGACCATGATTGATTTGATTGTTAACTATTTTTGTTATAAAAGACAGATATAATAAGACTTCTATATTATAAAATAGAATAGACTAAAAAAGAAGTTTCTATAGGGAAAACTCGATTTGATGATTTTATTTTGTACATGTCATTGTTTACGTGTTTTGAGGAAATTATTTATAGGTATTACGTCGTTTCTTTTTAATTGTCATCACTTTTTGAATAAGTTTTTGCTTTTATTTTATCTATTGTTTTCGAAGTTTAAAATAATATTAATTATTATCTTTAGTTGAGCCCCTTATTTTAGAAAGAGATATAATTGTTATCTTTTAATTAAGAAAAGAGATAATTAAGTGGAGAAAAGACAAAGTAAGTTAAGGGCATACTATAAATTTAAAAAGAATTCTTACACACTAATTGTATTTTCTGATCTTTGTACTCTCTTTTTTTTTCCTGATCTTTGTCCTAAAATGATAAAGAAATGAAGATAGAATCATTTATATTAATTATGTTTTACAGAATTTAAATATTTAATGATTTAATATCAATACTTCAAAAATTAAATACTGTAACTCCAGTAATCCACTTATAAAATACTAGAAGGGTAGAGACACTTTGTGTCTCTAATAATTATTCATTAATAAAATATTAGAAAGTTGTGTATAATTATTTAAAAAAAATTAAAAAAAATTTATATCTGAGGGTATAATGGTTTATTAAAAAATAAAGACCAAAAAGTAATTACATATCTTATATCTCCTTTATAATAGTTATAGATGAGGTTCGATCATTTTGTACCAAAAAACAATTGATATTCTTTCATTTGTGATAATTAGTAAACGTCTAACTAATAATAAAAAATAATAGTTTTCGTTTTTATACGTTACTTAAGATGTATGAGTGATTACCTAACATAAAAAAATACACTTTGGAGAATTGAATTTATGATATGCCATCATCGTTTTTCTTTCTCTCGTCAGAAATGTTAATTAATTACAGAGATGGTTTCATTTTTATTTTTATTTTATGAATAAAATGGTAGATAGAAATGATATTTTCATGTTGGAAAAGGAACCGTTGAAATAATCATCAGACTAATTAAAATGGTAGATAGGAAAGAGATGGTTTCATTCTTATTCTTGTATTGATTTAATTAAACAATCAATTATAATTGATCGTTATCGATGTGTAGGAGTGGGAGGACTTTTCTAATTAGAGATAAGAGAAATTAATTACATAATTAATATAATATAACTGATAAATAAAAATGATTAATTTCAATCAAGTTAAAAAAATAATAATGATTTCGATTTCCAAACATGATTAATATATCTGTCGAAAAAAAAACATGATTAATATAATTAAGTGATTAAAAAATAAAGTACTTTAATAGTAAATTAATTGCCATGTCTGTAAAACTGTATTTGCAAGAAAAACTACAATCTAATATTATAAAATATACATTAACAATGTTAAATTAAATATCAACTAATTGACATCATATACCCTCTTATTTTGGGTTTGCGGTAAAAATTTAGATAGTTTATATAAGATCTTAAATTTTTAATATTGCTCTTGTTATTATAAACACAAAAAGATTAATTAACATTATATAAAGTAAATAAAGTACAATCGTTCGTGTGTTCTCATATATTTTTTAATACAATAATAATTATAATCATAATTTACTTTTTTATAATTCACTTTATCTGATTTCCTTTATATCATTCTTTAATTCTTTTTACATTCATCACTTCATTTACTATGGGTTAGTTTCATTTTACCTCTCTCTTCTAAAAGCACTCAATCGTTTCTATCCCAATGCACTATGTTATTTTTTATTCACGTAGTTCAAAAGTATTTTCTTATATTTTAACAATTACTCTCCTAAATTTGAAATGAATAGCTCAGTTAATTTAATAAAGAAAAATAAATATTTTGCATAGCAAAGCAATATTATTAAAAATGATGTCTGTTGTTATGACTTATCCCACGTCAGACAGACGCCGACGGCTTGGCCACCTTGGTTAGTTGGTTGTGACGTTTAGGAGAGAAAATGGTTTATCTGTGTGTGGGACCCACCTCTGACATGTCACTGGCTGTACGATTAGGGCCCAAACAAATGGATCTTGTTTGCGACTCTGCACCCTTTTCTCGATAATTTTAATTAATTTTATCCAAAATTTCATGCTTTCATTACATTTAATTTCGGCTTTATGTATAAAGAGGACTTATCACCGGTCTGATCTCTAAAAATAATTATAATATTTTTAATGACGATTATATTAAAGTGGAGATTAAATTCTAAATCTTTAATTGACTTTTATTTTTAAAGTGAAGTTTCAATTCTAAATTTTTAATTGGAAAATTACAAGTACCAAACTAATTAATTTTACGATTTTTCTTTGGACATTTAATTTGCTTTATTACTTAAGCAAGAAATTAAAAAAAAATGTGAGCAAAAATAGGTGCAATGTAAATTTATTGATTTGATTTAATTTTATAATAAATATATGAAATTATTTAATATTTTACGTGTTTGACTATTGAACTCATACAAATTCTATATTGGTAATACTTTTTTGAGAAAACTTATTTCCAAAATTTGCTCATATAAATTAGAATAAAATATGTAACACTGTGAATTTTGTCAGTAATTTTTTTTATTTTTATTAATTTAATTATTATTGTGATTAATTGTTTAATTATTGTAAAACTTTAAGGATTAAGGAATTTTTATTGCTTAAGAGTTGTTTTGAAGTGATATCAAGTTGATCAATTAGAGAAGGATATATATGATTTTCTCTAAAAATTTAACTTCATAAGTTTATTTCTTTAAAAAAAGCTAGAAAGAAGTTAGAGAGAAGAGCTTTGGAACCAAAATTTCTCCTTTCTTTTTATTGGTCTACTAGATAGTACTAAAGCCCTTTTCCCAAGAGTCGGTGAGTATATGAGTTGAGATTCAAGCCTCTTAAGTTGAGAATCAGAGACTTGGAGTCATCGTGCAAAGTTCTAGAAGGATCTTGTTCTTCCTTCCTTCTACCTCTTCTTTGGACAATTTGAAGTAAGGGAAGCTTGTATGTTTGATTCTTGTTGTAGTGAATGAGTTGTATATTGCTTGAGTTCATTGAACCTGTGGTTGTGTTGATGATTATGAGGTGAAACTCTTATGTTTTGAGATTTTAGTTGTTTCTTGAGAAAGTTGGGGAGAACTTGGTGATTGTAGCCATATGTTGGTTGCATGTTGTTTTTATGGTTGGAATTGAAATGCTTGTGAAGTGTATATATTGTTTCATGAGTTGTATGTTGGTAATTTGCTGAGTTTCAGGTGGAATGAAGCCAAGATTATAATTATGCCAAATGCACAAATTGTTATTGCACCAAGTGCAACTTCATGGCATTGAGCGTGATGTAGACTAGAGGCTCTTTGCCTTATTGAGACTAAACGTGAGATTGGTGGTATCGAGTATGAGTGAGAGGAGAGTTTTCTAACTTGGTCACATTGAGCGTGGATTAAGGGGCATTGGGCATGCGTCAAGTAGAGACTTTTTTCTGCTCGAATGAGATCGACCATATGTCTATCTAAGCCAGATGTGATTGATATAGCAGCTTTTTGCCTAATCCATGACGAGCGTAAGTGAATGACATTGGGTGTGGAAGAGTTAAATGTTATTTGTCTCATTGACATCAAACACTAAAAGAATGGCATCAAGTGTAGGTTATTGAATGAAAATTTGTTGTTTATTTGATTAAGTGTTGAGCATGTGTTGAATAGATTGAAGTATTCATATGATTTATGTTGTGACATGACTCCAATTCCTTATGCATTGATCTAGGATGTTGTATATTAATTTATTTAAGTTGCTTAGACTTGTAAGTCAATGAAAGTTGAATTGTAATAGAGTTGTATGAAGTGTAATGTCAAAAGCATATGTGTTGTAAATGCTTGAAGCATGTAGTTTAACTATGTTGATTGACTTAGGACTAGAAGAGAGATGTTTTAAAAATATGAATATCTCATTGTGAGAATAGTGTTGTATGCTTTGCAAGCCAAGTTGTTGAAAAACCTTTCTTGAGTATAGTTGACTCTTGAAGTGGAGTGTTAAATCTCCTTTAAGCCCTTAGTTGATATAGTATAGGGTCAACTCAACCCATATTGATTATAAGTGACCAATGAAAAAACATAAGAGGGCAAGGTTGAGTCATATGTGTACGAAGTGACCAACTAAGTAAGGTACAAGGTCAAAAGCCAAAATCCCTAACTAATTACTGGAAGGGGAACAATATATGAAGGGTAGTTGACAGACTAGTCTTACATAGGCTTACTCATGCATGCTAAGGTCATGATAGACCTACATCCAAGTTGTTCTATCCCTAACAAGAATACTGGATTTTCCTAATTTAAGTGGCAAAATCCGAGAAATCATGATTTGTTGTGGATTGTTATCCAAATTTGTTGTTGATCTAGCAAGCCCAAAAAAGATCACATTGTTAAGTTGATTTGGGAGGGTCCAATCCCATAGGTTGCTCCCCAGTGTTGTAAAAGATCTCTTAATTGAAATATGTGACGACGTATATAGTTGTTATGTTGTGCATATATTGTGGTTGATAAGTTGTGTTGAGAATATGCTAAGTTGATATATTGATAAGTTGTATGGTTGTGCTATAAGTTGAATTGTTGTCATGTTATTAAGTTATAAACTTTGGCATGATGATCTATGCTGTTAAGTTAAGCCTTAGTCTATTGTGAAATGTTGAGATGTTGAAGTTGTTGTATAGTTAGTTTAATACTTCTATATTATGTTGTTTCTTTAGAATCCAAGCTTACCCTTGCATTTTCTAGTTGTTAGAGTGAAATGATCATACTTGTTATGAGAGGAAGGTAGGAATAGGCTAGAAGATGAGCTTGTTTTAGAGGTAAAAAAAGTAAAAAATGTTATACAATTTCATGGAGTGCAATGTAATTTATCCCATCACTTAACATATTATGTTAACAAAATTATCTGTGAGTGGATGAATAAAATTACACCGGTTATTAAAATATAATAAAATAATATAACTAAAAGAATTAATTTAATGTATTATTGATGTTAAATAATTTCCGATTTTGACCCAAAATGAATAATTTCAAGTTATAGATAATGATGTGTTATTACATTTTTAAAATTATCTATCTACTTACATATTTTTAATAGTAATAAACAATTTTATGATAAAATATAAATATAAATATGAATATAAATTTCTTACTCTAATTATATAAGAAAAATAAATTTTGTTATATATTGATATCATCGGTTTAAAAATTTTGAAAATACAAATATACGCTTCTTATTTTCATAATTAGCATAAAAAAATATTCTGTACTTCTGTATATTTATTTAAAAATAAATGAAATTAAACATGTGATTAATAATAATTAAAGAATGTAAATAATGTTGAATAATTATTTTAAAATTGAGAAATTTAAAAAATAAATTTAGTGAGAATTAAAGGAAAATAGAATAAAAATTATAAAATAGAAAAAATATTTTAAAAGTAAAGAGGCAAAAGGATTAATATGACATATACAGTAAAAAGACACATCTAAATTATTAATAGTATAAATATATTATTTTGTTTGGGACGTCAATGTTTGTTGTATCCTCCAACGGAAGAATGACATGTCATTCGATTAGAGTAGAAAGATCTTATAATTTGTTTGTATTAATTTGCTTGCCCGACATAATGAATCCATTTCCACACCCACCACCGTATTAGTGGCTAGATCTGTCGCTGTGATTCTCTCTCTAATCTTTTCACCAACCAAAAATTATATCTAATATAAAAAAGATAAATTTGAATATATATCTTTTTAATTTTTATTTTTATATTAGATACTATTATCTATAAATTTAATAATATATTTTTCAAAAATTTTAAAAAAATAAATATATAAAGATATGAAATATTTGTTTTTTTATTAATATAAATAATATCAATTCTTCTTTTATAAATAATTTCTATAAAATATTGTTTTATAAATTTAATATTATAGATTATCTTATATATTTTAAAAAAAATATATACTATAGAACATTTAATATGTAATAATAAAATACGAAATATTAAATAATTTTAAATTGAAAAACTAGTCTGTATATATAATCTATATGACAAGTTTTAATTTAAAATTGTTAGAATTAGTATAACTTATACCGATCACTTTTTCTCAATATACAACATGATTCGTAATAAATTTTATAGTTTTGGTGTAACGAACTGCCAGGTCTCACACTGTCTGTAGTGTTCAGATACAAGTATAAAATAAAATCTCACTACTAAACAATTATATATATATAACGAGAATACACAACTAAAAAGTCTCATAATATATATAACTGAAAGTAGGGAATAATACCCTATACAACAACTGGGTAGTCAAAAGCTACCAATCAACTAAATACAACGTCAGCCCTCCTTCTGAGTCCCAACCAAAAAGAAGCTCACCTAGTCCAGCAGAGCACCTAATCCTGATCTGCTCACATACCAAGGTATGGTCATCGCAATCCCAACCACATAGGGAAAACATGCTAGGGTAAGCTCACAACAATAATCATAAAAAAAATAGCATCAACATATAATAAACAACAATAGAATTCTACTTTCAACTTGCAACTTAAAGCAACACAACATCTACAACAATATATAGATATACAATATCATCTAATAGCAACAATATTTTTAACACATCGTACTTTATTCAAATTGGCCGCTTGTAATCGGTATAGCTCGGCCTGGCCCCTATACCGTGGTCGCTTCATACACGTGTGCCTCGACCTTGCCCACACACGGGACCAACCAAGTCCTAGAGGAGAACAACACATCATCCACTCCAAGGGACAACTTTCTAAGGAGGGCTTTTAAATAAATTGGGCTCTTAGAGCACCATAACTATCTCAATCCGCATAATGGGATGAACAACTTTGAAAACTTCTCCTCCAGTCCTAGTGATCAACAAATCATCACAACAGAATCACATAATATTTATCATAATAGCTCAACTATCAACTCATTCATACAATGTTATATACAACTTGAATGCAACAACCCATGCAACATCAACTAATGCGTCGTCACACATATACAACTAGGAGATCTCCAACAACTGAGGTTGAGCAGTCTAGGTGGCATAAACCCTACTGAATCTAATGTTTGACCTATCTCAACCAGGTCAGGCATAGGGCATCTTTAGGAACTCTGAAGAGAACCAGGTATAGACAATAATAGGCGATTACTCGGGTGTGCCACTTAGACTCGGAGGTCCAGTACTATTGTCAGGACAGAAGGGTTTGGGTATGAGCCTACCACGACCTTGGCTAGCATCACCAATCCACATATGGAGTTAGCCCACCCACTGTCCTCTAAGTACCACACACCCTCCAGTACCTAGTCAAAGACTACATCTCTAACTAGATACCTTACTCAAATTGGTCATTCAACCATGACATGGATCGACTACTTCCATGTCGCCCACACAGTACTAAGGGATTCAACTTTAAAACAACTTTCAACTTATCTCCTTAGTACTATGTATCTCAACATAGGACATATATCTTCACCATATGTCCCCAACTTTTCAACTTTACAACAATAGGCAGTTTTACAACTTTACGACAATAGACAACTTTACAACTTTACAACTTTACAACTATAGGCATCATAACAACTTTACAACTATAAGCATCTTAACAACTTTACAACAATAGGCATCTTTACAACAATAAGCAACTATAGTCATCAATCTCAACTTTAACAACTTTAAGGCAACTTTCAACTTTACAACAATAGGCATCTTTATACTACTTAATTAAACAACTAGAACAACTATTGTCATTACAATATCAACTTAATGCAACTTAACAACTTTAAACAACTTTACAACAATAATCTACTTCAACTTATACATCTCGAATTATTAATAATTCAACGATAGACAACATGTAAACAACTTAGTTTCATCAACCACACAACCTATAAACAACCTATATTAAGTCAACAACTACTCAACTCATCTTCATCAGGCAACTTAACAACTTTACAACCTTATAAACAACTTCAACAATATACAACATATTCGACACAAATTACAAATTAACCAACATATTTAAAGTTCATCTATCATGCCAACTTACACAATGTAAACAACATAAATCAACTTAAGTACCTAACAACTCAACCATTTTAACAACAAAAAAAAAACACAATGCATAAAGCTTCCCTAACATGAAGATTGGCTCTGAACAGCCAAAAATTTGGGAATAAGAAAATTTTCTTTCGAGCTCGACTCCCGAACTTCAATCCTTCAAAAATCAAGCTTCCTAGCCTAGAGTCCTTCTCTCTAAAACTTCTCTCTAAGTTCCCTTTCTCTCCTTCCTCAACGCCTATTTATAGAGGTCAGGAGTGGCCAGAACGGCCCATTTCGAATCCGGAATGGCCCGTTTTGGGCTCCTTTGTCATGTGTAAAATTCACATGCAGAAGGGCTCGTTCTGAAACCAAAATGACCCATTCTGACACGCCTAGAACGACCCGTTCGCAAACCAGAACGGTCTGTTCTAGAGTTGAATTTAACTCACAACAACCATGTTTGGAACGACCCGTTTCAGTTTGGGATTTATAGACCTATTTAGTAGTCTGGAACGGCCCGTTCTAGTTTGGGAACGACCCGTTCTAGGTTACTAAATCACCCTTGTTTTAGTAGTTTAGAACGGCCCGTTCCAAATTTGGAACGCCCCGTTCTAGTCTACTAAGTGCGTTACATTTGAAAGTGAAAGAAATGAAATATTTGAGTGAACTAAGTATTGATAATCTTATTTCACTTAATAATTTATATTTTATATTAAATTTTAATAATTTAATTATTTTTAAAGTATAAATCAAGTTTATAATTTTATTAAAAATTTAAAAATTATTTGATACTTTGTTTCATTAATTTAAAATGATGAAAAATCATGAAAATATTTTATACATTGATTTGAATTTATATAATGAAGTATCAAATAGTTTTAAATTTTTTTAAAAAATTTACAGACTTGATATATCCATTAAAAACTTTTAGTTCAATGGTTAAACTGTTAAAATTCGATGTAGAATGGGTTATTGAGTAGAGTAAAACTAGGTAAATTAAAAGATTTTAATGTTTATTACTATTAAAAATATAAATAGTAGATAGATAATTTTAAAATCAAAGTTGTGAATGTTGCAAGTATGTACAATGTTTACATCGTTGAAGTTAATGTTATAAAGTTGAAACTTGAATGTAATATGAGATGTATGTTGTTAAAGTTGATAAGTTGAATAATGAAAGATGATGAAAATCTTAATTGATAAGCTATAGGTATGTGGGTTAAATACATGTTTTAGCTACAATACATAGAAACTAGAGGAGAGTTAAATATGTTTTTGAACTTAATATCCCATTGTGCAGATATATGTTGTAGTGATTTGAGAGGTCGATTGAACCCTTTAGTAGGTGAGTTGGCCTCTGAATGGGTAAATTGTTTTACAGTTGTCTCCTCTAAGTTCTATATGATATCCGTGTATGGATAAGGTCAAGACACACATGTATAAAATGACCAACTAAGTAAAGTATTGGGTCGGGGACATAATCTCTAACCTAGTATCGGAGGATTGTGGTATTTGGAGGGTAATCGATAGACTAATCTCATAGGTGGATTAGTTTTGCAAACTAATGTCGTGGTAGGTCTATACCCAAATTGTTTTACCCTAACATAGTACCAGACTTCCTTGTTTAAGTGATAAATCTTGAGAAATCAATCTAGCTTATGTTAGCTGTTGTTTCTAGCCTTGTGTTAGTCATTGTTTCTGGCCTTAGTGTCAGTCGTTGTTTATGATATTATACTAGTTATTGTGATTCAATATGGTCAAACCACTTAAATTGTTCACCTCAAGATGTAGGAGATCTCTGTAGTTGATATGTGTGACAACGCATTAGATGGTGTATATGTATATATGTTGATATGATGAACATGTTGGAGGATATTAAGTTGTTATGATGATGATGTTGTCCTGTTTTAAGTTGAATTGTTTCAATATGATGATTTTTTCATAAGCTATTATATCGAATTCTTTTCACTAGCTTACCTTGCATTTTCCTTGTGGTTAGAACTACGGCGATCATATTTGGTATGAGAGCAAGATAAGATTAGCTAGATTATGATTTGTATAGTTGGATGATACTCACTATTAGAGGTGGCTAGTTTTGATTATTGTAGGCTACTTTTAGGTAGTCGGGTTTTGTATAGATGCCGACTAACACTTAGGTTTATTTTACTTTTAGTATTTTATTTTGTATATAATTGATGTGTACAAGATATTAGTTACTGACTATATTATAAATTCTAATTCTGATGTATGTTGCTTAGTCTTTCGTTATACGGTAATTGTTTAGAGTAATTTACCATATAATTACAATTATCATATAATTTTATAATGGTAAAAAATATAAAATTATGTATATTTGATTTAATTATTAATAACATTAAATATAAAATTTTAATTGATTAAATTTTATTTAAAAATATTAAAGATATAATTTTTGAATGAGTATAATAAAGGCATCTACATGTATCATAAATAAGTACGTATTTTAGTAATAAATTTCACTATAAATAAAAGATATAAAAAAAATTAATATATTTTAAATAATCTTTTCCGATGTGAACGACACTATTTAAACTTTTGAAAAAAAAAATCCATAGAAAAGGCGCAAACGACGGCAATAAATCAGATACTACAGGCACCACATAAAAAAACCATGGCTGACAGTTATGCACTGTGCAATACAATACAATAATGTAATAATTACTTATCACATATCAACCCACGAAAGCATATTATCAAATAAAATAATTAAAATAAGTGACTGGACTAAAATAAAAATCAGATAAATAAAATTAAAAAAACAAAAAAGTAACGAGTTTGAGAGAAAAAGCACACAGCCGCTATAGTGAAAAAGTGGTTTCTGAAAACAACAACTAAACCACTGCAAGGTTAGCTGTAATAACTAAAAACTATTAGTCTAATACACTTTTTTTTTCTTCTTTTTTTTTTGAAACAATGTTTACTTTCAATCTCAAATTCTAACAGCGTACACAATGAGCAAGTAAAGTGAACCCCTTAATTCTATTTTACCCTTCTCTTATTCATTTTTGGCAAAATTTTCCTACAAAAAAGAAATATCCTCATTTCACTATAAAAGGGGCTTCCCAATCCACCACTCTTCACCATTCAATTCCCTCATTTCATTTGCTTAATTGAGATATTTTTATTTCTTGTGCACTCTGTTTGCTCTGTTCCTTCCTCCGGGTGTTGGCATTTCACATTCAATTAAGGTAAGTAATTGCTATTTACATGAATTACAATGTCAAAATCTTGAGATTGTTTTTTTATTATTTACATGGAAAAACATGTCATATCCAATTATCCATTACTCTTTGTTTGTGAGTGCTATACTACTAGTGCTATACACTTCACAAATGTAAGTGATAAAAAAAAAAACAAAAAAATGGGTTGGACCATAGCTTTAGTAAAGAATACACCAAGAAGTAACAACTTACCATGGGGTTTAGTCTAGTTGGTGATAACGACAAAAAGATTTTGCTTCCTTTCACCACAGACAAAAATCAATGGGGAAAAACTAAGAGGACAATTCAACTTTTCACCAACAAAATAAGCTTGAATCAGTAATATTATTGGATGATGTAGAATAATCTTTTCCATTCACTAATTGAAATGTATATTGAGGAAATAGCCTTGAATCATATTGATACCTGAAATTAATTTAATATTATAATCGATACATGTATTTATTTAATTTTCGAACTCATATTAGTTTTTATTTATTTCATTCATTCTAAACTATCTTCATAAATTTCTATGATCAATATAAAAATGTATTATGAGCACAACTGTAATGTATTTTTAAAACAGTTGGTATTTCTATATATATATAGAGAGGAGGGTTATAATACGTAACTTTTACTAAATATTATATTACTTAATATTTTTATATTAAATGTAAATTTTGTAAATTTACTCATTAGATTAAAAGTTCATATCACTTTATATGTATATATTAAATTTTGTTAAAATTGAACAATGAAAATAATCAAAATATTCATATTTTAGTATATTTTGAAATGAATATATTACGTCAATTTTGTTTTATAAGAATGAAATATCAAATCATTTTGAATTAAAATAAAATTTGGTATATATGATCTAAGAGTAAAGAACTTTCAATCTAACAGTTTGATTTACAAAATTCATATTTAATATAAAGTTATTGAACGGTGTAATACTTAATAAAAGTTACACTAATGTTATATATATATATATATATATGTTTTATTCTCCATTCTACCATTACTATATTTCAATTTTTATAATTATTATGGGTAAACAACATTTTTTTTAATTTAGGTACAAAAATTAGTACTTTTTATACTTTATAAAACTGACAAAAGATTTTTACCAAATAAATTCACAAAAAAGTTTGTGTTTGTACTTTAGCCGTTACTCTACACAGTGCAAAAAGAAAAAAAGAGATTAAAGTTAATGTATTAGTTGTCATTTTGGGTAAAATGATTAAACGTATTTCTCCTTATGAATGTATATACGTTTTTACATGTCTATAGAAATACTATATCTTGCAGTAAAAAAAATGAAAATGAAATACTATATCTAAAACCTAATTAATAACACATTTATCTTATTTTAATAACTGTTATTTATAATATCATTTTAAGGAACAAAACATATCTCTTATTTTTGCTTATTGTACTGTTATTAATTTAAGTTTTGCTTATATATGTGAGATACAATGGAAGTGGGTATATATAGATGCGTTTTATTGGATAAATTAATATATATGTTTTACAATATCTGCCTTGGTTATTACTTTTTTTTTTTACTGAATGGTTATTACTTTTATATCTAATCAAGTTAAACTTTGGGACATAGTATAATATTTGAATGATATTGATAATATATAAATACGTCAAGCATCGATAGAGACAAATGCGATTTCACTTTTGAAATATTTACATTGATTATTACATTTAGGTGTAGTATTTATATATATATACGAAATATTTCTTGCTAAAGTATATTTTCATTTATTAAATATTTATGTAGGAGTTTATGATAAAAATTTATTTCTTAAATCTACGTGCCAAAAGAAAAAATATTTTTTAGCTATATCCGCTATCAATATAATGTAGGATAAAACGTTGCTATAGCATATGTTGACATGTGCTAAAATGATTGTTCCTTATATTTTACGTTTGTACACATAGTAAATTTTAAGTAATTATATCACTTTTTTGGGGTTAAATTATTATATTTAAAAGATAATTTCTTCAAATAATTGAAAAGATAAATAAAAAGGTTATTTTTGCTACAATTAATTAACATATAAGCACCAAAGATCAATTTAACCATTGTAAGGAATATTTTATATGTATCTATATATACACTTTTATGTTTGGAAGGGAAAAAATTAAGAGGAAAAAAATAGGAAAAAAAAAAGAAGAAAAACACAAAATATGATAGATTTTCTTTTGTTTGTTTAGATAGAAAGTGAATGAAAAATAAATAAATAAAAGTTAACTTTTAGAGACAAATTTAAATTTTGTTTTCCTTTCATTTTCTCTTCAATTTTTTTTCTTCTTTTTTCTCACTCACCTTCTACTTAATTAAACATAGGGTAAATATGTTTGTTTAAAAAAGAGTGCAAGCAATATATTCTTATCAACTCATTCAATTATTTTGTTAAATATTAATTGAGAATTATAAAATTAAAGATACTCAAAATTGAAATTCATCAAATTTAATAATTTTCAGTAAATAATAAAAATTTATTTAAAAGAATATATTAAAAGTTGTGTGCACTTTTTTCTTTCTTTCTGAAATTAAAAGAAAAAAAAATTCTTTAAATGACCTCACTATTTTTTTTCTTACCAATTAAATGAAACACAAGATTTTGATACATATGTATTTTTTTTTTCTTTTTTTTCCAACTTTTTTTCTTATAATGAAAGATAAAAGGTTTAAATATGTTTTTAGTCCCTCAAATTTAAGGTAAATCTATTTTTGGTCCCTCAAATTTAACATTATTATTTTTAGTTCATGTAATTTCAAAAAAATTTATTTTAGTCATTATATACAAATTTTGTTAAAAAATTTATCAAATATTATTGCATAAAATCTACTTATTAGTATCTCTATTAATGAAAATATCATATTTAACCTTGTTGATATTGCATAACTGTCTTAATTAGTCACTTTTAAATATGTTATTGGTGATCTAAGAGATTAAAATAAGATTTTTAAAAATTATAAAGACTAAAAATAATAATTTTAAATTTAAAAAACTAAAAATAAATTTATCTTAAATTTAAGAAATTAAAAACATATTTAAGTCAAAATAAAATAACTTGTACTAACTTGATTTTATTGCATTGGGAATTAACTTTTACAGAAGGAAACAGAGAATGAAACGGATAAGACTAATTTAACGTACCCACAAACATGGAAAGAAGCAACTTGTAGTCGTGTAGAATACAATTTCTTTCTATTCTACGTGCTGCATTTACACATTCGTCCTTGGTAGAGAGAGAAAGTTGAATTTCTTTCCACTTTTTCTTTTGTACGTTTCCGTTTCTGTTTCGCCTATAAATTAACACCTCCACCACTTCATTCTTCATTCATTCATTTCACCTTCTCCTTCACCCCTTCATATTTTGCGTTCATTCTGTTTTCATAGGTATTCTTTTCCATTACTCTGTTCTTTCCTCTGTTTTCTCCTCATTCTTGTTCTCTCTTTTTCTCTCTCCCATTGTTATTCTGTTCATCTCTCCTTGCCTCATTACCTTCAACACTGCCACGTCAGCTTTCACTCTTTAAGATCTAGCACGGTCATTGTGTTGCAACCATTGGATCAGAGTCTGTGACATGATCCTGGGTCCATAGTACTTTTAGTTCTCTTCTAGGACATGAGAGTTCTAGTTCTGTTTTGGGGTGCTGTCTTTGTTGAGTTTTTTTTTTCTTTCTTTTGGCTCAGTTTACTTACAAGTTGCCATTTTCAGTTCAAGCTTGGTTTCTGAGAAGACAGTTCTGAAGTTTTGTCGGATTGGCTTTCAAAATAAATGAATAAACAAATGAAGATAAAAATAAAAATTAGTTTTTTATTGCAGCCTGGCCTTGAACTAAGATCTTATTTGTTGGTTATGTTTTTGGACATTTGAGCCTGCCATGATCAATTTATGTTTTCAATTTAAAGTATTTACACTTTACTTTCTAGTTTCTAGCATGCTGTTGGAGTTATAATTAAGGAAACTATTAAAAAAGTAATGGGCACGCTGCTAAAACCACAGCATCTTGGAATTATTATTCCCTCTGCACTGTGTAAGGCTGAGATCTTAGTCCAAATGAAGTACAGGGTTTGTAATTAATATTTGTTTGGAGGGGTGGTTGGTGAGGGGGGGCGGGGGGGGGGGGGGGGGGTAGGACTTGGAATCCAACAGAGTCTTCTAGAGACAAATAAAAAAAAATCCACATTGTTTTGGTTTTTGTTTTTGACTTTTGGTGACTATGCTTATCCCTTTTATGGTGGCTTGTTGCATACAATTCTGATATGTTTCTTGTTTTACTTTTCTTGTTGCAGTGAGGTTTTTCCTCTGAGGATCTTCTGGGAAAATGGCTAATCATCCTTTGACCCACTCTCACTCTTTCCGCGAGAGGCTTGATGAAACTCTTGCTGGTCACAGGAATGAAATTATTGCCCTTCTATCAAGGTAGCTTGTCCAGAAAATGAAATAAAATAATTTTTTCTCTATGAATAGTTAGTTTTAGTGCTAGGATGTAAAATAACACTACAATCTCATTGTAATGAAAGGCTTGAAGCCAAGGGCAAGGGAATCCTGCAACACCACCAGGTCATTGCAGAGTTTGAAGAAATCCCTGAGGAAAACAGGAAGAAGTTGCTTGATGGGACCTTTGGAGAAGTTTTGCGTTCTACACAGGTAGCTTTTTTTTTTCCCTTCTTTTTGTTGGGTGTTATATTCAAGATATATTGTGTGTTTTTGTTTTTGTTATTATTATTTCTTTCTTTCATTTTAATGGTTTTTGTTTTGTTTTGTTTTGTGTAGGAAGCCATAGTGTTGCCACCATTTGTTGCTCTTGCTGTTAGGCCAAGGCCTGGTGTTTGGGAGTATCTGCGTGTGAATGTGCACATGCTTGTTGTTGATGAGTTGCGTCCTGCTGAGTATTTGCGTTTCAAGGAGGAACTCGTTGAGGGAAGGTAAGTTTCTGAGTTTCCAGCTCATCGCTTTTTGCCTTCACTCTCTTATGATGCATACCAAGACGATTTAACACGTATCTGTCTCTCTTTTTGCAGTTCCAACGGCAACTTTGTGCTTGAGTTGGACTTTGAACCCTTTAATGCATCCTTCCCTCGTCCAACTCTGAACAAGTCTATTGGAAATGGTGTTGAGTTTCTCAACCGCCATCTTTCTGCCAAGCTCTTCCATGACAAGGAGAGCATGCAGCCACTGCTTGAATTCCTCAGGCTTCACAGTTACAAGGGAAAGGTATTTTTTTTTTCCTTTTCTTTTTGAAGTGTATGCTTCAGAGTTAATGAGTTATAAATTGTCCAAATTAGTAGCTATAGACATTGTGTTCTACAATAATTCAATCCACATTTGGTACTAGCACTACTACTAATACTTATTGACAATTAACAGTAATTGCTTTTACAAGGCAATTTTTTCATTGTTTTGGTTTTTAAATCTGTATGTAACTTTTCAATATAAAAGATGATATGCATCGGTCATTCCTTAGTAATTGTGTTTTGATTGTAATGAATAATGGTTTGTTTGTTGTAGACTATGATGTTGAATGACAAAGTTCAAAACTTGAATGCTCTCCAACATGTTTTGAGAAAAGCAGAAGAGTATCTGACCACAGTTGCTCCTACAACACCGTCCTCGGAATTTGAAAACAAATTCCGAGATATTGGTTTGGAGAGAGGGTGGGGTGACAACGCGGAGCGTGTCCTCGAGATGATTCAGCTTCTGCTAGATCTTCTCGAGGCACCTGATCCGTGCACCCTCGAGACATTCCTTGGAAGGATCCCTATGGTCTTCAATGTTGTTATCCTTTCTCCCCATGGTTACTTCGCCCAAGATAATGTCTTGGGATACCCTGACACTGGTGGACAGGTAAGTTGAGTTGAGATAACATTCTACTACAATTTTCAGTTTTTCACACTATTTTGGTACCTATCAAGGTTGAGTGACATGCTTAAAATTGTTGCTTCTCAAATCCAGGTTGTTTACATCTTGGATCAAGTTCGTGCCTTGGAGAATGAGATGCTCGACCGCATCAAGAAACAAGGCTTGGATATCACCCCTCGTATTCTCATTGTATGTCCTAGTATAGTTGTGAAGACATAACTTATTTATGCAATATACCTCATGTTATGGATATTTCTAACTTGAGCCTGTGATATCTTTTAAATGCAGATCACTCGTCTTCTCCCTGATGCAGTAGGAACTACCTGTGGCCAACGTCTTGAGAGGGTGTATGGTACTGAACATTGTGACATTCTCCGAATTCCTTTCAGAACAGAAAAGGGAATTGTTCGCAAATGGATCTCCAGATTCGAAGTCTGGCCATACCTAGAAACTTACACCGAGGTGAATTTTAACTTTTACTCTTAACTGTGATACAGTTCAAGCAATTTGATTTTTCACTTTAAATTAACTTTCAATCTAATTATATTTCTTGTCAATATTAGGATGTTGCCCTTGAACTTGCCAAGGAGTTGCAAGCCAAGCCAGATCTGATTGTTGGAAACTACAGTGATGGAAACATTGTTGCCTCTTTGTTAGCACATAAATTAGGAGTAACTCAGGTTTGTCAATATACACAACACACCTACTTTTCTAGTTAATGTTGTCACCTTATTTTTTACACTGTACTCTGGAACCTGATTAAGCTTCTACCCTTAATGATAAATGCAGTGTACCATTGCTCATGCTCTAGAGAAGACCAAGTACCCTGAGTCTGACATTTACTGGAAAAAATTTGAAGAGAAATATCACTTCTCATGCCAATTTACTGCTGACCTTTTTGCAATGAACCACACAGACTTTATCATCACCAGCACCTTCCAAGAGATAGCTGGAAGGTGACCAATCTTTTCCCTATATTCATAATGTTTTAAATTCATTACTCTATTTATTGATTAACTCACTGAAATTCTTGAATCTGTGTTGTTCTTCTACAGCAAGGATAGTGTTGGACAGTATGAGAGCCACACTGCTTTCACCCTACCAGGACTTTACCGTGTTGTTCACGGTATTGATGTCTTTGATCCAAAGTTCAACATCGTATCTCCCGGAGCTGATATGAGCATATACTTCCCATACACTGAAACTGAGCGTAGGTTAACAAACTTCCACCCTGAGATTGAAGAGCTTCTTTACAGCTCAGTGGAGAATGAGGAGCACATGTGAGTTTCTCTCCCTTATTACTTCAACCCCCATAATGTTGTCAAAGACAAAGGAAAATGTTGTTTAGTACAAAAATTCTCTTGAGTTGGGTAATAAAATTTCTCTTAAAACAACTTTTACTCTTCTCGAGTATTTATTTAGTTTATGCGTATACAATACAACTGTACAAAGAGTTCTTACCCTGATATCCAATTACACTTGTCATGTATGATAATTTGTTGACTTTTACAATAACTTGTAGGAGAATTCTCATGCCTAATAATAGCTTCCTTAAAATTCATACCTATCATGAATTCTGATTGATTGACGGTATAAAAATACAATATATAGAAATTAAACTCTTTCTCTTTACCATATCATGATTGGTTAGAAAGTGCTGTTTGTTTAATGTAATGCCATTGTAACAGATGTGTGTTGAAGGACCGCAACAAGCCAATCATCTTCACCATGGCAAGGCTTGACCGTGTGAAGAACATCACAGGGCTTGTCGAGTGGTATGGCAAGAATGCACGCCTCCGTGAGTTGGTGAATCTTGTTGTTGTTGCCGGAGACAGGAGAAAGGAGTCCAAGGACTTGGAAGAGAAGGCCGAGATGAAGAAGATGTATGGCCTCATTGAGACCTACAAGCTGAATGGCCAATTCAGATGGATTTCATCCCAGATGAACAGAGTGAGGAATGGAGAATTGTACCGTGTCATTTGTGACACAAAGGGTGCATTTGTGCAGCCTGCAATTTATGAAGCTTTTGGGTTGACTGTGGTTGAGTCCATGACTTGTGGATTGCCAACTTTTGCTACCTGCAATGGTGGTCCTGCTGAGATCATTGTGCATGGAAAATCTGGATACCACATTGACCCTCACCATGGTGACCGTGCTGCTGAGCTCCTTGTTGAGTTCTTTGAGAAGAGCAAGGCTGATCCATCTCACTGGGACAAAATCTCCCAGGGTGGACTCAAACGTATTCATGAGAAGTAAGCACAATGCACTAAGCAATGGCCAAAATTTTCACCAAACCATCATCATCACACTTTGATGCATAAAACTTAAACTTAATATGTTAGTTTATAAGAGTGAGTTATGGTTGTTGTACTGTATGATTGAGCTTTTTGTTTTTCTCTTTTGGTCCACAGGTACACATGGCAAATTTACTCTGATAGGCTCTTGACACTCACTGGTGTCTATGGCTTCTGGAAGCATGTGACCAACCTTGAACGCCGTGAGAGCAAACGCTACCTCGAGATGTTCTATGCACTCAAGTACCGCAAATTGGTATATATTTCTTCTCTCGTTACACTATTCATTGATGTTAAAGTATGAATGAGTCTCATATTTAATAGAGTTGAATATATTGAGTAACATATAAATGAGAAAGACTCTAAAATCTAATGGCTTTAAGGTTTTGAATTAATATGTAGCATGAGTTTATCTGTGTGGTTGGATCGTGATCTATTGATGAAATTCTCTACTATATTTAATCCCCTTGTTGCTCCTGTCCTAACAATATATGAACTAAATTTGATGTTTTGAGCTACTGAAATAGTGATGCATGCATTGTTTTACCTCAAAGTAATGCATGGTCTTTGTTATTTATTTTTATTTTTTGATAAATTCAATTCAGCAGAGCTAAACGTGTAATATGTAACAAAAGAGAAATTATGTGCATTCTTGTGTAATATGTCAGCTTACTAATGTATTATGTCATTTTTGTTACATCAGGCTGAGTCTGTGCCCCTTGCTATTGAAGAGTAAAATCATGGCTGAAGAGAAAATCGATGGAGAAACCGGCTATTGGTCGTTTGGAGTCTTGTGGAGCTTTCATAAATAACGCCATTGATTTTGATTGTGATTAGGTTTTGGATTAAGAAAAAAAGTGTCGTTGATTTTGATATTTTGCTTAGCTTTCGGATCAAAAAAGTAAAAAAAAAAAAAAAAAAAGAAGTCCTTTCATTCTTTTTTATTGCAATATTGAATATGATTGGAAATCTTTAAATATGGGTGTTCAACCCCATCAATTCAATTTAAAGACGTTTCTTCAATTTAATTTCGGTGTTTATTGGTCCACATTTCTCCTCCATCTTCACTTTATCATTTATAGATTCTCTAGTCTTTTCTATCTATTCGAGCAACGCTATTTAAACACAGTTTCGATTAGTAAAGTTACTAGTTGTTGAAAATTGACAAAAAGTCCTTTTCAGTAGGATTTTATGTCTTGGGCCGTGTATGTTACACGTCTTGTGATTCTGAGATATTGGGCCATTGGGAATTCACACTGTTTCTGTTGGAAACAAAGCCAGCTATCTAACTATTCTTGCTAATTCTCACTTGGATCAAAGAATGCTGCTGTGAATTGACACTACTCCTTTTTGCTGGCTTCTTATCAAACGCATACAATAGTGGGAGAAGCATTTTCTTGTCTCCTATTTGTTTTGTTTTAGCAAATTGGGTCTGTCTAAAGGGAAAGCCAGGCGAATAATTTTTTTAACAAAAAAAAAGTTTATGAAACAGATAAAAGAAAAAAAAAAAATCGACCCTTTTTTAGGTGGTGATGATTCTTGTGAATAAGTGAAAATAACCCATGTTGCTTCAGGCTAGGCTTCCAATACTTGGCTTAAATGAAGCCCTAGGCTGTGATGTCCAACTATGAGCAGAATAGGAGTGGGCCCTTGTGAGCATTAGCTCCTTTCCCTTTTTGGCCATCCATTTTGATAGGATATAAAAGGCAAAAACCATTTCACTCTCTTGAATTCTATATATAATATGTTTAGATAATTTTTTTTATAATTATTTGTAAAAAAAATTAAAAAACTATTTATAAGCTAAAATTAGCTTACATATAAGTTTAAAATATATATTTTTAGAATAATTAATAAGAGAAATTCTATAAATTAACTTATGCATAAGTTAATTTTAACTTATGAATAAGTTTATTTTTTTTTAAAAGTGTTTATGAAAAAAATTATTCAATTATATGGATACTTCCACATACTAATCAATTGTTTGTGCAGTTGTGAGGTGTACTTATATATAGACTATAGTCTCATGATTAAAGACAACAAAAACAAGAAGTTCCAAACAACATCTAATTTGGTTCGGATAGTACTTTTGAAAAGCCTGTTCTTTTTTTTTTTTTTTTTAATCAATAAGAACATAAAAAGCAGAGAATTACAACCAAATGAACAAAACACCCATTGCATTTGGCACAAGGTAGACAAAAAAGACCTCTTAAGAGTTAAGAGCTATAGAAGAACCATATTTAGCAAGGCCATCCGCACATTGAATATGTCTTCTCTATAAGTGTGTTGAAATAAGAGATTCTAGGAACGAAGATGAATTCAATAAATCAAATTAATAACAACATACCAAGGGTGGTAGGAAGAAGAGCCATATCGCAATGAGAAGCCTATTGTTTGAAGTTCAATATATGAATGAACTGAAAAATGCATGAACATGTAGAGGCTTGTTAGTCATACCCAAGAAAAAAGTTGGCTTTTCGAAAGGCAATGATTTTGTAGTTATGACTATTCATTCGAGAAAATCGGTTTGGAATAAATTAATGTTATATTTTCTTACAATCTTCTTACTGTATGTTGTAATTAGGATTATGGTAGGATAGTGAAAACTCAACAACAAATTTTGAATTAATAAAGTCATCACTAATGTTTTTATTTTAAAAATTGAAAATCCAAAAGAAAATAATTTTCAGAAGTTAAATTTGAGTTTAAATGTCAATTATGTGTAAAAGGTATTATCATTCTACAACTTCCATCCTAATACGGTTATCTCAAATTAATTATATAAATTTTAATAACTTTTAAAATATTTGTCTCATCCTAAAACACATTAAAGCTTAATTACAATATGAATTAAAAAACTTTATTTATTTAACTATTTAATTTATCTTATTTTGATAATGGTAAAAAGATTTTTGGGTTAGGCTCCATGCTCTTATATTTATTTCATCACAATGAAAAATCAAAGTTTATATAATTCTTGTACAATTTATGTGTTGGCCATTTTATTACTATTTTAGGTTTTATGAACGATTACAATTCAAAACATCCAAAAAAAAAATAATAATAAAATCAATAAAGTATCACACCTAAATCAATTCTTTATATAAATTTAATGTTTATGTCGAACAATCTTTGTTTAAGAAAAAAATTTATAAGGATATTGTCATAATTTGTACTCCAAAATTTTAAGATTAAGAGGATATTGCATTCAATTAACCAATTCTCTATTAATAATTTTATTATTATTATAATTTCTAGTTAAACTACAAAACTTAATTTTAATAGTTATGTGACATTTTTTTAAGATTGTAATTATTGAAAAAATTTATTGTAATTAAAATTCTTAATGATGATTAAAAATCAATTAAGAATAATTTTGAATACATCAAATTGTCATAAGTTGTATCATCAAAATAACACGAAGTTGATTCTAATTAATATTTTTTATTAAAGACAATTTTACCACATTATTATTATTATTATTATTATTATTATTATTATTATTATTATTATTATTATACTATTAGCAATAATATCTTTTAAAAAAAATAAATTTACTTTTTAAAAATTCATTAATACAACTGAGTAATTGCATTGAAATACACTAAAATAAATGATATTCAGAAAAACACACAACAAAAGAAACATATATTGAAACTTGGTTGAATATCTTCCACTAGAAAAATGGGTTGTTGATTTTAAAGTTATTGATTGAACTCCTTTAATGGTAAGGACATTTATGTTAGAATGACCTGGATTCCTACACATGGAGCATCTTTTTCGTTGTCCAAGTTCTATCATATCCATTTTTGTATGTATTCGAGATGACTTCGGATGACCCTTTTTGTTTCTTATATTTTCTGGATTCGATAAAATTTGTGGTTCCCCACAATTTGGCCAATAAGGCTCGTTGGGAAATTCTCCAAATAATTCATTACACACATTGGAAACATATTCCAATGTCTATATTAAATCTATGTAAGATGTGTAATAGTGGTGAAAATGCTTACACGTAGCAATAACATGCGAGCATGACAAGTGTAACTTTTGAAATTTGTTATCACTTTGCATATAGTCTAATCGTAAAAGATCCAGTTGATCATCCTTCCCTTGGATAAATCGTTTCTTGGACTAGAAAACGTGCATTGCGTCGATCAAACTCAAGGGACATGATGACTGTTAGCCTTTAATTCGGCGTCTCTAATGGCTTTAATTATGATTTATGTATATACTTGCTCGACTCTTAGTTTGGCGTCGACTTCCTTCCCTTTGTGGATGAATAATGCATTACATCTTTTGTATGTCGATATCACAATTGCACATATTGGCAAATTTATGGTTTTTTAAAGAATAGAGTTTATTGCCTCAACCATGTTAGTTATCATATGCCCCCTTCATCGGCCACTATCCAAGCAAGAGTCCATTGATCTCTAGGAATAGTGTTGAGCCAATCAATTACACCTTCAATTTCTAGTTCACTTCTTAATATATTAAAGTAGTAATTGAACCTAGGCTCTATCATGCCATAAGCTGTGAATTTTAACAACAAATCATCAAGTAAATATGGACTAGATATAGTTGTAACGCCCTAAGATTTTTCTATTTTTTTTATAATTCTTAATTAGGGGGAATAAGGATGATTTTATTTTATATTGCGATTAATGGTTATTATTTTATATATTTTAATAGATTTAATTATTAAGAGGAGAATTAGATATATAGAGGCATTTTAGAGAAATAGGGTATTACAATATTATATATTAGAAGAGAAAGGAGAAGAGCTATTATTATTTTATTATTCATCTCACGTTCGCTCAAGTGCTTTGAAGGGGACGCATCAGGAGAACAAGGAGGAGGAATCATCGGAGAGGGGCTAGAAGCGTAGATTGGATATTTTTCGTCACTCCAGGTAGGGGGGAGTGAGAGCACTCATTCTGGGGATTGGGTGTATGCATGAAAGGTAACGGGATTGGCCCTCAATCTCGTAAGTTTTATGTTTGATAAAATTTGATATGCGTTTGATATGATTTGATCAGTAGATTGAGAATATGTAATTTATTTGATGATCAGATGTTTTTAGATGATTAATAAAGTTCTCTGTAGAAAGGGGTTCAAACCTTAGAGGATTGACCCCCAATCCCATAAGATTTCTGCTAGATAAAATTTGATGTGCGTTTGATGTGATTCAATGAGTTGATTTGGAATATGTAATTAATTTAATGATCAAATGTTTTAAAGTAATTAATTGACTGCTCTATAGAAAGAGGTTAGAACCCTAGAGGGATTGACCCAATCCCATAAGATTTCTGTTGGATAAAATTTGATGTGCGTTTGATGTGGTTTGGTGTGTAGATTTCAAATATGTAATTTATTTGACGATCAAGTGTTTTTAGATAATTAATTGAGTGCTTTGTAGAAGGGGGTTAAAACCCTAAAAGGGAGGATTTGATCTACTAGAAAATTGCAAAATAACGACCGAAATTAGCGACCGAAATTTATCAGTCGCTATTTAGCGACTGATAGAGCGACCGATTATGAAAAATTAAAATAGCGACCGATTTAGCGACCAAAATAAGTCATCACTAGAAAATCGATCGCTATTTCGGTCGTTAAATAAATTTTGTTGATTTTTTTAGCGACGGAAATAAATTCGGTCGCTATTTTGGTCGCTAAATTATAAATTTTGATTTTTTTAGCGACGAAATTTAATTTGGTCGCTAAATATTAGTTAAAATTAGCGAAGAAATTCAATTTGATCGCTAAATAGTAGTTAAATTTAGCGATAGAATTGAATTCGGTCGCTATTTCGGTCGCTAAATTATAAATTTTGATTTTGTTTAGCGACGGAATTTAATTCGGTCGCTAAATAATAGTTAAAATTAGCGACAAAATTGAATTCAGTCGCTAAAAAGTAGTTAAACTTAGCGACGAAATTTAATTCGGTCGCTAAATTATAGTTAAAATTAGTGACGAAATTTAATTCGGTCGCTAAAAAGTAGTTAAATTTAGCGACAGAATTGAATTCGGTCGCTAAATAATAGTTAAAATTAGCGACAAAATTGAATTTGGTCGTTAAATAGTAGTTAAATTTAGCCACAGAATTTAATTCGGTCGCTATATTAGAAATTTTGATTTTTTAGCGACGGAATTGAATTCGGTCGCTAAATTAGAAATTTTGATTTTTTTTAGCGATGGAATTAAATTCGGTCGCTAAATATTAGTTAAAATTAGTGACAGAATTGAATTCGGTCTCTAAATCAGAAATTTTGATTTTTTTAGCGACATAATTAAATTCAATCGCTAAATATTAGTTACAATTAGCGATGTAATTCTATTCGGTTGCTAAATATTAGTTAAAATTAGCAACGGAATTCTATTCGGTAGCTAAATATTAGTTAAAGTTAGCGACGAAATTCTATTCGGTCACTAAGTAAAACTTAAAAAAATTTATAAATTGCTTAAAAGTGATGATAATATTTTTGTTGAGTATCAATCCCATTTTCTTTTTTTTGTAAGAGCAAGACATTAAATTATATTAAAAAAAATATTTATATGCACTCCTACATAATTAATACCAATAGTTATTTATGTGAAAAAATATTTAGAGGTTTTTTTTTACAATTGGATTTTTAGGCAGTTTTTTAATTAGAGTATATGAATTTTAAAATTTCTTATTTATTTTGATCCATATTTATAATATATATTTCTAACTTATGATAACTTTATTTTTAAATGAATTTTTATATTTAAATTTTAAATTAGTATTTTATTAATGGTTGATAATTAGAAAATAAAACAAGGATAAATATATTTTTTGAATTTTATATCTTAGATTTAAGATGAATAAATATATTAAGTTAATTAATAATTTATTTAAAATGTTAAAATTTAATTTATAAAAATGATATTTCAAAAGAGAAGGGTTATAATAACATCGGTGTAACTTTTACTAAGTATTATATCGTTAAATAACTTTATATTAAATGTGAATTTTATAAATTCAACCGTTAGATTGAAAATTTTTTACTCTTAGATCATATATACAAAATCTTATATGAATTCAAGATGATTTGATACTTCATTCTTGAAAAACAAAATTGACGTAATATATTCATTTCAAATAAAAATATGAGCACTTTGATTACTTTTAAGTTGTTGTTTAATTTTAACAAAAATTGATATAAACATATAAAGTGATATGAACTATCAATCTATCGGTTGAATTTACAAAATTCACATTTAATATAAATTTATTGAGCGGTGTAATACTTAGTATAAAAGTTATATTAGTGTTATTATAACCCTTCTCATTTTAAAATATATAAATTATTACTTAAACTTTTAAATTTATAATAAATAATTTAAATTGTATCATAAAATTAATTTTAAATAGAGATAAGTAGATTGTTAATTATAAAAGTAAGTATATATATAAATAAAGATTAATTAAATACAATATAATTATTATTATTAGTAATATAATTATTATATATATTATTATATATTTATAACGGTCCAGATATATCAAAATGATAAAGATCCAAAAATAATATAAGTATGAGATTTGATAGCTGAGGATGACTTAAATGAATTAATTTGTACTACTTATACTAACAACATGCATTTGCTTTTCGGTAGCTTATCTCATAAGAACTTCACAGTTAAGCGTGCTTGACTTGGAGTAATGTAGGGATGGGTGACCTTTTGGGAAGTTTCCAAAAATTGTGCAATTAAGGACAAAACATGCTAAAAACTTAAGTATTGTGAAATAAAATCCTTAAGAGGCCAAATATGAGTAGTTCATAGCGATCAAAATTGCGACGTCTATAAAATTTAATAAAATAAAAAATAAATATTTAGCGACCGATTTAGCGATCGATTTATTCGGTCACTAATTTGGTCTCATACACTTCAATCATTTCAACCATTTAGCGACCGAATTAGCGACCGAAAATTTTTCAGTCGCTAAATAGCTTAACGACCAGGGTTTTAGCGACTGATTAAATTCGGTCGCTAATTCAGTCGCTAAGGTAAATAGATACCGATTTTTACAATTTAGCGACCGATTTTGGTGGTCGCTAAATTGCATATTTTTTGTAGTGATGAATTAGATGGAAACGATTCTTAGACGTTTGATTAAAAGAATTATGATAAACGATAAAATTAATTATTATAGAGGAAAAATGAATTTTTGGTTTATATAAGTGATTTGAATGATGGGAACGTATTTTCTATGTTTTGGGGTTTTAAGGGCAGGAAACGCATTTTGATATGTCAAATGATATTTTATGTTTGTATTTATGATTGATTTATACAATGATGAATGTGGGTATATATATATATATATATATATATATATATATATAATGTTGACGAATGATGGATGACATGATGGTGAATGACATACATACCTTGTGATAGATGATTTTCATGTTGATAGATAAACTTGATGTAGATCGATATAGATGTTGGTGAACGATGATTTAAACGTTGAACATGATGTGATAGTATAGAAGCATTTGCATTATAGTGACATGCATCATAATTGCATATTTGAGGTTTTGGTGGGAATCTGATGTTGATGTTCTGGTGGGAACCTGATGATGGTGTTCTAGTGGGAACATTGGTTTGTTGATAGCCTAAGGTTAACTCGGGACTTAGGTACCAACTATATATTTACGATGATGATAATGATGATGATGATGGCCGGGGACCCCATGCATTTAGATATAGGTGCACATTGCATTACAATTATATGTGTGTTTGTGAATGAGATGGATGATGTTGTTATTGAAGTTGAAGTTTATGAATGATTGTTATTTAGTTGAAGTAAATTTTTGTTGTTACTATATTTTAAAGCATTAATTGTTGTCATTATATTTGTTTATTGTGAATGAATGAGATGCTGAGGATTAGGCCCATTCCCTATAGAGTGAGATTGTTCTCATTCCTTGTTTTGTTTGTTGGCTTGTTTTGGCATGTTTTGTAGAGAATGACCCTCAGCCTTGGGAGGAGTAAGGGGAGGTCTAGGTGTGTGTAACTCTGATGTCAATGTGACACTGGGGATTGGAGTAGTTTAGGAGTTATATTATTATTTTATTTTAATTCAATAGTTTGACTTGTAATTGTTTATCATTACTCTATTTATTTACCTTTTGATGAACTGGTTTTTTTGGTTTATGCCTACATGAGGACTAAAGGTTTTTTTTGTGTGTTAATTTTATGAGAATTTTCAAAATTATGTTTTCATCCTTTTAATTGGTATCGTACTTGGGAATAAATGGGTGTCACAATAGTAAAATAAATACAAATAAATATATGATTGGTCCTCAAAAATAAATAAAAAAATTATATACCTATGTTGACGATCAATTTTTTCCCTTCTACATTCTTGAAATGTCTCATGAAATTTTGTGCAATGTGTCGAATGCAAAACACATGCATTAAATTTTTCAGTGTCCAACCACTGCCTTCTCTTGAGTAAGCATTTTTAATTGATTTGTGTCTGTCTGAAATTAAGCAAAGACCATCTTGAGTGCAAACATGCTTTTTTAGATAATTTAGAAAGAAATACCATGCGTCTTCTGTTTCACCCTCAACAATGGCAAAGACAATCAGAAAAATTTTGTTGTTACCATCTTGTGCCATAGCCACGAGGAGAGTCCCTTTATATTTTTCATACAAAAATGTTCAATCAACTTGAATAACGAGCTTGCAGTATTTAAACCCATTGATATGTGGTTTAAACGTCCAAAATACTCGATAGAATTGAACATAATCACAAACCAGTTCACCTTATTGGTTGTATAGAGGCCTTGTCTGCTTCTCAAAAACAAATCCATTAAGATATGTTTTCATGGCATATAGCAACCTGGGTAAATCATGGTATGATTGTTCCCAATTCTCATGTAAGTCTTCAATTGTCTTTTGCTTTTCCATCCATGCTTTTCAATAAGAGATAGTGTAGCCTTTTGCACTTTTTATGTGGGCTATTAATGTTGGGATTGAAATTGATGGGTCACTCTCCACTAATGGAAGAATATTTTTGTTGGAGACATGGTCAAGTTTGACAAGATCTTGTGTGATAACTGGGGAGGAACAAGAATGATCTTCTAATAACCTTCGAATCACCCATTTTTGGCTTTTGAGGATGAAATCCGCTCTACATCTCCAATCACATTCATTGTGAACACATCTCACAACAATTAATGTTGGAGTAGATTTGTCGACCTTGTAATACAAACCTTTTTTGACATGGTATGTGTGTAAAGCATGTTTGACATCTTCCTTTGTCTCAAAAGTCATACCCTCAAAGAGGGTGTTAGGAGCGTATTGGATGTCAACATGGTTGAATGCATGGTTGTATTCAGGATCGGTGAAATCTGTCTATAGATCAACATTGTGCATATGTGCAGGAAAATTGTATGTGGTTGAAGATGTGTCCACCATTTGAGGTTGTTGGTTGGCATTCATGTTTCCATCATCTTGTTCATCTTCTTGTTGGAGTCTTGCATCATCTTCATCCTCACTAAAAGAACTGACTTCTTCTTCTATAACTCCAATGTTAAGGAGGTTGGCAAAGGATTAAGGTCCGAGAAATCATTGTTGTTTTGAAAAGTGGTAGCAGAAAGCAATTGTGTGAAAGAACTTGTGTGTGCTTGAAAATGGTTTTCTATTGAATGTTGAGAATAATCTAAGGAAGGTTGTGATAAGTTTAGTGTACAAGGGTAATAATCTGCTTGGTTTTGTAAGGAAGGCACAACATTAGAAATTGAAGGACTATTATTACCTTGTATGATATTTGCAAAAAGTCCAGCATAAGTAAGAAGTTTATGACTACGAATGAGTTGAATCATGTCATGCATGTCTTCATTATTAATAAGCTTCATAGCTCGATAATGAAGCATTTCTCTGCCTACCACTTGTGGATATCGAAAGTAAAGTTCATCAACTAAATAATGTTGACCTAAGTTAATTCTTCTCTACATTTTTTGTTTCAAAGCATCATGTGTGATACGTTAATTGATTGTAATAAACATTGGTTGAAAGAATACAAAAGTGTCCCCTTTGCTTGTTTGGGTGATCTCACCATTGGAGAAGACCAAGACATGGAAGGAAGAGGAAGACATTTTGTGTAATGGAAAACAAAAGGTTTTTGGTAAAAAAATATGTGTATGTGTGGTCTAGGGTGGAAGAATACTCTCATTTAAATAGGAGAGTTACTAAGTCATAGATCAAATGTGGTTCGTTGATTTTGAAGATAAATCTTAACCTTTCATTTTAAAAGCAATTAATTGCTGACACACTATCATAAAATAACTGATTCCTGACGTAAAGTTAATGACACTTTGACGCACTGTCGTAGAGCAATTGATTCCTGATGTAAAGTTAATGACACTCTAACATACTAGCAAAAAGTTAATGACACTCTAAAATACTGGCATAAAGTTAATGACATTCTAATGCACTGATGTAAAATAATCACATAAAATATTAAGTGCAAAACACCTACACGAACATCATTACAATCATCGGATAACCACTAAAATGAAGAACATATAACTCAAATGTTTTTGATAATTAACATGAATACATAGAAAACATAGTAAATGAAGATCATATAGCATAATAACGTAATATTAGTTTTCTTCGTCAGTTCTTTCTAACATCATTGTTTGGTCAATGTATCTTTCAAGTGCTTCCATCCCATCGAAGATTCCAAAACCTGGTAACAAATCTTTTGCCATAACATACAATTCCATACATGTTCGGTTGTCCACTTGTTTGAATAATGAAAACATACAAAGTACATCTTCATCATCTTTAAGACAACACACTGTATATTTAAATATACCACCGATACATGAAATTGGATATCAAAAGTGAACATTTGTGACCACTTTACCAAAAGGAACATTAAGGTTATTCTCAATGTTGTGCTTTAGTTCATCATAGGTTATCGTGTTGCTTACCTGAATGGTTTTTACCTCATTGCTAAGAAATGTTGCCCTATATTGAGTGGAGATGATTTTTCCATCATAATAAATAGTACCTTGAATAGTGTAAGACTCCATTGATAAGATGTTTCCATCTAACGCATTATAGACTTTGGTTACAAAATATTATATAGTATTAAAGGAAGATGCTTTCCAACTAACGACACCCTGACAATAAGGTAAAGTTAATTATGCATTGACGTGGTGTCATTGATTCTTGATATGGTTTCATTGATTCCTAACGCACTGACGTAGTGTCATTGATTCCTGATGACTAACGTGGTGTCATTGATTCCTGATGCACTAACACAGTGTCATTGATTCCTAACATACTAACATAGTGTCATTGATGCCTGACGTAAAGTAATTGATTTTTGACACACTAATGCGATGTCATTGATTCCTGACATAGAGCAATTGATTCCTCATGTAGTGTCATTGATTCTTAACATAAAACAATTGATTCCTGATGTACTGACGTGATGTCAATGACACTCTGACGCACTGACATAGTGTCATTGATTCTTGACATGTTAACACAATGATATTTTTGTGCAATTTTTAACTCTATATATACACTTCTTTCATCCATTGATTGTATACACACACAAAAAAACTCTTCTCTTCATCTATTGCATTCCTCAATACCACTGCTTTCATTCTTCAAAAATGTCAGTCTCATCTACAACTATGCTATGGAAATAACACCTCCATAGATCGAATGAAGCTCTTGATATGGTAAGATACAAAGAGACTTGCTAATGTTTAGAACTAATATTACTCATTACTAACTTTTTAGTTCAATCGTGAATGCAAACAACAAGTGATCTAAATATTCAATTGTATTATCATTCCATGCCTTCACCTGACCCTATAATTGAAAATTTGTTAGAGGCTGCTGGTTTTAGTGAGGTTGCAAAATTACATACCCGCTTGAATTAAGGTATGGATTAAAATATATTGCACCTTAATACATGAAACAACTACATTCTAGCTAAGGTTTAATCCATGTTCAATATTTTTTAGATGGACAGGAAGATGATTAAGATTTACAGGCACACCCCATGGACACTTACTTGGTTATAGATTAAGATTTGATAACATGAATAATAATGAGGTAATACAATGACAACCTCTCTTATACATATTTTCTTTTCAAATAATTTGTGGCCTAAACATTTTTCTATTTTCAGTTTCATTGGATGCCATATAGGGGCTTTAAGACAATATTACCAAAATGTGCTTACAAGGATTCAAGAATTTGGACTTCTTACACTGTCTTAACTTCATTTGCAATTGTAATCTAGTATCAAACTAACAGAGTCTAGATGCAATTTGGCTTGTGACAACCAATTCCAAGTTCAACAGTTAATCTTGACAAACTTCATGAAATACACATGAGGGGACATAGCGATATCAATTGGGCTGAAGAACATGCAGAATGAATTTCCATATGGAAAGAAAGACAAAAACCTGTCCTTTATGGACAACCAATTCAAGGGCCTCTCCAACACAACGTTGAATATTTGGAATGATTTCATGCAAATTCCAAATTATTTTTAACTAGGCAATATTCCACATTTGTTCGTGAATGTAGACACCCAATTTCGTCCAGACCAACAAAAGCAATGAAATGAATGTCTATCATCAAAGAAATGGAGCTCCCAAGCATGGAAATAACAGGACATGACATTAGAACGCCTAAAAGCCCAACAAGCTGGTTTTAGTAGCCAAGAACGGCCTGTTGCAAAATCGGAACGAGAGGTTCCCAATTTGGAACGGGCCGTTCCAAGTTCCTAAAAAGGCCTAAAACCCTAGTTTGGAACGAGCCATTCCTAAACTGGAACGGACAGTTCCAAGCTCCCAAAAAAGGGCTAAAATCTAATTGGAACGGGTCGTTCCCAAAATCGGAACGAGCCATTCCTAAACTGGAACGGGCCATTCCAAGTTATTAGAAAGGCTTAAAAACCCTTGTTTGGAACGACCGTTCCAGCCTAGTCAATTATGAGTTAATCTCATCTCTGGAACAGGCCGTTCTAGTTACAGAACGGGTCGTTTCAGTTACAAAATTAACACAGAACGGTCAGATCTAGAACGGGCCGTTCCGATTTTGGAACTGCCCGTTTTGACAACTTTTTGATGTCTATAAATAGATGACTCGGGCACAGTTCTCAGGGCCACAAAATTTCGTCCAAGGCTCCTTAGAGCTCAAAATTTCTCTCTCTCTTCCTCCTATTATATTTCTTGAGTTTTGTGAGGCATATTGTAGTGTGAAAGGTTGCCACAAAGCACCTAAAAATCTCCATATTTGAAGATTCAATAGAGCTCGTTCAAGAGGTATTTCAGTCAATCTTCTTCTCTTCTTTTTATTTCTTATCTTTGTTATAATAAAAATAATCATGTAGACATTTTAGGATCAATCGTGTAATTTAAATTTATAGCATGTAAATAAATATTAATAAAGGGGATCTAATATTTAATTTATTAATTCTTATCACATTAACTTCATTATAGGGTACCTATTAAGGGCGCTGTAGGGGTGCTTAATACCTTTCCTACACGTAACCGACCCCCGTACCTAATTCTGTTTATCAAGGCCATTATTGGATCTTTAAAAAACCTTTTCTTTTTCCAATGTTTTGAGTAAAACATTGGTGGCAACTCCAAGAACCTATTTCTTTCAAAACCATTAATTAAGGATTAGTCTCGTGTCCGGGCATTCCTTAATTGATGAGATTTTTAAAAGGATGTCTAAACCATAGGTCGTAAGATTAGAAATTTTCGGGTTGCGATAGATGGCGACTCCACTGGAGATGGTATAAGAGGGTCAGGCCCAAATAAATGATGAAGTTAATAAAATAAGAATAATAATCTAAATATTTTTCCCCTTTACCTTGTTTATTTTCTTTGTTTGGCTTTAATATCTGTTTGTTTGTTTAAATTTTGCACATGTTTGAATTAACACCTGTACCAAACCATAGCACACAACAGTCCCCCTACACCCGGGAGCATGAGGGTATTAAATATAGGGAGTGGTTGACGTACGACCGGACCAAGTTTGGCCTTGGAGCCTGCGAGCCTTGTCAGAAATCACACTCAAGGTGATAACCGATTACTTTAGCCTGAAATACTGCGACAAACCTTAGAGTTTGCCAGACGACGGCGACAGAGATACTGGGTCCCTATAATGGGGGCACCTTGGGGGCCTTAAGACTAGTGAGATTAGAACTATCCTATACAATGCACTTTTCTTAACAGGGACCACAGACCAAAGATTTGGACGTGACTGTTCGTGGGTTACTTTGTATGAGCATATGTTTGTTGCATTTTGATTATTCAAACCATTCATTTATTTTTTTTTATATAATTCCCCTAAGTTAAAGAAAAATATAAAAATAAAAATGCATTATCATGAGGGAAAATTTAGTGTGAAAATAAGATCTGTGAGAAGCATACATCCCTTCTTTAAAATGGGGGGCATCATGCATTTTCCAAAAAATAAATAAAAATAAAAATAAAATAAAAGAGAGAGTAAAAAGGAGGGACATGCATACCGTATACATTCCTAGGATCACTAGGAGATTTCTCACAAAGACTAATGAACTCCAATTAGTGTGACCTTTGTAACATCGTAAAAATTTACGAAAAGGGACATTATGATTTCACGTTCAAAGTAGTGGTTATAAAGTGTTTGTTGAGAGACCTCCTTCATGCATCATCATTTAAATAAGCTTAATAGGAAATTATCTTATCCCTCAAAGATGGATTTTTAACACTCCATACTCACGAACGCTTAGGGTGAAAGAGTCATGGAAGCTTTACAATAAGGAATTCATGTACTTTTTAAAGAGTTCATACAGCTCAAACAACAAATGGCTAAGATGTTTGAGACCATGACCAGAATGCAACACGACATCGACAACATTAGAGGCTATCTGGGTGCCCTAGAGGAAATATTGAGAACCATTGAAGACCACAACTTTGGCGGTAAAAAAGCGATCGGGACCCACCTAATACAAGACATCCCATTCGAATATGAAACCATAGAGCCCCCACCGTCGGACAATGTTCAGTCAAAGGGGCTTTATGAAAAGAAGAGGGAAAAAGAGGTTCACGCTATCATCTTTGCTCCAAAGAGTCGAGCTACATCATAGGAAAAGCCTAGAGATGACAAGGTAGTAGACAAAATCCCCATCACGTACGCAGAGTTACTACCCCAACTCTTGGAGGCCTTGATGTTAGTACGACTTCCTCCAACGAAGAAGATGGACCCTCCTTACCCATCATGATACAAGCCTGAGGAAAGGTGCAACTATCATTTTGACTCTCCGGGGCACTCCGTGGAGCAATGCAAGGCCCTACAATTTCGTGTGCAAGGACTTAGAGATGCCGGTTGGTTGAAATTTGACACCAACATACCCAACATCAACAAATACCCGTTGCAAAAACACGATAAGAAGTGACCTTGGAATGCAATGTTGAAAGGCCATTGGGGCAGGGGCTCCATTAAGTTTTGTTTTCTTTTTACCCACAACTTTCGCCCAGGTTTGTGGGATCTCACAATAAAGGCTTGTTTTTTTTACATTCATCAATAATATACGTCATTTCCATAAATCTCTTGTGTTTATTCTTTTTCCCCTCTTCCCACATATTAAATTCTGAAATCAATCACAATAAAAAACAAACATGACTGAAGATAATAAAATTAATCAAAGCTTCGAACATCTACGACGCATTATCTAAGTCTAAGGTAGATAAGAAGATCATCTCCTCGAAACACACAAAAATAAGAAAGTGATTAGAAGAGTCTTACACAAGATTCTCATTGCATAAGAAGAGTCTTGCAAAAAAAAAAAACTTCCGCTCAATTTGGCCGACAAAGAAAGCACAAATCTCAGCCCATGAAAGAACTCTCAACACCCGTAGGCCGGGGCACATGTTTCTCCTTGATGTACGGGATGGGGGCAGTTTTAATCATCAAAGATGCTGGTCCCCCCAAACGCAAATGGTAGGAGATTTTGTCAAAGTAAAGAAGTGTTATGCCAAAAAATAATATCACTTGCAAAATACTGCTAGGATGAAAACCTGCAAAAGGGCATCTTAGGCAAAAAGAAATAAAAAATAAAAAACAAAAATCAAAAGTTCCCTCTAGGACACGTCCTAGGAAAAAATTAGGGATCTAAAAAGATAAAAATAGCAAGTGATGATTCTCATAATTGAAAGCTAAAAGGCGGCTTAAACACTTCTACAAGGGGCCAAATTCTGCGAAGACTCTGCCTGAGACTCAGACATGTAGTTTAAGATAATTAGGAGAATGATTATAATAATTATCCAAGGAAATGTTTGTTTAAAAAACTTAAACACTCACCTACCTCCACTACCCATTCATTCTAAATCATCCTACCTCAACTACCCATTCATTCTAAATCATCTTTTTCTTTCCTTTTTATCTTGTTCAATCTTAATGACATATATTGTTGATGGTTTTCAAAATTTAAACAAGTACAAAAAAAGAGAAACAAAAAATAAAAATGACCCGCTGGGATGAAAACCCGTAAAGGGCGTCCTAAGAAAAAATTAGGGCAAATGAAAAGAGCAAAAATACCCGCTAGGATACATCCTAGGCAAAAGTTAGGGTTTCTAAACAAAAAGAAAAAAAAAAGAGCCCTAAGATGGTTCAATACATCAAATGACCAATACAACTAAAGTTGTGGACTAATCGAAGCAGTCTCTTCGCGAGCAGGAGAAAAGGAGAGCCACCTTCTAAAAAAAAAACTAAAATCAAAACATGGATTGCACGCATCCAAAAGCATTCCACAAACTTAGAAAGTTTTCTTTATCCAAGAGGGATTATTTAAAAATAAATAAATAAAAATCCTGCATGAATAAGCATCCAACATTTTTTGCATCCTCACAAAAAGCAAAAGCAAAAACATGAGAAAAAGGCAAGCTTCGTAAATGTTGAAAAAGCTGAAGCATTTAGAAAAATAGCAGAAAAAGGCAAGCTTCAAACATGAAAGAGCCGAAGCTAAACAACAATGAAATTTAGAAAAAAAACTCTATCACAAGCAGGCGCCTGGAGAGGTATCACAATACTCATTGTGGCAGGGGGAGACATCGAAATCCCTGCCAGCCATCCACTTCTCTACCCACCAATACAGGGGCACATCAAACATCTCCTGCCCATCCACCTAGGGGTAGTCTTTCATCCCACAACACCAATGAAAAGACATAAAGTACAAGCACAGAAAGGGTTGCTAGATCCCCAAAACTAGTACAAGTTTAAAGAGGGTTACCTGACCTTAGCAGTGGGCCGGCTAAAGCCTTAAAATATCAGTCCAACTTGAAGAGGCTGAGCTATAAAAATACTACAAAGAGGGTTACCTGACCTTAGCAGTGGGCCGACTAAAGTCTTAAAATATCAGTCCAGCCTGGAGAGGCTGAGCTACGAAAATACTACAAAGAGGGTTAACCGACCTTAGTAGTGGGCCGGCTAAAGCCTTAAAATATCAGTCTAGCCTGGAGAGACTGAGCTACGAAAATACTACAAAGAGGGTTACCTGACCATAGCAGTGGGCCGGCTAAAGCCTTAAAATATCAGTCCAGCCTGGAGAGGTTGAGCTACGAAAATACTACAACAATAAAGAGGGTTACCTGACCTTAGAGTGGGCCGACTGAAGCCTTAAAATATCAGTCCAGCCTGGAGAGGCTAAGCTACGAAAATACTACAACAACAAAGAGGGTTACCTGACCTTAGCAGTGGGTCAGCTGAAGCCTTAAAATATCAGTCCAGCTTGGAGAGGCTGAGCTACGAAAATACTACAAAGAGGGTTACCTGACCTTAGTAGTGGGCCGGCTGAAGCCTTAAAATATCAGTCCAGCCTGAAGAGGCTGAGCTACGAAAATACTCCCTCTTCAACAAGCTACAAATAAAGGAACACATTATCACAAGAGAAAAAATGGAGCTTCTACTCGAAGACTGAAGATCAGGTGTATAGTTTGTCATCTTTGTTACCCAATAGAGTACGCAATCAACACTCAACTTCTCTAAAGGGTGAGGATACGAGTAAATACACCTATCAAAGGGAAACAACGCAGAAGCGCCAACATCAAAGAGTGATGGAACTACTTGGTGAAGATTGTTGTTCAACCAAGCCTCCACGCAAAGGACCGAAGAAACTCTTGAGGTAGAACTCCTTGAGGTGGCGGAATCACCTTGGAGGATTCTCCAATGGTGGAGAAGCAATGGAATTTGGCTCTACTTCCTAGCTTGTGAAGGAAGCTTGAGGAACCAAGGCAAAGGTTGAAAACCTTTAGTGAGAACCTTAGAGAGAAAGTTCTCTTCGGTTTTAGGAGAGACTTTTGGGAAAGAAATCTAAAGTTTTATTTCTCAAATGTTCAAAAGTGAATACAAGTGAAGAGAAAACAAATATATAGGGAGAGGTAGCTTCTAGTGTAAGCTAACCTTAACCATGGTTCACTAGGAATCTCTGTTTCCTTAACTTCCTCGTCCTTTGCCTCTACCTCTACCCCTTCCTCTAAAGTTATTGGAATGAGTATTGGTAGAAGCCTTCAAAGCTTGCTCCTCAACATTTGGTTTTTTGAATTTTTGTTCATGCACCACTAATGAACTTTGCAATTCATTAAGGGAAAGCTCATAAATATCTTTAGACTCCTCTATGGCATATACAATATAGTTGAATTTTGGTGACAAAGATCGAAGTACTTTTTCAATGAGAGTGATTTCTTCGATTCTGTCTCCATGTATTCACATCTGGTTAACAATTGCCACCACACGAGAGAAGTAATATAAAATTGATTCTCTCGACTTCATCCGGGTTGTTTCAAACTTCGCAGTAGAGCTTGAAGTTGTTGCCTCCTTGCTCTTGTTGACCCCTGATATTTCTTCTTCACTGACTCCCAAATATCTTTGGAGTCTCTTTGTTGAGAATGGTTTCTAGAACTGATCTATCAATGGCTTGGAACAGATAGTTCTTAGCTTTTAAATCCTTCAACTTCATGGCCTCTAACTCCTTCTGTTGTGTATCGGTGAACACCACACTATCTTTAGGCACACCATATTCAATCACTTGCCAATATTCCTTAAACCTCAGGAGATTATCCATTAGCATACTTCAATGGTCATATTGACCAACAAAACGTGGTATAGCTACTTGCACAAAATTTTCAAAACCCATCGACATATGCTATTGCACTTCCCTTTCTAGTTTGTTGCTGCAATATTGAGGATAAAGCTACAACTTTTATTCTCTATCTCACTCTCCCTTAATGAACCAGGCTCTAGATACCACTGTTGAAAGTGGCAGAGACTTAAGAAAAATAAAGTCAAAAAGAGTAAATAGGGAGGAAGTCTACATTTTTATTAATCAAAAATCCCAATAAATAGGCAATACATACTTGACTTGATAAGCATCACTATTTCAAATGTGTACCAACAGTAAGATAGAAAATGATTATGCAAACTATCCACTCCCCTACTTACTTGGTCAACTTAGAAACTGACTAAGAAAAACTCAATAATATTGCAACCTATACATAGTAATAACCAACTAGAACAATAATAAATAAACACTTAAATATATTTTTTAACAGTATTATGTTTATAAATCCTTAAAGGGTGACCAATGGATTGACAAGACACACAAAAGGCCAAAAGTTTCTCATAACCAAGATCCACAAAGAACACATAATTGACCCTCTCCACATGAATCTATTCACGAAATTCCTTCTACAATCCACATCCACCAATATGCGTGACCAAGATTTCTATTCACTATGGCATCATCAAGAGACAAAGGAATGCCAATATGCCTCAAGCAATAGCAAATAAATTTTGGGGTTGCTAGTATTCTTGTGGAAGTATTATGAACCAAATGTAACATGTATGATAATGGAGAGCTCTAGATAGAAAGGAAGCATATAACGCTCAATATTATTGATCAACAAAAACTTATGCCTAACAGAGACAACAAGGGTATTTATACAAAATGATAAAACAGAAAGCATAACAGAATTGGTTACAAAGTAACCCTGATAAAAGTAAACTGGCTATGGTAAAACTAACTATAGTAAAATTGACTATAGCTAAGACCCCCCCGCAAGTTGGGAATGGATGTTTAACATGCCCAGCTTGGAACAAAAATGGCAAAAATCAGCAGGAGGCAAAGGCTTTGTGTATATGTCAGCCAATTGAAGAGATAATGAAATAGGTAGAAGTTTAAGTAAACCAGAATTGAGCTTTTCACGAACAATATGACAGTCAATTTCAATATGCTTGGTTCTCTCATGAAAAACGAGATTGGCAGCTATATGAAGAGCAGAACGACTGTCACAATAGAGTAAAGCTGGTTTATTGAAAGGAACTTGAAAATACTGAAGCAAAAAAAGTCAGCCACTGAATTTCACAAGTTGTAGAGGCAAGAGCACGATATTCTGCTTCAGAGGAGGTTCACCATAGCTTGTTTCTTGGACTTCCATGAAATGAGAGAAGAACCAAGATAAATTGCAAAACCAGTCACAAACCGACGAGTATCATGGCAACCAACCCAATCAGAATCACTGAAGGCCTTGATATGAGGATGACTGTTGTTAGAGAAAAATAGACCACATCCAGGTACATTCTTGAGATATCGAACAATGCGAAAAGCTGCTTGCTGATGAGCAGATGTTGGAGATTCAACAAATTGACTTAAATGTTGGACAGCATAAGAAATGTCAGGACGAGTATTGGTGAGGTAAATCAATCTGCCAATTAATCGACGATACGAAGTAGGATCAGGAAGAATAGTACCAGATTTTTTATGTAACTTGGTGCAGTAGTCAATCGGAATGCTAACAGGTTTAGCACCCAATAAACCAGTATCAGTAAGGATATCAAGGGTATACTTGCGTTGACAAACAGAATGCCAGTGTTGTTTCGGGCAACCTCGAATCCAAGAAAGTATATTAAATTGCCAAGATCTTTGATGCGAAACGTGGTATCAAGAAGATGAGTGATGGAGTGAATCTAAGAAATATTATTACCAGCAAGGAGAATGTCGTCAACATAGACCAGTAAAGCAGTGAGCAAAGAATTATTTGACCATTTAAGAAAAAGAGAATGATCAGACTGAGATTGCGTGTAGCCATGAGAAACAAGGAATGAAGACAAACGAGCATACCATTGACGACTTGCTTGCTTCAAACCATAAAGAGATTTTTGAAGACGACAAACCTGTCCAGGGAGTGAAGGAGTGATACTCGGAGGAAGTTGCATGTAAAGCTTCTCATGAAGAATGCCATGGAGAAAAGCATTGTTAACATCGAGCTGTTTAAGATGCCAATTGTTCATAGCTGCAAGGGCAAGAATTAATCTGACAGTAGTGAGCTTTGCAATAGGAGAATAAGTGTCTATAAAATCAAGACCTTCCATTTAAGTGTAACCCTTAGCAACCAAGCGAGCCTTGTAACGTTCGATGGACCCATCAGCTCGATGTTTGATTTTATAAACCCAACGACAACCAATGGCTGTCTTGTGAAGAGGAAGAGAAGTCAAAACCCATGTATCATTTGCCTTTAGAGCAGATATCTCCTCATGCATTGCCTTAAGCCAACAGTCATGCTTAGAAGCCTCTTTATAAGATTTGGGTTCAGAAACAGAGGTAATAGACATAACAAAATGATAAAAAGAAGGAGACAGTTTAGCATATGACAATACCTGAGATAAGGGATATCGAATAACTGGATGATGATTGGTGTTAGTTGAGGTAAAAGCTATGTGAAAATCTTTAAGAAAAGTGGGTTGTCTACTGGGTCGTTGTGAACGACGAAGAGGAACAAGATTAGAAGGAGAAGGAGCATCAGCAATAGGTGAAACAACTGGTGTAGTGGATGAAATGGAAGATTCAGGGGTGTCATATAAAAAAGGAGACAAGTTAGATGAAATGAATTCAGGGGTGGTATGAGATTGAGAAATATGGTGAATGTGATAGTAAGGAAAAAAATCCTCATGAAAAACAATGTTACGAGAAATCTCTATGTTTCTTGAGTGTAAATTATACACAAGATAACCCTTGGTGTGAGGTTTAAAACCAAGAAAAATGCAAGGGTTAGCACGTGGATCAAGTTTTTTTACAATGAACGGTTATAGTAGAAATATAACAAAGACAACCAAAAACTTTGAGTGAAGAAAGATCAAAAAGATGTGTATAAAGAAGTTCATATGGTGTCTTATTTTTTAAAAAAGGAGTTGGAAAACAATTGATAATGAAAGTAGCATGTAAAAGAGCAAAGGACCAAAATGTGGGAGGTAAATAAGATTGAAAAAGAAGAGCACGAGTAACATTTAAAAGATGTTGATGTTTATGTTCCACGATACCATTTTGTTGAGGTGTTTCAATGCAAGTAGTTTGATGTATTATGCCTGTGGAAGCAAAAAATTGATTCATAAGAAACTCGACTCCATTATCTGTTCTAATGATTTTAACCTTGAATTCAAATTGTTTTTCTGCCTGTGTAATAAAATTCTGTAAAATTTGACGAGTTTCAGATTTAGAAACCATTAGAAAAACTCAAGTGTAACGAGAATAATCGTCAACTATTGTTAAAAGATATTGATGACCTTGAAAAGAAATTTTGGCACAAGGGCCCCATATATCAACATGTAAAAGAGCAAGTGGTTGAGAAGCATGTGAATCACTTTTGGAAAAAGGAAGTCTGCGCTGTTTAGCGTAATGGAAAGTATTACATATAAAATTTTTGTCACTTACAAGAGAAGGATAAGAATCTTTCATAAGAAGCATGCGATTATGAGAAATATGTCCTAGTCTAAAATGCCAAAGTTCAATAGGTAACTTATTACAAGATGGTTGTATAACAGTAGAACAAACAGAGGTATGATTTGCAGAAATGGTGTTGTCTAAGGATGGTGGTGAAACAACCAATTTGTATAAGCCAGCATCAACATCAACTGTACCAATCATCATCCATGTCCTGCATCAAACATTTATTAGAAGAAAAGGTTAGTATGCAATTAAGAGAAGAAACGAGCTTGGAAATGGACATCAGATTGAAAGTGAAAGATGGAATATGGAGAACATCAGAAAGAAATAATGTCTCAGAAAATTTTACAAGACCCAAGTGTGTGGCGAAAACTTCTTGACCATTTGGTAAACGAACAACTATAGGTTTAATGGAAGAATAAGAAGTGAAGTAGGCTAAGGAAGAAGATACATGATTTGTAGCGCCAGAATCCAAAAACCATGATGCATTGTGAATTTAATTTAAGGAGAAAATAAAGGGGAGAACATTACCTATGGTGGAAGAATTATTAATGGGACATGGAGAGAAAGTACCAATGTGATTGACACAAGGAGTGGAAGATGAAGAGGAATCATTGCTTGGTTGTTGTATTAAGGCAAGCAAGGCTTGATATTGCTGAGATGTGAAGCATAGACCATGAGTTTCTTGTTTTTGTTGATTAGAAGTGACATGTACATCACCAGTCACTGAGCTATTCACATGTGTATTCTGGTTATGAAATTTGTGACCCGGAGGAAAACCATGTTTTCTGTAACACACATCAATCGTGTGTCCAAGTTTGCCACAATGAGTGCAAGATTTTGTGCCATGATTGGATGTTACCTTATTTCCAGCTCCATTTGAGGGAAATCCATGCTTCCTATAACAAACACTTTCGGTATGACCAATTTTACCACAAAATTTGCAGGATGATGTATTGGAACTAACAGCATTGATTAATCCTTTCGATTCAAGATTTAGTGTACTGAGAATACCATCATTACTAATAAATTGTCGTTCCTGTTGCACAATATAGGAAAAGACCTTCGAAATTGGTGGTAATGGGTCCATCATCAGAATATGAGATTTGACTTGGTTATATTGATCATTAAGACCACGTAAGAATTGCATGATCTGATCTTGTTGTTCCGTTCCAGAACACTAGAAAGAGCTTTACAAGAACATTGTGGTGAGCATGAACAAATCAGATTTGGTCTAAAATTCTCAAGTTCATCCCAAATTATGCATAGCTTTGTGAAGAAATTGGTTACAGAAATGTCACCTTGCTTGATGGAAGAAGCTTCATGCTGTAAATCTGAGATGCGTAGTAAATCTCCTTGCGAATATCGTGACTTCAAATCTCTCCATATGTCGATAGCTTTGTCCATCCATAAGATACTTTGCCTTATTGAAATTGAAACAGAATGCACGATCCATGAAACCACCATGTTATTGCACCTTCGCCAAGTAATGTAGAGAGAATCGGTTCTCAATGGTTCGTTGAGGGTTCCATCAACGAATTCAAGTTTGTTCTTGGCACTCAAAGATGTTAACATTGATCTACTCCATGAGTTGTAGTTTGATGAATCCAACACTGGTGAGACGAGAGCAATGGCAGGACTCTCACTTGGATGTAAGTAATAAGGGCTATGCATATGAACTGTTTGATCATAATCTCCACTCATTGTAGGAAGAAAAGGAAGAACAGATGAAGAAGAGAAAGATGTGCAGCAGAGCCCTTCAAAAGAAGAGCTCTGATACCATATTATGAACCAAATGTAACATGTATGATAATGGAGAGCTCTGGATAGAAAGGAAGCATATAACGCTCAATATTATTGATCAACAAAAACTTATGCATAACAGAGACAGCAAGGGTATTTATACAAAAAGATAAAACTAAAAGCATAACAGAATTGGTTACAAAGTAACCCTGATAAAAGTAAACTAGCTATGATAAAACTAATTATAGTAAAATTGACTATAGCTAAGAGGAAGTCCAAAGATCTAGATCCAGCATTACATATTAGATTGACACACATAATTAGGGTTAAAATCTAGGGTCCATGAAAAAAGCCTTAACACACCAACTCAAGATTCCAAGAACCACCTATCAAAACACTACACAAATCATCGATCAATTAGAAGGAAAACTCGAAGAAACCCTTCCTAATGGATATCATTTGCCAATGTGCTAGGGACTTCCATAAACTACTCAATTTAGAGCACAGATCTTGGAATTTTGGAGGAGATGAACCTTTAGGAAGCACCAGCCTCCCATGCAGGTTATTTTAGCAGCCATCCGACCTTGCTTTATATTCCTCTTCAAGAATTGATACCACAAAAGCGTCCCCCTTTTGTGCAAGGTATCGAAATTTAACTTAAAAGGAATGTCACATACATTATGGAGAGCCTAAGCAAACAATTTCTTTCATGGAACTTCTTTGGCCGACATTGTAGGAACATGATGCACATTATGCATGACAAAACCCCACAAAACCACCACGTGATCATCCATGATAGCATGCAAGTCCTATGTAAAACCCAAATTTTCTCAAACCTTAGACAACGTCCCTATCCCCAACTAGACCCCTTTTTCCCTATATTTTCAAAAACAAACAATGTGTAAAAATTTGACAGAGAGTGCATATCATTTGGAAGCAACGAATACAATCTTAGTCGATCGAGTAAGATATATTAGTTGTTATAAAATATTTTAGTATCAACTTTCATTTTAAACATTAAAAAATATCATTTGGAATTAATATTTATTATGGCTTAGCTCATTTAGGTAATAGACCGTAAAATAAATGAAAATACACCATTAATATACTAATGTATTCATAATGTATTTCAACTTTTGACTACTAATTTTCAAAACATAATTAAAACTAATTATTTTATTTTTTTAAAAATGATTTCTTCACTTTAAGAAAATCTTGATGTGAATTATAAATGGATAATTAAATGTGTTTAATAATAAAATGAAGACAAATAGTAAGATATATGTTTTCGTAGGTATTCACACTTTAAAAATACTAAAAATATCTTTAATTATAAATAATAATTTAATTTAATTTTTGTTATTATAAATATGTGCTATAATTATTTGTTTTTAATATAGATACATGTTATTAAATTTTTTTAATTTAAATATATGTTTTAAATTAATTTTTTAGTTTTATTTTATTTCTTATTTTTATTTTAAATTTTATTTTTTTAATAAATATTCACATATACTGTAAATATATAACAAAAAATATAACCATTTTTAAGGTTAAAGTATTTTTTAGTATATGTAGTTTCACTTATTTTACCTTTTAGTCTTTATAATTAAAAATAATTTTTTTTAGTTTTTATACTTATATTTTTAATCTTTTTTAGTTTTTATAATTTAAAATAGATTTTTTTAATTCTAGACTTATAGTTTTATAATATTTTTATTTTTCATTGTTAACTTTTTTTTATAATGTTTTTTTTTTGTATTACTGTGGTAGAGATTTTCAATTTTGTAGAAATAAAAAAAATAATATCTCAATAATGAATGTTGCATATAAATGTACAATAGAGGTACGAAGTGTTGAGAGACCAAATTTAGAATAACTCCAATAAAATAAATTTAATATCAAATATACAAAATTAAATTAATACTTCGCTCACATCAATACAATATATATATATATATATATATATATATATATAATGGCTTAAAGATATAAAAATTGTAAGTATAAAAATTAAAATATCTATTTTAAATTATAGAGACTAAAAATAATTAGAAAAAATAAATATAAATATTAAAAATATTTATTTTAAATTATAAAAATGAAAAAATAAAATAAGTAAAATATGACTTTAAACAATATTTTATCCTATTTAAAAAATAGATACCTGCATGAAACAAAATGGGTTAAAGGGACTACTATGCGCTCCCACTTTCCCACATTGTCATCATTGGCGCTGACTGATAAATGGTTATCATTTATAATCGTGTGATTGGTTAAATCATTATTCCATTGTTTTGTTCGGAAGCTATGTCTTTTATTTCGAATTTCCAAACTATTGGGCCGGGCCAAACGTAATGGCCCATAATAGGTTGTAAGGGAAGTGATGGCAGGATAAGATTTGGGAATATATCTATGTCACCTCACCAATCACCAACATAATTTTTTTTCCTTAAATATATTTTTAAGTATTTTAAATTTAAAGTACATTTATTTTTAATTTCTCAATTTTAAAATTGATGGTTTTAATTTGTGTAATTAAAAAAAAATTATTTTAATCTTTATATTCAAACTTTATTAAAGAATTAATCAAATATTATCATATAAAATCTATTTGTTAGTATTCATATCAGTGAAAACATTATATTAAATTCTATTGATGATGTATAATTGTCTTAATATGTCATTTTTAAATATATTATTGGTGATTTAAGAGATAAACAAGATTTTTAAAAATTATAGAACTAAAAATAATAATTTTAAATTTGAGAGATTAAAAATAAATTTATTTTAAATTTAAGAAATTAAAAATATATTTAATCATTTTTTCATTATCTTTCAACATTATCACATTCTTCTCTCTATTCTATATATGGTGCTTCTATGCTGTGAAAGTTGGAAATTAATTTTTAAAATTAAAATTTATTTAAAAATTATTATTATCAACAAATAAATTTTCATAAACAGCTTGAAAATTAAACCTCTGATGATATATTTAAGAAACATGATAATTTTCGAATTATTTGTGAATTATACTACACAATGATAGTTGATTTGATTGATATTACATGGTTCATGAAATATGAAAAGTAGTCAAAAGGTGTTGAATTTAGCTGCACGTGAAGTTGGTTGGGGAAGAAGCTAGCTGTCTATGATGCTCCCTGACCCTGTTAGTGGAATTGTAAGTTGGATCCATGGACTATGGTATCAGAAACGACAAAATTTCACAAAAAGAGTGACACGACTTCTTTCCTTTGTTTTAATTTCTTATTTCTTAAGGCATCATGGTTATTTTTCTCTTATAAAATTGTTTTTATAATAAAACAATAAAATAAATATATAAAAGTTATTTATTAATAAAAACTACGATCACAGTATTAAACTTCAAACTTGAGAGTTGATGTATATTATATCATTTCACTATCCAAGGCCGTATTAGATTCACATTTAGAAAGATAATTTTAGTATATTTTTTTATATAAATTTTAATGGATTTTAAAAGACTTTATATGAATGTTTATGATTTTTATGATTTTTTTAAAAGATATTTTTAAAACTTGAATTTTAATCGAGATTTTACGATTCAAATTTTAATATATTTATATTATAAAATCTTAAAGAATTTTATAAATTTCAAGGAAAATATGGATTTGTAATATTATAAGATTTAATTAAAAAAATTTAACATAAATAATTAAAAAAGTAAACTTAATACATTTTTTTTTGTTTTTTGACAAATAATTGTCTCTATCTTTTAATAAATAATTAAGTTTAATATTCTTCTAACTAACATTTTTTTACATATACAAAGTTATACTAATCCTTAATGTATTGAAATATTATCTTTCTTGTAGTTGAATATGAATAATATGCTCAAAGTTATGGTCTTTATTAATTGATATCATTGAAGATGAAGATTCATCTACTAATTCAATTAGAAATTCATCAGAACGACATTCTTTACGAAGAAAGTCATGTACATACTAATACAAATTCAACTTTGTTTCAAATAGAATATGTTTCAAAATTTCTATTTCAATATTAAAATTTATTAAAAATAAATCGTTTAATTTTAATAATTAAAAAATTTTAACAATAGAAGAAGAAGGATAGCGTCGGGTGTGGATGAGGTAGAGAGCTCCCTACCTAGATGGTGTTGGGTGCTAGATGTGTGGCATTGGATGCTAGTTGCTGAAGAAAGATAGGATGATGTAGTTGATGAAGTGTTGATTTCTTGTTGATTTAAAGTTGTTAAATGAAAATATGATGAATGAGTTGTAGTGATAAAGTAGTATATGATGATTTTGTTGTGAGTTATTAGTTGAGAAGTAAATATGAGTTGTGAGTTGTGTGTTGACAGAGTTGTATGTTAACTATATAATTGTGTTAAATATATATATGATGTGTTGTTGAGATGTTTCTTGATTATAGAGTTGAATATGAGTTGTGATGATTGAGTTGTCAAATGTAAAGTTGTGTGCTGATTTTGTTGTTGTGTTGAATTTATAAAGATTTGTCGTGTTGATCGGCTATGTTGACCACTTAGAACTAGAGGGGAGGTTTTCAAAAGTTACATATCTCATTGTGTGGATATTGTGTTGTGGAGCTTTAAGAGTCTGATTTGTTGAAAAGCCTTCGGGAAGTTGATCCTTGAAATAAATACTTAGGACTTTGTTGGTACCATATGTGGGCAAGGCTGAGACGCATATGTATGAAGCGACCATAGTATAGTGTTCAGGTCGAGTTATACTGATTATAATAGTGACCTACCAAGTAAAGTATGAAGTCGAGAACTTCGTTCCTAACTGAGCATCGAAAGGGCGTATTATTTGGAGGGTAGTTGGTAGACTAATCTCATATAAGGTTTAGTTAAGCTAGCTAATGTCGTGATAGGCTTGTACCCAATTATTCTACCTTGACAATAGTACTATACTTCCTTGTTTAAGTGACAACATTCAAGAAATTAAGTTGCTTTGTTGTGGATTTATATCCAATTTGTTGTTGATTTAGGAAGCCCAAAAAGATCACCACGTGTTGTCAGTTTGGTTGCTATGTTGTAGGATATTTCTTAGTTGAAATGCATGATGACGCATATAGTTATTGTGTTGAACATATAATGTGTTCAGTTGATTTTGTTTTTCATATGTTGTCTTGAACTAAAGTTGTTGTGTTGATGTATGTTGTATAGTCTGATGCCTTGTTGTTGTGTTGTTAAATATGAGATGATGATGTGGTGTTCTTGTGTTGTATATATATATTGTTTCTTTTACTCTAGTTTACCCTTGCGTGTTTCCATATGATGTAGACTACGATGATCATACATGGTATGTGAGTAATGCAAAGATAGGACTGGAGTGTTGTTGTGAAAGCCACTCAGTGGCACAAGAGTTAGAGGATATTTGGTTGACTATTAGTTGATGATAGACTTGTACATAGATAGTAGTAGTTGTCTGACTAACAACTTAGGATGTATAGTTTGCATTTACCAGATTATTGTATTTATATTGCATATATTTATTTAGTTGTTTACCTTTATATACATGTAGTATAATACATGTTTCTCGTATTTGTATGTCTATAATCTTAAGTTAGATGTTTTTCGTTGCTAGTAGTTGTGTTGTACAGTATAGAGATCAAGTCAGGTTGTTATGGAGACAACTGTGTTACATACATGATTACTACAGTTGCCATGGTCTCAACATCACCGGTAATCGAGATGGTTGAATGGTCCAAATTAACAATTTCATCATGCAGCTTTGTTTTGGGTGGTTTTGACATTCTTTACTATCGAGGTTGTCACGATGACTAACACAATTACGATGGGAGCTTTCATAATTTAATTTACGTGATTGATGAAAGGAATAAACAAAGTTAGAAGACTAATTTGTCATTAGTAGTCATTATATATAGTTAGTATAAATAGTTACTCAAATTGAAGTAAAATTATTATTCATTTATTACTCACTTAGATATTTGAATCTGTCATGCCTTAAGCATCGAAGTATCTTAACAGGTACCCCATCCTTTGGAGTAACTGACTAGCACAGAGTTAAGAGATTCTAATAGTAAAAATTTAATATTATACCCTCAAACAAGTACACTTAGAAAAACAAAAAATTAAGTTTCTTATAATAGGAATAACTTAAGCATCCCTATACCAAGAAAGAGCTAACTAGACTCTCACAATATCTAAGAAAACGCCAAGTCAAAACCATGTTGGAAGAATTTATGTAGAAAAACACTTAATTAAAAATGTAGGTTTAAGATTTTTTGTATTTGAATTAATTAGCTTCCAATTCTACCAATTAATTACAAAACAATGTGGAAGGTTAAAGCAACAAATAGTTGCTTCAACTTTTTCAAAATTTCACCATTTATAATCGATTCAAGGAACTATCCAAACACACTATCAATATTTTAGTTTCTCATAAATTTCATTTCATTGTAAATCAATATATCATTACAAATTCCCTCTAAAAGGATTGAGATGGAACTACGTCTCCAAGGCATTTTCAAAAGTATTCATCATTCAGGAATGATACTTCATATGTTGAATACGGAAGATAATGGTAAGGAAGAAGGTAATGTGTTTTATCTATAATATAATAAAAAAGATCATTCTATTTGGTGTACGTATGTTTTTAAATAATTTTATTTTTAAATTTTTAAATAATAAAAAATAATATTAGAAATTAATCATTCTTATAAAGATAAGATACAGATTCAAAATTTTTAAATTTAAAGACTAAATATAATATTAATTGATTTATCAAACATTAGTAATTTTTAAATATTTTTATTAAATAAAATATAGAGGTGCAGAATGTTTTAACCTCACTAATAAAATAATAAAAAAAATATTATACATAAAACAAATCTTAAGCATGTAATTAACTAACAATTCACGTTTCAAGATTTTTTTTTTACTTCCTTATTTTTTCTTACATTTTAATTCCTTAATGTCAGATATAATGATAAGTCTTTAATTTTTTTTTTTTATAATCATATTATTGTCAAGAGAAATCACCTGCACAAGACTTTATTTAACACCTCCAACATTCCGATTTCTGAATAATTAACTTGTTTTCAAAGTTGTTATATAATTTCTTTCTTCCTCAAACAAACTAGAAAAAGAAGAAAAAAAAAAGTCTTTCAACTTTTTAATGAATTATCACCAAGACAATTGTTTTCATTAGTATCCCAAGAGCGATTGGTCTACTGGGCTGGAAAATACACGTGATAAGATACAAGAAAAAATATTTTTTTTTCCATCAAGAAGGATATATCACAAGTATAATTCCTTATTCAAGGAAAAATAAATTCTCTTTCGTTGTGTTTTTCATATCTTGGGAGCATTGAACTAAGAACATCAAAAGGAATTAATACAAATATTTTATCTAAAAAAATGGAAGTAATCAATTAATAATTTTGGAACAAATTTTATTAAACTTAATTGAAACATTGAAAGAAATGGAGATTAAAGGAAAAAAAATAAGAATTTAAGGGTTAATTAAGACAAATTATTATCTTTTATTAGCACAATATAATATTATGTTTTTTATTGCATTAGATGTTTGAAATTATGATTTTTAAATTGAAGTAATGAATAAAAATAGTATTTTATTTTCAATTATATTAAATCAACTGAAAATTAAATTTTTTACTTCTAACTATTCTATATCTATAAGTCAATACAAGATAATTAAAATTAGAATTACATAAACAAAAGGAAAGGAATTAATATTTGATTTCCAAGTCTAATGTTATTTGATAAATGACACCTTAAAAACTAGGGTTGAGCATTACTAAAATTTAAATTTTAGGATTAATAAAAAGATATTTGTTATTAATTTTATAACATAAAAATATCACATATATCGATAAAATTAAGGTTTCATATGTTGTTAAAAGAGACCTAATATTTGCATTTCTTATTAAAAAAAATAATCTCTTTCAAAGTTTGCTTTATGGTTAGACTTATATGATTCTGTTGATCCTAATTTAAAGATTAAAAACAATCATTTATTTTATAACTATGTAAATTTATTATATGTAAAATCCTTAAAGGAAGTAATTAGATTTAGGATGGTGTGTGTCAGGCAAAACACTATGGTTGACTTAGTAATGGAGTTAAAATATTATATTTAGAGTTTTAAGTTTAAATTCTCATATCATTATTTTAATTTTAATAGACAAAAAAAGGGTTTATGCTAGTTAGAGTTGGCGTAGAGTTGAAATATTAAGGTAATTTGTACAAAGTCGTAAATTTCAACCTTAGTTTTTGTTTTTATGAGAAAAAAATAACATTATCAATTATGCATTTAATTAAATATTTTAGTAGCGTAAATATTTTTATAATATAGCTAAAAGATATTAACTTTTTTTTCTTATAAATCAAGATATTCTAATTAAAAGTTAAAGACTGGTCTCTTAAAATACCAAAACTCAAAACTCATATAAAGGTTGACCTCTTCCAACTAATATTTTTCCATGCATACCCACTATGGATCAAAAATAAACTTTTATATTAATCATTTTAAGAGTAATATCTAAATCAATTCCTAATCAATAAATAATATAAATTCATTGTACTAATAATATTTGAATTAAACTCATTAATTATAACTTAAACCCATATCTAGCAAAATCCGGGTTTCACCTTCAACGGAGACAAAATAACATACACACACAAAGCAGAAGATTAAGACTAAAATAATACTAAACCATTTATTAAAGAAAAGAAACTTCTAAAGAGCCCTAAAAGACACCTAAAAAGAGAATAAAGAATATGAAAGAGAGGGAAGACTTGTGCAAACAAATGTTCACAATTGGCACCAACCAAAGTCGAAACGCCAAACATGTCAGCCACTTTCGGAATTCTTAATTACATGCGTTTTGACCATTTCGCCCTTCCCCTCCCCTTTTAATACCAAAACCTCCCTTCACGCCTTCTCAGTTCTCAGTTCTCACAGCAACAAAATGTCGAAAGGAGGAAAACTAACGAAGCTCAAGTCACTCAAGTCAGTGCTCAAGAAGTGGAACTCGTTCAGCTCCAAACACAGCCGCGAAAGCGTCGCCGCCGATGACGACGACGGCGAGTCCTCGTCGCTCCGCCCCGTGTACGTGGGGAAGACGAGGCGGCGGTACCTCGTGAGCGCGGAGGTTGTCGGGCACCCGCTGTTCCGGGAGCTGGTGGACAGGTCCCGCGACGGCTCCGAGGAGGAGGAAGAGGAGACAATCAACGTGGCTTGTGAGGTTGTCCTTTTCGAACACTTGTTGTGGATGCTCCACAATGCCGATCCTCCACCTGAGTCGCTCGATGAACTCGCCGATTTTTACGCGTGTTGATTGGTTATTGGTTGATCCTCTCGAGTCCACGACCAACACAGGACGAGTGAGAGGGTTTTGCTTAATTAATTGTTGTGTATTTGTCTCGGGTGGCGTTATCTTCGACCCATGTTTTAATTTATATGACAAATAGTGAATGAGTGTTGCTGTTGTTCTTCGTAAACTCTCTTTTCTTTCTTTCTCTCTTTCTAAACTCGTTTAATTGTTCACGCGTAAAAAAAATTGTCTAGGGTGAATGGGTGATGGTATATTACAAGTTTCGCATTCAGTAGAATAAGAAATAAATTTGATAAGGTACTTCACTAATGAAACTTTTTCAGCTAATGAATTACGGGTCTTTCGAGTTGGTTTTTTTTTTTTTTTTTGGTATGTACTTAAGTCCAAATATGGTATATACATAGTTTAATATATCAAACACGCACTACGTTAACATTGTTAATTTTTACCATATCTTTCTTCTTGTGACATTATATCTCATAGACTTAAATTCTTTTCTCTTTTTCTCTATTTCTCTATTTAGGTTTTTAAGTAGCATTTCTTATTCACCTACTCTTTTTTCTTTTTCCAAACTTATATATATATATATACAATGACGGATGCAGAAACTTTAGATAGTGAGGACAATATTTTTTCATATATTTGTAATATTAAAAAATTTATATATAATTTTTAAAAGTATAAATATATTTTATAAATAGTTTTTACAAGTTTTTATATTTATAATTACAATTAAGGATGAAAATAAATTATATTAGACTATGTTATATTATAATTTAATATGTTTGAACCTAACTTTTTTTTTAAAAAAATACATGTTCTAAATATGACATATTTATCTATCATAGATATTTTTTAAATATTTGGTTAAAATTATAATTTTAAAGACCTACTTTATAATAATTTAATACTAATAAAAATACAAAAATAAATATGTTAAATTTTATAAAAATCAAGTTTAATTTATTTATGATATAAACATGTTTTTAATATGTGATATAAATATTTAGATGTTAATTTATTTTAAAACATATTTTATAATAAAAATTATAAATAAAACATAAACCTTCCAATTTTTCTAATTTTGATTTTTTTAAAATTAACGTATATAATCTTATAATTTTTACTATTTTAATTTTTTTTATTAACATATACAATAAATAGAAAGAATTACTATATTACATTATATATGTGAGCATTAATATATATATATATATATATATAATTAAAATTTTTTAAAAAAATTAATTTATTATTAAGAAATATTTTTTATCACGTATGAAAATTAATCTCTTTTAAAAATTTGACAAATATCAAATAAATGAACAATTCTTTCAAATTTATATTTTATACATATGATAATTTAAATATATATATATATATATATATATATTATTAGAATATAATTTTTATTTTTTAAAATATATTAATTTTTTAATAAAAAAATTTGTATATGAAAAATGGTAGTGGGGCAAGTGCCCCCACTCTTTTGTATGTAAATCCATCTCTCTCTCTCTCTATATATATATATATATATATATATAATTGTTACATAATCGATAACTATGATAGTCTGGATTAGTTTTTACATAACACATGTAATCAACCGGTAGCTTTGGAGTATCTAATAATTTTTTCTTATATAGGAGCTATGGAGAAACTCTCAATAAATATGTTTTTGGTATGGGAAAGAACACTAAAAAAGACCTAATGATTGTTGAACACTATATTCAAAAGTGTATAACCTGTCTTCTTCTAGAGTTATATATATTTTGGGAATGAATCTCTTACTTTTGCCATAATTTCATAAAATGCGTTGAATATTTATTATAATTATTAACCAACATATTTAAGCATTTATGATCGTAATTGTACAAGTTCTGATATTTATATATTTGAGAATTTGGTTATAATGACATTTGATTTTAAGTCACATTACTTAAGTCAATCTACCTAATCAGATAGAAGCTTAGATGATATACAACTCTAAATTCAGACTAAAGACTAAAGGTACATATACCTTAATTACTCATCCTACTTGATCAACCGGTTGGTCAATTAACTTGATTGACCAAAGGTCTAAATAGTACAAGTATATTTTTTATTTTCATACATATAAATGATTTAAAACCTAAAGCTAACATTAATTAATAAGAGCAATTGTAGAAATGATGTGGAGATTGCAATTGTGATATCAAATCCAATATAAGACTCTACATTAATAATAATTAGATGAGTTAATTTAGTCCTTAAAATTATAAAAGTATCATATTAGTATTTATTTGTGCAGTTTTACATGTCATTTGATATTTCATAAATTAAAATTATATTTTATTAATTTTAAGTAATTCTAATTAACTTATTGGCAATAAAAAAAAAGAAATTACAATTAATTAACATTTAGTTATAAGTTCACAATTAATAAAATTAATTAAAATGCAGATTAGTTATATGTTTCACTCCATATATAACTTTTCTTGTATTTTATATATCTTTTCATAAATTTTTTTATTAAAGATGAAGTAGACAATATATAATCTAATTAGAAATCTTTAAAAGAAATGTTGATTCTGTTATATAAAGTTAGGTTATATCCTAATCTTATTGTAATTAATATATATATATATATATATATATATATATATATATATATATATATGGGAAATCCCACCTATTTTTTAGTGAGAGTATGTTAGCAACCTACACCAATTTTTTAGGACAAAAAAACAACTCATTTATTTTGATTTGGTTAATTCGTACAAAGGATATTATAGTAATTTAATTTAATTTTAAATGAAAATAAAATTATTTTCTCTCTCTTATTAATTTCATTCTCCAATTCATTTATTTTTTCTATTAATAAATTTTTATTTGTTCAGAGAGAGAGGAGGGAGACATCATGAGAGATGAAAGAGAAATGAGTTAAAGAAAGAATTTAATAGGAGAGAGATAAATAAGTTAGAGAAAGAATTTAATAAGAAAGAGAAATGAGTTGGAGAAGAAATTTAATAAGAGAGAGAAATGATTTAGAGAATGAAATTAATAAGAGAGAAAAAATATTTTATTTTCATTTAAAATTAAATTAAATTACTATAATATCCTTTGTACGAATTAACCAAATCAAAATAAATGAATAGTTTTTTTGTCTTAAAAAATTGGTGTAGATTACTAACATACTCCCACTAAAAAATAGGTAGGAATACATTAGCATTCCCATATATATATATATATATATATATATATGACCCCATAAGTCATGATTTCAGTGACATATTACCTCAGCATATTCACCGGTTACATCAGCCATATTATAGGTAATAACGTGCACGCCGTGTACAAACTACAAGGTACAAATAGAGCCAGCACAGATCTTGCACTGAGACGTGTTATACTCTGCTTAAATATGAAACTATAAAAACAAGGAGGATCGAGAGGTTTCAATGTATTTTTTTTTTTATGTAAAGTCATAAAAGATTTTAAAAAAATTAATTTAATTATAAAATGAATAATCTAAATTATATTTATAAAATAAAAAGTAAGATAAAATTATAGATTAAAATTATAAGATTTCAATAATATTATAAAATATTAAAAAAGAAAAAAATTAATAAATAGTAAAAATAAAAAATTATTAAAATTATAATATAGAAATTCAAAAATTTAAGACAAAAAGACAAAAAATATACTTAAAAAATTATTAAAATTAAAATATAAAAATTCAAAAATTTTAAGTGAAAAGATAAAAATATAATTAAAAAATTATTAAAATTAAATTATTTAAATATATAATAATATTATTACAAATAAATTAGAATATATAAAATAAAAATAAAAAGATTAAATAATTTAAAAATTAAAAAAATAAAATATCATAAATATTATTTAAATAAATTATTAAAAATATAAAATATAAAAAATTATACCGGTACCCTCTCAAATAAGATGGGTACCATATAATTTCTCATAAAAACAAATAGTAGTACAACTATCACAAAATTCTTTAATGTTGAAAGAATTTGACATGGCATATATAATTATTTTTTTTGTTTTTTTTATACACGTATAATGGGCATAAATTATCTATTAATATAATGTTTTACACCATTAATCAATTGGAAATAATGTTTAGTATAATTATGATAAAAATTAACAATCAAATAATATATAATAACTTATGATTTAGATAGCTGCGAAAAAATTATGTTATCGATATGTATGCATTATTTATTCTTTTTTAAAAAAAATATTAAAAATTTGTCTTTTTTATTTCATAAAATATTATCTTTCTTTATACATCAAGTTAATCAAGAGGTGTAATAAATGGTCCGGTTCAAAGAGTTGGCGCCGGATTCTGAAAAAAGAATGTTCGAAAAGAATTAAGTCAACTTGATCAATTAGTAGCGTGTTCGCATTCATGTAAACATGAAAAATCATGTTTAACGTGAAAGTTATTATTCATATCTTTCATGTTAAAATATGATTTTTTATGTTTCAGACATGAATACAAATACGTTATAAATCACTAATTTTTAATTCAAAAATTTACTAGTTTATTTAGTCTGTTTTTTTTTTAATTTACTTAAAAAATTTAACAAAAAATAAAATAAAAATTGATTGAATTGAAAGGGTCATATCACAAAAAAAATAAGTGACTTATAAAAATTGGAATAGACAAAAAAAAACATATATACACGTTAATTTGTGTGGGTAGACAATTCAACCCATTTAATATCTCTAAACTAATCAATCAATTTTATATATAAATAGAGGAAAAATAGCTCTCTATTTAAAAATAAAACAAATAATGAGTAATTATTTAAAAAGAATGAGATTTAAAAACTAAATATCGAAGTAGAAAAAAGATGATAATAAATAAATAAATAAAAGTTAATGAAAAAGCGAATAATTTAGAAATAATTATATATGTAAATTAATTTCAAAAGTTATTACATTGGATATTCTTTATTAAAAGTATAGGTTTATTATATGATAAAAAAATTACTTCTATTATATTCCTTGAATTTCAAGTTAGTTTCCATTAAAAAAAACAAATGTTTCATTATACCAATCTTTTAAATCAACTTAGTTAAGATTTTATACATGAATTATGATTATATAAATTTAATTCATTTCAATAAACTCTAGTCTTTTTTCATTCTCTACCCACTTCCTTTTTCTTAAGATCTATTATAAGCCTATTGTATCTACTTGTTTGAGTTGATAAACTTGAGCAAGGGGTGTAAAATTTAGAGACAATACTCAAAAGACACAATGACATCGATATACAACATGGCCTACCATATCACACAAAGACCTATTCGAAAAAAGATAAGGTTAGATGGTAACAACCACCATACCAAAATTGTAACAAATAACTCATCTAGAGAAAAGATAATCCAATTTCAATAAAAGGTACACACACTATAAATATTAGGAAACACTAATAATAGGATATATTAACTTAAACATCGAAGTGATCTCTTTTACAAGTATTTTTCTTTATCGAAAAAATCACATTATCAAAAAAGGAGAAGAAAATCTCGTCCAGGAATATTAGTCTCAAGACCATCCCATATGAGAACACCTATTATTAGATATAAAAAAAATCATTATACAAAAAAAAAACGACAAAAAAATTGATAAACTTTCCCTTCTTTGGAAAACTCATTATTATACAAAACCAATATTAAAATATCCAAAATAGCCCCCTTTTAATTTCAACCCATTATAGCGGGAGTAGAGTTCGAAACTAGATCAACTCTATATAATGTAAACGTTTCAAATCTTAAATTAATTGCCACTTTTAATTAATCCAAATATAGGCCCCTCCAAAAAACATAGTATATCACTCTCATTTTCAAGAGACAAAATTTACACTTAAATCAAAAGTGACTTGCTAAGGGTAATCACAAAGCTCTTTCGCAATTGTCACCCCAAACATTTGTGGCTCTGCCGCTGTGTCATCATACATCAAAGAATATGAAATTCAACCTCCTCTCTGGTTAAACTATTAATATTTTTTTTCTCCATCCAATAATAACTATAGTTAAATTAATATTTTTATACACGGATTAAAAATTACAAAAGAAATAACACTTTTTGTAATTTTTACTAAAATAATCACACTCTATCAATAAATACATTACTTTTAATTATAGTAAGTAATAAATTATAAAAGAATAAATTAAAAAAATAGTTATATTACATTGAAATGTGTGACATTTATTTTTAAGACATTTTTCGTTAACACTCTAGTTAAATTTAAAACTCCACTCTAAGTCTTGTCCCATTATGAAAGAGCAGCATTAATTTACTAGCTAATCCACCGAACCAATTGCCCGAGAAACATTCTGATTCATGTAATTTAGCCACGTAAAGGTACTGAGAATCGAGAAATATACAATATTGAGAAAAACCTTGAGGCTAGGAAATCTGTAGCCATAGGTTGGTACAAAAGAAAAGTTCCATATTCGTATACAGCAGTGAAGTCAACAGCTTTAGGAGGCAGGTACCAAAAGCAATATTGCTTCATATGAAAAGTAGTTGAGATTATTTTTATACAGAATAATATTAATATAACATATTGTTAACTTTTGGTGAGAATATAGAACATATTGTTAAACCTATAAAAGTTGTAGATATATACACTATCTGCCAGAGAAAGGCATATTTAATTTTAACACTAATGATTAGTTAGTTAGAGATGCCTTTGTTTTTCTTGTGTACACGGTCTAAGCATAATCATTGTTGGTAAGTGTGGGAAAGAACAAAGCTTTTTGTTCAACTGATTGAGGACTTTAGATTTTGGGAATTGAATAAGTTAGATGGCACGAAATTTAATTTGTATGGTACACGCACGAAAATGTGTGAATCCTAGTTTGCAACGCGTTGCCTAGCTGCCATATTGTGACGGTGCTCAAATTACTCCCACACCACGATAATGATTGTAGTCTATCTATAAGACATGTTTGGATAATTAAGCTAATTCATAAAAAAAAATATGTGAAAAAATAAAGTGATTAAAAAAACTAAATTTAACTTATATGTGAATAAATTTGTAAAACCTCTCATATTAACTTTTTTTTTTTAAATATGTTTTTTAATTTATATAAAAAGTTTTCATATATAATTTTTTTTAACTCTATGGAAAAATTTATGTAAACATATATACTACATCTCAACACAGATTTTAAGCCAACACGTACACTGGATTTGACTAGTAAGGAAGGACATAATTAAGTTCTAAGTTATAATAGTTTTTAAGTTTAAATTTCATTGTTAATTATAATAATAATAATAATAATAATAATAATAATAATAATAATAATAATAATAATAATATTGTAACTAGAAATATGCCTTCTTCTTCTTTTTTTCTCTCTTAAACGTGTGGGTTTGAAATTTGATCAGCTAAAAAGAGTTTAGCAGCCTGTCCGTGTGCCAGCTATATTTTATCTTCAAAACTTAAATGGAGGAAAGCACTTCCACCTTCCACAATTAAAATACTAAAAGGAAAGTAAAAAAGAATTAAAGAATAGAACGGAAGATTAGCATAAAAATAAAAGGAAAACAAAGAGTTGGCAGACAAAGAAAATTATGGATGGGAAGTATCTACACATATGGAAAACGGAGCATTTTTTTTAATTCCATGTTGGTTTATATTGCAAGATTAATTATATAATTAATCGAAAGTAAAGTATTTGAAATTTGAGTCAAGACAGAAAGGGAACATATGATATGATAATTAGCGAATAGCGATGTACCTTTATTCTTTTAGTTACGCGATTAAAGGTACATAATGAGAAGAGAGTTCATAATTTTACTAAGTTTTCCAACAAAAAAAAAAAATATAAAAATATTGTAAAACACGAGGGAATCCTTCTAATAATAAAATATATAAATAGAAGATATAGAATATATTTAGTTTTGTGTTGGGATTTTTTTTTTAATTTCTTGCTTTGGAATAATAAAACTCTATAAACATAATTATTTTCAATCTCAGGGTTACTTAGGAATGACAGAATTGAGACAAGGAAAAAGAAAAATATAGGATGTAAGAAGTTACTATTTATTAAAGAATAGGAATGAAAAAGTTTGTCAATCAATACGTTCGGTATCAGAGGAACAGGTTTCTATTATACACCGATGAATAAGTTACATATATCGAAGGAAATAGGTTTCTATTATACACCGATGAATGATACATATGGGTTACGTATATATAGTTATTCATGGAGAAATAAGGATGTTACGGTAACAACAATTGACGGCTATGATAACAAAACTTACAAATAATATAATCTACTCAAATAAATTTAAATACTAGTAGATGATATGTTACAATCTATATTTTATCCATTAGCTCTAAAAAGATTAAGGTGTCATCTTGTTGAGACCACTCGAAGTGAGAAGACTCGAAAACAGATTGACTAAGGGCATTACCTCAAGGCTACCATACATGAAAAACTTATAACCAGCCCTAAAAGGGGATACTCGAGACAAGGTCGAATTAAGATTCAAGAGCATTCGAGTTGAAAACAAGATTTTACATGGGAGACATTCAAGATAGGGTCGAAAATAACGCACTTTGGAAAAGTCGAAATAGCTAAGCCATAAGCGGTTATCAAGGAAAAGGATAAGAACACGTGGGAAGAGCGGTTTAAGGAAGTTATTCTGAACCACGTAGCAAATGTAGTGGGTAGCAGTTATGGGTTAAGAATATACGTGTACAGAAGTAACTACCCATTACATCTCTATAAATACAAAGATCACGGACTTCTTCAAGGTCCGAAAAACTCATATCTAATAGAACTCCCAAGCATTCACTGCCTGCGAACATGGCTTCTGCGCGAGGAATCATCTTTGGGTATGATTGCTTCTGGACCATTTTTTACTTTGCATTTTAGGAGTAGGGTAATAGTAGTTTTCCATTCTTGTACTCACGTAGCGTAGTTATATGGTTCGATCAAGGTACTTTAACGTGAATGTAATCAACCTTCAAATGAATCATGATTTGTATTGCTCGCATTATGATTGTTCATTCGATTCATTTAAGCATTCATGTATGTGAAAATAGTTATATGTTAATCATTGATGAATGTTGGGAAATGGGTAATCATTAATCTCTCTATCTCTCTGACGTAAGTAAAACACACTTAAATTGAAACACTCATTGTGCTAGTCTAAATAAAAAGAACTCATAATTCCACCGTAAACAAATTGGCACGCCCGGTGGGACCCGTTTAATTTAGAACATAATTGGACTAGTTTTAGGTGTGTGAATTGCATGAGATTAAGGAGTGGAAGAACTATGTCTACGTCTGGTAACATGAACGTAAACCATAATAATGTAGATGTAGAACAGCCTAACTCCAATCTTGATAATGCCACCAATGTGACCAGGAGGGCAAGATCCCCTCCTGTGTTGCTTGAAAACCATGCTAGGCATAATAATACCACTCAAGAGTTAGTAAATGTTACTAGAGAGTACCCTTGGGGTATGCCACCTAATTGGCGAAATACCCAGCCTGCGTATGTCGAAATGTCAATGCCTTTTATAGGGCCAAATTCACAAATGAATATATCCCCACAGGGATATAATCCTGGGCCAAGTGGACTGGGTTTTGTTATGCAAGACCCGTATCAACATGTAGGAACAAGTCAGGAGGGTTCATTAATTCGACAAGGTAGTTACATGCCCACGGGTATTAGTAATCAAGCAATGATGGCCCTTCGACAACAAATGGACCATAGTAATCATGACATGGTCAATTTGTTGTCTACTCAGATGCACAACATCATGACACCCCTTTATGAGCTAATAAACAAAATAGGATATAAGTTGGGTAATGGGCCTCCTTCGAGAGCAATGAGTGTGAATTTGAACGATACAGAAAACCCTGGGGGGCATGGAAATTTGCAAAACATAGTTCGACCTAACAGGAACCCTAATGATAATTTAGATCAAATGGTAGAAAGGATATTGAATAGACATGGATTCGATGTAGGTCGAAATGAACGCCCATACTTTGTGTCAGCCTTTCCAGATTATATTACACAAGTAGAATTACCCCGTGGAGTGAAAGTCCCAAAATTCTCGAAATTTGCAGGAGAATTAACTGAGTCAACAGTTGAACACATAGCTAGGTATGGGGTCGAATGTGGGGATTTGGCTAATAATGAATACTTGAAAATGAAATATTTCCCAAGTTCGTTGACTAAACATGCTTTTACCTGGTTTACTACCTTACCTCCTAATTCGATACATACTTGGGTACAGCTAGAGGGTAGCTTTCATGAGCATTTCTTTCGAGAGGAAACAAAGGTTAGTATAGTCGATCTAATGAATATCAAAAGGCAAAGTAATGAAACATTAGATGACTATTTAAATAGGTTTAGGCAATTAAAATCTCGATGCTATACTAATATTCCAGAACATGAATTGGTTAGAATCGCTGCAACAGGTTTAGACTTCTCAATACGCAAAAAATTAGTAAACGAACAATTGAGGGACATGGCTCAACTCGCTGAGAAAGTGAGGAGGATTGAACAAATTAAATTAGAAAAGGAAAAGTTGAGGAAATTCGACAAGTTCGTTCGAAAAGAAAAGATAGCGTATTTAGAAAGTTCTGAGTTAAATGAGGATTCTAATTATGAAATTGTAAGTGAAGATTTCGAGATTAATTTGGCAGAATTACGCCCTGGACCTACGTACCAATGTCAAATGCTAAAACCAGGAGGTAATATAGAAGGGAATTCGACTAAGAAATATAGTTTTGACGTTAGTAAGGCAGAAAAGATATTCGATACCTTGTTAAAAGATAAACAGATTATACTCCCAGAGAATCATAAAATTCCACCTTTCGAGCAAAGAAAAGGAAAGAAATTCTGCAAATATCATAATATGTATGGACATTGGACTAACAGTTGTGTGCGTTTCAGGGATTTCATCGAGAAGGCGATTACTGATGGTCGCCTGGCTTTTGAAGAGAAGGAAATGAAAGTAGATGTTGATCCATTTGCTGCCCATACTGGCTACGTCGAACCAGTTTCGATGTCCATCAACATGGTGGAAGTTGCTGCTGAGGACGATGATAGCATTGAGCCCATTTCTGACGAGAAGCTCGAAGAGTTAATGGAGGATTTTGCTAAAGAGCAAGAACCCATATACCCAAAGGAAGGGGATAGTCTGGTGGAGTTTCTATCGAAGAAAAAAGAAGCTGATAAAGAGGTCATGTTGTGTCCTCGATGCAGTGCTGTCTTCGACAGAGCAGCGGCTAAGGCTTTCGAGGAGTCTGAAATAATGAAGAATTACAAAGCTGAGAAGCTGCGTGAAAAAATGAAGCCCAATGCTAGGTCGAATGCTGGTTTGACCATGAGGCAAGTTCATATGCCTCAATATAATGCCCCAGTTGGGAAGATGGAGATGTATAACTCGTCTAGGTTCGACAATACTTTTGTGCCGAACGCGAATGTACCTGTCGGGAGATGGAACGCACCACCTAGGCCTATGATGGGTCGAGGTAAACAAGTAATGACTAGCATGGGAAACCCGGTACAGAGAAATGCAGGAAAATTTTCGAATTTGACTACAGGGAATGTTAGAATTCCAGCTGGGGGATATGGACGTGGCTTTCGACAGCCATTTAACAACTTAACCAAAACCCAATGGAGGAGGCAGCAAAGGATGCGCAAAGCAACCTTTGAAGGTATGGGAGGAAATCGTTTTTCGATCCCAGTTCCTCAAAAAGGGGAGTCTTCTGGAAAGTTCATCGAAGACGATGAAGACATGATAACAGACTGCTTCGAGAGCGGTTTCGAAGATTCTTTGGAAGATATTTGTGGGGTAGTTTCCATTCTACCTTCAGAGTATAGTGGTGCTATGGAATCCGTGAATGAACTAGAGGACATGCAACGAGAAGATTTCTTTGATGACCCCAATTATGAATCCAAAATCATATGGGTCAATCAAATCTCGAGGGTCATCCCCAAGTTTAATTCTGCTGTCTTCGACTCTCCCACAGAGGAAATGAAAGGACACCTTAAACCCCTATTCTTAACACTGATGATTGAGGGGCAAGAGGTAAACAAAGTCTTGGTCGATGGAGGCGCAGCTGTCAATATTTTGCCTAAGACAATGCTAAAAAGGTTTGGGAAATCCTTGGCTGATCTGAAACCCCACAACATCATGATCTCTGACTATGCAGGCAAGTCTTCACATCCTGAAGGTATGATTCTGCTCGATGTACAGATTGGAAGTGTGAAGAGGACTACCATGTTTATAGTGACACCTTCCAAGGCAAACTTCAACGTGTTGCTAGGTCGGGAGTGGATCCATGGTGTAGGTGCTGTTCCTTCGACTGTACACCAGAAGGTTTTCTTCTGGAACGATGATGAAGGTTTAGAGGTTCTCGAAGCTGATCAGAAGACTTATGAAGTTGGCATGTATTTTGCTGATCAACAACTGACAGCATTTGCCAATACCAAACCTTTCGACGCTTACAACTCTGGGGTGATGGATGAAGAGGAAGGTGTCAAGAAAACCTTTTGTTGGGATGTAAAGAGAGGATTCGTGATTCGAGCCGAAAAGAATTCGGCTCCACTGGATGCATGAAGGACGAAGATCCTTACTCGAGCTTCTTAGCTCGAATATCGGCCTACGTGGCCGATCAAACGGCCAACTTGGCCGATAAAGATCAATTTGACAATGAGGTTAGCACGGCCATGTTGGCCGAAGAAAAACAAAAAAAAAAAAGAGATGGATTTCGAATCAATAGAGAAAAAAGAAAAATAACAAAAAGAAAAGGATTTCGAAATCGGGAAAAAGAGGGAAGAAAAGCAAAAAACAGAAAATCAAAGGGACGAAGGAGTCTCAGATAAAAATGAAAAGCAAAAGGAAAAAGCAGATCTAGAGATCGAAAGGACAAAAGAAGGTAAAGAGCAAGAGCTAGAACTCAAACTGGACTGCATTTTTGATGATTCACCTTTGGGTTTCGAGAGGGCCGCTAATGAAGAGCATAAGTTAGAATCCCAAGATCCGCTCGAAGAGGTTAATCTGGGAACTATCGAAAATAAGCGGATCACTTACATTAGCAAGTTCTTGCAAGGGGAGCTGAAAGGGGAGATAATTCAAGTTTTGCATGAATACAAAGATTGCTTCGCATGGGATTATGATGAAATGCCAGGTCTGGATCGAGAATTGGTGGAACATAGGCTACCAATGATCCCAGGAAGGAAGCCCGTGAAACAAAGTCCTCGAAGATTTGCCCCTGAAGTGATCGAGAAAATCAAGGGGGAAATTGAGAGATTGCTGAAGGCAAAGTTCATCAGAACTTCGAGATACCCTGACTGGATCTCGAATATAGTGCCGGTTATAAAGAAAAATGGGAAACTCAGAGTTTGCATTGACTTTCGAGATCTCAACATGGCAACTCCCAAGGATGAGTACCCTATGCCCATTGCTGAAAATATGATAGATGTCGCTGCAGGTAACGAGATTATGAGTTTGTTAGATGGTTATTCTGGATATAATCAAATTTATATTGCAGCTAATGACGTGTCGAAAACTGCCTTTCGATGCCCAGGTGCCTTAGGCGTCTACGAATGGGTGATGATGCCATTTGGTCTTAAAAACGCTGGTGCGACTTATCAAAGAGCGATGAACTTAATCTTTCATGATTTGATTGGTAAGTTCGTGCAAGTTTATATTGATGACATAATTGTTGGCTCAAAACAAAAGAAAGACCATTTATATCATTTGAAACTAGCCTTCGAGAGAATGAGGAAATATGGTTTGAAAATGAATCCACTGAAATGTGCTTTTGGTGTCATAGCAGGCGAATTTCTGGGATTTATTATACACCAGAAGGGGATCGAGGTAGATAAGAACAAAACCAAGGCTATCATGGAGACCAAGCCTCCATCGAACAAGAAAGAGCTTCAATCTCTCTTAGGTAAGGTAAATTTTTTGAGGAGATTTATTTCGAATTTGTCTGGTAAAACTAAAGCATTCTCTCCTTTGTTGCGTTTAAGAAAAGAGCAAGAATTTCGATGGAATGAAGAGCACCAGAGAGCATTCGAAGAAATTAAAGCTTACTTGGCTCATCCTCCAGTGCTTGCACCAATCTCTGAAGGGAAGCAACTGAAGTTGTACATTTCAGCTAATGATTCGACTATTGCGGGCATGCTGGCGCAAGATGATGAAAATGGCATCGAAAGAGTCATTTACTATTTAACTCGAATGTTAGTAGGAGCAGAACTTAGATATACCCCTTTAGAGAAATTATGTTTAAGTCTTTATGTTGCGTGTACTAAGTTGAAGTACTATATTAGGACTCGTGATGTTGTAATACTTTGTCGAAGTAATGTGATAAAATATATGTTGTGTAAACCTGTGTTACATTCTCGAGTCGGCAAATGGGCACTCGCCTTAACCGAATACCCATTAACTTTCGAGCCGCTAAAAGCAACTAAAGGACAAATAATTGCAGATTTTCTTGCAGATCATTCGAATGAAACTGAAGAAGTTAATTACATAACCACCAAGCCTTGGCAATTATATTTCGATGGCTCGAAACACGAGTTAGGCGCCGGAATAGGTCTTTTAATCATCTCTCCCAAAGGGGTCCCGACGAAGTTATCATTCAAAACAAATACAGGATACTCGAATAATGAAACTGAATACCAAGCACTGATCACTGGACTTGAGATTCTTAAAGAATTGGGCACTAAAAATGTGGTAATTCGAGGAGATTCACAACTGGTCATCAAACAATTAACTCGAGAGTATAAGTGTTTAAATGAAAAATTAATGGAATTCAAAACTCGAGCTGCACAGTTACTTGACACGTTTGGTGAAGTAGAGTTACAACACATTCCTCGGGACTCAAATCTTATTGCAAATGAATTGGCCCAAATAGCCTCTGGATATAAAATCAGTAAAGAGTATCTCGAATATCTGATTCATACAGAGAGTGAAGTGTTAGACTATCGAGAAATTCTAAGTATAGGTTCAGCAAGTCAACAAGATTGGAGGAGCGAATTGATCGAATACTTGCGAAATCCTAACATAAAGGTCGAAAGGAAGATTAAACTCCAAGCTCTTAATTATCTCTTACTAAATGATGAATTGTACAAAAGAGGCTTCGACGGAGTTTTGTTCAAATGTCTGGGAGACCATGAAGGTTATATAGCAATGGCAGAAATTCATGAAGGCATTTGTGGAGCACATCAAGCTGGAAAGAAGATGAAATGGGTTTTGTCAAGGAAAGGCTTATATTGGCCTACTATGATTAAAGATTGTATTGAATTCGCAAAAAGTTGTGTGGAGTGTCAAAAACATGGACCAATACAAAAGGTACCGGCAAGTGAGTTGCATTCGATCATCAAACCTTGGCCATTTCGGGGTTGGGCAATGGATTTAATCGGACAAATACACCCACCTTCCTCGAAGAACCACAGGTATATACTAGTTGCCATAGACTATTTTACAAAATGGGTTGAAGCTATTCCTTTAAAAGAAGTCGAGCAAAAAGATATAATTGATTTTATCGAAGACCATATTATTACAAGGTTTGGAATTCCTCAAACAATCACTACTGATCAGGGTACGGTTTTCACGGGTCGAAACGTTGCTCGATATGCAGAATCAAGAGGAATTAAGTTGGTAACTTCAACACCATATTATGCCCAAGCTAATGGTCAAGTTGAGGCTGCTAATAAAGTGCTAATTGGTTTAATCAAAAAACACATATCAAATAAACCTCGAAGTTGGCATGAAACTCTCGTCCAAATACTATGGGCATATAGGAACTCACCTCGAGATGCCACGAAAACAACCCCATATAAATTAGTATATGGCCATGAGGCTATTCTTCCTATCGATATTAACTTACAATCAATTCATATACAAAAACAAAATGAATTACCCGTGGAGGATTATTGGAACTTGATGTATGATGAGTTGATCTCTTTAGAGGAAGAAAGATTAATTGCGTTACAGAATATTGTTCGACAGAAAGAAAGAGTCGAGAAAACTTATAATAAGAGAGTGAATATGCAACGTTTTCGAGTCGGAGAATTGGTGTTAAAAGTTATACTTCCCATGGACCAAAAATCTCGATGTTTGGGGAAGTGGTCATATAATTGGGAAGGCCCATTTCTAGTCGAGCAAGTATATTCAAAGAACGCATATGTAATTAAGGAGATAAATAATTCAAGTGCAAGCAAAGTCATAAATGGGAAATATTTAAAACATTTCCATAAAAGAGCAGAAGAATAATTGTTCAATACAAGGCAAATATAAACTGAGAGGTTGGAAAAATAGACAAGAAGAATGAATTATTGCAAAAATTGCTTCTTGAAATCCTCGAAAGCTTTGTAAGCCTCGTCCAGATTCTTTTTGCGAGAGGCACATTGAGCCTCCAAGTGCTTCTTGTGTTCCAAGGTCTTTGCCAGCCGAGAAGAAATAGCCTTGCCCTCCTCTTTAAGTCCTGTTTGGTGCTGCTTGACCTCTTGGCTCTTCACTTTCACACCGTCCTTTTTCGAGCGAGTGTTATCAAGCTCATGTTTCAGAGCCTCGATAGCATGCTCAATATCAGCTTCGTCCTTCTGCAATTTCTGCAAGTTAGAGATCAGTTCTTCTGTAGATTTCCTAATGGAAATCAATTCATCACGGAGTTTCTCGAGCTTGGCACGATCCCCCTCAGTTTCGACCTCAATCTGGGCTACCTCTTGATATGCAGTAGACCACTGAGATCGAAGCTCCCAGGCACGGCTGAAGGGCTTGATAAACGCTTGAAGCTCCGAAGATATATCAGAAGGGAGGTCAGAGTAGCTGAGCAAATCATCGAGCATTTGCTGCACCTCTGTTTTAAACTCAGGGATGAGGAAAGCTTGGTCAAGATCTTCAACGTAGGCTTTCGAGCGAAAAGATTCGAGCAGAGGCTGATAAGAAGGTGTATTGGGAGTTGGCTCAGCAACCTGCAATTTTTCTTTTTCTGACCCAGAGGGACCGCTCGTCCAGTTATCCAAGACCTCGAAGATATTATCGAGATCTTCGTCCTCATCGTTGAAAAAGCTCATCAAATCCAAATCGGGAGAAGGGATAGAGGAGAGGTCTTGGACAGAAGAAGTGGCACCTCCTTGGGTCGAAGGAGAAGTGGTAAAAGGTCTTGGAGACTCAGTGGAACCTACACAAGGAGAAATACATAAGAGATCTTCATTAACAAGTTATCATATCAAAAAGTAAAGTCGAAAGAAATATACCCTTGTGTGGACTCAAGGGAGGTCGTAACTCAAAAGAGGGTTCACCTTGAGCAGAGTCTGGTTGCGTCTCCACATGGGTCAAAGGCTCTGGTTGGAAAACCCTATCCTCTTCAGCCTGAAGAGGAACCTCTATCGAAGCCATAACTGAGGCCAATGTTGCAACATCCGCCGAGGAGGTAGGCAACTGATGAAATGAAAGGGTAAGTTAAAAGATTAAGTTAAAACACCAGAAAATTCGAAGTCGAAAGGTATGAGAACATGAACCTGTTGAGTTACTTCAGCGACAAGAGGTACGTTTTTCTGTATCTCTCGAGACATATCTTGAGAGGAGTCCAAGGGGATAATCTCGATATCCTATTGAGGAAATGTTAGACAAATCAAAAATACAAAGTAAATGAAAGTAAAAATCGAAATACCTTTGGAACAGATTTCATGGCGTCGCTGAGTAGCTTCCCGCCAGAAGGTTTATGGGATTTCTTGGGAAGAGGTAAGACCATCTTCGCTTTTCCCTTGTCCTGCTTTTTTGTGGTCGAGACCTAAATTGAAGAGAATTGAAAGATAAGTAATTGATTATGAAATATGAGCATGAGAATAACCTTGATGTTCGAATTAAATTACTTACAGTTTTGGTATTGTCCGAATCCACTCTTGGCTTTTTCGAGGTTTCTTGTTTCTGTGAGGTTTCGATATTCTGTGAAGTTGAAGCTCAAAAAGAGTGAGATAGAATAGAATATTAATGGAGAAAGGTTGCAATCGAGACAAGCCGTACCTTCGAACGTAAAGAAACCTTGTCAGCAGCGGTTTTTCTTTTTCGACCTTTCTTCGAAACACCTTCATCTTCATCACTCTCCCAATCGGGAGTTGGATCAGGATGTCGAGGAACACGCTGAGGGATAGCAGCTGCAAGGTTGGACCAAAGAAGTGAGACAGGTTCGAGGTATACTCGAAAAACAAGTAAATGAGAAATATTTACCAGGAGGAGGGTTAATGTTATTGACCCAACATAATGGCCACCACTTGTTTCGAGGAAAATCGTACACAGAACATCGCGCGTAGGTAACTTTATCCTTTACGGGAATTTCTTTGCGTTCAAGGTAAAACGGGTCGAGTGTTTTCACCCAAGGAGGATGAGATACATGTTTAACCAGGCCAAAAAGGGCATTTGGAAGAGGAGGTATATACTTTGGACAAAATTTTTCGAAATTAGTTTTACCGAGAGAGTTTATTACCTTTTTCGAGCGTATGTTCCGTTGTACCATTTTCGATAAGGACACAGAAGCGTCAAAGATGGTGCGGTGTACGTTGTCAGGTCGATAACAAACCTTAAAAAATTGTTCAAATTGATAAATGATAAGTTGATTCTTGAAAGTACCTGGTTTTTTAGGCCCCTGCGAACAAGAGAGAGGAGAGTTGATCAGCTTCTTCAAAAAGATATCGAAAGAGATAAGCTTATCAGTACAATACTGACACCACCAACGAAGGTAACATCTAGAAACTAAGAAAGAAGGTGAGAAGTTGCAAGGGGTAAGTGTAAGTTTCTTGTCAGGACGCAAAATGAATTGTAGAACCTCTTCATAGTTCCCAGATTCGACGCAGATGTCAGCGTCTATGCCTTCTTTTCGACGAAGGGGAAGAGGTTTCATTTGGCACAATCCAAATTGTCGGGCAAAGAGTTGAGGGTGGTACGGGTAAACTCGAACATCTCTTTGCCTCATACCAGAAAAAAGTAGATCCCATGATAAAAAGCCAAACCAAGTCTCAATCATATTTGAAGCAATATCCCCCACTTGGTTGTTTTGTCGAAGCCAAGAAGGACCTATTAGGGTAGGTCGAATGAAAGGAGTTAAGTCTTCACTGAACTCCGTGAAGTCGAGGATAGTCTTTACGTAAACTCCAAAGTTATTAACAGAACGTTTTCGAGGAGTCAAAGTGGTCAGTCGAGCCCCTTCAAGTTCACAAGTAGAGTTGAAGGTCGAAGACAGAGAAAGCTTCTTCTCAAAGATGGCATTGAGCCATAGTTGAAGTAACCAAAGTGGACCAGAAAGGTTTCGAGGGCCTGATTCACGAAATAGACTCTCCGAGGCTTCATCGAGGCAAGTATAAAGAGAGGCCAACAGTAGTTTGCTCAGACAGATTCTCTTCTTTAAGTATAAGGCTTGAGCAAGAGCGTAATAATACTTGGGTACTTGAAGGGAGGGTGTGCAAAAAACACAAGCTGACAACCAATATAACAAAAATGCAATGTGTTCAGAGGGCGAAACAGGGGTCCCAGGCTGTCCCATGTGCGCATTGATGAAAGCCAAATAGGTTTTCTTATCCCAAGTGATAGAGAGATCTTTAATCGAAAGTTCATCTTCGAAAACATCAGGGTAAAATCTATCGCCTAAAGGGGACAAGCCAGTTATAGCAGCGATATCCAGAAGAGTGGGGCAAACGAAACCACAAGGAAACTTGAAAGCTCTTGTTTCCCTATTCCAAAAGAAAATAGCAGAAAGAAGCATCTGGGGATCGAAGAGATGTAAATCGAATTTCGCGAGTTGGATGAATTCGAGAATACCCGTTTCAGCCCAAGAAGAACTCATATCATCTTCCACACGAAGTAACCATTGAAGGTGTCTATCTTTAATGGGAGGAAAAGCTCGAAAAATCTTGGTAGTATCTTTAAACAGAGAAAGGTCTATAGAGGGTGAATGGATAAAAGGTAATGTAGAGGAGTCCTCAGGGAGCAGGGTATTACCAAATTTTTTCTTGTTTTGACCTAGAAACGGCCCTAAGAAAGCATGCATATTACCATTCTCAAGAGAGAAAGGAAGGAGTACCTGAGAGTTGAAGATCTTGAGGCTGGCCTCTTCCATACCAGGGATGTGGATGAAGGTTTCAGTGCCCTCTGGAATGGTATGTACTCGCGCGTTAGCCATTAGCAAAGAACTTGGTTGGGTGGAAGTGGCAGTAGCCATAGTGGTGATCGCGGTGGTAGCCATAGTAGTAGACACAACCGGGGATGAAGCAGCCCCAGTAGCAGTGGCAGGAGACACCAGTGAAGTAACAGGGGCAGGGGTTGAAGCAGCAGAAGAGGCCATGATAGCGGAAGTAGTTCAGCAAAGATATCACCGGAGAGAAAGAAGGAAGCTTGGGCGTGAAGAAAGCAAGTGAGGAGCAAAGAAAGAATACCAACGAGGAAGAAGAAGAAAGTGGAAACGTGAAGAAAGGTAAGATGGTAAAGGTTAAAGGTAAGTTTAACCCTAGGGTAACAAGGTATTGGGCCTCAAGCAAAATGGGCTTTTGGAGTAAATTCGAACTTTAATGATTGTAACGGCCGCCAAAACAATTTGGTAACAGTAAAAAAAAAAAAAAAAAGAAACAGGCACCGTATTTATCATCAATACCTCAATACAATCTCAACGATCAGAGGCAGTAAATGTGATAGGACAAGGGAAAACAGGGTTTCATCGAAAGAGAATACTCCTCTTAGAGATATTAACTAAAGGGGGCTTAGATAGGAATTCAAATCTTTCTATAACGAACAATCAAGATTGAATTCCTAGGGGGGCATTTGTTAAGACCACTCGAAGTGAGAAGACTCGAAAACAGATTGACTAAGGGCATTACCTCAAGGCTACCATACATGAAAAACTTATAACCAGCCCTAAAAGGGGGATACTCGAGACAAGGTCGAATTAAGATTCAAGAGCATTCGAGTTGAAAACAAGATTTTACATGGGAGACATTCAAGATAGGGTCGAAATAACGCACTTTGGAAAATTCGAAATGGCTAAGCCATAAGCGGTTATCAAGGAAAAGGATAAGAACACGTGGGAAGAGCGGTTTAAGGAAGTTATTCTGAACCACGTAGCAAATGTAGTGGGTAGCAGTTATGGGTTAAGAATATACGTGTACAGAAGTAACTACCCATTACATCTCTATAAATACAAAGATCACGGACTTCTTCAAGGTCCGAAAAACTCATATCTAATAGAACTCCCAAGCATTCACTGCCTGCGAACATGGCTTCTGCGCGAGGAATCATCTTTGGGTATGATTGCTTCTGGACCATTTTTTACTTTGCATTTTAGGAGTAGGGTAATAGTAGTTTTCCATTATTGTACTCACATAGCGTAGTTATATGGTTCGATCAAGGTACTTTAACGTGAATGTAATCAACCTTCAAATGAATCATGATTTGTATTGCTCGCATTATGATTGTTCATTCGATTCATTTAAGCATTCATGTATGTGAAAATAGTTATATGTTAATCATTGATGAATGTTGGGAAATGGGTAATCATTAATCTCTCTATCTCTCTGACGTAAGTAAAACACACTTAAATTGAAACACTCATTGTGCTAGTCTAAATAAAAAGAACTCATAATTCCACCGTAAACACATCTGTAACCTTTTTATCTTGGATTTAAGATAATGAAAGCAAGTCGTGGCCAATGGCTTGGTTAAATCCAGGAGTTGGTCTTTGGTGGAAACCTGAGAGATGAGCAAGTGTTTAGCTTGAACTTGTTCTCACAAAAATGATAATCAATGGAATATGTTTCATAGATGAGTGCAAAATTAAATTGGAAGATAAGTATGTTGCACCTACATTATCACACAAGAGTCACAACTGTTCATTTATGGGTGTGATGGAGGAGGCCCATAGGCTAAGGGCCCAACTACTAGGGCTATGGCAAGAAGGATGCATGAAGAGTGGGCCCAAGTCCAAGGAAGGCCCATCACTTTATTTTGTTGGGTTTTGCCTCAAGCCCATTAGATTAGGGATAGTGTAGGATTGGGCCTTAGTGCCTTGTATTTTCTTTTGGGCCTTGTATTTCCGACCATGTAGCTTAGGATTTACATTTAGAGGACATTGGAATTTAGGGTTAATTAAGGTTGCATGTGAATTATCATTAGAATGTAATTAGCTTTGCATTTGATATGCATTTCGGCCATGTGCACACATGCACATGGTGTGACCTAAATGCAACTCAAATGAAAAGCTAATCACATTCCAAATGATGAGCACATGGGAGGTTCCGGGTTTGGCTCCCAAAATTTGAATTTTGAATTCAAATTTTGGGCGCCTAAGGTTAAGTAACCATACCATGGTTTCACTTAACCTTAGGTTAACCCATGGTTCACTTTAACCTAATTTTCCCTATATATTCCATATGGCCGAAACTTGTAGTTACTTTGGATATATTGATGAGTTTCTCTCTTAAAATTCATCTCCACCGAAGTCACCTTTGAATTCCTAACTCTACCCTCCTTGAGTGCTTCTCTTTGTAGAGCTAGGAACCCTAGTCTTCTTTGGACTTAGCTTGTATGCAAGCTTAGGTCAACTTGCACCTTTGAGGCGTCTCCATTCCTTGAAGATTCATCCAAGGAATTCCGTGAAGGTGTGAAGCATCCATGTGCATTCCAAGTGGAAGCACATCAAGTGGTATCAAGAGCATCCGGTTTCTTCAAGAGATAAGTTCTTGATCTTATCTTTTGTTGTGTGATCCGTGGTTCATTGTTTTCAATTTTTGTTCATCTTGTCTTTGAGTTCTTGTCACATGAGAGTTGCTTCATTCCTAGATCTAATTTTAGCCTTAAAAATTGATGGATCTAGTTTTCTTATGCTTGAATGATTCATTATGATCTTGTGATATTATGCTTCCTTGAATCATGCTCTCTTCTTGTGCCTTCTAGGAAATTTTTCTGCCTATGAACTTTTTAATTTCTTTGAGTCATATTGAAAATTTTAATTCGGTCATTGATTGTTTGAGTCTTAATTTTTGTTTTGAATCTGATGGAATAACACTAAGGCCAAGAAGACCAAGAGGTGATATATTGAAGGAGGCAAGAGAAATGGGTTAGTGTTGAAAAACCATAGGAGGAGTAAGCCTACTTTTGGGCCTTAGCTCCTAAGTTTTTATAGCATTTATTTTTATGCCTATTTTTCCCTTGTCTTTAATTTCCTATTTTACCCTTGTATTTTGGGGTATCTTAGACATAGGATCTATTTTACTTGTATTTTCAATTTTACCCTTGTATTTTGGGGTATTTTAGTCATAGGATTTATTTTCTTTTATATTTCCCATTTTACCCTTGTATTATGGGGTGCTTTAGATCATAGGTTTTTATTTTTGGGCTAAGGTATTTGATTAGGGTGGGAACAAAACCTAGACATATTTTTTGTGGCTCTTGGACCTATTTTTGGTGTTAGAAAGGCTTAGGCCCAAGTGGAGGGCAAAGGTTGCATGGTCTTATCATGCACCTAGATGTAGCCTAACTAATCCCAAAGATTCCATCCTTGGCCACCAAGTTGCATCTAGGGTTCATTTGCATTTCATTTGGTGTGCATTTGGATTGTGAATTTCGTCCATGCACTCTCCAAATGCAACCCTAGATGCCTCCCACTCCTATAAATACCCTAGGTTATGCATCATGTAAATACTTTGGAATATATGAATTTGAGTGAGCATTTTTGCCTCAAATCCTCTCCTTAGTCACTAGGTCTACACGGCCTACCTCTCCTATCTCCTCCCTAGAGTGAGTTTAGGGTTCCCTTGAGTGGCCTTCATCCCCACTTGATGAAGAGAGCCAACTAGAACACCCAAAAACACCATCCTCCCAACCTTTCTCCTATTCGCCCAAGACTCCACCCTTCACACCTACCATCACTTAGCCTCACCCTTGAAGGAATGTCCACCCTCTAAGGTCACTATCTTGGCCTTGGCAAGGAGCTCCTCTTCACCATTGAATGTTTTGATCATCCCCTTGGTGGAAGGAGTCCATCATTTGGTATCTAGAGCTTTGGTTATCTTCAAGGGTAACTAGTGTTCTTTCATTTTCTTTGAGTCTTTATCTTTTTGAGTCATTATTTGTGTCATCTTTGTGTCTATTGTCATTCATGAAAACCTTATGATACATGTCTTTTTATGTTACTCCATGGTTCACTACTTGTTCATGAACCTCCTTTTGTGCTTTAGGGTTTTTCTTGAGTCTTAGGTTCTTGTGTGCCATTTTTGTTTTCTATTCTTGTTGCTGGAAAAATATATTATGAACATCAAGAACATGTATTGCATCTCTTTTTGATTTTTTACCTTTAAAGTTTTGTCAAAAGTTGTGTTTATCTCACCCATCTCAAAAAGACAAAAATCTATATGTATGATGCACCCATTTAATGTATGAGAAAAATGAAAATATTTGATGTATGTGCTTTTCCATGAGGTGGCTGAAAATTTACTGCACCATTTAGAATTCATTCATGCATGTTGATTAGTCCTTGGCATGCTCCAAATTTGTGTTGAAATCTGTGTTATTTCCTTCCTACACATACATGATTGGCCACCTTTCCATGCACATCATTACATGATTATTCTTTTGTCCTTTTATGCACATGTGTGAGTGATGAGTTTTGTGTGTGAGTGCTGGAATCTTTGAAAAAAATCTGCACCAAAAAGAAAATAGTACAAGACACACTCCACTCACAAAATGCTTCTATACCCACTCATGTGTTGCCACTTGTCTCTCTATTTTTGACTCCTTATATGTGCTGAATTTTTAATCACCCACAAGTGTAAAAACCAAGAAACATTTAAAAAGAAAATAGAAGAAAAATCTGGACAAAAATATTGGAAAAAAACTTGACCAAAAAGGCCAAAAAAAAAAAAAAAGACAAAAAGGACTTGTTGCTAGACTTGTGGACATTGACCTAATTACCCTTGCACATTGGAGTTGGACTTGGAATGAATTTTTGGACCTTATTGGACCCTCTTTGAGACACAAAACCGTGGCTAGACCTTTACCAAAAAGGACTTAAGTTTACAATTGCAAAACCTTTAAAGACTTATTATTCCATTCTAGTGCCATTCTAGGATTTTCTCTTGAGTGCTAGCCTTTTTAATGTGTCTTAATTTTTTCTTGTCTTCCTTGAAATTCTTATGTTTGTCTCATTAATCTCTCTTTGAGTTTAGCTTTTTAATTGAGCTTTTTCAGTTTTTATTCCTTTGGCCTCCTTCTTGTTCTTGGTTGGTTTGTTGTCTTTGAGTGTAGGTGAAGTACTATCTCCAAGATACCCTTAGCAAAATTTCTTTGGGGGATTGAGTGGAGACTAAATCCGTGAGGTCCCAAGTGCTTTGGAGAAGGATATCATATCTCAAAGAGTGCAAACACCAAAGGAGAGGACTAACTTTGTTTGTTCTTTGTGAAGGGGAGCCAAATTGGAGGAGTTGAAGACTTGAAAATTTTGTTTTCCTAATTGTTTCTTTCTTGTGAATTTTCGGCCTTTTGTATTTTTCCCTTTACTTTCTTTTATCTTGGTTTGTAATTGGCCATTTTTAAACCTCTTCATTTTGGTTTTAGTTCGTGTAGTTAAAGGTGATTTAAAAACCTTCACCTAGGACTTCGACTAGTATATGCTTTAAGTGTTTTTCTTTTGCATGTTTTAAAGTTTTTAGTAGTATAATTGCTTAGGACTTTATTTTTGTCTCAATTTCCGTTTAGAAGGCTTGCTTTTGCCTACTAGGGGGAACGTGCACACACACACTTTATTTTTGTGCCAAATTGTTTTGTGAGAAAAGTAGAAAAGGCTTAGTGGTTTTTACTTGATAAGGCTTGGTTATTAATTGATTCCTAGTAGTCCACCTCCCTTTGATAGTTCACTTTGTATACTTAGGCCTTTTTCTACCTATCTTGCACCTTTAAAACCATTTGTGAAAACCTTTTTATCACTCATTCTTTGTGAAAACCTTTTTAAAACCTTTTTGAAAACAACTTTGTGAAAACCTTTTTGATCAAAGATGAGTGATCATTCTAGTGTACATGGTCATAATTCTTGTAGTACTAGGTCTAGTGTTAGGGATGAACTTAGGGAATTGAAAGAGTACCTAAGAAAAAAAGAAGAGGAAAACATAAAAAGAGAGGAAGAAATTAGAAAAAGGGAAAAAGAAAATGCTAGGAATAAGGAGGAAATAAAACAATTACTTGCAAAATTAGTTGAGGGGAGAGAAACTAGTGGATCCAAACCTAGGGTTGTTCCAACTAGATCTCAAATAGGCAAAGAAGTTAGAGTCCCTAGGAGTATGCATGAGGAAGAAAATACAACAAGAGAGGTAGAACTTAGAAGAAAAGAAAAAGAAAAGAAAATAGAAAAGAAAGAAAAAATAAAGAAAAGTATAGAAAAAGTTCAAGAGTGGTTAGAAAATGAAAAACAACAACCAACACTCTTAGAGAAGAGTAAGAAGGATAATGTTTCTTCCAAAGGGCTTATGCTTGAAGAGAGTCACTTTCCCATTGAAAATGATTTAAAAAAGACTTTCTTCATTCATCAAGACCTTAACTCTTTCTCTCACGTTGCCACTAGTCATAAAGTGGAGATTCAAAAACAAATCCTTTTTAAAGAAAAAGAATCTCAACTTCAAGATTTAGTGAAGAAGAAGTGGACTTCACTTAGTCCCACTTCTTGTGCTACTTCCTTGGTGGTGCCCAAGGAAGATAAGCATTCTTTCTTTAAGACTTTTTCTACTTTAGTTGTCCTCATAAAGCACCCAACTTTTGATTTGTATGATTTGTTGGATACATCTCATGGTGTCCTATTTTCTATTTTTGATCTTGAGGGAAGTTCAAACTTATTTAAACTTAACTTGGTTACTTCCCTACAAGACAAACTTAGATTATATGAGTTTTCTAGACCCCTCTTAACACCTTTTTCTCATATGTATCTAACAAATAATGCAATACAAAGTTGTTTAGGTAATTGTTTAGTTAAGTTTTCTTTATTTTCTAGTACATACCTAGGTCACTACATTGGGTACCTCCAACAAGATATTTTAGTTTTTAGGACTAAAATATTAGTGTGCTATAGTTTTAGTCTTTTTACCTTTTTAGGTTTTAGTTATACACCTAGACTTCACCATGGGGAGGATCCTATCCTTAGCATTAGAGGGTCTAGTCCATTTAGTTTAGACAATCCTTTTATCATTTTTAGTGGAACTCCTCTTAGGATACACTTTCCATTTCTATCATATACTATCACCTTTAATGCTTATTTTTATGTTTTTATTGGTCATGAGGCCCACCATGAAGAACCTCTTGATTTGAGGTCAAATCCTTTTCAAGAGGGAGGGAATGATGGAATAACACTAAGGCCAAGAAGACCAAGAGGTGATATATTGAAGGAGGCAAGAGGAATGAGTTAGTGTTGAAAAACCATAGGAGGAGTAAGCCTATTTTTGGGTCTTAGCTCCTACGTTTTTATAGCATTTATTTTTATGCCTATTTTTCCCTTGTCTTTAATTTCCTATTTTACCCTTGTATTTTGGGGTATCTTAGACATAGGATCTATTTTACTTGTATTTTCAATTTTACCCTTGTATTTTGGGGTATTTTAGTCATAAGATTTATTTTCTTTTATATTTCCCATTTTACCCTTGTATTATGGGGTGCTTTAGATCATAGGTTTTTATTTTTGGGCTAAGGTATTTGATTAGGGTGGGAACAAAACCTAGACATATTTTTTGTGGCTCTTGGACCTATTTTTGGTGTTAGAAAGGCTTAGGCCCAAATGGAGGGCAAAGGTTGCATGGTCTTATCATGCACCTAGATGTAGCCTAACTAATCCCAAAGATTCCATCCTTGGTCACCAAGTTGCATCTATGGTTCATTTGCATTTCATTTGGTGTGAATTTGGATTGTGAATTTCGTCCATGCACTCTCCAAATGCAACCCTAGATGCCTCCCACTCCTATAAATACCCTAGGTTATGCATCATGTAAATACTTTGGAATATATGAATTTGAGTGAGCATTTTTGCCTCAAATCCTCTCCTTAGTCACTAGGTCTACACGGCCTACCTCTCCTATCTCCTCCCTAGAGTGAGTTTAGGGTTCCCTTGAGTTGCCTTCATCCCCACTTGATGAAGAGAGCCAACTAGAACACCCAAAAACACCATCCTCCCAACCTTTCTCCTATTCGCCCAAGACTCCACCCTTCACACCCACCATCACTTAGCCTCACCCTTGAAGGAATGTCCACCCTCTAAGGTCACTATCTTGGCCTTGGCAAGGAGCTCCTCTTCACCATTGAATGTTTTGATCATCCCCTTGGTGGAAGGAGTCCATCAGAATCTATGTCAAGTAGGTTTGTGTAGTCTTTTGAATGTTCATCATTCTTAACATTGCTTGTTGTTCCTTTTGAAATTCTTGAGTGAAAAAAAAATTTGAACTATATTTTGGATTTGGCCGAGATCCATAAGTTTTTGGTATAAGCTCATAACTTTGTTTTGATTGAGTTCATGAACTACTATTAGATCATTAGTAGTTTTCTTAGAAAATTTTTAGGTTTCCAAAATTTCAAAATGTCTTAAAAATTTTCTTCCATCCGTGAGTGTTTGATCTTCATTGCTTAAAAGTGTGCTGGAAATTGTTTTTGTGTTTAAATTTGAATTTGAATTGTGGAGCCTAAAACCGTGAGCATGTGCCATTCAAATCTACAAGCATGAAAAGCATGTTACATTTGTCTTGAATTTGAACCTAATTTGGCTTGTCATTTGGCATTTCTTTTGAATCCGGTTTTGGTGTTTCCTCAAAGTGACCGAGACTTATATGAGACATAAAAAAAAACCTTATAGTAAAAGGCAACTCCTAAAGATAAAAATTTTTTTTAGAAGAAAGATCAAAAGAAATTCAAAACAAAAGTGATTAAAAAAAAAGTGCTAAACCTAAATTTGAAAAGCAAAAGCCAATTAAGGAGTTTGAATTCTCATTTTGTTTCTTCTCGGTTTGTACTTGTTTTTGATTCATAAAATTTTTTAGCTATTGTATCTTTGAGTGTTTTGGTTTTGTGCATCTATTCTAGAACTAATCTAGGTCAATTCCTTCTTGTTCTATTCATCTACATGTTTGTGTCATCTAAACTTGTCATCTCCTAATCTACTCTTGTCTTCCCTACTTCTTCAATACTCTTTGCTGCTCTTATACTTGATTAAACTCAAAGTGTGGCCTAAGTTTGACCTAGCCTATCTTCCTAGAAGCTAGTTCTACAAGGGTCATCAAAAGAAGCCTAAGAAAAGGAGGAGGAAGGAACATAGGTGTCTCGGATTTGGCAACTCAAATACACAAACACTAAACACTCTTGGCTGGAAATTTGGTGGTGGCTGGACTGGATAAACCGTGAAGCTTATTGGAGATTCAATTTGAATTTGTAATTGATTTTATATAAAAAAAAATATTAGTGACGGATTTTAGAGACCAATTTTTCATTACTAGTTTGAAATTTTTTGTTACAAATTCGGTCTCTAATTCATCACTAATTCTTGGTGGATGTTTTCTTAATTCTTTTAAGCCACTTGTACTTTGCTGTTTAGCTTTGTTCATACCTTGTATTTGGCCGTTTAAAGGAGTGTCTTGGGAGTATCTTTGGTACACAACCATCTCTCCTTAGGTTTACAATTTTTGTTAGTACTTTGGTGGGAGTGGTCCTTGATTGATCTTTGGTATCTCTCAAGCTCTCACCCTAGGACACGTTTAGGTAGTTTAAATTCTTGTTTAATACTTGTTTTTAATTGCTTTCATACGTCTAGTATATCATAGTTCATCCAACATCAAAAATAATTTTCATTGAAAAGAATTTGGTAGAGATTAACTACAAAGGGGATTAGTAATTTTTACTTGAAGAGACTTGGTTTTTAAGTGGCTCTTAGTAGCTCACCTCCCTCCAAAGTTCAATTTGTATACTTAATCCTCTAAGTACTTAGTCTTAACCTTGCATAAAAAAATTTCTTTTCAAACTTCTTTCTTCAAAAAGAATCTTTCACCTATAATGGAAGAATTTTCTACTCCTCATAGTGATACTAATTCAAGTGATAACAAAGATTTTGCTAAGTTGTCACATGAATTAAGATCACTAAAGCTATGGAAAGAGCAAGAATCGCAACAAAGACTTAGAGAAAAATTTGAAAGAGAAGCTCAAATTTCTCTTATGGAGGAGGAAATTCGTCTATTAAAGGAAAAAGCCAAAAAGAAAAATCATGATAAACATAGCTCATACGCAAATAGTTCCACTCTAGGAGAGTCAATGCATGATAGCCTAGCCTTAGGAGATCATTATCAACAACCTCCTAGAAGAGTCCATAGGACCCCCAAGACAAGGGAATCTAGGGTAGATCTCCCTTATTTTCATGGAAAAGATGATGTGGAGGGGTACCTAGATTGGGAGATGAAGGTGGAACAAATATTCACTTGCCACCAAGTGAGTGAAGAAAGAAAAGTCTCCTTAGCCACCCTAAGTTTTCAAGGTCATGCCATGTATTGGTGGACTTCTCTTGTGAGAGATAGGCGTCTCCATAATGAACCTCCAATTCAATATTGGAATGAATTAAGGAGTGCCTTGAGGAGGAGACATATTCCCTCTTATTATACTAGGGAGCTTATCATCAAGCTCCAAAGACTCCATCAAAAAAATATGACTGTGGAAGAATATAGACAAATGATGGAGTTATACATAATGAGGGCTGGCATTAGAGAGGAGGAAAATATTACCATTGCTAAGTTTTTGAGTGGTTTAACTTTTGAGATAAGAGATAAGGTTGAGCTTCTCCCTTATAGGGATTTGGATGATTTGGTTCAACTTTGCATTAAGGTTGAACAACAAAATTTGAGAAAAGGTTTTAAAACAAACTCATACTCATCTTCTTTCTCTAAGGTTGACTACAAGAGGGAGGGTAAGAAAAATGATTTTGAAAAGAAAAATACTTTTACCTCCAAAAATCTAGACAAGGGTAGAGAAAAAGAAAAAGACAAAAAAATAAACACCTCACACACTAGCACTAAGTCTAGTGATATTAAGTGCTTTAAGTGTCTTGGAAGAAGCCACATTGCTTCTCAATGCCCTAACAAGAAAGTGATGATTTTAAGGGGCCAAGACATTTATAGTAGCCAAGATGAAGCTACTACTTCTCCATCTTCAAGTGAGGATGAAGAAGAAGCAAGTGAGGGAGAGTCATGTGAGGTCACTTACCCTTATAATGGGGAACTTCTTATGATGAGAAGGGTCCTCAATAACCAACCTAGTGATACACAATCCCAAAGAGAGAACATCTTTCATACAAGATGTAACATTTCAAACAAGTCTTGTTCTCTCATAGTGGATAATGGATCTTGGTGCAATTGTTGTAGCACTAGGATGGTTGAGAAGTTGGGCTTGACTACTACAGCTCATCCCAAACCTTATCAACTTCATTGGCTTAATGATGATGGGGATACGATAGTCAACCAACAAGTGGAAGTAGAGTTTTCTATTGGGAACTATCAAGATAAAGTTAAATGTATGTAGTTCCCATGGAAGCTTGTCATATTTTATTAGGTAGGCCATGGCAATTTGATAAACAAACTCATCATGATGGCCTAACTAATAAAATAACTTTCACACATAAGGGTAAAAAGATTGTGCTTCATCCTTTATCACCTTCACAAGTGATAGAAGATCAAGTACAAATGAAGGCCCAACGTGAGCAAGAAAGAGGAAAACAAAAAAAAGTTGAAAAAAAAAACTTCTAAAAATTGATGAAAAAGATGATTCTAGAGAGACTAGTGTTCCCTCTCTAGAGATAGTTCAAGAAGAGAGTTTTAAATCAAAACCTTTACACAAAACTTCTCTCTTTATTGAACCATCTTCTCATATCCTCATGTGTAGAGGAACACTAACTTGCACTGCCACATCTTCTTTGGAAACTTCTCTACCTCTTGAGGTACAAAATCTTTTGAAAGAATTTGGTGATATATTTCCTAAGGAAGGCCCAATTGGACTTCTACCTTTTAGGGGAATAGAGCATCAAATAGATCTTGTGCCTGGGGCTAGCCTTCCAAATAGGCCAGCCTATAGGACCAACCCACAAGAGACCAAAGAGATAGAGAAGCAAGTACAAGAGTTGTTGGAGAAGGGTTGGATTCAAAAGAGTCTAAGCCCTTGTGCTGTACCAGTCATTTTGGTGCCAAAAAAAGATGGAAAATAGAGGATGTGTTGTGACTGTAGAGCCATCAACAACATCACAATAAAATATAGGCACCCAATCCCTAGGCTTGATGACATGCTTGATGAATTGCATGGGTCATCCATATTTTCCAAAATAGATCTTAAAAGTGGATATCACCAAATTAGAATCAAGGAAGGTGATGAGTGAAAAACTGCTTTTAAGACTAAATTTGGTCTATATGAATGGTTAGTAATGCCTTTTGGGCTTACTAATGCACCCAGCACATTCATGAGGCTAATGAATCATACCTTAAGGGATTGCATTGGTAGATTTGTAGTTGTTTATTTTGATGATATTTTAATATATAGCAAAAGTCTAAGTGATCATGTGGATCACCTAAGACAAGTCTTACTTGTTCTTAGAGTCAATCACTTGTTTGCCAATGTAGACAAGTGCACTTTTTGTGTAGATAATGTTATTTTCTTAGGGTTTGTGTAAGCAAAAATGGGGTTCATGTGGACCCCGAGAAAATCAAAGCCATCCAAGAATGGTCTATTCCTACTAATGTTAGTGAAGTTAGGAGTTTCCATGGATTGGCAAGCTTTTATCGAAGATTTGTTCCTAACTTCTCTACATTAGTTTCACCTCTCAATCAGTTGGTGAAGAAGGATGTGGTTTTTGAGTGGCAAGAAAAACATAACTTAGCTTTTCAAGAACTTAAGCATAAACTTACTCAAGCACCTGTTCTAGCTTTACCTGATTTTTCTAAAAATTTTGAGCTAGAATGTGATGCTTCAGGGCTTGGCATAGGAGCTGTGTTATTACAAGGTGGTCACCCCATAGCTTACTTCAGTGAAAAACTTCATGGGGCTGCCTTGAACTACCCTACCTATGACAAGGAGTTATATGCTTTAGTTCGTGCCCTTCAAACTTGAGAACATTATCTTGTGACCAAGGAATTTGTCATCCATAGTGATCATGAATCACTTAAATATTTGAAGGGTCAACATAAATTAAATAAAAGGCATGCAAAATGGGTTGAGTACCTTGAGCAATTTCCTTATGTCATCAAGTATAAAAAGGGCTCTACAAATGTAGTAGCTGATGCTTTGTCAAGAAGACATGTTTTATTGAACACCCTAGGTTCTCAAATACTAGGGTTTGATGACATCAAGGAGTTGTATGAGAAAGACCTTGATTTTGCTAACTTTTATTCCTTATGTATTCAAAAACCTTATCAAGGGTACTATATTTCTGAGGGGTATCTTTTTAAAGAAAACAAACTTTGTATACCCCAAGGATCTATTAGGAAACTCTTGGTTAAGGAGAGCCATGAGGGTGGGCTCATGGGGCATTTTGGAATTGAGAAAACTCTTTCACTTTTGAGAGAGAAATTCTTTTGGCCTCATATGAAACGAGATGTCCAAAGGTTTTGTAGTAGTTGCATTGCTTGTTTACAAGCAAAGTCTACCACCAAACCTCATGGGCTATACACCCCCTTGCCCATATCCTCTTCTCCTTGGGTAGACATTTCCATGGATTTTATCCTTGGATTGCCTAGAACCCAAAGAGGAAAGGATTCCATCTTTGTGGTTGTGGACCGTTTTAGCAAAATGGCACACTTTATTCCATGCCACAAAGTGGATGATGCAAGTCACATTGCTAAATTATTCTTTAAAGAAATAGTGAGACTACATGGGTTACCCAAAACTATAGTCTCAGATAGAGATGTTAAGTTTCTTAGCCATTTTTGGAAAACTCTTTGGGCAAGGCTAGGAACTAAACTTCTATTTTCTACCACATGTCATCCCCAAACTGATGGGCAAATTGAGGTAGTGAATAGGTCTCTAGGGACAATGTTGAGGGCAATCCTCCAAGGCAATAAAAAGTCATGGGATGACTATCTCCCTCATGTGGAGTTTGCCTATAATAGGGTGGTTCACAAGACCACTAACATGTCTCATTTTGAGATTGTTTATGGCTTTAATCCTCTTACTCCATTGGATTTATTACCCCTACCTGATGTTGCTTCCTTTATTCATAAAGAAGGCACATCTAGGGCTGAGTTTGTCAAGAAATTACATGAGAGGGTTAGAGATCATATTCAATCTCAAACAGAAAAATACCAAAAATATAATAATAAGGGTAGGAAGGAAGTTATCTTCAATGAAAGTGACTGGGTTTGGCTCCACCTTAGGAATGATAGGTTTCCTTCCAAAAGAAAGTCAAAACTTAGTCCTAGAGGAGATGGTCCTTTTCAAATCCTTAGGAAAATCAATAACAATGCCTATGTCCTAGATCTCCCTTCTGCGTATGGTGTTAGTTCTAGTTTCAATGTCTCTGATCTATCTCTTTTTACAGGACTAGCTAGCCACGAGGAGGATGCTTTGGATTTGAGGACAAATCCTCTTCAAGAGGGAGGGGATGATGGAGGAGGCCCATGGGCTAAGGGCCCAACTACTAGGACTATGGCAAGAAGGATGCATGAAGAGTGGGTCCAAGCCCAAGGAAGGCCCATCACTTTATTTTGTTGGGTTTTGTCTCAAGCCCATTAGATTAAGGATAGTGTAGGATTGGGCCTTAATGCCTTGTATTTTCTTTTGGGCCTTGTATTTCCGACCATGTAGCTTAGCATTTACATTTAGAGGACATTGGAATTTAGGGTTAATTAAGGTTGCATGTGAATTATCATTAGAATGTAATTAGCTTTGCATTTGATATGCATTTTGGCCATGTGCACACATGCACATGGTGTGACCTAAATGCAACTCAAATGAAAAGCTAATCACATTCCAAATGATGAGCACATGGGAGGTTCCGGGTTTGGCTCCCAAAATTTGAATTTTGAATTCAAATTTTGGGCGCCTAAGGTTAAGTAACCATACCATGGTTTCACTTAACCTTAGGCTAACCCATGGTTCACTTTAACCTAATTTTCCCTATATATTCTATATGGCCGAAACTTGTAGTTACTTTGGATATATTGATGAGTTTCTCTCTTAAAATTCATCTCCACCGAAGTCACCTTTGAATTCCTAACTCTACCCTCCTTGAGTGCTTCTCTTTGTAGAGCTAGGAACCCTAGTCTTCTTTGGACTTAGCTTGTATGCAAGCTTAGGTCAACTTGCACCTTTAAGGCGTCTCCATTCCTTGAAGATTCATCCAAGGAATTCCGTAAAGGTGTGAAGCATCCATGTACATTCCAAGTGGAAACACATCAGGGTGGGTACATGTAACTCGTTGAGAAGATTTATTAGCCACATAATTTCAATGGTAGCCATGTGAATAACTCGGTAATCAGCTTTAGTCTTCTTTTCTTTTTGGATAGCAAAAAGATTGTGTTTCCTCCAAACATAATGAGGAAGGCATATAGGTGGAGGTCTTGTGATTGGAGTGTCCTCCCTAGTTAGCATCATTGTATGCAAGTAAATTAAGAGAAGTTGGTTTTTGAAGCATGAGTCCATAGTTGATGGTGGACTTTAAGGTATTGAAGTATCTATTTAGGTGTTGGAAATGAGGTGCAATGGGCTTGTGCATAAATTGGGATAGTCTATTTATAGAGAAAAAGATATTTGTCCTGGTAAGATTTATATATTAAAGTGTTCCAATGAGTTATTGTATTATTAAGTTGCATTCATGGAATATGTTTCATCATGAAGCTGAAGTTTGGGCAATGGGGATAAAAGTGTGGGGGGATGGTTTCACCCCCTCCATGTTAAACATCTCAAGGATTTCTTCAATATATTTGTCAAAGTAGGGGTCTAGAAAATGTAGGGATGAGTTCTATTCCTAAAATAGAGTGTATAACCCTTAAGTTTTTCAAGGAGAAACATTGAGAGAGTGCTTCAAAGAAATCATTGAAGAAGTGAGTATCATCTTCAGTAAGGAGTAGGTCACCAACATACACCAAAAAAATACGCTATGGCACCTCTTGAAGCATATATAAATAGGGAAGGATCACTTCTTGGTTTGGAATCCACACAAGATTAAAGTGCTTTAGTGCATTATGCCAAGATCATAGGGTTTGCCAAAGGCCATAACTGGCTTTGTGCAACTTTCATACATTATCATGATGCTAAGAATCCTTTAGACTAGGTGGTTGAACCATGAAAACTTCATCTTGGAGGCCACCTTGGAGAAATGCATTATTAACTTCAATTGATGCATTGCCCATTTGCGTAGAAGAGAATGGTTAGAATATTTTGATGGTTTGTGCAAAAACAACAAGGACAAATTTTACCTCAAAGTCGATATAGGGGCATTGCATGATGCCTTTTGCAAAAAGGTGTTCTTTATATTGAGAGATGGATCCATCAACATTTTGTTTTATTCGAAACAACCATTAGCAACCCATTATATTTTAGCCTTTTGGAGGAAGGACTAAGGACGACATACCATTCCTTAAAAGTGTCTCATATTCATTAGCAATGGCTTTGCACCAATGAACATGATGTATTGCTTCATAGATATTGGATGGCTTCAGATTTTTCGGTAGTGGGTGCTTGGATGTAATGAACAGGTGTTTGGGCTTGAAGATGTTGTTTTGGGATCAAGTAACCATAGGGTGGCCTCATAGGTGTTATTCAGACTCTTCGTTAGGCAATGAAATACTTTTGTTTTTAGAAATGGGTGATTGGATGCAATGAACATGATGTATTGTCTTAAAGTATTTTGAATTAAAGGAGAAAGTTCGAATGCATTACCTAACAAAGAGTTTGAACACTAGGGGGCATCTTGGAAGGGTAACCACATGTTGAGGATTGAGGTTAGAAGTTTTTTGATTAGATAGGTGATAATGTGAAAGGAAAATGTCCTAAATTAAGGGAATAGGTTGGCAACATGGAGGAATGCTTTTCCTATTTCAACAATATTCCTATGTCGTTATTTTATCTGTAGCATTTAGTTTTGGTGTAAATTGGGAGGAGAGGGGTTGTGAAATGGGATATTCCATGTGTGTTGAGAAGTGACTTTAGTTTTATGAACTCACATCCATTGTCATAGTAAAGAAAAATAATAGTAAATTGAAAATTCTCTTTTGAATTAGAAAATCAAATAAAAACACTTGGTTTATTTTTCAATGTAAACAAACAAATATACTTGGTGAAATGATCAAGAAAAACTAAATAGTGGGAAAATCCATCTAATGACCTAGTGGTAGATGGACCCTTAACATATATGTGTAGATAAGTTCAAAAGGATGTTTACTTTGGACATATGATATGAAGAAGAGTAGTTTGAGACTTTTGACGCCACTACACGAGATGCAAGGTAGATGATTGTTCTTTTTTGAAGGAAACTTAGATGTCTCATGATATGATCCAATGGATGCCCCTAAAATGTGATGCCATGGTGGAGAGTGGAGATGGGGACTAGTGATTTAGTGGTGGATTGGCAGGTGGGCACATGGTGAAGGCTATTTTTAAGATGTCTTGTGAAGACATGTGTGAAATTCAATTTCTTAAGATCATGAGTGATATGATGGGTAGCTCCAAAGTCCACGATCTAGTTAAGAGCACTCAAAGACAAAGTTATAACATGGTGAGTCTAGAGAGTAGTAATGTGCTCAGGTGAGAAGCCATGGAGCATGTAAAAGATCTTGGTATTTTTCCTAGTTTTATCACAATATTGAAAAATCACCCTCTTTGATGAACCATGAGATGTGGGTCTGTTAGTAGAGTGATGAGAGTTTGATGTTTGCCTAGGGTGAGAACAATGTTTATACTAGGATGCTTAAATTTCCAAGCCACATGGCAATGGCAATGGTAGGGATATCTTGTTGTGAATCATCTTGTTTTAAATAACTCTTAAAGTTAGTGAGGAGATCATGAAGTCCCTCAAAGCTAATTGAATTTCCCCAAGTGCGTAGTGTTGTAGATACTTCTTTATACTCAAAATTGAGTTTATTCGAAGTGTGAATGACTAGATCAACATCATCCAATGGAAAATCGATGATAGAAAGTTCATCTAATAGTGACTTAATACCATGAAGATATTCAAATACTTATCTTTGACCCTTTGTGATGACACTAGGATCAATCTATGAAATGATGTCATGAAGGATCAAATGATCCTCCCTTTTCCAGTAATTGTAATCCCTATGGGTTCTAACGCGACATGTATTTGTGTTATCAGCAAAACCAATGAGATCATACCCCATAATAAGAACATTATACTAGACTCCCCATGCGAAGAAGTTAGCACTAGTTAACTTAATTCATGCTTGAGTATTTAAAGCCATAACAGAATGTGAGTTAAGGATTGAATGGTGTGAACCACTATGGTGGAGGAGAAAGTCATGGTTGCAAGCATGAATCAATTTACTATTAAGCAAAAGTTGCTAATACCCTATAAATGTATTGGAGAAATAAGTTTTTATTATACATTGATGGATGATGTATCAGTTACATATATAAAGCTACTTATAGATAATCATAAGGATTTTGTTATTGTAACAACAATTGACTATTATGATAACTATAGATAAGATAATCTGTTACAATTTATTGTTTATTCATTATGTTTGAGATTAGCATTCTCACCTTCAAACTCAAGTTTATTATCACAATCATGCATATATGACAAATCATGCATAATTAACAAATTGATAGTGTCATGATAAATTTTTATTAGGACATCTTTCTATGAGTGTTCTAAGATAACATTTGACATTCGGACAAAGAAAAAAATTTAATGAAACTAGACATTTTTTTATCCATTGAAATCACACTTAATATCAAAAGGTTTACAAACTCATGCACCATGCTCAACCTGACTAATCTTTGTAAGGAAATCCAACTGATCATCTTTAGTGAAATTTCTTTTCTCAATCATTTTTTTCATGCAAAATACTTGAACCCAAATTTCAAGAATAATATAGTACATTTTTTTTTGTAGAATGGTCGTAGATAGATTTATAATCTCATGCTTAATATAATAATATAATACATTATATATAATATATTATTTAGTTATATTAGAATTTTCCATACATGTATATTATAATGTTTTAGATTGAACAAAAATTAATATGGCAACTGATCAAAAGGTATAGTATTTAAAGAAAATAAAAATATCTACTAGGTATACCAATTTGTTGTATGTTGTACATCCATACAACACACAAAAAGGTCATGCAATATTTATTTATTGTATACCTTGAAAATGTTTCAAGGACTTACAAATTGATTAAGCCTTGAAATATTTTTTTTCGTACATGTATAATATATCATTTATCGGGTATTTATCAAGTCAGGTTCAGATTAACAAAATTGACCTATCAAATTTTCGGCTAAGTAAGGACATATGCAAACTTGTCTCAACCTATCTCACGAATACACCTAGTAAAAAATGCAAACATTATTTTTATTGTTTGTAATTTAGTAATAAGTACAAAACTTTCAATTAAATTTATATTTTCGTATTAGTTATAACATTGACCTACTAATCTTGTTTTGTTTATGGCAACATTTCTATCTTCATCTAGTTTGTTTTAAGTTGAACATCTTTTTTGTTCCAATTAATGGAGTTATTTGGCATTGCTAGTACCTAGTTAGCTCTAATCAAGGTCTCTTCTTTCATCCTAGGTTTAACCTCTAAAATTAGGGCTACAAAAGCTTGACACACAAAAATAATAATTTGATTTCTAAATTGAGATCTTGACTTTACTCCTTTAGTTCTTTCACCACTAATGAGTTCTTTCATGTAACATTGTTCTTGCTATCTCTTGCAAGGCTGTATTCTCCCTTTTCATTATCCTATTTTGTTGAGGTTTTATCAATGAAAAGAAATTTTAGAAGATTCATTTTTTCACAACAAAAAAAAACTCACTACAAAAAAATGTGTGATTTATGGTGGTTATTTTGGCAGTTAAAAACCGCCACAAATCGCGTTACCGACGTCATTAATAACCGCCGGATCTACAGTCGCCAAAAACAGTTTCAGGCAGATATTTCCTAAACGCTGGTTTTGAGCGCCAGGAAATTCAATCTCTTTTGTGGAGGTTTGAAACAGCCACAAAATGCATTTTTGTTTGACTTGTTTGAAATTTTGTGACGGTTTAAAACCGCCACAAAATGTATGTCAACTTTTCTTTTTACTACATTTCTGGCGGTTTTAAACTGCCACAAAAGAGATTGAACAATTTACAGCTGATAGTGAGCTCCTGGTCCTAGACTGCATAAGATTGTTCAACAGAGATTGATGAATGACAATATATATAAGGTACTAAGCAGCAGCAAAGGTGCCTAGAGGATAATTTAGCATCAAAATATGTTCAGGTTTATCAACCTTCTAATTTTTCTCAGTTTTCTATTTTTGTCCCTGCTTAGTTCAGAAAGTTAACAATTTCTTAATCTCCTTTACTCCCTAAAAGGGATATTATCAAGCCTCTGCAAGGGAATTAATTAGGATCAATGGAACCACAAAAACTCCTGTCATGAATTTTGCATCTGAGACATCACTTGGTGTAGTTACTGTAAGAGCATATAACATGGCAGACAGATTCTTTAATTTTAATGGAATGGTTAGTTTTAAGGATTAAAGCACTTCAAAATTTGACAGTCATCATTGCAGCTTTGTTGCTTATTCTAGCTCCTCAGGGATATGTGTCTCTAGGTATAATTATATGAAATGTTAATTACCTCGATAAGAGAAATCAGAGGCTGTCAAACATAACAAGAGTACACTACACTATGTTGCTAAAAAAAACAATGTTACAAAAACTCAGTGGAAGGACCAATGGATTAAAGTATAATATTCACATGAGATAAATCTACAAAAACCTTTGTCAAAAATATCATATGACATTGTGAGCATTTTAGAATCTAAAAACAAAACCAGAGGCTGGAAAATGAGAATCCAAATAAGTTTACATCTAATAAGATTATTTATACCTCCCAACTCTTCCCACAATGCAGCCAAGAGATTTAGCAGAAAAACGATTGGTATAATGAACTGTTGTCTCAAAAGAACCTGTGCCAAACTAAATGAGTTGAGAAAGAGTTAATTCAGTACAGGAAAAGATGATTTTTTGTTGTCTAAACCAAGAGGATATTGATGAATTTAACATTATTATGTAGCGTCTAGAATATCACTATATATTAATTAATTGTGAAGATATAAATGTTGTAGTTGAATGCATTTTTCCTTAAGGTACTTTACTGATTTAGTAGAAGGTTTTACTTGTCAACTAGATCTCCACATGATTTCAAGTTTGAAACATTATTTACATCTTACAATTTCTACATGATTTCAAGTTATACTTATGCGAGTTTTATACTATTTCGACTTTCAAGGTGTAAGTGACACTCACACATAGGGGCTATAACATAAATTTGCTAAGCACTTTCGGAAGGAATCATGAAAAAAATTTAACTCCTCTGAGGGCTTTCTTAATCTGTTAGACATCTTAAAGTAGCTCTGTAAGTTTTCATTATTAAGACGACACAAAAAATGAACTAGGCAAGCTTTGTTCATATAAGTACTTTAATGCGATTAGCATCAGACAATTGCCTCGCCAGGATATCTTTTCCTAATAGCTGGCCAACATATTCCACAACTGGAAGAGGTTCAATGAATGCAACAGAAGCCATATCTATGAAATGCAAGAAGAGTACAAAGAGAAATAAAAGGTTAAGTAACGTACTTTCATTAGCAAACAAATGATATCTATGGTGAGTAATATACCAATATTGAGGGAAAGACCCATTTGAGTAGGCCTTATGCTTTGGTAAAATCCACACCATGACTCCAAACCCTCTCCAAGCCGTTGAGGTGTTCTAATATCAGGTGAAAAGAAGGATCTCCCGATTGGACAAAACCTTTAGAAAATGCAGATTTTGTGAGAAAATTTAAAAACACATACTTTGGACAAAATCTGGAGTGCTTCCTGTGGAGCATCAGCACGCTTACTAGCTAAAAACTGACCCAAGTGGTGCAAGTTTTCCCTGGCAACAAACTTGATCACCACTCTATATTCTCTTTCCCTTCTGAAAATGGTGCAACTGTCAGTTGGAAAATGAACTTAATTCTAATATCAGTTGGAATTCAAAACAGAAGTGAATGTGATTAGCCAAACTCATCACAAAAACTTGGTTCGCCTACTTGGATATTGTGATGAGGGAGAACATCGCATTTTGGTGTATGGGGCTACACATTTAATTATATATTTTTCTTTTAACTATTTGGTATATAATTAAAAAAGAAGAGTTGGTTAATTAGGCATTCTTGTAATGTTTCGAGGCAAGAGACAAGAATAGGGAACTTAACTACAAATTGTAATACAAGATTTTTAAATATATTTGTAATACTTAAATATTCAAGAGAGAATAAACATAGGGGAGAAGAAGATCCACTTACTTTGGTCCATGAATTAGAATTGCAAGATCTTTAGTCATCTTTTCTGACTCCACTGTCTCAACACATGCAACACATGCAGCTTCCAACTTATAAGTAAAATCCCCTAATTTTTCATTATTATCTAGCTTGGCTCTAGTAAATAATAACATAATCATGTCAATAACAGGTTCAGAGAAAAGGGAGAGAATAAGGGAGAACATGAAAGAGGTTAAAATAAATAAATCAGTTTATACAAGAACATAAATATAACATAATTAAACCAAGCGCAAGGGACAAGTGGGCAATTAATCCGACTGATGAGGCAATGGCAGCATGCAAAGGGAAAAATTGCTAAAATATTAATATTCTAATTCGCACCAGCACAGAAGTCATGAGACCCAATGAGCCAAAATCTAATAAACACCTAAAAATCTAAACAAAGAAACAATAATCAGTTGTTATATACGAAAAAGAGGAAATTATCTACATGTAACATCCTCCTAATGCAACAAAAGCTAGTCATAAAATGATGAAAATACCTTCTGTCATGTCTAGATTGATTCTTCTCTCTTTTCAACATTCCATTAGGGAGAAACATCAGTTTGGTTTTCCGGCTCCCAGCAACATTCCTTAAGTTTTTAAGGGGATAAGGCAACTTAAAATATGCATAAATGCCCAATTTGGTTCTCATTCTATGAGCAGATTCAGCCACCCTCTTCACCTCCTCCAGCAAATTATAATCTACACACAAAACATCACAAAATAAATAAACATAGCAAAATTAGAAAAACAGAATTGAAATGAAAACCATTAAATAGTAACGAGTTTTTAAATTATAGGCTAAAATATATATTATTTTTTCTATTTTCTTATACATAGCAAGTGCTACACTTGGGCCTTTGAAATTGTAAACATCAAGCTCCGTTGGAGCATCACCATCTTCTGGGACTAAATTCGACATAAACACAAGTTTGTAAACTACATGCTTGATATTCTAATGAATAAATTAAAAAGTTTCAATTCCATTGAAAGCGAGGCTTTGGAAATTAACATACCAAATACCAACTTAAGTGATGGGATCCTCCCTTCCATGGATGATTTCGGCTCCTTGAAGAGAGTCTCCTTGCCCAAAGATCTTAGGCTCACCAAAGGGAAAAGGTCACGAAGATGAGAGAGTGAAGGGTGATTTTGGACGTAAGGTGATGAAGGGTGAAGGATGGTGTATGGTTGCTCAAGTAGGTTGGCTAGGACTAAAATACCCCAAAATACAAGGGTAAAATTGGCAAATAAAATAACCCTATACTAATGAGGCTTAGGAGAGAAACTAATACTCTATGATCATGAGGAGAGTGTCCCTTGGTGTGTGAACTCCCTCCTCCTCTTCAACTCTCCTAGCCATGGACCTAGTGATGGGGCCCACATGTGTCTTCAAGGATGGTCCTCCATCATCAAGCTTCCATGGTTTGCTGATTATTGCGTCAGTGGCCTTATACTGGTCACCAAAAGCATGCCTACCAATACAAATGGGTATTTTCCATCCTGTAAACTAAAAAATAAGTAAATGGTGCTTAGTTGTATTTCAACTCCATTAATGATCAAACTAGAGTTGAGGCATTACCAGAAACAATTCTCAGTATGTTGCGGCATATTATGGGTTCATGGAAAACAGTACCTAGAAGGAAACATAAAAGAAACATATCACGAAAAATTTTGAAAAAGTTTTGGAATAGAAGAAAAATTTTAAACAAACAAAGAACAAATTCCAGAAGTATTTGCATGCTTCAAACTAAATACTCATCAAAATATGATTCCAAACCGTAAGCCCCAAACCATTTGGATCCCAAATTCCAATAAAATCATCAATAACCCTAACAGAATCAATGTTTCCAACACAAAATACCTGTAGATTCATCATTTGAATGCCAAATTATCGCAATCAACGAGCGAATCAAAGTAATAATCACAAACGTTGCCTCCGAATATGCCCAAGCTCGAACGCACAACTTTTTCAAACCGAAACCATCGAGTCTACCTCTCTCCATCAACGAATCTATGTAACGTCTACGTGAATTGAATGCTCACGCTCACGGCAGTAGCATGGAGAATTTTGAGCGAAGAAAATGCTTTAACGAAGGAGAAGTACGAACGTGCCCCTCATCGCTCGAACATTTTTATTTTTATTCTTTTAACAATAATAAAAAATATTTTAATTGAATTGGCCACGTGGTTGCATAAAAGCTGGTAATAACATAGATAAGTATTTTGAATATTGTGGAGGTTTTAAACCGCCAAAAATTCAAATTTTTTGTGGCGGTTATAATAACCGCTAGAATTACAACATTTTTTAGCGGTTTAATAAAATCGCCAGAAAATAACCGTTATTAACTACATAATTTTTTGTAGTGTTTACACTCTTCATCCTTAAACTCTCAATCATGGTCATTTCTAATGGTTGAGATGCATAAACCTTATTTACTCTACAATCGCTTACAAAATTTTAATATTTCAAGTACACTTAAAGACTCGTGTTTATGGGCTAACTATTTAAGAAGTTTTGCCTTGAGAATCTAAAATAGTCATTCATAATGACTAATAAATTTTTTTTTCCACCAAGCCTCATAAAATACTTTAATAAGAATTGCTTGTGAAGTTCTTAGACTTGAGAATCGCTTTTTGGTTAGTACCACCTTGGAGGAAGATGAGTTAGCTACCAATTGTAAGAATTAGTTCATGCAGAAGAATCAAACCATATACATGAAAAATAATTAATTTGTGTATATGAATAATTTCTTGGAGGGTACACTATTGGAAATGTCGAGAAATAGATTGAAGAACAAAAAAAAATTATATACTAAGTAAACTATATATTAATTGTAGCACTTGCAAACCACTCCTTTAAGATTGCTTGAAAGTTAGACTAAAAAAAACCTAATCATTGCATGTTTGCTTTGAAATAATATTTTAACAGCTAGAAATTGAAAAATGAGATTTTATAATTTGTTTTTGAAATTGTACAAAAATTATTAAAATAACACACACGCACACACTATAGCAACCTTGGTTACCACGGGATGACAAAAATAGATTGAAAAATACGGATTCGTCACTAATATTTATTTCCATGGAAAAACATTAGAAAAATTACAAAGTAGAAAATGGTCTACGAAAATCAGATTTTTGAGTTCGGGAATCAATTACGTGTAAGGAATATATTAGCACCTCACAACGTTCGTCCTAAGACGATTACCTTTAATTAATTAAACAAATTATTTATAATTTATAAAATATTTATCTCACCCTAGATTAATCGAAATTAACTATAACAATTAAATATATTTTATTTAACTAGTGCATTTATTTTTGTAAAAAATCAAAATTATTATATAAAAAGATAATATTATTTTTTGGGGCTCGACAATATTTATTTCTTGCTCCTACGTATCTCCATATGCAATGGAGAATCAGAGTCACGTAGTTCTTTGTAGAAAATATTTATGTGTTGATATTTTTTAAATTAAATTCTATTTTTATTTAATTTAGGATTCTTGAACTGTTTCAGCTCATTCACCGTAAAATATAAAATTGACTGAGTTGTACACCAAAGTCAACTCAATGAAATTTTAATTATAATTGTTATAGATATTATTATCTTGAAAGAATTTTTGGTTGAATATTTTTGTTTTGGAGAAGAAAAAATTAAAGATATCAAGTCGTCACAACTTGTATTTTAAAATCAATGGTTAAAAAGATGTCACACCTAATTAACCATTCCTCCAATAAATTTTTGATATAATGACTTCCAATATTTATATTGAATATTGTAAAAATATATTTTTGATATCTAGTCATACTTTGAATTTAAATAAAGACTTTAAGATGACTAATTGTCACGACTTGCACCTTTAAGCTCTAGAATCAAGAGAATGTTACATTTAAATAATCCTTTTTTAAAATGATAGATTATTAATATAAATGTTGATAAGAGAATATCACGTTAATTATTATTGTTATTATTATTACTATTATTATTATTATTATTATTATTATTATTATTATTATTATTATTATTATTATTACTGTAGGATCTTTGAACTGTCACAATTCACGTGTCTTGCAGGATGAAATCAACTAAGGTGTACTCCTTAGCTAATTCTTTTTATAAAATGGTTTGACATATTTTAAAGTTCTAAAAAGAAGTTTTAGAACTATCAAATTATCACAGTTTGTGCTTCCAAGCCTCTAGGATTAAATAAATCTTTCATCTAATTAGTTCATTCTCTTTAAAACAAAATGTTAGAAAAATCCTCCCCTTTTTATTGTAAATAAAATTATTTTTTTATTATTTTATTATAATGACTTAATCTAGATTAACAATTATGAAATATTTCATTTTTAGGAGAAAGCTTAGAACTACAAAGTTATCACAACTTGTACTCTGAGACTTCAAGATTAAGAAGACATTACATCCAATTTATTTCTTAATAAAATAAATTTAAATGATGATTAAGAGTATTATAAGAAGGTAATTTAAAAAAAAATGATCAAATAAACATCCAATAGAAAAATATAGATTACTTAAAACTTAATTTATAATATTACTTATCTTTCTTCTTTTATTTTATTTTTAATATTGCCTCGTTAGTTTAGTGTATATTTTTATTAATTCCTTATTGATGATATTAAGTATGTACAGGATTTAGGCATAATTCTTACAATATAAACTAATCTAAGTCTACACAATAGTAGAAGTAATATATTTGACGAATAACTTGTCACAAATTACATAGCTGAGAATTACCAAATACATATTACTAAATTCATTATTGACTAAAAAGGTAAAACATGTTTAAGATAAATGAAACTAAATAAATGGATGAATATAATGAGAATTGCGCGCAACAGTGACAATAGGAAAACAATTCGTGCGTGATTTCTTTGCTTTTCATTGTATATATATATACTTTTAGAAAGTGACTTGACGTGAATGTAAGAATGACATGAAACGACAAAGGCTTTGACGTTGTGACTTCTTGTGCAGGTTCCGTGTGCAAGCTAATAATATAATCTAAGCTAAAAAAAAAATAAATGAATAAAGGGGGTAACGTGAATAGGTTGAAAAACCATTTACCTTACTGCTTCTTCCTTCCGCTACGGATTCTTCCTTCCTTTCTCTGCTTCCGAACCTCTCCTCCTTCCACTCTGGATTCTTCCTTCCTTTCTCCACTTCCAAAACCTCTCCTCCTTCCACTGCGGATTCCTCCGCTTCTAAAACCTCTCCCCCTAGAAAATGAACCTCGACCCCTATATATCGTCCCCTATCCTCACCTATGAATTCCTTCTTTTTCTCTTATGCTTATGTCGAGGATTTTTTTCAATCAAAAGGGAAAAGCCGCAGGGGTACCATAAACAACCTTTAAGGAAAACAGGGCTTGTACTACCTTGTATGAGAATAGGAGGAACGTAGGGTGCAAGAGAAAGTCTTTGTTTCTTAAACTCAAAATGGTGCCTCCCAATTCTTTTACTTGGTTTTGTTTTCTGACTCATTTATACACTATTTGATTTTCTTATTTCTTTCTATTTTTGTTATTTTATTTTATATTATATTTTAGAAGGAAAAACTATAATTAATCACTCTATTTTTATTTTAAATATACAAATCACAAATATATATATATACATATATATATATATATTATTCTTTTATTCTTTTATTCTTGAATAATTAATTTGGAGATTTGAGAAAGAAATTATTAGAAAACTTGATGGAACAAAATTGGTGTTTACACACACACACATATATATATGAGGAGAGATCTCTTTACTTCAAGAGTAATTTTACCTAGAATTATTTTGTTTCATAACTCACGTTCTACATCAACTTTCAATGATCCAACTCTTGAAACTAAAGTTTTTAATGCATAGGTCAAGTCTATAATTTTTTTTAAAAATTTGAAAATTATTTGATACTTCGTTTCATTAATTTAAATTAACATATAGAATATTTTTATGATTATCCATCAATTTGAATTAATGAAACAAAGTATCAAATAATTTTTAAATTTTTTAAAAATTCACAAACTGGACTTATGCATTAAGAATTTTAAATTCAACGGTTGAATCGTTGAAATTTGATGTAAAACATGAGTTATTGAACAGAATAAGTCTAGATAGACTTACTTCTAAAGTAAATGAAGCTCTCCTCATATATACAGATGAAGTTTGCAAATTTTTACAAAATTTGAAAAACTATTTTATACTTCATTTCATTAATTCAAATCAACATATAAAATGATTTTATGATTATTCATCAATTTGAATTAATGAAACAATGTATCAAATAATTTTTAATTTTTTTTTAAAATTTGCAGACTTGATTTATATATTAAGAATAGGGATGACAAGTAAACACATACCTATAGGTAATGTCTGAAACCACCTTGACTTTGACAGGAAATATCTGATTTGACCAAACAAGGATATGGGTACGGGTAATACCCGATTCATTAAATCGAGGACGGGAATGAGTAAATACATATTCGCCCTATACCCATACTTGTAGTTGTACCCACTTAAAATTTATAAATATTTAATTTTTTTTTTAGAATTTACTTAAAATTTATGTAATTTCTTGCTATTTTTTATTTATGTTAAATAAAATTTAATTAATGTAATTTTGTAATTATTATTCTATGTTGAAATCCTTATTTTTATATTATTTTTTGCAAAAAAAAATAATATTTAATTAATTTTTGGACGGATACGAGATGAGTACTGATATACTCGGTACCCGACAGGTACGAGAATAAGAATACAAATTTCATATCTGTCGAGTATGGAAACAATGATAGATATAAGATACAGGAATAGTTAGAGAATCAATAAATCTCCCTTGATTACGGATCCTATAATCATGGATGATCATGAGAATCATGATATGAATTAGTCAATCCCTATAGTTAAGCTATTCCATATTTTAGACTTTAATGTAATCAATAATTGTCATTATTGTAGAATCATTGCTATAATGACTAGCATGATTATAGGATCAGCTACTTCTCTTTTTACTGTATATATTCAGGTATTCACACATGTAACATATGAAAGTGAATATACAATATTCAGTTTTCTATCTTGGTATCAGAGCTGTTACGCCTTGAAGGCTCTTGATCCGAAAAACAAACCATGTCATCCGCTACCAATTCCAACCCCAAAAATGACCTTCCATCCACTGTATCTGTCAAGCTGGACAGAGACAACTTTCCCCTATGGAAATCACTGGTATTACCTATCATCAGAGGTGCCAGGCTCGATGGTTACATGTTAGGGAAAAAGGAGTGCCCTGAAGAATTCATCCTTGCTGCAGATTCAATCAGAAAGACCAATCCTGATTTTGAAGACTGGCAAGCAAGTGATCAACAACTCCTTGGTTGGTTAATGAATTCAATGACTGCTGACATGGCAACACAGTTATTACACTGTGAAACCTCAAAACAACTTTGGGATGAAGCTCAAAGTCTAGCTGGTGCTCACACAAGGTCACGAGTTACTTACCTTAAATCTGAGTTCCATACCACCAGAAAAGGAGGCATGAAAATGGAAGATTATCTGTCCAAAATGAAAATCTGGCTGATAAACTCAAACTTGCAGGACATGAAATCTCAAATTCTGATCTACTCATTCAAACTCTGAATGGTTTGGATTCTGAATATAATCCAATAGTTGTCAAATTATCTGATCAAACAACACTCACTTGGGTTGATCTACAGGCTCAATTGTTGACCTTTGAAAATAGAATTGAGCAACTAAACAGCCTCACCAACCTAAACCTCAGTGCAACAGCAAATGTGGTTACCAAAGCTGATCACAAGGGTAATAGGTTCAACACAAACAGCACCTGGAGAGGTTCCAACTTCAGAAGTTGGAGAGGAGGCAGAGGAAGAGGTAGACCATCTAAGCCTACATGCCAGGTCTGCAACAAGATGGGACATACAGCAATGTACTGCTACTACAGGTTTGACAAAGCCTACTCAAACTCTAATAATTCAACAGACAATGAAAAACAAGGACCTCCCAATGCCTTCCTAGCTTCTCAAAACTCTGCTCGAGACTATGACTGGTACTTTGATAGTGGTGCAAGCAACCATGTCTCACACCAAACAGACAAGATTGGTGATCTAACTGAACATCATGGTAAGACTTCTCTAGTTGTTGGAAATGGTGAAAAGTTACAAATTGCTGGAACTGGTTCCTCAAAACTTAATTCTATCAACTTACATGATGTTTTATATGTGCCAAATATTACCAAAAACCTATTGAGTGTGTCCAAACTAGCTGCTGATAATCATATTCTTATTGAGTTTGATGCAAATTTTTGCTTTGTGAAGGACAAGCTGACAGGGAAGGTACTTCTAAAAGGGAAACTTAAGAATGGATTGTATCAACTCTCAGAAAAAGAAAAAGACCCATGTGTTTTTGTATCTGTCAAAGAAAGCTGGCATAGGAAACTTGGACACCCTAATAATAAGATCTTAGACAAGGTCTTAAAAGACTATAATGTAAAATTATCACCTAGTGATAATCTTAGCTTCTGTGAGGCTTGTCAGTATGGCAAGCTGAATTTTTTACCTTTTAAATCCTCTTCCTCTTATGCTCAGGATATCCTTGAATTAATCCACACTGATGTATGGGGTCCTGCACCAATAATATCATCATCTGGTTTTAAATACTATGTCCATTTCATTGATGATTTCACTAGGTTTACATGGATTTATCCTTTAAAACAAAAATCAGATACTGCTCATGTCTTTATCCAGTTCAAAAATATGGTAGAAAATCAGTTCAACAAAAGGATTAAAACAATTCAGTGTGATGGTGGTGGTGAATATAAAGCTGTTCAGAAGCATGCTATAGAAACAGGGATACAATTCAGAATGTCATGTCCATATACATCACAACAGAATGGCAGAGCTGAAAGAAAACACAGACACATTGCAGAACTTGGGTTGACACTGTTGGCACAAGCTAAAATGCCTCTGAGTTACTGGTGGGAAGCATTCTCCACTGCAACTTTCATTATAAACAGGCTGCCCTCACCAGTAACCCAAAATAAAAGCCCTTATTATGTTCTATATAAAAAGGAACCCGACTACAACTACTTAAAATCATTTGGATGTGCCTGCTACCCTTGTCTCAAGCCTTATAATCAACACAAGTTGCAGTTCCACACAACAAGATGTGTGTTCTTGGGCTACAGTAATTCTCACAAAGGGTACAAATGTGTCAATTCTCATGGTAGAATCTTCATCTCAAGACATGTTGTTTTCAATGAAGATCACTTCCCGTTCCATGATGGTTTTCTTAATACAAGAGTTCCTTTAAAAACACTAACTGAGAATCCATCTAGTTCTTTTCCATTGCGTGTTACAGGTCCATCACTTAGAGAAGACATTGTTCCTGCTAACAATGACTTCCACATTGAACCAGAACCACTTGGGAACCCAGAAGCTTCCAATGAACAGCTTCAGGAGAATGTTACTGAACTTGCTGACTTAGACACGAACACAGGTCTTCCTGAGGCACCTGCTGAATTAGACACAAACACAGGGTTTCCTGAGGAAGGCCGGATCCACACCAGAAGCAAAAGTGGTATTCACAAGCCAAAGCTTCCGTATATTGGATTAGCTGAAAACTGTGTTGAAGAAAAGGAACCAGCAAATGCACAAGAAGCCCTCCAAAGTCCACAGTGGAAAGATGCTATGCACAAGGAAATTCAGGCACTGAATCTCAATCATACTTGGACCTTAGTACCATATCAAGCCCAAGAAAGCATCATTGACTCCAAGTGGGTGTTCAAAACCAAGTACAAAGCAGATGGCACCATTGAAAGGAGAAAAGCCAGATTAGTTGCAAAAGGATTTCAACAAACAGCTGGATTAGACTATGAAGAAACCTTCAGCCCTGTGGTTAAGGCCAGCACAATCAGAATCATCCTTGCAATTGCAGTTCACCTTAATTGGGAAGTAAAGCAGCTTGACATAAATAATGCCTTCCTCAATGGTTATCTAAAGCAAACCGTATATATGAATCAACCAGAAGGCTTTGCAGATCCAACCAAACCCAATCATGTTTGCAAATTATCTAAGGCAATCTATGGACTTAAACAAGCACCAAGAGCCTGGTTTGACAGCCTCAAAAATGCCTTGCTAAAATGGGGTTTTCAGAACACAAAAAGTGATACCTCACTCTTTACTCTAAGAGGTAAAAATCATATTACTTTTCTTCTAATATATGTTGATGATATAATAGTGACAGGGAACAACACCAACTTCCTGGAAGCCTTTGTCAAACAACTCAACATTGTGTTCTCCCTAAAGGATCTTGGTCAATTACATTATTTCTTAGGCATAGAAGTTCATAGAGATGCAACTGGTATGTACTTAAAGCAATCCAAGTACATAAAGGACTTGCTAAGGAAATTTAAGATGGAAAATGCATCACCCTGTCCCACTCCTATGGTAACTGGCAAGCAGTTTACAATTGAAGGGGAGAAACTGAAAAATCCAATCGAGTTCAGACAAGCCATAGGAGCATTGCAGTACTTGACAAATACAAGACCTGACATTGCTTTCTCTGTCAACAAACTTAGTCACTTCATGAGCTCTCCAACTTTAGATCACTGGCAGGGTATCAAGAGAATTTTAAGGTACCTCCAAGGCACTATGCACTACTGTCTACACATTAAATGCTCTGCTTATCTAGACATAGCAGGTTTTTCAGATGCAGATTGGGCCACTAGTGTGGATGATCGAAAGTCTATGGCAGGTCAATGTGTTTTCCTTGGAGACACACTTGTTTCTTGGTCCTCAAGAAAGCAGCAAGTAGTGTCAAGGTCCAGCACAGAATCAGAATATAGAGCCTTGGCTGATCTAGCTGCTGAAATAACCTGGACTCGTTCACTTCTTACTGAATTAAAACTCCCTCAGCCAAGGAAACCGATACTATGGTGTGATAACTTGAGTGCCAAGGCATTAGCTTCAAATCCAGTCATGCATGCTCGAACAAAGCATATTGAAACAGATGTGCATTACATTAGAGATCAAGTACTACAAGATAAAGTCATTGTAGCTTATGTTCCATCAGCTGATCAAATCGCTGACTGCCTCACCAAAGCCTTGACACATACAAGGTTCAATCAATTAAGAGACAAACTTGGGGTGACTCCTTCACCATCAGTTTGAGAGGGGAAGTTAGAGAATCAATAAATCTCCCTTGATTACGGATCCTATAATCATGGATGATCATGAGAATCATGATATGAATTAGTCAATCCCTATAGTTAAGCTATTCCATATTTTAGACTTTAATGTAATCAATAATTGTCATTATTGTAGAATCATTGCTATAATGACTAGCATGATTATAGGATCAACTACTTCTCTTTTTACTGTATATATTCAGGTATTCACACATGTAACATATGAAAGTGAATATACAATATTCAGTTTTCTATCTGGAATGAGGATGGGTTTAGAGAAACCCGTACCCACCCCGCCCCATTGACATCCCTAATTAAGAACTTTTAATTTAATAGTTGAATTATTTAATTTTTTTTGTAAAATATGAGTTATTGAATAGAGTAAGTTGGAGTAAGTGGATCTTTTTTTTTCCTCTCTCTATATATATTGTTTGTTTATTTGTTTACTTTTATAAGCTTATCTTTGTAAAGGTTTTAAATTAAATAAATGATTCTTCTTCCAAAATAAGTTGAATTATTATTTTTCTCTAATTCGAATACACCTTTACATCAATACTTGTTAGAACCCATTTAATTGTTAAGATAACAAAGATAGAATAAGATAAGTTTTGTATCCTATTTTACTCTATTATATATATATAAGACAATAAAATATGATAAACATATCTTATTTTCTTATAATATCTAGCCCAATAGTTAACTTTATGGACTTGTTGGATTGAGAGCGAATTGGATAAGGTAGAAACATTTTCATAATTATTAACATTTTTGTTTGACCACTACACAAACTACCACCATTACCATAGGTACTTATGATATTTAATTACTACCTAACTATTTTTGTCACAATCATATTATTATTGTTGTTTCTAATATTATCACTACTAGTGTTTGTGTTTGTCACTACTCCTACTACAACAACTACCATTGCTACCATGACTACAACTTCAATGCAACCACCAAGATCTTGACAATGTTTTAGTTACTAATGTTGTCATTTCCTACTACGACAACTACCATTGCTACCATGACTACAACCTTAATGCAATCACCAAGATCATGACAATGTTGTAGTTACTAATGTTTTCATTACTATTAAAGATGTGAAGTTTCCTTTAAATTTTTTGCCAATTAAAAAAGAAGTATAGAAACATAAAGTAGGTGTCTATTGAGCATATAGGTACAAAATTAATGATAACGAATCTGTTGACTAAAGGTTTTCCACCCAAGACATTTATTGGCCATGTTGAAAGGATATAGATAAGTCCTTCACTACAAAAAAAAGTCAATTTAGTCACTGAAATTAGCGACCGATTTTTTTTTGTCGCTAATAGCGACATAATTAGCGACCGAATATGATTTGGTTGCAAATTTTAGTTAGCGACCAAATTTTTTAGTGGCAAATAATCGGTCGCTAAATCGGTCGCTAAAATAATAATTATTGATTAAAATAGCGACGGAACGAGTTTCGATCGCTAAAAAAATAAAAATATTATTATTTATAATAATTTTAGCGAACAAATTAAAATCAGTCACTAAAAAAATAATAAAAAATATTATTTATAACAATTTTAGCGACCAAATTAAAATCGGTCGCTAAAAAAATAAAATATTATTATTTATAATAATCTTAGCGACCAAATTAAAATCAGTCGCTAAAAAAATAAAAAAAATTATTATTTATAATAATTTTAGTGACCAAATTAAAATCGGTCGCTAAAAAAGTAAAATATTATTATTTATAATAATTTTAGCAACCAAATTAAAATCGGTCGTTAAAAAAATGAAAATATTATTATTTATAATAATTTTAGCGACCAAATTAAAATCGGTCGCTAAATGTAAATTTTTTTAAAAATTTAGAAATATATTTCTTTTAAATGAAAGCAAATATAAAAATATATAATATTATTTTTATAATGATAAAAATATTAATGATAAGAAATAAAAATCAATACCCTCCTAATAAAATTAATTTTTTTTTAAATAATACAAATATATTTTAAAATTATATTAATTAAATATGTATATAATAGTTTATCTTAAAAATCAATTCATTTAGATATTATAAAATATTTTATTTTAAACATCAATTAAATAATACCTTGCTACTTATAATTTATTTAAATATTTATAAATGAATATTACATTAACTCCATTGATTATTTTAATCCTTGTCTTTAATTTTATTATATATAAAAATTATTTACCTAATATATTTTGAAATTATTTTCATGAATCTTATTTTATTTTAATTGTTATATATTTTAAAAGTTAGGCTTAATCATTCAATGCAATTGATATAATCGTGTTAGTTTCATTGTTTAAAAGCAATTGACATATACAAAAATTAGTAAGAATTTGTGAAACAATTATAAAATGAAATATTTTTTAGTAATTTAAAAAAATTATTATCCTTTGATTTTAATATACTCATAGATGTTCATAGTATTTAACTTATGATATATACACCTCCTTTTTATTACAATTACACCTGCTTTGTTTAAAAAGGCTAAAATTGCTGACACTAGAGTTCGAATCCACACACATACTTACGTGAAGAAAATCTTAAGTCTTCCCCCTTAACTAATTGGGCAAACCACCTACTGGTTCTTTTTTATCAGTTTTTAATACATCACAATGCATTTCCTTGCTTTTTTCTCTATCAAATAGAATATGTGACTGTTTTAACAAAGTTTTTTTTTATTTTCACATTTATTTTAAAGTTTCATGTTGAAATAAAATTCCAACACAAATTAACATATTTTATAACTAATATCTGGTTTTAAACTTGATATGAAAATATTATGATATAACTTGATAAGATTTTAAATTAGTATTTTATTAATGGTTGATAATTAGAAAATAAAACAAGGATAAATACATTTTTTGAATTTTATATCTTAGATTTAAGATGAATAAATATATTAAGTTAATTAATAATTTATTTAAAATGTGAAAATTTAATTTATAAAAATAATATTTTAAAAGAGAAGTGTTATAATAACACAGGTGTAACTTTTACTAAGTATTACATCGCTCAATAACTTTATATTAAATTTGAATTTTATAAATTCAACCGTTAGATTGAAAGTGTTTTACTCTTAGATCATATATACAAAATTTTATATGAATTCAAGATGATTTGATACTTCATTCTTGTAAAATAAAATTGACGTAACATATACATTTCAAAATATATTAAAATATGGACACTTTGATTACCTTCAAGTTGTTGTTCAATTTTAACAAAACTTGATATAAACATATAAAGTGATATGAACTTTCAATTTAACGGTTGGATTTACAAAATTCACATTTAATATAAAGTTATTGAACAATGTAATACTTAGTAAAAGTTATATCAGTGTTATTATAACCCTTCTCATTTTAAAATATAAAAATTATTATTTAAAATTTTAAATTTATAATAGATAATTTAAATTGTATCATAATATTAATTTTAAATAAAAATAAGTAGATTGTTAATTATAAAAGTAAGTATATATAAATAAAGATTAATTAAATATAATATAATTATTATTATTGGTAATATAATTATTAAATATATTATTATATTTTTATAACGGTTCGGATACACCGAAATGAGAGGGATCCAAAGATAGTATAAGTATGAGATTGTATATTTGAGGATGACTTAAATGAATTAATTTGTATTACCTATATTGACAATATGCATATGCCTTTCTGTAGCTTATCTCATAAGAACTCCACAGTTAAGCATGCTTGACTTGGAGTAATATAGGGATGGGTGACCTTTTGGGAAGTTTCCCAAAAATTGTGTAATTAAGGACAAAACATGCTGAAAAGTGAAGTATTGTGAAATAGAATCATTGAGAGGCCAAATATGAGTATTTCGTAGCGACTGAATTTGCAACCTCTATAAAATTTAATAAAATAAAAAATAAATATTTAGCGACCGATTTATTCGGTCACTAATTTGGTCTCCATACACATCAGCAACCAAAATCATTGCAACCATTTTGCGACCGAAAATTTCGGTCGCTAAACAGCGACCAAAATTTTCGGTCGCTAAAGAAAAATTTTCGGTCGCTAAATAGCAACCAAAATTTTTTTGGTCGCTATATAGCTTTGCGACTAGGGTTTTTGCGACTACTTAAATTCGGTCGCTAAGGCAAATAGCGATCGATTTTAGCAATTTAGCGACCGATTTTGGTGGTCGCTAAATCCAATTTTTTTTGTAGTTCTTGTTAACTATGTACTGTGGTGTGTGTGTGTGTCTATATATGTGTGTGTGTGTGTGTGTGTATGTATGTACATTATTATAGCTATAATACTCGTATTGTATGACACTTGTGAATTCAATTATAGTTGTTTCTATTTATCTTGTCATTCACATTATATGGTACAAATCATTGTTTTAGTGAGATGATAAAATATGTCTTAGAAAGGACAATAAAGACACATGTTACGGTATTAATTAAAATTGAGTTGAATTGAATGAATTGTAATACATGGAAGGAACTAAGTTAATATAACTTGCAATCGCCATTATTCAATTATTTTAATTTAATTATAAGGATGGTGATTTGTAATTTTAACATATGGTGCACTCTTACAATTTAATGATGAATCTTCAAGTCATCACATGAGCCAAGTGGAAGAGTGTTACATTATTTAATTTAATGGTGCATCATGTATTTAAGGAATGACTTTTAATGAAATAATGTCTAATGTGATGGTTGTTAGACTTAAAATATATTAATTAAGAGTCATTGGAGATTATTTTAAAGTTATTAAAATTAATTCCCTCCCTTCTCACTTCATCAAAAGGGTAATTTTGGCATTAAAGAAAAAGAATTTGAAAAATGGATCGAAAGTTAAAGGAGATTACAAAAGTTAAGTTGATTTTATTAACTAGCATAACTTCTTTCATCCTCTCTCTCTCTCAAGAGTTCCATATTTACGCTTCCTCACAAAACATGTTTTCATGGAGGAAATTATGAAAACTTAGAATTGCCAAGAATCAAATAAAAGAGGTTTACATACCATCATAAAGACCAATTAAAGGAAGTAAGAGAAGGGAGCATAACTTATTAGAGATACTATATTGCATTATGGATCCTGATATGTTTTCTAAACTTTCTCATAAAAATTATAGAGTATAAGAATAGTGAGAAATATGTTATTTGAGATCCTTTGAGTGTGATTCTCTTAAATGATGAATTCTATAAAATTACATGTGATCATAAAATTTACTAACAACTACCACAACCAATATTATCATTATTGTTGCTATCATCAATACCACTACCAGTGTGATTGTATTGTCACCACTAATATCAATGTTGTCATCATTCTTATTTTTGCCATTACAATAATTGTCACATCATTACCATTACAAAAATAATCGTTATTATTGTCATTATTCACGACCAATGTCACTACTATTGCTATGATCACCCACACCACTAAAATTATCACTACCATATCTTTTTGTAAGATAATTTCTTTCATTTTAATGTAATTCATATTACTATTTATTAGGCCATGTGATGTACATTAAACACATATTTTGGAATTTATAAATTAAATTTTATCTATTTTTTTATATATAAAACTCTCCCAATCTTTTTATTATTATTTAAAATAGTTGAAATTTATGATGAATTCAAGATCTATAATAATTTTAAAATTTTAAAAATTATATATATATATATATATATATATATATATATATGATACAAACTTGAAATTTATAAGATGAAATTATGGTTAGAGATGAGGGAAATTTGAGTTTATTTTTATTTTTATAAATTTTAGTATTAGATTATAAATTTTAAAGGAATGATTTTTGTTAAAAACCCACTAATTAACACCAATTATTTGTCTCAAAATGTAATAAATATTACTTAAATTTAAAAATATTTTATATTGTACTTTTAGTCTTTCAATTTTAAAACTAAAAAAAATGAAAGATTATTTTAATTATATAAAAAAAATTACTGAATTCTTCCGTTTGTTTTAGAAAGTTCACTATCTAGCATCATGGTATATCTTTGAATTTGGGTTTGAATTTAATTTAATTTTTATAGCTAGCTCATAGGATGAAAAATTGTTCTTTATTTATATATACCATTTTAACATATTCATTGGTGAGTTTAAAGAGACCCAAAATAAAGAAGATTAAATGACTTAAGAATTTTATAGGATGAGTCTAAAATATTATCTTGTAAAATTATTTAGTTTCTATTTTAATTTCTTAAAAGATTAGATCACGACACGTAAAATTGTCATTCATTTAGTTAGTTATTTGATGTAGGGTTCATCAATGAAAAAAAAGAAGAAGTTTTTATCTGTATATTTTTTTATAGTTATTTTTGTTATCTTCTCAGTGTAGTTTTTTAATTTGTAGATTTAGTTTTACAATAGTCAAATTTTAGCATTCTATCAATTATTGTTTTCCCTCCTTCTACTCTGACCTTGTTCCTCCACAATGCTTTCACTTACTCATCATAAATCCATGACTCCATTCCAACAACATCACGGTTACTGGTCACAACAACCACCACTTCACATGGCATATCCCCATCATTATCACCAACTATCTCAACCTCTACAAGTCCCTTGTTTCTCCTCTTCCATCCAATACTATCATTTCCAAACTATGTCCTCTAAATTGTAACCTTGTTTCCTAGTATACCCTACTAGTTTCATACCCACCATAAAATTTTTCCCCATTGAACCACCCAATTTCTTCTTCTTCATTGACCCAATTACCACATATATACACACATTTTTCTCCGATAAACAATTTTTCCAACCCATCTACTCCTTTGATTTTTCAACCACAACACTTTTTAGTTTTACCCGCACACATCTCTCCTATATGCACTTTTCTCTATGCATTTATCAAACAATCAATACTCAACAACCCACATCACTCTAATCATCCAAAAAAAAAATTATCCCATGCAAGTTTTGCAACAAAACCTTCTATGTCATTCATGATTGCTGATAAACTAAGCAGTGCACTGCCTATGGTTTCTACAAAGGGTAAGTAGTAACTCAGGTTTCTCTCCAATATCACCACAAACATCACCATTTGGTTTATTTTTTTGCAATTTACTATTCACCCTTGCAACAGTCTTAGCCTTTGAATCCTGTATTTGATTCCAAATTTAATATTGCAATGTCATGTGTTACCCAATGAGCCACCATATCCCGTTTTCCTTGGATTTTTTCACCACTTTTACGTGCCAAAAGTCCCAACTTCCTTTTTCAAGGACTAGTCTGATCCATATAGCTGACATCCATTATCCTTTTCACATGCCATTCCCTCCATTCGATGCTCAAAATTCCAACAATTTCAAAATCAAATTCACCCCTTTCAAGTTCAACATGCTTGTACTTATTCTAAATCCCAAGACATGCATTTCTTTCCAAAACTATTATTCACATGCTTTTCAAGTTCACCACAAATCACCATTATTCACCTTTTTTCCAAAAACAAAATCCACACATTATCAATTTGTGCAACTTGCAACATGCAATGCAACTTTAAGGACCAGGTTTTATGTCACCCTGACGACGATAATGATAGGTTAGGTTTAATGAGACCCAAAAGGAAAAAGATTATGTGTGTTAAAGATTTTATAGTATGTGACTAAAATATTATCTTGTAAATTTATCTAGTTTTTATTTTAATTTCTCAAAAGATTAGATGGTAACACATGTAAGGTTGTCATTCATTAATTAGGTTTGTTATTTAATGCAAGGTTTACACTATCGAGTTATCAATGAAGAAGTATCGGTTTTTGTCCTTATCTTATATGTAGCCTTTTATCTTCTTTGTAGTTTTTTAATGGTCGATTCTTATTTTTACAATAGCCTAGTTTTAACATTTTATCACATCTATCTCTTGTTCTCAATAATATTGGGTTTGATGCGTGACATGATACTTGATTAAATTATAACAAATTTAGGATAATCTTTTATATCATCTTAAAATTAAGTTTGGTCTTAACTCAATTCTCAAAAGTTAGCTCACAAAATGGAATTTATCATTCACTTATATACATTATTTTAGTACTATCTTATTTTAGCATTTTCTCTAATCAATGTAAAACTAGTATTTTTTTTAATAAATTCTATCTCCACTACTGCACTTGTCAAAGTATCTCTAAATCTAAAAATATTAAATTTTAAAATTTTTAAAGTTACAAGCAAAACATAATCAAAGATGGAAGAAACTAGTATTTTTTCGAATAAATTCTACCTGCACTGGTGCACTGCTCAAAGTATCTCAAAATCTAAAAATATTAAATTTTAAACTTTGTAAAATTACAAGCAAAACATAAGCAGAGATGGAAGCACAAGTTGCATTACTATTATATCAATTAAATGAAAAATATAGAAACTAAAAGGAATAAATATTTGTTTGAATATATACGAAGGCTCATGTCGACAATCAAGTTAAATTTATTTTTCATGCATGTATGAAAATGCATATGTGGATATCTAATGTTTCTATCTAAGAAGTATGCGAAGTTCAGAGAAGGACCTGAGATATGAATTTGAAGCAACCACCATCTCACAATGAAACATGATTAAGATGCAAACGAACCCTTAACCAAGAAAAATGTTGCTTGCATTGAGAACCACCCAAACAAAATTTATAGGCTTAAACAAAAATGCTCTTTTTCATCAAATCCTTGAATGGTCCATTAAAAGTTGTTCCATATGATAAAACAAATGCGTTTAATTAGTTAGAAAAGCACGTGAGTCTAGAAGATGAGATGCATAGGTCTTAACAAAAAAAAAAATATAATTATAACCCCTCTAACAAAAAATTGCTGCCAAGGCGCCTGAAATCTTTTTAACTAGTGTATTATATCATACATAAGAAATAAGAAATCAGTACAAAAATATGGTAACAAAGAGATCAACTTTTGCACCTTATGCCAACCTATGATCTTGGACGTGCAGACACATTGGAACAACTACTTACTCTTCCTCAGTTCCCGAGCATCCAGCTACAATTTCACCACAAATTCAAAGGTTACTAAAAATATAGCAAAAAGGAAAATACAGACAAATCTGTTAGTAGTTACAATGAAGTTAAAATTAATTGATTTTATGCACCCTTTAGAAAAGAACCATCTAAGAGAATGTTTAAATAAACTTCTCCAAAATGAAGTTTTAGAAGAACAAAATTAGGAAAAAAATTGAAATAATTTTATCTATAAACTAAAATTATCTTATGCAAAAGTTAAAAATAAGATTTTAGAGAAGTTAATATAAGAGAATTTCTACAAATTTATACTTACATTAATTTGAACTTATGGAGGAACATATTTCATTTATCCTTTCCATATTTCTCTTCTAGAAGTGCTTTTGAAAAAATTTAATCAAATAGGCATTTAGTTCATAATGGTTAATGATATTTCACCATAGAAAAATATCACTATAGACATGAAATTTGTATACCTACCTCCACCCAACATATATATAAATAAAATTAATTTTGTTCATAATTTATTAGAAACTAAATGAATTTAATTGTATATAATTAACAATATATGATTAATATAAAAAGTTTCATAATTGTTGATGTTATTAAAATATTTAATAATGATTAATTTTACATCACCAGTGACTGATAATGTCAAAGGTTATTGACCATTGTTAGTGGTTAAAACAATATATATAAATATGATCAATATTGTCTACAAGTGTCTACAAGTGTTATGAAGTTATTAATCATCACATGTGATTAATTAAATATATAAATATGGATAATTTTATTTCACTAGCAATTAAAACAAACGGACATGATTGTATTCATTATCAACATGTGGTTAATAATATTATGAGGTTATTGAAATGTCTATTAATGACTAATTTTGTCTCCAAAGTGGTAATAATGTTATGAGATTATTGAAATATTTATTATAGTAGTTAACCATTTGAAAAATAAAATTAACCATGTTATAAACATAATAATTAACCATGTGTGTTGGAGGTATACATGATGTAATTAACCACTTGTGTGAAAACCTTTCATTAGAAATCAAGCTTTTTTCCACTTACACCAACAAATGCCAAGAAAGTCTTTTGAATATATTATTTATAGTTAATAAAAAAAAATACTCAAAATCATATAGACTCCACACAATAAAATTTAGGTATAATAAGTAATAACTTTAGTGTTTTTAGTGGGGCTTGTTAATCAAATTTAGATTGATATATTGTATAATGAATATTAGCATTTAAAGTTGTTGAAAAAATTTAAGTCTAACATTAACTAAAGATACAATCAAACCAATGTATATATATGTTGAAAAACTTACACTTTACAAGTCAATTTTTTTAGTGTTGTGTTAGATACAAATCTAATTTTAAAATAATACTAGAGTTTATCCTAGATTTATTAATGAATATTATCCATGTATCAAGCTTGATGATGTTTATGATGAGGATGTATGTATCAGTAAAAATCCAAGTTTCTCATCGATTAAAAATAAGATAGTACTAATATATAAATGAGGGACAACAATTACCTTATAAGGCTCAAATACATATCGAAGATCATAAATATTTCAAACAACCTTTTTATGATCTTCTTATATAATAGGATAATAACCTAGTCCTTCAAATGAAACTATAATTCAAAATGAAAATAAAACCCTAAACAATTAAATATAAATTTTATCTTCCAATTTACTTAAAAAAAACAAAAAATTGTATAAAAAAAACCACTCTATCCTCTCTCAAATTACCTCTCATTTCATAAATTTTCTCTAACCCATAAAATATATCTTGCAAACCTAATTTCGATATTCATTCCCACAAATGCTTTTGAGACATTTTTTTATATTAAAAATGGAAGCAAGCCAAGATATAGAAATTGAGGCATTGAAAAAGAACAACATGGGAGTTGGTTTCTTTTACATAAAGGGAGAAGCCAATTGGTTGTAAGTAGGTATAACTAATAAAATATAAGGATGGGTCCATTAAGAGGTACAAGACGAAATTGGTTGTTAAGAGTTTTACTCAAACTTATGTGATAAATTACTTACTTTTCTCTATTGTAAGGATGAATATAGTTTGACTAATATTATCTCTTGCTGTAAATTATGGTTGAAAATTACAACAATTTGATGTGAAAATTGTTTTCTTGCATGGGGAACTTGAGGAGAAAATCTATATGAAGATCCCATCAGAATGTGAAATTGTTTCCAATTCTTTATGCAACTTAAAAAAGCTTTATATGGTCGAAACAATTCCCTTAGGCATGGTTTGAGAGATTCACCAAGGTCATGATAGCCTAAAAATACAATCAAATCCAAGAAGGCCACACTTTATTCATCAATTACTAAACTTTAAAGGAAATGACTCTATTATTTGTGTATGTGGATGATATTATTGTTATTAATGATGATCGAAAATAATAAAATCTAGCAAACGAGCTTGAGATAAAAAATTTTGGGAGTCTACTATATTATTTTGGATTTGAAGTGTCTCACTCCAACAAAGGCATTTTTAAATCTCAACTAGGTATTTTCATATCTCAACAAAAATATGTCACAAATTTTCTTTAAGAGATGAGTATGACAACTTGTAAACCTGTAAGTACTACTATAGATTCAAAATTTAAATTGGGTAAGCAGTAATGCACAATGAGGTCAACCAACATTTTGTTGAAAAAATAATTTACTTGTCTCACACACAATGCCAAATATCGGATATTTTGATAATTTTCTAGTGAATTTATTCACTGTCTTGGAGAAGTCCACTTAAGGAAAAACTAGGAAGAGGAATTTTATATAAAAGACAAAGGATTATAATTCTTGAAGCCTACCGTGATATTGGTATTGACTATGCAAGGACAATAATAATAGGAGATCTAGTACCACCAATTTTTGCACCTCAGAGGAAACTTAGTAAAAGTAAAACATAATGTTGTAGCTAGCTAGATGTAGTGCTTAAGTTGAAATTCAAGTTATGGACAAGGTATTTGTCACTTAATATAGACTTGAAGATTAAATGGGAAGAACCTATGAAACTCCACATTAATAATAAGTCAACAATTAAGATAACCCATAATTCTACTCAACTCAACATGGCTAAACACATTGAAGTGGATATGCATTTTTGTTGGGATGCAAGCAAAGTCCCACATCGTTCAAACAAGAGGATGGACATGGGTTTATATACACACAGTTGTCTCCATTGGTAGAGAGGCCTTTTGGGTGATGTTCAAAAGCAAAACCGTGAGGGCTTGGGCCCAAAGCGGACAATATCTTACCAATGTCGAGACATGGTATGTGTGTGGTAACCCCAATACTCAATAAGTGGTATCAGAGTCGATGGTCTAATTAGGTGACCGACTCGACGAGTGTGATGGCTGGCAGGTGGATCAAAGTTTGAGATCCCTTATGTCGAATGTCTTCCTAAATGGTGGAAGGTTAGGAGACGTGTCCCACTGTCATGAGGGAGGTCATGATGGAGCGGCGATGCAAGCACACTCAGAGTGTGAGTGAGCTTTGTGGGCCACCATCGGATAATACTCATAGTTTCCACTGCAGGGGAGGGGGTAAACCGTGGTCCTTTGTTTGAGGACAGGATTGTTGGGATACAAGCAAAGTCCTCCATCGTTCAAACAAGAGGATGGACATGGGTTTATATACACACAATTGTCTCCATTGGTTGAGAGGCCTTTTGGGTGGTATCCAAAAGCAAAACTGTGAGGGCTCGGCCCAAAACGGACAATATCTCACCAATGTAAAGACATGTGTATGTGTATGATAACCCTCGGTGCATAACAATTTTATTAAGCAAAAGCTGGATAGCGATTTGATTTGTTGATTTGTACTCCATATGTACCTTCACAAGGTTAACTTGATATTATTATTAAAGGATTGTGTGGTTCAAGTTTTGAAAGAATAATACATAAATTGGAAACGATAAACATCTATTCTCTAACTTGAGTGAGAATATTGAAAATATAGGCATTTAATGTTCATTATCCTCCAAAGTAGCTTAGCTAATTTTAGCTATGTTCAATGTCTCTTAGGAATTTGTGATATTTTAATTATTTTCTTGAAAATAGTTACAACTATTTATTATCTTGTAATCATTCTAATTACTTTTTTTTGTCTCATAACAACTTCAGTTTAAGATTTTTAAATACAGATTAAGAACAAGTATCACTTTTTTAATGCAAGTTTACTAAAATAGATTACTATCCCAATAAATGCATTATTTTGAATTGTAGTAGTTGAATAATTTATAAAAGAATATAGGCTAAAATCCTAATTTTGTCCCTTATAATATTAAAAAATTTTAATTTGGTCCCACTTTAATTTTTGGTTTCAATTTAGTCCCAATTTATTTTAAAATACTTCAATGTGGGACTTCCGTTGAAATTTCACAAGTAGTGTTAAAGGTCCATGAGAATCACGCCCATGATTCCAAATCACGACCGTGATTCTCACGGCCTGGGGACCAATCAAAATGTATTTGTAAAGGCCCGCAAGAATGTATTCTCCGACCTCTCCCATGCCAACCTCTTTGATCGCAAAGGCCACACCATGCTCACCCTCATTTCCCTCATCCTCCCCCTCCTCTCCCTCGTTGTCACCGACATCCTCCTCTCCGAGCGCGCCTCCGTCCACCTCCTCTCTATCACCCTCATCAACTTTGCCTGGATCCAGAGCCGTTGGATCAACTACTACAACGTCATGTCCGACCTTCAACACCTTCCCTTCTTTGTCGTTTCCTCTTCCTTCTTCACTTCCCGCTTTTACGACTGAAAACTCAACTTTGATTCCCTCGCTAGGGTTCTTGTCAGCTACCAGCATTTCACCTTTTACCCTGTCATGTGCTTTGCTAGGCTCTACCTCTTCACCCAATCCTTCTTCCTCTTGCTCTCCAACCGTAAGGTCGACCATAGAGGAGTAGAGCTTCTTGGCCTACTCTTGTTATGAATTTGGTATCCTCTCTTAATCTTCTTCTTGCCAAATTGGTGGGAGAGGGCTTTCTTCGTTCTTGTTAGCTTCTCTGTTATCGGAATTCAGCACGTCTAATTCTGCTTGAACCATTTCTCCTCCAAGGTCTACCTTGCCCCCCCTAATGGCTCCGATTGGTTTCAGATACAGACTAATGGCACTCTCGATGTTAGTTGTTCTTCTTGGATGGATTGGTTCCACGGTGGCTTGTAGTTTCAGGTGGAGCACCACCTCTTTTTGCACCTCTTAATCTCAGGTGGTTCCCAGGCCATGAGAATCACAGTCGTGATTTGGAATCACGGGCGTGATTCTCATGGACCTTTAATATTATTTGTGAAATTTGAACGAAAGTCTCACATTGAAATATTTAAAAATAAATTGGGACTAAATTGAAATCAAAAATTAAAATGAGACTAAATTAAATTTTTTTAATATTATAAGGAACTAAATTAGGGTTTTAGTCAAGAATATATTACGAAAAAAACTAATTAATATTACATTGAAAAGTGAAAACATCACTTATATATTTAAGAACATTTTTCAGATGTTAAAACTACAGTTATTGTGAAACGAAGTGAGTATAAATAAAGAGTAATATTATACATACAACAAAAATTATATAATAACTTCCAAAATATCATTTTTTGTATCTTTTTTTTTTTTATCGTTAATAATATCTCTCCTCATAATAAATGAAGTGATGGAAAAAGATACACTCAAAAATAATGTTATACAAATTGTATATTATTTTTTGTACGTGTAGCATTATTCATAAATAAATCAATCCCTAAGTAGAAATTACTGTCAAGCACATTCAAAAAAACAATCTTCTCACTTTCTAACAAAAGTTGATTTAATTATCTAGAGGAAACAATTTTGGATGAAAAATGATACTAAAAAAACCTACTATTTGTTTGGACATATTGACAATTAATTGGACTAATAAATCTCATAACTAAGTTTTAACAACTCCTAATTAGTAGTGTACATTGGAAATATCTAAAACAAGATCGCCATTAAGTAATGAATTGAATAGAAATAACTTACGCGCACTTTCACCATTCTTCTCATTCTCCATGCACTTGAGGAGGAACTTGAAGGTCTCAATCTCGCAAGGGAGCGTGAGTGCGCCACTGTGATCAAACCCAAACTCCTCTGCAGCCTTTTCCAGCAATACTTTGAACAAATGGTGGCTGAGGTAGCTCGTGGGAATGATGAACCTCCTGAGCTCAGGTCCAACATACACTGCCAAGTAACCCTTTGGAACATCCGGTGGTGGAAGCGGTTCGGGGCTTTGGCAACTCTCTTCATCTGATTCGCAACTCATAACATTCACCACCCTTTTGTTGATCAGTGGTGACATCGTCAACATGGTCCTCTCGTCGTTGGTGGTCTCGTCTTCGGAACTGGGAATGATGTTGGAAGCAGCTTTTGAGCGTAATGTCACGCTCTGCCACTTCTGCAGCATTTCCTTCAGTCTCACGATCTGCCTGATTCCAGTTAATTTAAAGCCTCCACGACTATCCATTGTTAAACTTCAATCACACAAGACAAAGGTATTAAAATCTGTACGTGGGTCATGATTGCATTTTCGAAATAAATGCAAAGAGTGCCAAATCTAACAGTAAATAGAGACATAGATTAAAATGTAAAAATTAATTGCTTGTATAGAAACTAAAAAAATGAATTTATACGTTTAAGGACCAACATAAAAAGTTAGCACTAATTTAAATTTCAAATGATTAATTAAATCTTTGTGAAAATAAATCCAAATGGTAAAAGGAAGAAAAAATGACTTATTTTCCATCGCCATGCAACCCACGTTTATTGCAGCTATTTCCACATCTCTCCAACTAATGAAAGGGAATCAATAATCTATGTTTATGGCAATCTCTGAGATTTTAATTAGTTTATCAAGGCAAAATATGGGAACGTTTTTGAATTTTTTTCAAAGCTCAACTTGTCTGAATTCAAAATTCATTTATCTTGATATGTATATTAATTAAGCTCCATGATCTAGTGCTCTTGTTTTCTCAGGTATCAAATTAACAGGTTCCACAAAACCTTAATTAGAAATGGGTATCAAATTAACAAATCCCAAGCCAAGATCCCCCACAAACCCTTAAGCCAAAAAAACAAAAAAAATCTGAAGTGCATACTATGTGCCTTTAATCTCATTCTCTGATACTTTAGCAGATTCCTTATTAAGATGATAAATTTAACCACAATTAGTAATGACTATGTTATCATTGAATTCACATTCAAAATATAATAAAAGGAAAGAAAAGGCATCATGCATGAGCCAGTAAGAAATAAAAGCGTTTGAAAGAGGAATAATAATGCATGAACATGAAGAGATTGATACCTGAAATAAGAGGGCATTAGCTATGAGCGAGATGAAAAAAAGCCATGCAGCTTCGGAAGTGGAAGCGGAAGTAGCGAGCTCTCCAAAGATAGAGGAAATGAAATGAGAGATAAGATCTGTTACGATAATGTTTTCTCTTTCTGCCTCTATTTCAATCAAATAATCCTCGCAACAAGTATTCGAATGATGACAACGTTGGTGTTCCAGCTTTATACGCTGAATTATCGGCGAAAAAAATAACTTCTTCTTGTGTTGTTTTGGTTTGTTTTACCTGTGTTTCATGCATCACTTGCTTAAGCGTCGCTGTCGGAAACACTATTTTTTAGTTTCCACCCAAGAATGAAGCCAACGACTTTTGTACACAACTTGCGTCCTCTTGCATTTTCATTTTATTTTAAATCAATAAAAGGAAAAAAAAATATAACTTATAAATTAGTAATGACAATGTTGTATTAGGGAACAGCACAGGACCATGGATCAAAGATTGAAAAATTATTTTCATACAACACATTATATGCGCGCTTACAATTCCTTTTACAATGAGAACAAAGAGAAGAAAATTAATCAATAAAAAGTGCAAGATAAAATGGTGGATATGACGGAAAATTATAAAAAAGAAAAAGTGATTTTATAAAAAAGGTTGTGAAAAGTGTTATATGAACAATATAATGATTAAAATAGATAATTATGGTATGAAAAAGATGGAAGAAATAGTTTTAAAATAAAGAAGGGTTTATTAATTTAGATGTTGTGCCTCCCAAGTGTATCTTTTCCGTGAATTTGTATAATTACTTAGTCTTTTTTAACTCTGTCACGAATACTCTCGGTGCATAGAGACATATATTAATTATGTTTCCATTAGTATAATTGTTGCTAGTCCAAATTTTTTTCACACATAATAAAGTGTACTTTGGTTTAACTACCTAATTAAATCCTTAAAACTACTTTTATTAAAAATAAAAATAAAATCTCCCATTAAAAAGTCAGGTTGGAATCTGACTTCCTATGGGTTGCTAAAATAATGAATGGAAATCGAGTTTTGAGGGGAGTGGGAAAGGGTGGGATTTTTTAGGGAAAAAAAAGTAGTATTTGGATAAATATATTGTGAGATGGTATTTTTTATAAATATTTTTTAGTATTATTTAAATAAAAATAAACTTGAACAACTAGGATCAGTTTAGTGTTAGAGAATTAGGACTAATAAACATGATTTTATATTCCAATTTTAGTAGTATTATTCGAATTAGGACTAATAAACCCTGACTTTTTAATGGGAGTTTTTATTTTTATTTTTATGGTTTTGTAATTCTGAAATAATTAATTATTTTTTATTTAATTAATATGTAGTTCAATTTTTAATGATAAAATATTAAACCAAATTACAATGTTCATATAACTTAATTATAACAATAAAAACATATATAATTATATATAATTTTAAAATAAAAACATCATACATATGTAATTGTCTCTTTAGTGCTATCCATCTCCACGTGGAAGTCTCTTATTTCGTGAAGGTTTTGTTCTTGTGTTAGGATACACACTTCACTTATCCTTGTTGTAGCGAGTCTGATCCTGGGTCTCGGTCTTCTCGTTCCTATCCGGGTAGTTCGATGTGAGGGGGGTGTGCCTGCAAAGACACTCCAACGCTCAAGTAAGTGCTCGGCGTAATAAATGCGGTAGTTGAAAGTTGGTTACATACCTCGTTGGGGTCCTATTTATAGGTGTTCTTATTGGGCCGTGATTAGGGATTGGGCCCCAGAAAATTAGGGGGGCTAATCCGATGTATTATATTAATTAAGCTCTCCGTAATCATCCTAGCGCAGGTACGGGGCTCGGCCGAGGGCACCGAACGTTCCGTTAAATCCGTGAGTGGTCGGAGATCTCGGGTATTCGACCTTAATGTTCCGTTCAATTCGCGAGTGGTCGGCGGGTTCGGGTTCTCGGGCTCGGGTATTCGGCCTGGTCGGCCACCATACGGTATACAACCCCCGCAGCGTCGAGGATGTGGAAGACGAAGACGATATTAAATGTGTGGTGTTGTGGTTATCGGCGCGGGAGAATAAGGGCCGGTTTCGATTGCTATCAGCGATGTGCGTATTCACTGGTTTAAATTGGCCTCGGTGATCATACCAGGACGTTACCAACTACTATGACCGAGCATGCGATCCTTATTGAGGGGCGACGATAGCGATCGGGCTGTAGCATAGGAGGCGTAATTGGTGTTTCTAGTGGATTTCGTCGACTGAACTCTAAGCCGGAATCCCTGGCGAACGAAAACCCCTGCCGAGGTCTCGAGTGAGAGAAGTCTAGGCTGAGATCTCAAACATGTGAAGCCATGCCACGGCCTCGGTTGGATGAGACCTAGGTCGACGCCTCAGGCGTATGAAACCTGTGTCGAGGCCTCGACTGAGAGAAGACTAGGCTGAGACCTTGGCTGAACGATGTTTAGGTCGATATCTTAGTGGAACGGAGCGTGTCGAGGCCTCGAGTGAGAAGTCTAGGCCGAGACCTCAGACATGTGAAGCCATTCCATGGCCTCGGTTGGACGAAACCTAGGCCGAGACCTCGGTTGAACAAGCTCGATGGAATGGAGCGTGTTGTGGCCTCGAGTGAGAAGTCTAGGCCGAGACCTCAGACATGTGAGGCCCTACCGTGGGCTCGGTTGCACGAAGCCTAGGCCGAGACCTCGGTTGAACAAGCTCGGTGGAATGGAGCGTGTCGTGGCCTCGAGTGAGAAGTCTAGGCCGAGACATCAGACATGTGAGGCCCTACCGTGGGCTCGGTTGCACGAAGCCTAGGCCGAGACTTCGGATGAACGAAGTCTGTGTCGAGGTCTCGAGTGGGAAGTCTAGGCCGAGGCCTCACACATGTGAAGCCGTGTCGCGGCCTCGGTTGGACGAAGCCTAGGCTGAGGCCTCAGACGTACGAAACCTGTCTCGAGGCCTCGAACAATTGGAACTTATATTGAGGTCTCGGTAGGCGTGGCCTGCCATGTTGGCTCTGGTGGTTACAGGCTCAACGGTTACTAAATCTGGACTGTTGGATGATCAAGATCCAACGGTTGAGGTTCCGAGGCGTCCTTTCACCTCCCCGTTTTACCCCGCCTATAAATAGGGGAGGGGGGTGCCTGGGATTTTACTTGTTGTAAATTCCCGAGCTCTCTGCATTCAAGATTTTGTCCGAGTTCACCGATTAAGGTATAGTTTTGTATTGTTTATTATTTGATAATAAATGGATAGGGGTTACTCTTCGGCTAGGAGCTGGACGTCCTCGGAGGTGTCGGGTGATGCGTCGAATAGAGAGGGGTCGGGTTCGAGTGAGGTATCGAGGCTACCCCCGCAGCAATGTGAGGTGGTGTTTCCCTCCGACCTTCCCGAACAGGACAGTGGGGATGAGGTGGTAGAGGTGTCGCCCCCGGTAACTCTAGCTGTGGCTTTGGCACAAGCAACCAAGGTTGACGACAGAGGCTTAGGGAAGGTCGGCCAAGAAAACCATGCCAAGGCCGTATACGCCGAGGCTAGTGGAGATGAGTTGGAGGTGATCAATGACAACCGAGGCAAAGGTGTGGCCGGGCCGAGTGCTCAGGTGAAAACGAAGATTGACTATGGCACCGTAGAGGTGCCTGGGTACGAGTGGGTGGACGGCGAGGTCGGAATATACTTCTCAAAGTTATCCGACCAAGCACTTTTAGACACGTTCGTGTCCTTAGAAAAGTGTTTTGGGGCTGGGGAGGACGAGTTTCCCTTGCTTGCCGAGGCGTTCGAGGATGATGGACCGAGCGCTGAGTTCGTCTTTTTGGCGTCGGGGCCTGATGAAGACGACTACTTCTACGCGTACATGTGCTGGTTCGAGGACCTCGACATAGAGTTGCCCTTTGATGATTTTCAGATGGGGGTTCTCCGAGCACTAAATGTAGCGTCGACCCAACTACACCCTAATGCTTGGGCGGCCTTGCAAGCGTTTCGGAACTTGTGCCTCTACCTTGCCCTTATACCCCGACCACTAGCCTTCCTCTTCTACTATACTTGCCGTCCGAGCAAGCCAGTGAAGTGGGTTTCCTTGTCTCGAGTGCCGAAGCGTGGATTTTTGTCGACGTTCACCTCGTCATATAAGGGTTTCAAATCCGGTTTCTTCAAGGTTCGCTGGGGGTCAGAAATGAAGAATTGTTTTTATGACCAAGAGGGGACTCCCCTATTCCCCTTCTACTGGACGAGGCACCCGACGCGTTTCGAGGCGATGCCCGCGTCCAAGCTCCCTGCCTAGGCCTTTTAGACATTTTTGAAACGTCTCATTTTGAGATGGCTTTGCTAGGTATGTGTTTTAGGCTTCGGTAATTTTTTAGTGTTTTGAATTGATGTTAAAATTTGTTTTGTTGTAGGATTGATGGCCGGAGGCAAGTTGGACATGACCGTTATGCTCGCCAAGAGGGCAAAAGAAGCAAAGGAAAGTGGACAGGTTCCGCCGGCAAGGTCGGCATTGAAGGCGCAACGGGATAGGCCTGCTCAGGTATTGATCCCCTTGGCCGACCCTAAGAAGAAGGGTAGTACGTCTCAGGCAAGCTTACCACTTCTGTGAGGTCCCGGCTGACTTTCAGTTTGACGTTAGCCGAGACTTCTTAGATGGTAAGTTCATGAGTTATGTTGAGTTCCCCCAAGGGGCCCAGCTCGACGCCGAGGCTCCTCGTCAGGGCATGTCCACCCGAGCTCCCGTGCAGTCGACCGAGGAGGAGGATCCGGTTATCGACGTGGTCGGCGATGGGAATCCCCCGAACTCGGCAGCAGTTTAGGGATCGGCTTTGGTAATGTTAGGGTAGGGTTAGGAATTTTTGCCTCTTTTGTAACCGGGCCGTCAGCGCCTTTTGTAACTTTGGCCGTTGGGGTCGGTGCATAGATGATGATTTGTTATTTGTAAGTAGCCGTTTTGCTCGGCCATAATTAATGGAACATTTTTCTTTAATTTTGCATGTATATTAACACCTATCAATAAAATAAACCGACTTCACACTTGGCAGAGGGGGATGATTTCGCGATTTGAACGTTATAATAAACCTAGAGTGTTCGGTTGGAGAGACTTCGCATTGTGATCTTTCAGGTTAAACATGCTCGGACCTATATTATGCGTTTTAGCGCCATGTGTTGGGTCACGCAAGGGTGATCGACATGAGAGTGCTCAGGTGTGTTTTTAAGGGTCTGGCCGAGGATTGCTCGGCTTCAACGTATGGTGTATTGCTCATGTACATCCTTGGCTGGGGAATGTACCCGGGAGGAAAGCCTGTCGGGCTCGCGTGCACCTTTGTGTGGTCGACCGAGGGTTGCTCGGTGTTGGTCCGTGGGCGCGTAGTGCTCGGGCTAGGTACATCCTTAGCCGAGGAGGGTACTCGGGAGGGAAACCTGTTGGGCTCACGTGCACGTTTGAGTGGTCGGCCGAGGGTTGCTCGGCGTTGGACCGTGGGCGCGTAGTGCTCGGCCTAGGTACATCCTTAGCCGAGGAGGGTACTCGGGAGGGAAACCTGTTGGGCTCGCGTGCACGTTTGAGTGGTCGGCCAAGGGTTGCTTGACGTTGGACTGTGGGCGCGTAGTGCTCGGCCTAGGTACATCCTTAGCCGAGGAGGGTACTCAGGAGGGAAACCTGTTGGGCTCGCGTGCACGTTTGAGTGGTCGGCCGAGGGTTGCTCGGCGTTAGTGCGCGTTAACCGAGGTCGGACTTGCATGATCGTGACCTAAACGTATGCATACAGTTAACTAGGGAGAGAGATGATTAATATTCAAAAATGTCTTTGCATTAATAAAGTGCCTCGTTAAAAACCTTGCCGACCCAAAACCCTCCTTAGGGAAAAAAGAGTCGGCCAAGGAAAAGAGTGCACTATTACATCAACTATAATACACTTTTAAATGTGAGGAGTTCCAGGTTCTCGGAATTGGTTCTCCTGATAAGTACTCTAGCTTGTATGCTCCGTTGTTTAGGTTGTGTCGTATTCAGAAGGGTCTGTCCCAATTTGGAGCAAGCTTTCCTTGTCTCGAATCTTTTCTCGCTTCGCCCGTGGCTCTCCAAACAAGATCTCCCTCTCTGAATTCTCTATGCTTCACCCTGCTGTCGAACCTTCTCTTGTAGCGTTGTTTCGTGGCCTCGGCCACGACTTGTGCTCGGTCTCGAGTGTTTTCTACGATGTCCAGGTTTATTCGGAGCTCGGCTTCATTATTCGACTCGTCAAAATGGGCTCGGCAAAATGAAGGCTCCCTGATTTCCACCGGAATCATCGCGTCAAACCCATAGACTAACCGGAAGGGGGTCTCTTGTGTGGTTGACTGAGGGGTGCATCGGTAGGCCCAAAGTACCTCGGGCAACTGTTCAGCCCATGCTCCCTTTGCTTCTCCCAGCCGCTTCTTCAACTCTGTCAGAATGACCTTGTTGGCGGACTCGGCCTGACCGTTCGTTTGTGGGTGCTCGACAGATGTGACCTTGTGTTGGATTCCTAGGCCGGCTAGAAACTCGTTGAGTTTTCGGTCGGTGAACTGAAGGCCGTTTTTGGTCACCAGGGTATGTGGGATGCCGAACCGAGTGATGATATTCCTCCATAGGAATTTTTGGACTTGATGGGCCGAGATACATGCCAAGGGCTCGGCTTCAATCCATTTGGTGAAGAGGTCCACGACAACAATGAGGAACTTGCATTGCCCCTTAGCAATCGGGAAAGGACCGAGTATGTCGGCCCCCCAAGTGGCGAGTGGCCATGCAGGAGGAATACAATGCAGCTGCTCGGCTGGTTGGTGAATCAGGTTGCCGTGTTTCTGACATGGTTGACACTTCTTCACAAACGTTTCGCAATCGGTGTTCATGGTCGGCCAATAGTACCCGGCTCGTAGTAGATTGGAGACGGTCGTTCTGGCTCCGAAGTGCATTCCACAAATTCCCTCGTGAACTTCCCGTATCACGTAATCAGCCTCGGTGGGGTCTAGGCACTTGAGTAGCGGAGTGGAGAACCCACGCCTGTATAGCAGGTCGGCGATGACGACGTATCTGCTAACCTGCGTTCTCAGCCGTTTTGCCTCGGTTGGGTCGGCTGGGGTGACACCATTGGTGATGAATGCCTTGATTTCATCTCGCCAATCCGGAGAGTCACTCTGGTCGGGGAGCTCGGTAACAACGTTTGCCACGACTTCTTCCTCAACACTAGGGTGGGCGAGTTCTTGCTGAATGATGGTTCTTAGTTGGCCTGGCTTCTTGGTTGCGGCTAATCTGGCCAATTGATCGGCTTTGGTGTTGTCCTCGCGCGGGATGTGCTCGACCAACACTTCTTGAAAGTTTGCCTTCAACTTTTGGTAAGCATGGTAGTACTTCATCATGTTGTGGTCTTTTACTTGGAAGCTACCGCCCACCTACTCGGCCACAACTTTGGAATCGGTCAGGCATTTGATTCTCGACGCACCCATGTCTTCGGCTAGTCTCAGTCCGGCCAACAGGGCTTCATACTCGGCTTGGTTGTTCGAAGCCTTGAACTGAAAACGGAGTGATTGTTCTAAGACTATCCTTTTGGGTCCCTCCAGGATCACTCCTGCTCCACTTCCTCGGCAATTCGAGGAACCGTCCACGTGGAGGGTCCAACAGTGCTCTTCGAATTGACTGTGGGGATGGAGCTCGTTTACGAAATCGGCCAGGCATTGAGCCTTGATCGGTCCTCTCGGTTTGAAGGTGATATCGAATTGCGAGAGCTCCATTGACCAGGCCATCATTCTTCCGGCGAGTTCAGGCTTGCCTAGGACTTTTGAGATCGGACAGTCAGTGTGAACGACTACTCGGTGGCTCTGGAAATAATGTCGTAGGCGTCGGGAAATGTGTATTAAGCCAAGCGCCACCTTTTTGATCAACTGGTATCGAGTTTCGGAATCTTGTAGGAGTCGGCTAACGAAATATACGGGAGCCTGGGTGCCTTCTTTTTCTTGCACTATAACCGAGCTGATTGCCTCTTCGGAAACGGTCAAATACACAAGTAGTGGGCTCAGAGGATCTGGTCTCACGAGGATCAGCGGCGTCGCTAAGGTCGTTTTCAATGTTGTAAAGGCTTCTTCGCACGATTCGTTCCACGAGAATGCCGAAGCCTTGCGTAAGAGCTTCGTCATCGGACTTATCTTGTCGGCCAAACGGGGGAGGAATCGGGACAGCGCGACCAACCTTCCTGACAGTCGCTGTAATTCCTTGAGGTTATTTGGGCTTCGCATGTTCAACACGGCCTGGCACTTGTCTCGATTTGCCTCTATCCCCCTTTCTGAAAGCATAAACCCTAGGAACTTGCCCCCCTTCACCCCGAAGGTGCACTTCTCGGGGTTGAGTCTCATGTTGTGCTTGCGTAGTTCACCGAAGATTTCGGCTAGGTCAGCTACGTGATCGGCCTGGGAATCGGACTTGACCACCATATCGTCCACATAAATCTCAATGTTTCGGCCGATTTGACCTTGAAACACTTTGTCCATTAACCTCTGGTAGGTCGCCCCGGCATTCTTCAGTGTGAACGGCATGACTCGGTAACAAAAGTTGGTGTTCTCGGTGATAAACGCCGTCTTCTCCTCGTCGGCCGGGTACATCTTTATCTCGTTGTAGCCGGAATAGGCGTCGAGGAAGCTGAAGATGGAGTGTCCGGATGCCCCGTCAACAAGTCGGTCAATGCAGGGTAATGGATAGGCTTCCTTGGGGCAAGCTTTGTTGAGGTCGGTGTAGTCGGTGCACATTCTCCACTTTCCGTTTGCTTTTTTGACCAGAACCACGTTAGCTAGCCAAGTCGTGTACGTAACTTCCCTTATGAATTTAGCCTGTAGCAATTTTTTTACCTCAGCATTTGCGGCCTTTCACTTCTCGTCCCCCATTTTTCTTTTCTTTTGTGCGACTGGTCGTGCGTCTCGGCATACGGCCAGTCGGTGGCACATGAATTTGGGATCTATTCTTGGCATGTCTGATGCCGTCCACGTGAAGAGGTCTCGGTTGTCCCTAACTACACGCTTGACTCGGTTTGAGTCGATCTCGATCAGCTGGGATCCCATGTTTGTTACTTTCTCGGGTGTTCTGCCAAGTTGAAAAGGCATGAGGTCCTCGACAGGCTCGATTCGTTCTTCTTCACCTAACCGAGGATCGAGGTCAATGTCTTCAGTCGTCTGCTGCCTTACTACATTCACACCTTTCGTCTTCGGGGGGTCGGCTAGTGGCTGCACTTTAAGGCTGGAGAGATAACACTCTCTTGCCGTTTTCTGGTCGGCATGCACGGTTATCACTTGTCCATCTCTCGAAGGGAACTTCATGCACAGGTGGGGGGTCGAGACGATGGCTCCTAGTGCGTTGATCGAGGGTCGGCCTAGAAGGATATTGTACGATGTGTTCGCGTGCACCACAATGTAACGGATTTTAATCTCTTTGAAAGACTTTTGATCGAAGCCGAAACGGGTGTATAGGTCAATACATCCTCTCGTCATCACTCTTTCGCCTGAGAAGCCTACCAGTGGTTCGTGGTATGGTTCTAGGCACTCCTCCGGGATCCCAAGCTGCACAAACGTATTCCAGTACAAGATGTTAGCCGAGCTCCCTTGGTCGACCAATGTTTTCTTCACAATGCAGTTGTGCATTTCGACTGAAATCACCATGGGGTCGTCTCGGACGGGGTCGACGCCCTGGAAATCTCGGTCGGAGAAAGTTATAGAAGGCATTCTCGGCATCTTCGGCTGGTTTACACTCACTGTTCACTGATCGTACGGCACGGAGGTGTCTCTTTTGCGCGGAAGATGTGGAACCTCCCCTGGTGAAGCCTCCGGCTATGGTGTTTATTACCTTCCTTGGTTGGTCATTGCCTTCTCGGGAATGCCGCGAGTGATCTCTCCTTTCGGCCGACCGGGATCGGCGCCGCCGATCCCTCGGCGGTGGTGCTTCCCGAGAGTTGTAGTCACCTCCCCTTGACTGGTGGTTTTGAGAGGTGAAGAAGCTCGTGAGGTGACCCTGTTTGATAAGGTCCTCAAGCTTGTCTTTTAGTGCTGAACATTCTTCCGTTGAGTGCCCCCTGTTTCGGTGGAATCGGCACATCTTGGCCTTGTCGGTCCTAGGGGGTGTTTTCGCCCTTTTCGGCATCACGAGGATCTCTGATGCAAGGGCCTGCTCCATTACTTTGGCCCTACTCGCATTAAGGGGAGTATACGCTGTATAACGTGGGCCCCTCGGGGGACGAGTGCTCGAGGGGTCGGCATTCGGCTTTCTCATCGGCTCTCGACCAAATTCTTTTCGGCTATGGCCCTCCTCGGCCCTGGCTTGATTTTTGGTCTCTGCCAGCTCCTCCATTTGCATATACTTTTCAGCTCGGCGTCGGAGATCATTCATATCAACAGGAGGCTTCTTGCACAAGCTATTCACAAATGGCCCCGACCTGAGAGCAGTGATCAGCCGGTCCATCGCCACGGTCGGGTTAAGGTCGTCGATCTCCATGGCGACTTTGTTGAATCGGTCCATGAAACTTCTCAAACTTTCTTTCTTCTCTTGATGAACCCCCGCTAAGGCTAAAGAGGTCGTCTTGTACGGTTTACTCGTCGTGAACTGGAGGGTGAATTGGGATGACAACTCGTTGAACAAGTCGATAGAGGAACTCGGCAACCTCGTGAACCAACTCAGGGCCCTTCCTTTCAGTGACATGGGGAATATTCGGCACAAGGCCGAGTCGTCTTGAGTAGAGAGGGTTGTTTGTGTTAGGAAAACATTCAAGTGTTCTTCGGGGTCGGTGGACCCATCAAACTTCTCGATTGGAAAGCTCTTCCAGTGGTCTAAGAAGGTTGCTTCCATTATCCTTCGGGAGAAGGGATGCCTTAGTGAATGAGTGTTGGTGTCGGCCTTGTTGCCTATCAAAGAGGTGGCTGGTGTTCGAGTGACCTGATCGATCGGAATGTGATAGGCTGACTCCTCTATGAGTGTAGGAGTGGTCGGCACGTAGGTTCGGTTCAGATTTCGGAGCTCGGCATTTTGTCGACGCAACTCTGCCAGCTCCTTGGCATCGACTTCTCTCTGTCTTCGGATAGCCGCCATTTCTTCGCATGCGCGCAAGTCATCTTGGAGGTCGGGCTGAGCTTGATTAATATTATGCTGGACCTCTTGTATCACAGGATCCGGTTGGGTCTGAGGCATTCCGTATGGAAAACGTTCCTGGTTATTCATGGCGGGATTGTTCTCGGGAATATGTATCGGTTGAGTCGTTGTTGATTGTCCTTTGCGTGTTACTACCATATCTCGGTCTCAGTCATAGAATTCTAAGGGGCTGAAGCGTCTCTTCGGCCCTACGGTGGGCGCCAAATGTTCCTGTGTTAGGATACACACTTCACTTATCCTTGTTGTAGAGGGTCTGATCCTGGGTCTCGGTCTTCTCGTTCCTATCCGGGTAGTCCGATGTGAGGGGGGGTGTGCCTGCAAAGACACTCTAACGCTCAAGTAAGTGCTCGGCGTAATAAATGTGGTAGTTGAAAGTTAGTTACATACCTCGTTGGGGTCCTATTTATAGGTGTTCTTATTGGGCCGTGATTAGGGATTGGGCCCCGAAAAATTAGGGGGGCTAATTCGATGTATTATGTTAATTAAGCTCTCCGTAATCATCCTAGCGCAGGTACGGGGCTCGGCCGAGCGCACCGAACGTTCCGTTCAATCCGTGAGTGGTCAGGGATCTCGAGTATTCAGCCTTAATGTTCCGTTCAATTCGCGAGTGGTCGGCGGGTTCGGGTTCTCGAGCTCGGGTATTCGGCCTGGTCGGCCACCATACGGTATAGGTTTTATTTTGTCAACCTTTTTTAAACTATTTTTAGTGTTTTGACTTAGCATTTGTCTTGTATCATTGCATATCCTTATTTTAATTTTAATTTAAATGTGAATGAGAATGTGATTGAAAATTTGTGTAATATCACCGTTGTCCGCCAAAGAACTACCAATCTTCTGGCAGTGGTACAATGAAACGCCAAGTTAAAATATATCTTGTATGCAAGGCATTAACGAATTTCAGCTGTTAAAAGTTTGCACCAAAAAGATTTGTCATAAAATCTTCCAAAATGTGTAGAAATAAATGTTGGTGATTGTCGAAATTTTCTTGAATTTGTTGTTGTGTTGGAGTGAATGCAAATGAATGAATAGATTGTTCCTTATATTCATTTTTCATAGTTTGAATTTCTAATTGTTAATTAACGGCTTTGCGGTTGTTGCGTCCTAATGCAAAGAAGTTTTTGAGAGTGAAGAGTGGAACAAAAAACAAAAATGGGAGAGTTGGAAAGTAACTTTATCAAAAAGACAAGTTTTGCGCTTAATATACAAACTACTATTTAATTATGTATAAAATATTTATTATATATAACTAAAGTTTATAGTATATATATATATATATTAATATATATATATATGCTATATTTAATATATAAACTATATTTAAAATGTATATAAATAGCTATTTTTAAAATTTAAGTTATATTTTAAACTTATGATAAATAATTTATATTGTGACAATTATTTTTATTTATTAATAATTTATTTTAAAATATTAAAATTTAATTTATAAATAGATGTTGATAAATAAAAATCGAATGAAATCAGAAGTTAAAAACAATTCTTGAAAACTCTTTCGTGGAAGAAATGCACTTAAAAACTTGTTTTTGAAAGAGAAATTTCTAAAAATATTTTCGTTCAAAATAAATTTTGATGTGTCAGAATATAATTAAAACCCAACAAAATGAAAACTAATAAAGTCCTCTTGGAGTTCTAATCCTCATAACATCAACTAGGAGATGGAACATGAGTTCAACTGGACAAACATCCCAATATGAGTGTCAAATTGCTAGAAGCACCAATCTTAGTTAATGTATATGAACATTTGTTACCCTAAAGGATAATGACCAATTTTGTTGCTGAAGGGACCTAATCTTTTGAATGATAAGGAGATAAGGATGCCACCATAACCAATTTCATCAATTAAAGATTTAAATTCCAAACTCCAAGTCAAATTCAAACCATGATCAATGGCCAAATGTTAAACATTTAGACTAGTAGAGATACAACAATTTCTTGATAATCCTTGTATCCAATTTCCATGATGGTCCCTAAGAATGCCACCATAACCAGTTTCCCTGGGGTTACCAAAAAAGTTTGTCTATGTTCAACTTCACTACCTTTGTAGTAGGATGACACCACTAAACAATGATGTTACCTTCGACATGCTCTATGTTGGTATCATCTTGAAGAATGGAACCATAGATATTATTTAGGATTTGTCACTCAGACCAAATAACTTGTTGAAATATTTTCTTGTTCCTAACTCTCTACAGCATCCAACACGTGACAGTAAAGAGGATTCCATCGTTCCCTCTAACATGTGTTTTAAGCTAGAAGTCACATCAAAGTTATTCTTATTTATATCCAAGTGAGACCCCAACTTAGATCAAATATGCACAAACTTGTGATAATCACAAAGCACATGATAAATAGACTCCTCCACATGGCCACACCTACAACAAGAAGCATCTAAAGAAATATGTCATTCAAACCAACATAAGTTAGTAGGAAGGGACTTTATGTAACATAACCAAAGGAAGTGTCTAATATTTTTGGGAACATTCAAAGTTCAAAACCAAGAGACATTTTCAAATTTTTGACCCTAAATGCATGGTACACCCTTTAGACAACCACTAGTAAGTAGTTTTGGTTAAACAATATCCTGATATCAAGGGCTCTTAAAATGATTACATCATCATAAGATGGATTCAACAAAAGACTTTTTCTTTTTGTTGAATGGCAAGTGGGATGTTTGTGTAACACCCGACTAATTCCAAGCATCATTCTTCCAAATATTCTAAACTTGCATGTGAACATCATGTTGAGAAATAGTGTTATTTGAGAGCCATTTGTCAAACCACAAAGAAATATTTTCTTCCCTAATCTTAATATGAAAGAAAAGTGTAAAGATATTAGTTGCCTTCATAAGAGACCATTAGTTATAAGAGTACCCATATTAAGTGCTCACTCAAAGGATAACACAAGAGGGGACGCATGTATCTACCAAAATTTCCCCTATAGGTTATCATATTCATGCATTCTAGACGTGCTTCCTGAATAAGAATATATTTGTTTCTTGGACAGGACGAATGCCGAGACTCCCTTTGTTTTTAGGAAGAATTAAGGTGTCCCAATTAACCTAATGAATGACATTATTTTCCATATAAATCATCTAAATGAAGAATCTATCGCATCACAAACAACTCCATGGATAATCCCAAGCGTGTGGTTCAGCAGTAGGGGTTGATCCACGCTTAAGCAAGGTCAAGGGTTCGAATCTTGCCTTGTGTATGTAGCCGCGTTAAATCTTGGGACTAGCTATCTCACCCTTTGAGGTGCCTCTAACGTAGCGAGGAGATTAGTCACTACTATCGGCGGTGGATATTCCAAGGACGAACAAAAAAAAAAACTCATCCATGGATCTATAAATTTTACATGGTATATAAAAGAATAATTGTATAGAAGTAAATTGGTTTTTTTATATAACAGATTGTATTTAATATATAAGAGTAAATTATTTTATTTTTTTTCAACTTGAAAGAGCTCTCATTCAATTATTGCTTTTGTGCAAAAATTACATGTTAGGAGTGGGCCAAATAAGACTTACTGGGCCGAATAGAAGAGTCGAAGTGGAACCCTGATTTTAGGCTTATGTCATCAATAAACCATTATCAGGCTTGACCAGTAGCGAAAATCATTAATGTAAGGCCGTGGATACAACTAAAGAATAAAATGATCAGGCCTTTGGGCCCGTCTATGTTTTAAAAAAAAAAAATCAGACGTCGTACACATACAACAACAGTAGAAACTAGAAAGCACATGCATGATTCTTTAGAGCTTCAACTAATTTCACCGTTTGTGGTTAATTTATAGGTGCTAAAAAAAAGAATAGAATTTTCTATTTTCAATTTTTTTTCCATTTAAATGTTTTCTTTGTTACATAGCAAGGAACTCAATACTCTTAAACTTTTTAAATTTCTACCAATAATCAATAAGTGCATTAATATTAACAATAGTTAAGGGTATAATAAAAAAGATATTTAATTTTGCATTAACATTGTAAAACAATAATCAAATTAAAATATATAAAAATTGTTAAAATGTCAAATAAAATAAATTAGGAAGAATATAATTTCTTATAGTGCAATAAATTATCTTAGAATCAACACTTCTCCTGTATGCTTATCAAGTTGCCACTGCATTTAAAGTCAAGATTGAAGTAGAATGAATTGAAGCAAGCTGCGATAGCTTGTTTTACGTTTGGAAGTTTGGTGTTCACCGTATGTTACTATGAATCTAGAACGGGGTTGGTGATCAACAACTTCCATGATTTTAAGTGTCAGAAGACTTCAATTTGACAATACTCCTAACATATAAAACACATCTAAAACGAACTATGACATAAGAGAAGATCGTCCATGCAATAAAAATATTTGATAGAAAATGTTTATAATTTCTCGTAATATCTCAACTTTCATATTCCGTGCCTACCATGTACTCGTAATCTTTTTTACTTTCGTACAAGTACTGCACCCAAACCAAATCATTGGTTATATATGCATGCAATAATTGACAACGATGTTTTTCTATAACACGGACAATTATTATCGCCAATATAGGACAATCATATATAACCACAGACAGAGATTAAAAAAAAACGTTTTTTGCTGCAAAGGGTAACGTGTAAGAATTAAAAAATTATCGAAGAATATAATATTTAAAAGGCTTAAATATGTTTTTAGTTCATAAAATTTAAGATAAATTTATTTTTGATCTCTTAAATTTAAAATAATTATTTTTGATCCTTGTAATTTTCAAAAATCTTGTTTTAATCTCTCATATTACTAATAATATATCTGAAAGTGACAAATTAAAACAATTATGTAATATCAATTAGATTTAATATGATATTTTCACTAATAAGAATATCAATAGATATATTTTATACAATAATATTTGATAAATTTATTAACAAAATTTGAATATAAAAATTAAAATATGATTTTTTTTTGAAGTTATAAGAACTGAAAATAATAATTTTAAATTTGAAGAACCAAAATTAAATTTGTCCTAAATTTAAGAAACTAAAAACATATTTAAACCTATTTAATATCATCAATATATTTTTTGTAATTTTTTTTTATTGATTTCTTGACCCTAACCGCAACTTTTTATTTATTGATTAATTTCTTAATCAGAACAGTTGAAAAAATGGGTGGAGCGGGAGCATTTATTGATTTATTCATGTCAAAGCAACAAAGTAGAACCAATTATTTTCTTGTGTCATCAGATGAACCAAGTAACCTAAATTTTGGACAAATTTAAGTGGCTTAGATTTCAGGCTTTTCTTTTAATCCGTCGAGTCATTCATGTATGGGGAGTCTGAATGAATAAAGAGAGAAGAACCACTTGCATGGGCTTAATTTGCTTGATTACGAAGTTAATAGGTCAAAAATAAATTGATGTGATGCCTTCATATATAGAGTCACGAAAGTGAATTGTATACTTAGTGTTAGATTTTGTGTAGTTGTCACATAGAATCATGTTTCCCATGACGATTCTACCCAATGATCGAGTATCACATATATAAATTGTCCATTTCAACCGACAATTTGTCATTTACCCACTGATTTGTAGGTTTCACCTAAATGCCGAAGTGCAGCACAAGAAAGGAAAACTCCTGCATTTTTCATGTCTCAGTACAATTTCAGTACCATATGAAAGTACACTATATATGCTTATTTTTAAAAGTTTATGTTTCATGCAGTAAATAATAATGAAAAAAAAAAGTATCTTTGAAATTATTTGTCAAAATGATCATACATTAATTAAGATCAATATGCTTTTTTTTATTATATTAATTCATATCCATAGGTCTCTGCCACAGGTGAAAAAGATATGATAGAATTGTATGAGACATCATCACCTTAATTTCCTTGTATATATTTAACAATTCTACTTGCTATTTAATTTCTCGATTAAAAGTTTATTATTATTAGTTTAAAGTGTCGGGTATTTATTTGGTTATGTTCACTATGAATTATAAATGGAAAGGTATGATCACGTAAGTAAATCGTTGGTTGAAAGTCATTCAGTCAGTTTTCTAACTGCACATAAATATATGCATCCTGAAAAAGAAATGTTCGCGTCCAATCAAATAGTTCAGTATGTTTTCACGATATACTAATGATTGATCACGTATTAATTACACATTTACAATTCTATTGCAATTTGTATTAATCTAACATATCATATTGACATAAACCAAGGAATTCTAAGGAATTATAAGGTGATTTGAGTAATTTGGAGAGGAACATAAGATTAGAATGATAAGGAAGGTATAAATTTGAATTCTCCATTAACATAATAATTAATAATTAAAAAATATTGACATAAATCTATTTTTTGAATATTAAAACTGGTATCAATTTTAAATACTATTTAAAATGAGAAAAATATTAATACAATTAATTTCTATTTATTATTGCACAATTAATTTTCTTTTGTTTATGAAATTAGATTTGAGACTTTATATATTATAAAAAAAAAATCCTTATCAAAATGTTGCTTAAATGACTCACATCCAATAATTATCAAAAGTTTTAGATATGATCATTATGTAATGTTGACTCACTTTTTATAATTTTCAATCATGCAATAGCTGTAAAAAAAAATGCAATTATAACTGCTCACATGTACCCTTATTAATTAATGAAAATGTAATGCTTAGTGACCAACTAATGAGGTCATCGCTTATACTTACAATCAAGAATAGAGATGCATATATTTTTACATAGGCTAATGATATTGTTAGTTTGATAACAAAATGACAAATGGTTATTTTACCCATGATTTATTTATAATTGATTGGTGTAGAAGAGATAATTAGATGTACAAATAATAAATTGATAAAGTTTACAGATTCATTCTCTGAAAAGCGTTAATTTATATAAAAATAAAGGATTTATAATTAAATTGTGCATATAATTTTTTTTTTATTTGAGCTACAATAATTAATTTTGACAAATGAGTCTCATCAAAGATATTTTTTACGTAATAAATTATACACAAACACATGGCTTTAATATATAAAAAGATAAGTTAACGATTTTTTTCTTATTTCTAATCGATAATATTTATCATATTTTATATTTATATATATATTGGTCCAAGTGATAAGAAATATAATTTCTTTAAAAGAAATACCTTTCTTTTTTTTCCTTACGAGAATATGAATGAAACTTTACATTACAAGTTTTTAGTATATGTTTAACATTTAATTCAAATTCAATGATAGAACTAACTTTTGAGTCGTAACTTTATAATTCTAAATTGGAAATTAAACCTCAATTCTTAATTAATCAAAGAATTTAAATGGAAAGTCACTTGTAATATAAAGCTACCTTGGTTATCATTAAAAAAAATTGTATCAATCCTCGTGAAAAATAGGTGTGTTCATATATAGGATTTTAAAAAAATTAAATTAAATTGAATCGATATGTTTTATAAAAGTGAGTTGGTTTTTATTTTTTTAAAATATTAATAAGATTTTTTTAAATTTGATTGATTTGGTATGGTTTGAATATCCATTTTATATTCATATATATGAGTTGATTTTTTAAAAAATTGAGTCAAATCGAACCATTTTATAAAAATGGATCAGGTAATCAAATTAGTTTTGCAAAATGGATTAGATCAACTTTTTTTCTGATAATGAATCAAATTTTTTTTAATATAAATTGGATCAGTTCAGATCGATTTGAATTTTTTGTACTCCCTAATGAAAGAGAAGACACATTCAATCGACCGAAACAAAAAAGAGTATACAATTATGATCACTTTGGTTAAATCAATTTTGTTGGAGATCCCACATAGACTAATGATAAAGACATAATAGTGCATATAAGTGAGAAATAATTCTTATCTTATTAATATTTTGCAGAGAGAATAACAAACTCATAAAAGTGAAAAATATCTCAATTGCTCATTAGATCAACTCAACTGAAAAGATACATGGACCTAGCTATATATATTGAGCCAAGAAACAAAAAATAAGTCTAACCACCTCTAACAGAATGTGGCAGCTAGTAACAAATAATATAAAAAATCTATTTCTAATACCCCTTCTCAAGGTAGGTTGTGGATGTCAATATGAAACCCAACTTGGACACATTTTCTTGAAATGGTGCTGGATACAAAGACTTGGTGAACATGTCGGTAAGTTGATGTTTGGAAAGAACATGAGAAAGAACAAAGAGACCTTCAAGAATTTTTGCATGTATAAAATGGCAGTCCACCTCAACGTGCTTGGTTCTTTCATGAAAGGAGGAGCCAATTTTATAGCAGATTCATTATCACAAAATGTGGGAAAAGGAAGAGGAATGTCAAGACATAAGTCATTAGCAACATATTTGAGCCACTATAGCTCACAAGCAACTGAGGCAAGAGCCCTGTATTCTGCCTTTGTATAAAGTTTTGAGAAATGGTGTTTATTTTCTTAGATTTCCATGAAATCAAGCAATTACGTACCATAAAAAATGCAGTATCCTATAATTGATTTTTGAGTGATGCAGCATGGAGCCCAATCTGAATCAGAGAAGGGTTGAATTTTGTGAGGATTGTGAACAGCATAAAATAGTCCTTTACCAAGTGCATTCTTTAGGCATTTAAGAATTTGAAATGGAGCTTGTAGGTTTGAATATCTAGGCTTGGACATAAATTGGCTAATCTACTACACCACAAAACTAATATATGGCCTAGTATTGGTTAAGTACAAGAGTTGTCCAATTAATCTTCTAAAAGTAGTAGGGTCAGTAACAGGGTCACCTTCATCTTCATTGAGTCTAATAGAAGGATTTGCAAGAGAATTGGTTGATTTACATCCAGTAATTCCAAATTCAGAAAGAATTTCAAGGCAATATTTCCTTTGATTCAAGACCAAACCTCCCTTGGATCATGCAACTTCAAAACCCAAAAAATACTTTAGTTCACCAAGGTCATTGATGTGAAACTGATTATCAAGGTAACCTTTGACTTGATTGATCATGCAAAGGCTGTTACTATTAAGAACTATGTCACCCACATAAACTAAAAGTTCTATGAAGGAATCAGTAGTATGCCCCACAAATAGAGAATGATCAGCTGGACTTTGATTGAAACCAAAGTTGGTTAAAGCATAGGTGAGTTTGGCATTCCCTTGTCGACTTGCTTGTCTTAATCCATACAAGGATTTTTGTAACTTATAAACAAGTTTAGAAGAAGGAATATCTAGACTAGGTGGTGGCCTCATATAAACCTCTTATTTGAGGTCACCATGCAAAAAAAAATTATCTACATCTAGTTGATGTAGCAACTAGTTGGAAGAAACTGCAATGGAGAGGAGAAACTTCACAATAGTTAATTTGACTATTAGAGAAAATGTTTCAAAAAAATCTAGCCCCTCTGTTTGTGTGGCACCTTTAGCAACCAACCTTGCTTTATGTCTTTCTATGGATCCATCTGCCCTGTATTTGGCTTTGTAAACCCATTTACATCCCACGATTTTCTTTCCTGGAGGATGTCTAACCAATGAACAAGTGTTATTCCTTTCTAGAGCTTTTAATTCAACTAGCATGGCTTTCCTCCAACATTCAAGTTAACTTGCTCCTTTGAAAGAAGTCGGATAAATTGTACCAGAAACAGACAAGCAAAAAGCAGTATGAGAATTAGAGCATTTGAAATAAGAAAGATAAGAATGTAAAGAATAATGAGTACTATAAGTAACATTAGATGAAGCTATTGTAGGACAATGATAATCAGCTAAGTATGAAGGAGGCTTCTTAGTCCTTGTGGAAACTCTTGTTACAGGCTGAGTGATTTGGGGAAAGTCATGATGAGGAGATTCAATATTCTCTGTGGGAACAACTGAATCATGATCATGTATTGAAGGTGTACTATCCGTACCGCGAATCCGAGCTCCAGCTCGGCTTCACAGCGCAGAACGACCTCGGATACGCACCTCGGACACGCACTGGGAGACCTCGGCTAAGACGAGGTCCGCTATCTAAATAGGTCATAACTGATCTCAGGCTCAAGGCCCAACAAAACCCTAATCCACACAAAGTACGTGCATTACTTATACGAGACTCATACACCCACAAAAACTAACTTTAGCATTGGAGTCTCTTTTGCAGGTACCACCCTCATCTTGGAGCAACAAATGTACTAGTAAAGGAGGCTCGCCGATCTTACCCAGCAGATCGTCCCCTACGACCGATCTCCGGTATGAACAGAAGGTAAAAATTTTGTTTTGATCATCAATGTTTAGATTCAAATTAGGAGTCTCAAAAGTAATAAGAGCATCAAACTTTGAAGTATTAGTAATGCTACTTGTAGTATCTATGTTAGAAGAATTTAAAGAGTTATTGGCATAAGGAAAATGCTTTTCATAAAAGATGACATTTCTAGAAATGGCCCATGATTTGTGTTTGAGATTATATAAAATCTATCCTTTAGTTCCAACTTTAAAAACTAAGAAAATGCACTTGGAAGCTTTTTTGTCATATTTCGTTCTTCCAGAACTGATTGTGTTAGCATAGGCCAGACATCCAAAGACTCTTAAAAGGTTTAAATTAGAAGCATGACCTTACTCTAGTTCATAAGGAGTTTTATATTGTAAAAAAGGAGTAGGTAGTCTATTAATTATGTGAGTGACATGTCTAACAGCAAAGAACTAAAAACAAATTGTTAAATTTGCTTGAAACAATAAGGCACGACTAACATTTAATAAGTGTTGATGTTTCTTCTCAACAATACCATTTTGTTGAGGGGTCTCAACATATGAAGTTTCACGGAAGATGTCTTTTGTAGAGAAAAAACTGTTTAAGTAAAACTCTATGCCATTGTCAGATTTGAGTTTCTTCAATTTTAATTCAAACTGGATTTTAATTAATTGAATGAAAGAAGGAAAAATGAATTTGACATCAGATTTAACTTGTAGTGGGTGAATCCAAGTAAACCTGGTAAAGTCATCCACTACAGTCAAAAAGTATTTAAAACCATCAATAGAAGAAGTGGAAACTAGGCCCTATATGTCCACATGTATGAGTTCAAAAATTTTGGGACTTCTAGTGTTACTAATAGAAAAAGGTAATTTCTTCTGTTTTGCATAGTGACATGTATCACAAGGATGTAAGCTATCAAAAACAATATCATTGTATTTAGAAGATAAATGTTTCAACACTTTATTTGAAGTGTGACCCAATCTAATACCACAACATAGAACTATCAGTAGTAATTACATTTTAAAATTTTGAAGAAAATAAAAGATTATTAGGAGGAGATCCACATGAGCCCAAGTCACTTGAGTCTTGCAAGTAGAATAAGTCATTCCATACCTTAGCTGCTCCAATCATCTGAAAATTGAATTTCTACACAATTAAACAATGTGCATCATAGAATATAACCATGCAACTAATAGTGGAAATAAGTCTAGGAATGGATATGAGATGGACAACAAAATTTGGTACATAGAGAACATTGACAAGAGTCAGTTTTCCTAGATGAATATTGCCAGAGAAATTAGCAATGATGATTATATTATTTGGTAATTTTATGTGAATTGGTTTTATAGGTTTTAGGAATCCAAAAAAGGATTTGGATGGACAAATATGGTCTGTGGCACCACTATCCAAAATCCATGAAAAGGGACAAGAAAGATTACCTGAATGATTCACAAGTGATGTTTGAGTATGGTTGGCAAATGATGAATTGTCCTTGGACTGTTGAAGAAGAGCCATAATAGCCTGATATTCACTACAAAAAAATATGTATTTAACTGGGGTTTTTTAATGGGGGTTATCCTAACCCTCGGGAACATAAGTAACTAACTGGGGTTTCAATAACCCTCGTTAAGTATTATTAAGTTACGGGGGTTAAAATTTAAAACCGTTGGTATATTTTAATAATATATTGTTTTTTTTTAATCTTTGTAATGATAATTATTTTTTTTTCATTTCCCTCTCATTTATCTTTTGTTTCCCTCTCTCACGAAACCCGTGAGGCTCTCTAAGAACACTCCTTCATCAGAAAAATGCAAATGACCTAGCCTCCCTCTCCGACGCTCTCCGACGTTCTTCGACGCTCTCCGGCGCTCTCCGACTGCCTGTGATTTCTATAGCACCGACCAAGGTATGTTTTCCACATTTATCTCTTGTATTACTCACACTCTTGAGATTTAGCATTGGAAAAATTCCCTCATTCGTTGTTCATTTGGGGTTTTTTCAGATTGTTAGCAGAAAATCCTTGAGCTTGGACCAGTTAGTGGTACCGGAAACTGTGTTTGCACTCACTGAAAAACCCTTTGTTCCTTTAAGGGCCATCTCGATGATGTGCTTGACCTTTGTTGGTCCAAGTCTCAGGTTAGCTACTATTTTGAAGATAGGTGTTGTTCTGTAATTCCACTTGTGTGTTCTATGTGTGAATGTAAGCTTGTTTTTCACTCGTATGTTGGCATTAGTTCACATTAAAACTAGTTGACAACCTCATTGTCTTCGATGGATCCTCGGAGTACAGCTTAAGCTTGTCCTCCACCGGCAACTTGAAGAATCCATGTGCCACCTCTTCCATTTCCTTCACTGCTTCTAGACCCACCCCATGATTAATTTCCTATTTAATTATTTCCAAGTTATATAATCATTCTAAAATATGTAACTTCCCAAGATATTTATCAATAGGTGTCTTCAACTTATATATATCAAATTGATAATAATAAAAATGGAGAAAAATGTTGAAACATGCCTGGAAAAAGCCATAGAGTCTGCAAGCTTCATCGATTAATTACCGATTTGTTGCCATAGAGTCTGGCAGATTTGGGTAGTGGATTCCAAAAGAAAGTACCTTTGTGTCCATTATTTGATACCCCTTCTTAAATACTACCAAAGAATATGTAAAAAGAAAAGAAAACTTTTTTTGGGTCCTGAGAAGTGGAAAGTGATGAGTGAGTAGCTTCCAGGAAGATAAGCCTAAAGGGCAACACAACATGCATTTATATACAACTGGATGCAGGGGAGTGAGAACAGGGGTACTCTATTTTTGCTTTTTTCTTTTTAGACCCTATTGTGGACCTTGTCTAAAAATCTTACTGTTTTCTTATTATTTTAAAGGTTAAAATAATAATTTGTTCTCTATACTGGACAAATTAGTGTCATATGACAAAATATATATAAATTTTATTCTCTAAGAATATCTTATGGTTACACTTTAATCCCTCTTGTTATTTTAACCTCTTTTTTTTTTTTTTTTAACAAGCTAACATGGCTAACGGAAATTTCAGGTAATGGCTATGTTGACAACCCCACCATATTTGATGACAGATTGGATGTTAATTTCCGAATTAAAAAGATTGGATGTTAATTTACAGCAAATATCTAATGTCATTCGGTTGTACTTATTATACACCAAAATAGCTAATTAGAAGAGGTCTTTTGGTTCCCATCAGTTATCAATATTATATTTGTTGTCATCATTGTACTTAATAAATTTTTTTTTGAGTAATCTTTACTATTCTGTGAATTTAATATTACAGTTCTATGACATAAAAAGTCTAGATTTGGAGTTGATTGAAATTTGAAATTAACTTTTCTACTGCAGAAATCAGTTTGAATTTATTTTTAATTGTAAAAATGAAAGTAAAAATCTAAAGATACTCAATGTTTATAAACATGCACGTTGAACCTCACACACATAGGGTGTGTTTGTATTGCAGTTACTTACGTTTAATGTAATTGAAAAAACAACACCACACTTGCTTTTGCTTTTTTACATTGAAAAGTGGAAAAAATCTGTTCAACGGGTGTTGAATGGTTTTCCAAACGCACTCATAATAGTAGAATAAGACTTTGTGTTGTCAATTTACTTTCTTATATCAATAATTGCAATAAATTTAATGGTTGCTATTTTCAGATACTTGGTTTCATCTGTGCTGGTGTGGTACTCAATCAGTTTGGTTTAATTAGAAACATTACAGATGTTAAATTTTTATCAGAATGGGGGATCCTTTTCTTGGTAAGATACATCTCACCACTCAGTAAAGGTGCCATTTTTTTATTATTTATTTATTTATTATTATTATTATTATTATTATTATTATTTTGTTTTGCATTTTTTTCTCACTCTCAAATTAAGCATTGGAACAGTGATATGTAAACATATTTTAGCATGTTGTTACTCTATTTCATAAAAACTAATAATCCAAAACTCCTAGGTATTAGCCTTTTTTTAGTACTCCATTTCATAATGCCTGTATTGATTGCTTTTATTTTCTACACAGTTTCTGAAACTCATAGGTATCAACAACCAACTCGATAGAAATTGAATAGTGGATCAAGGAGGAATGAAATGAGTCATTGACTATTAGACCAAAATTAAACCCTATAAATATTAATTAACAAGGTCATAAATTCTAATCTTGATATTGTCATTATAAATCTTATTGATGAAAAAATTGACACTAGTGTACCACTAAAAAGTGTATATTTACTATATTTTAGACTGCTGAAAAATTGTTTTTATATTTGAAGGTGCACCAAATCTGAAATAGATAATTTATAGTTTTTTATATTATATGTATCCATGTTTTCAAATTAGTTTATGAGGGATACCAGCAATTCAAAATGAACTTGAGGAAACAGAAGATACATAGATGTAGAAGATGGGCTTCTGTTTAGTACCCTTCTAAAGGCAACCTTGCTTTTTATAAACAGCTTTTAAAAGGCTCCTTGCAATATCTTTTGTTGCAATGGAATGACTATCGTTTGGAAGTTATTGGAGATATGATTGTGCTTTTTTTAAATAGTTATTTGTAAAGACTTGAAGCCGGCTGGGATTTATGCCTACCAGACCATGTTTACTGTCATGATTTTCCTCCGTCAGAATCAACAACCCCAGATTTTAGACCCAATATTTGGATGGTATCCTTACAACTAAACAAGCATTAGCCTTACATATGTTGTACATGTTTAAAAAAAATTATCTTATGAATGCATACATGATTAGTTTATTTTTTTATTTTTGTAATTTGTACTTTTTTCACCATTTGATGTTCCTATTATTCTATTTTTCTTTTTTGTTTTGTATGTATGATGGAGGAGAAATATCCTTTGTGCTCAAAGTTTATGTTAACTTATGTTAACAATATCATATAATTTTGATGTTTTGGTGATAACAGTTCTACGAGAGTTGTAGTTTGGTTGGCAAAGTGAAAGAGGAATACAATAAGCTTCAATTTTAAAGGTAATTTCTAGACATATAATTTTAAGTGTTTTTTCTTTTTTAATTATTGATGCAGAATATAATTATGAATTATATGTTATGTTCAAGAAGCATACTATTCTACAAATTCTATATATTATATCTTATACTATTATATATATATATATATATATATATATATATATATATATATATAACATGTAAACATGACAAGTCAATTAAAACTTTTAAATTTTATTACAATATTAAAACTTGTCTGTAATGAGTAAAAAGCTTTTTTAAATACTTCATATTTTCCCTTTATTTCAATTAACAAAAACATTTCATTTATATAACTGGTCCAATTTTTTTGACCTTAACAGATTTTTTTTTTCAATGGACAAGTCTTGGATTGACTTGCCTCGAAATAATCCTCTATATATAGAAGGATTGAATAAATTCTTAGACTTTGCATTTTCTAATCGAAGTGTTGATGGTAAGATAAGATGCCCATGTCCTAAATGCAAGTTCAACAAATGGCAAACTCGGGAATTAGCATACGACCACCTAATTCTTAAACCTTTTCCTAAAGGGTACACAGTTTGGTTGAGACATGGGGAGACAAGTACTCTACATACTACAATTGAAACAACTACAATGCCACAACAAAATGAAGAGAGAATTGTTATTAATGATTCCATATGTGACATGGTCAATGATGCATTTGGGCATCATTCTAATAATAATGATATGGAGGAAGATGGTGATGTGTGTCCAGAAGAAAGCCAAACAATACCAGATGATATTACAGAGCTTTTGGAGTTAATGAGGGATGGAGAACAAAGTTTGTATGAAGGATGTGATAAATATTCAAAACTTTCCTTTTTGATCAAGTTTTATCACATCAAATGTCTATGTAGAATGAGTGATAAAGCAATGTCAATGATATTAGAGTTGTTAGCAGATGCCTTTGAGCATGCTAAAATTCCACGTTCATTTTATGAAGCTAAAAAAATTATTACTAAGCTTGGCCTTCATTACACAAAAATTGATGCTTGCCCGTATGATTGCATGTTGTATTATGGAGAAGACAAAGATAGAGAAACCTGTAAGAAATGTAGTACATCCAGATGGAAACCAGAAAGTAAGAGAATGGTTGATGGTAGCATTATTCATAAAAGAAAAAAGGTGCCTGCAAAAGTTTTAAGGTATTTTCCTTTGAAGCCACGTTTACAGAGGATGTTTATGTCTTCTAAAATAGCTGAGCATATGCGATGGCATGCATCTAATAGTTCAGATGAAGGCATGTTAAGACATCCAAGAGATTCTGAAGCTTGGAAGAGATTTGACTTAATGCATCCTCAATTTGCTTCAGATCCTCGGAATGTACGACTTGGTTTGGCTACTGATGGGTTCAATCCATTTGGCAACTTGAGCAATAATCATAGTATTTGGCCAGTTATACTCATACCCTACAACCTTCCTCCTTGGATGTGTATGAAGCAAAGTTCGTTCATTGTTTCCATGATTATTCCTGGTAAGAAAGCACCAGGAAATGATATTGATATATATTTACAACCATTAATTAATGAGTTGAAAGAGTTATGGAATACTGGATTTAGAACTTTTGATTCATATAGTAGTGAAAGGTTTAACATGCACGCAGCTATATTGTGGACTATTAGTGATTTTCCAGGTCTTGGAACCTTATCTGGATGGAACACACACACCGGGTTAGCCTGTCCAAGATGCAACTTTGATTCAACTCCTACTCAACTTCATAATGGGGGAAAATGGTGTTTCATGAATCATCGTCGATTTGATGGAAATGTGGAAAATAGAAATCCGCCTTTGACTATAACGGGTGCAACTGTGTTACAACAACTTGAAAATCTTAATGTTGTCTTTGGGAAAGAACCAGAAGTTGAAGTGCCCAAAAGAAAGAAAAGGGGTGTTGGTCATGGTAAGGTAGACCCTTTACAATGGAGAAAGAAGAGCATATTTTTTGAATTACCTTATTGGGTAGACAATTTATTGCCCCATAATCTTGATGTCATGCACATTGAGAAAAATGTGTGTGATAATGTGGTATTCACATTATTGAACGATTCTCAAAAATCAAAAGACAATTTAAAGGCTCGCAAAGACTTACAAGAATGGGGTATTAGACCTGATCTTTGGCCTGATGTAAATGGTAGATATCCTCCTGCTATATACACGTTGACAAATGCTAATAAGGTAATTTTTCTCAAAACTTTGAAGAATGTTACTGTTCCAGATGGCTACTCAAGTAACATTAGTAGATGCATTGATGTCAAACAACGTAAGCTTGGAGGATTAAAAAGTCATGACTCACATGTATTAATGGAGCAACTTCTACCTTTAGCAATGAGAAACACACTCCCAAAGCAAGTGTCTGCTGTTCTGATTGACTTGTGCCTTTTTTTTAGACAACTGTGTAGTAAAGTATTAAAAGTTGATGAACTTGACCAACTACAAAGTAGAGTTGTCCTCACATTATGTCACATGGAAATGTTATTTCCACCTTCATTTTTTACTGTCATGGTTCATTTGATTGTGCACTTAGTTGAAGATGCCAAGCTTGGAGGACCTGTCCAATATCGGTGGATGTATCCTATTGAGAGGTATCTAGGAAAATTAAAGTCTTATGTGCGTAATAAGGCTCAACCAGAAGGCTCAATAGCTGAAGGTTACTTAGCTGAAGAGATTTTAACCTTTTGCTCTAGATATTTAGATGGAATTGAGACTAAATTCAATCGACTAGGCCGTGTTGATGATGAACCTGATGACATTGTGCCATCTAGTGTGAGCACTTTGTTTCCACCAATTGGAAAACCTGTTGGAGGTTTTACTTACTTTACTTTATCTCCAAGGGAAAAGTTACAAGCACATCGTCATGTCTTGACTAATTGTACACAAGTTGACCCATTTCTTCAGTAAGTACTATAACTTTATAACTTATTAATATTGGTTTTCACTTAAATAATTAAGAATATAATTTATGTATGCCATGTAGGGAATTTAGAGACATTCTACGAAGACAATTGAGGAGAAACACACGCTCATCCTCTGAAATAGACAAGAGGGTTCATAGGGAATTTGTTGAATGGTTTTCACGTCGTGTACGTATAATTATACCTTTGAACTTCAAATCTTTGTATTATAAAACTTTTATAATTTTTTATTCTTTTTTTTATTTAGATACGAAATGACTCAAATGGATCCTATTCAAATGATTTGAAGTTTTTAGCTATGGGTCCAATCACTTGTGCAAAACGCTATACTGCGTATAATATCAATGGACTCAAGTTTCGTACACTGGAGCGAGACCAGGGGCTTAAAACACAAAACAGTGGAATATTTGGAACATTTGGGACAAGGAGTTATGCAAGTAGTAGTGACAATCAAATGCAATTTGGTGGTGTTCCTTATTATGGAAAATTGGTAGACATAATTGAGTTAAACTACCATGGTCGATTCTCAGTTACTTTGTTCAAATGTATGTGGGCAAATACAACTACTCGTAGAGGAATTGTAACTGATGACCTAGGATTTACATCTGTAAGTTTTTCACACTTGATACATACTGGTGATAATGACGATGATGAGCCATACATCCGGGCTTCAGAAGCTCAAATGGTTTATTATGTAGAAGATGAGTTACATAAAAATTGGAGCATACCTATACACATAAAGCCACGAGACTTATACAACATGGGTGAAGATGATAGTGTTATTTTTCATGAATGTGAGCCATTCGAACATCAAAATTTGGAAATATTATTTCCACAAGGGGAAGAAAACATACATTTAACAAGGTTTTATTTTTAATATTCATTTTCTTTACTAAAAGTTGATGTCTTATTTACTAATTGTCATTTTTATCATATACACATGCGTGCATTATGTTATTTATTAAATTGGTGTTTGTCTTGTAATAATGTTATTATTTTTTAGGATCTTTGAAGATGAAGAAACCTTCCACCAAGAAGACTAGTGCAACACCACATAGGACCAAAAATGGCTCGTTTAGCCAAGTTCCAGCCACTCCTAATAATAGTAGTTCTCAAACTTCATCTACACAAGCAACTCATCATAGTACAATGCGTCCACCATTACCTATTCCAACTCATCCTAGTAAGTTTCCTTACTAATTATTAATATTTTAAAAAATTCCATTTAAATACAACACCTTAATAGTTTATTTATAATATTTATTGGTTGTTAGGAACCTTAAAGAAGCCTAACACATTGAAAAAAAATAACTCAACGCTTCTGTTGCATGCACATCATCCACAACCTAGTGTTGAACCTCCACCCCCACTTGTACATCAATGTAGAACATTACCTTCCCCGACATGTCAACCTCGTAAGATATCTCACGTGACATTTTAATTTAGTATTCAATATTCAATTGCATCACGTGATATGATTCTTAACTTTTATTATTCTCATGGCTTTACAGGAACCTTAAAGTTGAGGTTATTTTCCACAAACAAAACTAGCTCTGCACCTCAACTAAATCTGTCACCTCCACCTGAATCTCAATTTGATTCTCATCCTACACATCCACCTCAATCTCATAGTCAATCGAAAGATGTTTCTCAACCTGATTCTCAACCTTCACTTGCATCACCATTTGGTTCTCAGCCTATACTTAGTAATGAACCAGAGTCTGACTTTGATAGTGAAGAGGAAGCGAATGAAAACATTGAAATTCAAAAATTGCAACCTATAGCTCGTAAGAGAGCCTGGACAGTTGATGTGATTGGTAAGCACTTTACAAGATTATTGTATGTCCTAGTTTAGCAACATTTATTCAATCAATTGGGTCAATAAATAAAAATATACCATTAAATTAATTTTTTTTAACATATTTGATAATTTGTTAGATGACCAAGGCACAAAGAACACAAAGCCACTTACGGTGAATGATGTTTGGTCGTTGCCTTCTAATGAAAAGGTTGTTGTAGAATGGAATGATGAGGACCAAGCAATTGCAGATAGTGGAGCATTGTTAAATAGGTTCTTAGGTCACCTTGCAAGAGACTCTGATGTATTCCCTATCAGTTATACTAGTTGGAAGAAGATTCCTAAAGACTACAAGCAAAATGTACTTAAGGACATCATTCAAGTAAGTGGTTATGCATTTTACTTACATTATATATTCAATTGTGCTACAAATCGTCTCTGACTTTGATCATTGCATACTTTGAAGGCTAAGTTTGAAGTTGAGCATGATCTTCACGTGGCTTATATCTTCAAATCACTTAACATAAAATGGAGAGAGCATCGTCAAGAATTGTGGCAACAAAGGGATGATGGCACTCATAATAGAGATCAATTGATTGCAATGGTCCCAGAAGGATTAAATAAAGATCAATGGGCATCTTTTGTAGACTATCGTTTAGATTCAAAAACTAAGGTAAAATTAAATTTTAATTTATGTTTGATTTTTACTTGTATTTACAAATTGCTTTTATGTCAAATATTAGGAAAAAGCCCAAAAAAATAAAGATAATAGAAAAAAGCAAACAATTCCCCACACAGGTGGTTCCATGAGCATTGCACGCAAGAAGCAAAAGATGGTAAACATATGCTTCTTAATTTTTAATAATGAAATAATACTTTCTATTTTTTAAATATAATTCTTGTTTTTTTTTTTATTTTGTAGGAATTAGAGTGTGGCCGCAAAGTTAGTAGGGGAGAAATATGGATAGCAACACATAAACATACTAATGGGGAATTCGTGAATGACGAAGCCAAACAAATTGGAGTAAGTTCAACTATATTAATGTTGAAAATGCTCAATATATTTTTGAGGTTAACTTAACATGTTTCTTTGTGTTTTATGTAGGAAAAAATTGAATCATATGAATTGAGTGGAAGCATTTCAAAAGACATATCAAGTCAAGATTCCTTAGCTCAAACTTTAGGAAGTCAAGAACATTGTGGACGTGTTCGAGGATTAGGATTAGGACCTTGCCCATCCCGTGTGTTTGGACACACAGTACGCTCATATAGTGGGATATCATCATTTTCTCCTTCTTATAGAGAGTTACAAAATGAGGTTAGTAGTATGCTACAATTTCCTTTAGAATTTCAATGTTAGGTTTTAACTCCTTTAAATTGTTGTTTTATCTTCTTTGGATCTCAAAAAAATAGAATATTGAATGGTACCTACTTGTATAAATCATTTATCATTAACTAATTAGATGTTATTCATTAAAATAAAGATTAGTTTTATGTCCCATTCAATAATTCAGCTTAATTGGTGTTATCTATTCAGTCTGATATTCGTGTTATCTATACTGTTTGAATATATATCGGAATCTGCAGGCTTAACTACCTAAAATGTTGCAGCAACTTCACTTTCAATAAGCAGCATAATTTTGGATCAATTAATTTTTTAAAGTTAGATTCACCCCAACCTTTTGTTTCCAAAACAATTCAATTTGGTAAACAAAAATTAATATGGCTACTTATTTAAATCTTGTGAACTTAACTAGGTTTTTAATCGAAGTGAATTTGTTTCAAAAATTTTGGAGTGGTAAAATGAGAAGGCTTAAATTTATTCCCTTTGCTCAGCTCAGTATAGGAGGAATTGGAAATGAAAACAAGTAGGTTATAATTTCTAATCATACGGATTTAATTGTCCTAGGATTTTATTCTCTCATTTCTTTAATTACTTTATACTCTCTTGTAGCCAAACAAGGTGACATTTTCTCCTTTTAATTCAACACTTAAGAGTTGCCGAGTCCATAGAATTCACACCTAAAAAGGCATGGTGACATCACATCTAGTAAAAATGCTAGTCATAACATATACAGACCGGTACATATGTTACCCCTGATGGTGCATAGTGTATATATGTCTCAGTGTGGTCCTGCATCAATAAATTTGATTTATCATCTTGTACAAGATAAAATCCCACGCCTTTAATTCGGTACTTTTGCATGTTCTAAATCTTAACCATCGAGTCATTTTCACACCAGCTTGTACTATTCAGGGCTCTAAAATACTATATTTAGTTGCATATGTTAATATTAACATTAGTTGCATATGTCCTAGTTTTGCATTCTATTTATGTCTTTATTTGTGTTGATTTTTCTTTTGAAACAGGTTATTGAATTGAAATCTCAAATGGCTGAACAAAATCAGAAAATAGAAGAACAAAATAAAAGATTTGAGACAATGATGAATTTTTTTGCACAGAATTATCAAGGTCAAAGGCTTCCTGACTTGCCTGTATTTCAATCTTCACCGGTAATATTTTAAATTTGAATTAATTTTATAAATATTTTAAAATATACTTTATATTTCTAACTAAGTTTTATATTTAATTGTAGGTATCTGACCAAGGAAGTGCACAACCAATTAATGTCCCTAATCATTCTCCAACAAATTCTCAAGATAGACAATAGGGCTATATTTGTTAGGGAAAGATGTTGACCTTTTTGTTTTAGGAAAATAAATATTTTGTTGGATATGTTTTTATTACTTCTTAAAAGTCATTTTGGATATTACTAAACTATGGATGTTGCTTGTTAGGAATTTTTTTGGATGACTTGTTTATGTACATTTGCTTATTAATATATTAAATTTGTGGATTGTTTGTTCATTTTATTTTTTAATATTTATATAACTTGTGCATTTCAAAATTTATATATAGATTGAAATATTATACATGGTTAAAAACCATTTATAAGCTACAGGGATTTAAAAATTACAAGTACAAACAAGATATTAAAAATATAGTATGGCGTTAACCAAGGTTTACAACCCCTGGTAAATTACAGGATTATATAAACAGGTTATGTGATGACATTAACGGGGGTTTAAAGCCCGTAGTAAATTACGGGGGTTATCACAAACTGCCGAAATTAATGATGGTGTTAACGGGGGTTTACAACCCCTGGTAGACTATGTCGTTAACGTGGGTTACAAAACCGTGGGTATGCTATGGATTTCCGGGGGTTGTCAAAAACCGCTGGTAAATCGCTTGCCACGGATGCTTTCCCGGCGAAAATCACAACCGCAGGAAATACATTTTCCAGAGGTTTTAACCGCGGGTAATGCCAAAAATAACTCACGTTAACTCTATTTTTTCTTGTAGTGATTGTTCCTTTGAGAAACTAAATTGGTCACAGTTAGAGCTATCAACCAAGTTAGAGTGATGTGAAGACGAATTTGAATTTACTTACACTAAACTAGCAGAGGCATTTGAACCAGATGAATTGCCTTTGTTTGACTTTTTGTATCCAATAGGAAAACCAATCCTCCAATAACAAGTTTCAATGGTGTGATTGGTTTTCTTACATTTCTCAGAATATTTGTTGTTCGTTCCATTAGTTTTACCAAAATTAGGGTAGTTCTTATTCACTGTGGTATTACCTTTATTGTTGTTATTGTATTTGGTTGCATCATTTTGAAGAACATCAAAAGCAACAGAATCTTGAGAAGAAGGTTTGAAGTAGTTACCAACAAATTCTCGTTCATGCTAAAGTATCATGGAAAATCTCTTGACAATTGATGGCATTGGATCCATCATCATCACTTGAGATTGCACTTGAGAATATTCATCATTCAAGCCTCGAAGAAAATGAATGATGTAATCATCTTCCCTTTCTTTCAATAATTTCCAAAGGAGTCCACAAGAACAAGATGTCAAACAGGTGCAGATTAGAGCACACATGTATATTTCAATTTCTTTCCACAAGATCTTCAACTGAGTGTAATACTAGAGACACTTGAATCACCTTGTTTGTAGTTTTGGATCTGATCAATCAACAACAAGAAATTTGTCAACATGTGAGAAACGATCTTTGAAGTCTTTACACATTTGAGTTACGGTGTCCATCCCCATCACAGATTACTTAATCGATGGACTCATGGATCGTGTGAGCCAAGACTTCACCATACGATTACAGTTGCGCTAAGCATCATGAAGAGGATCTGTGACCGGAGGACACAAAAGCCTGCCATTGATGAATTTCTATTTGTTCTTTGTTTCAAGAGCAACCACCATGTCATGTTCCCATTGGTGAAAGTTGCTCTTAGTCAAGAGTGAAGAAACAAGAACGATCCCCAGATTTTTTCTAGGATGGAGATATAATGGATTTGTCGGATTAATGAGATGATCCAATGATGGAGTTTGAGTGAGAACACCATGGTCATTGTTTTGGCTTGAATTTTCCATGGTCGATCAACAATTTGAGCAAGAGATGAAGAGAATTTTCTTGCTGGAAAACGAAGAAGGTTGTTACAACATTGATAGCATATTAGTATTTTGCAGAAAGGATAACAAACTCATAAAAGTGAAAAATATCTCAATTGTTCATTAGATCAACTCAACTGAAAAGATACATGGACCTAGCTATATATATTGAGCTAAGAAACAAAAAAGAAGTCTAACAACCTCTAATAGAATGTGGCAACTACTAACAAACAATATAGAAAATCTATTTCTAATATATCTCATAGATTGATTTTGTAAGATTTAGTTGGACTTCAATCTATTTAGTAAGATAGTCATATTAGTTTGTTATGTGTTTTGAAAAATTATTCCTAAGTATTGTTCATTCATAGAAATGTCTTCATGCCATGTTTCTTACTTTTTTTATTCTCGTGTTGTAGGTGTGAGAATGTTATATTCCTAACAGAATATTGAGAGTTACATCTTAACACACTTATTACTTTGTCTTCTAATTATTTTATTTAAATTATTTTAAATTTGAACATATTCTAAAGAGTGTTAAAATATAACAAAATACATTTTCTAAAGATACTTGGGTATAACATTTTCTAATAATAATAATAATAAAAGTGTGCCTCTCAAGGATAACGAGAGAGGAGGTTTGCTTCTCACAAATGATCATCAACCATATATGTAATAGTTGACTTTGAATATATAAACCGTTAATGTTTTTAACTATAATTTTCAGTAAAACGTTAACTTCATCCATGATTTATTTTCATAGGTAGAATTGGTAGCTATTAACTCTAAACAACCTATTATCAATGAAAAATATGACATAATAGTCCAGATTACGTTTCAACTTTTATCCCTTTCATCCTTGTCATTATTTTTTACCTTTGACAAGCCATGTCAGTCACGTTGAAGTGACAAAAATATATATCCGATTAATCCATCCAATACTAAGACTACCGTTTATATATATAAATATCATCATTAAATCTTCACCTAAAATTCATATAGCCGAGAATTGAGATAATATGTTAATAGTTTTAGATTTTAATCATATTGTTGTCATTATAATTTTTAATAAAAAAAATTATCTTAAGTTTAGAAAAGTACAAGTTAAATCTCATGTATGGAAATAATGGTAAGTATAATTTTAGTTGGATCGGGTCCATTTTTATCTAAATTTGATTTAATTTTTTGATTGAACTGTTAGATAAATTTTTATGATCATATATAATTTCATAGTGTTCATCATTTAAGATAATTACATTCCATAAATTTTAAGAATTTTATATAATATATTTCTCAGTATTCTTATATTCAATCATTTTATGAGAAATTTAGAATTCATAATACAATTCAATTTTCTGCAAGTTATTTTTTCTTCTCTTACTTCCTATAATTGGTCTCTTGATGGTGTTGAAAACCCCTTTAAATATTCTTGACAATTCTCACAATTTTCTTTGCTTTCTTTTACAAAAAACTCCATCAACATAGTTATGAAGAAAAAGAGTAGTAATGAAAAGGAAAAAGGTTGTCCTTTTCTAAAATAAAAAAACACCTTTTAACTTCCATTTATTTATTTATTAATTTATTTGTCAAATTACTTTTTATTTATTGTCAAAATTATCCTTAATGAAGTAAGAAGGATGAGAATTAATTTAATAACTATAAAATAATTCCCAATGACTTTTAATATATTTTAAATCTAACAACCTTCATATTAGACATATTTTCATTAAAAATCATTCCTTAAATATACGAATCAATATTAGATTAAATAATCTAACATGAACCATTTTCTAAAATTCAAACTCGACTTAAGCAAGGCCTGAAAATGTATGGGACAAGGTTAAGGTTTATTATATTGATTATAGAGGGGTAGAGGGTGTCATTATTTTATTAATTATTTTTTCAAAAATATCTTTACTTAATTAACAAGTTTTTAGGTAAAATATAATAAGATAAACCCATTCTTTCACTTAATAGGATTGGAGAAGATGATAAGTCATAATTTTCAAGCATATTCATAAGTGAAAAACAATTAAGTGGAAAAATAAATGATTAATTTTAAAATGCTAATTTTTGAAAATTAATGACAAATTTAATATTAATTGTATAAAATAACCAATTTTTTTAAAAAAAAATTAAATTAGTTAAAGTGGTCTTTTATATATAGGAACAAGGTAGTGAAAACCATTAAAAAAAGAAAAATAAAAAGTACCAGTTATTAATTGAAACCAAATAAAAATCACAATTTGAATGGGACTGATATAATTTGGTATTAATTGATTTTATTGAATATATATATATATATATATGAGTAATGATTTATTTATTTTTGAAGTAAGATTATTTAGATTTACTTCATTCAATAACTTATATTGTATATTAAATTTTAATGACCAAATTGTTAAATTAAAAGTTCTTAATGCATAAATATACATACAATTTAAAAAAATTAAAAATTATTTGATACTCTATTTCATCAACTAAAATCAACATATAAAATATTTTTTATGATTATTCGTTAATTTGAATTAATGAAACAGAGTATCAAATAATTTTTAAAATTTTTTTAAGTAGATTTGATCTATGCATTAAAAAATCTTAATTTAACAGTTTGATCGTTAAAATTTGATGTAGAACAAGAGTTACTGAGTAGAGTAAGTCTAGATAGACTTATTCTTAGATTAAGTGAATCCTTCTCTACAGAGAGAGAGAGGGGGATGAATCAAAGTTACCTCAAGTAACTCTTGGTAAAGTTATTACATTTAATAACTCATGGTGAATGTTGAATTTCAATGATCCAACTGTTAAATAAATTTTTTTTAATGTATAGATTAAGTTTACAATTGTTTTAAGAAAAGTGAAAATATATGATACTTCGTTATATAGATTCAAATCAACATATAAAATATTTTTATTATTACTCGTCTATTAGAATTAATGAAATGAAGTATCAAATAACTTTCATAATTTTTAAAAATTTATAGACTTGATCTATACATTAAGAACTTTTAATTTAATGGTTGGATCAGTGAAATTCAACATACATTATGAGTTATTGAGTAGAGTAACTTTATCAAAAGTTACTCGGAATAATTTGATTCCTAAAGAGGGATCCAATTACTCTAAGAGTGAGTTTACCTATATTTACTCTAATTAATAATAACTCATGTTCTACATCAAAACTCAACTATCCAACCATTGAATTAAAAGTTCTTAATGCATAGATCAAATATGATAATTTTAAAAGATTTGAAAACTATTTGATACTTTATTATATAAATACAAATCAGTGTATAAAATATCTTTTATTACTATCTGTCAATTTGAATTAATAAAATAGGGTATCAAATAGTTTTCCAACTTTTTTAAAATTTACAGATTTGATCTAAGTACTAAGAAATTTTAATTTAACAGTTGGGTTGTTAAAACTTGATATATAACATGAATTATTGAGTAGAGTAAATGTAGATAGACTTATTATTGGAGTAAATGGATCCCTTCTCATATGTGTGTGTGTGTGTGTGTGTGTGTGTGGGTTGGTTGACTTACTCCATTCAATAATTCATGTTTTAATATCAAATATCAATGATCCAACCATTAAATTAAACATTCTTAATGCATAGATCAAGTTTACAAAGTTTTAAAAAAATTGAAAACTATTTAACACTCTGTTTATTAATTCAAATTGACAGACTGTAATATTCTAAATTTATGATACAACATTCTCAATTTTATATTATATATATATATATATATATATATATATATATATGTGTGTGTGTGTGTGACACCCTTACTACCCCAACACATATATAATATAATTTAGTTAAGAAGAATAAACTTTCAAAGGGTTCGTAAAAGGGTTCACATAAAACTTCGAAATTGTTCTTTCTTCAATATAAGAAAATGACTGAAAAATAAAACTTGAAAGGTAAAATTTAAGAGTTTACAATTTTAAACACATTACAATACCAAATCCATATAATATTCTGTCCTAGAAATCCTCTGCCCCGATGTCACATTATCAGAGCATTCCCATAATTTAACTGTTGGCATTCTAGATGCCACTCGTAGCCAGATCTTCTTCACCTAAAATATCCACAGTTTATACGGTGAGAAAAGAAAATATCTATATGCAAAGTACATACAAACACATCACAATATAATCTCATCATAATTCCTTATTTAATAAAATATATATCAATCATTCATCATCTTCAAATCTCAATTCACATTTAACATATCTCATTTCACATACATATCTCAATCCATCATAATCCACACCAATTATACAATTTACAACATCATTTCCATATTCATAATTCATGTCAATCTTACAATTAACAATATCATTTTCAAATCCATAATTCACATCAATCTTACAATTAACAATATCATTTTCAAATCCATAATTTACATCAATCTTACAATTAACACTATGCCAAGACCTCGCCACATCTGACACAAGTGATACGGGTTAATTGCCTCCCACACCAGACCAGGGTCACGCCCTCCCTGTAGCATCACTTACCCAGGGGCTGTGCCATCCCTAGTCATTAAGGAGTACGCTCGTCCCTGAAGCATCACCTACCCAGGGTTCGTATCATCCCTGATCATCCGGGAGTACGCTCGTCCCTGAAACATCAACTACCAGGGTTCGTATCATCCTTGATCCTTTAGTGTGAGGAACCACAATAAAATTACAATCCATACAATCTCTTGCAATTAACTCTATGCCAGGGCTGCCATAATCGACATAAGTGGTGTGTGTTAACTGTCTTACTCATCCCACACCATGCTAGGGTCACGCCCTCCCTGTAGCACCACTTACCCAGGGGCCGTGCCATCCCTAGTCATTAGTGTGAGGAAACACATCGCAATCATATTCTTAATCATTTCCATACAACATCTCATCTCATATCACAATTCCATATAACATACACAATTTCATATCACATACTCAACACAGATAAGTCTAACAAAATAAGGGTTTACAAATCCCTCAAGCAATTCATATCTCGATCATCAATTCTTATAAAATAATATAACAAGAACGTTAATAAAATAATTAATAGAATTAGTAATTTAATATAATTTCAGCACAGTAAAACCCCTAATTGTTCCAAAACCTAGTTCACAGACACTTTTCTACAATTTCGTTCTCTCTCCTAGAGCATCATTTTTACAAATTATTAGCATATTTATAATCCTCAACACATACCGAATCTAATGATATAATTAATTCCTCAAACAGGAATAATCCAATTTTTCCAAAACCTACCCTACAAGCACTTTTCTATAATTTCGTTCTCTCTCCTAGAGCATCATTTTTACAAACAAATTATATATTTATTGTCCCAATAATTCTTCAAACAGAAATAATTGTAAAATTACTCATAATCCTAAGGGCTCTTCTTCTACCCAATTCCCTCATGCAACTCCACATATAAATAATCCCCTTTTCCCCCGTACCTGGATACATAGGAACTCGGGCAGAACCTCCTCTTTTTCCTTAAATAAGGATCGGAACTAAGACTGGAGCAGAACCTCATCCTCTGAGTTCCCCTTGGTCTTCAGAGAGAAGAAGAGGAACGAAAGAGAGAACAGAAGAGAAGAGAGAGTGAGAATGAGAGGTGTGTAGAAATGAGAGGATTTGAGGCCTATTTATAGGATTTTTCGCCCACCTACCACTACGGCCCGTTCCAAAATCGGAACGGCCCGTTCTGGGCCCTTCAAACCTACGTAAATTTTTCAACTGGAACGGCCCGTTCCCAAACCAGAACGGCCCGTTCTCAACCCCAGCAGAACGGCCCGTTCTCCAAACCAGAACGGCCCGTTCTGCTTCTCAAATTTTGGGCCTTTAACTTATTCCAGAACGGCCCGTTCACTTTTGAAACGGCCCGTTCTGGGCAACGAATTGGGCCGGGCTGTTACAATATATATTTTTAAAAAATAGTATTTCTTTTAAATTTTAGTTACCTTATTTAAAATAAATAAAATTGGCTGTATTATTATTATTATTTAGATAACTCACATTTTTAGAATAATATTTTAATCATCATGTATATATAAATATATATATATATATATATAAATAATTATATTTAAATAAACATATATATAAATATATATATATATATATATGTATATATATATATGACATCCAATAATATTATAAATATTTATAATATTATAATTATATATAAAACTATCTATTATAATGTATATAATAACTTATATATTTTAATAAGTAATTAAATATATTTGTATAGTTAAATAATAAAAAATAAGTAAGGTATTACGTATGACGTGTGTGCTTAGGTGTAGATAATATGAATGGTGTACGTGTAATATGTGTGCAGTGAAAGATGGGTGGAGAATGGTATACGTGTATGTGACATGTGAATAGGAATAGATAAATAGGAATATGAAGGCAGTGAAATGATGAGTAAGATAAATATGAATGTAAATAAGTACAGCAGTAGATAACGCATAATGTATAAATGTGTAGAGTAATTATTGAGCAACACAAAGGTTACGCATGATCTTACGTAATCCAGGGGGTATTACACCCCTATAAATAGGAGTAACCATTGAAACGTTCGAGCATTGTGAAAGAAAGCGAGAACGTAAAAAGAAAAGTACGTGAAAAAGAAAGACATTGTTTTAGAAACAATTTTATATCTCTACTAAGGTAAGAGGGAGAAGAACTTTATCTCTTTAAAATTTTATATACTACTATGTTTATTTATTTATGTTATATTTTATGTATATTTATTTAGTGAGGTGTCCCTAACCTCATTTATTTGCTTAATCTATAATTATTGTTATCCATAATAATTATTAATATGTTCATATTTTATATTATTTAATTATTTTATAATAATTATCCTTGTCATTTAATTAATAGGTGCTGTTAATATATTTTATTTACGTATATTTTATTTAATTAAAGCTCAAATAATAATAAATTCTCAAATTTATTTAGCGTGATTATTTTTATGATTGATTATAATATAATTTTGTTAAAATGTCTTTGACTCATTTTAAAGATAAATATTATTCTATGGCCATAGAAGATAAAATTTGAATTATTTGTAGCTGGAGGTTTGACCTTGGGGATTTAAATGAGTAAAGAATGAAGGTGAAATATCTTATTGTTGGTTAAGGTGAAATATCCTTTTATTGGTGGATATTATAATAATGCTCATTTATCCTGATTAGTCACTACAAGTATAATTCAAATTTTAATGTTAATCATCATTAATATATTTTTTTAGTATTAATTATTGCTACGCATGTTATGTGATTATAAATATTTATTTGAAAATTGTTCTCACTCCTTATGTTTCTTGTGTAATATAATCATAAAACTAATTAAATAAATATAGATGGATGTTCCAGCAATTCCAGCTCCTTTTCCATCAGTAATTTCTGCAGTCTTCTCTGGCACAACATGGAGTGTTGATGTTGTAGCCAACTCAGTTACTTTCAATGGAGTAGTTGTATCTTCATTCACTTTTTCTCCAAATTAAGAAATTCCAACCGTGATAGATGGACCCATAGTTGTTACTTTTTACTTACCTCCAGCAAATCATGTGAGCCCTATTGTAAATTTGTTTCAACCACCCATGTAAATATTATAATAGAAGTAGAAAAAGAAACTATGATATGTAAATAGGCACGTATTGTAAATATTTTCAATAATATGTAATATATATGTAAAAGTAAGCAACTACGCACGTAGTGGTAAATATTTATGGTATGGTATGATGTATAATATTATTATTACGATACATGTGTTTTCTAGCTAGAAATATTATTTATATATATATGTATATTACTGAGATTAATATTAATACGACTAGGCGTTACACAGACAATCATAAAATACTTTACAAATTGATTTGAATTTATATAATGAAGTATTATATAGTTTTCAGAATCACTATTATTTCTTTCACAGCTATCAAAATCACTATTATCTCTTTCACAACTACCATTGTTGGTGCCAATATTGTTGCTACTGCTGCCACCACCATCGCTATCTACAATAGTTGCATTTGTGAGAACAATAACAATGATGACAATGATAGTGGTGCTAGTGGCATGCCGCCATTATCATCATCATCATTGTTACTACCATTGTCGTTACCACCACATGGCAGTGACAACAATGGTAGCAACGACAACATCAATGATAATGGTAGTGACAACAACAATTGTGATAATGACAATGACAATAATGGTGTTAATGACGATTTCTCCAACGTGGTTACCATTGTCATTGTCACTATCATCATGATTATTTCTACCATCACCACCATTGTTGACTTTGTCGTCGCACCACTTGACGATGAGAATGGTAGCATTGGCCACAACAATATTGATGTTGATAGTGGTGGGGATGGGTCATAGTGATGTTAATAGTTATAGAAGAGATCATGACGATGTTGATGATGATGATGATGATGATGATGATAATAATAATAATAATAATAATAATAATAATAATAATAATAATAATAATAATAATGTCTATAATTAAATTTTATTATTTAATTATTTTTATCTATAATCTAAATGTTATCATTTACTTCTCTCATCTCTCATAATAAGACACCCTCACATTGGATATACTCTCTCTCTCTCTCTCTCTTTATATATATATATATATATATATATATATATATATATTAATTTCCTAAAAATTTCATAAAAGTCGTTGGTTGTCATTGGTTCAAGTGGTACTAAAATTGGTCCCCTTAAGTAAGGTTTCGAGTTTGAGTCTTATGTATGAAAAGAACATAGTTTGGAAGCATTGTGAAAGATTCAGATAAAATAGACGATACAAAAACAAGAAAGAATGAACGTAAAATGAATGAAAAAAAATAACTCTATTGATTTTAGATCATGAGAATTACACTAGAAAATGATTGAACAATCGTGTATGTTAAATATATGGAATGGTTTGATTTGATATGATATATTTCATTATAATTAGGGAAACTTATATAGTGAAAATTAGGAATTCTACTCATTATTATTACTCATTATCTTTTATTTTTGTATTTTTATTCATTAATATAGATAGAGGGTTACATGTGTGGTAACAAACACACAATTTCTACCATTCTTTGGAAGCATGTACATTTTTTCGAGAACAATACTGCAAACCTCGAAGCTCTGTGGCCTACTATCAATACACTCTTTCTCTAGCTCAACCACAACACTAGAGTTTCCACTTTCACGTGACCACCATGCCATTAGAAATGTCATCACACATGTTTAGATGCACTGCCTTTCTTTGACGCGTGCGTTTTTGAGTAAACAATATTGTGCACAATGGTAGAGCTTTGTGAATATGATGAGATGATGTGAAAAATGATGATTATGTGAATATGATGAGATGATATGAAAAGTGATGACTATGTGAATATGATGAGATGATGTGAAAAGTGATAATGAGACATGATAATGTGATATGGGAATGAGAAATGATAATGAGATATGACAATGCATAGAGTCTTGAATGACATGCATCATTTGCATAAGTGTTTTAAGGGTACGATATGGAATACACCGCCAGAGAAGGCCCCCTAGTGTAAAAGCTTTGGGGATTAGTCCTTGGAGATAGCTCGGTTTGGAAGTCCCAGTCTCGCCCATTGTGTGCATGGGATGTATCTTGCGCGGCTTAGCTATCCCGACGAGACTCTGGTAGTATATCCTTCTAGTGAGAGTGCGCAGAGGGTGTGACCCGGCATGTACTCCTAGACTACTCTTCGTGTATTGCTAGCGGCAATATGCCATGTGATGTTTTACTGGCGCCACATGCATGATAATATGTAGTCCGTGTCCATGCATATGCATTCTTAATGTTATATGATAAAGTGATGGTTTATGTCTTGGATGAGTGTGATGTTATTATTAATTTATCTATGTTATACTTATTTTGTTTGTGTTTGGCTATTCGGCGTATATTTCTACACTGTGAGCCAGAGTGAGATGTTTCTCACTCCCTTTTCTCGTGTTGTTCTGTTTTGACTGTTATACAGGTGATCATTAGTGTGAGGCTGAGGATGTTGGTGATGAAGCTTAGGCTTCTATGTTGGGTTTTGCTCTGATAGGACATGTGACATCGGAACATAGATAGAATTAGTTTAAAGATGTTCTTATTAAATTATTTTAGAAAATTTAGTTTTATTTCTTTGTAATTTTATTAAATTATTTGGATTAAGTTTATGAATGTGAACTCTTTACCCTTACGTGGCTGGAAATTTGATTTTTAATGATGAATTTTTTTTTATATTTTTTTTATAATTACTGTATATGTATGTTGGGGTAGAGGGTGTCACATATAAAATTGTTAATAAAATATAAGTTCATTAAGATAATATACATAATATTTCAAAAAAAAACTTTTAAATTCTAATAAAAAAAATTGTCTTGTAGATTGCGACGGTTTATAGTAAACCCGTCGCAATGCTGAAAATTTTGCGACGGTTTATGACTAACTATCGCAATGTTAAAAAAAATTTGCGACGGTTTATGATTAACTGTCGCAATGTTAAACAAATTTTACGACGGTTTACGATAAACCGTCGCAATGTTGAACAATTTTGCGACGGTTTATGATAAACTGTCGCAATGTTAAACAAATTTTGCGACGGTTTTGAAAAACTGTCGTATGAAGGGTCGCAATATCAAAGCGACGACGGTTTCTAGATAACCGTCGCAATTTTTCCGTCGCAATTTATCATTTTCCTTGTAGTGACAAGAAAGAGTGAATGTAAAATGAATGTGAATGTAGAAGATCAATTGTATTGATTTCAGAGTATGAGAATTACACCAAACAATGATTGGACGATCGTGTAGACTATTACATCGATGTTTGTTAGTTCTATCTAGTTAACTCATACAACTGTCTCATATATATATATATATATATATATATATATATATATGGTCCTAACTCACTAACTAACAAAAAATGCAAAACTAATTGAAAAAGTAAGGATCTCATGTCATAGTTAACCAGAAGAAAGATCCCATTAAAGGTTGTCAGTTAGGTTCTTCAACGAAAATTGATCATCTGCAAAATTGATGAATACTTTGTACTACTAATATGGTTACTCAAAAAATAAGAAGTTAAAGGCTTAAATTTTCACAAAGGATTAATGAGTCACATAATTATTAAATGCTAATTTTATTTTAAAAAAAATATTATTGACACCAAATTAAAAAAAAAACTAAATCAATTTTAAGAAATAGATTAAGGGACGAAAACTTCAAAAGCCTAGTTTAATTTAAAAAGAGGAATTACGGATCAACTAAATATGAAACTCTAAATTCATTTTAGGAAATGGAATAAGGAGCCACGAAATCCAAATCGCTAATTTAATTTTAGAAAAGGGATTACTTGAGCACCAAAATGAAAAACGTAAATTAAATTTAGGAAACAGAGCAAGGACCAAAAATAATAAATAAAAGATATATAAATAAAAAAAACTAACTTAATTCCAGGGATTAAAAGGCCACAAGATTTTCGAAACCTAATGTGATATATTACAAAGAACAAAGGTAGTTCCACAAAATTTTCAAATCCCAATTTGATTTCATAAAGGAAATTAAGGTTCGACGAAATTTAAAATCCCTTATTCATGTGAGGGGAACAATTACGTACCATCAACTAATTTAAATAACCCTAATTTAACATCAATAGAATGAGATAGACCATTATGAACTCAGGGGCACACATGGGGACCATTAACATACTAAACCCTAAAAGTACTACTTTCTTTTTTTGCTAAAGTACTACTGTACACTGTACTGAATTTCCATTGCTCTTTGGTGTTTTACAATCTCTCATTGATTAAAGCAAAGCAAAAACACATAAGGTTTTGTGTATTTCACAAGAAACCATAATCATAATCATATTAAAGAAAAAAATGATAACGAGGTTGTGTTTGAGTAGGAATTCTAGAGGTGTGGCAAGTCCGTTTATAAGTTAGTCGTTAAAAAATGATTTGGGAAGTGGGAGACACGAACAACACAACAAGATTGGATTTTATTATCTAACTAATTAATTAAACATCATTGATAATATTACTACTTTTTTCTTTTCACGGATAATATTTTTATTATTTGAATATCAAAAAATTGACCCCATGTATAATATTTTCTATATAGTTATTTTTATCTACCACTTACCTTTTTCTTTTTATATATATACATACATTTTAAAATATTGTTAAAAATAGAAGGGTCAATTTTTTGTTGTCTCAAATTTGTGTTGAAAAACTAACATTTTCTAACAGTATATCTTGAGGGCCCAAATTATATCATCGATATATATTGTTCAGTAATTTAAATTAAATATAATTAATTAAAAATATAAATTAAATATTATAAATTATATGTGCAAAAAATATATATAATTAACAAAGATAGAATTAAAAAAATTAACTAAGAGTTAAAAATGATATAAATTTCTTTTCCATTAAGAATAAAATAAGAAATTAGCCTGTGCTTAAATTATATATGCAATGTTTTCTTTTATTTATTCATAAATCTCAAAGTTGAGACTTTTCTTAAAGGATTCAGATCTAACAGCATGTTGGTAAAACTACTCTAATAAAATGTACAAATTAAAATAAATTAATCAGTGACAAATATATTTATATATATACAATAAATAATAAAAGGCTACTTTGATAATAAATCCCAAAATATACTTACTACGCAATCGTCAATCTTGATAAGTATATATGTACAGCCTGTTTCTATATAAGAAACCACATATTCTAATTCTAAATATGATCATTTTTTAATCTCCAAATTAAATTGTAATCTGACAATACAATTATTTGGTAGAGATGATTACAACTTGTATTAGCAATTAATTAAATTATTCGAATAGTAAATTCACTAAAAATATAATTCACAAAGTTTAATTATAAAACACAATTATATATTCCACATTAGTGTTGATGACATGCTTATTCTCATTTAGAAATTTATCTAATGATTATTTTAAGGAAGGAAAGTCAATTGAAGCATCATGAAATTGATATATCCAAACATTAATATAATCGAAGAATTTGGATGTTACAACCGATTTATGTCAACAAGTGATAAAAATATAGACATGTAAATATTTAAAACGAAATCATCTTTAACAACTTGAAAGAAAAGTTTATAGTTCAACCCCTATAACTGGAGGGGTCAATAATGTTTGCAAAAGATGAATATTTTAATCTGACACATGATGCATATCCCCTTCTCCATGACCATTGCTTACGTTAATTTGGCTTTGGTTAATCCAATTCTAGGTCGCCTTCACTTACCTTACACCTTGACTTGTTCCCTATCCATCATTCACGAACTCGCCTCCATTATGGCAACCAAAATTTAACTACCCTATTTTACTAGTCTAAATTACTTCTATTAAGCATTTCCTTTCCTTTCTATTCATGCCTCAATGAACCCTTGAAAATAAAATATGAAATCTCAACAATGAATGAAAAAAATTATCACCTCATATGTTTGCAATTGTGTAACAAATGTGAATGTGATTCTTGTCTTTTTCTTATTTATTTATATCAATAATCAAGAAAAGATAAAACATTGCCGCAACAAAGGTTGGAGGTAGTACAAAAATGCTTTAAAGAAACCATTGACAAAGACGTACGTACTGCATTGTGTGTCTGCGATAATTAAAATTTTAAGCTAAGGTATATATATTGAGAATGAGATTATATAGAGCAAATAAATAGAATACAAAGGGTACAAAGATACGTCTCGTATTATTAGACGTACATGTGGATGAAAGAATTATAATATATATAAAGAATGTTTGGTCTAGAGTAAAAAAGAATGCATATATAGAGAAATTGAAGATCCCATTTCCCAACTACTCTCGTAGGTGCGGCAAGATCACATTGGCGTTGAAATCGTGTGTGCAAATTCGTTGAGAGGTGTTTGTCTTGTTTTCTAACCATTGCGTTTCTTTCTTTTTAATACAAACCTCCACGCCCAAACGTGTGAACCAAAAACCCTCTCTCTTCATACTCAAACTCTCAAACCTTTCTCTCTCTCTCTCTCTGATTCTAGAGAGAGAAGAGAAATCATAAACCGCATTGCGAAAAAAAAAACAAAAAAGAAAAAGAAAAAGAAAATTCGATGAGAACGGCGTCGTTCGGGAGGTGCAGCGCCGGAGAGCTCGAAGTGCCGGAAAGCTGCGGCACTTCGTCGCCGGCGGCCGGAGGACACGCCTACGGCGCCATGCTGCCGGTGTTCCTGAACGACCTGCGGAGCAACCACCACAAGGAGCTCGTGGAGATCACGCTGGAGCTGGAAAACGACGCCGTGGTGCTCTGCAACGTGGCGCCGGCGCCGTCTTTGGCTCCGAACGCGTCGCCGTCGTCGAGCGGTGAGGGAGGCGGCGGAGCGGTGGTGGCGAGGAGCCTCTCGATCACGTCGAGGATTCGGAGGAAGTTCCCGTGGCTGCGGTCGGTGTCGTCGGCGTCGTCGGCGGAGAGTGCCGCTGCCGCCGTGGCCGTGGAAGATCCGGTGGCGACGGCGCGAAACGCGCGGAAAATGAGAGCGAAGCTGGAGCGCACGAGGTCGAGCGCGCAGCGAGCGCTGAAAGGCTTGAGGTTCATCAGCAAGTCCGGCGAAGCCAGCGAGGAGTTGTGGCGAAAGGTGGAAGAGAGGTTCACCTTGTTGGCCAAGGATGGCTTACTCGCTCGTGAAGACTTTGGTCAATGCATAGGTAATAAGGAAATATATAATTCAAACAAAATAAAATAACATTACAATAACTCATTTAACTTGCATAACTAGTGTTCAACCCAGTTAATTATAGAGTTTGTTTATACAAAATTTATAAGTGATTTTGAGATTATTTTTAATAAAAAAATTTCAATTCTACTTACAAGTTTTTATTCGAAAATACTAGTGGTTAGATGAAGAGGGATCGAGCATAATTAGAAACATGAGAATCTAGGTTTTTATTTGGTATAGATGCAGATACAAATTTAAATATATTTTTGAAATTATTAATTAAAATTAAATAATAATTTTCAATAAAAAAGTTCTTAGAAAACAGTTTTAACTTGTACACAGATATACTGTGGAGTAACATGATTATGTGCATATATTTTGCTAAAATAATTGTGAATTTGGTGAATTGAATGATGAAAGGGATGGAGGATTCGAAGGAATTTGCGGTGTGTATATTCGACGCATTGGCACGAAGGAAGGAAAGGAAAGTGAGTAGCATAAACAGAGAAGAGTTGCATGAGTTCTGGTTGCAAATTTCGGACCAGAGTTTTGATGCTCGCCTTCAGATTTTCTTTGACATGTGAGTTTTTCATCACCTTCTACCACCGCTGTGTGTTTTCGTTACAATCATTAAGAAACACTGTCTTTTTTCCCATCACCGCCCGAGAAAATTCGTGGCTTATTAAATGTTTGGATAATGTATTTTTATACGTCATGTTTTTTTAGTTTCTTTAGAAAGAAAAAAAAAAAAAGTTTTGACTGTGCTCGGTGACTGTTAGCGTTATAAAATCACTAGTTAGAGGTTTTGTTTTTTTGGTACATCACTTGTTACAGTTATAAAGCAATAAAACATACGGATTAAATTGGAAATGAATAGTATGAACAAGGATTTATAATACTATTAGTTTAATTAATATTATATCTCAAAATAATTTTATATCAATCTTATAGTATTTATTACGTCAACAAATGAAAGGAGTGAATATTAAAAATATATAAAATAAATTAAATGAAAATAATTTTAATATAGAAAATTAATATAATCTGCACCGTAAAAATAAGAACAGAAATATATTTTTAGCGTAATTTTTTCATGACAAAATTGGATATAGGTTTTTGTCTAAATTATAAGATATTTGCTCCAATTTTTAATTTGTACAAGAGTTTACGTATATAACTTGTGCAATATTTTTTTTTAAAAAAATTTCCCTTATTTTTCTTTTGCTATATTAGTTAAGAGGAAAACAAAAAGTCCACGGGATGATCGCATGAGTTTTGTCATTTTTCTTTTAAGATTGCGTTGCTTAAACACACAGAACACATAGAATCTTATGAAAAATAATAAAATGAAGTTTAAGAAAGCCATTTAGCTTAAAATGAAGTTTAAGAAAGCCAATTTAGCTTGAAAAGGATTGTCCTATATATAGTTGCCAAAAAGGAGATCGCCGTAATTCGTAAAGAAATCAATTAAATTCAAGTAAATCAGTTTATTAATGTAATTTCAAGTACCATTATATCTATAAGTTTATTTAAACACAATTTGATAGCTCAAACTCAAATAGTAGAGTTAGGGGACATGTTGTAAAAAATAAAAGCAGGGTTCAATTGTTATGATCCTAAATATCCCACCTCAATATATCCAACTCCAATCGTTTGACATACAAACAACTCAGAATCTTATCTATATGTACTACTTTATATCAACCTATCTCTCATTTCAATCAATCTTTACTTTTGAATTTGATAAAAAAAGAAAAAGTAAACTATTTAAAGTCAATTTGATATTGACTTATAATTTAAGAATGAGATATTAATTTTCATATAAAACTTATATGATAATTTTCACTTAAGACAGTGACAAACAGCCCCTTGAATTAGGATGAATTATTCGTAAATTTTATTGCAACATCAATACGATTATTCTTTCACCTATAAACAGCTGCTTGCCGGGAGAACAAGCACTGAAATTTTTGATAATGTTTTTTAAATGTTAAATTAAAAATTGTATTTATTTCAGGGCAGACAGTAACGAAGATGGAAGAATTACTAGGGAGGAAGTACAAGAGGTAAGATTTAAGATACCGAAAAATATACATATAAATATACCTAACTCTTTACTGAAGTTTCACCGTACAGTACCATTTGTAAAACTATAATATAATGTAATATTCTATAAATACAATTCTTAAATGAATGATATTGAAAAACTGAATGAAAGATTAAAAAAAAAAAAAAAAGGAAACAGGACATGAAAATAATAGTTTTTGCAATTTTCTTACCACCACCATTATTATTATTATTATTATTATTATTATTATTATTATTATTGATAAAAAAATAAATAAATAAATCATCTTATATTTGTGAGTTGTGACCTTAATTAAGAAGCTAAAGTTTTGAACTAGTACGCTTTAAGCAAAAGATTTAAGAGATTAACAAACAGTACGGATAATGTTAACTAAGGAACGACAAGTTAATCTTCAAGCGGATTTAAACACTATTTGATGTGATGGCTCTATAGCTAAATTTTACCATATTTAGAAATTGAGATAAATATGTTTTTAATTTTTTAAATTAAAAGTAATTTTTTTAATTTTTAAATTTAAATTAATCTTTTTATTTTATATTTTTGTTTTTTAATTTTTATACTTAAATTTTATTAAAAAAATATGTTAAATATTATGATATAAAATCTATTTATCAAATATTTATAAATGAAAACATCACATTAAATTTAATTAATAATATATGATTATCTAAATTTATTATTTTAAAATATGTTATTGTTGTTTGAAAGACTATTTTTTTTTTATAAAAATTATATGATTAAAACTAATAATTTTAATTTTAAAAATTAAAAATAAATTTACTCTTTTAAGAGTTAAAAAGATATTTAACCATCATAGATTTTATTACATCTAGTAGCTTGATGTATGTGTTAACAAAACCCAACAGGTGATCATATTAAAATGACTTCATAAATTAATCATATAACTATCCACCGCTTTATTTTTTATTTATTATTATATATAATTGGTAAACGAAGGTTCCAAACAAATATTAATTTAATGGAAACCGTAGAAGTTTACATAATTACATTGTAGCTTACATTCATTCCGACAAATTAAATTGAATTAAAAATACATTATTATATTTATACTCATGAATCGATTGTAGAACAGAAATAAAGCGAGAGAGATATTGAATAGTAAGAGCGTTGGCAAATTTATTTTATTACTTTTCTTGTCGCTGACGTGAACATCACGTTCTGATCATACTCTCTGTTTTCAATTTTATTCAACAGCTCATAATGCTCAGTGCTTCCGCGAACAAGCTAGCTAAGCTAAAGGAACAAGCTGAAGGATACGCCGCGCTAATAATGGAAGAATTAGATCCAGAAAACCTGGGGTATATCGAGGTAAGAGTGTGACACAGAGAGAAGGGAAACGAGAATAATTTGAAACTTCAAACTATTAATTACATAAGAAAAAAAATATTCCATTCGTATCATCCAATTTTTTTATTTTATTATTTGTTTTTGCAAACACTTAAGTTGAGTGACATCACTTATTTAATTTTTTTTAGTAGTATCAATTATATCGTTACATAGTCTCTGTCTCTCTTTTATATATATACAGTTAATCATTTATATACTATTAGTGTAGGATTTTTTTACATTAATAACTAATTAAATATTTTAATATCTTTTTATTGTATAATGATACCAATCATATCATTATACATTTCTTCAATCTTTTTATATCTTTCAAGATCTTTACACGTTTTGTGAACACTGGAGTGATGTTAATTTATTTATATCTCTTCTTGTTGTGAGACACTATCAATCATATCATCACATATTTTTTCTTCTTTTTATATCTTTCAAGATGTATACATGTTTTGCAAACACTCGATTGATGCCACTTATATAATTTCTTTATCTCTCTCCTTGTAATGTAACATTATCAAATAATCATCACATGTTTCTTCTTTTCTTTTATATATTTTAAGGTGATTACACATTTTCCAAAAATCTTATCTCTTCTTATATATGTAACATTATTAATCATATTATCGCATTTTTTTATGTGTTTTTTAAGGTGCATGTTTTGCGAAAACTTGACACTATTTATTTTAATTTTTTTTATCTCTCTTCTTCTTGTTGCGTAACATTATTAATCATATTATTGCATATTTCTTCTTTCTTTTATATATTTCAAGGTGTTTACACATTTTGCGAATACAGAAATGATGCACTTGTTTTTTTTTTGTTTTTTTGTTTTTATATATTTTATTTTATCTTTCTTATTATTATGTAACATATTATCAATCATATTATAACACATTTCTTCTTTCTTTTTATATCTTTCAAAGTGTTTGCATGTTTTAGTGAATTCGTAAGTGACACCATTTATTTTAATTGATTTATCTCTTTTCATGTAGTGTAACATTATTGATCACATCATCACACATTTTTTCTTTCGTTTTATATCTTTCAGGTTGTCTGCATGTTTTGCATATACCCAAGTGATACCATCTTATTTCAATTTCTTTTTTTATCAATCTTTTTATTGTGTAACATTATTAATAATATTATCACAAATTTATTCTTTCTTTTTAAACCTTTCAAGGCATATGCTCATTTTGCTAAGTAAGGTGTCTTATTTTAATTCTTTATCTCTTTTTCTTGTAGTGTAACATTATCAATCATATAATTACAATTTTCTTTCTTTCTTTTTATATTTTTCAAGGTGCTTAAACGCTTTCCAAACATTCAAATGATACTATTTATTTTAATTTCTTTATCTCCTTTCTTATTGAGAAGCATTATCAATCAATTTATCAAAAGAAAAAATTCTCAATCACATCATCACATACTGCTTTCTTTTTATATCATTCAAGTATTTTGTATTTTTTGTGAACACCCGAATGGTGCCACTTATTTTAATTTCTTTATCTATCTTCTTGTTGTGTTACATTATTAATCATATCATCATATTCTTTTTGTCTTTCTTTTTATATCTTTCAAGGTGAATGTCTGAGCATTTTATAAATAGTCAATTGTTGAAACTTATTATAATATCTTTATCTTTCTTCATGCTGTGTGACATTATCAAACGTATCATCAAATTTTTTTTATACTTTTCAATGTGTCTACATTGAAAGGTACTATCACAGAATTTATTTCCTTTTGAATAGTATATTTTTGTTTACAATTTTTGTTACACTTTCTTGATCGCTTAAATTTGTCTTTTATTCAGTTGTGGCAACTAGAAATGTTGTTACTAGAAAAGGATAGGTACATGAACTACAGCAGACAACTCAGCAGTGCAAGTGTAAATTGGAGTCAAAATATGACGGACTTGAGGCCCAAAAATGAAATCCAAAGATTTTACAGGGCACTCCAATGTCTTGCATTGGAGTATTGGAGAAGGGGTTGGGTTTTGATATTATGGCTGGTTATCACTACTTGCCTTTTTGCCTGGAAATTCTACCAATATAAAAATAAATCAACTTTTCAAGTTATGAGCTATTGCATACCAGTAGCTAAAGGTGCTGCAGAGACACTGAAGCTCAACATGGCTCTCATCCTCTTACCAGTTTGTCGAAATACGTTGACATGGCTTCGTTCTACCAGAGCTAGAAAGTTTGTCCCTTTTGATGACAATATTAATTTCCACAAGGTATGTAAAATAGAGATGATGTCAACTTAGGATATTTTAAATGCAAAAAAAGTTCTGTATAATTTTCAAATAGTAAATCTCTTAAAACAGAGGTTTTAATTAATACAACTTAGGGTGCTTTAAATTATTCATTATCATTCTAGCTAATAACTACTACACCCATTTCAAAATAACTATAATTTAATATTTTTACACATTAATAACAACAACAAATATATCACTTATTTAATACAATTTTATTTCTTAATAAAAGTATTACTTTTAGTTGTAGTGGTTAAAGAAATTGTGAGCGGCTAAATTAGGAAAGAGAAAATTAATATTTCTTTGAAAACTGAGAACATGAGTCTTTTTGAAAAAAATTTCAAATGTTAAAATTGTAGTTATTTAGGACAGAGAGAGTACTTTGCTTAAAATTAAAAAGAAAAATCCAAATATAGTAATTGTAAAAAAAATATTTTTAAGAAGTAAATAGAAATTATTTTAAAAAAAATTGATTTTTTTTTTAAATAGCTTAGTCAAACATAAAAAATAAAAATTAATTATTTAATTAGAAAATATTTTTAAATTAAAAAATTAACAAACATGCCCTAATTTATTTATTTTGCTAATTATGAAGGCTCTACTTATAGTATTGAGACATGATATTACTTGCTCTCCAAAAATGGCAATATTTTAAATTAAGCTGGTATAAATTCCTCACAATTTGATTGTGTCCTTGTCCATTTTATAGATGATTGCATTTGCCATACTTGTTGGAGTTGTTGTTCATGCTGGCAATCATCTGGCATGTGATTTCCCTCTTCTCGTAAACTCATCTCCAGAGAAGTTTTCGATTATATCTTCAGATTTTAATGACAAAAAACCCACATATAAATCACTTTACATTAGTGTGGAAGGCATGACTGGAATCTCAATGGTTATTTTGATGATAATCTCTTTCACTTTAGCAACTCACCACTTCCGGAGAAATGCAGTGAAGCTTCCGTCACCCTTTAACAGATTGACAGGCTTTAATTCATTCTGGTACTCACACCATCTTTTTGGTTTGGTCTATGTTCTACTCCTCATCCATGGGTCATTTTTGCATTTAACCCACCGTTGGTACCATAAAACAGTAAGAATTTCGACTGCTCTACAACATGGGATAAGTGAGTGTTGTTTAAAGAACATACATCAACTTACCGTTTCCTTTTAATTTCAGACATGGATGTATATCTCTGTTCCACTGTTGCTTTACGTTGCAGAGCGTACTCTACGCACTCGTAGATCAACACATTATACTGTGAAAATTATGAAGGTAATGAAAACAAGTCCATGTTTATTTTTCAAGCTTAAATACATCCTCAAATATGGAGTAAAAAATTTTAAATTTGGAAGACCGAAAACAAATTTACTTCATATTTAAGCATATTTCTATTTCTAGTAGTGGGTGAATACACCAAGAAAAAAAACCACTTATGAGTAGGGAGTAATTTATGACTAGCCTTTTCTTTCTTTGATGAAAATTTGCATATGGTCTTTTCCTTGGTCATTATCTCTTTGATTTTTTTATGAACAAAATTGATTATTCTGACTTTTGAGTGTATTTGATTCCATGTTTGAATTGAAGGAAATGAGTCCCCTTTAGATAATCCACGTGTATTTTGGAATAAAAGAATTTATGGAGAAATATTTTAAGGAAAAATATGTCATGTCTTTTTGTATTTTGGCATGAAGAAAACTAGGATGAAGAAAAAATAAAACCTATCTAGACTTAAGAATATGGATTTGGACATAATTTAATCTTAGAAAAACTAACTTTTAACATGAAGATTATCCATCACTTATGCAATATATTTTGATTATATCTCTAATTGATATGAGATTTCTAATACATGTCAATTTCCTAACTTTGATCTAGCAGGTTTCAAGGTTGCCCGGAAATGTCTTCAGCTTAATCATGTCCAAGCCTAATGGATTTAAGTACAAAAGTGGACAATATATATTTTTACAATGTCCAAAAATTTCTCCCTTTGAATGGTGAGTGTTGTTCTAATTCTCAGGTCTACTAAAAAGTTATAGACATGAGAAAATTCAAATTCAAATTAAATATTTTCATGAAATATATTTTAGGCACCCATTTTCCATTACCTCGGCCCCAGGAGATGAGTACCTAAGTGTTCACATTCGCATAGTGGGAGACTGGACCCAAGAACTTAAGCTTCTTCTCACAAAAGAAGATGAGAGATTACCTTCACTTAATTGTCGTGCAACATTTGGTGAACTAATGGAACTGGATCAAACAAGGTAAGTAAGGTCAATTGTTTTTTCATAAATGCAATGGTAAAAAAATGTTAGATTGCTTAAGTTTTTGTCCTTTGTATTTTAATAACAATAGTTTTGATCATTATATTTTTTAAAATGTGGTGGGTTTGATCCTACAGTTTGTAAAATACTAGACTAAGATTAGTTTTGACCAAATATTAAGAGACTCAACATTTTACCCCAATTTCGTGAATGAAAATTATTAGACAAAATAGAATTTTGTTTCAGACAACCGAGACTTCTAGTTGATGGTCCTTATGGAGCTCCAGCACAAGACTACCAAAATTTTGATGTAATGCTCCTCATAGGATTAGGAATTGGAGCAACTCCTTTCATTAGCATTATCAGAGATCTCCTCAATAACACAAGAACAACGGATGAACTAGTGGTACTAACAAAACTCTAGCTCACTTTTCAGAAAGTTGATTCCACTTTTATCTTCAATTTTCAATTTTCTTATATTCAGGTGCAGGAATCAAACACAGAAACAAGTCAAACAACTAGATCAGACGAAAGCTCTAATAGTTTTACATCTTCAAATTTAACACCAGGAGGAAATAAGATATTAAGAAGGACTACAAATGCTTATTTCTACTGGGTCACTAGGGAACCTGGATCTTTTGAATGGTTCAAAGGAGTAATGGACGAAGTTGCTGAAATGGACCACAAAGTAATATATGATGTTCATAAATAAGTTTCAATCCTACTTATAAATAGTTCTCTACTATACTAGCTGTCCCTGTTTTTTGTTATAAATTGTTTTTTACTCTAAATCAGGGTCAAATTGAGCTTCACAACTATCTTACAAGTGTCTATGAAGAGGGGGATGCGAGATCAACCTTAATCACCATGATCCAAGCTTTGAACCATGCCAAAACTGGTGTTGATATCCTATCAGGCACTCGAGTAAGATCTTCAATACTTGAAATTGTTAACATAATGAGCAAGTTTTTTTTTTTTTTTTTTTTTTTTGCTTAAGTTGATAATGATTACTCACCAAAATATGACACTTTTTTAAATTGTTTTCAACTATAGGTAAGGACACACTTTGCTAGGCCTAATTGGAGAGAGGTTTTCACCAAGATTGCCTCTAAACATCCATTTTCTACAATAGGTAAATTTCTTGCTACAAGATGCAGAACACTTCCTCATAAAGGATATTTAATTTTCCTTTTCATCCGGTAATATTGGGACAACAAATGATTTTTATTCATTTGCCTATGATATGCTTCACATAAGGGTCAAGCCATAAGTCTTCTCCATTGATATCATTGGGTTCACAACACTACAAATATGGTGGTTACAATGAAAACGATTGATAAAAATGAAAATACAATGCAGTAGTAATTGACTGAAATTATGAATGATATCATGATATAGAATTGTGTAATGGTCAAAACAATCAAACTTATAAGGAATTATGAATCTATTTGTTCAATTGATCATGATGAAGAAATTGATATCTAATTAAACAATTTTTCAATTATTTTATGAAGACTAAATTTTATTGGTATAATTTTTTTTAAGAAAATAACACATATATAAAGATAGAGAAAAATAAAGAAAGAAGTAGGGGTATACCAACATTATGATATACTAAAGTATATATTAATATTTTTATATGAACAAAACTGAGTTGATTAGATGCATCGTATTAATAATACAAATTTATAATGTTTAGACTATAAATTCATTTCATGAAATTAAATTTATGTTAACAAAGATATTTCCAACACTTAAATCAAAGTAATCCTTCCTTTCAATTTTTTTTAGGGATTCTAATTGTTTTTTTTTTCTAAAAGAAAATGTTGTTTTAAAATTCCAATAACAAATTAGACTTTTTTCTCTCAATTATATCCCTATTTAATAATATTTCTCTCCACTAACTGCTCATTTAGTTTTACTAGAGGGTAAGCTACACAACCAATGAGCACACAAGTATTAATGTTACTAATAGATATTAAATAAGGACTTTTTAGTCCAACATTTTTAGTCCATGTTCATTAACCTTAAGCCATTAAAGAAATGAGGGAAAAGTAGTTAAAATGTACTTGTAATAGAAATTAACCCTCCTTTTGTATCCAAAAATAATCAATGTTATTTACGATTTACTACTTAAATAAGTTTGGTTGGTTAACTACTATAATGGAATAAACAGCCTTATAACCTTAATGACACAATTTTTTCCTTTTACTTTTAATATTTTGGAATGTATGTTCATTTTTTTTTTTGAAACATTTTAAATGGTTTCTAAACATGTCCTTAGTCATTGACTTTATAACCACTGTTGGAATACGATTAAATAGTTGGATAGTTAATTATCCCTAAAAGATTTAAAGTATCAACAATTGAGAAATTGTGATTTAGAACAAACAAATGTCAATTATGAACCAACCTTATTTGTAAACAAAGAATATTGATAGGTACGGATGAACAATTGGTTTGTTTAAGAGAAGGAAACAAGTAGTTTATTATATGTTCACTTATAAAGTGTGATCCATTTTTTTTTACTTCTCAATATTAGTAAATATTAACAAGAAAATGATGTATAAAAAATCCAGGTGTGTTCTATTGCGGGATGCCAATGTTGGCGAAGGAGCTAAAGAAGCTATCACTTGAGCTAAGTCACAAGACAACTACACGCTTTGAATTTCACAAGGAGTACTTTTGATTTAGAAAATGAAATCTAAATAACTTTTGTTTATTCTTTTGTATTTAACAATTAGATGATTCAAAAAGGAAATTAAGAAATGCTTAGGCCATGGTAGAAGGGAGAAACATGTAATTATAGTACTTATGCAAATACAGTACAGTAAAAAGAATCCAATAACAGAGGAAAGTATACATTGATTTCAGTATCAGCCAGAGACCATTTATGCAAGTTTTAGACAACATAAAAGTTCATTTAAGGACTAATCGTACGTAGTGCCAACACACACCGTCTCATCTTCCAATCATACTCACGGAAAATTTTAATAGTGATTCTCTCAATATGACAATTAATACAACACATCTTTGTATTGTATGACAACTTGAAATATCAACATAGAATTCCTCCTTTTATAAACCTTTATAAATCTTTTATTTTCAACATAACTTATAAATCTTAATCATTTTAAATATGTACTATATTAAATCTCTAAAATGAATTAAATAATTTTCCAGTCAATTTGCTACAACATTCACCCCTAGTAATGTTTTTAAAAACTATATCAAACTAGTGGGTTGAACCCTATATAGTCTTGTCCTTTCTTTTTTGCTTTCTCTTTTACTTTTGCCAAATTTTATAGATGAATAAAGAACAAATAGAAAAAGAACAAAATAAATGGGTAAAAAATTGAGTAATTTAAATTGTAAAAAATGCAAATCGTCTGTACCATATTTTCCTTCTATCCATACTGAAGTGGTAAACTAGATGAACAAAGACTACAAATTCTATAGTTTTTAACAATTTTTAAGATTCTAACATTTGAAGTGTGCTGAACAACACTGCACAATATTTTGTAGGATGGTCAACTAAATATGCTAACTTTATTCATAATATCACATTGTGTTATTAGAAGTTGAATATAAGTGTTTTTTTTTAAAATGTAAACATGCACATAAATCCTTCATATAAAGCGACTTGATTTTGAGCTAATTATTCCAAAATTTATGTTGTTCATTTCATGGTATAGGACACCAAATGATTGAGTATTAAGTAATATATAATCTAGAGATTTTAAATACATTATTAACATATATTTTGTATTTTTTTTCATATTTATACTTTAATTGAAAAGCATAAGTTTGTATACCCCTTTAATATTTGGGATATTAAAGAGGTATGTGATTGTTATTTTAATCTATATAAATATTTTTTATAACCCATGAGAATGAGAATCTCCCATGCTACTATAGATCCTTTCCCACACAAGTCTATGTCATTAGTCTAGTGAAATAACTACCTATGCCATTGTTTCATGCAAATCATCAATCCAGTATAGTCAGAAGCAACTAACAAATGATATATTACTAGGAAGATTTACACGTTTAAGTATATGTAATTTTATAATCATCAATTTTTGAATTATGAGTTTAAAGGTTAATATATATTATTTATTCGAGCAACATTTGTGAAATATAATATCTTATATGAATTAATTATTATCATAGTTGAGGAAAATTGTGGTGATTCAATTAATTAGTTATTTGGCTAGGCACTTTCTTATATGAAATTGGTTAGGCACCCTCTTAGAAACTAATAAGGAACTTAGTCAATTATATAAGAAATTGGCTTGGTACCCTATTATATCAAATAGGCTAAGTATTCTCTTAGAAACTAATAAACAGCAAAGAGAATTTTGTAACCCATCAACTACACTTTTTGGTTACCATCTCATATTAGTAACTTAGCTACCATAGGCATCATTCAGACCCTTAAATAGGCACCATAATTTGCACCACCATAGACAATTGCTTATAGTCTAAGTTATTAATAAATATAAAAAAAAGCTAAAAATTAAAAACAAAAATAGAAAATATAAGTTACCTAGTTAAAATAAATAAGTATTTTTAGTTATATAGGAACTAAAATAGTTACTATCATAACTTAAACACTATATAAATTACTATAGATTAAAAATTATAAGTTATTAAAATATTTTTTTAATCATAAAAGTTTAGGTGAGTTATGGTTTCAAGGACTCACTAGCGTTAGAACAGGCCTCAAGACTCTATGAGACGTTGAGCGTTTATGAAGGTACTTACAGATTACCACCAAAATAGTTTAGTTCCAAAGCTCCATACGAGATTCTTACATATAACTAATTAAATATCTCTTAGATAGACAAATTAGGTACCTAATTTAGAAAACTTAAGTACCTTGTATATTATTATTTTTTTTGAAGAAAGGTAGATATGGTAAGGCATCACTATGTGGAAAAGAGATCTTAACTAGGTTAGCACCTCAATCCATACTAATCATCTGCAACATATCAAAATACACTAAATGAAAAAGAAAAGAAAGAAATACAAGTACAAACGTCTGTCACCACCGATCCTAAGAGACTCTAAAGTGTGGAAGCTTTCCACGGTCCATAGAATAAGTAGTCATGATACAAGATGGAACAGATAGCCACCAATGATAACCAATGTGTCTAAGACCGAAGCCTACTAGACTATCAGCACATCCATTTCCCTCCCTAAAAATGTGAGAGAAACAAAATCTCATCTGCCTAATATGGAATAACATGTTCAGCCACTGAACATACAAACTACAAGGAACTAAAGAGGGGTAAGAGAAGGCTCTAATGGCTAGGATCGAGTCTGTCTCTATCCATAGCGCCATCCAGCCATGTCTCCGAGCGATCTGAACTGCATGAATGATCGCCAACATTTCTGCTTCCAGTGTTGATTTGGCCAAAACTGTCTCTACTAGGCAACCAATCAGGTTGGCTCTACTATCTCTGAAGATGATCCCACATGCTGCTAAAGAGGAGAAGGTAAAAAAAGCTCCATCCGTGTTACACTTGATCCAGCCTGCTGAAGGGGGAAACCATCTCACCTCTACAAACTGGTCCATTCTCCGGCCCTTGCAAGGAAACAAAAAACTTTTTAGTAGTTTAAGTTCCTTCATATTATTATGCATAGACAAAGGAGAAAGAGAGCTACAAGAGTTAACAAGTGATAATATTTTGTTTTTCAAATATTCAAGTGTATTGAAGCAATTATGATATTTTATCAAGTTCCTACTATTCCATAGTTCATCAATGGAGAAAGTGATAGCTGATAAAATTACCAATCTAGCAAATTTGCTCCATGTGTTATTTAAAATATCCATAATGTTTGTAGTGTTTAGAGTGACATCCATTAATCTAGAGAGCCAGTCCCAAATGTTTTGGGCAAATGAACACTCAAAGAACAGGTGATGAGAGGTTTCGAGAGCATTATAGCAATGAAGGCAAACAGATGTAATGATTACCTCCTTTTTCCTTAAGAGATCCTTAGTGGGGATCTTCCCATGGAAAAGTCTCCAGACTACAAAAGACTTAGAGTGGGGAATATATTTATGCCAGATTGTTTTAGCCTAGTTAATTTGAGGCTTGGTTTGCCTTATGAAAGAGTATGCATCTCTAAATAGCATGTCCCCATTCGGGGATAAGTCCCAAATGAGGGAGTCTTCCAATTCACAAAGAGGTATAACAATATTGCCAAGTTGATTACCTACCCTGTCACGAATAGCTGGAAGGAGGTGCCAAGATCCATCTTTGAGGACTACAGTATTGCTGCCAGTACCAGTTTTGTGAGTCAACAATGCATCATGTGTCTTGATTACATTTGCAGCAGTTGCTGCCACAAAATTGTTTGCTTTAGGCACCTTTACAGATGCCTTTGCCAGCAAAAGTGATGCATGTTCCGAATCAACCAGGATAGCAGTAGGTGCAGCAGATTGCGTGGCCGTGACAGTAGCTACATCAGCACCTTGATGCAAATTTGCATCAGTTTCACTTGACTGAACCAAAACAACAGCTGCACTTGAATGAACCAAAACAGTAGTTGCATCACTTGCTACATAATCAAGACAAGCAGCCATATCCATTAGGTTTATGATTCCACCAACTGGCTGGAATGGACCAGCTCTAAGCTCCTCAACACTAGGCACACTTGCGGTGACCTTTTCCAGCTCCAGCTGGACATTTATACCTGCACCAGCAGCACAAGGCTACAATACCAAACTAGCACCAGCTTCACAATCTGCTGGTTCACCTACGTGCTGACCAGCATGTGCTCCCTCAGCTGTTGCACCTTTACTTGAAATTGAAGTAGCTTCTACACCATCATTTGAGACAGAAGCACCCACTGCACCAGCAGATTTGCGTGACCTCTCATGTGGCTCCTACATGTTTTGTGGACGTGTTCCGTTCCTGCATGCCTGCATGCAGAATCAAGTGTCCTATACAATGACAGTTAGAGAAAAACATAGGAAGTTTATCAAACTCAAAGAACACAAAGAACGTATATCCTTCCCGTTCAACCAGTAGTTGAGTAGGAATCTAGTTTGTGAGATCAATCTCAATCAATACTCTAGCAAAGTGGCCATATGTCTGATTCAAGGTAGCCTTGTCCAAAGAAATTGGAGTCCCCATGGTTGAAGCAATTGCAAGAAGAATTATTGGATTCCAATACTCTTGAGGTAGCTCCAATATACGCAGCCATACTTGTGCAAACGTGTTCTTGTGATTTCTTAGATTGAAGTATTTCTTCCAAAGGGACAGTCGTAGTAGTCCTGGTTCCAAGTTCCACGGACCAGCCGCAAGAACCACTCCAACATCATGCGAATTCTGGAATTCTTATGTTTTTTTATTTATTTTTCATTTAATTACGGGTTGGTTTATTTATTTATTTTTAATTTTTTATACTAATTGTTCTAATTTTTCTTAATAAATATTTATAGATCGATCATCATTGCCGCTATAAGACATAAAGACCATTAGTGAGCAATGGGTTACATTTTTCATTGAGCATTACATTGACTAACTAGGACTTATATTTTCAAGTTTCACATCACTACAAAAAAATCAAGTTTTAGCGACCACCAAAATCGGTCGCTATTTAGGTAAATTCAGTCGCTGTTACATTCAGTGACTGAAATAGCGACCGAAAAAATCCATCGCTAAAACCTTGGTCGCTATTTTAAATAGCGACCGAAATTTTTTCCGTCACAATTTAGCGACCGAAAAATCAGTCGCTAGACATTAAAAATCCGTCGCTAATATTTTGGTCTCCTAACTTCTCGAGACCAATTTTGCGACCGAATTTTTTGGTAGCAATTTCCATCGCTAATTTTTTTATTTAATTAATAAAAATATTTTAAAAATCAGTCTCTAAATCGGTCGCTAAAAACCTGAAATAGCTACGAATAAATTCGGTCGCTATTTCGGTCGCTAAAAATTTGAAATAGCTACAAATTATTTTGTCACTATTTCGGTCGCTAATAACTTGAAATAGCTACGAATTATTTCGGTCGCTATTTCGGTCGCTAAAAACTTGAATTAGCTACGAATCATTTCGGTCGCTATTTCGGTCGTTAAAAACTTGAATTAGCTACAAATTTTTTTGGTCGCTATTTCGGTCGCTAATGTTAACCAGTATTTTTAAATTCTTTTTAAATTATAAATTTATACCTGTTAACGAATATGAAATGAACAATATATTTAGTACACAATTTATAATAATAAACTAGAACATACTAAAAGACATAATCTCATCGATGTAAATTTATATTATAGTGAAAATTAAATAAAATATAAGTATGTCAATATAGTATGCTAAAAACACAATAATAACATAAAACGTTTAAACTTCAACAAAGTAATAGTGAAATACAATAAAATATCCTGAAACAAGTAAAATAAAGAAGCTTAATTAAGGGTCTTCTGCTATGTCATCAAGAGCATCATTAACAGCATGGTCAGGATCATCTAGGGTAGTACTCGACTATAAAACAGAACAGAGGACATGCAGAGAGATGGAAGTGATGAATCTTTTAAGTGATCGGTAGCAGAGTGTATCGAGTGAAGGTTCAAGTTCTCAACTATTGAAATATATTGGTGAAAAAGTATAAGTCCTCAAACACTAGATATATTGATGGGTATAACAAGATTAAATGTTACTTTCAAGTCTCATTATAAGATATACTATACTTCTTTCCGATCTTAATAATATCTAAACTTGTTGCAATTTTTCTATAATCAATGATTCTATTTCTTTTATATTACAAAATGCTTAACAAATAAAATTATTTATCTAACTATGAATCGTGTAAGTCATTTTTTTCCCTCATTCTGGTTATTAACGAACTATGGAGACTCCAAGTCCAATAGAGTTTAATAATATGGTTCATGTATCTAAGTGTGATTTATTAGAGAGATGAATAAGTGAGTGTCATATGACAAGGATTTATGCTGATGGCAGATCTGAGAAGGTGGGAGGAAAGGGTTACCACACACACGTGCACCGTTACCTTTTCTTGTTCTGTCAGGTGCGTGTTGTTCAAATTGCCCTTAAACCCACAATCAAAGTTACCAAGAGCTCTCAAACACTGTTTCCTTTTCCTGTTCTGTCAGCCATATTCAAACTGCCCCTAAACCAGCAATTGTGGCCGCAGAGCAGCCGCCTCACTCCCACTCCAGTAGCAACATTGAAAAACCACATGATGGCATCAATGTAGCAGCTCCATGCCGCTCCGACTGCTATTGACAACCTAGGCTTCACTAGCATTAACTAGCCTAATAAATTTGTTAGTTTGCCATAGATCAACTTCCAAAATCAGCATGTGAAAGAAGAAAATCTTTTTGGCCAGCAGAAAAGTTACATATATGTTGAAAGTAAAACGCTTTTAAATAATAATAATAAAAAAAATACATTAAAAGAAAATGCTTATGCCTATATATTCCAAGTTTTACAGGTTTAATAACTAATATTTAGTTGGTGCATAAATATCACTCTAACCACCAAACATGACCTGAAGCAATTAATTAATAACAATAGAACATGAAAACATGGAAAAGGCCTTTGCCCGATGTGCAATTGGAACAATGTCATCATCTAACAGAGGCCATTCCACAACAAGCTTTACACCCATTTTCAAAACAGCACCTTGAGTATTGACTTCCTTCTTCCACTGTTGGACTACACAATGGAAGGCCGCACTCTCCTCCTCGTTTCTAAACTGGATAGTGACTTCCCTGGAATACAATGTCTGGTTCAAAATAGCACAGTTAAAATGCATTAGTATTTGGATTCAAATATAGCATAAAATACATTAAGACGATTTAACAACAAGACAAACCTTACAAAAACAAAAAAATCATCACCCAGGCATTGAAAATTTCCAACCATATATAGCTTAGCACAAAGATTTTGCTCGGTACCTTTTTGCCAGCATATCAGATCTTTCCACCACGCACACCGATAAAACAGGACTCACCTTGAATAACTGTCAAGTTAAACCACAAATTAACAATAATTAACAGATTCTAATGAAGATTTTCGTCTCATTCACTGAATGCTTCGCCATTCAGTGAATAAAAGAAAGCGACATGCAGCATTAGATTCTAATGAAGATTTTATCAATACAGTAACTAAAAGTATTATAATAAATAATGAAATTAAATAAATTAAATCTTATAATGGTTATTTTTTTAATGATACTAAATTAAATATTCTAATTATTTTACAATAAATTAAAATGAAAAGATAATAAAATATTTTAACTGATATTTCAAATAAAACACATTAAAATATTATAATCAAAACAAAATCCAATATTAAATCAAAAGATTATAATTAAATATTTTTTCAAAATTTAATTAAATATTTTTATCAAAGAAACTGATACAGATTTTAGATTTTATTTACTATATTTTATAATTAAAAGAAATCTAATATTAAATTATAAGATAATAAAAATTATAAGTTTCTGTATTATATATATATATATATATATATATATATATAATTACTTTCAGCGAAATATCAATGAATCAAATTGGCGTAGCGGTTTCGTGGTTGGCCCATGATTACCCCCAGGACCAGGATTCGGTCGCTAATTCGGTCGCAAAATAGCGACCGATAAATTTCGGTCGCTAATTTCGGTTGTTATTTTGTATTTTTTTTGTAGTCATATGTTTCGTAGTTGAAGATATATAATATTATTTTACCAAGTTCACTTAACTTATTATGTTCATAAGTATGTATTTCATGTATTTAAAACACTTTTGATTTTATATATATATATATATATATATATATATATATATATATAGGGTTTAGGGTTTATATGGTTAACATTTACCATTTCTTCTCATTTGTACATGATTTGGTCCATTGAGAAGTAAAATAGGAAATATAGACATTTTGGTCAATTGAGAACTCATTAATTGACGAAATCATATATGAGCTATCTTGTATTCTTTGATTTGTGTGTCTTGTTTTGGGATACTCCTAAAACATACCTACTTTTAAAATTTTTTTTACCACTTTTAAAATTAGTTGTTATAATTGATTTTAAAAGTCAAAACTTTTAAAATTGATTATTTTAAAGTCGATTTTAAATGTTAAACTTTTAAAAATGGTTATTGCATACTTGATTTTAAAATTGCACTTCTAAAATTGATTGATAATCGATTTTAAAAATTTAACTTTTAAAATTGACTCTTTTAAAATCATTCAAATAATCGATTTTAAAAGTGAAAAATAATCAATTTTTAAAGTCTTTTTTTTCACTAGTGCTAATTTTAATTTACAAGACAATAAATGGCTTAGTGGTTTGTACGTTGAGCAACAAAGGTGGGTACCTGTATTTTTGAAACATCATTTTTGGGTTGGAATGTCAACTTCTCAATAATTGAAAGTATTCATACTTTCTTTGATGGATATGTCCACCAACTAACAACCTTGGAGCATTTTGTTAATCAATATGAAATGCACTTCGAGATAATGCAAAAAGAAGTTCCAAGCTAATTTACAATCTTCTAATAGCGTCGTATGTTATAATACAAAGTCTCCTATTGAAAGAAAATTCCATGTAATATATACTCATGAAAATTTGAAAGAGGTCCAAGCTAAGTTTAGGCTACAACTAATTGGCATGCATCATTAACACTACAAGAAGGTTCTATTTGCACTCACAAATTGGAGGAAGACTTGACCTTTGGGTAAAACCAAAAGAAGTAGAGTCTATTGTGGTGTTTAATAGAGACAATCATGATACCAAGTGCAAATGTCTATTATTTGAATTTCAGGGCATTGTGTGGAGGCATTCACTTGTTGTGCTCGGTATAGAAAAAGTAAAATAAATGCATTCTAAATATATTTTATTGAGGTGGGATAAAAACATAAAAAGAAAGCACACATATTAAAAGTAGTTATGTATTAAGGTTGAAATCTTATATTTAAGAGTATTAATGGAAGTTGAATTAGAAAAAGCAGAGTAGGTCTAAGCCTATTTAGACCAACTAAATCTCATTGAGGGAAAAAGGCTTAATGCATTTTTCCTTGGCCAATTATACCAAAAATTATTGAAGAATGCATTTGAAAATAAAGTACACCATTGGGAGTTTTGAGAATGAGACTTGGTGCTTAAGAGAATTCTACCAAATTATATAGGACCTTATGTAGTTAAGAAGGCTTTCTTTGGAGAAGCGTTGATCCTCACAAACATGGAAGCAGAGACCTCTCATATCCTGTGAATTTTGACATAGTGAAGAAATATTATGCCTAAAAAAAGAGCTAACTAGATTGAAAACCTAAAAGTGCAATTTAGGTAAAAGTTAGAGCAACCTACTTGGTTGAAAACTTGAAAGAGTGATTTAGACAAAAATTAGGATCAAAAGAAAGCAACACACAAAACAAAACAAAAAATGCATAACAAAATTATCATGTAAAATTATGAACTAAGAGGTATTTACTAGGGAAAATCATGTGCAGAACCAAAAACTGGGGCAAATAATGTATTGAATTATCCTTTCAAGTTTATTGATGAGTAGTCAAAGCTATTGAAGTGTAGTACTAACATTATTCATCTAGAAAGTGTCTCTTATACCACAAATACCTTTCATCGTTACATTTTAATTCCCAAAAGTTCATTGTACATATGTTCCATTTTGGCCTACAATGACCATCTTTGTAATTAAATTATCACTTTCTTGAATAAGATTATCTTGTTTTCAATTCATTTTTCATTTTATGGTAATATATTGAAAGGAAATGTGTGTTACATCTAAAAAAGAAAGGTCAAAGCATTACTATTTTTATAAGCCACAATATGCTTAATAATTTGTTGATAAATACGAAAAAAGGCAACCAACAAAATAATGTTATTTGCAATGACTTAAGAGTAACCCAGTGGAATGATCAACTGTCATTCAAGTCAAAGAGAGATCAAAGGTCTCTCCTACCCATGAATCCTAGGTCGTGTGCCATGATAAGAAATAAGGGTTGTAAACTCTCAAAGAAAAACAAAAGCAAAAAGAAAAGGAAAAAAAATGTTTAGTCTTGAAAGTTTTGTATCTCATGATATTTTGCATCATATCATTACATTTCATTTGCATCTCTTGATTCTTAAAGCCTATGACTTGGTTTTCTTAGGTCTTTAGAGCCAATAGTGTGGATCCTTTAGGTCGAGTACTTGTTTAACATATTTGACTTTTGGTTTATGCCTAGTATTTACTTGGCACAAGTTACAATTTTCTTTTTGTATAAGCTCAATATATGCCTGACACAACCCATGTTCATTCTAGTGCCAACACTTTGGTCATTCTTGCACTAGCATTTTGACCATTCTAACAATAGCATTGGGTTGATCCAACACTAACATTTTGACCAATCTAATGTGACACCCTCTACCCCAACATAAATATGAAATCATGATAAAAAGAACGTCTTATTGAGTTAAAAATGTTTAAAATTAAAACAACAATTCTAATAACGTGAGAGTAGAGAATTCACATTCATCAACTTAAAAAATTATCAAATGCGGAAAAGATAAAACATAAGTTTTTCCAAACAAAATACACTAATGAAATCCTAACTACGCCTAGCTATACCCCGATGTCACATATCCTATCAGAGCATGCCCAACTGAAGCCTAAGCTTCATCACCAACATCCTCATGCTGATGATCACCTGAAACAATTTTAAACACATACAAGGAACAACAAGGGAGTGAGAAACATCTCACTCGGTTCTAAGTGTAGAAATAATAGTTAGGCAACACACATACAGTTCATACAATCACAGTCATAGTCACACATTATTTAGGTACAAATTTAAATTATACATATAACAATAACACATGCATAATCATTCATCATGCAATGATCTCATGGACTCGACTCATAAATGCATGTGGCGCCAGTCACGTGTCTCATAATCACATTTCTCATCAGTTCATCACTGGTGACCCAAGGTACACCTTGTTAGCTTGGTACATCACTTGGTGACACAATGTACACCTATTAGCTGGTTACGTCACTTGGTGACCAAAAGGTACACCTGATTAGTTGGTTACATCACTTGGTGACCAAAGGGTACACCTGGTTAGCTTGTTACATCACTTGGTGACCAAAAGGTACACCTGATTAGCTGGTTACATCACTTGGTGACCAAAAGGTACACATGATTAGCTGGTTACATCACTTGGTGACCAAAAGGTACACCTGATTAGCTCATAAATGCAAATGATGCATGTCACACATTCACAATTTCATGGACTCATCACTTCACATTTCACATTCATCACATCTCACATTCTCATAGTTATAACTTATCTCATTTCATCACATTTAACAATATCATGTCTAATGTCATTTGTTCCTATTTCACATAGTCATACTTATAATTATTCCTCATAGGGTTTCTCACGGAATCCACAGAGCACTCTAATTCATATTAGAACTAATCTAATTTCAAAATCAAATACATATTTACACTATACATCACACAAGGAACGTAACAGAACATTCAAAAAGCAAAACTGAAAACATTCATATTTTGCTTGTTTTCTCATAGGGTTTCCAGTAGGAACCCACATAGCACTCTAATTCACATCAAAACTTATCTATTTTTAAAATTAATCACATATTCATACATCTCATTCAATAAGGAGTACAACAGAAGAATCAGAAATTAAAACAGAAAACATTTGTATTTTTCCTGTTCCTAGGAGCATGCATCAGGCTAGGGATTGGGGGCCAATCCGACTACCCAACAATTATTCCCACACCCCGAGCGAGGTTTCTCACTCCCCCCTTACCCGGATAAGCAGAAGAAGACGCTAAAACTGGATCTTGCTGGTCTCTTCCTCTAGGCTCCCCTTGCTCTTCAAAGAGTGTAAAAGAAAAGAAGTCAGAAAATGAAAATTGTGCTTTTTGGGAGTGGCAAAGAGCTCAATTTATAGGCATCAGGCTTTGCCGGAATGGCCCGTTCTGGACTCTGACGGCATGTGTAAAATTCTCATCCAAAACGGCCTGTTCTCAAACCAGAACGGCCCATTCTAGGGTTGCACTTAGCCCACAACGGCCATATCTGGAACGGCTCGTTCTCAATTAGGGTTTTAGGCATTTTTCGTGATTGGGAACACCCCATTCCAAATTGGGAACGCCCCGTTCTCATCTAAAATTTGTAGACACTTTTTGTATTTTAGAATGGCCCGTTCCAGTTTGGGAACGACCCGTTTTGAACTATAAAATCACTCTCATTTTAGTAGTTTGGAACGGCCCGTTCCAATTTGGGAATGGCCCGTTCTGGGCTACTAAATCACCCTAAAAATTACCAAATTACCCTCAATCAAAGTATGAGAATTGGGGTGTTACAATTCTTCCCTCCTTTTAGAAATTTCGTCCCCGAAATTCTCTTGAAAATAGAAATAAGTAGGATCCTCGCATCTTGTTTTCTAATTCCCATGCAACCTTACTACCTTACTCATGTACAACTCTAACAATCTCACCAAGGAATATATATTATCAACAAGGGTAAGGCAAGTAAACTTGGTGGGTCCAACCACTATAACCCAAAAAGAATCAAATTTCGTAATCATCTTAGGCAAGCCTACAACCAAGGTTTATCTACACACCATCTCATTTCCAAAATGGGACGTCTAAAGCCTACAAAACTCCTAAATACTTCTAGCATACTAAACACGAGTACACAAATTCCTTCACTCCTCTCCTCACCTTAGGCCACTACGCTTCCGCTACGCCACTCTCATACATCTTAGTAGCTCCTAAATGAATATTAAGAGTACTCTTATGTCCTTCCTCTAAGATCATCTTCCTTAATTTGGGGTTGCTAGGCACATAGATTTTATCCTTGAATCCCAAAACACCATCAACTTCCATTCGTAAAGGGCTATATATACCCCTACTAATCATCTCCACTTGGTTCACTGAGAAAAGATTTAACTTTTGGACTACTCTAATCTCATCCATTAATTCACTAGTCACTTTCGACATATCCAATCCAATGCTCTTAAGGGTGAGCTCACACATCACACTTAAGTCTCTAACCTCCTCAATCAAATCCAACCCTTACATCATCAAAAACAATGGATAAATGATCATCCTACTCAAGGCATCTGTCACAATATTAGCTTTACTTCTGTGACCCTCTCCCAAGATCAAACACTTAAGCATAAGTTCACTAGGTACACATACCAAATCTCTAATTTCACCACTCCATCTACACCCAAGTTAAACTCTTATCCATCACCTTATCCTATAGCCTCATGTCTTGTCACCAAAATGAATCAACTAATTATGTTTCTCAAATTTCCTTCAACAATCCACTCGTTCCTCAAGTCATACCTAGTTTTACACTATTAAGAGTAAACTCACCTGTCAAACTTAAATCCCTAATTTGAGCTCAAAGATCCATCTTTCTAATCACGAGGGAAGATAAATATAAAGGTTTCCTACTCAAAACATCGGTCACCACAATAGCTTTGGCAAAATAACAAATAAGATCAAAATCTTATTCCTTAAGAAATTCCAACTATCTCTTTTATCTCATATTCAACTCCTTTGATCAAAATTTGATGAGGCCATTTCAATTCTTGAAGCTTTTAAGCCTTATACAAGAACCCTGCTCTGATACCACTTGTTAGTCCCTTAGCCTCAATTAACTTAAGAGGGGGGGTGAATTAAGTTTACTAAATTTCCTCTTATAAAAAACTTTTCAAATTACTTCTTTATCAATTTATTTCCTTAGACAAATTTGAAGGAATGAATGATGATGCAAACTACACAATTATAATTAATAACAAGAAATTAAAAGTGTAGGGAAAGAAGAATTACAAACTTGATTTTATACTGGTTCAGCCAATCCTGCCTACATCCAGTCCTCAAGTCACCCACTTGAGATTTCCACTACTCTTGTAAACCTTACAAGAAAATGAATCCTCCAACACCTCGGAACTCCATTTCCTTGTGTTGAGATTCAAACACCAACAAGGAGAAAAACCCTTTCTCCTTTACAGATCCAATGATCTATATTAAGTATTACAGAATGACTCTCTTGAAGAGTGGATATTACATTTTCATGATCTTTGATGAACCCTTTAGAGATTTTGCAAATGATTTTGGCCAAGTAATTTGTAAAGATTATTTTCACAATAGAGTTCGTCACCTTTCTCTGAAAAATTATAGGTATTTATAGAGAATTGTTTCTTGGGTTATGTCTTTTTATGAAGAGTTGTAACTCTCTATAATTTTTCATAAAATAGGCTCTGGTAATCGATTACAAGACTTGGTAATCGATTACAACGGTTAAAGTTCAAAATGATTGAGACGTTGTATAATTCAAATTCAAATTTTGACATTTTCTCTTCTGGTAATCGATTACAATTACTGGTAATCGATTACCAGAGAGCATTTTAACATTTGAACTTTTGATAAGAGGTTTTCTTTCTCTGGTAATCGATTACAGCAAGTGGTAATCGATTACCAGACACATATCACTTGTTTTGGCTTATGAAAATTTAAGATATAGAGAGCTTCTATTTTTCAGTTAAAAATATTTTTGTTTAATCTTTTGAATACTCTTTTTGCTTTCTTTTCAAACAACTTATTCTTATATTCAAAAATATTAAGTTTAGGTTTTCTTGAAATTCTTATTTTAATGGCCGTGAAATTTGCAAATTCTAAAAGTTCATTTTACATACTAAGCTAAGCAGTCAAGACTTATCTAGTTATTACTTGAGATCTTGCTTCTTGATCAGTTTGCTTTAACTTGACCTTTATTTTCTTCAATTCTTTGGCATCATCAAAACTTTGTGCATATTTTCTTCCACATTAGCTAAAAATTCAAAAATCACAACAAATATATTCAACGCTTACAACTAGTCTTCTGATCACCAAAGCAGTTATAACTGAAGTTCTAGACCTCTGTTTTACCTAATTCCAGTCCCATTGGAAAGATAACATCCAAAGCTACAACTTTCATGAAGACTACAAAATCTAATTATGTCAATATGGTACTCATACTAGCACAACAAAACTGCAGAAAAATATCTTCTACACTAGACAACAATAGTTTATCAATATATCTAAGGCCACAAAAATACCTCAATCCTTCCAAACTCACACCTGAACTTCATATTCAAGCTTCCCACTAAAATCCTAAACCAAAACAACTCACATATTTAGCACAACAAACTTAGAAAATAAAATTCACATGCAACCTAAACCATAAAAGGTTAAAAAGCACCAACACTCGAGGAAAAATACCAACATTTCAATCTCTCATCAAGAAAACTTCCAATTCTCAAGATACAACCTCCTTGGATTCAATCGCTAAAACTATAAATTCCAGAAACTCCATCAACCATAAAATCTCAATACACTCGACAAATCAATGTCTCACCCACATCCAAGATTCTAATAGTTTCTAGTTCGTTAGCACAAGGCTTCGTCCACAACTACTAGTACATATGCTCGCAACACGAGTGATACCACTCAACCACTACTTCTTACATAAGCAAGAAGTATCAAAAACAAATAAACAATCATGAATAGCATCAACTAAGCTATATCATGTCTTTCAGCCAAATTCTGAGAAAACAATATACAAGTAAGCACAACACTAACAACACAAGGGAAACATCAACATCATCATCATTATCCTCATCATAAAGCAAAACATTGTTAGAGTACACACAAACATAATCAATCATCATACTAGCATATCAATAAATTCCACAATTCATTCCATCATTCAACTACCAGACAAGCATAGTAGACTCATAACTCACAGTCAATTGGATCGACCTGCTCTGATACCACTAAATGTGACACCCTCTACCCCAACATAAATATGAAATCATGATAAAAAGAACGTCTTATTGAGTTAAAAATGTTTAAAATTAAAACAACAATTCTAATAACGTGAGAGTAGAGAACTCACATTCATCAACTTAAAACATTATCAAATGCGGAAAAGATAAAACATAAGTTTTTCCAAACAAAATACATTAATGAAATCCTAACTACGCCTAGCTATACCCCGATGTCACATATCCTATCAGAGCATGCCCAACTGAAGCCTAAGCTTCATCACCAACATCCTCATGTTGATGATCACCTGCAACACAATTTTAAACACATACAAGGAACAACAAGGGAGTGAGAAACATCTCACTCGGTTCTAAGTGTAGAAATAATAGTTAGGCAACACACACAGTTCATACAATCACAGTCATAGTCACACATTATTTAGGTACAAATTTAAATTATACATATAACAATAACACATGCATAATCATTCATCATGCAATGATCTCATGGACTCGACTCATAAATGCATGTGGCGCCAGTCATGTGTCTCATAATCACATTTCTCATTAGTTCATCTCTGGTGACCCAAGGTACACCTTGTTAGCTTGTTACATCACTTGGTGACACAATGTACACCTGTTAGCTAGTTATGTCACTTGGTGACCGAAAGGTACACCTGATTAGCTGATTACATCACTTGGTGACCAAAGGGTACACCTAGTTAGCTTGTTACATCACTTGGTGACTAAAAGGTACACCTGATTAGCTGGTTACATCACTTGGTGACCAAAAGGTACATCTGATTAGCTGGTTACATCACTTGATGACCAAAAGGTACACCTGATTAGCTCATAAATGCAAATGATGCATGTCACACATTCACAATTTCATGGACTCATCACTTCACATTTCACATTCATCACATCTCACATTCTCATAGTTATAACTTATCTCATTTCATCACATTTAACAATATCATGTCTAATGTCATTTGTTCCTATTTCACATAGTCATACTTATAATTATTCCTCATAGGGTTTCTCACGGAATCCACAGAGCACTCTAATTCATATTAGAACTAATCTAATTTCAAAATCAAATACATATTTACACTATACATCACACAAGGAACGTAACAGAACATTCAAAAAGCAAAACTGAAAACATTCATATTTTGCTTGTTTTCTCATAGGGTTTCCAGTAGGAACCCACATAGCACTCTAATTCACATCAAAACTTATCTATTTTTAAAATTAATCACATATTCATACATCTCATTCAATAAGGAGTACAACAGAAGAATCAGAAATTAAAACAGAAAACATTTGTATTTTGCCTGTTCCTAGGAGCAAGCATCAGGTAAGGATTGGGGGCCAATCCGACTACCCAACAATTATTCCCACACCCCGAGCGAGGTTTCTCACTCCCCCCTTACCTGGATAAGTAGAAGAAGACGCTAAAACTGGATCTTGTTGGTCTCTTCCTCTAGGCTCCCCTTGCTCTTCAAAGAGTGTAAAAGAAAATAAGTCAAAAAATGAAAATTGTGCTTTTTGGGAGTGGCAGAGAGCTCAATTTATAGGCATTAGGCTTCGTCGGAACGGCCCGTTTCAAATTCGGAACGGCCCGTTCTGGACTCTGACGGCATGTGTAAAATTCTCATCCAGAACAGTCTGTTCTTAAACCAGAACGACCCGTTCTAGGGTTGCACTTAACCCACAACGGCCATACCTGGAACGGCCCGTTCTCAATTAGGGTTTTAGGCATTTTTCGTGATTGGGAACGCCCCGTTCCAAATTGGGAACGCTCTGTTCCAAATTGGGAACGCCCCGTTCCCATCTAAAATTTGTAGACACTTTTTGTATTTTAGAACGACCCATTGCAGTCTGGGAACGGCCCATTCTGAACTACAAAATCACTCTCGTTTTAATAGTTTGGAACGGTCCGTTCTAATTTAGGAACGGCCCATTCTGGACTACTAAATCACCCTGAAAATTACCAAATTACCTTCAATCAAAGTATGAGAATTGGGATGTTACATCTAACACTAACATTTTGACCAATCTAATCGGAAAGGACAAACGAAAAAGTTAAAAAACTTGAAGACATGTGAATTTTCCAAATCAACATTTCGAACTTTAAGTGATTGGCGTTGTGCACAGTGATCATATGTGAAATATTTTGGAGGTATTGCACAATTTTATCCTTGAATTGCCTAACCTACATAATCTTTTCTCCATTTTCATTTCTTTTGTATTTATTTCATTTTTAAGTTTATGTTTGATGATTGTATGCGAATATCAACTTTTATTCTTTATTATATATAAATAAAGTAGGAGCATTCAGGAAAAATAGCATTGATCTTCCGGCCTTTGCTTGAATTCAATTATTATGTGTTTTATTTTATTCATTTTGAATTTCATGTACTTCGATTTTTTTTTTCTCAATTTTTTTATTTTTCTATTATTTTATTTCATGGTGTTTTTTTTTCTTTTTTGATTTGATGAATGTTTAAAGATTTACATTAATGGTTCTTATAATTATTTTTATTAAGTTGAAGTTTTAGGATGTTAAAAAGATTTATCTTCACTGTATTAAAATTTGAAGATCATGGCTTTGAGAATGTATATGTTATAACCATTGTATATTAATGATTCTATTTTTTTTTCTTTCCTATCAAAAGTGATAATTGTAGTTTATGAAAAAATATGATTTTACCTTGTTTTTATTATTAAGATATAGTGTCTTTAACTCATGTAATAATTAGTGACATTAATTGAATAGTAATTTTGTCTTTAATGTTACTTAAAACAAAGTTTGTAGGATAATCGTTTGTTATCACGAATTTTTCATATAAGTTAAAATAAAAGTTCTCATTTTTTAATAAATGTTTCTTTAAAAATTATTCAAATATACAACAATCAATAATTTCAATTGAATAACATTTTTTATCTTTGAAGTTATTTGATTGCAAGAGTTTAATGACTATTCATTTGTTAACTTAATTCTTGCGAAAAGATAATTTCTAAAATATGGTTATTATCTTTTAATTAAAAAATATACAACAATTGATAACATTAACTGAATAATTATTCTATCTTTAATGTTATTGTAAATATTTAATGATTAGTCATTTACTAGCTTAAACTTTTGTGCATGTTTTTTTTAAATAAAATTAAAATTTTCTTTTATATAAAATATTGAAAAATAATAAAAATATATAGCAACTAATAATATTAATTGAATAACAATTATATCTTTAATGATATTAGAAGGATTTAATGATTAGTCATTTACTAGCTTAAATTCTTATGCAATTTTTTTAAAAAAAACAAAAAAAGTTTTTTTTATAAATAAAGGATCAAAAAGTATTTTTTAGGGGTAAAATAAATACTTGTAAGGTTATATACTTTTGCATAATTAATTCAAGACACTATTTTTAACAAGTGTTGTAGAATGTTAATACATTCTTTAGCATTATAAGATACTAATGCATTCCTTATACGTAATTGACTTTCGAATCCAATTATAATTTTAAAGAACATTATTTTTTTAAAGAGTTTTTCCAACATTTTTCTTTAAAATAAAATATCGGTGATGATTTCATTAAAAATATTTTTTCGTCATTTTCATTGTAAATTCAATTATGACACCCAAAACTCAGATTTAAAATTTAAAATTTCAAGAACTAGATATCATACTAATTGATTTAACAAATATTGATAATTTTTAAAAATTTTAAATATAAAATTATAGAGCGATTTGAGCCACTGATATATTATAGCTAGAATAAGCTCATTAATACCGGTTAACATTCTTATGCCAAGCATAATGTCCTTCAAAATCAAAAAGAGAATTTAAAAATATATTATGAACATCAAATATCATATAAATAACCTAAACCTGATTAAAAGTAACTACGGAAAATGTTGCTGGAGAAGAACCCATGTTATTTTGGCACATATATAACTAGCTTCCGGTGGAATATCTAAAGCACGCGTTAGCTTTTCTTTCTTTTTTTCTTTCTTTTTTTTTAAACAATTTTACATCATAATTAAACAATAAGAAATATAAACTAGCTAGGAACCTATTATTGATTTTTACTTAGGTATTTTTTTATTATTTATTTTATAATTATTGTTCACTCCCCTGTCATGATAAGAAACCAAAAGTCCCTTCTTTAATCCCTAGTATTTTTTTTTTTGGTAGTTCTTAAAATGTGGAAGAAGCATAAGGGGGTCTAGCATCGACAAAGGTGTTAGAGTGTTGTAAATCTTCTTATTACTACCCTTATTCGTTTGGGATGAAAAAGAAAATGTGGAAGAGGCTATCCTCCTATAATAGGAGCAAACAAATAGAGAAATACAAAGATATGCACACGAGCAAGAAAATAGTCAAATATGCAAAATTTAGAAAAGGTGAATACAGGTAATGTTAAAATTATTATGATTATATTTATCATTATAAATTATAATGAATTCCTTTTTTGTTTCATCTTAATTTACATTCATCTCTTTTATAAATGCCCATAAATTAAATTAAATCAAATTTTAAACCAAAATATCAACTTGTACCGGAGAGATCGTATCGGTCACGTGGGCCAACACGTGCCATTTCGTCAGGCACTCATGCATAGTAAGCCACGTAGAAGCATTACCATCAACGTCAGCTCGGCATGAGGCCGAGAACCGACATCAATCTGGTTAATGCCAATATGGACCATCATCACTCATCGAGTCGGCTCGGTCAAGTACCGTTCTGACATAGATCAAACCGGAAGTATACAAGCTGCCGTATACGGACTAGACGGCTCGGTCATTTGCCGTTCTGACTAGTATTGAATAGTCGGCTCGGCCTCTTGCCGAAGGGTTAAACAAGTTATAACGGTAATCACAATTAAGAAAGGTAAGTACATGATTAAAGCCTAACAACCAATTAGTACCGTATTACCTAATTTGGTAAATATCTGAGAGGGCCCATCACGCTCAGGCCCATGTCAGGTGCTATAAATAGGTCACACATAACAAGGTATGTCACTGTTCATTAATTATCCTAGAATATCGTGTTTATCCTGACTTGAGCGTTGGAGTGCCTTTTGCAGGTACCTCCCCCCTCTGAAGAATCCGTTTGAAGTATCCGTTCGGTCCTTCTTACCAAGAAGACTACGAGTGTATCCTTAAGCAGGTACACAACTTAAATATAATTTTAAAAACCAATATTACAAATTACAATCACTATATACAAAATAAAAATATATAAATACTTACATAAAATATACTATTTAATTTATATCATTCTCAACACAATAAATTGTAACAATTGCATGCATAACTAGTAACAATATAATGGTAACACAAAATATTCTCATTATTTTTTTTAATGAGATTCACAAGCCGCATCATTCTTAAATAATTCACACTATATTTTTACAAATTTTTGTTTCAATAATGAGATCTTATAAGTAACTCATATTTTTATATTTTTTTATTCACATTTCACTTTTTGATAATATAAAAAAATTAATATAGTTATTATAATTAAATATTAATTTAATTAACATAATAAATAATATTTTAATATAAAAATTACTAATAAAATTTAGACAATCAATTTAATGCATATTCTTAGAAAGTGAATAAGAGTTTAACTTAATCTTACAAAATTAACTTAATTATAAGGTGAGAATTGGTCCCCACATATATACATTATTATAGTCTTATTCCTAGTCGATATGAGATCTCCAACATACCCTCACATCAAGGACTCGACATCTTGAAAATGAAATTTGTTCCCCAGTTATATACACTATTTTGGCCTTATTCCTAGTTAATGTGAAATCTTCAACACACTCTCTCACGTCAAGGTTTGGACATCTCGAGAGTGAAGTTCGTAGGATTAAAATCTACGGGTGATCTAATAGCGAGTGATTTGATAAGCCTAATAACATTCATTAAGATAGGCTTTGATATCATATTAAGAAAGTCAGTAAAAAGCTTAACTCAACTTTATAAAATTGACTTGTAAGGTGAGAACTACTCCCTGCATATACATATATATATATATATATATATATATATATATATATATTATGACCTTATTCTTAGTTGATGTGAGATCTCTAACACATTCTCCTCATGTTGAAGATTGAACATCTTATGCGTTAAGTTTGTAGGATTGAACATCTGCGGATGGTGAAAGTAAAGAAATTACATAACCATCACTACTAGAAAAAATAAAATTAGAGAGGGAACAAATTCGTCACTAAATTTTATAAAATCCGTCACAAAATAAATTAGTGACGGAATTTATGACGGAACTGATTCCGTCACAAAAATTGGCGTCACAAAATATTTAGTGACGAATAATTTCAGTACGTCACAATTAGTGACGGAATTAAGACATCACAAATAATATATTTTTCGTCACTAATTTCTAACAATAAATGTTTATAAATTAATAAAAATTCATCGCAATTTGTAAGGGATTAAATCCGTTGTAATTTGTGAGGGTCTAACTCCGTCACAAATTTGTGAGGGATTGTGTATCTTATTACACAAGTGGAGAGGGATGTGCGTCCGTCACAAATTGTGATGATGTATAAAATCCGTCACAAATTGTGATGAACAGAATCCGTCACAAATTGTGATGAATAAAATCCATCACAATTTGCGATGAATAAAATCTGTCACAAACTGTGATGAATAAAATCCGTCACAAATTGCGAAATCCGTCACAAACTACTGTGATGAATGAAATCTGTCACAAATTGCGAATTATTGATCTTATAAAGAACTTTTTTCGTAAATTTGTGAAGAGTATGTTTTTGTCCTGTAACTGTGATATAATTTTTTTTAATTATGAATATAACAAATAATTTATTAATTAATCAAAAATTTGAATTTATTGTCTATTTGATTAAAAAATTAACAAAATAAATAATTAGGAAAAATTTCTCAATTCTATAAAAGCATGTAACTAAACACGAATATAAGAAATTCAAGCATACCATAGATACAAATACCACCAAAAATAACAAAGTTTATGACTTTAGTTGATCCCTAATGTATGATAAGTACTATAGTAAAACTTAAACATAACAAATTATAAGTTTAAAGCATAGTAAATATTAATAATAGTAAAAGATAATGCATCCCTAAACATCTATATCATGATCATCATCTAACTCATTATCATCAGATTGTATAGTGTCAGTATCATGTGTAGGAGGAGGTTGGGGAGGACGAGAAGATTGAGAAAACATCTCCATAAATTGCTTCAGTTGCGCACGAACCAACCGAGACTCTTCCTGTGAAGCACGAATCAAATCTGCATGGCTTTTTAATTGTTCTTTCAATGTTTTGTTTTCTTCAGACAAATTTGAAACAAGATTTTTCATTTGTTCATACTCAGGATTTGAGATACCATCTAAGAATGTAGAAGAAGGTTTATACTTCCCAGCCTCTGGACCTAAACCAAATATTCTTCCTTTATTGTTCACACCACCAACAACATCATAGAAAATACTATTTTCAGATTGCACACTAGAGGCAACATGATCTCCCGATAATTGTTGTGACTCTCTTTCAGATAACCGTCTTTCATACTCATTCTATAAAAGGAAAAGTAAGAAATAAAAGTATATAAACATTAATGACAATAGAAGATCTCATGAATGTCATGAATGATGCAAAGAATCATGCAAGAAGAACACACAAAAATACTTAGTAAAAAGTCTAAGATGTAACTTATGAGCAACATCACTAGATAAGTATGAATTCCAATGAAATTAGTAACTTGTAAACCTAGATGCAACACAACATACACATGAATCTCATTGAATTTAGCAATTAGTAAACTAAGATGTAGAGATGGTGGCACTTCACATTGCATGAAACTAAAATTGAGCACAACCAATAAGGTGAAATGATTCTATGTTCACATAATTCAGTAAAAAATTCAAATCATATAAAAAAATTACATACTATAAATGGTATGGCTTGCAATTTTGAGACCATTGACTGTAACCTATCTTAATATGTCAAGTCGACAGTGAAGGACGGAACATGACAACTTTCACAGTACCATAACCATTGTTGAAACATAACCATTGTTGTGTCTCTAATATAACCATTATATGTCAAGTCTTGCAAACATAATCATTGTTATCTCTCTAACAGAATCAATCAACTTCTTCATAATTCAATATATATAAAATTATAACTTACCGCTATCCTTTCTACCTTGGAAGACACCCATGTATTCCCGTTCGCTGTCTTATGGGTGTTTTGGAATAGGTCCCAACATGTTGGAGTCATATCTGTAGATACTTTCTGAAGGAACAAAAAGTAATCTAGTTTAATTTTAAATTTTGCTCTTGAAAATAATAAGTAAATATTACTTACCAATCTCTTAAAATGCTCAGAAGTAGGAATGGATCCTCCAGTATGCAATGAACCATTAGAAGAATTTCTATTATTAGTATTAGTCATTGACTTTTGTTTCCAATTCTCATCATTCCATTTCTGTTCAAGTTCTACACATTTTTGCTTTGGAATCCAACTCCCTAGATCAATGCCTCGTCGCACCCTATACATAGCATTTTAAAGCCCTTCAGATGCTTTATGGTCAAATGCTTTTCTTATTTGTGCATCATGATCAGGCAGCCACTTGAACTTTCTCTACATCAAAAATTTATAAAATTTTATTTAAACAATGTTCAATTTAATGCAATGAAAAATATAAAATGGTTATTATAATATTTGTAGTTCTTTATACCTGAAACTCTTCAAACCACGTGTTTGCCACACCTTCATTAGTGCTTTTAACCTCTCCATATGATTCCCATGACCCTTCAAACTTCCCTTTGATTATTCTTGAAATTTCACGGGTAGGGTGAATTGGTGGGTCGAATCTATAAAAAAAATATAAGAACTAAAATAACTTATAACACGAAACATGTTTATATTGATCTAAAAGAAAAGAATTATTAATACTTACGTGTTTTGTGGACCTGGACAAATCCAAATACATCCATCAAAGTCAAAACTTCCAATTTGTAAAGATGGATCAATAGAGGATGATGATCCAACAATTGGACTACCAGTAGCATCAATGGAGGGATTTGTCTGTGGTGTTTTAGTCATATTTGGGGATTGTGTCAAAGAAACATGAGGGGTAGGTATAGACTGGTTAGTTTGAGGAACTAAATGTGGTTGGGAAGTGGAAGTAACATGAGGGGTAGTTGTGGCTTGGTTACTTTGGGGAGTTGTAGGTGTTAAGGAGGTGGAACCATGTGTAGGTTGTGTAGTACAATGAGGGGGTTCTCCAATAGAATGTGTTGGCTGAGAAGTAGAAGGTGGTGGCACAATGGTGGTACCTCTACCTCTCCCTCTTCCCCTACCTCTACTAATACCTCTACCAGTGCCTCTCCCTCTTCCTCTATCAGTCATGTTATTGCTCACAATCTATATACACAATGTACAACATTAACAAATGAAGTTTATTAAGACATCAATAATAAGTTCAAGATTAACAAATAATATCTACTATATAGTAATATATGCATATCCACAACAACCACAAGATTATGACATCAAAGTCTATTAATGTACACATATCAACAACAATTACAACATTACTTGATGTCAATATGAAACATGAAATTAAGTTAATTCTTCTTCTTCTATTACATAAAAGAGTCAATATGAAACATGAGATTAAGTTAATTTGAAACTATATCTTCATAAGTTTCATCATAATCGTCTTCATTACTTGATGTCAATTGTATGTCTTCTTCTTCTTCTTCTATGTCATTTAGAACTTCCTCTGCTATGCCCATAATATCAACAAGAGTTTGTTGAAAATCATCATTTGAAACAACTAAAGGCATTTGTTGTAGATCATCATCTTGGTAAGCAACATTTGTTTCAAATTTATCATTTCCTAATGACTGAATTATATTTCGTGCCTTGGTTTTTATGACACTAAACCAACCTTGTTGTCCCTCAGGAAAGGATGTAAAATACACATGTTCTGCTTGTTGAGCTAGTATAAAAGGATCATAGCTATGATATCTCCTAGATTTTTTTTATTTCAATATTGCCATAAATATAACTATTTTTGTCCCTTGAGAACTGCAATCAAACCAGTCACATTTAAATAAAACTAACTTTTTGTTAGGCCACCCAGTGTACTCCAATTCACAAATATCAATTAACAATCCATAATAATCATATTCCATTACTTCATATTGGCCTCCTCGCACACAAACATGATGGTTTGTTGTACTCATTCCCTCATTTTAGGATTTAGTTACAAACTTGTATCCATTGATAACACAATTAGGCCATTTTGTGACTTTTCTAATAGGGCCCCATGCCAAACTCCTTAAAATCACATCATCAATTGCATTATCAGGGTTAAGCACCTATATTTGATACTTTGTTAGTCAAAGCTAATAAAATAAGGTACCTTGTTTGAAATAAAATAATCATTTCACGTACATGTGTTTTAAACCAAGTAGAAAAGTTGATGGAAATTTCCTTGTCTAGGTTGGCTTCATTTATCTCAGGGTTTAATTCCCGTAACAAATGCGAGTACATACTGCATATCCAAGATGAGGATTTAATCATTTTCAAGTCTGATTTAAATTTATCACACGATGTTTATATTAAATATACTTACTTTCAGTAAGGAACCACCTCTGGACAATTTAAAAGCACATACAAATGTGCAACTTCCATTTCCTTCTCTTCCAAGGTAAAATTTATACGTTTCCCAAACAGACGACATGAATAGTTGAAAATTGACAATGGAGGATATGAAGAAGATTGTTCACCGTCATCATTTCGTGACACTCTTGTTCTTCTTGATGGAATATGAGAAGGATAATAATATGATGCAAATGTCGACATCTCCTCAAGTAAATATGCTTTACAAATTGAGCCTTCCACATAAGCTTGGTTTGTAACTTTCTTTTTTAACGATCCTATAAACCTATGGAAAAAGTAAGTCTTAAAATTGAAGCAAAAAAAAAATAAGGATGTTGCAATAGATTCAATATTAATAATAACTAACCTTTCAAATGGATACATCAATCTATATTGAACAGGGCCACCAACTCTTGCTTCATATGCTAAATGAATTGGTAGATGTTCCATTGAGTCAAAAAAACTTAGAGGGAATATTTGTTCTAGTTTGCACATTATGATTGGAATGTTATCTTCTAGCACACACAACTTCTCTTCTAAAAGCAGGGATGAAGTAATTTCTCTAAAGAATTAACTAAACTCAGTAAGAGTGTTCCATATAGGCTTAGGCAAGTCTTTGAATGCGAGTGAAAGCAAACGTTGCATAAACACATGACAATCATGACTTTTCATGCCAAATAACTTTGCTTCCCTCAAGTCAACACACCTACTCAAATTGGAAGCATAACCATCTGGAAGCTTGAGACTTATAACCCATTGACAAACAGCTAGTCTTTGGTGTTTGGTTAATGTATATTGTGCCTTTGGCTTTACAAGGTTCCCAATCCTGCCGACATGTAGTTCTAAACCTCTACGCTTACAATGAACTTCCAAGTCCTTTCTAGATTTGATAGTATCCTTTGTTTTTCCTTTGGTATCCATGACTGTGAACAAAATATTGAGAAATACGTTTCTCTCAATGTGCATCACATCAAGATTATGTCGAAGAAGATTTGTCTTCCAATATGGTAATTCCCAAAAAATACTTCGTTTTGTCCAATTGTGCTCTTTCCCATAGCCTGATGGATTTTGTTCTTGGGATTCTTCAATACTTGGTAGATGTTGCACCCTTTCCCATATTTCTTGACCACTCAACCTTCGTGGAGGAGTTAGAACCGCTCAACTTTGTCTTTTGTAAATGAAGTCTTATTCCTTCTATATGGATGATCTTGTGGTAAGAATCGACGATGGCAATCAAACCATGATGTCTTTTTACTACATGCAAGGCTAAACCCTCTATTATTTTCCATACAAATTGGGCAAGCATGTCTTCCCATTGTCATCCAACCACTTAACATCCCATAGGCTGGAAAATCGTTGATCGTCCACATCAAAGCTGCTCTCATCAAAAAAATTTGCTTCAAGGACACATCATAAGTCATAACTCCATCATCCCATAGCATTTTCAATTCATCTATAAGGGGGCGCAAGTACACATCAACTTTATTCTTTGGGTTGGATGGCCCAAGAATTATAATGGTTAAGAACATGAACTCTCTTCTCATACACAACCACGACGGAAAATTATAAGGAGTAACAATTACAGCCAACAAGAATAAGTCCTACCAGTTTTTTCAAATGGAGCAAAGCCATCAGCACACAACCCTAATCGAACATTTCGAGCCTCTTGAGCAAAATCAGGCCATGTTTCATCAAAGTGTCTCCAAGCTTCTGCATCTGAGGGATGAGGCAAAGAACCAGGTTCTCTTTGATGAGTATGATGCCATTTCATTTCATGAGCTGTTTGCATTAAAGAATACAATCGTTTCAACCTAGGAACAAGCGGGAAGTACCACATACTTTTAAGTGACACTACTTTGTCCTTACCTCGTCTTGTAAAATGTTTATACCGTTGCCTTTGACAAACTTTACAATTTTGTAGCATCTCATATTCCTTGTAGTACAACATACATCCACTTGGACAACAATCAATTTTCATACTTCCTAACCCCAATTCAGCAACTGTTTTCTTTGCTTGGTAAATATTTTTAGGCAAACGATTGCCATCTGGCATTATATCTCCCATAAATTGCATCCATTCATTAAAACATCCTTCGGATAAACCATAGTCTTTTTTCAAAGTTAAAGCTCTTAAAGAAGCAGACAAAATATAATATTTATCACAACCATCCCATAAAGTAGATTGTGCATCCTTTAACATTTGAAAGAATTTTTGTGCTTCTACATTTGGATCTTCCATCATTATGTTGTTGTTGTCATCATCATCTTGGTCAAGGTGGGTTCCAATTTCTGGTCCAGCAGCATCCATGACCAATTTTTGATAATTATCAAACATTTCCCTAGGCCCATTACTAGCATAGTATGATTGATCTGCAATCATAGGAGGAATTTGGGGTATTGGTTCACCATGATTTGTCCAATGATAATAGTTAGCCATGAATCCTTTCTTGCAAAGATGCACCCTTACTAAGTCAGGTGTTTCATATCTCCTACACTTACATTTCTTACAGGGCACCTAATCTTCCCTTGTCCAATATCATGTTCATCGTGTTCCAAAGCAAAATTCACAAATTCATTAATTCCGACAATAAATTCTTATGTGATACTTCTATGACAATCCATGCAATTTAGCTAGGTAGTAGGTAATAATTTACATCATATTTGATTTTTCAAATGACTTTAAATCTTATTATACAATAACTAATCAGATCAATTTTGTATCATTGATACAAAATATACAATTCAATTATTCTTTTCATGCTCTTTTCACTAACTCTCGTGAAAAAATTAGCTTGATTTGATAACCTTGATTCATGTACATACAGCGCACACACTAACAAGGGAAATAAACTAAAATAAAGTTGTATCATATATAATTACAACAACATAAGACTGTTCTCACTCAATTTAGTTCTATAAAAGCTCTTACGTATGATAAATGATGTTGGCATTGGCAGTAGTGATCACAATGTAAAGCTTGTATGTTGCCTCAACTGCACGTATAGATAAAATTTAAAATTTATATAATAATAATAATGGTTTGTGTTTAAAATTCCCAATAAGAAATTGGACCAACAAAAGAACAATAATGACTAGTTAAGTACAATAAACGAGCCACTGGGCATCCCATCTGATTTAGTTGCAATCTGACAGTTTCTCTTATAGGAGTGCTGCCAACAAGCCAATTTTAAACAAGACGTTGAGTGAGGAAGAGAATAGAGTAGAAAGACGTTGAGTGAGGAAGAGAATAGAGAGACATTTGGGAATGAAATTGGAAACCCTAACCTTAGGAGGGGCGGCAGAGTCCTAATTTTTTCGGGAGAGAGAGCGAAAATGAATTGTAGAAGGCGCCCTAAATTTTCATCCTTCACGGACGGGTTTGGGACTCATAAAGGATTTTGTTTTATTATTTATTTTCATATTTTTTAACAATATTTTTTAAATAAATTTTACATTAAATTATTAACTATAGTCATATTTTAACTAAGTTATTTAATTTTAGTTTTTACAATTATTTTTTTATTATTTTTATACTGAATTTAAATTTATTCAACTTATTAAAAATCTAAATTTAAGATATCTCTATTTGTCAAATTCATTTCTTTTATATAAAATAACATAAATATAAATTGTCTTTATGGGTTTTTTAATTACAAAAATTCAAATAACTAAATTTATGTTTTTTTAATATTTTATTTGGAAATTTGATTTCTTTTGAGTTTTTTCCAACAAAAAAAAATATAAAAAAAATCTACAATAAATTATTACATCTAGTCATTTTTTTAATCTAAATCATGTTTACTCATTTTTAAAAAAATTAATTTAAACTTATTTATAACTTAACTAAAGGTAAAAGAAATACAAAGGTTTTGGTTATCCAATTTTATAGTTTTGTTGGTTTTTACAATAAAAATAATAATTTAAAACAGAAAAATTATTGACGGTTGAAGGAGGATGGAGCAAAGCAATTCTTGCATTTCAAAATCAAAGTGTTTAGGGTTTATCGAATATGCTTTCCAATTCATCATAGTAGTAGTACTTTCCATTTTCATTCGAATTAAATCTTAGATATAAGGTTCCCAACCTCTCCATGTTCTTGTTAATCGAATTCATAACGACCATATTTGGAACACGCCGTTCTCAACTACAGTTTATAATTATTTTTAATAGTTTGGAACGGCCTGTTTTGACCTACTAAATCACCGTTTTCTGAAACCTGGGTGTTACAATTTTTACTTTATAAGTCAATTTTATAAAATTGAGTTACATCCATATTTCACTTCTTAATATACTATTAAAATAAAAATGAAAAATAGGAGAAAATTTATAATTTTAAAAATTGAAAGAAATTAAAATCATGTTATCAAAATTATATATACTAGAGTGGCTGAGGCACTTCGTGCCTCTAATAGTTACACACAAACACATATTAAAAATTACAGATAGTTATTTACAAAGAATAGAAAAATAATATAATTTTAAAATATTGTATATATATGTGTATATATATTTATATATATATATATATATTAAAAATCACTTTATTCAATGATTTTTTATTTTTAAATGGGTATGTTTAAGTGCACTCATTTTCACTACACTTCTTGTGTGTTCTTATCAATAAGTGTGTTCTTGTCAAAGTTGTGGTTGAGCCAAGTACTATAGTATTGATAAAAATTGATTCACTAGAGTGTGGGATTGTTTCTCATAATTTGTTAGATATGAATCAATTAAGGGTTTCAAGATTTCTTGTTTTCTTACTTCTTTTCTTTGATTTAGGAGCAATTAAAGTAAAAAAAAATAATAATAAACTTGTAAATTATCCTTGTTACTTTTAAATCTAAATTAGATTAATTTATAAGTTTGTTTTTAAACATAAAAATAAAGAAATTAAAAGATATTATTTTATTAACATAAAATAAGAAATTTTTTATTTTTTAACTAAAAATTTAAATTTTAAAATAAAAAATTATGAAATTAGAAAGACATTTTTCAATAAACAACTAAATTAAAAAATAAGAAATCAATAACTTACAAAAATAAATTGACACTTCTAATTTCTTTACTTAAATTTATAAGTATTTTTTTAAATTTATTATATTATAATTAAATTATTAAATTAAAAAAATTTATTTTAAAGTATTTTTTAATTACACATTCATTTTTAACTTTTTTAGCTAAGAAATTATAAGCTTAATTGTATTTTTGATCCTTCAAGTATTGCAATTGTGCAATTTTGATCCCTAAGGTTTTAATTGGGTAATTTTAGTTCCTAAATGGTTGCAATTGTGCAATTTTAGTCCTTCAATTTTTAATTGAACAATTTTAGTCTATCAAATATCATAATTGTACGATTTTAGTTTCTCCCGTTAAAAATTTAATAATTTTAATATATATATATATACATATATATATATATACAATATTTTAAAATTATATTATTTGTCTATTCAAGTTAACGTATATTATAATTTTCATTAATATATCAAATTGTAACATCCCAATTCTATTAGTATAATACTTAATTATTATTTATTTTATATTTGTGGATATTATGTTCTTATAGTTATTTTAATGGGTTTTATAGAACGTTTTAAAGGTTTTTAATAATTATTAGTATTTTAATAATGAATGTTTTTATTTTTGCAATATTTTGATTTTTAGTAGTCTAGAACGGTCGTTCTTAAACTGGAACGGTTCGTTCTAGACTACTAAAATAGCCTATTAAAATTACAGCGGAACGAGCCGTTCTAACACATGATTTTATGAGTAATACGCCAACCCAGAACGGGCCGTTCCACTTTGGGAATGGGCCGTTCCAAAAATGGTTGTTGTACCTTAAAATGTTATCTCAGAATGGGCCGTTCTGGTTTGAGAACGTGTCGTTCTGGATATATGTGCTTCTTTTTTTGTTTTTCTTATATTTAAATATAAATGTATAATTTTAATATCTCTATGGGTTCCTATGGAAAACCATAAGGAAATGCATTTTTAATTGTAAGAGACAATTATATGAGTAAGATGTTTATTGTATGGATTAGATGTTTATATGAGAAACATGCAAACTATGAAAGTTTCTGTTTTGCTTTTTGATTGTTCTATTATATTCCTTATTCTATGAGATGTATGAATATGTATTTAATTTTGCAAATAGATGAGTTTTGATATGAATTGAAGTACTCTGTGAAAATTGTGAATGACATGTGATAATGTGATATGGTGATGTGATAGCATGATGTGATATGATAATGAGACATGACAATGTGATATGAGAATGAGACATCATAATATGATAAGGGTGTGACCCGGCATGTACTCTGATGAAGATTTTCGCAAACCTATCACTTGGCAAGTGAACCAAGTTTCGAAATAGTATTTAAAGATCGTCCTCAGGGATTTGAGTGATTAGTAATTCTTACTCTAATGATTTATAAGAAAATGATGTTCAAATTGCAGATGAATGAAAATAGATTAAAACAACACAATAAAACAAATGTAATAAGGACAATGATTAAGAAACAAGGATTGGTTCGGAAGCACTTGTTAACTCATATATCTTCTTAAAATAAATGCTATTCTAATTCCATTATTTCCACGTTCATTAAGTAATCCAACAAGATTCCTCAAGGTTGAATCCTAAAGTCATTAAGCTCAAAACATGATTCCTCTATGTTTTGAGTTTAACACTTCGCATTAAGACCAAGAACTTGAACAATGTGACTAACCAAATCAAGTCTATCCCTAGAACAAGAATTGATTAGGTGCAAGATTCAGTTCGGGTTTTCAAAAACGTTTTCCAACTGGATTCAAAAACCAAAAATCATACAACGGGTGATCAAGCCGATATAAGCATTAAGGAAAGAATCAAACACAAATAATGAAATTAAAATGCATATATTTAAGAAGAAGAAGAGTTAATAGTTACATCCAACCAATCCTCAATGAAATTAGCCACTCATGGCCATTACAAATTCTGCAGCAAATTCCATAAGAGAGTACAAAGTTGCAGATCAAAAATAGAGGTTCAGGACTCCTCCTACGTGACTCCCTAGCTGCAGCCCCCAATCAGTTCGTTTTTTTGAGCTGTAGTCTCCAATCAATGTATATACAGCTGTTTTTGCATTATTGGTTCAATTAGTGGTTTTTCCACTAATGATTTTCCCCTTTTTCCTTGTTTGTTTCTCCTTAATTTAAGGCTCCTTGTCTCTCTTTTTAATTGAGTGCTCATGTGCTTCTTGTTTCTTTCCTTAATTTTGTACCCCACTGTTTCTCTCTTTTCCTTTGTTTATATCAGCTTTAAAATAGGGGCAGAAAAGTGATTTTTATCTCCACAGCTACAGCTGTAGATTCACAGCTATAGCTCCAACTTTCTGGACCCTTTTCAGACTTCCACAGCTCGAGCTCCAGATTCACAGCTCGAGCTTCAGCTTTCCAGATTTCCACAGCTCGAGCCCCAGATTCACAGCTCGAGCTTCAGCTTTCCAGATTTCCACAGCTCGAGCCCCAGATTCACAGCTCGAGCTCCAGATTCACAGCTCGAGCTCCAGATCTACAGCTATAGCTTCAAGTCTCTGGAACTTCACAATTTTTCCCCAAATTTTCACAGCTCGAGCTCCAGATCCACAGCTATAGCTGTGGATTTCTGCCTAGCCAAAAATTCTGCAAAAATATGAGGAAATTCCTTAAAATTGCTACTACTCCTCTACTCTTATAATATAACTTAATTATTTAAATAAAAAGAGTGAAATAACATACATATTATCTCTAATTACCCAAAAAGAGTACCAAAAGTTGAGTGCAAAACAAGCCTAAAAATGCACTCAACAACTACCCCAACTTAATCTCTTGTTGGTCCCCAACAAGATACCAATCAAAAACCAAAAAGGTTACTTCCTACCATAAGATTTCTTCTATATCAACAATAGGTAAACACTCAATCAATTCACCATCAAAAACCAATTTCTACTCACTGAGGTGCCCACAACAACAACCATGCCCAAACACAAAAATTGCAAGGCAAATCATAGCATGAACATTACAAACCAATATCTGAACATACTCTCTCAACAATGGCTCTCCAGGGTGAGTGTTTCTCTCAAGTCCATTCATCATTTCTATGAACATAAGCATTGATATCATCTCTTCAGTACTACTCTTTGAGAGAAATTAAGGATCACAAGGACTTTTTTTTGGAAAGTTGAGGGTTGACTGAGGCTTGGTTAACAAAGGAATGTGGTTTTTCAGATTAACAGGGTTTAAACTCAAGAGAGTAAAATGAACATGAACCAAACACTCCACTTTGCTCACTCTAAATATTCAACTCCAACCAAATCTCTCAGCCCAAAATCTTCCTCTAATTACACACCCTCTTTCCTTAAAGTTCTTTGCCTAGATTTCAAGAGGTCTCTCTCTCTTTTAAGACTTTTTGTACAGGTGCTTGCTTATTTGGCTCTTGATTTGTTTTGATTTTTGTTTTTTTTTTTTTTTGTTTTTTTTTTTATAATGAATACAGGATAATGGTAAGATGAAACTAACAAGCACACTTGACTATAAGCAGAAAAACATGAAAGAGAGGTGACTCTTCCCTTCAAATTGCATTGGCTTACTTTCTCCATTTTCTCTCAACTTGACAACTCTAACCAACTACCCCAACTTAATTCCCAATTCATTTTCATTTCACTCTCAAAAGTTTTGGAGGGTGATGAGTTGGCATTTGGGAAAGGTTTAAGGTGATTTGAAGGTTAAAGCTGAAACAGGTTTTGAAGAATAGATTCAATTCTGGCTGGCTGTTTGGTTCTAGGCTTAAAAAGATTTCAGTTATTTACAATGGAATGCCTTGATCCTGTCCAAAACTTTCTCACAAGAACAATCATTCAAGATTCAACCAATGCAAACACATATGCTATGATGATGGCTCTCAAAAGTGGAAATATATATGACATATGCATTGTTTAGTCACTCTCACTCACCAGCTTGGCTAAATGTTCATTTATTGATCTTTCATGCCATGCTAATCAAATAACTCACAATTTCATGATCAAACAAAGTTGGATGAGTACAACCTCAAAGCAAGTTTTAAAACAAACTAATTCAAAGTGAATCAAAAGAGGTGTTTTAACTTTTTGTTGATCTAAAAGTCATCTCATTTCCTTTATTTTCAAAAAATTTATTTATTTATTTATTTATTTATTTTATTTTTTATTTTTTATTTATTTATTTTTTTTTTTTTTTTGACTATCCCCACATTTCAACCAAAGACATTAAAAATGCAACTATGAACACAACAAGTTCAAACCAAAACATCAGATTAATAAACCATCAAAACAGGTAATGACCACCAAAAGTTCAAGCAAGAACACTAAAACCAGTAAACCAGCAAAATAATCCAAACGAAATGAAAACTAAATAACTGAAATTAAAATGACTTGAATTTAAGCTGGCATAATTAAAATTAAACTCCTCCTCAAAAGGTGGGTGATAGTGATCCATCATCTCCTCTTTCCTCATCTTCTCCTTCAGAGTCCATCACCTGTTCGCCTTGTGCATCACCCCCTCCTGGAAAAACAGGGCTGTCCCCAGGCCAAAGGATAGCTTGTTGAAATTGCTCTGGAGTAGGCCAGGGATACAAGCTTCCGCCGGTGCCGGCTTGATGTAGAGTGTAGTTATAAAAATATGAGTGCAAGGCCAACTGTCCGCGATGATTAGCAGCCTGTTGCAGTTGCATATGGCGCAGATGGGCTATCTCCAACTGGTGCTGCTGCTCAATATGCTGGAATTGTTGAACTATGTATGCCTGCATGGAAGAAAAATCAAAGGGACCCGGTGGAGGAGCTTGAGGTATAGATACTGGGGGTGAAGGTTGAGGCTGGCTAGGTGGTGGGAGGTTTGTGTCAGATGCCCTTGGAAACTCCCTCCGATTGTAGCAACGAGCATTAACAAATACATGATCGATTTGCCTCCTGATTGGGACCAATGGTTGAGGAATCACCACTCCTTTTTCTTTGCATAAACCTGTAATCAAACCAGGGAAAGCTAGTGGTCTAACAGCACCAGATTTAGAAGGTGTAGACAGGACAATAGCATGAATCTCATTTGATATTAAGGTTGCTATGTCCACATCCTTCTGCTGCAATATACAAAAAATTAGCTTTGCCTTGGAGATGGTTATGTCAGAGGTGTGAGTGAGAGGAACAACATTGCTGTAAAGGAAGGCCTGCCATAACCGCACAAGGGATTTCAGATCAGCTCGAAGGATGTGTGTGGGTTGGCCCTTGGTGCCTGTCTGGTATTGGCTCCCTGGAAGGCTCAGAGTCTCAAGCATCAATGTTGACATCTCTTCATCCATTGCAGTTCTCAGGAGCTTCCTATAATCATCTTGTTCTGGTATGCTGTACTCCGTGTGTAGGTAGGTGTTAATTGTCACTGGATCATAAGGGATGATCTTACCTCTCACCCATGAGACTCTATCTTTGAAATCAGGGTTGATAGGAAAGGCATTAGCAAAAAATTCTCGAATAATGCTTGCATTGTATTTTTCTTGTGGCTCACCAAGCTTAGTCCAATTCCTCCTTTGATATTCATGCGAGAAATCTAAGAGAGGACATTTCAACCACTGGACGTTCAGCTATAATCTGGCGGCCTTCTAGATCCAAAAATCTTTGTTGCTTGTGCCTGGTGCGAAATCGGCTTGGCAGAAAAGTGAACTTTCTGGTTGGCCGAGGTGAGGGTGGTGCTTCTTCGTCCTCAGAAGGGGTGGCTGATGAAGTTGGTGAGGAAGTGACCACTTTCTTTCTTTTTCTATCAGCTGAGATCTCATGAGTAGCTTTAGAACTCCTGCCTGTACCTGCCCCTCTTGAACGAACCATCTGAAAAATCAAACCATGCTTGCAACCATGTTAGCACACAAGTGATTCAGAAAATTTTTCAAGGGGCAAAAGAGATATTGCTATCATTCCACTACATGAGGCTCAATATAGTTCATTTAGCTTTAAAATTGTATACAATGCATGCCTGAAAATTACACACATGAGCACTTACGCACAACGCATGCCACACATTGAAACCCACCACAGAGGTTATTTTGCTTGAAAAATGAGATCATTTTTGACTTGAGCATTTTGTTAACACATAACAGGCAGAGATGAGAATTAGCCATTCATGCACACCAAAACAACCCTCCATCTAAACTTTTCAGTTCAAGAAGAAAATCAATTCCACATTGTATTTTCATGATGATTAAAGAACCCAAAACTGATGAATATGCATGTTGTTCATGTGAGATGAATAGTGCATAAAAGCTTCATAAAATTCATGACCATATAAGAATAATGTGCATTTGGCATTTAAATTGAAAACCCTTCTCATTGAAGCATTTTATCAAACACAAAGCAAGCACGAAATTTGAGAGCTCATGCATGTATTACATTAAAGATTCAATCACCAAAATTCATGCTTTTCACACTTGTGTACTTCAAGCCAATCAAAAAGTTCAAAATTTGAGAAGATGATTAAGAAAAGAATTCAAGAGGATGAGAAGCACACAAACACGAAGAGCATTGTGAAGGAGGAAGAAAAGTGAAAACTTTTACCTTGATATCTTAGCAAATAGATGGATGCTTTGGTATTTTTGGGTGAAATGGTTGAGGAAAAATGGAACCTTGATGCCTCAAATTGGAAATTTTATAGAGAGAATGTGAGGAGTAAGATGAAGAGTGGGGAGATTGGGGGGTTTCGTGTGTGGGAGAAAAGAGAAATGAGAAATGAAGGGGTGGAGAGAGAATGGTTCAGTTTTATTTCAGAATTGGCGCCAGAGACTTGGCGCTTCAGCTGCAGATTGTGGCGCTTGAGCGTTGGAACTTTTAGATCAAGGGTGATCTCCAGAGACTTGGCGCTAAGGCCATGGAAACTGGCACTGGAGCTGTGAAATTTTAGACACAAAATTATCAAACAGAGAGTTGGCGCCTTAGCTGTGGGTTCTGGCGCTTGAGCTGTGCAGTTTCAAAATCAAAGGGGAGCTCCAGAGACTTGGCGCTATGGCTGTGAAGCCTGGCGCTGGAGCGCTGAGTATTATGGCACTTACAGAGAGATGGCGCTATGGCCATGGAGCTGGCGCTACAGCGCTGGGATTTTGAACAACCAAAGTAAACTCCAGAAAGTTGGCGCTAAGGCCATGAATCCAGCGCTGGAGCGGTGAGAATTTGAAGTTCTAAAGAAATGGGCAGAGAGTTGACGCTATGGCTACAACTCTTGGCGCTACAGCGGTGAGATTTAGCATGTAAAACTGGACCAAACAGAAACTTGACGCCTTAGCTGAGACCTTGGGCGCTTCAGCTGTGAGGGTTCGTGAGTTCAAGAAGGAACTCCAGAGACTTAGCGCTATGGCTGTGAGCCTGGCGCTCTAGCTGTGGAATTTGGCGCTTCTATATGACAGAATTTGGTCATGTGGTCTTCATGAAAGTTGTAGCTGTGGATGTTAGCTTTGCATTCGTTTTGGAATCACCCAAAAAGGAGGTCTATAACTCCAGATATGACTGTTTTAGTGAACATGGGTCAGGCTGCCAGCGTGAGTTAAAACTGTTGCGGTTTTTAGAACATTTAACATGGTAGATGAAGGAATTTGAAAATGGATTCTTCATAAAAGTTATATTATTTTATCTTATCTTTCTATTGACATAAATTTTGTATCATTTGGATAACCACAGACAGAGTTATGCCCCAAAAACCAAGGATTGCCAGTCAGCCCAATTTCAAAGCATCACAAAATTCCATACTAGATATTAAGTTTAACATGTACTTAGCCAAAACCCATTATAACACCACAACCAACATTGAACCAAACCTCTCTATGCACAAAGATCTTTCACTCCACACTCCAAATCATTAAACTACTTACAAACCCCACATAAACAAAGATATGTAAAACATATAAACACACAACATATTAAACACACACATAAACAAAATGACATCCAAAATCTTAACTGACAACACAAACAAAACTTACTAAACCAGAAATGTTAAACATATTCCACAACATGTAAATCATCAATCACACTTAATGAAATTAAAACAAAAACATGCTAATTTAATGTCTTTAGCTTGACAATCCTGTTTGTTCATGGCTCCTTCAAATATGTGCTGGTAGTGGATCTCTCCACCTCACCACCCAAATAATGCTTGAGCCTCTTACCATTAACTAGCCAATTCCTTCCAGAGGCAGGATCTTCAAGTTCAATGGCTCCATAGGATTTGACAGATTTAATTGAGAAAAGACCTGACCACTTAGATTTGATCTTCTCAGGGAAGAGTTTCAACCTGGAATTGAACAATAATACCTGCTGGCCAGGTTGGAAGTTCCTATTCAGAATCTTCTTGTCATGATATATCTTGGCTTTGTGCTTGTAGGACTTAAAAGACTCATAAGCTTTCAATCTCCTTTCTTCCCATTCATGCAATTGAAGCTTTCTTTTCTCCCCTGCTGCCTTCAAATCATAATTTAAGGCCTTCAAAGCCCAAAATGCTTTATGTTCCAATCCCACTGGAAGATGACAAGCTTTACCAATGACCTTTTCCAATTCTTCATTAGAGATAGGCAAAGCCTTCTCTAGTGGCAATGAGCTCTTGAAATCATTTTGAGTTTCCAAGTACACATCATCTAATACATCAATTCTAAAGCAATCTTTGTTGCCTTTTGGAAACTTCGTTGTTTCAAATACATTGAAACTCACTTCCTCATCTTGGACTCTCACCTTCAGCTTTCCATCATCCATGTCTATGATAACTCTAGCTGTCTTCATAAAGGGTCTGCCCAATATCAATGGAATCTCCACATCTTCTTCCATGTCCATCACTACAAAATCAACTGGAAACATGAACTTATCAACCTTCACGATCATATCTTCCACTATACCATATGGAAGCTTGATGGATCTATCTGCCAATTGCAAGGTCATCCTTGTGGGTCGTACCTCTACATCTCCAATCTTCTTCAGCATAGATAATGGCATTAAATTGATACTGGCTCCAAGATCTAATAGTGCCTTACCCACTGAAAGATTACCAATTGATACAGGGAGAGTGAAACTACCCGGATCTCTAGATTTTTGAGGCAAAGATTTTTGTATGATGGCACTACACCCAGCCTCAAGCTCCACAGTTTTTTCTTCAAGAATTCTTCTCTTCTTAGTCAAGAGATCCTTCATGAACCGAGCATAAGTAGGCATTTGTTCCATGGCTTCAGTGAAGGGAATATTTATCTGGAGCTTCTTGATGATGTCCAGAAACCTTGCAAATTGTCTTTCCTTCTCTTTCTTAGATGGGGCATGAGGGTAAGGTAAGTCTTTAATAGGAACAGTGGAAATGACTTCCTTGCCCTTCTTTTTATTTTTCTCCTTCTCAACTTCATTCTTCTCTTTTATTTTCTCACTATCTACACCCTCATTTTTATTGCTTTCTCCCTCATTCTTCTCAATCTCTTCCTCAACCCCCCTCAATTCAACATTTTCTTTCTTTTCATTTTTCTCACTTACCCCAACATCACCACCTACCACCTTTCCACTTCTTGTTGTTATGGCTTGGCAATACTCCTTGGGGTTGGTCTTGGTGTTGGCTGAAAATGGGCCTTTAGACATGTCAGCTAATTGTTTAGCTAGCTGACCCACCTGCACCTCTAAGTTCTTGATGGATGCCTCTGTATTCTTCTGGTTGTTCATAGATACCTGCATGAACTGGTTCAGAGTATCCTCCAACTTGCTGGTTCTTTCATGCATAGAAGGATAAGCAGGCTGGTGTTGCTGTTGTTGTTGTGGTGGTGGCCTATTGGATGATCCAGCTTCATTCCTCCATCCATATCCTTGGTTGTTATTGTTGCTTCTCCAACCTTGATTTCCCTGCATATAATTGTTAGTGTTATAATTACGGGAATTAAAATTACCTCCTTGTTGTTGGTTCCCCACATAGTTGACCTCTTCTTCATTTGGAATTTCTGAACAGTGACCATTAGGATGATCTCCTCCACAAAAATCACATTTTAAAGAAGGTTTTTGTTGGGTTGAAGAAGAAGCAATAGCATGAAGCTGTTGCGGAATCTTGGCCATTTGCTTAGTCAATGCTTCGATCTGTTGAGACAGCAGTTTGTTCTGAGCAAGAATTGCATCATTAGTGTTAAGATCGAGAACTCCTCTTTTATGAGATTGATGTCTCCCATGCTCTGCTTGGTGATCAGAAGATGCCAGAGATTCTATGATTTGAGTGGCTTCCTCTGGACTCACAGTCATCATAGTGCCACCAGCTGCTGCATCCAATAACATCTTCACCTCAGGTTTGATTCCATTGACAAAGAAATTAAGTTGAGCTATATCTTCAAACCCATGGTTAGGACATTTTCTGAGCAATGACTTAAATCTCTCCCAGGCTTCACAGAATGGTTCATCTGCACCTTGCCTGAAAGTAGTGATTTCTGACTTGGCCTTAATATACTTGGATGAAGGATAGAATCGGTTCACAAACTTATTTTCCACATCACCCCAGCTTGTCAAACTTTGATTTGGGTGAGATTGTAACCAAACTTTAGCTTTTCCTGTCAAAGAAAATGGAAACAACCTCAAATATACAGCTTCCTCATCAGCCTTAGGAATTCCCATAGTTCCACATAACTCATAGAAATTTGATAGGTGTGAGTATGGGTCTTCATGATCAAGGCCAGCAAATTGTTGTGAGCTAACCAAGGTAAGGAAGGCAGGTTTCATCTCCATGGCTCTAGAAGTGTTTGGAGCTACAATGCTAGAGAAATGTCTAGGACCCTGTTGTTGTGCATAATCACCTAGGGTCCTTCTGGGAGGCCTAGTTGGTCCATTTCCACCATTATTATTTCCTGTTCCGTCTTCAGCCATTGGTTGATTTGATGAAGTAGAAGAACTTGGAAAATCCTGTTGTTGTTCTAGGATTCTCTCTAACTGTCTCAGCCTTCTTGTTCTGCTATTATTCCTCCTTGCTGTTCTTTCAATTTCAGGGTCAAAATGCAATTCTTCAGCTGGAGTTTTTCCTCTCATACAATTTTTAAGAAATCTGCACAGGAAGGTGAATCCACAAAACACAACAAGACAGATATCTCTATATTGTAGCTATTCACAAAATGGATTATCTACACAATTGCAAAATCACAAGATTAAAAATTACTAATTAGCACCAAATCCCCGGCAACGGCGCCAGAAACTTGATGAGGATTTTCGCAAACCTATCACTTGGCAAGTGAACCAAGTTTCGAAATAGTATTTAAAGATCGTCCTCAGGGATTTGAGTGATTAGTAATTCTTACTCTAATGATTTATAAGAAAATGATGTTCAAATTGCAGATGAATGAAAATAGATTAAAACAACACAATAAAACAAATGTAATAAGGACAATGATTAAGAAACAAGGATTGGTTCGGAAGCACTTGTTAACTCATATATCTTCTTAAAATAAATGCTATTCTAATTCCATTATTTCCACGTTCATTAAGTAATCCAACAAGATTCCTCAAGGTTGAATCCTAAAGTCATTAAGCTCAAAACATGATTCCTCTATGTTTTGAGTTTAACACTTCGCATTAAGACCAAGAACTTGAACAATGTGACTAACCAAATCAAGTCTATCCCTAGAACAAGAATTGATTAGGTGCAAGATTCAGTTCGGGTTTTCAAAAACGTTTTCCAACTGGATTCAAAAACCAAAAATCATACAACGGGTGATCAAGCCGATATAAGCATTAAGGAAAGAATCAAACACAAATAATGAAATTAAAATGCATATATTTAAGAAGAAGAAGAGTTAATAGTTACATCCAACCAATCCTCAATGAAATTAGCCACTCATGGCCATTACAAATTCTGCAGCAAATTCCATAAGAGAGTACAAAGTTGCAGATCAAAAATAGAGGTTCAGGACTCCTCCTACGTGACTCCCTAGCTGCAGCCCCCAATCAGTTCGTTTTTTTGAGCTGTAGTCTCCAATCAATGTATATACAGCTGTTTTTGCATTATTGGTTCAATTAGTGGTTTTTCCACTAATGATTTTCCCCTTTTTCCTTGTTTGTTTCTCCTTAATTTAAGGCTCCTTGTCTCTCTTTTTAATTGAGTGCTCATGTGCTTCTTGTTTCTTTCCTTAATTTTGTACCCCACTGTTTCTCTCTTTTCCTTTGTTTATATCAGCTTTAAAATAGGGGCAGAAAAGTGATTTTTATCTCCACAGCTACAGCTGTAGATTCACAGCTATAGCTCCAACTTTCTGGACCCTTTTCAGACTTCCACAGCTCGAGCTCCAGATTCACAGCTCGAGCTTCAGCTTTCCAGATTTCCACAGCTCGAGCCCCAGATTCACAGCTCGAGCTTCAGCTTTCCAGATTTCCACAGCTCGAGCCCCAGATTCACAGCTCGAGCTCCAGATTCACAGCTCGAGCTCCAGATCTACAGCTATAGCTTCAAGTCTCTGGAACTTCACAATTTTTCCCCAAATTTTCACAGCTCGAGCTCCAGATCCACAGCTATAGCTGTGGATTTCTGCCTAGCCAAAAATTCTGCAAAAATATGAGGAAATTCCTTAAAATTGCTACTACTCCTCTACTCTTATAATATAACTTAATTATTTAAATAAAAAGAGTGAAATAACATACATATTATCTCTAATTACCCAAAAAGAGTACCAAAAGTTGAGTGCAAAACAAGCCTAAAAATGCACTCAACATACTCCTAAACTACTCTTCGTCTATTGCTAGCGACAATATGTCATGTGATATGTTACTGGCGCCACATGCATGATAATATGTAGTTTGTGTCCATACATATGAATTTTTAATGTTGTATGATAAATTGATGTTTTATGTCTTGAATGAGTGAGATGTGATATTATTATTAATTTATCTATGTTATATATGTTTTGTTTATGTTTGGTTATCTAGTGTATATTCTTACAGAGTGAGATGTCTCTCACTCCTTTTCTTGTGTTGTTTTTCCTAGACTGTCTTACAGGTAATTAATTATCAGCACGAGGCTGAGGATGTTGGTGATGAAGCTTAGGCTTCTATGTTGAGATAGGTAATTATCAGCACGAGGCTGAGGATGTTGGTGATGAAGCTTAGGCTTCTATGTTGGGATTTGCCCTGATAGGACATGTGACATCGGAGCATAGATATAATTAGATTAGAATATTTTTATTAAATTGTTTAGGAAGACCTTATATTATTTTTATGTAATTTTTGCTGATTAAGCTATTGTTTAAGTTATGGATGTGATACCTCTATTTAAACATGTTTGGTATTTCAATTATGAAAAAAATTATGTTATTCAATTTTTTTTATTTGTGTTATGGTATGTGGGGTAGAGAGTGTCACACAAATGATATATATTTATTATTACTAAATAAATAAAATTTATATATATTATTTTTATAATATTATTGATAAATTAATATCAATAATATCATTAGTATATTTATAGATAAACTAATAATTTGATAAATATAACTTAGTATATATTAATATACTTTTACAAAAATATAAATATACTAATTATAAATATACATATCTTCTCTATATTATATCTATAAATATAAGTATATTTATATTTTTGTAAAAGTATATTAATATATACTAAGTTATATATCAAATTATGAGTTTCTCTATAAATATACTAAAAATATTATTGATATTAATTTATTAGCAATATTAAATTATTAATAATATATAAATTTTATTTATTTAGTAATAATAAATATATATCATTTGTTACATTAATAAAAACTATAGTATACGTTAACTTAAATAAACAAATAATTGTATAATTTTAAAATATTATATATATATATATTAAAATTTTAAAATTATTAAATTTTTAATGGGAGATATTCAAATTGCACAATTATGATATTTGAGGGACTAAAATTGTTCAATTAAAAATTGAAGGACTAAAATTGTACAATTACAATTCTTTAGGGACTAAAATTATCCAATTAAAATCTTAGGATCAAAGTTGTACAATTACAATACTTGAGGGATCAAAAATGTAATTGAGCCAAAATTAAATTAACACTTTTTTTTTTCATTTCACGTTTTTTTTTATTTTAAATATTTTTAATAAATGTCTTAATTTCTTATGCTCAAAATTGACAATTTTTTTTATTTAATTAAATAAATTTCATAATTTTTTTCAGTCCTTTAATGAAAAAAATATTTTTAATTGTATTATTTTTTTAAAATTTTTTTAAACATATTTTCTTTAATTATGCATAATTCTTAGATATAATAGTTTTATAAATAAAATTTCATATTTTGAGAGGGAACAATCCGTCACAAATGTTTTTTTTTTTTATTTAGTGAAGAAATTTGTGACGGATTTTTTAGAGACGAAATTTATTTCGTGACAAAATCCGTAACAAAAGTCAATAAATGTAAGTCTGTCACAAAACTGAAAATTCCCTCACAAAATGTGTCACTATTAGCAATAATATTGTTTCCGTCACAAAATTCGTCACAAATATTAATTTTTCTAGTAGTGCATGAGAAATATATAATGATAATGGGTGACTAATTTTTTATTCGTGGGGATGAATGATTGATGATGCATGACTTATTTATTTATTTATTTATTTGTGAGAGTAATTTGTGTTCTAAAGCAACGTTAGTTATTTAAGAGTCGTTGCTTATTTGTAAGAAATTTCTTGTGTCATGTCATCACATTCCAATGAGAGTCACTTATAAACATTATTGCTTATTAATAAGATATATTACTAGCACACTCTATTAGAGATGCTCATTGTCATATACAACCTAATTGAATACTATATATTTATTACATTAATTATACAACATATTTTTATCACTTAGTTTCCTCGTTTTCTTTAAGGCCCCACCCTTCATAGTTTTCATTCTTTACATTATGTACCTGTCTAACGGGCACACTAGTAATCTTCTCGTACTCTCAAGACCGAACGAGAGCTCTAATCGAATATTCCGATGAGGGAGAGACTACCTGCAAAAGGCACTCCGACGCTCAAGTCAGGACAAACACATATATCAATAGTAATTAATGAACAATGACGTTACCTCGAGATGTGGACTATTTATAGTGACATTAATGGGTCCTACCCTCCATGGGCCCTATAATAGGGTTACTTGATTAGGTAATATGTCCTTAATTGGCTTATCTGCATGATTAACTCTTTATCCTTGGTTAGGGATGATTACAGGTTTCCTGACTTACTTCACCCAAGACTTCGGCCATTTTGTGGGCGATCGGGGGTCGGCCACCTGGTACGGTGAGTTTTGCCGACCTGCCTTAACCTTTTCGACCTTCAACTAGGCCGATTTGTTGTAAGTGACCAATATGTTGTCCTAGGGACAATCTATTCAACCATACCTTCTGGCCACGTGTGCCGAAAGGTATGATCGAACGGCCCTACTCGCACACATTATTTCTTAGAGGTAGCCAGAGATCTCAAACAACCTGAAAAATTATTGAATCCAAATTGAAAAATTCGAATTGGATTAAAAAAATGCAAACCCAATAAAATTGGATTAGATTATAAATTTTAATGTTAAAAATCCAATCTAATTTGATTCAACCGATCAATTATCTATATATCTATATATATTATTTATATTTTTTTTTATAAAGATTTAAAGTTTATCAATAGAAAAAAATTTAGTTTGGAATAAAAGACCAACCTGACTTTCTAGTAATTCTTAATATTATAAGACTTTAATCAACACTTTATATTCTAAACTAATCTACTTAAATTTAATAAAATAAAATAAAAAAATAGAAAAATACTACTCACACCAATTCGTGTCCACCACTATTAATTATTTCCATTTGATTTTACCAATCAAAAGTTGTGTTGTTCTTTCATTTCAATGTATCAACCAACTTTATCAACAACTTCCTTCACTAAAGTATTATAGTAATCTTGAAGTTAATATAAAACATTAATTTCTCCAAGACTTTAATATAAAACATAATGTTATACTTGGTCAGTAGAATATATATGTATCTTTAAAATCCAAAATATCAAGTAACTTATTAGAAAAATTTAAATTACAATTTTGCTCTAAATATATAATTTTAATTTCTTTATTTTAAAATAGAGACATTTAATTTTTTTATTTTTTTAAAAAAAATTTAATATATTTTTATTCCCTATAATTTAAGGTAATTTTTTTAAATCTTTCAAATTTGAAACTAGTCTTTTTAGTTTTTGTTATTTCAAAAAAATCTTATTTTAGTTTTTATACTCAAATTTTGTTAGAAAATTTACCAAATGCTATCGTATAAAATCTACTTAGTGATGTTCTTATTAATGAAAATATCATATTAAACTCGATTGATATTACATAACTATTTCAATTTGTCATTTTTTAAATATGTTATTCGTGATCTGAAAAATTAAAACAAGATTTTTGAAAATTACATGGATTAAAAATAATAATTTTAAATTTCAGGAACCAAAAATAAGGATAAATTTGAATGATTAAAAATATATTTAAACCTTTTAAAAATATAGAATTTTGTTGCACCATCAATTTAATATTCATTGGTTGTTATATTTTGATAACTTATCGCCATTTTAACTAATATAATATTTAGTGATGTGACATATAAAAATAAAAATTAAAAATAATGTATCAAATATCTTTATTTGTATTTATTTTAATGAGTTATTGGTATTTATTTTATTAATAAATTTTATTTACATGTTTTTTTTTAGTTTCTTTTATTTCCAAATGTCCTGTTATTAAATATTATATCACTTAAATATGTATAAATATTAAAAATTAATAAGTAATATATGTCAATTTGATGAAAGAATTGAAATTTCATGTTTTTAAAATTTGAGGGACAAAAGTTCTTTATTTTAAAATAGAGGAACCAAAGTTACGCATTAACAAAAATAGGAGAACCAAAAATGTAATTTAGTCTATTAAAAATGATACTACTCAATAAAATGCAAGAAATTGTTAGAATATTCAAAATTATATATATATATATATATATATATATATATATAGAGAGAGAGAGAGAGAGAGAGAGAGAGGAGGGATCGTTTTACTCTAGGAGTAAGTCTACCTAGACTTACTCCGTTCAATAACTCATGTTCTACATCAAATTTCAAGATCCAACCGTTCAATTTAAAGTTCTTAATGTATAGATCAAATCTGCAAAGTTTTAGAAAATTTAAAAATTATTTGATACTTCATTTCATCAATTCAAATTGATGGATAATCATAAAATTATTTTATACATTGATTCAAATTAATGAAATGAAGTATCAAATGATTTTCAAATTTTCTAAAAATTTTGCAGATTTGATCTATGCATTAAGAACTTTAAATTGATCGATTGGATCGTTGAAATTTGATGTAGAACATGAGTTATTGAACGAAGTAAGTGTAGGTAGACTTACACCTGGAATGAAAGGATCCCTCCTTTTATATATATATATATATATATATATATTGTATTTCTTAAATTTATCGTATTTTCCTATGGAGAATTTTCTATATTATTGTACCGTCTCGGTAGGAGGGTCAGATCGGATTCTGACCGAGATGACACACCTACATAAGAGGGTCAGATCGGATTCTAAGCACCTATGTAGAGGGGTCAGATCAGATTCTCTTACGTAGGTGTGTCGTCTCGATCAGAATCCGATCTGACCCTCCTACGTAGGCACTGATCCGATATCAGGGATAAAATCCTATCTTTAATGACAAAATATTCCCAAAAAATTGTCATAAAAATCTCCGCGCTCACGAGGCCATGAGGCCCATGAACAAGAAAATATAAGACCTAAAAACCCTAGAGTAAAGGAGACAAATTACACTCTTGAATGCTCTGACTCAAAGGACTGATCTAGGAGAAGAACCCTAGACCCCTCCTTGGTCCACAACAAGAAAAATGATAAATTACGACGGGCAAATTGCGACGGTTATCTAGAAACCGTCGTCGCTTTGATATTGCGACCCTTCATACGACAGTTTTTCAAAACCGTCGCAAAATTGTTCAACATTGCGACGGTTTATCGTAAATCGTCGCAAAATTTGTTTAACATTGCGACGGTTTATCCTAAACTGTCGCAAAATTTGTTTAACATTGCGATGGTTTATGATAAACCGTCGCAAGTTTAACATTGCGACAGTTAATCATAAACCGTCGCAAATTTAACATTGCGACAGTTAGTCATAAACCGTCGCAAAATTTTAAGCATTTTTTTTATTAGAATTTAAAAGTTTTTTTTTGAAGTATTATGTATATTATCTTAATGAACTTATATTTTATTAACAATTTTATATATACTTTCTTTAACATGAGGTACACGATTTTTTTTCTTTATATAATTTCAAAATCGTGACTAGAATATAAGTTTATCTTTCAACAAACTTATGAATTTATCTTGTATGTAAGATGTGTTAGAATATATAAATAAGTATAATTATCATTTTATAACTTAATTTTTGAGTTATCACATCACATATTATTGAATAATTTACAATGTTAAATTTTATAAATTTTATTTTAAATGTCCATCTTTTTAACACTATTAAAAATATAAAAATAAATATGTTAAATTTTATAAAAATCCAGTTTAATTTATTTATGATATAAATATGTTTTTAATATCTAATATATATTTTTAGATGATAATTTATTTTAAAATATATCTTATAATAACAATTCTAAATGGAATAAATCTTCTGATTTTTCTTATTTTGATTTTTTTCTTCAATATATACAATTTCACTATTTTGATTTTTTCAATCAACGTATACAATAAATAAAAAACACAAAAGATAAACATGCATGGTAAAAATTTTATTTTATCAAAAAACTTTTTATTTTAATATATTACATTATATATGTGAATATTAAGACATATATATATATATATATATATATATACATATATATATATATTATAATTAAACTTTTTTTAAAAATTAATTCATTATTAAGAATTTTTTTTTATTACATGAGAATTAATTTCTTTCAAAAATTTGACAAATATAAAATAAATAAACATTTTTTCTGAATCTATATTTTTATTTTATTAGAATATAATTTTTATTTTTTAAAATATATTATTTTTTTAGATAAAAAATTATGTATATGTCAAATAGTAGTGGGGCAAGTGCCCACAATTCCAAACGTACATCCGTCCCTGTATATATATATATATATATATATATATATATATATATATATATATATAATATAGGGGGTTATAATTATACCAATGTAACTTTTATTAAGTATTATGTTGCTCAATAACTTTATATTAAATGTGTATTTTGTAAATCCAACCGTTAAATTGAAAGTTCATATCACTTTATAAGTGTATATCAAATTTTGTTAAAATTGAACAACAACTGGAAGGTAATCAAATTGTTTATATTTTAGTGTATTTTGAAATGAATATATTACATCAATTTTGTTTTATAAAAATGAAGTATCAAATCATCTTGGGTTAATATAAAGTTTTGTATATATAATCTATGAGAGATATGAACTTTCAATCTAACAGTTGGATTTACCAAATTCACATTTAATATAAAGTTATTGAGCGGTGTAATACTTAGTAAAAGTCACATTTAATATATATATATATATATATATATATATATATATATATATATGTATATATATGAGGGGGTTTATAATTACATCAGTGTAAATTTTACTAAGTGTTACACCACTCAATAACTTTATATTAAATGTGAATTTTGTAAATTTAACCGTTAAATTGAAAATCTTTTACTGTTATATCATATATACAAAATGTTATATTAATCGAAGATGATTTCTTATAAAAACAAAATTAAATTTGTCGAAAAATTTATATTTTCGATGAGAAAATTTTTGTAGGAAAAGCTATATTATTGATGGAATATTTCAGAAAAATTTATATTTTTTGAAAATGTAAGAACTGGTTTTAAATTTGATATGAAAATATTATGATATAATTAGATAAGATTTTAAGTTAGTATTTTATTAATGGTTGATAATTAAAAAATAAAACAAGGATAAATACATTTTTTGAATTTTATATGTTTGATTTAAGATAACTTACAAAATAACTCTTGGTAAAGTTATTCCGCTTAATAACTCATCGTGTGAATTGAATTTCATCGATCCAATTAATTGTTAATTTAAAAATTATTAAATTTTACTAATAATTAATATAAAAAAATTAATTAGTTTTGGAATAAATTATTTTCTAATTAACAATATAATTGAAACATAAATTATTTTAAATTATTTAACTAAAATCTTATTGACAATTTACTATATGATCTTAATATTTTTGTATAACTAATATCTGGTTTTAAATTTGATATGAGAATATTATATATAAATAGATAAAATTTTAAGTTAGTATTTTATTAATAGTTGATAATTAGAAAATAAAACAAGGATAAATACATTTTTTTTTTAATTTTATATGTTTGATTTAAGGTAAATAAATATATTAAATTAATTAATAATTTATTTAAAATATTAAAATTTAATTTATAAGTATGTAATAAATAAATATTTATAATTTTATAAATTATATTGTCATTATAAATTAAAAATTTTAAATAATTTAAATTATAATTTTAAATTGAAATAAGTAGATGTTAATTATAAAAGTAAGTACATATAAATAAAGAATAACTAAATATATTATTATTATTATTATTATTATTTGTAATATAAAATTATTATATATTATTATTATAGTACAAATATGAGATTGTATATTTGAGGATAACTTAAATGAATTAATTTGTACAAGTTATACTGACAACATACATATACATTTCGGTAGCTTACTCATCAGAACTTCACAGTTAAGCGTGCTTGACCTAGAGTAGTACAGGGATGGGTGACCTTCTGGGAAGTTTCCCAGAAATTGCACAAGTAAGGATAAAACATGCTAAACAGTGAAATATCGTGAAATAAAATCCTTGAAAGGCCAAATATGAGGATTGTTACATTAATAAATTTATTAAAATAAAAAAAAATTATAATTTCCGACGGGTAAAAAAAGGGTTGTAATATTAATTTAGAGGCTGTTGTCTTTGCAGCAGTTCTAACCGTCGCAATGTAGGCCATATAACCGTCGCAAAATCGTCATTTTCTTGTAGTGGTCAGAACAATTATATTTACTATTTTATGAAATAGTAATAATATAAAGATCAAGATAAAGACAAAAGCTTCAAGAAAAAATAGAAGTCACATTGACATTAAATAAAAAAACAAAAAAGGTTATTTAAGGAGAAAGTCATCCAAATTAAAACAATGGACACATAATATGAAGAAGCAACCTTGCAAAACAGGATAAGAAAAATCAGTAAAAATAACAACTAATTAAGAAACATCCTTTATAAAGTCAAAAATCTAGAAAATAAACACACAAATGCACTAACCAAAAGTGAGAAATTCCTTTGAATCATGTAATATATCAACATGATTTTGGCCAAAAAGGGCAAATATTTTCTTTTGTTTATGATTTTACTTTGCTTTTTACAAATAATTCAAAACATTATTTCCTTTCAAAATATTAACACTTTTGTGAGCTTCATTTATTATTTTTATTATTATTATTATTATATTGCAATGGTTTATATATACCTTAACTCCATATCATATAACATATTCAAATACCTTTAATTTTTAAGTTACATTAATAGCCTAAAAATGTGTATCAAAAAATATATTAAGTATTTTCCTCTAACTCAAACCAATCTTTTATGTACGTAATTTTTTTTCCACATAAATATTTTACAAATTTTACATTATATCTATACCTATTATAAAGAAGATATAAAGATATTTAACCGCTTTTAGTCTCTACTTTTTTTTAGTAAACTATTATATCTTTTAAATATTAAAAAATATAAAAAAACTTATATACTTTTTAAATAATTACAAATAACCTTATAATATTATATATATATATAATTATTAAAAGCACGAAGTGCGTCTACTCCTCTAATAATAATAAATCGTTTGTATAATTTATTATGCACATCTATTATCAAGAGTTTTTTAAAACATGGAAATTAATGATGAAACCGTGTTGAATGAAGAGGAAGGGTGCGAGTGTGACACGGAAACACCGACGAAAGGACCAAGGAGAAGGAAAGCGAAGCCGAACGAGAGGGGAAGTTAATGTCAAGTGTCAACACAAGACAAGACAGTTGAATGAGACGATGAGAAGAGGAACGTGGCTCGTAGGGCGTAGGGGTAGTATAACTAAAAAGTATGTAGGTAGCTATTTTTAACCCCCGCGAGCGACAAACACGAAAGGGGGTTGGAAATGGAAATTGAGGGAGTGGGGGTTTGAGATGTCTCCCTCCTCCCTCTGTTTCAACCTTGTTCTTCCTTAATCTCTCCGAAAAACGATGGCCGAGGAATTCTCGAAATCGGTGGAGGAGGGGCTGCGCCTCTCCAAGCGCATATACTTCGGCAATGACAGGGCCGTGTCGCCGCCCAGACCCCCTCCCACCATGTCCAAGTCCCACACCGCTTACCTCCCAACCGCGCCCATGCTCTACGCTGTTATAAATGACCCTTCAATCGTCGACAACCCCGATGTTCCCAGCTACCAGCCCTACGTCCACGGCAAGTGTGACCCTCCCGCTCTCATTCCCCTCCACATGAATTCCTTCAACCTCGCCGCCCATTGCTTCCTCAACGCCGCCGCCTCCCTCTCCCTCTCCGCCGCCTGGAGACTCCACTGCATCTCCGGCAGCCGCTCCTGCGATTGCCTCATCGCCATGCCCCTCCCGCATCAGGTGCTCCTGCTTCCTCTTATTACACTTTTAAATATAATACAACATTTTTAAATGTCCAACACTATTAGGTCAGGTTTAATACGTGAATAAACCACGAATAATTTTTTTGATAGATTTAAATTTAAGTCAGTCTTACAAAATTAATTTATAATTAGTCTTTTCTGAATGAACACGCACATTAAAAGTTTAAACCACCTTACCAACAAGAATACTAATTCTGTATATCCTAACCTTGCTAAATTCTCCAGAAGGATAAGCCGAAAAACTAGTCAAACATGAACATGATAAAAACTATACGGTAAAATTAATAATAAATGTCACTTTGTATAAGGTACATTCGGTTAACTTTGTGGGAAGATATAGCATAACTCATAACTCGATAAATGGCATGACAGGTTTTTTATATAGACACTTCAGAAAGATAAAAGTATTATTTTATTACCTTTACCCCACCCAATCAAAGGCCATAAAAGCTTATTTCTATAAAACATGCACTCCCTGCTATTTTTCACCACTTCATTCAGGAAATTTTTTTAGTGGGATATAAACTGTTTAGTTTCTTTTCTTATTATTTCATCTCAACCAAACAATTCTAATTTTTAACTTCTTTATTTTTAATTTCTCACCTATTTTAACTATATCTCATAAAGTGTTATATTTTTCTATACTTCCTATATATATAGAGTAATTTAACATGTGTACTACTTAATTAAAAGATTAGAGTTTAATTTTCATCTTGAATATAGGATTGTGACTGAAAATATCATTGAAAGTACTTCTTTGTCTTTATAGAAACTAATATAGTAAAAGTAAGTTATACTTTCTTATAAAAAAAAATATAAAATTTGTATTGTAAAACTGAGTACATGAACGAACAAATTTAATGTGCCTTGGTGTTTGCCATTAATCTTGTTACTAGCGTTGTTGAGTCAGTTGCAAAATTTGTTTGGCAGAACTTAGTCGTGATTATTAAATTGTCAAAAATTTCTTCCACGACAGAGAAAATTTATAAAAGTTTTACACCATAAGAAAATTTTTATAGCAATGTTACAATGGTTTCCCGTCCAAAGCTTACAAGATTTTTACCCACAGGATCAAAATAGTAAAGTGAAGATAAATACAGGAACAAAATTAATAATTAAACATTATTTATTATTATTATTGTTATGAATTGACACATCAACATCAATCAAAGATGACCGTAGTCAATTGTAATTTGGCACATTTTTTAAAGTAAATATAAATAATATTTGAATTTTTTATAATGCACTTATAATATAAAACACTTTTATACTATCATCTAATAATTAGTCATCATATTAGAGTTGCTATGATAGCTTTATAAATCTTAGAATTTCGGTAATCTTTGAGTTAACACTTGAATAAGTTTAGACACACCAAGAGAGAGGGAGAAACTTTATTTTATTTTATAATTAACAAAACCTTAAATTTTGAAGAGTAAGTACCATAGAATTTCCATAAGACATTAATGTTGTCTTTTATAATAATCAATTTAAAATTTAGAAAAATTACTCTATGTATCGCTAATGTTTATAGATTTTACACAATCATTCAATCATAATTTAACAGGTATAAAGAAAAATTGTTAATTTTTACAATAATTGTCTTAAAAATTATAACTATTATGATTTTTTTATTAATTGACAATGGGAAAATTATTAAACTAGCTGTGCCTAGAAAATAAAGTCTTAAAAGATATATCCGAAGTGATTTTGTTTAGTTAATAGTGTAACAATGTTTACATTGAGATTATATCAAAATTAAACTCAAAAAATAAATCGTGTTTGTTTTCAAGCAAACGCGATTATATCCCTAAAGGGTCATTTTGATTTAAAGGTAACAAAATTTTTGAATGTAGTTGAGAATCTTCTACTAATTTTTATGTGAACTTGCTTTTAAAATAAGAATCCAAGTATATACCACTTCTTTTCACACTTAATTATAATCAAGACAGCTAGTTTGGTTATGTTATTTTGAGAGCTTCTCAATTTAAAAAAAAAAAAAAAAAAAAAAACTCTTTCTTTTCATACTTTCATCCAATCAAGGTCAAATTTGGAAAATCAATATTACCCAAAATCAAGTTTACAAACACTCACCCTCATGCCTTACATATGCAGAATTTGAATAAAAAGTCTAGGCTAGAATTTCTGGCCTTCCTAATCCATTGCCAGCTTTTTGTTAAGTGTCCAAAACTCCAAATCCACTATCAGTTGTTTGTGTATATTTAATAGTTTTTCATACAAATTATTGTGGAATTAGCCACGAATAAATGCTTTGACAACTACCCTATATGTAAGGTTGCCATAATAACTCCCAAACTTGTTGCGTTTGAATAATGTTTTAAAGAAGTTGTAGATTTTGTGTTCTGATGCCATTTGGCTAACAGGGTTCAATTCTAGGTGTGGAGGTCACCGTTCATAGGAAATCTTATTCCACTAAGCTGGTTGATCTGAAAGACAACAATGGTGAGGAGAATATGATCCTAGCTCAAAATGGAGGCTTTATCGGGCCTAATTTGTTTACTTTGAGTATACCGAAGGTAGATATTAAGTCTCTGTATTCCGAAGGTTATTGCTTTCTAGGTAAATATGGTTTTGTTATCTTATTCTGAAGTTGCTTGTTATGCTTGTAACAGATTGATGGAGGTTCCATTTTATCTGTTAAAATTAGTTGGCACCAGAAGATACAATACAGCAATGATATGTTCTGCTTGAATGTGCCTTTTAACTTTCCTGATTTTGTCAACCCTGTTGGAAAGAGAATGGCCAAAAAAGAAAAGATAGAAATAAATGTGAATGCTGTAACTGGAAGCGAGCTTATTTGCCAGTCAATGAGTCATACCCTGAAGGTTCATATTTGGTTCAATTCTTGTGTTGATATTTTATGAACAACCAATTAGTCAAGTAATGTGGTTCTGTTCCCTGACTGTACAGAAAGTGAGGCAGAATGCTGGGAGTGTGGGTTTCTTGTATGAGTCAGATGTTCTCGCGTGGTCAAAAACCGATTTCAACTTTTCATATCATGTGCCTGTAAGACTCAATGCTACTTTTAATGTCATTAATTCGTATTTGTAGCTTCAGCTGTTGAAAGCTTCACTTTGACTTGTTGTATAAATTCAGGATTCTTCAAGTCAGATAAGTGGTGGTGTTCTTTTGGAATCTGCATCTTTGGATGATTTTGATCAAAGAGAGATGTTCTGCATGTACCTTTCTCCTGGAAATCGTCAGAGTAGGAAGGTTTGTAAAGGTCCTATTCTATAGAATAGGTGTGCATTATACATAGAATTTTGTAATTGTCTTTTTGTTCACATTGCTGGTTCTACAATGTCTAGATATTCAGAAAGGACATCGTGTTTGTGATTGACATAAGTGGAAGCATGCGGGGAAAGGTAATTGATGAGACAAAGAATGCACTATCGGCTGCTCTTTCTAAGCTCCATCCTGATGATTCGTTTAGTATTATAGCATTTAATGGAGATATATATCAATTTTCAAAATCAATGGAATCGGCTTCGAAGGATGCTGTTGAAAGGGCCATTGAGTGGATTAACATGAATTTTATTGCAGGGGGTGATACAAATATTTCGCAGCCCTTAAACACGGTAACTTAATTATTCATGCAATTTTTCTTGTTTTGACATATTATTTGCTAATTATATATTTAACACCATTATTTAGTTAGTGTATTGTTAGTAATAAATAAATATTTTGCCTCTAATCTTTATCATTCAACGTGAAAATTACTGAATCAAAGCTGTTAATATAAAGACTGTAAGTATATTTTATGATCACACGTAATTTCAAGATAGTCACACTTAAAAGATCTTAGATAACATATTTCTTATTATTATTATATATACTCCATAATTTTAAGAGAAAATATAGAAAACATATCAAGGTCCATAATGCAATTTAGAATTTTTAATAAATTATTCTCTCTTTTCTTACTTCTTTTAATTGGTCATTATTTAAAACCTTTTTATCCGATTTTTGACAATTTTCTAAGTTCTCATAATTTTCTTCTTGAAAAAAACCAAGTTTTTTTTCTTCATGCTAAAAAACAAGAACACTTTGAGAGAGAAAGAAAGAGGTTACACTAGTTAATAAAAACCCACTTATCTTTAGTAACTTCTCTTTTTCAAATTCTTTTTCTTTAATGTCAAAATTACTCTTAATGAAGGGAGAAAAGGGAGAAATAATTTTAATAACTGAAAAATAATCTCCAATAACTTTTAATATATTTTAAGTTTAATAATCATCATATTAGACATCTTTTCATTAAAAATCATTTCCTAAATACATGAGTCAATATTATATTAAATAATTTAACGTTCTCCTACTTGGCTCATTTAATGACTTAAAGATTCAACATTAAACTATAAGAGCGCACCATACGTTAAAATTACAAGTGACTATTCTTAATTAAATTAAAATGATTGAATCATGGCAGTTGCAAGTTATATTAACTTGGTTCCTTCCATGCATCACAAATCATTTAATTCAAGTTAACTTTAATTAATACTGTAACATATGTCTTTATCATCCTTTCCAAGACATGTTTTATCCTCTCATTAAAGTAATAATGTATATCATATAATGTGAATGAAAAGATAAACATAAACAACTATAATTGAATTCACAAGTGTCATACAATATGAACAATATAACTATAATGTACACATATACATATCACACTACATCGTTAACAAAGACTTATCCATAACACCCATCCTTTCAATATGGCCAATGAATGTCTTAGGTGGTAAGCCTTTAGTCAACAGATTTGCTATCATTAATTTTGTACCAATAGGCTCAATAGACACTTTATATTTATGCAATTCTTCCTTAATTGATAAAAACTTTAATTCTATATGTTTTGTTCCTTTAATGTATTTGTCATTCTTAGAGAAGAAGATAGTTGTAGAGTTATCATAATAAATCCTCGGTGGTTTAACTATACTATTAATAATTCCGAATCCTGAAAATCATAATGCTTGAATTGTGGCCTTAAAAGCATGCCACAAACTCAACCCCCATGGTAGAAGTGACAATCATGGATTGTTTTGCACTTTTTCATGACACCGCTCCTCCAACTAAAAGAAAGATGTACCCAAATTTAGACTTTTTTTGAGTCCACACATCTAGCATAATTTGAATATGAATAGCCAATCACTTCAAGATGATTTAAATTCCTAGCACATCCAGGTACATATTGACATCATTCCAAATCTACATGACACCCTATGTTAAAGATTAATCTATACACTTGAATGCCCTTTATTCTTGCCTTCATTCTATTTTCCATATAGAGAAACTTTTTAGTTCCTCTTATGATTTGGATTGAAAAGATTCCCTACATAATATGTGACACATGAGTAGTTGCTCTAGAATTAAGTCACATGTGTTATAAGGTACCTCTTAGAATAGTGGATTAAGCCTAACTCAACCCTACAAAATTGGCTTGTAAGGTGAGGGTTGCTTTCTACTTATATGCTATTCAATTGCCTAATCTCTAGTCGATGTGGGACTTGGGTTTTTTCCAATACACCCCCTCACGTCCAACACTATTGGGCTTGGTACGTGGATAAATGGTGGGTGACCCTTTTTAATGATCTAGGATTGGCGAGACTTGAGTTTTTCTCAATACACCCCCTCATGCCTATGGTGCATGTATCAATGGTGGGTGACCCATTTTTAAGAATTTAGGATAGCTCTGATACCATCTTAGAATAGTGGATTAAGCCTAACTCAACCCTATAAAACCGGCTTGTAAGGTAAGAGTTGCTTTTCACTTATATACTATTTAATTGCCTAATCTCTAGTCGATGTGAGACTTGGGTTTTTCCCAATACACCCCCTCACGTCCAGCACTATTAGGCTTGGTACGTAGATAAATGGTGGGTGACCCTTTTTTAATGATCTAGGATTGGTGGGACTTGGGTTTTTCCCAATAGTACCTCAACAAGATTTGATTCAAAGTTTACAGATATAAAAAATACTTTTTTTTTATTTCAAACTATTTCTTTTTGTTTTTTTAGGCAATCCTTCTTGAAGTGGTCACTTGCTTTATAGAAATAACACTTCTTTTCCTTATGGACTCCTCCATCTTTAACCTTTAATTGGAATTATCCATTATTCTTCTTACTCAGCTTGCATTTGCTAGTACTAACTCCATATGCATCATGAGTCATGAGATGAATTGAGTTATTCTTCATTTTCTTTAACTTCCCTCCTAAATTAACAAGGCCTTAATTTCTTGAAATTTTCATTTTTTCTTAAGAGTGTTATAGTTCACTTGAAATTGGCCAAATTTAACAGGAAGATAATTCAAAATAAATTGTACCAGAAAGGACTTACTCACTTTCATTCCCATGGAGTTTAACTTTGTTGCCATATTAGCCATTTTTGTCACATGATCATGAATTGATTGAGACCAATTAAACATTTTGTTTGTCAATTCACTTGATTCCCCACAATTGACTTATCAGTAATGAAGTAATCCTTGACCAATTTCATGAATTCCCTTGCATTATTTTTTTTTTGGGCATAGATGACTTACATTGTAATCATAGTTAATCTCATCAAATTCAGAGTCAATCTATTAGACCGCTCCCAAGCCTCATAGAGAGACTTGTTAGCATTGATATTGGTCTCTGTAATGATTGGAGGACTTTCATCCATTACCAATGCTAAGTCTAAGTTCACTACACTTAGTTGAAACTGGATCATTTTAGACCAATCAACATAATTTATCCTATTGAACTTGATCATTAAGTTACCTAAAGTGAGCATATTGGACATAATTGCTTACATTTAAATAAACTCACGCATTAATGTTTTGAGTATAATAATGGATTCAAACTACATCAAATTTAATCGTGTATCTAAGTTCACCTTTCGGTGATAAATAAATACATATCCACATGAACAATGACGCAAAACAAATATACTTTAATGGACAATAAATTATGCTATTCTTGACATGCATGTTATCTTTAGATAACATGCACTCAACAGGCCTGAATAAAATCTTTAATACCATTAATTATAAAAAATGATTCACCTTTGAGTAATCTATATATGCCTTATAATCAACAATTTTAAACAACCTAAACATATTAATTACATAACGCCATTATTCTAATCAATCAAGTAACTTGAAATTATAAACTCATATATTAAATCACTTTGGTGATTAAAATGTCTTACTTTAATGTATAATTCAAAAACACTTCTTTCTATACAAAAAAAAAATAAAAGATTAATTTTACAATTCCTTTTCAAATACTATACTGTACAGAAATCCATATACACACAAAGCAAATATCAATTATTGCTAATAATCTTGTCCTACTTCGTGCACTTCAAATTTAGAAATAGATACATTCTATTAAAATTAATTATTGCTTTTAGTGTGAGTTCCAAAAAAAAATGTGATAGAGACTACAGAGAATTTAGGTGTACAAGAACAAATCTAATAAAATCTAAATTCAGAAATTTTCCTTCCTTTCATTCGGCGGTGACCCAGGGTTATATACCCTTACAATGGTCTAAAGACCTTGGAGGAAAACAATTACAATAAGGCCCAATTCAACATCATATTCACTAATCCATTAAGTAGTCTTTAGCCCAATATGGTAACATTATGGGCCTGACTATTATATTCCTATCAATGCCCCCCGGTTGAGTCAGCACCTTGTCCTCAAGGTTGCTACATGTCATTGCTTGAGTGGTGCGTGGCTGAAAGTTGCGGATCGAATCTGTAATCGGCTGGTGGAGTGTCAATAAAGAACGGGCAGGTGTCGGTTTCCTCGTCACACAATAAAAGTAAGAATTTGGGAGTGTTACATCGATGGCCGGGCATAAATTTTTCATCACAGTTATAACAAAGACCCAAGGCTCGACGTTCTTGCATTTGTTGCGTGGATAAGGTTTTTATGGGAATTTTTGGTGAATTTGTGGAGGTAGATTGGGTAAGATCTGGTGGCGAGGGCAATTTGGTACAGTTGGGAGCTTGGGTGTTATGGGAGGTCGTGGATGTGGGGAGGGTTGGGCGATAGAATTTAGGCGTAGCGTCGGATAATTTTTCCTCCACCAGTTTAGCCATGCCAATAGCCTGTGTCAGGTTGCAAGGTTTGAGAATTTTGAGCTCACGCTCAATGGGTGGGCTTAAGCCCGACAAGAAACAATTCAACAAATTTTCATGGGATAAGCCAACAATTTTGTTACACAATTTTTCAAAACAGGCCTGATATTCACCCACAGATCCAGATTGTTGGAGTTTGAATAATGTACCTTGATGATTTTCATACGTAGATGGCCCAAATCGTAATTCTAGTGCTCGGCTAAAACATGGCCAATCCCCCAATTGATTCAAAGAATACAGCCATTTGAACCAACTCAAGGCTTCGCCCTTCATATAGAAGGCCACCATAGGAACCCGTTGTTCCCAAGGCACTTGATAAAACAAAAAGAACTGTTCAGCTTGGAAAATCCAATCCAAAGGTTCAGAACCATAAAATAAGGAGAGCTGTAACTTGGGAGGGCGGATGGTGGAAGGGAAAGAAATAGTATTGGCCATGGGAGTGGTGGATGGGATAGGGTTAGGGTTGGGATTGGCGAAAAAATTATTGTGAGGAAAAGGTGGAACGTATGGGTTATGTAGGTGCGAGGTAGAAGATGTAGTGGTAGAGAATGTTGGGAATGAATTGTATGGCGGTGGGTTGGAAATCAATGGAGCGGTTAGGCCAAGGGTACCAGGCACGGCGAGAGGTGGGGATGATGGGAGGGATGTGGAACTAACTACGGGTGGCGTGTTCAGTTGTTGGGTGAGGTGTCTATCAGCCCGGACAGAAGAGTGGTTAAAGCAGCATGACGTTCATCGTGAATTTGAGTTTGTTGGGACAATTGTACCTGTAAATCAGCAATTTGAGAAGTGAGGTTGGCAATGGCCTCATCACGGTTGAGGTCCGCATCCCGATTAGGCTTAGGAGCCATAGCAATGAAAGCACCAATTTGATAGAGACTACAGAGAATTTAGGTCTACAAGAACAAATCTAATAAAATCTAAATTCAGAAATTTTCTTTCCTTTCATTCGGCGGTGACCCAGGGTTATATACCCTTACAATGGTCTAAAGACCTTGGAGGAAAACAATTACAATAAAGCCCAATTCAACATCATATTCACTAATTCATTAAGTAGTCTTTAGCCCAATATGGTAACATTCTGGCCTGGCTATTATATTCCTATCAAAATGCATTCAATTGACATTAAAACAATTCGCGTAGTGAATGACTTGCGCACAGCACAATGAATGACTTGATTATTAATTGAATTAAAAAAATGATTTCAATCGAAAATCTTATATGTGCTCGTAGATGTTAAAAGGAATTGAAACCTTTATATATATTCAATGAATTAAGAATTAACACAATTCAAGTACGATAAAGCAAATTTTATGCGCACATAGTTGGGGAACTTTGCAATGAATTCGCTTTAGTATGCGCATAGTGACAGATTTCATATTGAAACAATTCAAGTGAATTGCAAATAAAGACATATATCTATTGCGGAGCAAAAGATCATTGATGGAGAAATATATTATTTCTAACTTTGCTCTCATATTAAATGTAAATAAATTTTATGATCATATGTAATTTTATAGGATTTATCATTTAAAAGACTTAAAGGATCTTAAATAATATATTTCTAACTATTCTTATACTTCATAATTTTTATGAGAAAGTTTAGAAAACATACTAGAATCTATAATGCAATTCAAAATTTATAATAAATTGTTCTCTCTTGTCTTACTTCTTTTAATTAGTCTCTATAATAATGTTGAAATCTCTTTATTTGATTGTTGATAATTCTCTAAGTTCTCATAATTTTTTTCATGAAAAAACCAAGTTTGTTTTTCTTCATACATAAAAAACAAGAACTCTTTGTGAAAGAGAGAAAGAAAGAGATTACACTAATTAATAAAAATCAACTTAACTTCCATAACTTCTCTTTTTCAAATTTTTTTTTTAATGTCAAAATTACCTTTAATGAAGTGAGAAGAAAGATAATTAATTTTAATAACTTTAAAATAATTTTCAATAACTTTTAATATATTTTAAATCCAACAATTATTACATTAAACATCTTTTCATTTAAAATTATTCTGTAAATACATTAGTTAATATTAGATTAACAATGTCCACCGAACAAAACAAACGAATCAATATTTGCTCAACTTGATGCATGCAGCATGCAGAACCAAATCGTTTTATCTCGTCTTTGTGTATATGTCAGACTAGCTTTTATGATTGTTGAATGTCATCATAGATTCATAGTTCTTTTCTGCTCACTGTCATTGGTTAGAGTTGTATTGTATATTTGTATATTTTTACTTTGTCTTTTCTTTCAGGCAATAGAGATGCTATCTGATGCTCAAAGTTCAGTTCCAATTATTTTCCTAGTTACAGATGGAACTGTTGAAGATGAGAGGCAAATTTGTGATATGATGAAGAATCATATGAACAATGGAGAGTTAATATCCCCCCGAATTTACACTTTCGGCATAGGTATGATTTCTTCTTTTCAGTATTTCAAGCCTGGATTGGATTTTAACAATAATACTACATTCTTATCCAATTAAATTTTAAAGATTCTTAAACTTTTTCATTAATTGTGAAATTTTGTTATTAGATTATTGCCTATGTTAATAGTAAAACCTCATTCAATCACAGGTTTATTCTGCAATCATTATTTCTTGCGGATGCTTGCTATGATTGGTCGGGGTCAACATGTTGCAGCATTGGATGTAGGCAAGTTCTGAATTTTAACTTCAAAAAGTAAATATCATTGTCATTGTTTATCATTTTTTTTTATGATAAGCTAAGTGGAAATTTTGGATTCTAGAGAAATTTTGATCTTCAAACCATGTCAATGAACATATACCTGACATGCAATTACATTATTCCAAGGTTGGTTGTAACATTATGCACTCTATTTGGAGCACCTGATTGTGTTGACTAGCCGTAAACTAAATGCAGTGTATTCAATCATGAGGTCCTACAATGGTTTTGCACATAAGTTACACAGTGTTTATCGAAAGACACCGTTCCTCTTGTTCAATTGCAAGAGATGCATAAATGTTTAAAACAGAAGTAGAGTAAAATTGCTGATTGGCTACCTACTAGTAGGTGGGCTGATTTAGCATTTTTGTCACCTTTTCAAAAATACTTTTGGTGTTCTGCAACACAAGTTTTTTCAGTGGCATTATGACCAATTTGAATTATTTATTGCCAGATTTGGTCGAGCCTCAGATGCTGAAATTGTTTGACAAAGCTTCATCTCTTGTTCTTGCAAATATCACAATGGACATATTCAATGATCTAGACGAAGTTGAGGTAAAATATTTTACTGGTGCCTGGCTAATACATATAAGGCAATAGTGGGTCACCCGTGTTTTTCTTTTTCACTTAATTTCACTAATTGCCTATCATGACTTTTATCCATTTGCTTCAGTTGTTCTACCTTAATCCAAGCTCAAAATATTGATATCTGTCTGATAGAACCTGGACTAGAAAATAGGGAAACCGAAAGAAAATCACATTCAGAAGTTTATTGATGGAGTAATTCATTACAGATCCTGAATTTATCGCTCTGATAAAGTAAAACAAGCCAGTGACTTCTTTTTTAGTTCCTATACTCTTCCTACTGAGCTCTGCAGTTCCTTGATGCCTTAGGGGATACATTTTTCTGTTTCTTTTTATTTTTTTTCCTGTTCATATTTTCTTTGGAGAAATATTAGAGTAAGGACTCATAAATAATGCCAAGATGAGATTCACATGCCCTGTCAACTATGGCAATTGATTTTCTGTAACATGTGTGCTATTACATGTTGCATATTTATCTAACTTCGTCTTAACTTGTTCACTCTAATGGCGTTATTGGTAATATCTTATGATAGGTGTGCCCCTCCCATATTCCAGATCTTTCCTCAGATGATCTTCTGATTTTATCTGGAAGATACAAGGGAAGTTTTCCCAAAGATCTAGAAATTAAAGGTGTCTTGGCTGATTTCAGTAATTTTGTAATAGATATGAAGATTCAAGAGGCTAAGGACATACCTGTACAAAGGGTAATGCTCTTTGCACTACCTTGCTTATTTAAAATTCAATTTTTTTGTATTCTTTTTTAGCTGAAGTGATATCTAAAATTTCTGGAGAGGATATTCCAAATTTTGTTTATGGATGCTAGGAATCTATTTGGTACTCTGCCATCCTCTTTGAACTTTGAAGTATCTGTTATTTAATGAGAGTGTTATGTGAGTCACATTTTACTATTGGTAGAAGATCTGTTGAATTAGGAGCTAGACAATCTAGTCATAATTCCTTTTTTTCATCCATTCCTTATTTCTGTGGGTACATAAAAAAAGTGACCTTCTTTATCTTTCTAAGGTGTGCATATGTACCTAAAGTACTGGTATCCTTCATCTTACTCTTGCGAACTTGCAGTTACCCTCGTAATTAATATGCACAATTTTTGTTATTTTGTTTCATTTCCTTTACTGCTAATTGTTATTCTGCTGCACTACTTTTTCTTCAACAGATTTGTGCAAGAGATCAAATAGAGTATCTTACTGCTCAAGCATGGCTCTCAAAAGATGAAAAATTAGAAGAGCAGGTTTGTTATTAGTTTCTGTTCTATCTCCACGTACTCGCATGGTTTGAGTTGAATTACTTTCATATTTTAGTAATTGTTCCTCTATTTGATATTCGTCCATTTCTTTTTCTCTAAAATTCTTTCTTGTCACATCATTTAAATTGGCAGGTTGCAAAACTAAGCTTACAAACTGGCTTTCAATCCGAGTACACGCGTATGACAATTCTCGAGAATGATGAGCGTCTAAAGAAAGCCAAGGAATCAGGTGGAAAGAAAGAAGTATGTATCAAAAGTTTGAGGTTCTATTTCCTAATAAAATACATATCATCTTGCGTAAACCAATTTGGTCATTTCATGCTTTGAAACTTGATCCTTTCTGTATTACATGTATGGTAATACTAATATCAATATGACATAGAAATACCAACATTTAGTCAGTTTGCTTGCCTGTTTTAATTGAATGCTCAAAATCCAATTTGCTATTGTGGTTTTACATAATACATAGCTTTTTTAAATAAATAAAATCCTGCTTCCTTTTCTGTTGGTCCTTCCAATCAGGGCAAGAAGGTGTCAAAAAAGAGCCATCCTAAGAGTGGAGCAAATGCCCCAGGCGAGAGAACGTTTTTGCTCCCTCACTTAGGTATAGGATTTGGTGACTTGGCTGCAACTGTTGAAAACATTCAACCAGGATCTCAAGACACAAAAGGGCCTGACAGTGCTGAAATCTTTGTTAAGGCAGCCACAAATTGTTGTAGCACCTTCTGCAGTTACTGCTGTTGCATGTGCTGCATCAAGGCATGTACCAAGATAAACAACCAATGTGCAGTTGCACTCACTCAGCTTTGTGTTGGCTTAGGATGCTTCGGTTGCCTCAACTGTTGTGCAGAATTATGCTGCAATGGAAATGATAGCTGAAATCTCAACATATGTTGTATGGTTATTGTATACTACATAGATGCTGTTTACTGGGTTGTTAATTTGGAAATGTATGTGCTTAAGTCATCAGTTTCGTTTTATAGTTCATTTTCTTGCTAAAGTTTAGTGGAATAAATTTTCCAAGAGGATAATAGTCCGGCATGTTTAAATTTCCAATAGGAAATCAATTTTCAACGTGTTACCGTCAGAAAAGAAACAAGATTAGGTCAAATATATTTTGTGACTTACTATAGTAGTCACATAAATATAATTTTTTTTAAATTGTTTGGATAGAAAATTTAAATAGAGTAATTTATTTATTTGAAGAATTTTAAATTTTTTGAGGTAAACTTCTTTGTTTGAATAGAAAATTTACAAAAAATTTGAAATCAAAAAATTTGTGAAATTTTTTAAAATAGTAGAATTTTAAATATTTTCAAAAAAGTAAAAATTTGAAATTTCTCATATTTATTTTTCTTATTTCATTTATATATTTCATCTTATCTTTTATCTCTTCATTTTTTTAATTATTGAATATTCAATAATATTTTTAAAATCATTAAATATTATCTAATATTTTTTTTTTAAAATTATTAAATATTTTAAAATTGACTAATATTTATTTTTATAAAATTTAATTTAAAAATCTCTACATATGAATATATTTTTAAAATTAATTTTACCATGATGAAATTAAATTATCATATCCAAATTAAAAATTAAAAATTTTAAAAATTTAAAATTAATTTATCTAAACAAAATATTTTAAGAATGATAAAAATTGAAATCAAAATAATTTAAATATAAAAAATTTTAAATTTCTTAAATTTATAAAATTCCTCATCCAAACTTATTTTTATTTTTTCATATAATTAATTTTAGGCCAATAACTGAATGAATTTCAATACACATAGATTTTCGATAACAGTATCACATCTCTTAAATTTCTTGATAAGCACGGATACATCTGCATAATGTAGTCGACACGTTTTGTATACGAGATTTGTCAAAATACATTTTAGACGTACATCCGACCTAACTTAAACATATATTCTTAACTAAATATTTATCTAATACCCCTATTATAAAATTAAAATAAAAAATTTATTTATTTATAAACTCCGAAAGACTCGTGACATCTTTTGCTATAAATCAAGAGGTTCCAATATATTAAAGGTTCATTTTAAGAGGCGGTAGTTAGAATAATTGACGGGTTTGGTTAACTTGGACAATGTAGAAATTAGAACGAGAGATTTATAAATATCCTTGTATATAGATTAAGAAAAACATTTATTTTGTAATTAATACTAAACTAATTTTGTAGTGTGAAGGGGTATTTTTTTTCCCTAGGCAGAGCAAAATAATTGATTTTCCTTCATATTCACTTCTTTCTCTCATCCCTCTTTTTTCTTTTTTCTGAATCTTGATTATTGGATTACTGAGTATGGAACTAAGATAAGATAGATAAGAAGAGAAATTGAATTGTGTTTATCAAAACTTCATCAATTTTCCCATGCTTCCCAAGCAAAGAATTAAACATGCAGATTGAAGGGAAGAAACAAAAGATCTTAAAACATTATTTAAGTTCCCATTTTATCTAAAAATATTATTTTACTACCTCAAATTTAAAATTTATATTTTTAATCTATATAATTTTAAAAATATTATTTTAGTCATCAATATCATAACAAATAATGACAAATTGAAATGAATTAAAATAATAATTTATATATTTTAGAGATAAAGTTTTAAACTTGAGAAACAAAACAATATTTTTTTTAAAATTATAAGAAATAAAAACAAAAATTTTAAATTTAAAGAAAAAAAATATATCCCAAATTTGAGAAACTAAATATATATATATATATATATATATTATATTTATATTAGCAGTGTCTGTGTCAGAAATCAGAACCAATGCTTTTTAGTATTTACCCCCTCATTTTACAATACACTGCTAATTTTGCGTGAAGAATAGGTTTATAGGCACATAATTTCCAAAGGACGTTTACTGTTTAAAAATAAACAAAACAAAAGGAAATATATATCATTTTGTCCTTTTGGTAAGTACCCGAAAATGATATTTATTCCATCTATTCTCTAAGTCCTAGCATTAGTTAGATAGTTAGGTACACCATTGCAATTTTGTTCCCTGTACCGCTAAGATTTTGTGACATCTTTCTCGTCTTGAATATCTGATTTTTCTTCATCATCTGATGAAACCACCGATTTGTGATGGAAGGTTTGCTGAATTTTCGTCACTCCCTTTTCCACAGGCCCTATTGCTTGATTTATTGTCAGTACAACATCCTTGACAACCTGGTTTTTGTTCATATACAAAATTAATAATTCCCATGACGGATAGGAAGGAAGGGGTTAACCATGATAATTAGTTCAAACTTATGTTATTGTTATGCAATGAACTTACTCGTTGACCACCTTCAACAACAATATCCTGGACGCTCTCTGTGACACTAGTTCTTGGAGCCTCAACTTTAGTAGTTATCTCTTCAACCACAGCTGGCTTCTTCTTCTTCCCTTCATCTATCTCCAGGGCTGCTTCTGTTGTTTCCTTTGTGACTTTTTCATATGCAGAAGGAAGAAAATGATATGGTTTTGCAGAAAATACAAACACATGAGCAACTGCTGCAATGGCCATCTGCATTACAAAGGACATGAAAGTAGTCTTGGATGAAAAGGAATTGAAAATATTCTAGGCCATGTTCATTTAAGACTAATTTCTGAAAAGTAGAAGAGTTTTGATGATGGTTTTAATAGGGACTGGGGTATTATGAGATGCCTAAGATCCTGCTTGGATATGGGTCTATAAGGATTTTTGAGAAATTCTCTAATAAATCTATACGAAATAAGGATTTGTGTGTAGTAAGCACCAAAAATTTGAGACTAAAAGTTAAACTTCTGTCTACAAAAGAAAGGTGGTTTACTTGATCCACCCAAAAATAAATGTATTGAAAAAATCAAGCTTGATTTTTCCATTCAATCATATCGCATTTTCCCAGCACACAGAAAATGGAGGAAAATGTTGAGAATCTGAATCAGCATCTATTATTTGAGTTTATTTCATATTAATGGAGCATTATCAGAATTCCTACGATTATGATTTTTTAATTATAGGAATTATAGGTGCTGTTACACTTTTATGAGTATTTATATTTGTCATTTAATTTTATGTTTATGAGCAGAATTTGTATCAACTTTCAATTATGTATTTAAAAGGTTACAAGTATGAATAAAATATGAGTTTAAGCCTTCTAATTCTTCTTGAATTCCAACAAGTGGTATCAAGAGCTTGCTTCTTACGGGCTGTGAGGAAAAGTTTATTGATCGCTAAATACATTGAGGTTGAGTGCAAACACAAAATTGAGTAATTTATTGTTTAACAATTTTTGGTGCAAGGATGTCTACTTCCACCAATTCACCTGCAATTCCAATGTTTAATGGTGAAAATTATCATATTTGGGCCGTCAAGATGAAATTTGTTTTAAGATCTCAAGGTTTATGGAATGTTGTAATTTCTGAAGCTGATCCACCACCATTGAGAGAAAATCCAACCATTGCACAAATCAAAGCTTATGAGGAGGAGAAGCTGAAGAAAGATAAAGCCATCACTTGTCTACACTTGTCTACATGCAGGACTTGCAGATCATATTTTTACTAAAATCATGGATTTGGAAACACCTAAACAGGTGTGGGACAAGATTCAAGATGAATTTGAAGGCAGTAGCAGAGTCAAATCTGTTAGACTTCTCACATTGAAGAGAGAATTTGAATTGATGAAGATGAAGGATAATGAATCTGTCAAAGATTATTCTGGCAGATTAATGGATGTTGTGAACCAAATGCGACTTCTTGGTGAAACATCATTTATAGATCAAAAGGTTGTCGAGAAAATCATGGTTTCGGTGCCTGAAAGATTTGAAGCCAAGATTTCTGCAATTGAAGAGTCTTGTGATTTGCAAACTCTCAATTACTGAATTGACCAACAAACTTCACGCACAAGAGCAAAGAGTCTCCATTAGAAGTGATGAAGCTGTTGAAGGTGCCTTTCGAGCAAAGCACAATGGAAGGAATTTTGGAAAGTCACGAACTTTCAATAAGAACAAAGGAAAAGATGAAGGTTCTTCGAGAAAAGGAAATTTTTTGCCTTGTTTTCATTGTCAAAGAACCAACCATTCTAAAGAAGATTGTTGGTTTAAAGATAAACCACTTTTTCACTGTAATTTTTGCAATAAAAATGGTCATAGTAAAAAGTATTGCAGATTAAAGAAGAATCAGCCTGAACAACAACTAGAAAAACAGGCAAATGTGGTTGAAAAAAAATGATGATGAAGATGAGTATTTATTTATGGCATCTCAAGAATTCAATTCACATGAATTGAATACTTGGCTCATTGACAGTGGTTGCACTAGTCACATGACTAAATATTTATCATTTTTTACTTCCATTGACAAATCAATTAAGCCAAAAGTCAAGATGGGAAATGGTGAAATTGTACAAGCCAATGGAAAAGGTATAATTTCTATTGCAACCAAGAAAGGTATGATAATTGTTAAAGATGTTCTCTACATTCCAAAATTGGATCAAAATGTTCTTAGTGTTCCACAAATGCTAAGGAATGGTTATGGAGTCTCTTTTAAAGAGAATTATTGTTTTATCATGGATGAACATGGTTTAGAGATTGCAAAGATTGAGATGACCAAAAACGGTTTTTATTTGAAATTTGATTTGATTGAAGATCATGATTTTATTGCTAAAATTGATAAGAGTAATGTTTGGCATGAAAGATTTGGTCACACTTTTAAGCAAGATGTATTTGATATGACAAATTCCAATAAATGGTATTCAAAGACAGGAAGAGTTAGATTGAATAACAAAAGATCAATTGGCAGACATCTTCACAAAGGCACTTCTAAAAGGAAAGTTTGAGAACTTGAGAGGGAAATTTCGAGTTAATAGCTACTGATTCAAGGAGGAGTGTTGAGAATCTGAATCAGCATCTATTATTTGAGTTTATTTCATATTAATGGAGCATTATTAGAATTTCTACGGTTATGATTTTTTAATTATAGGAATTATAGGTGCTGTTGCACTTTTATGAGTATTTATATTTGTCATTTAATTTTATGTTTATGAGCAGAATTTGTATCAACTTTCAATTATGTATTTAAAAGGTTACAAGTATGAATAAAATATATGAGTTTAAGCCTTCTAATTCTTCTTGAATTCCAACAGAAAATCATGCACAGTTTAAAGATGCTAACAGAATGGATCACTATCCCATCTTTTAGATAAACATAGAAACTATGAGCATGTTCGGATAAAAGTTTATAAACGCTTTTGAGAGTTTCTCTACCAAAAAGTACTCTTTATTTTTGATAGAAAACTTTCAAAAGTGTTTCTAACTTATATCTAAATATACTCTATCAGTCAAACTTAACTTCTTAAAATTTTTATGAGATATCTTAAAGGCAGTTAAGAAAAAGAACACAAGACTATAGCATAAAGAGGAACTACCTCTATGCAAATTAAGAAATCTTGCAATGCAGTTTGGAATTTTCCCTCCTTGGGTATCACTCCAAATGTACACAATACAGCGATACCAACACCTTGCCACCAAGTAGCAAACACAATAGCCTTGAAGCTGATGAACTTTGCAAGTGGCTTTATTGGTTGAAGGCTCTCGTGGGTAACATTATAGAACTGAACAAGACAGTATAATGCCCACATCTGGCTGAAGTTCAATACAACTGCTATGTATGGATACCTGAAAAATGTGGAAGACCATGATTATTATTGAAAAAAGTTGAGGATGCCTTTATCAACTATTAATCAATGAAAACAATTAATAGAGAATAAAAAAAACATGGTCAAAACATACAAGAGATATATCACTAATGATGTGAGACACAATGATAAACAAAATCTTGGATTCCACCTTGGTATAAAAATCATACCCGTAGTACCACTTGAATTCCCCATCACCATAAACACCTAACGGTTCCAATATAATCGCTAATAATGCACAAACTGTCTTCAGGATCATCTGCACTTCACCTGAGTGACATTAGAGTCGCTTTAGAACTAAAATGAACCCATATTAAGGAAAACTTCCATGACTTACATATTGAACAAGGCCAAATTTTTCTATTGTGAGAAGATCTTTTCCAAGCTTGCTTGGATGCCGAAAGAAGTTGCAAAATGATCTATGTTCTATGCCACGATTCTCATCTAAACCATCCAACAATGGTTTATTAAGGTGTTCTCCATATTGATCTTCAAGTAATTCTATAACCTTTGCTTCACCACCTAGCAGTTGGCATTTGAAGAATAAAATGAAATAAATTCATAGTTCTGACATTTAGCATCATGATATGCAGTCTGCTCTAAAACAGGACTACGTGCCCATTAAAGCAAAGCGAGAATTGAGCCAAAAAATGTTAAAGAAATTTAACATATTAAGCATGTGCATGTGTAGTCACACTGACTCGCACACCAACATTTTTACTCTAGGAGGGGCCTGGGGCCATAGATTTTCATAGAAGTCAATATAAGATCACATGTATAAGCTATTAACTTGCAAAGAAGAAGTGTTTCTATAAACCTTTTTTTCCCCAGTTCCAGAAGACCACAATGTTCATAACAGCTTGCATAGATAACATACGTAACTTTAATATTTAATTCCTAGATTTCTCAAATAGCCAAGACTAACTGAGATGAAGACTGGATGTGCATGGTATTAAAGCATCCCTAGCTATCTTCTCAAGACATTGAAGTTACTGCAAGTAGCTTACCAAGACAAGCAATCAGGTATCTGCCAAAAGAATACAGGGCAAAGGCTTCATAGTAGTTTCTTAAAATGTCACATGCTAGAGATAGTCTTGGATACCACAAAGAAATAATCTGGAATGACAGGGAGAGAGAAAACAAAAGCTAAGTTATGTTGATGTCACTACTTTGTAACATTAAATGTAGAATTTTGATCAAGACAGCAAAATGAAATATCCTTCTATCCACATAATTTAACAAGAGAGATGTAACTTGGGTTGAACATGCACCAGTGTGATTTATCAGGAAATTTCATAGATTTAGAGGAATAGAGTAAACCATGAGACTAAAAGTTTTCAATGTAAGTGATCTCCTAGACTTTCCATCCTCCCTTTTGGAGTGAAGAAAATTCATAATCCTTGAAGAAAAGTCATACTGATAGGAACATTATTAATTATAGATCTGATAAAGAAAACTCAGAAAAAGCACTGATTACAAGAGAATTTCACTGCTGAAATGTAATTGAGAAGGAAACCTTCATCTCCCATTCCACTCCCTCACCTGTCTTGTTTAATAGGACTTTAGAGTAAAACAGAACTTTTCACATCATCTCATATACTGCCCCTATTCCTGTTCTTCTACGACACTCTCATGGGAGGGTTCATCAGGGGCCTCATGTTTAACCAAACTAATCATGCTATAGTGAGCTGTACAAAACAAGCTTACCATTGATCTTACGGGATTGTAATAATGAATTACAACCTATCTTAATAATCATCCTATATGAATGACCTTATCATTGATGTATTAGTTTTTTTTTTTTTAATAGAATGATGAAACTAGTATTTTTGCTTAACAGGATTGCTAGTTGGTTTATCAGAGGTGATGTAAGGTAATATGTGTGCAAGAGAGAGTAACATTACATTTAATTAATTAACCTAAATGCATTAAGCTGAAGCAGTACACTCATCAAATAGCCTAGTGAGGTATGTAGACATGGTTGATGCAAAAGCAGGACCAAGAATACCCATACAGTATAAATAAATAACAATAACAATAGCCTTATTCCATTAGGTGAAATATGGTATATAGATCACACATCACCATTGAGCTCGGTTAAAATCCAAATTTGATTAATTCTATGATCCCCTTACCGTAATACATAAGGGGTGAAAAAACTCGAGGACAACTGGACAGGCCTATCAGTTTAGTACCATGTATCCTAAAGCAGCCTCAAAACAATTCAAAACTAGATGTATTTGTTTCTTTACGTCACTAATCCAACAATGCTGAAAAGAAGTCAGAATGTGTTTCGCATAGTAATAGAAACTTACAGAATCGGTGGCATAGACAGGGACTGTTGAAATAACAGCAACAATCCACTTTTGTTCCTGAATGCAAACCAATTTCGGGTTAGCCAAAGTTGTTACTAACTCCTTAAAGATTTCATTCAAGCTAAAAGGTTGCAACTTGAATGTGTGAAAGTGCACAACATGTGTTATTTTCTCCATTTCTCTCAGACAACAACAAGTAATAATTGAAGGCACTATATATCTGTCTGGTCATGAAAAATCATGATTATAAGTAAATACATTTTGAAATACGAACTTCATTAAATAAATTTTCAATGAACAAGCATCATAGAACAAAGCTCATGTCATGGCATATAAAAGGCCAACGAAAAAATAAAATCAACTTGACTGATTATATAGCTATGAGGAAAACAACTCACTGCAGGATTGGTATAAGATTGAAGATGTTGAAAAATGAGAAGACTGGAGAGAACTAGAGCTACAAGCACAGAACACCCTGCAAATATAAGAGTAGGTGGGCGAAGAATTCTATATATTCCTTCAAAGTTTGAGAAATGATCTGGTGCCATTCTTCAAGCATCTTCTCTCCAAACACTTGAGAATTTGTGCAGGTCAATGGGCATGTATGAAAGCTTGTCCTATTGGTGTGAATGATCATGATCAAACCAAAGAACGCAAACGCAACATTCATCAGTGCAAGAAACACACGTTCATGATCTCAATAACAACCATTCAAAAATTAATCATATGTATTTCTCATTCATTAATTGCTCCCTCGTTCATGTTTATTAGAATTAAGTTAATGTCACTTCAAGAATCGATCTCATATATCAATACCAAAACCGTATCATTGTGCTAAAGAAACACACGTGCCTACAAATAGAATTTTACATTTCTACTCTGATAAATGATAAAAACTGAAATTCATGTTCTCAGTGTAACAAATGGAATTCAATTAACGCAATAAAAACACGATCAAAGAATCAATTACCATTACCACATAAAGAAAGGAATCCATGAAGCTAAACATATCAGAAAAAGAAGTAACTGATGAACCTATTGAAAATGTTACTAAACTCGTAACATGTTTTAACAAAACGTTGGAAGAGCAACAAAACAAGCGTGCCATGTCTAACAAGGGATCTTTACACGA